>NC_044560.1:64788838-66278838 GCF_007565055.1 Rhinopithecus roxellana | reverse complement strand
GCCATTGCACCAGGCGGATCATGCAGTATTTTATGGTAAATTACTTTATTTTGTACTTTATATTATAGTTAAGGTATTGCTTTAATTTTAGAAAATTGCATACGCAGGTAGCTTATGTCTTCTGCTTCACAATAGTAAAAAGCAGATTGTTTCATATTCGTTATGAAAAGGGATCGTTAAGATTGAAAAGATGGAGAACTATTTATTCCTTCAGTAAATAAATATCTCTGGAGTCCCTACTCATTCTGGGTACTTGAGATACATCAATATATGAAACAGAAAAAGTTTATTGCCCTTATGGAGTTAATATTGTAATGTAGGAGAGGCAGATGATAAATAATAGACATAAACAAAATGAGTAAATTCTCTACTATATTAGAAAGTGATAAATGCTGTGAAAAATAAAAGGAGGATAAAGGCAGTTGGGAGTGTAGGAGAGGGTGTGGGTGGAAATGTTAAATACTAGTGATCAGGGTAAACTTCATTGAGAAGGTGATAATCAAGGAAAGAGCTGGAGTTGGTAAGAGAATGTCCTTGTGGATTTCTGAGAAAAGAAACAGCAAGGATGCCAGTGTGGTTGGATATGGACAGGGGTTGAGTAGAAGGAGGACAGGAAAACCCCTGGGCTGAAAATAGATGATGTAGGGCTTGTGGGCATTGCAAGAAATTTCAGCTTTCACTCTGAATGAAATGGGCAGCTGTTGGAGAGTTTGGAGTGGAAGAGTGACATGGTCAGGCATAGATTTAAAGGATTATTCTGGCTGCTCTATCAAGGATAAATCTTAAGAGGCAACGGTGGAAGCAGACTAGGCAAGATGCTATTGTAGTAATCCAGGAAAGAAATACTAGTGGCTTGAGCTAGAGCAGTAGCAGTGAAAAGTGATGGTGTGGATGTGGAAAAGAAATCAAGAATTCTATAGTGCATGTTGGAAGAGTTTCAGTGGTTGGGGAGGGATGGGAGATGGAGATACATTAAAGTATGTTCAGGGCCTTATAGGAATGTGACTTGGGGGATGACCTAGTTAGTAGCCTGGGAATTCTTGTGGTGACTCACATAAACAGAGATAAAGGGTATAATGAAATCAGTCCAAGAGGAGGCAAGAAGTAAAATGGTGAAGAGGTTGTGAGTGTTGGGGATAGGGGGTATTGATGCATGTTTGAGTTCCCTGACTCTGTGGATGGAAGTGAAGAGGTCTGAGAATCAGGCGGACTCTTGATCCATGTTGATGGAATGTTGAAGGCCTGGGGAGAGGAAGACTCAGTCCCTAGGCCAATGCTTATTCATTACTCCTGCCAGGGAGGAGGCTGACTTGTTCAGAGTGTGCAGTCCTCTCTACCTCTGCTCTTGACCTTTTTGATGGACTTAGCCCTTTTGATGCAGTTGAGGATTGAGGCAAGCTGGTAATTACTCTAAGCACAAAGGCCCAGAAACAATGATGATTCAATAAAGTGTATTCTAGAACATAGACTCAGGTAGATTTAAAATTCTAGAAATGGAAAAATTTTGAGAAATTTGGCAAATGGGGAATTCTGGCAAAGAAGGACAGGAGAAAGTTTGGTCCTTAATGTGAAAGGATGCTCTAGGATTGGGGATAGGAAACAACTATATTTGTACAGCGAAGTGAAGAAGCCACTAGATGCAGAAATGTGAAAGTTCAGAACAGAGGGTGTAACTGATGTAATATTTTCCTAGAGAAGAAGGAACTATTGATTCTTGATCTTTGGAAGAAAAGTGGTACAGTTTCTTCCTATAAGTAAAGAAAGAGGCCAGGTGCGGTGGCTCATGCCTGTAATCTCAGCATTTTGGGAGACTGAGGCGGGCAGATCACTTGAGGCCAGAAGTTCGAGAACAACCTGGCCAACATACTGAAACCCTGTCTATACTAAAATACAAAAATTAGCTGGGCGTGGTGGTGGGCACCTGTATTCCTAGCTACTCAGGAGGCTGAGGCAGGAGAATCACTTGAACCAGGGAGGTGGAGGTTGCAGTGAGCCGAGATTGCACCATTACACTCCATCCTGGGTGAGAGAGTGAGACTCCATCTCAAAAAAATAAAAAAAGAAAAGAAAGAAAGCAAATGGAATGATTTAGTAATATTGAGGGAAATTCTAAGGAGAAAAGGGGGTATAACATTGTTTAAAGGTATTTTATTTATTGTGAAAACACATTGTATAATAAAAAAAATTGAAACAATCAGAAACTTAAAGTAGAAAGTGAAAATTCCCAATAAACCCATTCCTAAAATAATCCCTGTTAAATGGTATATATTGTCTAAATTTTTATCCTGTGCTTATGACTTCTTTTTGTAAATGTTACATGAGGTATTAATCCATTCTTTCATTGCTGTAAAGAAATACCTGAGACTGGGTAATTTATGAAGGAAAGAGTTGAATTGGTCCATGGTTCTGCAGGCTTTGTAGGAAGCAAAGCATGATGCTGGCATCTGCTTGGCTTCTGGGATTCCTCTGTAAGTAAAATCATAGTGGAAGACGAAGGGACAGCAGGCACCTCACGTGGCCAGAGCAGAAGAGAGTGGGTGCCACACTTTTAAACAGCCAGATCTCAACAGGACTCATTTGCTATTGTGAGGACAGTGGGATTATGTGAAACCATTAATGAGAAATCCACTCCTGTGATTCAATCACTTCTCACCAGGCCCCACCTCCAACACTGAGGATTACAATTCGACATGAGATTTGGGCAGGGAAACACATCCAAACTATATCACGTGAGTACCTAAAATATTAGTATTTTTTCTTTGCAGGCTCTCAGGTTAAAAAATAAAAATTTGTTGAGCATCTATTACATAATAGATATTATCGTATCAATCTTTTTGATAATTGTTATTCACATCTTCCATATAATATGTATTTTTCTTGATTGTTCAAGAATAAAAAGAAATTTGTTAAAGTCTCCTAACATTTATCTTGTTGTTTTCTCTTATTTCTTGAAGTTTTGATTTATGTATTTTAATGCTGTGTTGTTTGATACATAGGCATTTATACGAGTATTTTCTTCATTGTGAGCTGTGTCATTTGCCATTATAAGGTGACTTTCTTTGTTCCATGTAATGCTTTTTAATAGTTTCTTCTATCCCACTTGAAATTATTTGAATTAGATGTGTTTAACCTTATCTCGATCATGTGTTTATTTTTTGAATTCACATTGTTCTTTTTTTCTCCTTTTTTTTTTTTTTTTTTTGAGGCGGAGTCTTGCTCTGTCTCCCAGGCTGGAGTGCAGTGGCCGGATCTCAGCTCACTGCAAGCTCCGCCTCCTGGGTTCCCGCCATTCTCCTGCCTCAGCCTCCCAAGTAGCTGGGACTACAGGCGCCCGCCACCTCGCCCGGCTAGATTTTTGTATTTTTAGTAGAGACGGGGTTTCACTGTGTTCGCCAGGATGGTCTCGATCTCCTGACCTTGTGATCCGCCCGTCTCGGCCTCCCAAAGTGCTGGGATTACAGGCTTGAGCCACCGCGCCCGGCCTTTTTTTCTCCTTTACTTTACAATCTGTGCTTTCTTTGTTTTTGTTTTGTCTTGGTTTTATTTTTATCTTCTTCTACATTTTAGTGTCAAGGATTAACAAAGCTGAACTCTAAAGTGGTAAGGACAGACTTTAATCAGTAAGTAATAGAGACAATCTACAATAGAGTAATCAGAGAATAGAGATAAGCATCCAGCATGAACTGAACTCTGATTTATATAGAGATGACCAACTAAAATAGGAGTAGGACAGGGAGTGAGTGAGGGCTCAGGAGAGTCAGAGAAGTGAAACTTTACAAAGGGTTGCACATCACAAAGTGGTAAGGCCAGCTGTTTTTGGTAGGTGATAGTTACAAACATTAGGATTCTATCTTCCTACAGACTGGGAGACAGAGGCCCTATTCTTCTTGATGATTATATTTCAAATAAATGGCTTTTGGGTCAGTGAGAAAGACACTCCTGAGTTGTAGGAGATACATGTACATCTCAAAGAGACAGAGGAAGGAGTCACAATTGCAAGCCCTTTTTAGTAAATGGTCTGAGAAAGGGTGATCAGGGGTGTACTGCCAGGTGTCGGCTCAAACAAATAGTAAATTTTTTGGCATTCTTGAGCTTTCTCAGTGAGGCACTTTAAGAGGAGCTAATGTCAACCTAGGGATGTGGCCTTGAATTGTTAGAAAGTACGTTAGTTTTTGTAGAAGTCTTTATAGGCCAAGATTGATACCTTACCAACAAGAGGGCTTAGAGGAGAAGGGCTAGAGTCTGGTCAAGGAAAATATTTGTTATTAGTTATTTATTGCTGTGTAACAAACTACCCCAAAACTTAGCAGCTTATAACAACACACAGTTATTATCTCAGACTTCCTGTGGGTCAGGAGTCCTGGTGTGGCTTAGTTGAATCCTCTGCTTCAGGGTCTCTCACACGGCTGCAATCAAGGTAATGGACAGGGCTCTTCTCTCCTGAAGGCTAGATTTGGGGAGGATCTACTTTCAGGCTCACCTATATGGTTGGAGGCAGGATTTGGTTCCTTTTGAGCTGTTCACCTGAAGGCCTCAGTTTTTGCCACATGCGCTTCTCCACAGGGTAGCTCACAACATGGCAGCTGACTTTATCAAAGCAAGTGGTATGCGGGAAGAGTCAGAGTAAGAGTGTAAGCAAGACAGAAGTCCTGGCCTTCTATAGCCCAACTTCAGAAGGGAAATCCTATCACTTTTGCCACATTCTTTTTGGTAAGGGCAACACAAGGGCATGAATGCCAGAAGTGGGGCCAATTGGGAGCTATTTAAGAAGGCTACCTACCACACTCTGGCAACTGGGGAGTTGTAAAGTCTGTTTTAGATAATATGCTTACATTTTTATTTTTCAATTAACTTTAGAAATGCAATGAGGATAAAATGATGAAATCAGTCTACTTAAATTCTCTCTTTTCTCTTCCCACCTCTTAGTTTGGAGAGCAAATATGATTCTTGTTCCAGTCTATTGTCATCAAAATATTATGATTTATGTTATGTAATTTTCCTTTTAAGGAAGAGAATAAATTTCTGTTGTTTTAAACCACCCGGTTTGTGGTACTTTATTACAGCAGGCTTACGAAACTAATACAGATAAACTGCATTTCAGTCAACAATGTTTTATAAATGTTAGCTCTCTCAATCAAGATTTGGTATGTGTTGGACAGTAGAAAGTTTGATAAGTGACTGAAGTAGGTTTTATGTGCTGATATTGAGGATAGATCCATATGCTTTAAATTTTAAACCTGCAAATACTGGGGAGGTTGACATCCTTGAGAACATTGGGACACCTGAGGTTCACACTTGGGCTGTTAGTCATCACACTAGATGTGGGGAAGGGCCAAGTGTATATTTTAAAACAAGTCCAGGGTTATTGGTTCTTCTTCTGCTGCTGCTTCTGCTGCTTCTTCTCTTCTTCTCCTTCTTCTCCTTCCCGTCCTTCCCCTCTTTCCTCTCCTCCCCCTCCTCCCCCTCCTTCTTCTCCTTCTTCTTCTTCTTCCTCTTCTTCTTCTTCTTCTCCCTCTTCTTATTCTTCCTCTTCTTATTCTTCCTTTTCTTCTTCCACAGTGTGGGATTTGTTTTATCATATGTAGTAAATGAACATTACTGAGATGATTTAATCTAGAAAGTTTACACACGGGTGATACCTATACTTACTATAAGAATTGGAGTGACATATATTATTAGCTATAAATCAGTTAGAAATGCATGATAATTTTAGGTAGTTGATATGCCAAGACTTATAGCAGCGTATGGATAAGGAAACCAAATTTTCTGTGGAAACCACCTCTAGTCATTGAAAAGTCATTACTGGAATACGGGATCTCTGCCCCTCATGTCCTCTTAGTGGGAAGGATGCATTTACAGATTTTTCCAAAAATTGTCTTCATTTCTTCCTTCCTTTATTTTTCCTGTCTAGAGGTTTTTATTCCCAGGCAGATGGCATTAAGAGGCAAAAGTTTGTACAGCCTCATCCCTTTATCCAAAGGTCAAACTTTTGGACATTCTCCAAAACACAGTAGCAGTCTAGAAATATGGAAAGAGGGATAGGTCTCTAAGCATTAGAAAGAATCATAAACATTCTGAATTAAAATAATGAAGTTTTTTGTAGAAGGATGACCAATTGAAGACAAGCTCACTGACAAGAGAAATATATATTAAACAGCAAATATAAGGTGATGTTGGTTTACTTACAATAGTGAGTATTCTAAAGGGAACCAGTATCAGACATCTAGGGACAGGGAAGGACCCAGGGATATTTTCCTTATATCCCAAGTATAAACAATCTGAAATAATAAAAATACAAGTAAAAATATAGAGAGCAGACTTCTACTCTAAAGAACTTAACATGAGTAATAAAATATATAAATCTTTTAAATGCAAGGATAAATTTAAAACTAAAATATATAATGGAAATATAAATGCAAGGAAGAAGAGAAAGACCATAAAAATGTCTATCATATCTGAAAAATAACAAAATAGAACTTATATAAATAAAAACGTAAACAGATTGGAATTAAAAAGTCAGTGGAAGAATTAACAGTAGACAAGACCACAGCCAAAGAGAGAATTAATGAGTGGGAATTATAGACCCGAAGACCTTACACAGAATGCAGAGAGATGGGCTGGCAAATATGACTGAGAGGCTGAGGGACTTGGAGGACTGAGTGACACGCTTCAACGTCTGTAACCAGAGTTTTTAAGAGGCGATAACAGAGGAGAGGATGAGGCAATAACTGAAGAGACAATGAATGAGACATTTTTAGAATTGATGAAAGATAACCTCAGATTCCAAAACCCCGAAAGATCCCTAGTAAGACAGATAAATTGAGACACACACACACACACACACACACACACACACACACTCACACACCCCTAAACACATTGTTAGAAAACTTCAGAATGCCAAAGACAAAGAGATGACATTAAAATTAGATGAAGAGAAAATAAAATTACCAATAAAGGAATGGCAATTAGATAGCTGACTTCTCAGCAACAAAAACCATAAAACAGAAGATTGTGGGAAAATATTTTTAATGTACTGAGAGGGTAACTCTCAAATAGAATTATTTACCCATTAAAATTATTGGTCAGAATATGTTACATTATGCTTTGGTAAAAAATTAACTCTGAAACCTCTGTGGCCTCTCATGTTAGTCAAAAATTAACTCTGAAACCTCTCACGTTACACATCCAGTATGGGTTGTGTGGAGCTCTGCCTACACCATTAGTAGGGACAGGCTGAGAGAGTACTGCCCTCTGTAGCTGCAGCATCCAGTACTGTAGGGACATATGAGATCACTGCAGAAGGGAAAGGGGATGCGCAGGAGCACAGGTCCCAGCTGCCTTTGTCTAGTAGTCAAAAGTATCACTTCTAGTCATAGTTCATTGACCAGAATAAGTCACAAGGTCCCAAACTAACTGCAAGGGAGAGTGGGAAATATAGAGAGTCACATGGATATTCACTGACTTTCTCTGCCAGGACTATTTTTCAACATGGGGATGAAATAGAGGCTGTTTAGATAAACACTTAAAAAGTTTAACATCAAAAAGCTCTTAATAATGGAACTTCTTAGCATGTCTTCAAAAAGAAGGAAAGTGATCTGAAAAAGAAAGTCTGAGATACAAAAAACACAGTAAAGTAAAAGACAAACTGTTGGGTAAATCTGAACACATACTGCTGGTGAAAACCATACAAATAAATAACGAAGTGTAACTTGTGAAGTTCAAAAATAATAGCTGGTAAAGTGGAAGTGCTGATAGGCGTTAAAACATTCTTAGCTCTTTGCATATTTGGGAAGGTTATAAAGATAGTAAATGTAGAGTTTGTTAGGTTTAAGTATTCATGTTCTGATTTCAAAGGAACTACTCAACAGAAGAGAAGTAAAGCCTATACCTTCAGAACTAGAGAGGGGAAAGTTGGGACTTAAGAAATTTAATCTGCCAGGCAGGTTGGCTCACACCTGTAGTCCCAGCACTTTGGGAGGCCAAGGCGGGCGGATCACCTGAGGTCAAGAGTTCAAGAGCAGCCTGGCCAATATTGTGAAACCGCATCTCTACTAAAAATACAAAAAAGTTAGCTGGGTATGGTGGCGGGCATGCCTCTAGTCCCAGTTACTCAGGAGGCTGAAACAGTAGAATCGCTTGAACCTGGGAGGTGGAGGTTGCAGTGAGTTGAGATCATGCCATTGAACCCTAGCCTAGGTGATAAGAGGGAAACTCCATCTCAAAAAAAAAAAAAAAAAAAAAAAAAGGTAATTTAATCAATTGAAAAGAGAGAGGCAAGAAAGAGAAAAAAGAAACAGAAAAGCCAGAAAAAATAGAAAGTTAAAAAACTGATGACAGGAGTAAATTTAAATATATCAATGAAATAAACCCAGTTGAAAGGGAAGTTGTGAGACTGAATTTAAAAAACCAAAATCTACTGGATAAAAGAAACAAAATCTATGTTTGTGCTTTTTATAAGAGACATACCTAAGACATTAAGAAAGAATAGTTGAAAGTAAAAGAATAGAAAAATATATTTTAAGCAAATATTAAGCAAAAAGAGTTGGAATATCTCTCTATATAAAATGTAAAATAGATTTGAGGGCAAAAAAACCTTATGATAGACAAAAGAGATCATTTAATAATGATAAGAGGTTTAACTCCCCAGGTGGAAAAAATTCTAAAGTTTAAAACTTGATAACATAGCTTCAATAAGATAAAAGGGAATTTGACATACTTACAAAGAGATACTGTCGAATTCTCCACTATTGTGAGTCGTTAAATATATATATCTCAATAATTGATAGATAAAATGGACCAAAAGCATTAAAGATATGATTAATTTAAGCAAACAGAAAGCTGATCTACTGAACATATAGATTTCTACATTCCAAATTAAGGTATACAAATTAGTTTTGGTTATGCAAGAAACACTACAATAATTTATCATGAATTAGGCCATAAATCAAGTCTCAACCAATTTTAAGAAACTGATCTTAAACACATTATATATTTTTTTTTTTTTTTTTTTTTTTTTTTTTTTTTTTTTTTTTTTTTTTGAGACGGAGTCTTGCTCTGCCGCCCAGGCTGGAGTGCTGTGGCCAGATCTCAGCTCACTGCAAGCTCCGCCTCCCGGGTTCACGCCATTCTCCTGCCTCAGCCTCCCGAGTAGCTGGGACTACAGGCGACCGCCACCTCGCCCGGCTAATTTTTTTTTTTTTAATTTTTTTAGTAGAGACGGGGTTTCACCGTGTTAGCCAGGATGGTCTCGATCTCCTGACCTTGTGATCCGCCCGTCTCGGCCTCCCAAAGTGCTGGGATTACAGGCTTGAGCCACCGCGCCCGGCCAACACATTATATTTTTGACCACAATTCAATTAATAAAGATATCTTTAGCTAAAAGGTAATGTTTTAAAAATTTACAAAATCCAGAAACACTTTTGAATAACTCATCAATCAAGGTGAAAATCATAATGCAAAACAGAAAATGTTTAGGATCAAGCAATAATAAAATCCA
Source organism: Rhinopithecus roxellana (assembly GCF_007565055.1). Classification (NCBI taxonomy): domain Eukaryota; kingdom Metazoa; phylum Chordata; class Mammalia; order Primates; family Cercopithecidae; genus Rhinopithecus; species Rhinopithecus roxellana. The sequence continues at coordinate 66,269,339 of NC_044560.1, read as the reverse complement.
CTTTACCAACTTCACTAAAACAAACGGTTAAAAGAGGCTTAGAGGGAATTTGAAGTCATAAATGCTTAAATTAGAAACTGAGAAAGGCTGAATATTGCTGAGCTAAGCAATCATGAGAAATTATTTAAAAATAGAATTAATTTAAAGAGAGCAGAAGAAACAAAATAATAAGAATAAGCCTGGAAATTAATGTAATAGAAAACACAAATAAAATAAAAAAGATCAGCAACGCCAAAATTAAGATTTTCAAAGAAGTGAGTTAAAATTGATAAATTGATCTGGCCTGGTTGAACTAAAAGAAAGAAGAAAGAGGAAGGAGGATGAGGAAGAAGAAGAGAAAGATGACAACAAAAATGTTAAGAATTAAAAAAATTCAGAGATATAAAAAAATAGTAAACTAGTACAAAAAAGTTGGTGTCACATTTGAAGATTTAGACAAAATGGTCAAATTATTAGAAAAAAAAAGGAACTTACCAAAACAAACTGAGGAAGAAATAGAAATTCAGTCATTGTAAAGCCCTTAAAGAAATTAGTTCACCAACTTTAAAATCTTACACAAAGACCTGACCCAGGTGACTTTATAGGTGAATATTAATAAACACCTAAAAAACATAATTCCAGTGTAAGGCACACTTTCAAAAACTTGAAACAAAGAAAAACACACCCCCCAAAAAATTTGATGGCCTCATTCCATGGAAAAAATATGTATTTTATATAGCAAACTATATAAGGATGATACAAGAGATAAAAAATGAAAAAAAAAACTTCACTCATGAATGTAGAAGCAAAACTCTGCAAAAAAGTATAAAAATGTAATCCAGCAATGCACAGAATATAACATATTATGATTAAATACATTTAAATAATGTATTAAATAATGTATTATTTATTACTATTATTTATTTTATTATTAATTATTATTATTTATCATTATTTTATTATTTATAATAATAAATAAATAAATAATAATGTATTGCATTATTATTATTTGAATAATGTATTATTTAAACAAACTCAATTTGTTTAAATAATGTATTTTTTTTAAATAATGTATTATTTAAACAAATTGAGTTTACTCTCAGAACACAGGATGGTCTAACTTTAGAAAATCAAATGAATACAATTCACTAAATTACAGATTAATAGAGAGTAAACACACGCTAATATGAATGGTTGCAGATAAATTATTCTATACAACTTATTTTTTATACTTGTTAAAACAAGCAAACGAACAAAAATTCTTAGGCAACTATGCAAATTAAAGCAAAGGAACGATAACCACGTAATTTAGCAGGGTGGCTTGCCCAAGGAGGCAGGCTATACAGATTGGTGTGGGGCATACATAGGAAGCTTCTGTGCCACTGGCATTTGCTTACCACACAAGGCTCTTCATGTTCTGGCCCCTCACCATCCCTCTAGTGTCACATCCACCCAAACCTTTAAACCTATTCTTTATTTCCATCTATATGGATCTTCCAAAACCACACATAATGGCACTTCATGCCTCCATGCCTTAGTACACATTGCTTTCTCTTGGCCGGAAATGCTCTTCCTCCCTTCTCCATTTAGCCAACTCCTACTCATCCTTCAAATTCTGGCCCTATAATTATAATGGCAGCATTATACTCGCATCTGGTTCTATAATGTCTTATTGACTGTCTCTCCACCACCAGGCCCAGTGCCTGAGACTTTCCTGGTTAGATGGATGTGGATGGATGCATGGCCTGGGTTGAAATAAATCCTAGGTTAGAAGACAAAAAAAAAAAAGGGCCAAATTTGAAGTCAGGTTAAGAAGACTTGTGCTCAAGTTTTGCCTCTACCTCTAGCTGCTAGGATAGGAGAGTTTCCAAACAGCTGAGCATGTCCAGATGTGATTAGTATGGCAAGCGGGCTTCCTGGGTTGGGGACGACTTTGGCACTGCAGTCTGCAGATCAACAGAGAGGATGGAAAGACAGTCTGAACTCAGAGGCAAGGTGTCTGTTGGTAGAAGTTTTCTTTGCGGAAGAGCTATGTTGCCATGCAATATTTATCTTAGATCCTTAGATGGTAAGATAACGATTTGCTATCTGTGTGCAGCTGTTACCAGAGAGAGTGATGTGGGACTTGGTCTCAGTGCTGATTGCATACACATTGCCTGCCCTTTGGTTTGTATCCAAGGCTGCAGTTTTCTGAAAATAGTACCTGATTCTGCCTCTGACTCAGTCCGTTTCTCCTCATATTCTCTCTGGTACATTAGTTCTAAGAAAATCAACTGATCTCTGATTGTTTGCTACATGCCTTTTTTGTGTGTGAAATTTGTGAGTCATTACCAAGATATTTAAACTTTCTTTGATTAATTCCTGGAAGTTGGTGTCATGTGAATCAGTGGAAAGATACACACTTTCTTGTTGCCTCTCTAATGATTTACAAAGTCCTGGGGCATCCTTTACTCTGAATCTTTAAATAATGTAACAGAACGGAATTCATCAAAACCATCCCCTTGGAATCCATTGCATTGCCATTTGGGGTGGGCTTCTGCCTTTTTTTTTTTTTTTTTTTTGAGATGGAGTTTCACTCTTGTTGCCCAGGCTGGAGCGCAATGGCATGATTTCAGCTCACTGCAACCTCTGGCCCCTGGGTTCAAATGATTCTCCTGCCTCAGCCTCCCAAGTAGCTGAGATTACAAGCACCTGCCACCACACCCAGCTAATTTTTTGTATTTTTCGTAGAGATGGGGTTTCACCATGTTGGCCAGGCTGGTCTCAAACTCCAGACCTCAGGTGATCCACCCGCCTTGGCTTCCCAAAGTGCTGGGATTACAGGCGTGAGCCACTGTGCTTGGCCTGGATTAGGCTTCTTGACTTGTGTTAACTTGCTGACACCCTCTTTGCTCCCTCTCCAGGCACTCCTCTCCTTTAATATCTCCCTTTTAAGTGACTGTTTAATGGAGCTTTTCTGCAGCCCACATAACTAGAAATGGTGATGCTGCATGTTCTGAGCACCTGCTAAGCCTCCCTCTAAATTCTAGCCAGTTGATCCCAAGTCTCCATTCAGTACCTTGAGTAGGATTCTGCACTCCCTCCAGACCCCCGCCCCTAGACAGTGGGGATTCAGCATGAATGACTGCTCTTTTTTTTTTTTTTTAAACCCTTTTTGTATTTTTATTGACTGGTTAGACTCTGGCCATTTAATTCCCTGTGATGCAAACTCTCTCAGTTGTACATACTTAAGTCTGTTCATGTCTCACTGACTTACTGTCTCAGTCAATATAGTGTTGGCTGGCTTAACCATAGAACCTATTCTGTTTGCTACCTCTAACTTTATTTTCTCCCTAACAAGGACACCAGGAAGTTGGGGGCAGGCAAATATCAGTACATTCAGTGACTAACTTTCTTCTCTTTTCTTTTTTCAATTTAGTGTTTTATTATGAAAGTAATACATGCTCATCATCAGTAAACGGTTCAGAATTGGGGGATTTCCTAATCCCATCTCCTGCTAACAGTGTGTTAAGTATTCTTCCAGTTGTTCTGTAGTCATTTACTAAAAATGAAATAAGATGAAATAAAATAAGGTAACATAAAAATCACACAAAACACACTATATACACAAACAGAATACTACCAAAAAACAAGATTGTGTAATTTGACCTTTTTCATTTAATAATTATTGTGATTATTTTCTATGTCAGTATATTTGTCCATTGTTTTTTTTTTTTTCCAGATGTTTCTTTCTAATGAATTGGCCATTACATTTCCAAAGTTATAAGATGGCCAACAGACCATAGAAAGACAATTAGTCTCCTGCTTGAAACCAACAGCTTCAGCAAACTGCTGGCCTTGAATCAGGACCAACCATTCTTTTTAATACCTATGGAATACTTTTACTAGAACATTCCGCCTTCAAGGTATAGCAACCCAACTCATATACTACTTTAAGCAAAAAAGATAATTTATTGATTCACAAGAGTAGGAGGAAGAGATGTGGGGTTGGCCTTGGAAGGTATTAGTCCAGGGACCCAGTGGTGTCATGGGGACGCCCTTTCTTTCCATTTCCAGATCGGTACTAATGATTTGTTTGGTTTCCTTCTTTTCTACAGCAAACCATACTTATTTCATGCAGTAGGAACAGAGGGTCACTCCTGCAGGTATCTTCTTGTGCATCATCTCACATCTACCTACCTACTGGTTGGATGATCCCGAGCTAATTACCTCACTCCTCTAAACTGCAGCTGTCATGTAAGCAGGTATTGTTGGGCTCTCTCTTCAGCTCTTTCTTGTGGTCCAGCCAGAGTCATACCAGGTGTGGAAACTGGAAGTCTAGAAAGCAAAGTTTCCCACTGCTCTGATGCACGTCCTCCTCCTGGGTGAGGAAAACAACCACATCCTTGAACCTAGGGCAGCACCTTGGTGTCCATCTCCTCTTGCTTGTGCCTGGTCTTGGGATATTGGTGCTAGGCCTTCATTTTATTGTGTGCACCTTTGAGAGTAGATGAAGAGCTAACCAAACTATAAATCCCTGATTGGGTGTCTCTCTCAATAATGAACAGCTTAGGAACCATTCTACCTTGTTTCTGGGGCCAAGGTTACTCTTCTCAAAGGAGTTTCCAGAGTTATGTTTCATTCTTATAAAATTATGCTTCAGAAGCCATAATACATGGGTGCCCATTGGTGAGGATTTCTTAAGATAAAGATCCTGGGCTCTACCCCTTGAAACTGAATCAGTAGGTCTGGGGTAAGGCCCATAATTTACACTTTAAAAAAGTAACACACCAACTTCCAGTTCCAGTCTGGCCAGTAAGAAGCTTGGAAGTTGTCACTCAGCCCAAACAACAAGTAAAAAGCTGAATAAGCCAGGTGTGGTTGACTCTCATCTGTAGTCCCAGCACTTTGGGAGGTTGAGGCGGTTCCAATCACTTGAGCCCAGGAGTCCAAGACAAGCCTGGGAAACATGGTGAAACCCCATCTCTGCAAAAAATACAAAAATTAGCCGGATATGGTGGCACACACCTATAGTCACAGCATCTTGGGAGGCTGAAGTGGGAGGATCACTTGAGCCTAGGAGTTGGAAGTTACAGTGAGCCACGATAGTGCCACTGCACTCCAGTCTGGGTGAGAGGGTAAGACTCTGCAACAACTCTTTTTAGATCTCTAAGAGAGATTAGATTACAGGGCAAACTCCTGTCCCCAAATTAAAGAGACCAACAGGGGAATACAGAGAATCACAACTCTGTGAGCAGGAAACCATGAGTAGTAACCTCTGCAGCAACCGGTGCCCATGTAGGAAAACCTTAACTGTAATTGATGAATTGCTGGAGGCTGAGTGTGGACAAGTCAAAAACTCCAGCGAGACCCAGTCATTAGGAGATCCCCACATTTTTGTGTTTTACCTTTAGAAGCTCTACCACACCGCCACAGTGAATATTGGAGAAAAATCCCATCATGCTTCTGCCAGGGGAAGGGGAAAAGAACTATTTAAAAATACCCCAGAACACTCTGTTCTTCTCAACGTGGTCTGCCCTTTGGAGGAACTACTTAGCCAGAGCCTAACCTTCAGGGGTTTTACCAATGCCTAACTGACCTAGAAGAAGGGAAACACCCAACTCTAAGTAAACTAGGAATAGAAGGAAATTTCCTCGACTTGATAAAGAATATCTGGAAAAAAAAAAAAAAAAAAACCCAGACACCCTAGTTAACATCATACTTAATGATGAGAAACTTGACGCTTTCCCATAAGATCAGGAGCAAGGCAAAATGTTTCCTTTCTCCACTACTTCTGAACAGCAGATGAAAAATTCTAGATAATATAGCAAGAAACAAAAAGAAATAAAAGGCACAGATTGGGAGGGAAATAATAATGTCTTTGTTTGCATATGACGTGATTGTCTATGAAGAAAATCTGAAAAAAATAGGCAGAAAAGTCTCCTGGAACTAGTAAGTAATTATGGGAAGGTTGAGGAATACTAGGTTAATATACAAAAGTCAGTTGTTTTCCAGTATACAAGTGTGTTAGTCTGTTTCATGCTTCTACAACAGAATACCCAAGACTAGGTAATTTATAAAGAACAGAAATTTATTTCTTACAGTTCTGGAGGCTGAGAAGTCCAAGGTTGAGGGGCTTACATCTGGTGAGGTCCTTCCTGTTGTGTCATCCCATGGTTGAAGGCAAAGGGGCAAGCAAGACAGCATGTATATAGAAGGAAAAGGAAGGGAAGGTGAGGGGGGAGGGAAGGAGAAGAGAGGGGGAGGGAAAGGGAGAGGGGAAGGGGAGGGGAGGGGAGCCAAACTCATCCTTTTATTAGGAACCCTTTCCCACAATAAGCCTGAATCCATTCATTAGAACAGAGCCCCTCGTGACCTAATCCCCTCGTACAGGTCCCACCTCTCAGCACTGTTGCATTGGGGATTAAATTTCTCTCCATGATGTATTCAATCCATGACAACCAGCAATGAACAAATGAAATTCAAAATTTAAAAAAAAGTACTTCCCCAAAATAAAATAGGTATAAATCTACGAAAATATATACAAGATCCGTGTGAGAAACATTGAAAAACTTTAATGAAAGATATCAAAGAGGCACTAAACAAATGGAAAAATACTACATATTCCTGGATGGGAAGATTCAATATTGTCAAGATGTCAGCTCTTGCCAACTTGATCTATAGATTCAATGTAATCAAAATTAAAATCCCAGCAAGCCACTTTGTGGAGATTAACAGGTTGATTCTAAAGTTCATCTGCAGAGACAAAAGACCCAGAAGTGCCAGCAAAACATTGAAGAAGATTAAAGTTGGAGGACTGACACTATATGACTTCAAGACTTAATATAAAGCTACAGTCACCTAGACAGTGTAGTATTGGTAAAAGAATAGACAAATAGATCAGTGGAACAGAATAGAGAGCTCAGAGATAAACCCTGCAGATAGTGTATGTCAAAGGAGCAAAGGCAATATAATGGAACAAAGAGTCTTCAACAAATGATCCCAGAACAGCTGGATATCACATACAAAAAAAAAAAAAAAAAAAAAAAAATGAGTAAGACACAGCCCTTACTTTCTTCACAGAAATTAACTCCAAATGGATCACAGACCTAAATGTAAAATGTAAAACTGTAACACTCCTAGAATGTAATAACACAGGGGAAAATCTAGATGAGTATAGGTATAGTGATGACTCTTTAGATACAACACCAAAGACATATCCATGAAAGAAATAATTGATAAGCCAGACTTCCAGGCGTCACTAAAATTAAAAACTTCTGCTTTACAAAAGACAGTGTCAAGATAATGAGAAGATAATCCAAAGACTGGGAGAAAATATTTGCAAAAGACACTTCTGATAATGGATTGTTCAAAAAAAAAAAAAAAAAAAAAAAAAAAAAAAAAAAAAACTCTTAAAACTCAGCAATAAGAAAACAAACAACCCAAAATGGGCCAAAGACCTTCACAGACACCTTACCAAAGAAGATATGCAGGGGGCAAATAAGCATATGAAGAGATGTTCCATATCATATGTCATCAGGGAAATGCAAATTAAAGCAACAATGAAGTACCACTACATATATATTAGAGTGGTCCAAATCTGGAACAGTGACAACACCAAATGGTGGCGAGGATGTGGAGCAACAGGAACTCTCATTCATTGCTGGTGGGAATGCAAATTATACAGCCACTTTAGAAGACAATTTGGTAGTTTCTTACAAAATAAAACATTCTCTTACTATATAATCCAGCAGTCGTGCTCTTTTGGTATTTGTCCACACATAAACATGCATATGGATGTTTATGGCAGCTTTATTCAAAATTGCCAACGCTTGGAAGCAACTGAGATGTCCTTCGGTAGGTGAATGGATAAATAAACTGTGGAACATCCAGACAAGGGAATATTATTCAGCACTAAAAAGAAATGAGCTATCACATCATGAAAAGACATGGAGGAAACTTACATGTATATTATTAAGTGAAAGAAGCCAGTCTGAAAAGGCTACATACTGTAGGATTCCAACTATCTGAGATCCTGAGAAAGGTAGAACTACTGAGACAGTAAAATGATCAGGGGTTGCCAGGGCTTAAGAGGAAAAGGGAGATGAATAGGTGGAGCACAGAAGATTTTTAGAGCAGTAAAACTGTTCTATATGATACTATAATGGTGGATACAGGTCATTATGAATTTGTTCAAACTCAAAGAATGTACAACACAGAGTGAACCCTAATGCAAACTATGGACTTTGGATGATAATACTACGTCAATATAGTTTCGTCAGTTGTAACAAATGTACCACTATGGTGAAGATGTTAAAAATGGGGGATGTTGAAAATGCCTGTGTCAGCACTGGGAATATATGAGAAATCTCTACCTTCTGCTCAGTTTTGTTGCAAACCTAAAACTGCTCTAAAAAAATAAAATCTACTTTTTTAAAAAAAAGCAGCACACCTAATTTTATAACTAACCAGGTTGGGAAGGGCAAACATATAAATCTTCTGGATAATCCTCTTTGTTTAACTTCACCTTTCTAAAGAGCAGCAGCTGGGTAGGTGTTGGCTGCTTTTCCTGCTATGTAAATGACAGGCCCTGGCCAAGAATGCTTAACAGACAGGTGTGTCTCAGCCTCTCCCCTACTTTTACCCAAGTCAGTTTTTTCATTCCTAGGCTAAGTCTAAGGTGGAAAGCTTTTCCTAAGTAGGGGGTTGTGTTGGTCTTAAGGCTTATGTAACTTGGACATAGCCTCTTTAAGGAAAAAAAAAAATCAATGTATGAATATAAAACTAAGTACAAAGGCCCTCAGAAGAGGTCTGTAATTATGAAGAATTCTAAAGCTTAAACTTCGTTACCTTCACAGCAGATTTACCTTTGCACAACTTTCTCATTTTGGAGCAAATCAAAAGAACTCTGTTTTACAAATGTCTACGTTTTCAATATATATTAGTTAAATTGAATTTTTAGAAATACAAAGAAGAAAAAACTCCACAGAAATGGATCATTTTGGCTGAGAACTGCAAAAACTCTGGGCACAAACATGTTATTCACCCTCTCTTGAGAGACTTAGCCATTCCCAGGCTTTTAGCAGCCTGAGTCTTGTCTCTGGGAAGACTCAAACACCTTTTGAGTTCCTGTCTGGAAGAGTTCAGTCCCTAACCTCCCTTTCTTACAGCTTTTACTAAAAAGGGCTTGCAATTGTGAATCTTTCCTCTGTCCCTTCCAGATGTGTATGCATCTCCTGCAACTCAGGAGTGTCTTTCTCAAGGACTTGAAAGCCATTCCTTTGAAATGTAATCCTCAGGAAGGAAAGGGCCTCTGTCTCAGTCTCTGTGGGAGGATAGAAGCCTAACTTCAATAATTGCCAGCAAGCATTCACAGTTGGCTTAATTGCATTTGCATTGACCAACCTTTTGTAATTTTTCACTTCCCTGATTCCACTGAGCCTTCGCTCACGCCTCTCCTACTCTCTCATTCTCCTTTAAAAACACCCAGTCACCTCTGTGCAAGTCGGAATGGAGCTCAGCCCTTTCCCTTGTTGTCAGTAGCTACTGAACAAAATCAGTTTTCACTGTTTTGACTAACATCCGACTTTGTTTATCTTTTACACGCCCCGGAAGAGTCTGAGTGAGTTCTTAACCACAGCCCAGTGGTACAGGCTTCGTTGGTGGGTGAGTTTACTCATTATCCCCTGTATACTCTGAAATTGTAGAAAGAGCAACATAATCCCTTTATAAACACCTTCCCATCACCTTTCTGACCCTATCTCCTAACACCCCTCCTTGCTTTCTCCTCTGCAACTATGCTGGCTTCCTTGTCCGTCCTGGAACAGACCTGGCACGTTCTTGCCTCAGGGCTTCTGTACTTGGGAATCCTCTTCCTGAAACACTGTTGTCTGTATTTTGCAGGGAAGGACATTTGGGATCGGAAAATTTAAGTGTTGTGACTAAGTGATTAAAACTTGAGAAACGCTCCTTAATGTTTTTCCCACTGGCTTCATTCTCAACACCCCACTTCCTCTCATAATCTATTCCATCGGTCAGGAGACCCTGTTGGCTCCACCTTTGAAATGTGTTCTGGGTTCCGCCAGTTGTCCTACCTCCACTGTTGCCATGAAGGTGGGACGACTACCACTTCTTGCCTTCATGACTACTGGAGCCTCCCATCTTGTCTCCTTGATTCTTGCCTTGTCCCTGTAGTCTATCTCAACACAGCAACCAACGTGGTCCTTTTAAAATACAAGTTAGATCATGTTGCTCTTCTGCTCAAAACCCTCTGATTGCTTTGTATTTCCTGCAAGGTAAAAAACTTTGAAAGGCCTTACAAAAGCCTATCAAGCTCTACAGTAATGCTGTCCAAGGCAGTCACAACAGGCCACATGAGGCTATAGAGCACATGAGATGGGGCCAGTTAGAATTGAGATGCAAAATACACACTGGACTTTGAAAACTTAGTTTGAGGCCGGGCGCGGTGGCTCAAGCCTGTAATCTCAGCACTTTGGGAGGCCGAGACGGGCGGATCACGAGGTCAGGAGATCGAGACCTTCCTGGCTAACACGGTGAAACCCCGTCTCTACTAAAAATACAAAAAAAAAAAAAAAAAAAAACTAGCCGGGCGAGGTGGCGGGCGCCTGTAGTCCCAGCTACTCGGGAGACTGAGGCAGGAGAATGGCGTAAACCCGGGAGGCGGAGCTTGCAGTGAGCTGAGATCCGGCCACTGCACTCCAGCCTGGGCGACAGAGTGAGACTCCGCCTCAAAAAAAAAAAAAAAAGAAAAAAAGAAAACTTAGTTTGAAATAATGTAAAATAAGAATGTAAAATATCTCATTAATAATTTGCATAGTAATTATATATGAATATTATAACATTTTTGATATATTGGATAAATAAAATATATTATTAAAATCAATTTTACTTTTTTTTTTTTTTTTTTTTTTTTTTGAGACGAAGTCTCGCTCTGTCGCCCAGGTTGGAGTGCAGTGGCCGGATCTCAGCTCACTGCAAGCTCCGCCTCCCGGGTTTACGCCATTCTCCTGCCTCAGCCTCCGAGTAGCTGGGACTACAGGCGCCCGCCACGTCGCCCGGCTAGTTTTTTGTATTTTTTAGTAGAGACGGGGTTTCACTGTGTTAACCAGGATGGTCTCGATCTCCTGACCTCGTGATCCGCCCGTCTCGGCCTCCCAAAGTGCTGGGATTACAGGCTTGAGCCACCGCGCCCGGCCTAATTTTACTTATTTCTTTTTACTTTTTTACTATGGCTACTAGAAAATTAAAAATTACATATCTGGTTCATGTTTGTGGCTTGAATTATATTTCCATTGGACAGAGCTGGTCTATAGTAACTGATCCCTCCCGAAAACCTCTTCTGATCTTACCTCCTGCTCACTTCTGTTCTTGCCACATTGGCCTCCTTGCCATTCCTTGAGCATCCAAGCACACGAGACACGCTCTTACCTCAGGGCCCTCGCACTTGCTGTTTCCACTCCTAGAAAACCTTCCCCCTATCATCTGGATGTTTCTTCATCTTCCCTAGACTTGATTCAAACTTTACCTTCTCAATGATACCTTCCTGATAGCCTACTGAAAACTGAATTCCTCACCCACCTCCACTCTCATATCCACTATCCCTTTCCCTGTTTTACTTTTCTCCATAGCATTGTCACCATGTAACATACTGTACATCTTTCTTATTTATTTTATTTATTGTCTAACTTCCCGTGTAGAATCCCCCAGGCGGGGAGTTTTGTTTAAAGTCGTGCTCCCAAAATCTAGAACTGTACCCGGTATGTAGTAGATGTTCAATAACTTAGTGGAATGAAACACTGAATGAATCTTGATCAACCACTTCATTATACAGGTGAAGGAACTGAGTAGCTTTCCCAGGGTCTCGCAGCTTGTTTAGGGGCACAGTGGATGTACCCTCAGTAAGATCAGATGCCACCATCTAGAACCCAGCCCTTTACCTATATTTGAATTTCTTCACTGGACTCTGTGCACCTTTTTATGCCTCTTTTAAACTTTGCACTTAAGGAAGACTTACTCTAGAAATAATCTACTCAGTCACACCCAGGGGATGACCTCCAACTTTCTTTCTTGCTCCAAGGATATGCTTTTGATATTTTTTTTCCCTAGGCAGGAATTCTGGGTCTGTCTGGATCACAGGAAACTAATTATTTCACCGGGGAAAAAAATCTGCTTGAAGGAAGCCATTACATTTGATTGTATAATACATAAAATATTTAAACTATAGCCTGAGGATTTAAATAGTTCATTTATTTGACAAAAAGATACATTTTTATTGAGCACTTTGGCATATTGATATATGCCAGGCATTGTTTTAGGTGCTGGGAATAAACAGAGAGATGTGACAGTCTCCGAGGAATGAACAGTCTAGTGTGTATGTGTGGGGAAGGAGGGTAAGCAAACAATTGCAGGGTGCATTAGTTTCCTATTGTTGCTGTGACAGATTACCACAAGCTTAGTGGCTTAAAACAATGCATATTTATTCTCTTACAGTTCTGGAAGTTAGAAGTCCAAAATGGATCTTATTCAGCTAAAAATCAAGGTGTCAGGAGTCTGTCCCTTATGGAAGCATTATGGGAGCATCTGTTTCCTTGTCCTTTTCAGCTTCTAGAGGCCGCCTGTATTCTTGACTTGCAGCCCTTCCTCTATCATTAAAGGACATCTCTTCAATCTCTGCTTCCATCCTCACTGGCCTTCCCCTCTCACTCTGACTCCTCCTGGGTCACTCAAGATCTTTGACTTAAATATATATAGCTATATATATTTTACTATAGTTATTTATATTTAATATATTTTGATGATATATATTTTAATTGACAGATAATAATTGTCTATATTTCTGAGGTACAATGTGATATTTTGATATATTTATACATTGTGGAATGATTGTATCAAGCTAATTAACATATCCATCATTTCACACCTAATCATGCATTGCTTAAAAAGTGGGATACATTCTGCGAAATGGTATGGCCTATTGCTCCTGGGCTACAAAGCTGTTCAGCTGGTTACTGTACTGAATAGTGCAGGCAGTTGTAACACAAGCTAGGTATTTATATGTCTAAACATATTTAAACATAGAAAAGGTATAGTAAAAATACAGTATTCTAATCTTATGGGACCACAGTCATCCATCGTTGGCTGAAACATTGTGTGTGTGGATGACTGTGTAATGAGAACTTTAAAATCTATTCTTTTAGCAATTTTGAAATACACAATTTATGATGATTAACTATAGCCACATTGCTGTGCAATAAATTCAAGATCCTTAATCACATCTACAAATTCCCTTTTGTCACTTAAAGGAACTTACCATTCACAAGTGTGGGGATTAGGATGTGGACATTTCGATGGAGGGGTGGGTGGGTGGCATTACTCCATCATAGGACAATGTGACAAGCGCTACAGTTGAGGTGAATATTAGATGCTATGTAAACAAAAATGACAGCTCAGAGAGGACACTGAGGAGAAGCAAGGTAGTTTTATAGAGCAAGTGGCTGCTTAGCTGAGGCTTGCATGGTGCAGTGAATGGTACCATTCTTAAAGGAATACACAAGAAAAATGAAGTATAAATGAAGATGAGACTTGTATTCATTACCTATTGCTGGGTCACAAATTACCTCCCAAACTTAGCAGCTTAAAACAATAAATGTCTAAGAGTTCGTCATTTCTGAGGGTCATCAGTCTTAACCATCTGATCCTGCCCTATGGTCAATCATGAGATTGCAGCCAAGTTGTCTGAAGTCATGGGGCTGCAGTCATCTGAAGGGGCTGAAGAAGCAATATCTAAGCTCACTCATGTGACTGCTGCAGGAGGCTTCAGTGCCTCACCACATGGGCCTTTCCATAGAGTTGCTTATAGGACACAGCATGGCGTTTGGCTTCCCAGAGAGTGATTAATCGAAGAGAAAGAATCAAAGACAGAAGCCATAGTTATTTGTAACCTAATCTCAGAACTGACATATCCTCACTTCTCCCATGCTGTTGGTCATAGAGACCAACCCTGGTGCAATATGGACAGGGGAGAGGACCACAAAAAGGGTGAACTCCGGGAGCAGGGATCACTAGGGCCATCTTGGAGTCTGGCTACCACAGTATTGTTGGGATTACAAACAGTTTCCCATTGTTGACATGAAGGCAGTCTGGAAAGATTGGTGGGGGTGAGGTTGGTGGGGCTGAGGTTGACATGGGAAGGAAGGACTAGAGCATGTGGAGCCTATACACTTGCCCAAGAGTTTGTAGATAATTATTTTCTTGATAGGGAGGGATTGCAGGGGCTTAGTCATGGGAGTGACCAAGTTGCTTTTTAGAATGATCACTGCAGTAAGAGTGCATGGAAGGAGGTGGCGCAGAAGGCAAAGAGATTAGAGAGAAAGAACTGCGAAGAAGCTATTGCAATAGCACAGGAGAGAGAGGAAGAGGCCTGATATAAGGCAGTAGTGGTCAAGGAGTGGTGAGGATGATGGGTTCAGGGCACATTCAGGAGGTGGAATGGTTCATGGCTCGGGAGGGAGAGTTAGGGAAGCCATAGGGCCGCTCTTAAGTTGCTCATTTGCAGGAGGAATTGGTAACATTAAATGAATATAGAAAGAAGGGCAAGGTCCACATGAGGTGAACAAAAGTTAAGATGCCTCATATGGAATACATTGTGCCTATGGGGCATTCAGGTGTAGAGATAACTAACGAGTAGTTTGAGTGGAATAAATGTAGTTTAGACTAACTACAGCAAGAGCTTCTTAGCATTTGTCAAGAGATTCTGTGCACTTGGACCAGAGAAGAGTTCTTCTCACTGCGTTAGTGTGATGTCCAAACCTAAGCTGAACAGCATTTTCTAGACACCATCTTTATGTTTTCATCATCCTTGTAACTACCATTGATTAAGTGTCTGCTGCATAGCACACTCTGTGCTTCACACCTTGCATGCCCTTTCATTTCATTTCATCTTCCCACTAACCCAGTGAGTCATGTAATGTTATTTCTTTTTTATGGGGGAAGAAACTGAAGAAGGTTCTACTGCTAGCCACATTTTACAGATGAGGAAGCAGGCTTACTTCATGTCAATAACATTGCTCAGGGCTATACACGGAATCAGTATGCAGCTCTCAGGTCTAGATCTTCCTACTCTAGACCAAGCTTGTCCAACCTGCAGCCTGTGGGTCACATGCAACCCAGGACAGCTTTGAACGTGGCCCAACACACATTTGTAAACTTTCTTAAAATGTTATGAGATATTTTTTGCAATTTGTTTTCTTAGCTCATCAGCTATCATTAGTGTTAGTGTATTTTATGTGTGGCCCAAGACATTTCTTCCACTGTGGCCCAAGGAAGTCAAAAGACTGGACATCCCTGCCTAGACCCTATTCCTTTAATTGAACAGCCATCTATCGTACACTTTATAGAATTAGAGACACTTTCCAGCATGGTTTGGGTGGAGTGATGGTTTATGATCTGATGTGTGAGAGATAGCAAATAGAAAGCAGGAACAAGGTCATGAATCCACATATGCAATGGTGTGAAAAAAGGGTCAAATGCCCTCTTCCTGGTAAATACAGATGTCTACATATTGGCAATGTTTTCAATCTTTTTCCTAAAACTCTCTTCTTGTTTTTGCTATTTCTGAAAAAATGTGAGGCACTGCTTTCATTCACTTAAAAAAATAGCAAATTGTTCATTTTCTTGTCACAGAAAAATGCCAGCATCTTGCATTAGCAAGATGGCTTTTGAAGCTTAAGATTGATGCAAATGGAGTTTTACCACAGCAGCATTTTTCATTAGAAGGGAGAAAAGGGAGGGGAGAGATGAAAGATGTCAGACAGATCCTGTCTCTTTTTTTTAGGGAAGGTTTCCACAACAGCAGATAGACTGGTCTAGAAATAGCTACCCGTCATTACTATATATATATATATATATATATATATATATATATATATATGTATATATATCCCTCCATTTCTTTAAAAAGTTCCCATATCCGAGGTTATACTGTGGAATTTAAGAGGCGATAAAGGGAATAATAGTCATGCATGCTTCATGAATGGCTCCCAGATTATTCACTGTCCTAAAGAAGATGCAAGCTCTGGACTGCAGACTTCCTGTAGGTCAGAGTATGAAAGCACAGGGTCCTACTGAGGCAAGAGCAGCTTCACAGCTTCTCTGCAGTTGTCTAGAATTTCCCAGAGAAAGCAAAAGATGAGGCTAAATGTAGACTTTCACCTTGAAAAGCTGTAAAGGTAATAAAAACAGGGCATAGTGGGTTGGTTTGCAAGACTCCCACTTCACATTTTATGTGCGTTTCCAAGCAACAGAGCTTCCTAAAACTAGGGAAGTGGGGACGTGAGTGACGAGCACAGTAGGCTCAGCCACTGGCTGCACCAGATAACTTTGGACACAAGAGAACTGCTTGCTTCATCTCTGTCCATTGTGGAGTCAGCTCCATCCCTGACTCACTCCTCCTGCCCACCATCCTTCCTCCTCGTCCCCACCCCACTATCCTCAGAGCCTTGGGAATCCCTGCACATATTAGCTGTCTAATCAGTACTCATTTTCTTTCTTTCTTTTATTTTTTTTAGACAGTCTCACTCTGTCGCCCAGGCTGGAGTGCAGTGGCGTGACCTCGGCTCACTTGAATCCAGGTTCAAGCGATTCTCCTCCCAAGTAGCTGGGATTACAAGCACGCACCACCATGCCCAACTATTTTTGTATTTTTAGTAGAGGCAGAGTTTCACCATGTTGGCCAGGCTGGTCTCGAACTCCTGACCTCGAGTGATCCACCCACCTCAGTCTCCCAAACTGCTTTACAGGTGTGAGCCACCGCACCTGGCCCAATCAGTACTCATTTTCTGGCTTTCACTGATACAATCGTATCTTCTATATTGATTTATCTGCGAACCATCTAATGTTTCCTTAGATATTTACCGGTGAGGTAAATGAAGCAGCTCAGTACTGGGGGGAGTCCTAAGTTTGGGATGAGGCATTATTCAACTGTTGGGACACAACTCTTCCTATTGCATGTAGGCTTTGGGCCATAACAGAATTTCTGGTTCTGGCTTTGGGTTTCAAGGCATTAGCACTTCATCAAAGTTAACTTAAAAAATGCATCAACTGAGTTTTCTTTCTCAGCTAATTTTAACACATAATGTTTTTTATTTCTTTCACTTTTCCATTCAGTGAAATGCATATTAAATGAAAGAAAGAAAATTATGAAACTTCTGTAGTCTAGGCTCACAATTAATAAGATGCTTAGGTGCCTATCAATATACTTGTTGGTAGTAACATCACAAAAACATATTATACAACTTCCCGCAAATGGGCTAAGGATAGCAAAGACTGTGGAAAAACTGTCTAACTGGAAATTAATCTTCCTCCCAGGAGGCCCACAATAATAAAGTCAAATGCTGAATATATGCAGGTTTATGTGACATGCTAGCACATTATTACCACATATTCTATTAATTACTAGTCAGCCAGAGGAAATCAGCTCAGGGGTAGAAGGAAGTCAGTTCGTGGACAAATTCAGCCTTCAGTTTGAAATTCTTCCACTGCCATAATCACTGAAACCTTTCAGGTTCTGAATGGCCACATTCACAAATTCCGCCACTGCCACGATCACTGACACCTTTCAGGTTCACCTACTGAACATTGGGATTAGCTCCTTAGCAAATAGCGGTTTGACAAGACCTTCGGAATAATTTTCTAACTTGCGCAACTTGTCCAACTTTGCCATAGTTGTCTTTTTTAAGACAACTATTTTTAACTTTGCTTGTTAAGAAATCATTTTATGATATTAGTGAAATGGATATTGTCTGAGAGGTTTTCGGATAACTGAATTTCCTAAGTGTATTCCAGAGTGGAATCTGTGATGCGTCTGGAATTCTCCCCCTTCTTAGGGACATCTCTGGCCCAGGGAGAGGAAGCACCCCACACCCACAGATGGCAGGATACTCAGGCTGGTGCTCTGTGACTCTGAGGTCCACATAGAAACAGCCATAGGAACCCCAGCACCTCATTCAGACTCTACTTCCTCTAGGTTAACTCTTATCTTCTCCCTCCAATGTATCATTTCATTAGCTCTTCCCATTTAGTAACTCTATTCCAACTAGTAGACTTCCTCCTTCTTCCTTATCCTTTTACCTTCTTCCATATCCCCTGCCTGTTTGTCTCCTACTTTTTTATTTGATGCTTCTTTCAGACACCGTTCTTGGTAACTGACGTGTCCTGCTTAGTCCAAGTCCACTCCTGCAATATGCCCCTGGGAGCACTGCTGTGGTGGGTGGGCTCCTGGCCCTGTTGCTCTGAGGCCCACCCCTGTGTTTCAGGGAGATCTCAGCCCGTTCCTGGGTTTCTTGCTCTGGTTGGAGGAATTTCTGGCTCTCCAGGTGACCTGGGTCCCAAGTGAGACATAGCATATATGATAAGTGGAGTTCCACCTGAGCAGCAAGGCCCAAGCAAAGCACCCCCATGGAGGAGGATGTTCCCTGCTCAAAAAATATGAGGTCTCACCTGTCTATATCTATGTGCTATACCTGTGAGCCAGATGTTATGATGTACCACATGGATGCAAGGATATACAGTGTGGTCCAGATGTGCACCTGGCCAGTCACTAGTCCTCTGAGCCTTGGTGCGGAGCTCACACCCCCAGAAATAACACTGAAGTCTCAAGCTTTGTCGTGTGTATCCCTCTTTACTGCACAGGTCCTTTCTTTCTTTTCTTTTCTCTCTCTCTCTCTCTCTCTCTCTCTCTCTCTCTCTCTCTCTCTCTCTCTCTCTTTCTTTTGGCAGAATCTCACTCTGTCACCCAGGCTGGAGTGCAATGGCATGATCTCAGCTTACTGCAACCTCTGCCTCCCAGGTTCAAGCGATTCTCCTGCCTCAGCCTCTGGAGTAGCTGGGATTACAGGTGTGCACCACCACACCCAGCTAATTTTTGTATTTTAGTAGAGACGGGGTTCTCCATGTTGAACTCCTGAGCTCAGGCGATCCATCCACCTCGGCCTCCCAAAGTGCTGGGATTAAAGGCATGAGCCACTGTCCTTGGCCTGCACAGGTCCTTTTAATCCTTCTGGGATTTGACTGCTTGTGGACGGAATTGTAATCTATTCTTGGGTAACACAGTAATCTACTACTTAGATGTGGGCTCATGTGAGCCCTTGTTCAGATGCCTCCTTCGTTTTCATGGGCACAACATTGTCAAACCCAATGCCACTGCATAGTCCTATTCTATCTTTTTCAAGAAAAAAAGGAAATTCAATTATTTATTTATTATAAAATATACGTCACATAAAATTTACCATTTTCACCATTTTTAAGTATACGTTTCATATTATTGTGCAACCATCACCACCATCCACCTCCAGAACTTTTTCATCTTCCCAAACTGAAACTCCATGCCTACTAAACAATAACTCTTCATTCTCCCCTCCTGCCCCACGGCAAACACCATTCCACTTTCTGTCTCTATGATTTTCCCTTCATATAAGTGGAATCACATAAGATTTGCCTCTTATAATTGGCTCATTTCACTTGGTATAATGTCTTTAAGGTTCATCCATGTTGTAACATGTATCAGAATTTTCTTCTTTTTTAAGGCTGCATAATATTCCATTGGATGCATGTATCACATTTTGTCTATCCATTTATCTGTCAATGGACACTTGTGTTGCTTACATCTTTTGGCTATTATGAATAATGCTGCTATGAGCCTGCATGTATAAATACCTGTTTCATTTCCTGCTTTCAATTATTTTGAGTATATACTCAGAAGTGAAATTGTTGTTCCATATATAATTATATTTTAAATTTTTTTGATGGAAATATCATGCTGTTTTTCACAAGGGCTGTACCATTTTACATTCTCACCAGCAATGTACAAGGGTTCTAGTTTCTCCAGGTCCTCAGCAATACTTGTTATTTTCTGTTTGGTTTGTTTATTTTATATAGTAGCCATTTTCATGGGTGTAAAGTGGTATCTCATTGTGGTTTTGATTAATATTTCCCTAATGATTAGTGATGTTGAGCATCTTTTCATGTGCTTGTCGGCATATCTTCTTTGGAGAAATGTCTATTCATGTCCTTTGCCCATTTTTTAAATCAGGTTGTTGTTTTGTTTGTACGTTGGGTAGAAAATCTGTTTTTTTTAATGATCTTTCCCAGATGTTAAATATTGACATTAAGATTTTCAAGTGTTAAATGTTGGAAAAACAACAACAACAACAACAACAACTATGGAGATCAAACAAATCATATCAGCCGGATGACTCTGGCCTAAGGGCTGCTGGTTCACCACCTTTCTCAGAGAGGCACTGAGGAGTGTTGTCCAGAAAACAAAGTGTGGTGGGAAGGACTGAATGATGGGCACCTGCATTGTGGGCCTTCTGCTGAACACATTTAGTGCTTTCCAAAGTCCCATTTTCCCTCTTTTGTTGCAAAAGGCAAAATCCATATGCCTGACCTGTGTTTACCTCAGCAATGAAAGCAAATGACATATTGGCCTTACTTAAGGGAGGGCCTAACCTGGTGGTGGGGCGGTCAGAGAAAATTTCCCATCATCTGAATGAGAGACATTGAGCCATTTGCCCCACTCTACAACTTTTCACCAGCAAATATTCTTTTGTAAGGCATCTGTTGACTCACTCTGTTTACAGAGGGGAAAAATGGCACGTTGATATGGAAGTATATTCACTAGATAACTCAAGGAGACAGCACTGATCTCTCCAGTTCTGCTGGGAAATGTGCTTTGAGTGGGCTCAGTGATAATGTCCTGAACTGGGAGGTCCTAAGATTGATTTCTGTGCCTGCTACTATATTGCTGTGGAAACTTACTGCTCTGAGCTCAGTTTCTGCCCCCATAAAATAGGCTTAATAATACCTTTCCGGAGGGGCTTTTGCTAAGAGAAAATAAGATTTTTTAAAAGTATAAGTTGTTTTTCAATGTAATATTTTTCTCAACCCTGGTTAATTCTCATGTTTCCAGGTAGTCCTAGTCCTGGGGACAAGCAGAGGAGTGGGTGATGCTTGTAGTGGTGTTTGGTCTGAGCCTCTTGAGTGTTATACTGAAATTCTAAGACCTCTCAATCTTGCCTTTTGAGGGCCAATGATGGTTTTTTTTTTTTCTGCCGTAACCATGATTGTCCTTGACATTCTCCACTTGGCAGCCTGCGTGCTCCTCCTGGCTCCCCAGCCCGCCCCTGGCAACGGTAATGCTGCCATTAGTCAGGGTGGCCCCTGTCCTCTGTGATCCACACCACAGCAAGCTCAACACTCACGCCTGAAGCTCCTGTGCATACCTGCTCAGGGCTGAGTGTGGGCATCTCCCCAAAGGCGAACACTGTTCTCCAGGCTAAGGTCTCTGGAACTCAACTGCAGGCTCTTATTCTCACAAACCTTGAAGATGTTTTTGAGGACCTCCAGGAATATTTGGATTGCAATTTAGGGAACGCTGTTCATCCTAGAACACCGTTCTAGGATGTGCCAGTGATGGGAAACAGGAGGGCAAGTGACAGACAAAGGCCTGTCTTTACACACACCTCAGTCCCTCTCCTTGCTAGCTGTGTCACCTTGGGCAAGTTTATCAACATCGTGGACTTCAATGTCCTCTTCTGCAAAATTAGGCTAATAAGACCCATCTTATCAATGTGATGAGAGGGCTAAAAGAGAATGTCAAATTTAATGTGCTCTATATTCAGCAGGAGCATCACAAAAGACAGTTGACAGCTAGCAGGGAGAAAAGCACAAGGGACAGGGCCTTGAAGCATTTGCCAGTCGCCAGCCAAAGGTGCAGCTTGCACAATCGTCATCTCTAATGTGCCAGGGACCAGAATAGTCCCAGCACTGGGCACTGTGAGGCCACTCAGTGAGTTTCCTGTCTATATTGGGGGGTTTCCTGAGATGTGGTGGGTCATGTCACCTCAACCCTGTGTCACAGAGCTCACCTGCTGTTTCTCTTCATCCTTTCTCTTGGGAGGCTTGAGAGCCCTTGTACAAATATAACTCCTGTGGATCTGCCTGATAGCCTAATTGCTCCAGAATGGGTAGGAAGATTGGGCTCCTCGCTGTGCCCTTTCTACACAAATGGCCATAGCTATCAGCATTCAGGACTGAGCCTGTGGAGAAAATTGTACAATTGTGCAGATTAGAGCTATGACAAATTCATGGTTTTCAAAATCAGTTAACTCTTAACAGTCTTTTTGTCACTATCAGCTCCTTCGCCTATTCCCTCTGTGGCTCTTCTAAACCTTAACCCTTTCCCACCAGTCTCCCAACTGGCCTCCACTCCCACCCTCTCTGCACATGCACCGGCCTCCACTTCTGTAGGGAAACCCAGTGTGCTAGGGCTCATTGTCATGCCTGCATCTTCAAAGTTGTCTACTCCGGCACCAGCCCTTCCCTCCTCCCCTCCAGCCTGAGGAGATAAGAGGCACTTCTTTCAGTTCAAGAGCAATCCTTCTGTAGTAGACTCATATTCTTTCTGCCTCCCTGGTGTCCCTTGTCTGGCCAAGAAGCCCAAACTGCCTTTTGGAACCACCCTCTTCTGTTCTCAGCCCATGTGGTTGAGTTGGCATAGACCCCACTCCTCCTCCTGCCCCAGAGGTGGACGTGTGACCATTCAGGGCTAATCAAGACACTCTTTAGCCCTGGGCAGAGTTTTTGGATCAGAGGAGATGCCTACATAAGCCCGGGTCAACCAGAGTCCACCCAGTCTTGACAGAGCCATTGAAAGGCAGGCTACTTATTTTACTGAAACAGTGGGCCCTAAGGACCATATAATGATGGACATAGCACCATTTTTCTACTACATGGATGCAGACTGCCTGAGAATAAAGTCAATAGAGAGGAAAGTGAAGCCGCGAGAGAGGAAAGAAGCACGAAGAGGAGGGAGAGGATGTGAAGAGAGAGAGGGACGGGGAGACAGAGGGAGAGAGATAGTCCTGAAGACATTTTGCCGAGTCTTCAGAGGCAGCCCTTCCTGAATTTTTTCAGTTACATGGGTTGGTCAGTTCTCTTTTTCTCTTAAGTTGGTAGAGTTTCTTTTACTTGCAGCTAAAGAGGACTGGAAATATACTTTATCTGGACTATAAATGTCACTAGGAAAGGACTATGTCTGTCTGTGTTGTTTATGCCCAGACTTAGGACTGTGTCTGGCACACGGTAAGTGCTCAATAACTAGTTATTGACTAATCCCATGTGTGACTCATTTTGATCCCATCTCATCACCTTACCTTCATCTTTGTTGCTTTCATTTTATTTCCTATGTTTTAAGACTCTCCCTTCCTCAGATAATGTATTTGCTCAAGTCTCTAATCCTAAAAATAAAACTGAGTATTCAACCAAACAAACAAACAGAAATCTTCCTTCATTATGGCATTGCTTCCTAGCATGCTGACCTACTTTCCCATCTTGTCTGAGACTTTCTGAAGCATATTCTTAACTCACTGCCACCTGGTTTCTGTCCCGACTCTTCCACCGTTGTTACAGTTTTCTCTGACATCACTTAAATGAAAGTACGTAGCTCTCCCTTTCACCCACTCATTCAATCCACACAGTCGTTGAGACCCCCTTCCTCATAGAAGGCAGGATGTCCCTCATTCTTCCAGACTGTACCCTCTGGATCTCAGTTCATGGGGCTTCCTTTTGGTAAACGTGTGGCTTGGAATTCTAGCCTTCTATTCACAGACTATTTGGAATTCTTCTCTTGCAGTGGGACTGTGGCAGCACAGCACAGATTCTCCTTAGCCTTGGCAACTTGTCCCATGTGGCAAAGTAGATCAGGCTTTCATCATCCAGCATGTCCAGGGCCCGAATGATGCCATGTTTTAACCTTTATAAATATGCCAAGCCTCCAAGGAGGATGGCTATTGTGCCTCAGCCTTCTCCCCTTGATCACAAGACTGCTTCTTTTAGCTCAGCAAGTATCAGAGGCCAGTCTCTAAGGTTAGCTCTTTAAGTGTTGAACTGGGAATATGCTCTGCAACATCCAGGATTGGGATATAGATGGATTTCATTTTGTATGGGCTAGCGTATTATTATTAAAGCCCATTTCAGCAGTGGGACTGTGAAAGGAGGTGCTCTGTCACCTGGTCCAAGAGCTCCTCTGGGAATTAATCCTGGCTGGTTCTGATGAGCTGGTAAGGAGCAGAGGATTGCAGTCTTTAAGTAGAAAATTAGAACCCCACCCATATAACTAGTGAATGTGCATTAAATAACTTGAATTATTTAATTTATAGGAGCTTACGAGAGAAATGATCTCTGGTCATTCTGCTAGCTTTAGAAAACAATAGAGTTCTCGAATGGTTACATTCATTTATCTATTCAACAAATGTTTAACAAGCAGCTACAACCTGCAAGGAATTTATTATCTACATAAGGACAAAAAAAATTCAGATAAATGGCTTTAATAGAATGTGCTATTACATTTTAAATGGGTTTTCTTCTGTTAAAAGGCCACAAGGAGCCTTAACATTGGGCATTAAGTCAACAGTACGAAGTGCTCATTTAGCTAATAAAACACCAGCCCATCTCACTGGCTGTATATCAGAGTCTAGAGCAGCAGCCTGCAGGGAACCTGGGAATTGGTCTTTCTGACAATGTCCTTGGGTAATTCTGATGGCCCTTAGGTTTGATCTTGATACAGTTCATCATTTGCCTTCATAACTGGAATTGACATCTCAATGTCATTTGAAATATCTCATTCTTGAAAATGGACCATGTCTTGATTCTCTGACTGCATTCCTGGTTCTCTCCTCTCTCTCTGGTTTTTTGTCAATCTCTTTCCCTGGCTTCTCCTTTCCCACCAGTCATGTATTCGGTTGCTAAACTACCTCAAACTTAGTGGTTTGAAGTAACACAAAGTTGCTATCTTATAATTTGGTAGGTTAGAAGTTTCACCCAGGGCAGACTGGGCTGAAATCCAGGTGTTGACTGGCCTGCATTCCTTCTAGAACATCTGGGGGAGAATGTTTCCTTCCCTTTTCTGGCTTCTAGAAGCTGCCCACACTCCTCGGCTCATGGTAATGCCGAGTCTTCCATCTTCAAAACCCATAATGGCTGACCGAGTCTTTCTTGCATCGCACTGCTCTGACTGTGCCTCCATACTCACATCTCTTTCTTTACCTGCTCTTCTTCCTCCTTCTTTCATCTTTAAGGTTCTTCTATTGTTCCATCTTCAAAGCCATCAATACTGGGGCCAAGTCCTCCTTAAAAATTTTTGTGATAATATTAGGCCTACCTGGGGAAGCCAGAGTACTCTCCCTGTTTTCAGGTCAGCTGATGAGCAATCTCAATCTCATCTGCTGTCTTCTTCCCTTTGCCATATCACAGATTCTGAGGATTTGGCCGTGGACATTTTTGTGGGGGGCCTTCTGTTACTAAAGCCTCTTTATTATTGTTGTTCTCTAGCCCTCTCTTTGCAAATTTAGACCTACAGGGGCCAACAGGCAGTGTTAAGTGAGTGAAGCTGGATAGGGAAACACAAGCGTTGAACTGGATGCTCATTTTTGCTATGTGAGAATGTGGGCCCAGCATTGCCGGATCCGATTTTTTTTTGGAAAAGCTAAAACTTTGGATTCTCTTAAACATGTCCCCCAACTTTCAAAGGTTGACAATGAATTTAAATATTTCAAGGCATTATGCAAGCCAAACCAAACATGTCTGCTGCTTTGTATTTGGCCTTGGGTTGTCCATTTGTAACCTTTGCTCTTTATGTTCCCCTTGGAAATGATCACATTATGTCTAAGGATTATGTTGTCTGTACAATGACTTGTAAGCCTATTCAACTAGCCAGACCTCTATGATAAGCTGAGAACAACATCTCCAACTACATGCTGGACAGCCACACTGACTTATTATCTCCCTGTACAAACCAGCTGCTCAAGCCTAAAACCTGGGAGTCTCTTGCTTGCTAATCCAATGGTCTCCAAGTCCTGCAATCCATTCCCTCCTTTGCACTTTACCTAGGGCCTTGATTACCCCTTTACTGGGTTATAAAAACTCTCTTTTGATTCATCTGTTAGGATCCATTCTTCTTTCTGATTCCAGCCTGCCTTAGCCAGTCGGCTTCAGCTGCTATAATAAGACACTAGACTGGGTGGCTTATAAACAAGACATTTATTTCTCACAGTTCTAGAGGCTGGAAGTCTGAGATCAGAGTGTCCTCACTGTCAGATTCTAGTGAGGGGTCTCTTCCAGGTTACAGACTTGAAGACATGACTATTCTCACGTGGCAGAAGGAAAGCCAGTTAGCTCTCAGGCCCCTTATTATAAGGGCAGTGATCCCATTTATGAGGGCTCCACTCTCATGACCTAATCACCTCCCAAAGGTGATTCACCTCCAAATACCATCACTTTGGGGATTCAATTTCAACATATGAATTTCTCGGGAGAAATTCAGTTCACAGCACAGCCTAATCTCTAAAAGGCAGCTCAGATCACATCATGCCTCTCCTCTACTTAACATCCTTCAGTGGTTTCCAACAATGTGTAGGATGAAGTTCAAAGTCCTTAGTATGGCATTCCACGCCTCTTATCATATGACTCTGCATTACCCTCCAACCTAATTTCTTATTTCTCATTGCTATCTGGTGTTCCAGTATTACAGAACATTAGTTGCAGCTCCCTATCCACTCAAGTGTATAAGAGAACACTTGTTGTTCTCTCTGACTGGTATGCCCTTCCCCACCGATACACATGGAGACCTACTCATCCTTAAACCAAAGGCCAGGTCTTACTTTGTGAACCGTTCCCCGTCTCTTTCCTTGACGCAACTTCCACAGCCCTTTCTTCAGGCTAGCGTTGTGTTTTGATTATGCATTTTTGTTGCACCTATCTCATGTGACTTTAATTTTTTGTTCACATGCTTGTCTCCCAACTTTGTATTATGAGTACTCCCATCTTTGTGTCTCCCGTCTTTGTATTATGAGTACTTAGCACAAGGCCCTCACAATGGACATGCCTAGTAATGTTTCTGAATGAACAAGTGAATGAATGGAGTATACTAGACAGATGGCATCTGTCCAGTTTATGATCAAAATTACCCCCAAGGAGGTGTAATTCTTTGATGAGTTTCTCGTTCCTCTCTTTGAACAAGTTGCTATCTTCCACCAGCTGCAGAAGTGCTTTGAATGATTTCAAATGCAGAATTCAAAATTGGCTGCCAAGAAATGCCACTTCATTTCCTTTCTAGAATAACATGATTTTCCCCATAACCCAGACAAAATAACAATCCTTGGCTAATGTTTCATATAAAGGGATTTTTCAGAAAGGATAAAAGGGTTAACAGGAATGGAATTTGGCTTTGCTTTTTTCCTCCATGTTTCCTCGGTGTTCCCAGGTGTTCCTGTCCAGGTATGAAGCCTCCTGTTTAGAGTGCACAGGGAAGGCCACTCCAGGTCAGGCTTTTGATCCCATGGTGATGCCATCTCAGGAAGTGCCAGCACCCTGTGAACCTTGCAGGATTCTGCAATACAGTCATAGATCCGGGCAAGGACCACAATTTACACAGCATTGCTCTCAGACACAGAAAGGATTAGTCATCTGTCTAAAAATGGAAGGAATAGGCACAAAGGGGCACTTGTCTTCACAGGGAGCCCAGCCAGCAAAGCCTGTAGACTGACTAGAAGAACTGGGCTGAAGATCAGCCTCAAGGGTGCTCCCCTAGTCACTCAGTCTATCCAACTGTAGCGCAGATGCCAGGTGCAGAAAAGAAAAACCAGCTCCTGGACGTACATAGTTACTAGATGCCACCTTTTTGATGTTTGAAGTTTTATTTTCCCTGTGTCCCTGAGCATATTATCTACCTGTCCTCCTTGAGGGAAAGAGAAAAGAATGAACGTCCATTGGATACCTACTATGAACCAAGATGTGTTTTAGATGATTTTCCTTTCTAAATGTATTTTAATTGTATCAGCATTTTTAATCTCCATTTTACAAATAAAGAGAATGGGGATCAGAGAGGCTAAGTCACTAGCTCAATTTTACACAACCAGCAAATGATAGGGCCAAGATATGGTTCTAGGGAGATGCTATCTTAAAGTCCATGCTTGTTCCATTTTTGCCACTGCTGATATAGTTGTAAAAACCAAATTTTGGGGTTTGTGTACCAGAATCAACAGCTTATATTACCCACTCACTTATAATCTTATTGGGCCAACGGGTTCAGCACAACAGTTGGGCAATCAGTCAACATATATTATGTGAAGAAACTGCAGGTTGATCCAAAGAAGCCTAAGACCCAGCCCCTGCCCGCCAGGTTCACACTACCTGGTGTGATGCAGACAGTAAGGAAAAGGCAGTGTGATAATACAGGAGCTGTCTCAAAGAAGCATGTCAGCAATTCCACACATATCTACCATCACGCACACAATGATGGTGATTTCATGTGTGATGCACTCCCCTGGGTATTTGTGGGGCCATAGCTATCACTCTTTTTTTGCCCATGCAGGAAACTGTGTTATAATAGAATGCAAGTAACTAGGAAAATGCTGTTAAAGTGATTACTTAAATCTGTTCTAATGTTAAATCACAATAAATCAATGAGGATCTTCGGTGTTTTAGTTATTAGTAACCAAATACCAACTGCTATCTCACAGTAGATGACAGTACATTCATGTGTTCAGAGCCATTGTGCCTGAGAATCACCGCAGGGGTCAGCCAAATGTCTAGTGTGGACAAAACATGCTGTAAGCTGAGAGGAAGGGGAACTTAAGGGGCCTGAAGCAGACTGGGATAACTTACGGGAAAGAGTGATGACTTAGACCAGTGCCTAGCATAGTGCCTGGCATGTGGAGGAGCTTAACAAAGGGACTGAAAAACGCAGGGCATACATGGGCCTTATGCCAAAGAGCTGCAGATGCTGGCCAGTCATTTCCAAAGTCCAGCACAAGGCAAGGCCCCCTTTCCCCAATGCAATGAGAATACACAGATAAACCCTGCCCTCTCCCTACCTGCAAGCATGTCATCTCAGTTGAAGAGTCAGGTGGAAGAGGTGCTCTCTGAGAGAATATTTTCTAAGGAAATGCTTGATTTATCAGACTGGATTATGCTTGAAAATGAATAGTATAAACACTAATTATTTCCTCTCTTAGCCAGATGGTGGGGGCTTGGGAGAAAAGCCAGATTGATAAGGGATAAAGTAAAGGAGCTACATTTTCTCTGCCCTACATTTCTCTGAGTGAAATGTGAAATAAATTTTGTGGCTCAATTACATTTATATTGCTATTTGCTGATTTTTAAATTCTAGATATTATCTTATATCCCCATGTCCCCCTCTCCTTCTTCATCCTAATTATTTTTAATAGTTAACACCTATATCTTTATATCTTTTGTGGATACCTTTATGTAACTTCATACCTACTTAAATATCTCTTCTTGTTCTATTAATGTTCAGTGATGTCGCTGAGTTCTCATTTTGTAAGACAGAGGCACTCTTCCATCTGCTACCCCTTCCACCTTCTAATTTCTGTCATTTGGATCATTAATGTTTATCTTATGTTCTGTAACCATATTTTAGTCTTATTTTACATTACATGTAGGTTGAGTCTAAAAGGTTGAGAACCAAAAATAAATTTATGCAATTTGTGCAAATATTTTTTCACAGCAGGGCCACATGTCAATATCATGACTCCTGCTTCTCTCAGACTTCAGCTAGTACACAGCTGCTACTATAAGAACTACTACAGACTTAGTGGCCTAAAACAACACAGATCTACTACAGTTTTTAAAGTCATAAATCTGCCATGGGTCTCATTATGGGTCTCATTGGGCTAAAAGCAAGGTGTCAGTAGGACTGGTTCTTTTTGGAGGCTCTAGGGAGGAATTCGTTTATTTGCCCTTTCCAGCTATTAAAGGCCACCTGCACTCTTTGTTTTATGGTCCCCTTCCTCCTTCTTCAAAACCAACAAACACCGAATTTCTCTGTATCTTCTTCCAGCATCATATCTCTCTCTGACCATAGCCTGGAAAGGTTTTCTGTTATTAAGAACTCATAGGATTCAATTGGGCCTACCTGGAAAATCCAGGATAATCTCTCCATCTAAAATTTCATAATCAGGCTATTATCCTAAGTGAATTAAGACAGGAGAAGGACACCAAATATGGCATGTTCACACTTATAAGTGGGAGCTAAGCACTGGGTCAACATGACATAAATATGGGAACAATAGACACTGGGGACTACTAGAAGGAAGAGAAGAGAAGAGCAAGGGATGAAAAACTACCTATTGGGTACTGTGCTCACTACCTGAGTGATGGGATCATTCACACCCCAAACCTCAGCATTACACAATATAGCCATGTGAAAAACCTACATACATATTCCCTAATCCAAAATAAAAGTGGAAATTATAAAATAAAATTCCCTAACTTTAATCACATACGAAAATTCCTTTATGCCATGTAAAGCAATGTATTCACAGATTTCAAGGATTTAGGACATGGGCATATTTGAGGAACCATTATTCTGCTTATAATACAAAACAAAATGTTTCTAGTGTTGAGAAAAAAATGAATTCTCCTTCTTATATATCATCAATTCAACCCAAGGAAGAGTTCAGTAAGACATGTTATAATCAAACTATCAAAATTCAAAGACAAAGAATTCTGAATGCAGCAAGAGAAAAGAAACATATTACATACAAGGGATCCCTAGTACAACTGTCATAGGATTCTTCAGCAGAAATCTTGCAGGCCAGGAGAGAATAAGATGATGTATTCAAAATGTTGAGGTAAAAACCTTGCCAACCAAGAATTCTTTACCTGACAAACTGTTCTTCAGAAATGAGGGAAAAATAAAGGCTTTTGCAGATAAAAGCTAAAAGAATTCATCACCACTAGACCTGCCTTAAACCATAAATTTATAATTTATGAAGCAAAATGCTCCACCAACAAATTTTAAAAATAAATAATATTCTGGAAAAAATGTTGCAATATGTACTAAAAGAGTTAATCTCCAGTATACATAAAATAGCTCTTGCAAAAGATGACCCAAACACAAATTAGAACAAAGAACATCAACCATTAGTAGAAAAAATGTAAATGGCAAATAAAATCTTATTAGGAATCTGAATCAAGGAAAGGTGAGTGAATAGAAGGTGAAACAGTGTAAAAAATGAGAGAGGTAATTTTTCATACAGTTGCTTGGAGATTGGAGGAAAACAACCAATATAAATATGTGAAAGATGTAGAATGTAAGAAATAGTGGGTTTGAACCAGGAGTTCGAGGACAAGAAATTCAGGTGAAAACAACAGAAGGCCTAGAAAGTATTTTATCCTACAAGTCTCTTAAACTATTATGTTTTACACACATTTAATCTCTCTGTGCTGCATTTGAGTTGTTTATTCATTTCTTTCCAGTTTCCAAGGTCTGTCTTCATGTGTATAGGTAGCTATGCAAGTCTTCTATTTTACCTCCCAATAGTTATATGTTTTGTCTCTAGAATTTCCATTTGGCTCTTTTCCCAGTCTTTCCATCCTTTAAAAATTTAGTAAGATAAATTACTTTGTTTTTTTGTTTTATTACCTCAAATTGTTGGAGTGCTGATTTCCTGTTTTGTTATATTTGCCAGCTTTCCTTTATGAGAGTTGATTTCTTTATGTGATTTGCAATTTTTTTAACATCAGTTTTTAGGTTTATTTTTTCACTGGATTGTGAAAGCACGACCATCGTAAGAATTTGCATTTGTATCTGACAAAGGGGTTTAACTAGCCAGACAGGTGTCTATATCAATGGCTCTGCTTGAAGTCTCACATTGTACATTTGATTAAAAGAAGTGCGTGGAAATGATAAACACCAAATGCAGGGTAATGGTTACCTATAGGTGGAGAAAAGAAATGGATATACATTAATGCATATCCTTAAATATTATAGTAATAATAGTGTTATTTTATAAGAAATTAAACTTTATATAAACTGTATAATATTTAGAAAAATTTCTGCAATTAAATACATATATTTGTGTAAGTTCCAGACTTGGAGATGTGATTTCTCAAATTTTTTTTTTTCCCTACCTTTACCACCAAATGACAAACTTCTTTCCTGCCATTGGCCAAGGATACAGGTTGGATATTTCTAGTACCCTTTTCAGTGATACTGAGTGTTTAGACTACAAGTTTAATGCACAAGTATTCATTACCATTACTCTTTTTGTGTGTGCCTAATGTAACATCTTTTGACCCTAGTGGGCAATAAAACTCCAGTGGCCAGTTCCTAGAGCTTTTATTTTTTATATATATATTTTTATTTTTATTTTATTTTATTTTATTTTTTTGAGACGGAGTCTCGCTCTGTCGCCCAGGCTGGAGTGCAGTGGCCGGATCTCAGCTCACTGCAAGCTCCGCCTCCCAGGTTCACGCCATTCTCCTGCCTCAGCCTCCGAAGTAGCTGGGATTATAGGCGCCCGCCAGCCTCGCCCGGCTAGTTTTTTGTATTTTTTTAGTAGAGACAGGGTTTCATCGTGTTCGCCAGGATGGTCTCGATCTTCTGACCTCGTGATCCGCCCATCTCGGCTTCCCAAAGTGCTGGGATTACAGGCTTGAGCCACCGCGCCTGGCCGTTCCTAGAGCTTTTAGCTAGCCCACTCTTTCCATGAACCACAAGAGGATCAGCTTTGGCTTGCACCATGGCTTTGAGCACCCTTTTCACTTATAGCACCAGGGAATTTTCTTTTGAAAATTTCTGAGCATTTGAGCTATTGTTCTGTTTTGCCCAGCATTTCTATGTGTTTATTTATTGGTAGAAGCATTTCCACATTGTCTCAGTCCAGAAGTGTCATTTTTTAGATTTAATACATACATTTGGTTAAGATTTCCCCAGAAATCTCATAGTCCTTATTTTCACTAATTATTATGAAACATTTGAGACACACAGAAAATGTACACAAATACAATTAACATCCATATACATGTCATCTGGGTTAAGAAAGGAAGCACTAATAATACAATAAGATAGAATAATACACAGGATAATTCTTGCGCCCCCAGCTTCTGAGTTTCATCTCCATTTCTTTTCTCCACCCTATAGGTAACCACTACCCTGCATTGGGTGTTTATCATTTCCACGCACTTCTTTTAATTTTTCAATTTACAATATTAGCCAAAGGAGCACTTTAATGTTCCAGGCACTCTTGTAAGGGCTTTAAAAATGCTAAATTCTCATATCCTCTATGAGATAGGTATTATTATTATTCCTTTTTTTTTTTTTTTTGAGATGGAGTTCACTCTCGTCTCCCAGGCTGGAGTGCAATGGCACGATCTCAGCTTACTGCAACCTCCGCCTCCCGGGTTCAAGTGATTCTCCTCTCTCAGCCTCCTGAGTAGCTGGGATTACAGGAGTCCACCCCAGCTGATTTTTGTAGTTTTAGTAGAGATGGAGTTTCACCATGTTGGTCAGGCTGGGCCATTTTCCTGGTGAGAAGAGTCCATAGAGATTAAGTAGCTCTTCCACAGACACACAGTTGGTGTTTGTGTACAGTTTGAACCCAGCTAGTTTGGCTTCATAATCTTTGCAATTAATTAACCACTATGCTGCTACATATATGTTTATACTTAAATATTATAGTAAGTAATAATAGTCTTATTTTATAAGAAATTAAACTTTATATAAACTGTATAATATTTAGAAAATTTTTTGCAATTATCTTTTTTCTACTCAGCATTATACTTCTGAGGTTTATCCATGTTGATGTTTGTAGGTCTAATTCATTTGTTTTCTAACCTGTATAGAATTCAGTCATGTAAATTTACCTCTACTTATTTATTCATTTTCATTTTCATGGCTACTTAGATTGCTTCCAATTTTTTGCTACTACAAATAATTTTTCAAAGAACATTTTAAATACATATCTCCTAGTAGACAAATGAGTTTTCCTAGGCTATATTCCTATGAGTGAAACCTGAGGTCATGTGCTTAGGCAATGTTATTAATACTAGATTTTGCCAAGTTTTCCTTTTAAAATGGTTGACCAATTTACATTTCCAGTGCAGCGTATGAGAGCTTTTTTTTGATTGCTCCACATCTTTGTTATAGTTATATCATTAGGCTGTTCAGTTTTTG
Organism: Rhinopithecus roxellana; assembly: GCF_007565055.1. Classification (NCBI taxonomy): domain Eukaryota; kingdom Metazoa; phylum Chordata; class Mammalia; order Primates; family Cercopithecidae; genus Rhinopithecus; species Rhinopithecus roxellana. Next base: position 66,235,327 of record NC_044560.1, on the reverse strand, counting down.
CCCAGCTGATGTCTACACAACAGAATTTTACTGTCATTTTACCCATTAAGTGCTTAACAGTTGGGTATATCTGTTCCATTTATCTATTGCTGCCTAGCAAATTACTCCAAAATTTGGCCTCTTAAAACAATCAATTTTTGATGTTTAGAAATTTAATGGATCACACATTTAAACAGGTAACAACAGAAATGGCTTATCTCTGCCCCAGGATGCCTGAGGTCTCAGCTGGGATCACTGACCACTGGGGGTGACTCAATGGATGGGGCTGGTATCATCTGGAGGAATCTTTACATATGCTGGCTATTGGTTCAGATTTCACATGAAGATACTGCTGTGAATACTATGTTTCTGTGTTTGGCCTGGGCTTTCTCACAGCATTGTACTTCATGAGAGTTGAACTTCTTCCAGTTTTAGTATATGTGCTGCTGACGTAAGCACGATAGTTGAACTTCTTATATAGTGACTCAGATCTCTGAATTAGAGTAGCTCAGTAAACAAGGTTGAAGCTGTATGGTTCTTTTATGACACAGCTTTAGAAGTCACACACTATTGCTTCTCCTGCACTATATGGGTTAGAAGTAAGTCAACAAGGTAAGGACACATTCAAAGGGAGGGAAAATAGGAGGAATGTCCCCACTTCTCAATAGGAGGAATGTCAAAGAATCTGCAAACAAGTTTAGAACTGCCATAATGTCCCACAAGTGTTTAGTCATTTTTCCCTAAAACAACATTCACTGAACAAACTATAGTTTGCTTTGAATAACATTTCACATTAATTACATGTTATTGTTAAATGTCTTATTGTTGAAGTCTTCAAAATTTTTGTTAAAAGATAAAAGTGGTGATGAATATAACAAAATTAATACTTTAACTCATAAAAATTTTAAAATCCTGAATTGTGAAGCTGATTCTATTGAGAATATTAATTTTGCATTTATGTATTAGGAGAAACAAATTGAGTTTCATGATTTCTCACAAGTGGCAGAAAAATAAAAGTGGGAGGAGGAGGAAAAAACCATAAATCTTTGAGAGCAAGATTTTGTAGGACTGGGCAATCATTTGCTTCTTATCCATGATGTTGTTTATTAGGATAATTTTTTAACAAGTGCTATGGTATCAGTGAAATGTTACATCTATCACTCTCATCAACCCATAAAGTTTTCCCAAAACAACAGGAAATAATTATTTTATGTTAAAGTAATTATTTTCTATACAAAATTGTTGGGTTTTATTTTTAAAGATGAAGAAGAGATTTTAGTGAACATCGGCTATTTTCTTGTCTGACCAGCATATCTTTCTTTGCAGGACTACCCCTCTCCCAGTGCACATAATTCTGATGAGGCTGTCAATCATGTATTTCTCCTTCTCCAGCCACAGAAGCAGGCTCTGACCCAGGCTGGACAATCAGAGTCCCTTTTGGGGCTTGATATTGTGCAGGAGACTTGCCTTCTCCTTTAACTGGGACCAAAACTCTTTTGAAAGTGTGAGTCTGGAGTGGCTGGTGGTTTCATTTTCTGCCCCATGGAGAGTGCTTATTGAGGATGAAGTCAGTTCTGAGGAAAGCATGGCCTAGAGGTGGAAAGAGAAAGGCAGAGTTCTGATTATTATCTTCTGATCTTTTAGATCTTATTGGACAGAAGTCCACCCTCAGCCTTCCTGGTTATGACAGTCAGCTGCTGTTCTGTTTTTGCAAAAATGACTTTTCATTGTGTGGTCTGCCACTTGCTAGGGAGAGGGTGTTGATCACTATCAATTCCAGAAGTACAAATGCAAGATTCAAAGTCGAACTCCTTAGCAAAAATTAGTACTGGACACACTATTATTAGGAAATCTGTAAAACCAGTCTCAAATAACTGACAAGTGATATCTACGGAGGGAAAGCAAAATTAGAAAAAACTTATCAGTGGCATATGATCTAGAGCAATGTATTTTTACCTTAAACCTGGGTAAGATGGCTGATGATTAGATTCTGAATTGGATTTTAGGAGTTGGTGATACATGAAGGAAAAACACTCAGCAGCTTTTTCTTTATCATATGGAAGAAAACTTCTGTTTGGTTAGTGATTATTTTCTGAACCACAATATAAACAGGAATAAGGTTATCAACAGATAAGTGACAAAGAAGGACACTGCTACTTGAATAAAAGAGGCTTTTTTTTGGATGTTCAATTAACCACATGATTTATTGACAGCAAACAGTCCAACTCAGTCATGTGCTTCCTGACTTTGACTCAGTATTTAAAAAATAGTAAAAACTTTAAAAACAAGTTGGTTGTGTTGATTATGTGTTTTTAGCATATTGCGGTGAAGAAATTGGCAGTGAAGATAAGAGGGTTTTTTTTCCCCCTCGCATGACAGTAGTCTGGCTGTTAAAAGAAAGGGTTCTCATGAGTTTGAGATATGAAGAATGAGAGGCAAGCTTTCTTCATGGCAATAATAATGCTAGAGAAGCCATTTTAGTGACATCTGGTGGCTTGCACAAAAGCATATTGATGATATCGTATCACATTTTCCATCTTGAAATTAAAGGATCACGCTGGGTGTGGTGGCTCACACTTGCAATCTTAGCATTTAGGGAGGCCGAGGAGGATGGATCACCTGAGGTCAGGAGTTTGAAACCAGCCTGGCCAATATGGTGAAACCCCACCTCTATTAAAAATACAAAAAAATTAGCCAGGCGTGGTGGCGGGTGCCTGTAATCCCAGCTACTTGGGAGGCTGAGGCAGGAGAATCACTTGATCCTGGGAGGACGACGTTGCAGCGAGCTGAGATTGTACCATTGCACTCCAGCCTGGGTGATAGAGCGAGACTCTGTCTCAAAAACAACAACAACAACAACAAACAAATTAAAGAATCAAGGTTTCTTAAAACTGAACTCTGGTGAAAATGGCTTAATTGTTAAGAGTAGGACTCTTGCAAGACTGAGGATTTTAAAAAAATGAATAAAGAAATCAATGCGCTGTATTGGGCATGTTTATTTTTATCTTTGATTAATTACTTTATCATTACAAAGAATGCAAACAATTCAACAAAGTATAAGGGAAAAATTAGGAAATAACCTCAAATCTCATACCATTGATAACATTATTACACTATTCTCTGTGCACATATTGAGACAGAAGGGTAGAGAGATAGAGAGGTACGTAACTAGATAGCACTAATTTTATAAAATTGTATTATACTGTTTTTTTTTTTTTTTTTTTGAGACAGAGTCTCACACTGTCACCCCAGCTGGAGTGCAGTGGTGTGATCTCAGCTCACTGCAACCTCCGCCTCCCAGGTTCAAGTGATTCTCCTGCCTCAGCCTCCCAAGTAGCTGGGACTACAGGTGCACACCACCACGCCCAGCTAATTTTTGCATTTTTAGTAGAGACGGGTTTCACAATGTTGACCAGGATGGTCTCGATTTCTTGGCCTTGTGATCCACCCGCCTCAGCCTCCCAAAGTGCTAGGATTACAGGCGTGAGCCACTGGCGCCTGACCTACACTTTTTAATATAAAGTATTCAGTTTAATTTTGTCTATATTACAAAATCTAATTCACTAGAAGAAACTGAAATGAAAGTAAATGTAATTACATTTCACACAAGAAAAAGAAATTGAAGGGAAAATGAAAACTGCTTATATATGTTCCTTCCTCACAAAAAATTTACAAAACCATAAAGAAAAAATTGAGAGGTTAGAATCATTATCTTGTTTAACCAACTTAATGTGCTAATTTTAGATTCCATTAATTGACATCCTGCTATAAAATGTATGGAAGTTAGAAGTTTCCTATCTTCTCTCACTTTTTTCTTTCTTTACCTTCCAACTTTGTTAGTTATATTATTCTAAGTTTGCCAAGGTTTAAAACATTCAGTTCTACGATTGTAATCATCGTATTTGCTTATAATTACAACTACATTAAGACAGATTCAGTGTTTACCACGAGCTTTACATCACTGCTTCTATATTACTAGGTTCTTCATTTGGTTTTCTATTATTTTTCTTTTTGATATTTAAAGGTGCCTGCTTTGCGCCTTTAAATTAAATGCCACTTGGCTGGGCATAATACACTTGGCTCATACTTTCTTTTCCCTAGAACTTTATAGCCATTATGTAATCATCTTTTGGCATGGAATATTATTGTGAAGACTTCTGAGGCCAGCCTGGTTCCCTCCCCACCTCACCCCCAGCCTTGGGGGTTGCTTGATTTTTATGCATAATATTTTAATTGTTAAAATTCAAAACCTTCACCAGAACATGGCTTGGTGTTGAAAGCTGTATTTCAATTTTTCCTGAAAAACAGGTGTTCTTTCAGCATGTAAGTTTAGTTCTTCCTTCATTTTGGAGATAAACTTTCTGTATATTTGAACAATTTTTCTATTTTATTTATTAGCTTCTTATACTAACTGTGGATCATCTTTGTTCTCAATATCCATTACCATCTGTGCATTTTCTTTAATCTCTTTATCTTTTTCTTTTGCATTTGCTATGATTATCTCACTATAACAAAAGCCTTTTCTGTATATTAGTGTCTGTGGCTTCAGCCACCACTTAACACCATTTCCATTCTGCGTCTGGTGTCTGGAGACATTTATCTTGTTCTGAGTGCAATGTATGTCATTAAAGACATTTTAAAACATGCTCTATCATTGTATCAGCGTGTTTGGGGAAGGACAGTGGAGGGAGGAAAGGATGGGTTTGTGTCTTTAAAGTTTTAACCTGACCAGAATTCTCTTCTAAGTTTTACAAGCTATTCTGTAGCTAACTTCTTATTCCTAATAATGTTTATTTGGGGGCTTTCTCTCTTTTTATTTCTTTCCTTCAGATTTCCCTGAGGCTGTTTCTTCTTTGCGGGACCATTTTCTGTTTTCCTAAAGTAGAATTTTGGAATTCCTTAATGAGAATCTATTGGTAGAAAATGTTCTCTTTTATTTGGAATGGTCTTCATTTTACCATTGTTGTTCCTTCTCATAGAGTGATGGCTAGGATTATTCAGTACAATGTAGAAGGGACTGGTAATAATGGAAATGACAATTCATTGTCCAGTCAGGAAAATAAAAACCATTCTTGGTATTTCAACTGAGAAAATGTATTAATAGAATAACTTTGTTACAGAGGTAATGATGAATAGAGAGCCAAACAAATATGCTTCAGATAAAAAAATAAGTACCAGTCATATTATTATTAAGAAGTTTATAAAACCAGTACCAACATGGTAATGGTATAAAAATAAGCACATAGACCGATGGAAGAGAATAGAGTACCCAGAGATAAAGTCAAGCATTTGCACCCAACTGATCTTCGACAAAGCAAAGAAAAACAAAGTGAAAGAAAGGACACCCTATTTAACAAATGGTGCTGGGATAATTGGCAAGCCACATGTAGAAAAATGAAACTGGATCCTCATCTCTCACCTTATACAAAAATCAACTCAAGATGGAATAAAGACTTAAATCTGAGACTTGAAACTATAAAGACTCCAGAAGATAACATCGGTAAAACTCTTCCAGACATTGGCTTAGGCAAAGACTTCATGACCAAGAACCCAAAGGCAAATGTAACAAAAATGAAGATAAATAGATGGGACTTAATTAAACTAAGAAGCTTCTGCACAGCAAAGGAAACAATCAGCAGAGTTAACAGGCAACCCACAGAGTGGGAGAAAATCTTCACAATCTATACATCCGACAAAGGACTAATATCCAGAATCTACAAAGAACTCAAATCAGCAAGTGAAAAACAAACAATCCCAGCCAGGCATGGTGGCTCACACCTGTAATCGCAGCACTTTGGGAGGCTGAGGCGGGTGGATCACTTGACGTCAGGAGTTCAAGACCAGCTTGGTCAATATGGTGAAACCCCGTCTCTACTAAAATTACAAAAAATTAGCCAGGCATGCTTGTGCGTGCCTGTAATCCCAGCTACTTGGGAGGCTGAGGCAGAAAAATCACTTGAACCTAGAAGGTGGAGGTTGCCGTGAGCCGAGATCACGCCACTGCACTCCAGCCTGGGAGAGAGAGCGAGACTCTGTCTCAAGACAAAACAAAACAAAACAAAACAAAATCCCACCAAAAAGTAGGCTAAGGGCAAGAATAGACAATTCTCAAAAGAATATGTACAAATGGCCAACAAGCATATGGAAAAAATTCTCAACATCATTAATTATCAGGGAAATCAAATCAAAACCACAAAGCAATACCACCTCACTCCTGCAAGAATGGTCATAATCAAAAAAACACAAAAAACCAAAAACGAAAACAGACATTAGCGTGGATGTGGTGAAAGCGGAACACTTTTACACTCTTAGTGGGAATGTAAACTAGTACAACCACTATGAAAAACAGTGTGGCGATTCCTTAAAGAACTGAAAGTAGATCTACCATTTGATCCAGCAATCCCATTCCTGGGTATCTACCTAGAGGAAAAGAAGTCATATGAAAAAGATGCTTGCACATGCACGTTTATAGCAGTATAATTCACAATTGCAAAAATATAGAATCAGTCCAAAGGCCCACCAATGAATTGGTAAAGAAAATGTGGTTTATATATACCATGGAATACTGCTCAGCCATAAAAAAGAATGAATTAATGGCATTCCCAGCAACCTGGATGGGATTGGAGACTATTTTCTAAGTGAAGTAACTCAGGAATAGAAAACCAAACATCATATGTTCTCATTCATAATTGGGAGCTAAGCAATGAGGACACAAAGGCATAAGAGTGATACAATAGATTTTGGGGACTCAGGGGAAAGGGTGGGAGGGGGTGAGGGACAAAAGATTACACACTGGGTACAGTGTACACTGCTTGGGTGATGGGGCACCAAAATCTCAGAAATCACCACTGAAGAACTTAATCATGTTACCAAACACCACCTGTTCTCCAAAAACCTATTGAAATAAAAATAAATTTTAAAAAATAATAAATAAATAAAATAGGCAGATTAACTTGGATTACTGAGGTGGGCCTAATATAATCACAAGGGTCTTTAAAGTGAAACACTTTAAAGGTTTCAGAAGAGGCAGAAGAGAAAGTGATAGTGATGTGGCATGAGAAGGACTTGGCCCAATGTTTCTGGCTTTGAAGATGGAGGAATGGCATCATGAGTCAAGGAAAGCAGGTGGCCTCTAAAAGGTGGAAGAGACGTGGAAATGGCTTCTTCCCTAGAGCCTCCAGAAATGCATGCTTACCAACACCCTGATTTTAACCCAGTGTGGCTCATTTTGGTTGTCAGACCTCCTGAACTGTAAGAAAAGAAATTTATGTTGTTTTAAGCTACTAAGTTTGTGGAGACTTCTTAGAGCAGCAGTAGAAAACTAATATATTAAGGTCATCATTTGCTGTGAGCATTACTAACCCCTGAATAATCAGGAGAGGAAGAACCAGCTGGGGTATTCTCATTAACAATTTATTTGCACTCCCACTTTCCTCTTGGTCATTTCAATGTTAGCATCACCACTAAAAGATGAACAGAGACTGTAAACTCAATGAATCTGGTGTGCTTAATTTTATGTTACATTAGCACTGCTTCAAGAGGAAGGCTATCCTTCCATGGGTAAGTCTGACCAGGAGTTAGTAGTGGTTTGAGTTACTGATGCTTTCCCTTACTCTCAGTATCTCAGTGGCTACTGTTTTCTATTTCCTGCTTGTATTCCAGGAAGAATAGAAATAAGATAGCAGGTGCAGAGGGTTGTGACCACACTGACTTTTTTTTTGTTTTTTTTGCCTGCGGTAAATTCAGTTTTGCCCACGTGTTAGGCATACAAAGGGAAATCAATGCAAGTCTTTCACCACGAAAATACTTAGCTCAGTGGGTGTATTATTAACAGTTTGTTATGGCTGCCATGATGAAGTATCACAGACTGGGCAGCTTAAACAACTGAAATTTATTTTTCACAATTCTGGAGTTTAGAAATCCCAAGTCAAGATGTTGGTAGAGTCAGCTTCTGAGGCCTCTGTCCTTGTCCTAATAGATGGTCATCTTCTTCCTATGTCTTTATGTGGTCCTCCCTTTGTCTGTGTGCTTCTTATGAGGACATCAATCATCTTGGATGAAGTCCCACCCATATGACCTAATTTTACTTTAATTACCTCTTTAAAGGCCTTACCTCCTAAAAAAATCACATGTGGAGGTACTAGTGGTTAGAATTTCAATATGAATTTTGTTCAAAGTTCACAATCCAGGCCATTACACCAGGCATAAAGGCTGTTAAATAAGCATATGGAAAATCTTCAGAAAAGCTTAAATGAAAATAAGTACTTAACTTCATATCCAGTATTTGTGCACAAGAGAAAATTTACAGCTAAATAGATTTCAAATGATGGTAGTTCTTCAGTAAAGACAGACCTAGATTTTTGTAATTAGTTTTACAAGGAAATGAGAAAACTGCATTTATATTAAGCCCTGATAATGATAAAATGAAGCAAGCACTGGCATAAAAATAGTAAGCTCCACGTTATAAAATGCATAAATAGAAATGTTTGCAAGAACAATCATACAAAATGGCAAGCCATTAAAATAATTATCTAAAGAAATGATTATTTCTTGAGGTAAAAGACAACTATGGAAATACACACTAATTAACCTGTCTAAAATGAAAAGAGGTAATGTGAAGCTCAAAAACACTCCTGAAGAAAAAATTAGAAATTAATAGTTCATTGTTACAATAGAAGGATGAGCACTCTTGAGATATCAAATCCTTTAAATATGAATATTTAGAACATTATGTTAGGGATAATCTGAACCAATACGAGAAATGAGAAGGAAGTAGAAACACTTTTGAGATACTATTAAATGAATCTAGCAGTTTCTTAGTAAACATCCAGTGTGAGTAGACTGGTGGATATATTCCTCCCCAATTTGCTCTGCTCCCACCCCCCAGAAACCAACCCAAACACATAAAAACTAGGAATCTATAAGCATGTCTTGTATCAGCAGAAAATAAATCAGGAGATGAGGGCACCAAGTGGAATTCAAGACTCAATCAATCGTCTTATCCATTGAAGGTACTTTAATTTTGCAGTTATTGATTAATTAAAAAACACAGTTGTTGTCAGCATTTCCTAGCTACAGTAGTGCATAGGAAATTCCATTCTAAACAAAGAAGTAATTAATGAAATAACAACACACCTTAACATTTTACATTGATAGGTTACAGTTTACAAGGTGCTTTCACATACATTATTTCATTTGATTCTTACAACAAGCAGAAAAAACAGTGGGAAAGAAATTTTTTTTTCAGGCTTACAATGAGTATTTTCAGGCCAATGGGCAGTTAACACAAGAATATACCAAGAATGAGACAGCAATACCCATAAGCCACAGTATCTTTTTGGTAGGTTGACAGTTTGATTCAACTGGGTGTTCAGCATCAGTGAGTGAGAAAGGAATTAGGACAGACACCAAGTTCTTATGATATTCAAATAATTTTAAGAACACTGTCAGAGATAAGAAGAAAGATGCCCTAAAATATATTGCCTTACTAAGACTTACTTCAAAGCAACATACCCTTCAAAATTTCAGATGAAAAGACAATCTTGTCATCAACTGTGAAAGTTAGGAGGAATTTTACAAACTGCCTAATCCAGTTCTTCCATTTTACAGACAAGAGAACTGAGGCTGAGATCATACTGACAGTTTTCCAGCCTGAAATTCAGATGTCTTGACTTTCAGTCTAGGGCTCCGTCTTATACAATGCTATCTCTTAATTATTTACTGAGCATAACATAGTATCTTCTGTTTCAAATAATGTAATTTGAGGTTAAATACTGATTTATGCTACTTACTTCTTATTCAAGTTTATATCTTGTTCTTGGCTAAATTGTGGCTGAAACTGGGAATTTTACATACCTTAAAAATATTCTAATTTAGTGTACTTGATTGGTCAGAAATTGACTCCCTTGATGTATTCGCTCATGACAAGCTTGCTCACGGCCTTTAAATAGAGAGTAAAATGGAATGGCTAAATAGCCCTCAAAACCAGTGTATGTCTAGGGGTGATCTACCTAAGGTAGATTCTACAGCTGGGCACTAGTAATTTCATAGAAAAAAATATTTTTTTTAGAATTCATAGAAATCTTTTTGATTACTGAAAACTAAATTGTAATAATCAAATTGTCATCCCCATGACTTATTAAAATAATTTTACAATAATATACAACAAAGCTACCATAGAATTTGTAGTTTACATATAGAATACATTGGTCAGCATGTTCTTGGGTCTACATGAAATACAAGAAAATTAAAATATTTTATACAAATGATGTTTTAAATGTATTAACATGACGATATGCCTTTGTCACATGAAACTTGCTAGAGCAGAGTATTTTAATTTTTTTCTTGCACGTTTTAAATATAGATGGACCAGTGAAATCAATATCAGCATTTACGTGACATTACCATGCAGGAACACTTGATAACCGAAAGACATATAGATTGGTAGAAAGAACATCTCAGACAGGATTTTTTTATGTCTTCAAAGCTTTTACAAGGGTGTGGTACAGATGAAAAGAAGTGGTGTGAGTGACCTACCTGCACCGATAATAAAGCAAATAGAATGATTATATACATTAAGATCAGCTTGATTAAAAACAACAAATTTTATATGCATGTAAATTGATCACTAAAATGAACCCAGTTTAACTCTTCTCATGTGTTGTTTTAAGGTAGGTCACTGAAACGCAGAGATAAAATCAGATGGGGAAAATTTAAAGAAAAAAACAGAAAAACAACTGGGTTAAGCCATGGATTCTCAACAAACACTGAACTAAATGTGCAAAAGTGCTTGAAATTTCCACCTGACAGCAATGTTGTTAAGTCAGTTGGCAAAAAAAAAGTGTAGAAAAAAACTAACCTCTCAAATACCAAAATTGTGTCTGCGTGATTGATCAGACATTCTGTTTACTGACAGAAAAGAGGTTAGAAATTATGAAATATCTGAAAATATCATACCTGAAAATTAAAATACAATTGTGGCAGTTTTACACACTTTGTTCCCTTTCCTCATTGATGAGGCACGGGATGAAAACAGAAGTTGCAGCAGTGCCCCTACCCTAGGCTCACAAATATAGTATACCAGAATAATTAGCTGGAAACAACTTCTTTTTAAGGGTTACAAAACAAAACAAACGTAAACCCTCATTTAAATATGAATACCTCTATAATGTTTTCAATAACCAAGTCATTTTTTGACTTTGCAAAGTGTAAGTATTTATCCAAACCAATGTTCTTTTTAGTTTGCTTATTTTCATTTAAAAAGTTTATGATGAGAACTATTAGAGAAACTGTAAAATTTGTCACTTTCATTAACCATGTTCTATTAAAATACTGGCTAAAATCCTTAAGGAACAGTTAAGGTTTAGAAAACTTAGAACTCTTCTCTAATACCTACAGAAATGCTGGTACCAAGTGACAGAATGTGGGTGATGATCCATATCATTAGTTTTTCCTGCTGAAAGTGACACATTTGTCACACTACACAGGCTGGTCACTTCATTACTCAAGGGGAGGAGGATATGAAAGGAGGGAAAGGGAACTAGAACCTCTGATCTACAGCCATCCAAATTTCTGGGTCTAGCTGTACTGTATTAGTCTACCAAAATTTACTGCCGGAATAGTGAATTCCAAGAAAGTTAGTCTTAATTTGTATAAATTTCCTTGATGATAAGACAGTCTATCTTCAAAAATTACCAAGAGTTTTGGCAAAACTGAGTCTGAGTTACTCAAAGTAAAAATAATTATTAGAAAGTTTATCTTCAAGCCATTGACCAACAACAATATTGGCAAGAACTACTAAAAGCAACACTTATCCTTCCCTTCAAATATCACGTAGCCATAACACTGCCCATCTGAAACACCAACAAAATAAAATGGAGCACTGTTTAGAGAAAACCAATGAAACTGGAAAAGGAAGAAATGGATGTAGGAGAGGAGAAAGACAACCCAAAGAGAAGTAAGAAAGTGGTCTAGTACTGTGTTATGGCACAGACAATGCTTGCTTAGCGGTGCCTTGTTACATAGGTGGATGCAGAGTGCACACACGGGATGATGGCAATAAAGACCTCACTCAGTCGTTGGAATGAAGGAACTAGGTAACTGCTTCAACAAGGACGGTCTCAGCTCTACCTTATCTCTCAACAGAGTGCAAACACTGAGTGTGAGCTTGGATGTCATCTTGTTCCTCTTTAAAATTCACCAAATTCTTTTGCACATTTTTCTGTTATAGAGACACGGATATCTTCTTCTTCATAGTCATCAAAGTTGCTGGTATCTCCAGAGCCTCTAAACTTTGGTATGAATGGAGCTTCAACCTATAATTGAGAGAGAGAGAAAAATAAGAAAAAGGAAAAAAAAATTCCTGAGAGTTTCCAAACACCAAGAAAAATAAATTCCCACTGTTATTACATGGTGGAATCCTTAGATGCCATTAGGTTCCTAAAATGTAATAGGGCTAGAAGAAGCAGCAAACAGTAGGTTAGCTATTAACCTCAACATTTTGATTCAAGGAAGTATGCAGGTCAACAAAATACTTAAGAAATTTCTGGGATAATTAACTGTTGGCATCAAAATCCTGGCTCCTAAGGTTACAAAACTTAAGTCTTAATTTTTAGTTCCTTGTTTTTAAGACCTTATCTTTTCCTATTCCTTTTGTAAAAATTCTTTTCTCCTGAAGTTACAGACAAATCTCAGACTTACTTTTAATTGCTTTCCTTTTTTAATTCCCAAGTTTGTTTTGTTTAAAATATCTGGCCATCAAAACTTTCTGAGAGGTTGGAAAGAAACGTATCTCTTTTAGAATTAGAGAATTGTTAAACCTTAAACATTTTTCTCCTTTGATCCTAAAAGTAAAATGTCTTCCCACTACTTCGAATATGGTCTTCTATAAAGATTAAATGTGGGTACTGAATATGTTTGAGGAAAAGATTTTAAAAGTTAAAAAAAATCATAATCTGCACAGCCTTTATAGAATTTACAAACAATTACAGTCGCTTTATTTTGTTCTCAATACAACACTGTGAGGAAGGAAGGACAGGTGTTCTTACTCCCATTTTACAGATTATAAAAGAGTCGACCAAATTCACATGATGGATAAGCGGCTAAAGCAGCTTTCAAATTCATGATTCTCCACTTCTGGCCCAGAGCTCTCCAAGGGTTTTTAATTTATATCCCTTTCAGTAAAACATTTTCTAGTATACATAATCAATATATATATAGTTATTTACTTACAAATTATTTAGATGCATGACTACACTAAGATATACACACAAATAAGGTATTGAAAAAGAATAAGGTAAAAATAAGCAGGAATGGGACTTCTAAAATTATCTTTTTGTTTGAGAGCTGGTTGCCTTGCATGCCCTGCTTTGGGGATTGCTGTTTTGCACTATCCAGAAGAATGAGCTAAGCAGACAGTTGCTTCATGTCTAGCCAGCCAGCAATTTAGAGTAACAAACCTACTGGGGCAATCACATGTAGAAAATGATTGTACAGTTTGAGTTGTTCAGGCCACTTCTTTCTTCTGCCTTTTTTCTTCCTTGATGCATTTGCAGATGCATCAGAGAATAAAGAAGACAATGAAAACTATTCATATTTACTATGATTTTGCAGTACTGTGCATAGTTATAATAGTTGAGAAGATAATATAACAAATGGTTAAAGTACTCTATTATTTTTATTTGTAAATTATCCAGGGATCCTTACATCTGTTTCATTGATAATCAAGATTTGGCTGTCAATCAATTTGTCCATTACTACAACCTGTACGTTACAGTGTGTCACTTGTTGGTAGGTTAGCTGTTTATTACCTGGGATAAATCAAGCCCTTTGAAAAGCACATAAACTCTAAATGAGTAGTGGCAGTCCAGTTCTACTCCATTTTAGGAATAATTATTAAAAATTAAATACATAATATGAATAGATTAGTAAATGATTGCTATTTGGCAGAAGATTTTATTTGTAAATATAAATATGAAAAGATGCAAATACATCATAAATCTTTAGGATACTAATAAAGCTGACAAGCCTCAAGGCAATCTAAAAAATATACCTCGAAATAGCATTAATTAACAATAAATACAACAATAAAGATAATATAAGCAATGATAATTAGAAAGGGAAATGGATGATTTTATTGGAAATATAAATTTCTTAAATTGACTCAAAAAGTAAAAACTCAAAGAGACCAATATCCAAGAATTAGTTTGTTAAAATTTATAAGGAATAGATATAAGATAACTCTATGTTCCTAAATTTTCTGCAGAATAAAAGGATGGAAACTTTCTAAACTCATTTTACGAATCCCATATAATCCCAACTTCAGAAAAACAGAAACTATAGATTAATAAAACTTATGACTATGGAAGTAAAAACACTTAATAAGATTTGGCAAATAGATTTCAGGCAAATATTAAAATGTTAATACCCCATGATTAAATGATATTCATTCCAGGAAAGTGAGGATGTCTCCCTGATCTAATTCATCACACTAACATGTCAAAAAAGACAAAATACAGTGTATTAGAAATCAATAATATTTTGTTAATCTGATAAAGAATACCTATCTCAGCCAAATGGCCAACTTTATATTTGGTGGCAAAACACAAAAGGCAACAAACTATAGACATGATTCCTGAAAGTATATTCTTGGGCATTTCCATTCAAAGCAGGGACAAGACAAGAAAGCTTAAGAGCCCTACTGCATTAAAATATTGTTTTAGACATTCTAATATATATAACAAAACAAAAATGGAAATGAGATGTAAATACTGAAAAGGAACAGACAAAATGATTACCAATCTCCTGTGATTGTCAATAAAAATCCAAAGGAATCACTGAAAAATGTGGAAATCAATAACGGAATTTAGTAACATGGTCAATTATAACATAAAAATAGAAACAATATGTTTTGCCCATATCCTACTATAATGGGAAAGCAAACACATTAATAATAGCAACCAAAATAAAAATTTAAGCAATAACTTTAAGACATAAATTCCTTCGTATATGGAGGAGGGGGGGGTCTCTAAAACTTTACTAAATGACAAAAGATGTTTGAGTAAATGCAGAAGCAACATGCTCATAATGGCAACTTCTCAAGATTCAGGTTCTCTCCTAATTAATATGCAACTTTACTGTTAATTCCCAAATTCAATCAATCTTTAGAGAGACCAAACAAACAAACAAACAACAAAAAAAAATCCCATAAACCATTGGCAAATCTAATCAAAAAAGAAAGAGAAAACATACAGGAGATAAGGATGATTTTCTAGGAAATATAAATTACCTAACTTGACTCTAAAATAATGCATATGGGGCAAGAGAACAGAAAATTTGGAAAGGGCAAACAAAGGTGAAGAAACTGGACCCATCTAATATTAAAATATTTTAAAGCTACATAAAGCAGAGACATATACAGCACAAAAACAGACAAAAAGAACTAAAACATAAAGGTCAGGGCTTCAAGATGGCTGACCCAGAACTCTCCTCCACAAAGAAGGACATGTTGAATAAAGCCTCTAAGAGAGAACACTGAAATTTAGCAGGGAAGTGACAGGGAACATCTGGAGCAGGGAAGCAAAAGGAAGTGAAGCAGCTGGCCTGGCTGTGACCAGCTGGGAGCCAGAAGAGGTTCTCCAGTGTGGGGAAAGGGTACTGAGAGATCCCCAGTGGTCCACGTTTCCACCACAGACTTGCAATCCTAGCCATGTAAGATCCCCACAACCCTTGTGAATTCTGAGACAAGTATAGGGACCTGCCTGGAGTTCACACAACAGCCTTGTTCCAGAGAGGGAGTTTGTTCCAGGTCCCACACCCATTCCCAGGACCCAAGAAGCTGAAGCACAGTGCCACTTTGAGAAGTCAATTACCATTAGATGGTATGCATCTCTATACAACCTGGAGCCCAACTGACAGCACCCCATGTCCACCAAGGGGGCTCCAGTGGTACAGTGCTGGCTGGACCCAATGGTGCGGCTGGGTCCCCAGCACTCTAGCTCACACAGTGTCCTATACTCCAAAGAACAGGCAGGGCAGCACACTAGGGAAGGCTGTTTCTGGGGCAAAGGAAGCCAAAGCATACACTCCCCAGAGCCTGAGAGCCACCCGCCTGGGGCCACTGCCACTGATAGCAATGCCCAGCCCCCATAACAGGGCTGCCATGTACTTGCAGCACCTTCAGTGGACCTGGGAACTGGCCCATCTGGATTCTATTTGGGGGCATGAGGACAGACTCATTCTGCCTACCACCTCTCAAGTATTTTATCCAGGGGCCTAGGAATAGTCCTTCCCTGCCTACCAGAGTCTGTATCTGTGTACACCAATGGGAGTCTGAGGACAGGCCTGTCCCTTTAAGTGCCACCCCTCCCAGTGCCCGAGCACACCACCTGAGGGGCCTGGGAAGTGGCCCCCTCTGTCTATCACTCTGGGTACACATACATATGATCAGGAAGCATGACAAAAGACTCAGGTCATCAGCCACTGGCATCAAAACATGCTGTCCAGTGGCCCAAAGACAGACCTATTCACCACAGCCTGCACCCACAGGTACAACAGAGGAGCCTGGGGACAGGCCTTCCCTGCCTGATGGCACCTCCCACAGTGACTGAGTGCACTGTCTGGAGGCTTGGGGATCCCTCCACCCTGCTTGCTGCTTCTGGCATGCACATGCACCATCAGGGGGTCTAAGAACAGAACCAAACCACCGACTGCCTGCACTCAAACACATTGTTTGAGGGCCTGGGGATTGCCTCACTTGGTCCAACACAGCCTGTGCCCATGTGCACCATTGAGGGGCTTGAGTATATGCCTGCACTGCCTGGCACTGCAACCCCAGCGCTCAAGTATGCCATCTGAGGGCCTGGGGATTGCCCTGCCCCACCCACTACTGGCCTGAGGCTGGGCCTGCCCAGTCTGCCACCACTACCACTGCTGGCACTTACCTACATATGCCACCTGAGGGTTTAGGGCCTGGCTTGCCCAGTCTGTTGCTACCATCACTAGCAGCAGTGTGGACTGCCTGGGAGCCTGAGGGTTGGCCTGTCATCACTGCTATGACTGCTTATGCCACACATGCTGCACGGGAGACTAAGGTCTCATCCATCTGCCCAGCCTACCACTGCCACTACTGGTACCTGAGCAAGCCACATGGAGGCCTAAGAATTGGCCCTTGTGGACCTGCTAAAATTGATGCCAGTCTATGGCCACCAGGGGACCAAAGGCGGATATGCTTGGCCTGCTGCTACCACCACTGGGGCCTGAGGATCAGGATGTCTGGTGTCCCTGTCCCCCGCAAAGCCTCACCACGGGCTCCACTAACAATGCTGCCTAAGCCACTGAGGAAATCACAGACACCCACTGATGCTAATTACAGCTGAAGAAATCATAGAGACTATACTACTGCATGCACCCAGAATAAAAGCTAAACTGCCCAACAAACCAACATGATGATACATCTACAGAACAAAGTCTTACCCTACTAAAGCCAATCCTAAAAACTGGAGGAAATGACTGTTACGCCAGATGTGGAGATGTCAATGTAAGTATACAGGAAAATGAAAAAGCAAGAAACATGACACCTCCAAAAGAACATAATTCTCCAGCAACAGATTCCAATTAAACAAAAAATGATGAAATGTCTGAAAAAGAATTCAAAATAATGGTATTAAAGAAGCTCAGTGAGATATAAGAGAACACAGACAAACAATACAAAGAAATCAGGAAAACAATTCAGGATATGAATGAGAAATTCAACAAAGAGATAGATAGCATAAAAAAGAACCAAACAGGCCAGGCGCAGTGGCTCATGCTTGTAATCCCAGCACTTTGGGAGGCCGAAGCGGGTGGATCACGAGGTCAGGAGATGGGGACAATCCTGGCTAACACAGTGAAACCCCGTCTCTACTAAAAATACAAAAAATTAGCCAGGCATGGTGGCGGGCACCTGTAGTCCCAGCTACTTGGGAGACTGAGGCAGGAGAATGGTGTGAACCCGGGAGGTGGAGTTTGCAGTGAGTCAAGATCACACCACTGCACTCCAGCCTGGGTGACAGAGCGAGACTCCATTTCAAACAAAACAAAAAACAAAACAAAACAAAAAAAGAACCAAACAGATCCATCCCAGAACTGAAGAATTCAATGAATGAAATAAAAATTACAACTGAGAGCTTTGACAACAGACTAGATCAAGGAGAAGAACTGAGGACAGGTCTTTTGAAATAATTCAGACAGACCCGCCAAAAAAGAATAAAAAATAAAAATGAATGAACAAAGCATACATGATATAGGGGACACCTTAAAGCAACGAAATATTCAAATTTGGGGTTTTCCAGAAGGTAAAGTGATGGATAAAGACAGAAAAACTCGTTTAATTTAATAATAGCTGAAAACTTCCCAGTTCTTTTAAGAGATTTAGAAAGCCAGATACAGGAAACTCAAAGATCAAATAGATAGAATCCAACAAGGTCTTTTCCAAGACACACTGTACTGAAACTGTCAAAAGTCAAAGACAAGACAGAAATCTAAAAACAGCAAGAGGAAAACATCAAGTCACATATAAGGGAATCTCCATCAGACTAATGTGGATTTCTCAGGGGAAACCCTGCAGGCCAGGAGAGAAAGGGATGATATATTCAAAGTGCTAAAAGAAAAAACAAACCCTGCCACCAAAGATAAACTGCTAGACTAACCAAGAAACTTTTCTTCAAAAATGAAGGAGAAAAAATGTCTTTCCCAGATAAGCAAAAACTGAGGGAATTATCCCTACTACACAAGCTCTACAGGAAATGCTTAAGGTACTCCTACATCTGAAAGTGAAACAATGATATTCACCATCATGAAAACAAGAAAGTATAAAAGTCACTGGTAGGGCAGACACATAAACGAGAAAGAGAAAGGACTCAAATATTACCATTACAGAAAATCACCAAACTATAATGATAAACAATAAGAGGGAAAGAAAGGAATGACAGATATACAAAGCAACTAGAAAACATTTTTTTAAATGACAGGAATAAGTCCTCACCTATAAATAATAACTGTAAATGTAAATAAATCAGATTATCCACTTAAAAGATATGGACTGTCTGAATATATAAACATAACATGATCTAACTATATGCTGCTTACAAAAAAACTCACTTCACCTGTAAACACACAGATAGATTGAAAGTGAAGAGATGGAAAAAGATTTCATACAATGGGAAAACAAAAAACAAGCAGGAGTATCTAAATTTATATCAGATAAAGGAAACTTTAAGTCAAAACAGTAAAACGAGACAAAGAAGGTCATTACATAATGATAAAGGGATCAATTCAGCAAAAGGATATGACAATTCCAAATATATATGCATCCAATACTAGAGCACACAGATATATAAAGCAAATATTATTAGATCTAAAGAGAGACAGACTCCAATGCAATAATAGTTGAGGACTTCAATGCTCCATTCTCAGCATTGTACAGATTATCGAGACAGAGAATCAACCAAAAAAAATGGACATAAACTGCACTGTAAACAAAATGTACCTAGGAGACATTTACACAACATTTTATCCAATAGTTGCAGAATACACATTCTTCTAATAAGCACATGGAACATTCTCCAGGATAGACCATTTATGTTAGGACACAAAACAAGTCTCAACAAATTTTAAAAACTTGAAATCATATCAAGTATTTTCTCAGATCCTGATGGAAAAAACTAGAAATCAGTAACAAGAAGCACTTTGGAAACTGTACAAATTGATGGAAATGAAACAATATGCTCCTGAATGACTATTGGGCTAATGAAGAAATTAGGAAAGAAATAAAAAAAATTAAAGCAAAGACAAATGAAAACACAATATACCAAAACCTATGGAACATAACAAAAGCAGTGCTAAGGGGAGGTTTATAGCAATAAACACCAAAAAGTATAAAGATTTCAAATAAGCAATCTAATAATGTACCTTAAGGAACTAGAAAAGCAAGAACAAACCAAACAAAATTAGTAGAAGGAAAGAAATAATAAAGATCAGAGCACAACTAAATGAAATATAGAAAAAACATACAAAGGATCATCAAAATGAAAGGGTTTTTTTTGAAAAAATAACCAAAATTGATAAACTGCTAGCTAGACTAACCAAGAAAAAAAGAGAGAAGATCCAAGTTAACAAAATCAGAAACGAAAAATATGTTACAACTGACACCACAGAAATACAGGAGATCATTGAAGACTATCATGAGCAACTATATGCTAACTAACTGGAAAACCTAGAGGAAATAGATACATTCTTGGACACATACAACCTACAAGAAATAGAAATAGAATGAACCAGAAAGAAATAGAAAATCTGAACAGACCAATAATGAGGAACAGATTGAATATGTAATAAAAAGATTCCCATCAAACATTAAAGAAAAGCCCAGGGCTGCATGGCTTTACTGTTCAATTTTATCAACTTTATAAAGAAGAACTAGCATCAATTCATATCAAATTATTCCAAAAAATTAAAGAAGAGAGAATTCTTCTTAACTTATTCTATGAGGCCAGCAGTATTGAGATACAAAACCAGACAAGCGAACAACAAAAAAAAGAACACTACAGACCAACACCTCTGACAAATATAGACACAAAAATTTTTAACAAAATACTAGCTAACAAAAATCCAATAACACAACAAATATATAATATAACATGATCAAGTGGGATTTATCCCAGGGATGCAAGGATGGATCAATATATGCAAATCAATTAACATGATACATCACTTTAGTAGAATGAACAACAAAAATCATATGATTATCTTAATAGATGCAGAAAAAAGCATTAGATGAAAGCCAACATCCCCTCCTGACAAAAACTCTCAACAAATTAGGCATAGAAGAGGCATTCCTCAACATAATAAAGATCATATGTGACAAATTCACAGCTAACATATTGAATGAGGAAAAGTTGAAAGACTTTCCTCTAAGAATTGGACCAAGACAACGAAGTCCACTTTCACCACTCCTAATCAACATAGTAATGGAAGTCCTAGCCAGATCAATCAGGGAAGAGAAAGAAATACAAGGCATCTAAATAGAAAACGAAAAAGCCAAACTGCCCCTCCTTTCAGATGACATAATCTTACATACAGAGAAACCTAAAGACTCCACCAGAATATTCTTAGAACTGATAAACAAATTAAGTAAAGGTGCAGAATACAAAATGAACATACAAAATCAGTGACATTTCCATACACCAATAATGATCTAGCTAAGAAAGAAATCAGGAATATAATTCCATTTATAATAGCTACAAAAAAAAAAAAAAAAAACAAAATAAAATAAAATAGATAGGAATAAATTTAACCAAGAAGTTGAAAGACCATTACAAGAAAAACTACAAAACACTGATGAAAGAAATTAAAAAGGACAGAAATAAATGGAAAGACATTCCATGGTCATGAATCAGAAAAATAAATATATTAAAATGATCAACTATGCAAAGCAATTTACAGATTCAATGCAATTCCTATCAAAATACCAATGATAGTCTTCACAGAAATAGAAAAAAAAATCCTAAAATTTGTATGGAACCACACAAGAGCCTGAATAGCCAAAGGAATCCAGAGCAAAAAGAGCAACACTGGAGGCATCACACTACCTGACTTCAAAATAGACTACAAAGCTACAGTAACTAAAACAGCATGGTAGTGATATAAAAACAGACACAGAGACCCATGGAACAGAATAGAGAACCCAGAAATAAACCCATGTATTACAATTAACTGATTTTTGACAAAGGCATCAAGAACATACAGTGGGGAAAGGACACTCTCTTCAATACATGGTGCTGGAAAAACTGGATATCTATATGCAGAAGACTGAAACCATATCCCCAAATCAACTGAAAATGAATTAAGTACTAAAAATAAAGCCCCAAACCATAACAATACTAGAAGAAAACACAGAGGAAATGCTCTAGAACATTGGTCTAGTTAAAGATTTTATGGGTGGGGCATGGTGGCTCACACCTGTAATCCCAGCACTTTGGGAAGCTGAGGCAGGTCAGGAGTTTGAGACCAGCCTGACCAACATGGTGAAACCCTGTCTCTACTAAAAATACAAAAATTAGCTGGACATGGTTGTGGGCACCTGTAATCCCAGCTACTCGGGAGGCTGAGGCAGGAGAATCACTTGAACCCAGGAGGTAGAGGGTGCAGTGAGCCGAGATCGTGCCATTGCACTCTAGCCTGGGCAACAAGAGTGAAACTCCAACTCATAAATAAATAAATAAAACAAAAAACCTAACGAACAAAAAAGATTTTATGGCTAAGTCCTGAAAAGCACAAGCAACAAAAACAAAAATAGGCACATGGGGCTATATTAAATTAAAAGTTTTTGCAGAGCAAAGGAGACAATCAAAAGAGTAAAGAGACAACCTGTTGAATGAAAGAAACTATTTGCAAACTATTCATCCAAGAAGGGACTAATATCCAGAATATACAAGGAACTCCAATAATTCAATAGCCAAAAATAAATAATCTAATTAAAATGGGTAAAGGATATGTGTACACATTTCTCAAAACCAGACTTACAATGGCTAACCACTACATGAAAAAACACTCAACACCATTAATCATCAGGGAAATGCAAATCAAAACCACAGTGAGATATCATCGTACCAGGAGGAATGGCTATTATCAAAAAGACAAAAAATACCAAGTGCTGGAGGGGATGTAGAGAAAAGGGAATTCTTATACACTGTTGGTAGAAAGGTAAGTTAGTACAGCCACTATGGAAAACAGTATAGAGATTTTTCAAAAACCTAAAAATAGAACTATCATACAATTCAGCAATTCCACTAATCCAAAGGAAATCAGTATATCAAAGCAGTACCTGAATCCTCATGTTTATTGCAGCACTATGCATTAACAGCAAAGATATGGAATCAACCTAAGTGTCCTTCAACAGATGAATGGGTAAAGAAAATGTAATATATATAGGAATACTATTTGGCTGTAAAAAAAGAATGAAATCTTGTCATTTGTAGCGACATGGATGGAAACAGATCATTCTGTAAAGTGAAATCAGCCAGGCACGGAAAGACAATATCACATGTTCTTACTTATATGTGGAACCTAAAAAAGTTGATCTCTTAGAGGCAAAGTATAGAAAGACAGCTACCAGAGGCTGGGAAGGATGTGTGCTGGGGGAAGGGATGAAGAGAACTAAGGTACTGAGAACAAACATACAGTTAGACAGATGGAATAAGTTCTAGCATTTGATAGCACAGCAGGGTGGTTATATTGTATATTTCACAACAATATATTGTATATTTCAAAGTAACTGGAACAGAAAATTTGAAATATTCCCGACAAAAAGAAATAATAAACGATCAAGGTACTGGATATGCTAATACCCAGCTTTGGTCACTACACATACTATGCATCTATTAAAATATAACATGTACTTCATGAATATATAAAAATAGTATGCATCAATAAAAATAAAAAAGTACAGAAATAGACAGATGTATATATTAATTTAATACTAGTAAAGGTAGAATTTCAGATAAGAGGCCAAATAAGAATTATTCAATAAATATGGAGGGGAAAACTGGTTAATTATTGTACAAGAACAAAAAATAAGTTAGAGTTCAGAAAGCACTGAAAGAAAATACAAGTTCAATAGACACACTTATTGTGGAGTAGGATTTTTTTTCTTCTTTTAGAGACAGGGTCTCAGCTCTGTAGCCCAGTCTGGAGTGCAGTGGCATGATCATGGCTCACTGCAGCCTTGACCTCTTGGGCTTAAGTGATCCTCCTGCCTCAGCCTCCAGAGTAGCTGGGACCAAGTGTGTGCCACCACACCTGGCTAATTCTTTTTTATTTTCTGAAGAGATGACGTCTCACTATGTTGCCCACCTGGTTTTGAACTCCTGGCTCAAGTGATCCTCCCACTGTGGCTTCCTAAACTGATGGGATTACAGGTGTGAGCCACTGCACCTGGCCTGTTTTAAAACGATTGTAAAATATGGCAGTAAGTCACTCAGATGTAATTATGTAGTATGTAGCAACTGTGACATAAGAGACTGAAGGAAAGGGTAAAGTGCAGGGTTGGAGGAGGTAGATCTTCACTGGCTACTGAGCTCATAGGACCAGACTGCAGTGATGAAGAGCATAGGAAAAAAAAAGTAAAAAGACGTATGCCAAATACTAGGTTCTATTTGGATGGTGGAATTACGATAATTTCAAATTCATTTGCTTAATAAATTACCTGGTTATAAGTACATGAAACGTATCTCAACCAGAAAGGAAAATGGAGCCTGGGCCAATCTATCTAATCTTTCTCACCAAACTACTCTTCCTTTTGTATTCTCTATCCAAATTCAAATTTTAAGGGTGATAAAACTGATGCTTTAGAGAGGTTAAATCATTTGTTCATGATCATACTGCTAATGACTGGTTGATCAGGGATTCAGATCAACGTCTGCCTAACCCCACAGTTCCTTCTCTTTTTTTGCTGCCTTCTGAGACAGAGTCTTCCTACTCCCAAAATGCTCAAAGCATAAAAGTTAAGAAGATGATACATGTAAAATTCATGAAAATCTTGTGAAACAATTTATTGTTTAGTGGTTTGGAGTTTGATTTTAAGAATCATACCAAAAGGACTTTAAAGGGATAATGTGACCTGGAATTGAGAATCTGAAGAACCTGGGATCAAATATAGGTATTACTTAGCAGCTGCATGATTATGTTTAAATTAATTAACCTCTCTGAGCTGATTTCCACATCAGTAAAATGGGGAAATGGTATCACTTATTTCACAGGATTATTTAGAAGACTGAAAGCAGAAGTTATAGGGAGGTGCTTTTGTTAATTATACAGTATTGCATTGATGCTAGCAAATTTAGAAAAAATATAAAAAACAAACAGCTTTTATGAGATCTAAATCTATTTTAAAGTGCTATGAATCTTGTTATTGACTATATAACACATCTATTTGCGATAATAATGCTAACAGCCATGATTCATGAACTTTGAACAGAGAGTTTCTGGATCCCTCTTGTGAGATAGGCTGTATTGCATTCACATTGTTTTGGTCTGGCTATATTTTCTTTTTGCTGCATTTTAAAATTCTTTAATTGTTTTGTTTTTGTAATCTTTATTTATTTATTTATTTGAGACAGGGTCTTGTTCTGTTGCCCAGGCTGGAGTACAGTGGCATAATCACAGCTCACTGTAGCCCCAATCTCCCAGGCTCGAGCAATCCTCCTGCCTCAGTCTCCCAAGTAGCTGGGACTACAGGGATGAGCCATCACACCCAGCTACTTTTTGTATTTTTTGTGGAGACGGGGTTTTGCCATGTTGCCCAGGCTGGTCTCAAACTCTTGAGTGAGACTCAAGCAACCCACCCACCTTGGCCTCCCAAAGTGTTAGGATTTCAGGTGTGAGCCAGGGCACCCAGCTTGTTACTGTAATTGTTTGTAAAATATGTAACTTAGAAAAACTGTGCTTTTAATACTTAATTAGAGCATTAATTTTTTTCTCCTTAAGGAAACTCAATCATGTAGTTGCACAGCATTATTAAAGATGACATTATTAGAAGTTTTGGTTTTATGAAAAAAAGAAGAAAAAAATAATTCAAAATGAAAACACTTTATTCATGCAAATTATCTTTAATTATTTAAGAAGAAAAATGAGAGATAAAGGTAATTCAGTGCAGCAAAATCTTTTCTTAAATGTCTCAAATTATTACAATAGTGAAATGATAACTACTATCAATTAATATATTACTGTTACCACAACTGTTATACTGGCAACTTGTGTAGCCACACAAAACAAAACAAAACAAAAACAATACTACTTTCTTTTAAATATGCTACTGTTTAGCTGGGGTTTGTTCTCTATTTTATTATGGTGGTATAATAATGTCAGCGATTAACTTGATCTATACTTATATTCAAGTCTTCAAGTTGCCTGAATTTCTAACACTAAGAATCCCTTTAGCAAGCAAAGAATCAAACAAAAGACCAAACAAAACAAATCTCAAAAAACTCAGGTGCAAAGTTATCCTGAATTTCCACATTTCTCAAAGTATAGTACCTCTATATTTATTTATATGACCATCTGACTAATCTCCCTGTCCCCTGGAAGGATTAAGCTTCATATGGGCAGGAATAAAGGTTGGTTTTACTCATCATTGTATTCTCAGCACCTTGCAGAATACCTAACACACAAGCAGGGACCTGATAACTATTTGGAAAAAATCTTATGTGAATAAATAATTGTTAAAAGGAAAAAAGTAGTAACTTTGGATAATTTGTTTTGACCTTCCAAAAAAGCATGAATTAAAACCCCTATTTGTATGAATTATATTCAGATTAGCTTTCAAATGGATAAAAGAAAGTTGCATCCCTACAGGGAGACCAATGCTCATTTAAGTCAGCGAGCAAACATTTAGTGAGCATATACCAAGCATAAAGGTCTTTCCAGATGATAGCAATATGAAAAAAAAGTAAGATATGGTACCTGTTCTCAATGAAATGTTTTAAAACAACAGTGACCATGTAAGATATTAATAAAGAATACCCATCAGAGAAAAATATCAGAGGTGATATTTAAGCTAAATCTTAAAAGATAAATAAGAGTATGGCAGATGCACAAATGGGAAAAGTCATTCTGAGTAAAGGAAAAAAAAATTTACACAGGCACAAGTGTAAAAAAGCATGGTCTGTTTGGGAAACACTAGATAAAAAAATGTGTAATCCTGATAAATGCCACAGGGAGGTCAAAATGAAGACTAAAAAGGGATGAAACTAGCAATTAAATGTTGTTATATATCTGGCACATGCCAATTCTGGATTGGCAACTACATTTATTTATATATCTTCCTAATGTGGCTTCACATCAGTTTTGAAAACCCTTAGGACATTGTCTAATATATAATTTCCACAGTTTTGTGAAGTGTAACAGGCATAGATAGGAAAAATTTAACAAAGGAAACATTTCAGGTTGATGGTCAAAATAGCATATATGCTTTCTTTTAAAGCTAGGTAGGGCCTGGCGTGGTGGCTTATGCCTGTAATCCCAGCTCGTTGGGAGGCCGAGGCGGGCAGATCACTTGAGGTTAGGAGTTCAAGACCAGCCTGGCCAACATAGTGAAACCCTGTCTCTACTAAAAATACAAAAAAATTAGCTAGGTGTGATGGCATGCACCCGTAGTCCCAGCTACTCGAGAGGCTGAAGCAGGAGAATCACTTGAACCCAGGAGGCGGAGGTTGCAGTGAGCCGAGATTGTGCCACTGCACTCCAGCGTGGACTACAGAGTGAGACTCCACCTCAAAAAAAAAAAAAAAAAAAAAAAATTCTAGGGGGAAACTCACTTTTAAGTTATGGGCTGTAAAGTACTTTAGATCCTGCACAAGATTAATTCAAAAGGTAAAAATATTAAAACTATGTGTTAAGTTGAAAATATCTCCACCACATATAATTTAAACACCAACTTTAAAAAAGCTTTTAAATTAAAAAAGAAAATCTCACCTTCCTCTGGTAAATAGCAATCCAATCTGTCGTGGCAAACCACTTGTGAGTTTTTATATCACTGACACCATTCTTTAGATTTCCATATCTCTTGGTCAAATCCACCTGCAGCAGGTTCCGTAGAAGGTCCTTGAGATCTGAACTGAAGTGGGATGGGAATCGGACCTACACAAACACACCATTTGGTAAAACACACATTCTAAGACACATGATATTTCTGTTTTGATTTCATAAAGTCTTTTTTTTAAGGCAACAAGGCATTATATAAACAAAAATATGGAGCGATGACCTTCACATACTTTTAACTACACGTTACAGTCCCCACAGTGGTCATAAAGGAGAGAATTACTTGGGTGAATGAACTAACCCTGTTCTCTTAGGGCCTTGCTTTGGTCATGATGTCTTTAAGAACATGGAGTAGTCTCCAGAAAAATGTGCATACCTACAGAACTTTTGCAAAATATCAGAAGGTTCACCTACCTTTAAGAGCAATCTCTTTGGATCGTACATTACAAATCTGTGTCTCAAAGATATACAAATTTAACTTTGTAATATAAATAGAAGAACCAGCATATGAAGGAAATCAGTATGTACATTTTGAAAAGAGATCTATCAAAAAGGAAGTCTAAAAATGGTTGTAAAAACCCACACTGCCTTTCACAGCATAGGAAAAATTTTTCATTTATCAGAGGTTGGCTTTTAAAAATAATTCTCCTATTATGCAACAGTTTAAAAATGATTTAGACTGGTTTAAAAGCATTTTTCTACCTACTAACTTGTGAAGACTTTACAATTACTAGACTGACCTCTAGCCTTAAAAACAACTGGAAACCCCCAAATAAGTGAAGATTTTTGGCAATCAATAAGGTTAAAGTAACATTTATAGGAAACCTAAGTCTATTTTTCATTTTGTTTTGTTTAAACACATTCTTCTCTTCTATACCAACCTAACTTCTGGTTCTTACTGTTTCATTGATATGGGTACTAAAAAAATTTAAATGGGTGCTACCAAAGGATGAGAGAATAGCTGCATCTATGCCTCCTTATTCTTTTTTGTCATCACTACCACCTCCCCACTATCCTTTCCAACCTGTGTTCAATCCCTTCCACCACCCTTTTCCCTGTCATACACACATATGTATGCACACATGTATGTGTATACATATCTGGATTATTACAGCCTCAGCTACAAATTGATCATAGCACCTTTGTAGAAAACACTTTAAAGGGTTAAGACACCCATTCCTGAACTCTCTGCATTCTTTATTTTGTTTCTCTACAAGTGCTACCACTACAAGTGCTACCACTTCATAATTTACATAGTGCATCATTACATTACCTCAGTTGCTCTTTATAATACATTTACTTATTCAACTATTCTGTAGTATTTGTGCATATTTCTGTCTCCCCCAGGCTCTGAGCTTCTGAGGGAAGGTACTATGCCATTTTTATTCTCAGTATTTATTAGACTATTTCAAATACTGTAGTTCATCCATTTTACAATTATTTATTGAGTACCTACTATACACCAGGCACTATTCTAGGTGCTGGATATATAGCAGTGAGCAAAACCAGGCAAGTCTCTGATTTCATGGAACTTACATTCCAGTTGGATAGGAAAAATTCAGTGAACATGGTATTAACTCCATTTTAAAGATGGAGAAACTAAGATTCAGCGATGTTACTGGGTATAGCTTCCCCAGTCATCAGGCCATAAAGTGGCACAATTGAGACTAGAAATCTAGTCATGATTTGTATCTTCATGAATTTTGCTCTTTATTACACTGTCTTCAAATATATAGATTCCTTAATTTATATTCTGACTTTCTAAAAGCTCAACATACTTGACAAACATTCTCATGTTCTTAAAGTAGAAGTTAAATAATCAGCATGCAAAGATAGGTTTTATAGTAAAGTTAAATTCAAAACCATAGCTTTTGACTGCCACTTTTGTGCTATTCTATAAGTAAATTCTCTCAAAATCTGGTCCTAGGACCCATGCACATCAGAATAAACTGGGAGACAAAAGGATAAAAATGTGGATTCCTGTGGCTTGCCTCAGATGATGGGGGCACTGGTCCTGAAAATCTGAGCTTTTATCACCATGGGATTCATATGTACATAAAAGCTTGAAAAGCACTATTCTCAACTCTGTTCACTACTTTATGCAGAGGTTTTATTTTCTATGCTAGTAAAAGATCACAGCATCATAAATGTAAATAATAACAATACAGTAAATTGAAATCATTATCATACCAGAGGAAAACTAACATTGTATCAAGCAACCAAAGACTATTTAAAGGGTTAATAGTTAATAAATGACCAGGATTTGGGCTCAACTCATACAAATTAGCAACTCAAACTCTCAGTTTTTTGCAAGGCCCTTTATTATCCTAGATTATGAGCAGTTTTATGTTCTAAAACAGTAAGGTATGTGAACTTCTACCTTCTCTAGTTTTATTCTTGACACAAGTGGTTTACTAGAAGCTAGGCATTATGCTAAACACTTTGTGTACTGGCTCATAAAATCCAAAACATAGGTATGATTATTATCCAAATGTTATAGGTAGGGGTGAAGCAATTGAGACCTACAGAAATTATTTTGCCTAAGATTACAGAGCTAATAAATAGTAAAGGTGTAATTCCAAACTGGGTACACTGACTGCAGGGTATATATTTTTAATTATCTATTCTCCTTCCATGATTCAATAACTTAAAAATAGTCATTATCAGGAACCTTCTAAAAGACTGAAATTTTCATCTTAAAAATATTTTGCTGCACATTTCCTCATTTACCTAGATGAAGTAAGAACTAGAGAATAAGGGGTATTCAAAAGGCACACTGTCTACTTTAAAAATAACATGACATTTTTCCAGTGGGTATGTTAGCTCAGATTTTCCAGTGATAAATCTAAACTTTATTTAGATTCCAAAGAAATAATTTATTTGAAGTACATCTATATTTGTTTAGGATTAAATTTGTGTGAACTGTTCAATGGTAATGTACCATTTGAACATAATGAACCATTTCATTATGTTCAAACGGCAGACAGTAATATACTACATATAAATTATCTTTGGAATTCAGGTAATATGCAATGGAATGCATGAAAAATAAAAGCATCTAAATAATGTAGTTCTTTATTTTGGAATGCAAATAAAGTGATGGTCTTGACTGTGTGTGTGTGTGTGTGTGTGTGTGTGTGTGTGTGTGTGTCTTTAATCTTCAGAACAGTGATTCTCAAATGGGGAGTGATGGGAGGTCATGACCGCAGATATCAGAATGATTTGGGAACCTTTTCAAATTATAGACATATCCTCCTCACCTTCATATCACACCCTCTTCTCCAGAGATTCTCTGGAGAAGAAGAAGGTAGCCCACACTCTCATAGTAGTCCATGTTAATAATGGGAATCTGTCACATATTTAAAGTATTTTGGGGGAGAAATAATGAAAGTCATTGTGAAAGTATTTTTTCCCATGATTATTCTGAAATTTAACCTGAAATGTAATTTCCTTGTTGACTGAACTTTCCAAAGAGCCATGTTGATTTATCAAACTGGAATTAGTGAAGAACAGAAAATAACTTCAACAAAGTTGTTTTAAATGCACAACTTTTATTTGTAATACATCAACCTCGAGACACTAAAGATTTCTATGATGGGAAGAGTGACTATCTAATTTTTCCTTTAAAACTATATCAAAAGGGTATTACTTTTATCATTATTATCAATTATAACTACTATAGAAAGTGAAATCAGAATCTTCTAATATTGGAGCTAGAGGGTGCTTAGTTTAAGTCTAAACTCTCATTTTAAAGATAAGGAATCTGAGCTCCAGTGAGACTACCAACTCAGTTAGTGGAATTATTGGGAAAATAACTTAATCTTCCTGTCATATACCTATGAGCTTTTAGCCAGTCCAAGGTAGGGCAAATAATGTGAAAGTAAATGTAAAGAGCCAGATGTTGAAAAGAGAAAGACAGTCTAAAATCATTTAGCCATTAGGTCTGAGAGATAAGGTTATGGGAAACTGGCATCATTTAACATGGAAGTGTTTGTATAACATAAAATAGGTGTTTATGATATGTATACCTCCCAAGGTGTTTTCTTCAATATTTTTTCTTCAATATTATTTATTGTTTAGGAATATTTTCCAACCATTAGAGACTATATTACTTCTGATTCTTCTAATTAAATTTTCTGGAGAATAAATCTAATTCCCCAGTGAGGTACAGACACACAAAACAAGCTCTCAACACATGGTGTTTATCAAAATCACTTGTGATACTTAAAAAAAATGTTTTGAATCCACAGAAGACCTCTTGAGTCAGTAACTCTCAGGAAAGACACCAAAGATAGAGTACATTTCATGAAAGCTTCATGAAGGCAGAGACCACAACTGACTTGCTGTATCCAGCATGTAGAACTGGTCTGGCACATACTATGAGCTTCATAAATACTTAATGAATGCATGAATTGAAATCTGACAAATATTCATTGAACCTCTACTATGTGTTATGCTTGTACTAAGCAAGTACTATGTGCTTACTAATATATCTCAGGAATTTGTGCTTGGATTATGTAAGTAAACAAAATAAAATGAAGATTTCTGCCTTCATGGAGTTTACATTCTAGTGAGGAAGACAATTAAAACTTAGCAACCGAGGGATCCTTTAACAATGTTATCCTATCTTCTTCATAAAACTTTGCATTGTAAGGTATTTGACTTTTACTCTGAAGAAAATGGGGAATCCTTGCAAGGTTTTGAAAAGAATAATAGGATAGGCTTTAACATTTTTAAGGAACCACTCTAGTGACTCACTTAAGAGCAACAGCAGTGGATGTGGTTAAGAAGTGGCTGAATTCTGTAAATTCTAAAGACAAAGTAAGAACGGTTTCCCTGTGCATTAGATATGAAGTGAGCACTCCAATGTGTCTTGGCCTGACTAACTGAAAGGGTGGAGTTGCCATCAGTTTAGATGGGGAAGGCTTCGTGAAGGGAGGTGGGTGGAGTGTAGGAAAGAGGACAAAAACTTGTCAGTTTTAGATAGGTTGAATTTGAGGTATCTATTAGATATCCAAGTGAAGATTTCAAGTTAGAAACTAGATACAAGAGTATGGAATTTGGGAAACATGTATGGACTGGAAAAATGAGTTTGAGAATTGTCCTGAGCATTTAAGTCATGAGACTGGATGAAACCACCCATTGAGGAAGTGCAGAGAAAGAAGAGAAGAGGATCAAGCCAAGGAGATTGAGAGGAATGATTAGTGATACAAAGTCACTGAAGTCAAGTGAAGGAATAACAAATGAATCACTGAACTAGATTCTTCTATTTCTTGTTTTGCCACAAACTACCTTTTGTCTTCGGGTAATTCTGAGTTTTGATTTACCTACATACATGACTAGAGAGTTAAACAAAATAAAAGTGAACATCTTTGCCATCTAAAAATTCTACCAAGCTATTTCTTTAGTAGAAAGAATTCCTGGGTTCCAATCCCAACTCCACTACATACATGCTCTGCAATCTAGGGAAAACTCTTAACTTTCTGAGTCTCAGTTTCCTCATTTATAAAACAATGAGAGTATATCTCATCTGGCAGGTATGAAAAGAAATTATGTAACTTACATGAAACTGCCTTGTATTATGCCTAGTATTTTGCAGACATTAATTCAGCACTAGTTTTCATTTTTTAAGCCTTCCCATTAGAATACTACTTTAATGATCTGAAACTGAATTTTTGAATTAAAGAAAGAACTTGGAAGACAGCCATATCTATCATTATTTTTACAGACACGCCAAGGACAGTCTGTGCTAGAAAAGTCATTGGGAAAGTGTAGGAAGTTCCTCCTTTCTTCTTGTCTCAGGCTTCACCTGTTAATTTATAGAACAAATACTTTCCTCTTTTCTTAAGGTCCTAAGTTTGATAAAGTGAGGGAGAAAATGTCTTACTATAACTTTGTTATATAAAGACACCATTGTCAATATGGCTGATATCCTAAACTACCATCAAATTACATTATATAATATGTTAAACGAACTATAAAACTCACTCTGAATTGAGCAAACTCAACAGAATATTTTTTCTGCTTTCAGCACTGATTATAAAGTCTTGCACATTTGAGTTTTAGGAATAACTATTATTTTCTAAAAGTTCAAGAGGAAGTTACAACCAAAAAGTAAATCCATTCATGTTGTTCATGGTATCCATACTGAGTGATTTAAAATCACTATCTGGTTTACTGACTTTTTTTTCTTTTAGAAATAAAATAAGGCCGACTGGGTTCTATGGCTCATGCCTGTAATCCCAGTAATTTGAGAGGCCAACACAGGTGGATCACTTGAGGTCAGGATTTCAAAACCAGCCTGGCCAACATAGTGAAACCCTGTCCCTACTAAAAACACAAAAATTAGCCGGGTGTGGTGGCACATGGCTGTAGTCCTAGCTACTTAGGAGGCTGAGGCAGGAGAATCACTTGAACACGGGAGGCAGAGGCTGCAGGGGGCCAAGACTTTGCCACTACAGTTCAGCCTGGGCAACAGAGCAAGATTCCATTTCAAAAAAGTAAAAAAATAAAAATAATAATAAGAAAAAGAAATAAAAGGAGGCCAAATCAAATTGGTTTACACTAAGCTTAATCACAGAAATGACAAAGTTGTTCTTTGAAAGAAGAGAAAAATCTTAGTGCTATTCTGCAGTTATTGGCAGGAGAAAGGATCATTTAACTAGTAACATTATCTTTTATGAATTGGGATAAAATTTATTATAGGCTTACATGACTCAAAAGAGTTTGTACACAGCCAAGAAGCAATAATCTATTAACTACTGGCTATGAGCATGTTGAGATAAATTTTAACAAATTATTTCTAAATTAGGCACAGTAAGTTCTCAAAATATCTGCAATCCCAGTAAAGAATTGATTGATCAAAAATGAACATATACATTAGACAATTTTTCTTTTTTTTCTTTTTTTTTTTTTTTTTTTTTTTGAGACGGAGTCTTGCTCTGCCGCCCAGGCTGGAGTGCAGTGGCCGGCTCTCAGCTCACTGCAAGCTCCGCCTCCCGGGTTGACGCCATTCTCCTGTCGCAGCCTCCCGAGTAGCTGGGACTACAGGTGCCCGCCTCGTCGCCCGGCTGGTTTTTTGTATTTTTTTAGTAGAGACGGGGTTTCACCGTATTAGCCAGGATGGTCTCGATCTCCTGACCTCGTGATCCGCCCGTCTCGGCCTCCCAAAGTGCTGGGATTACAGGCTTGAGCCACCGCGCCCGGCCTAGACAATTTTTCAACAGGCATAATAACTTTTCATATACTAGGCATGTTATAGATATGGTGCCGAGTTCCACACTATCTCATAAGACCTGGGCATCTTTAATCAGCCTGGATTCTACATGTGAAAAGAAAGAGCTAAGACATTAAAAATATTTATAAATATTGGTATTGCATCTGTGGGCTCTCTAATCTGTTCCCTTACCTATGCAGAAACAGTGGTAGATATGAGTCTACAAGGTTGCAGAGGATTATGATCTACCCCATTCTCCCTCCCCCTGCTCTCACATAAGAAGCCAGTTTTGCGATTATTTGCTCATAGGACCAAAAGAGCTGTCACCAAAGAAGGTATTAATAAGAATTTTAAATAACCACAGTGAAGTTTTTAAAACTGGCCCTGGGTTTTACGAAAAGAGTAAAACTGCTTTTGTGTTTTATGAAAATGATTTTTGAGTACTTCTAAGTCTCTTTAACTATGGCCATAGCAAAGTAGTAAATGATATTGTAATTTCCCCAAAAGCATTAACAATAGTATCTTAGAAAAAGTATAGTGGAATATCTGCATATGTGTATGTTATTTAGGAAACAGAATGTGTGTAGAAAACAGTTAACATAGCAGGCCTGAGACTGCTACCCTCAGAAAGAACCGCTTACAAGTTTGGCCCTTGGGAGATGTATGACAATTTGAATAGTACCAGTGCCCTTATACCAATATGAAACTTTCCCTAAAGGATTAGAGTGGCTCACTGTGCCTAGACTGTTGGTACAAACAACATAGTTTATTCTGAACATCTACTTTTGTTCTGGGAGCCTGGGATTTTGGCATGTGCTAGGCAGAGGGTGCATATGTGACCAACCCCCAGTGAAAATCTTGGGCATTGAGTATTTAAATGAGTATTGCTGGTAGATAAATTTTCACGCTTG
The DNA here is from genome assembly GCF_007565055.1 of Rhinopithecus roxellana. NCBI lineage: Eukaryota > Metazoa > Chordata > Mammalia > Primates > Cercopithecidae > Rhinopithecus > Rhinopithecus roxellana. The sequence continues at coordinate 66,199,648 of NC_044560.1, read as the reverse complement.
TCAGAGTTTGTTGCTGAAGGAATTATGTGCACCTCTTGTGACTGCCCTGGGAGAGGACTCTTGAAAGCTTGTGCCCGGTGTCTTCTGGACTTTTGCTATCTTCACTTTGTACCCTTTTGTTGAAATAAATCTTAGCCTCAAGTACCACTGTATGCTGAATCTTGTTGAGTCCTCCTGGTGAATCACCAAACCTGGAGATGGTCTTAGGGACCCCTGAGACAGAAAGGAATAGCAATAGGGCTGATAATCAATTACTCTTCATGTAAATATTGAATTTCCCTTCAGGAAAAATTAACCAATTCTTTGATCATTCAGTATATGCTTATGTTTATGCTTCTATATTTTGCATAATGTCTCCTTATATAGTGTTACTCATTAAGCGTGGAACAATATTTATATTAGATATGTTGAAGCTAAGAATTTTTTTTTAATCACATAAGCCAAGGGCTCTAAAGTTATGGTTTCCATAGTAGCTGTTACTTGAGTACCTTACATGCAAGTATAATTTTTGACTGCAATATAAACTTTCTGTATTTACATAGGTAATGCAGCCAGATAGAGGTGCTATAGAGACCATAACTGATTCTTGGCATGGAGTAAATGACAATGAGGCATGAAATTTAAAGACTACATACAGCAACTCAGCATATGTATTGCTAGGATGAGGCATAGTTAATGCAGGAATCATAAGTCTTTTCTTTCAACTATGAATTTGTAGACTCAAACCCTAACATTGCATGAATAATTTGACATTTAAATACCACCTCCTCTGTTTTTTTAAAGGCAAAATATGTGTAGGAGAGAATCTAACAAGTTGATTGATCATCTTTGTGTGCATTTAAAATTACCAGCTTGAGTTAAAATATTGTAATAGAGAAAGTATTTTACAATCTAATGTTCATATATACGTACTTCAGTGAATTTATCACTTAATTAATAAATTTAACTTTAACTTTGATAGGTCATTGATACCTATAATCTTTATAACATGACTTCAGAATGGAGGATATAATCAATATAAGATGTGGTTGCATAAAATAATATGCTTCTAAAATCAACAAAAACAATTCTGAATGAAAACCACATTCTTAAATGATATACCATTAAAACCATTAAAAGTTCAAATGCAAATATAAATATGAGGATCCACAAATATAAGACCAAATTGGATTTTTAATAATTTGCAAAATTTAAAAAACTAGTTAGTTTCCAATTTGGCTTTTAGCTACTAACCAGAGAGACAATAATATTTTTGCAATGGGAATAGAGACACATTCTAGTTTGAATCTGAGTGTTGAAACAGATCATTTATTGGGAAATGGTTAATACAATCTAACTTCACATAATACAGCACCTTTTAATGGCAAAAATTCCGCTTTCATGAATTCTACTTTAGATGAGTAAAGGGAGTAAGAGATAGGGATAATTTTATGTCCCATATGGGGAAAGATAATCTGGTACTTTTAGCTAAAAAACAGAAGTACACCAAATATCCTGTCACATTTCTAAATAAATGATGGGGAAAACAGAATATTGTGATATAATACAGTTTTATGTTGTTATTCTTATAAGGTGGCTACGATTTAGACTGTTATGATTTTAGAATATATGCTGATTATTAGATACAAAATTTTAAAGTTTGATATAAAATGAATATATATTCATGAACAGCTGAATATAAATTTTAACTAATAGAGAATGATTGGCAAATTGAGGCCAATGCATAAAGATGAAGATACATTAATTTTAACTAAAGCAGCTTTTCTTAATAAATGTAAATTTAGTTATGACAGTATCCTTGTTAGAAAACTGCATTTCTTATATGAAGTTAAGCATAAATAAAAGCAATATACTAAAGATTCAAGAACTTTATAATTACTGTCAGTTAAATTATTTGAAACAATTATTATATTTACATTCTTAGTTTTTGTATTAGTAAAATATTCTTCTTCCATTTGTGATTTTAATGTATTTTGGTTCTCTCATCATTCTTCATATGACCTTTAGTCCTCTTGAGAGTCTACACTTCTCAAATTCTTCAAAAATAAATCACTGCCTTGTCTGTTAATTTTCCTCAAAGTTTTGTTTTGTTCATATCAAAAGTTCTGCTGGGGGAAAACAATTACAAAGATAAGAAATCTGAAGCCAGAGATCTACAAATGTAACAAAAACAGCAGTGATATTAATACTTGTTTAAATAAGTACTGCATTCTGCTTTTCTGTATTGCCTTTATCAGTGCACAGTGTTCAACATCTAGCCTGGTTTATTTATCTGTAAGAGGTATTTATTTTTTTACCTTTGACATAGTTGGGGTATAAATTCTTTAGTCAGTCACCTAATTTGTGAATACTGATAATACATAAAACTTTCTACATAAAACGTGGCAAAATACAAGGGAAAATCTTGTGATCCAGGCAGACTGCATATGTACTCTGAGATAGGGAACAATACTGTGCTGAAATGTATATTCTAGGTGATTGGATAGACTAATTCTATTGGCAAGTGTCTTGTTCCTACAGCCCAGCTGTGCAGCATCTATGATTTAAATTTGAGTGTTGGCAAAAAAGATAAATTACCACATTATTGACATTCAGGGTACCTTGAGAATAGTTAACAATGGAAACTGTAAGTTGATAGATGTCAAGGGTAAGCTTTCACACTAAATGTAGAGCTTGAATATGGCTGAGATACAAAGAAATAAAGACTTTCCCTCGATCTCTTCCAGATTCTTCAGATTGATTAGGCTTATCTCTGCCTAAGAAGGTCACAAAATACAAAACAAACAAATAAAAAATAAAACAAAAAAACCTCAACTATATAACACCTCAGGCTAACGTGGTATCAAGATTGATGCTCTATTTCCTGATCATATTCTAAACGGGACTATGTGGGAAAGAAAAGACAAAGTAGTACGACATGTAGAAATAGAAAGAAGGGAAAATAAGCAAAATACCCCTTCCCATATATTTTGTCATTAATGTATAGAAGGTCTCCTCTGGGAATGTTTAAAAGCCTATTCTTTTGCTGCATGATAGGAAATCCAAGCTCATTTCTATTGAATTGAATATGGTCTTTTTTAAAAAAGATCTGAGGTCTCAGTTAAGGCAAGCACAAATGATTGACCCTAAACAAAATACTCTTGAAAGCAAAATTAGAGGTTATAAGTGCAAAAGAAGGAAGGTTTAGAAAGAAATTTACAAAATGTAAAATACTACAACATAGTAAGTCTACTCATGTTCATGAAAAATTAATGTTATTTCCGTGTTTGCTAAAAACCAATGACAATTATAATCACAATCTATATGAACAATTCTGTTAAAGTCAGTTCTATAAATTTCCATCTTAAAAAGGCTTATTCATTTTGTATTTACTTTTACATCCACTTTTATAGTATTGTACATAATTAAAACAAGAAGTCTCTCCTGAAAATGGAAGGGCATATAAAACAGCCCCAAAAACTTTTCTCCATGAAGATAGACATATGAAATAATAAACCATTTTTATTTATTTGAAGGAATATTGAGAATTATGGCTATGATCCTGTTCTTTGTGATAAAAATACTAAATACAGACATTGCTTTACTGTTTTGTTAATTTCTTTATAAAACTGCCCTTTTATTCTTAAGAAACTGAAATGATTCATTTCTTATGCTGTTAAGAGCAGCAACTGTAGATTTTTCTGTATTTTTCTCAATGTAGAATAGTAATTATGACACAATATAGTTTCAATGCATGAAGCTTAAAATTCATGTACAGTAATAAGAGAGGAATAATAAAATATTTTACTTACCTTTCCAGAAACAATCTTTTCATAAATCTGAATTGGTTGGTCTGCAAAGAATGGGGGATAGCCAGCTGCCATTTCATAGATTAGCACTCCTAATGCCCACCAATCCACTGCCTTATTGTAGCCCTGAGATAAACCAACACCAATGTCAACTGTTATTTAAGTTACTCAGAAGAGAATGAAATCAAAGATAATTTCAAAATGATCTGGAAGCATATAAAAAATTTTTTAAAGCAATTGCTGAGCAGCTCTTCAGGACAGAATTTAAAAATGAACCAAATGTATCAGGTCAGATTTAAATTAAACAAAGGAGAGGATTTCCAGATATTGAAATTGGATATTAGGAAAGATTATTAAATCTTCTTCCTAAAATGATTAAGAATATTATAGACAATGAAATTTTCTTTATTTCACTGGTATAAGTTAGTTCTTCCTCAATAACAGGAAGGCAGTTAGACCACATTACTTCTTAAGGCCCATTCTAGGTCCATAATCTTATGAATCAGATTTTCCACAGCATGCCCAGAAAGATTGAAAGTTTTCAAAGAAAATAATGGAAACTGGACTACATAGTAAATAGTGAAGTTGACTTCAAAATACTCTATATTTTTGGAGTTAGGAGGGTGAATGTGCTAGGGATAATCCCATCTGCTTCATAGGATTTTGTGAAAGCAAAAAGTTTAATGTAGAATTCAATTAATGTAAATATTTAAGTATACTTTACTTCTGCTATCTACTGTTTTGCTTCCTATCTCTAAAAGGTATGTTTTGTGAGGACTGTATCAAATGAAAGGGAGTAATGTATATAAAAAGTGCTTTGCAAACCAAATGTAAAAATCTAAGGTTATGTTTGTGTTTTTTTTCTTATTAAGCTTACTAAAATTAAAATCTGGAAGTATTTATAAGAAAATAAATAAGAATAACAGGATAATATAGTTTATTAACTATGATCAGTATCAACTGGCACAAGAGATTTTTTAACAACCCCAACAACCTGGTCATGAAGAGAAATAAGCTGATTTCTACCCAGATCTATTGTTCCGCCCTCAGAGGTACCCTCTACCATCACGACTCTCCACATTCCACCCTTCTGTCAAAATTTTAGCTTTACAAACTACTTAGTTTTCAAAATTCTAGCAAAAATATAATACTATAATGCTATAGAGATTTTCTTTATCTCTTTTTTCTTTCCTGATACTGTATATATCTTTTTAAGGGAAGGAGTGGTATAATAGGAATAGCACTTTGTTTTCTAATAGAAATAGGCATTAACTCGCTTTAACTTTTTGATTTATATGTTTAAATTGTGTGCTAATGTTTATAGTAAATGTGTCAGACACAAGTTAATACCCAAGGTATAGAAATCAAAACACATCAATAAGAAAAATGTTAAATTACAATAGACAAATGGGCAAAGGAAATGAACTAATAATTTACAGACACACAAAGAAATACCAAATGGCTATTAACCATTTGAAAAACAAATCAAAAACATGAGAATTAAAACAATGAGATACAATTTATTACCTATTAAATTAGTCAATATTTTAAAAATGGGTATACCCAGTGATAGTGTTATGAAATAGGCACTATAATACACTAATGGTAGAAGTGTAAAATGGCATAATAACTTTGGAAAGCAATTTGGCAATATATATCAAAAGCCTTAAAAATGTCCCTACTCCTTGACCTAGTAGTTTTACTTCTGGGAATATATGCTAAGGAAATAATGTAAAATACAGAAAAAGCTTTATGTATAAGGATGTTTATCATAGTTACTTATAATAATAAAAAACAAAAACCAAAAATAAAACCTGAACACCCAACAATAGAAGAGTGGCTAAATACTCTATGGTACATTTGCAAACAAGCCATTAGAATGATGTTTGTGTGCTTGTTATAACAAAAGTGAAAAAAGTCAGAGACAAGACTATATACATTTACTATGATTTCAACTATGACAACCCAGAAGTAAGGCCACACAGCTATGACCACCTGATCTTTGACAAAGCTGACAAAACCAAGCAATGGGGAAAAGATTCCCTATTCAATAAATGGTGCTGGGATAAGTGGCTAGCCATATGCAGAAGACTGAAGATAGACCCCTTCCTTATACCATATACAAAAATCAGCTCAAGATTGATTAAAGACTTAAATGCAAAACCCCAAAGTATAAAAACCTTGGAAGATAATCTAGGCAATGCCATTCTGGACATAGGAATGGACAAAGGTTTCATGACAAAGACACCAAAAGCAATTCCAACAACAGCAAACACTGTCAAGTGGGATCTAATTAAACTGAAGAGATTCTGCACAGCAAAAGAAACTATCAACGGTAAACAGAGAACCTACAGAATGGGAGAAAATATTTGCAAACGATGCACCTGCCAAAGGTCTAATATCCACCATCTATGAGGATCTTAAACAAATTTACAAGAAACAAACCACCACATTAGGCCGGGCGCAGTGGCTCAAGCCTGTAATCCCAGCACTTTGGGAGGCCGAGATGGGCGGATCACGAGGTCAGGAGATCGAGACCATCCTGGCTAACACGGTGAAACCCTGTCTCTACTAAAAATACAAAAAACTAGCCGGGCGAGGTGGCAGGCGCCTGTAGTCCCAGCTACTCGGGAGGCTGAGGCAGGAGAATGGCGTAAACCCGGGAGGCGGAGCTTGCAGTGAGCTGAGATTCGGCCACTGCACTCCAGCCTGGGCGACAGAGCGAGACTCCTTCTCAAAAAAAAAAAAAAAAAAAAAAAAAAGAAAAGGTGGGCAAAGGACATGAATTGACACTTTTCAAAAGAAGACATACATGTGGCCAACAAAGATATGAAAAAATGCTCAATATCACTGATCATTAGAGAAATGCAAGCAAGTCAAAACCATAATGAGATACCATTCCACACCAGTCAGAATGGCTATTACTAAAAAGTCAAAAAATGGTAGGGTGCAGTGGCTCACGCCTGTAATCCCAGCACTATGGGAGGCCGAGGAGGGTGGATCACTTGAGGTCGGGAGTTCAAGACCAGCCTGGCCAATATGGTGAAACCCCGTGTCTACCAAAAAATACAAAAATTAGCTGGATGTGGTGGTGCATGCCTGTAGTCCCACCTACTTGGGGCCTGAGGCAGGAGAATCGCTTGAACTCAGGAGGCAGAGGTTGCAGTGAGCCGAGATCATGCCACTGCACTATAGCCTGGGCGACAGAGCGAGACTCCATCTTCAAAATAAATAAATAAATAAATAAATAGTCAAAAAATAACAGATGCTGGCAAGGTTGCAGAGAAAAGTGAACCCTTAGACACTGTTGGTAGGAGTGTAAATTAGTTCAACCATTGTGGAAAGCAGTATGGAGATTCCTCAAAGAGTTAAAAGCAGAACTACCATTCAACCCAGCAATCCCACTACTGGGTATGTACCCAGAGGATTATAAATCATTCCATCATAAAGACACATGCATTTGTTTATGCATTGTGGCACTATTCACAATAGCAAAGACATGGAATCAACCTACATGTCTATCAATTGTAGACTAGATAAAGAAAATGTGGTACATATACACTATGGAATACTATAAAGCTATAAAAAGGAATGAGATCATGTCTTTTGCATGAACATGGATGGAGCTGGAGGCTATCATCCTCAGCAAACTAATGCAGGAACAGAAAACTAAATACCACATGTTTTCACTTATAAGTGGGAGCTAAATGATGAGAATTTATGAAGACAAAGAAGGAAAAAACAGACGTTGGATTCTACTTGAGAGTGGAGGTAGGGAGGAGGTAGAGGATAAGAAAGGTAACTATGGGTATTGGGCTTAATTTCTGAGTGATGAAATAATCTGTACAACAAACCCCCATGACATGAGTTTACCTATGTAACAAACCTTCACATGTAACTCCAAACCTAAAATAAAAGCTAAAATGTACATATATATATGAAAGTTTTTAAAAAGGCTGCCTCTAGGTTGGTGGGATTACATATAGGTTTTTTTTGGTTGTTTCTTTATGTTTTTCTGCATTTTCTAAATTTTGTATAATGAGTATTACTTTTACAATAAATACACATTTGTAAAAGTTTTAGTGCTCATTTTGTTGTCACATTATTTGTTAACTGTATTTAAAGAAATGTGTTAACTGCAATGATATTTAGATAATAAAATATCAAGAAGTTATACATTATTTAAATTACGAAAGATAATGAGAGAAAACTTGAAAGAAATATTTTATTTTAACCCTTCTATAGGTTAGCCATATTTCAATGATCCCATTTGGGAACCACTGAAGCATGTGTCTTATTCCCTTCCTTTTCCTCTCTCCTATTTGTGCCTGGTTATTGTTAGGTTCTCCTTTCTAGACTTCTCCACCAAGAGATGGCAGAGGAAAAGTTAACCGTTCTTTTAGATATAGGTATAGTTTCTCTCACCACATTTCACTATTTAGAAAAGTAGAGCTGCCTTCAATACAACTAAAACTATTCAATTGCTGTTAATAGTCCTATTTAAAATTTAAAAACACTTCTCACACATTCCTTTTATTTAACTGGTAAATTTGAAAAGAAAGAATGGACAACGAGTACATATCATCTCTAGATTTACCTCTTGGTATAATCCAGAGCAAGTCTTCTCTACCCTCCTGTTACCAGGAATAATTAAGAAAAGACTATGTTTTTGGTTGCAAAACATGGATCTAGAGGTCATATTTATTCATATTATTTCTCTAAGACCCAGAGTTAAAATTGACAGAGGTTTAGGATTAGTGGTAGATGCTAAATAGTAATTCTTTAGTAATCATGCACAAATAGATTTAAATTCATAACTCATCAAATTAAAAATGTAAAATTAGATCAATAAACCATTTTTACAAAAGTCCATAGGGATGCATGACTCATATTTCTACCTCTTACATATTGATATTATGAATATACCTTGCTGAGAATTATTTCTGGAGCCAAATACTCTGGAGTTCCACATAATGTCCAAGTTCTGCCTTTAACTCTTTTGGCAAACCCAAAGTCTGTGACCTATAAAAGAAAAAAAGAATATTAGTGAAAATGTATTACCTCACAATAAATGTATTTATTGAATCTAAATTGAAAGTTTAAAATTCAAATCAAAACTATGAAAGAAACGGAAAAAAAAATTAAGTCCATGTAATTGAAATTCATTAATGAATAGTTAGTGAATGAAGGTTTAAACACTCCAAGTTGGAAATCCTTCCTCAACACAAAGAAAAGGAACAAATTAATAACAACAAAACACTTTTCAGTCATTATTATAAGATCCTAGACCCAAGGAATAAAAAAGTGAAAATAAAAGGTAAAAATAAATAGCATTAATAAAAATGAAACAATGCTAAATGTCTGCCTTACCCCAATATGTCCTCTGCCATTAATTGCACCATCAGAAGTGTAAAAATGTCAATGGGAGAATCTATTGATAATTGTGTAAAAAGAAATGCTCCCACTTTATTAGTAGTAGAAGTGAAAAGAAAATGTTGCTACGAGTTCAGTATTGGTAGTCAGGGATCCCTTGGCAGTTACACTGTAGTCATAAAGGGCATGGACTCTGGGATCAGACTGCCTAGGTTCAAATTCTGACTACCATTTACTGGCTAAATGACCTTGCCATGCCTTAGTTTTGTTAATCTTAAAATGAAGATAACAGTGGTATTTCCACTTCATAGGTTTATCAGGATTAAAGAAATAATACATGTAAAATACTTGGAATATGCCTGGCAGTAATAACTGCTCACAGATTTAGCTATTAATATCTCCTTATGCAAGAGGCTATACTCAGTTCACAGCTATAGATTAAGGGAGATATAAACAGGTTCCTTTCATAAAAGGATTTTTGCTTCTCTGTAATAGCAGCGAAACTCTGAGCTCTACTTAAACTATTAGGAATAATTGTCTTCTTCAAAAAAAAATCCAGGTTGGGGTTACATACATACAATATCTTCCTAGTATTTTCTCAAATACATTATACATAATGTGTTAAAGTCATACCTGGATATAGCCTTGATGGTCAATTAAGAGATTTTCAGGTTTTAGATCTCTGTAGATGAGGTCTAGTGAATGGAGGTACTCGAATGTTAGCACTATCTGAGCTGCATAGAACCGTGCATGGGGTTCACTGCAAAGAAATAAAAACATTGATTTTCTGTAAAAATGAGTTAATACATTCTAATTAGTAGATTATACATAAAAACTAATATGAAGTAGAGGTATTTTGGGAACAAAAAGTATTTTTAAAAATGTATGTAAAGAATCTTGTTACCTTTCAAATATTTATTAAATCTCTATATTGTGTTCAAATAACACTCTGATAAATTTATGGGGAAGCACACGTTGAGGAAAAATATAAACCTAAAATAGTTATCTCACTGTGAATCATTATAGCCCATATTTGAATATATTGATGTCTTTCTAATTATGTCTGATCTTGAGAATGACTGGAAAGCAAATGTGCCAACTGAAGTGTCTATCGGGACCACTGCTATAGTTAACAGGCTCCATCTATTTTCTCACAAATTTCAAGTGTTCATAGAATTTCCCTACATAGAAGTTCTTTAGCTGCATTTATCTGCAGATTAATGCCATTTTACCCATTTTGTAATAGTTCCTGTTACAAAAATGACATATGCTCATTATGGAAAAATATCATAAAATATTGATGAAGGAGAATGAATACTCATAATCCCATTCAGAAACCATAGAAATGATCTTGGCATCAGGATTTCCAAATCTTCTACTATGCTTGTTTACACAGATAGACATAAGAATAATCTCTATGTTAGTGTAAATATGTACAGTTCTTTAATGTATATATTAGATTAATAGATCAGTGTAATTTTGATGTCACAATCTGAAAAATCCAAAAGGATATACCAATTTTCTGAGTTTCTAATTTATCTTCTTCTTCCTTTTTTTTTTTTTTTTTGAGACAGAGTCTTGCTCTGTCGTCCAGGCTGGAGTGCAGTGGCCGGATCTTGGCTCACTGCAAGCTCCACCTCCTGGGTTTATGCCATTCTCCTGCCTCAGCCTCCCCAGTAGCTGGGACTACAGGCGCCCGCCACCTCGCCCGGCTAGTTTTTTTGTATTTTTTTGGTAGAGATGGGGTTTCACCGGGTTAGCCAGGATGGTCTCGATCTCCTGACCTCATGATCCGCCCATCTCAGCCTCCCAAAGTGCTGGGATTACAGGCTTGAGCCACCGCACCCGGCCCTCCTCTAATTTATCTTCTAACGCATTACTTGAATTCTACTAATCTGCCTGATAAATTGCAATGCCTTTCAGATTTGTTTCCCCAGTGAACAACCTTAACTATGAATAGAATTTCCCTCAAGATGGTTGGTATGAATTTGATCTGGTAGTAACAGAAATACAAATTCCAACAAAAGATTATATGTGCTGCTGCCTTTTTTGCTTGTCACTGTATTTCCCAAGTGCTCAGTAAATATTTGTTGAAAGAATGCATATGTAAAGAAAAATGCTTTTGGGGAGCAAAATTCTATAATACCCTTCCAGTTTCTGCTTCATCCCAACACTGTCAATCTACACTGTATGACAAATGACAAGGAATGAGGAGAACACTGTAAGCAGAGATTAAAATAATCATTCTGGTCATTGCAACATTTGTGCTTAAACTGGGAAACATTTGACCTGTGAGGTCCCCTCTTATTTTCTCCATGCACCTGTAAACATAAAATGTCATTAATATTATTACTTTTTACTTGTAAAATATTAATTTCCATATGCTGGTGTTTAATTGGAGGAATACATACATTACATAGATCTATAATAAAATTCTTTTTTTTCTTGCTCTGTTGCCAGGCTGGAGTGCTGTAGCATGATCACTGCAGCCTCAAACTCCTGGGCTCATGCAATCTTCCCACCTCAGTCTACCAAGTAGCTGGGACTACAGTTGCACACCACCATACCCAGCTAATGTTTTGTATTTTGTGTGTGTGTGGGTGTGTGTGTGTGTGCGCGTGGGGTGGTATGCCATGTTGCCCAGGCTGGTTTTGAACTCCTGAGCTCAAGTGATCGACCTGCCTGAGCCTCCCAAAGTGCTGCGATTACAGGCTTACATGAGCCACTGTGCTCAGCCTATAATTACATTCTTGAAAGGTGAAAGTAAAATATTCCAAGTGCAAAGTGTTATTGGGTATTTCTACTTAATATTGAATGTAGGAAGACAATGGTAAGGGCTAATGCTGTAGCAGTTTTAAGTACAGACAGCTTTAAGTAGAGAATTAAAATGACTCATTTGATTCTGATTAAAGCCAAGCTAAACAATAACTTATATACCTACTGCCTCAAAACTTCTAAGATGGACATTGGCAATCATTCAAGTGTATATGTAGTACTTGTGAAAGATGAGAAAAGACAAGTGTCTCAGTGTGAATTCCTTCAACCAACTTGCTGTTCTTTTAGTACCAAGTATTAAAGACTCAATATCAAAGAGTACTAAGACAGTGAGGAGTTGCAAAGAAAATAAGTTACCAATTATATAAAGTTAACACAAACTTTTTTGAGAACAGGTTCAGGTGTGGTACTTTAGTGTAAAACTTTAAATAACCATAAGGCAATATGAGGATTCTGCTTGAACAAGGGGCAGTAGGAGAGACAGGACGATAGGAGAGGAAAGAAAATTCTCAAAGATAAGAAGAAGCTACTTTGCACAGTGCCTGACACTATATTAATTATATTAGTTGCCCTGTACATATTAAGTCAATAAATGAATCTTGGCTTAGGCCTCAGGTAATTAAAATGACTCCAATGTTTGCTCATTACTTGATATCATCTTGCGATATTCTGAGTCTGCCACCATCATTTTATGAATCAAATTACCATCATCAGTCCTGTTTCAGTTCATACTTGTGGTTTAGTTATGCCAATCTTTAATTATGAAAGTTAACTGTATAAGTTGGGTCGTTTTTGTCATACCCAACTAAATCAGAGTTGAGGGGCTGGGACAATAAAGCACTCAGAGCACACAGCACCTGCTCCAAGAATTAAATTTTCCATATGCCTAGCTGCTAAAGCTTCCTGCTGTAACCTGAAGCCAGTTTTATTTAATAGCTACTGAAACAACCTGCTGTGACTCTAAGACTAGTTTGAACCCACCACCATCACTCACCAATCACAGCTTGCCAGCTCCCCAAAACTTTGCTAGTGCCAATGAACTTTGTTCCAAAATGTAGTATCTCTCCTTTTTATAAAACTTCCAACCTTCTTATTGTTCTTCAGTCACACCAAAGACGACCTGGTCTGTGTGGATGCCTTGCATTGCAATTCTTGCTTCCCAATAAAATATCAAATCTAGAGATTCACCTCTATATTTTAATTTTGACTTTGATATACTTGGTGTCAGAAGTGGGATCCTAAAGCTGACTTACTTCAGGGAGAATCACTGGCCCTGGGAACTACAGCATGAAGTACCCCCACTGGAGCCTTTTCAGTCCCACTGCTTCTGGGGAGTCCCCTCTTTTCCCCTTAGTGAGTCTCTTTTGGACTAAACTCTTAATTTTGGTTGAGTTCTGTTTTATTTGGGATTTGGCTGGGAAGGGGTCTTTCTCTTTCCCCTCCTGTCTAAGAGGGGTCTTTTGCCTCCTGGTTGACTGATGTCCTCTTGGGGAGGGTTATTTTCCCCCTGTTGACTTCAGCGGTAAGGATTAGACCTCAGTTTTGAGGTTTGGATGAGGGTACTTTCCCCTTTATTTGGAGAAGGCTTATTGTTCTTCCTGGTAAGGACATACTTTATTTTCTGTTGGTGCTTGTGTTTATTTGGCCTTGTGTTTAATTGGCTCTTATGTATTTGGCATTAAACAGAATCACCGAAATACATTTAGTTAAAAATAGGCTCTCAAAGTTTAAAGGCATGCCCAGATATTTTCTGAGACTCCAACTGGTAACATGTTCAAACATTATAGGAATCATTCAAACAGTCTGTTGTTCTTACAACAAAACTAAAAGACCATGGTGATAAAATCATATACTCCAAATAAGACTCATATCTCAACTGATATCTTAAGGCTAATGAAAATTTCAGGACTCAGACATTGCCTTGCTACAAAATACTGTCTCAAAGCTAGTGGAGACAAGTTCCTTTCTGGAGCTTTTCCCTCCACTTTTACAATTCCTCTTCTTCATCCTAATATAGACTAAATTCTTTTTTCCTAAAACTACTCAGCTATTTTGGCATACTATTTAAGTAAAAACACTTGAAAATCATCAGATAAAAAAGATAATCATCTTGATTTTCATGCTGTTTTGGTTTTAAGATAAAATTCCAATGTAAAGGACACTGTCTCTATACTAAAAGAAATGGCAACAATCTTATCTTCAGGGACAAAGCATTGAGACAAGAAAATATTGTACAGACCTAGTTCGAATAACTATCATTTGGGTGTCCTCACATAATTCATTCACATTTTCTCAGTTAACAATTCTTTGCCTAATCCAGCATATTGCCAATTGACTCAAACTACTCTACCTATAATTTAGTTCACAGACTTCATAATATTACCTATTTAAAAAAAGCTTAATGTTTAGCCTCATCCCATTTTGTTAGAAAAATAATTGGATCTAATTCTCTTTTTATAAACTGATGGGTTTATTGTTTTACTATCTCATGACTAAAGTTCTAAAATAAAAGCTGTAATAGTTTTATTTATACATTTGTATAGGTGTTTAGATGTTTTTATGCATATGTATATATATTGTATACTGTGTCTATATAATAAAATCTGACATAGTTGTCTAGAAATCCTTTAAAGAATTCTATTTGGATAAATGGGTGCTAATATACAATATTTTAGTTCACATGACTTAAGTATACCTTTGATAAATTAATTGGTTTTCAAATTATTTATTTTTTAAAGTTTATATTTTAGATTCAGAGGGTACATGTGCAGGTTTGTTACATGGGCATATTGGATGATCCTGAGGTTTGGGGTATGAATGTCTCCATCATCCGGGTAGTGAGCACAGCACCCACTGTGTAATTTTTCAGCCTATGTTCTCCTCCCTCCATCTCCTCTCTAGCAGTCCCCAGTGTCTACTGTTTCCATCTTTATGTACATGTACACTCAATGTTTAGCTCCCACTTAAAAGTGAAAACATGAAGTATTTGGATTTTTGTTCTTGTGTTAATTCACTTAGGATAATGACCTCTAGCAGCTTCTGTATTGCTGCAAAGGACATGATTTCATTCTTTTTATGGATGCATACTATTCCATGGTGTATATATACCACATTTAACTTGAAGGCAGCTGCAGAGAAATGTCAGGTCACTTACAGAGGGAATTCCATCAGGTGCATCAGCAGTGGACCTCTCAGCTTATACCTTACAATCCGAAAGAGATTGGGGCCTATTTTCAGCATCCTCAAAGAAAAAGAATTTCATCTAAGAATTTAATATCCCACTAAATTAAGCTGCATAAGTGAAGGAGAAATAAAATCTTTCTCAGACAAGCAAACACTAAGGGAATTCATTACCACCAGATCAGCCTTACAAGTGGTCCTTAAGGGAGTCCTAAACATGGAAATGAAAGATGAATACCTGCTACCACAAAAACACACTTAAGCTCATAGCCCACAGATAATAAAAAGCAACTACACAATCAAGTCTGCAAAGCAGTCAGCTGGTAATATAATGACAGGATCAAAATCTCACATATCACTACTAACACTGAATGTAAATGGTCTAAATGATCCACTTAAAAGGCAGAGAGAGGCAAGCTGGATAAAAAGAAAAGTCCCAACTGTCTGCTCTCTTCAAGAGGCCCATCTCACCTGTAGACACTCACAAGCTCTAAGGAAAGGGATGGAGAAAGAACTACCATGGAAACGGAAAACAGAAAAGAACAGGAGTCTATTCTTACATACAATAAAATGGAACTTAAATGATCAGGAAAGACAAAGAAGGGCATTACATAAAGATCAAGGATTCAATTCAACAAGACTTAACTATACTAAAAAATTATTAATAAAATAAAATTAGAAATGTCTTCAAAATTGTCAACATAGATTTTTGCCTAGATTTCCTGGTCAGACAGTTTTATAGTGGCCTCTAATAAATTTCCTAAGGTCATGAAGATACAAACCCAGACTAAAACAAAAGGATCTTTGTATAATAAATAAGATTAATTTAATATTATTGATTTAATAAACATCTGTATCTTCTGAGTTATTGATAGAAAAGTCATGTATCTAACTTTAAGTTCTTATTTAGGTAAACATTTGATATTAACAGGCTATAAAATTGGCTAATAAAAATAACTTAAAATAATGACTCTGCCTAATATCTCAATTTTCATAGGTAATCCAGGCATAATTAATAAAAATGAATAAATTAGATGTAAATTAAATAAACATTTATAAATAAACTATTCATGTAAATTTAAAGTCTTACAGTTATGTTATATTAAACTAAATAATAAGATACTTTTTAGATGTCTGGGCCATATCAAAATAAGATTAAAAACTAAAACAAATTACTAAATAAATACAAATCCCTTGTTGGGTTTTTAAATTTTATAAAAAGTTTAAGTATATTGAGGTATAGTAGGCAAAATATGAATGTAAGAAAAAATTATGTTGTATGAAAAGTATATTAGGTGGCAAATATTTTTCCTAAAGTGAAATGATTGTCTGTTCCAAAAACAGAGGAAGAAGAAAAGGAAAATTATAAGATTAATACTGGGGGATTGGAAAAATGAAAGGATGGACCATATGAAAGAAGTTTTATGTGTAAATCGTTAGGGAAAGAAATCGGAAAGGAAAATTGTTTACATGTTTTTCTAAAAATTAATGATTGGTGTCAAGGACCAGAGTCTGGCTCTCTATATTTAAAACAACAAAGCTTTCTTGAAGTATTGATCTACTCTCAATAATACTGAAAAAGGTTGTGATTTTTAATTATAAAATCGTTTCTTTGACAGCCATCTTCCCAAGTGCAGTTTCTATTTCTGCCACATTTCTTCCTGAGATCTAATTAATTTCCCTAGTTTTAGGTTTGAAATGCTGTCCTCTTCATTGAAAATAGTAATTCCATTTCTTGAGGTAAAGTTTTCCTTTTGAAATTTATATTTCAGAAGTTCGACTTTTGCTGTATCACACTACATAGGATTTGAAGGTCATACATCCCCTTCTTTTTCTTGAAAAGGTATATCTTTTTGCTTGGCTGGGGTGATAACTCTCTCCTTCAACCTTTTTCCTTAACTCCTAGAACTTTTATTTTTTTTTTTTTTTCCAGTTTGAACTCTGTTATGGCCTGATGCTGAAATGTTTATCTGAAAGGCCTAGAAAAGCAATGTTTTCTTCCAGTATAATTTGAATCTATATTCTTGGCTCTTCTTGATATGTTTGTATTATTTCATGTAACCAGGAAATTTCTCATGCTGTTACTGACAACCATGTATTTCTCTGCTCAAGATAGTCTTCTTCTTGTTCATATTTTTCTATAATACAATGTACACTCTTAACCCTGGACACGTTCTTCCTGTGTCTGATTAAATTAAAGTACTCAATCAACTTTCAGGTGATTGATAATTTCTTTAATGGAAAGCTCTAAATGGGAAAAAGAAATACGAAAAAATGAGCATACTGCAGAAGATTTTTCTTTACCATTTTGGTAATTTGTCTAAAAAACTAGATTTTATATTTTATCAAGATAATATCCTATGTTGTCTTTATCAGCTTTTTCATTACTCAGAAAAACTGAGCTTTAAAATAATAAAAGTTTTTACGTTCATATAACTTTCTGTATTATATCTGATGTCTTTTGATTATCACTCTAAATAAATGAATGACTAAATTAAATTAAATAAATGACTATTATTTTACAGTGACCTGTTACTCTGTTTTGACCAAGTGTTTTGAGTCTTTAAAGATGTTTAACAAACTTCCCAAAAATCAAATCCTAAATTAAGTGTTCTTAATCTAGAATTAGCTTTGGGATTTTCCAGCTGGGCCCTTGGAAAACATTAGAAGACATAGAGCTCATCTTGCAGACATATTAAACAATTAGATTTATTTTTAAATTATATGAGACATTGTATAAATGATGTGATACTAGATCTTTTAGTTGCATTTATGGCTATGTTGTTCATATGAATGTTTTAAAAATTATATAAATTCATAGAAATTAATGTTATTCATAATTCTGGTTATTGCCTTAAAATGCTAGATATAATAGAAATAACTAAGTTTACTTGTTAATTGTAAACTTTCATCAGAATTTTACCCATGGCTATTCTAGATTGTTGTCATCCAGAGTTATTATTTTGAATTCTCAAAATTATTTACAATTAGATTCATAGAAAAGACCCCAACAAGTACTCTTAAATACAGGTTTTTAATAGCTTTAAGATCACCAGACTAAATAAAAATTTCCAGAACCCTAATAAAAAAAGATGAGTACATGAAAATACTAATAAAGATCAAGCAGAACAAAAACTACATGAACTTAAATAATTGATGAAAAATAATGTTTTCATAACTTTCATTTAAAACATTGTTAGTTCTTAAATATTTTGGTTTCCAGGTTTAAAAAAATTTATCTCTTAAGCTATTTATAATTTACAGCAATTTGGTAAAGTATATTTTTGTAAAAAAAAAGATAAAAGCATTTTTTTCCTCCTTATTAATTCAAAAATTGGTTGTAAGTACTTTTATGGGAATATGACTATTTGCATAAGTCTGTAAAAATCTGCTCTCTCTTTATAGCAGAATACAATGGAAAACACTGATTATATTACTAAGGCTCTAACTGAACTGTCATATTTTAAAAGTGCATAAAAGGCCTGACTTCAAGGATTTCTCAGCATTACAATAAGTAAATAAAAACTGTTACTTCCTGGCAGGACCAGGAACCTTAAGACTGTAAGTAAAATCTAAGACTGCCTTGGTTCGGCTTCCTTGCCTCAAGAGGTTTTTAAATCCAAGATTCCTATGTAATCAATGTAGAGAAAAAAGTTGTTTCTAAAGAATAACTTAATATACCTGTTATTAGACTTTAAGTCTGTACATTACTTTTGAGTCTTGTTATCTACTTATGGACTAGACAAGGTCCTCAATTCTTCTAGGTTACTCCAATCGAACTTTCTTCCATAAAATTGTTAAAATGAGAACCACTCTGTTCCTGAAGCCCTGTAAGCTGAAACTATATAAATTTTAAGAAACAAGTCTCATGCCTGATGTATGGGCCACAAAGTAAGTTCATCAAACTGCCCAAAGTCATAGTCAGAGACGTTTAAACTGTAAACAAGGCCAAAAAAATTGATGTGTTCCATGGTGTGAACAGCTTTTCTCAAGACATTGGACCAAGACTCCATATTGTAGTGAAACTCTTACCCCTCTTAATGCCTGTCTTTTTCACTTAAACAAATAATATTGTAATTTAAAAATCACAATCAGTAACTGTTATAGGTACTGGTGAGACCTGCTATAGCCATTGACAAAACCTGACTTAAGAAATTATTTCAGTTCATCTAGTCCACAACATTGACAATATCCTTAACACAATTTTTTGTTTAATTTTGCTGGTGGTCCCTCTTGCAAAGTCTGGCATTCTCCGCTTTAGTTCAACTCAGTCATAAAATGTTAGTCAATGGCTATAGTAGGTCTTAACAGTTTCCCCTGGTCCTTTGATTTGTTTAGTTTTTTGCCCTTAGGCCCGGGCTTTAGTTCAAAAGCACTGCACAAATAAATTTTACTATACTGTTAATTTTTTTGTACTATCATTTGTAAGCTTTGTTCTTAGTGCCTATCTAATCTTTGTAAAGGCAGCCATCCCAACAGAATAACATTAACCCAACACTTAAAGATGATTGCTAATACCTATGGAAGTGATAAGAAGGAATTTGATGCTGGACTCCAGACAAAAATCTACTTTGAGAAAAATTTTCCTTCTGGCCTCTTGATTACTTGAATGTGGCCCAGGTCCCTACATAGAACCCCACAATACCTTCTCTCGTATGTGTGACAGAGACAACTAGAACAAGTTCATCCCAGCACCAAGGAATAATTAAGCCTAACTTCAAGATGGTTGATAAGCAATGCTTTCAGAGAAAGATCTTGATCAAAAGGGGAAAATGTGAAAGCTTATTACACAAATTAGTCATTCTCATCATACCCAAATAAATCAGAGTTGAGAGGCCAGGGGAATAAAGCACTCAGGGCACACAGCACCTGCTCCAAGAATTAAGGCCAGGTGTGGTAGCTCACACCTGTAATCCCAGCACTTTGGGAGGTCAAGGAGGGTGGATCACTTGAGATCAGGAGTTCAAGACCAGCCTGGCCAACATGGTGAAACCCTGTCTCTAACAAAAATATGAAAATTAGCTGGATGTGGTGGCGGGCACCTCTAGTTCCAGCTACTCGGGTGACTGCGGCAAGAGAATCACTGGAACCCAGGAGGCAGAGGTTGCAGTAAGTCAAAATGGCACGGCTGTACTCCAGCCTGGGCAACAGAGGGAGACTGTCTCAGAAAAAAAAAAAAAAAAAAAAGAATTAAATTTTCCACAAGCCTAGAGGCTGAAACTGCCCATTGTAACCTGAAACCAGTTTTCTCTAACAGCTACTGAGACAATCTACTGCAATTCTTAGCGGAGTTGGACCCCCCACCGTCACTCACCAATCAGAGCTTGCCAGCTCCCCAAAACTTAACTAGTGCTAGTAAACTTTGTTTCAAAACAAATAAATATAAAATTTATTTTTATAAAACCTCCAACCTTTTCTTTGTTTTGTAGACACATCAGACCACCTAGTCTGTGTATATGCCTCAAACTGCAATTCTTGCTTCCTCAATAAAATGTTGAATTTAGAGATTTGTCTCTACATTTTTTATTTCAACATACTATATTGAATGAAGCTGTATCTGTTTTTTATTTTAGCTTTATTCTATTAGTGATTATTAATGAACAGTAGAAGCTTACAAACTATTACGTACAGGTAAAACTATCAGATTCTACAACCTATTTTAATAACTGTGAGATCTTATTAGTCATAACCTGATGAGGTACAAACTCCTGTTAAATTATGTGTGTGTTTTAAAAACTAAACTTCGCAAGAACTTTAAGGAGAATTAAATTTGTGAAAAACAAACTTTTATAATCTTATTACCATAATACCATTATTATTATTTCTCTATATATTTATTTTCCATCTTCATTCTTAAAACAATCCTCTGTCCTGGAGTTGTATTATTAATATTTGTTTAATAAATGTTGATATTTTTAAATTCAATTAATTTTTGCATTTTCTGAAAACTCTTCAAGTAGTGGACCCTCACAATATCTACCAATAGTATAACATTTAAATTGGCTTTGAAGTCCTTTTATTTGAATTTTAAAACTTGTGTATGATGTGGCCTCTTTGTTTTCACCTAATGCTTCATATGGCCAAAATATTAATCGAACAAAATAAGTTTTTGATATTGGCATCAACTTAAAAATCTGCTTAAACAACACAAGCCTATAAAGAATTGAAGAAGACAAAAAGATTGTTACCTGAACCTTCCAATTCTTCTTAGATGTGAAAACATTTCACCCCCAGGGACATATTCCATAACCATGTATAAATTAGAATTATCCTATGAACAAATAAAAAGGAAATACAATTATTCAACTTAGGTCAAAATTATTTCAATATTATACCATGTTGAATTAGAAAAATTTAAAATCTTTCTGACAGATTAATAACTTTGAGAAATAAAGAATAAATGGAACATGCTCTAGTTTTTCTATACAGAGACACTGATATTTTTCCCCTCCTAGTTATTTTTGCCACAAATTAGTCTGGGACTTTTGCTCTTCCTTTTCTTTCAGAGAACATCTAGTTCTTGAACAATTAAACACTCAGGCAAAGAAATAATGCTATAATATATGCAAAGGAATAACAAAGTTAAAAAACAATTTGAAAAAGTTAATAAGAATATTTACACTTT
Organism: Rhinopithecus roxellana; assembly: GCF_007565055.1. Taxonomy (NCBI): domain Eukaryota; kingdom Metazoa; phylum Chordata; class Mammalia; order Primates; family Cercopithecidae; genus Rhinopithecus; species Rhinopithecus roxellana. The sequence goes on along the minus strand of NC_044560.1, from coordinate 66,177,907 downwards.
ATGTATAAAAGATTAATGGTTTTAATATTTTAAATACATAGGTCTTCATTTAATTTAAAGAATAAAGGAGAAAAAAGATTAAAATGTTTCATATGATTAAATATTGCAGAAAGATGCCAGTATCATTCCGAAGAGCTGAAAAGTGGCCAATTTAAATAATAACTCTTATACAATTTTTCAGACACTTAAATAATAGAATAAAAATTATTCAGCTTTGTATAAGTGAAAAGACTAGAACTCAAATTACTAAGTAAAAGAAGATGAGATAGTGGCAAAAAGGGCTTAATAAAAGTAGAAAATGTGTTGGGTATATGAATTTGCATAAGAATTGTTTAATAAGATATCCCTATGGTTTTTGATAAATGGGAGTAATTCTTTTTGTAATACCATCTCATGAAGAATTGCATGTATCACCTTTGAACAATTTCTCCAGGGAGAATCAAAACCTTTTCAAATGTTACCTAAGTTATAAGCACAATAGGATTTAATTACACAAACTCGAGAGGTATTTGTTTTGTTTATTTATATTCTTTAGGCTTATCATCTGGTTTAGAATCCTATTTATAGTTTCATCTTAAAAAAAGCATATTAGGTTGAAAGTATCTTATTTAGATATTACTAAAATTTACCTTAAAAGCATACTCCAGTCGAACAAGGAAAGGAAAATTCACTGCCTGTAATATTCTTTTCTCATTCAAAGTATGCTCTATTTGCTTCAGTTTAACAACCTGTAATTGAGAGATAAATATTTCTTAATGTATTTAAGTAAAATTAAAAAGTTATCATTTAAAAAATGTAATAAACTTGGATAAGCAAAATTGTTAGAATTGGATACGGAAGAGAATAACAATTACCAACTATTAGGTTGGTGCTTAAGTAATTGTGGTTTTTGCCATTACTTTTAATAACAGGATTCAAATAAAAACCTAATAGAGGATTTAAAACTTGGTCTTAGTAAGATCAACTACAGTTTCAATTAAGAAGTGAGAGCTAAGTAGGAATAAGAAACAAACCCATAAGAAATTACTTTAAAAATCAGTTATGTCAATTATACTTAAATAAACATATATATATATATATAATTACTTAAAGTAATTTAAAAATTAATGTGAAAATACTAATGTCCTAATCACTCAAAGTCCTCTGTAAAAGCTGGCTCAAGTCTCTGCAATAACTAGATACTGACTTTAAATACTTCAGAAGATGAATAAGAAAATTAAGAATGAAGAGAAAGCCCATAATTGAAAAATAGTGAGTAAAAATGAACAATTTTCATTTTATAATATCTAAATAAATATAGGTATAAATTCTAAAAATTTATTTTATATCGCTATAGAAGAGGATGCACAAAATATTGGGAAAAAAACTACCTTTTTAACAAAAACTATCTTCGTATCTTAGGTCATTCAGACTTAGGCTTCCTCTAGATTTTTTATTCAATGGAAGGGGAAAGTAATTTATCTTGACTTCACGAAGACTGTAATTCTATTCCATATGTGATTCTATTTTGAATTTTAAAAGTGGTGACCTTAGCAAGACATATAAATAATTTTCTTGTATACGTGTAAATCATTAGAAGGTGGCATACTTTCTTGCTAGAGTCTAATGGCCAATGTGAGGACAGTCACAGAAGTCAAGAAGTTAAACATAAATAAGAAAAGTAATTAAAGATAGCAGCCAGGTATTAATATATAAAATTAGGAGTATACTGATAATATTGAGCAAAAAAATTGAGTAGGAGTCAATCTGTGTTTTAATCTAGGCCTTCTATTTAACTAACTTTCTGACTCTGGAGATGCTTTCAAATCTTTGGGCCTCAGGTTTTCAAAATCTGTAACATGAAGTGGTTGGGTCACTACTGTACACATTTCAACTTCTGCAATAGCTAGAAAACAAATTAGTCCATAATTGTCACAATAAATTACAGTTGTCCATCAGTATCCCTGGGGGTTGGTTCCAGAACCTACAGCAGAAACCAAAATGCCCAGGTGCTCAAGTCCCTTATATAAAATGACAGAGCCTTTGCACAAAACCTATACACACTCTCCAGATACTTTAAATCATCTCTAGATTACTTATAATACCTGATATATTTTAAATTCTATGTAAAGGGTTGTTACACTGTATTGTTTAGGGAATAATAATAAGAAACAAAAGTCTGTACATGTTAGGTATAGATGTAATTTTTTCCCCAAATATCTTCAATCTGTGATTGGTTAAATCCATGGATGTGGAACCCATGGATATGGAACGGCTGAATATATATTAACTATGCATCATATAGTTACAAAAAATAAGAACAAAAATTAAATTTAATAATAGAATTATTTGAAGGTGTCAGTGGTAAGTCATTATACTGAATCTGTTTAATAGTCTGGCTGATAAAACTAAAGTTTACCCTGAAAGTAAATAACAACAAATACACTCACCTTCTGCTTATCTAAGATCTTCATGGCATAATACTGTTCAGTGGCTTTGTGTTTTACCAACATGACTCTTCCAAATGAACCTGTTCCAAGGGTTTTTTTCCTTTCAAAATCTTCAAGTCCGGCATTATTCTATATGTAAATACATAAATAAAACTTAAAATTCTCATAAAAACACTATGGGAATTATAAATGCTTTAATCATACATAATCATAATGGATAATCCCATTTATAACTATCCATTTAAAAGCAATACAAAAAGGCTGTTGAGATTCCAGTTTATCGATTCTATTTTTCCCTTTGAATAAGAAGGGATTTAATATCTGAGGACAGAATGTATTGGAAAACAGAGCATAATAGTAATAGGAGGAAATAAGAGCCTCAGCTGAAATATTAAAGATTATATTCTAATATGCATTCCTAGCATTGGACTTTAATCTTAGTACTGAACTTCCGATAAATGAGTTTCATATTTTAATAATTACAAACTGACCAGAGGCATAATGACAAAGAGTCATAGAAGCCATACAGACTTAATGCACTTGCAAATAACTGTAATGAATAGATAAACTGAGGGATCAGAGCTCTTTCACTAAAGTTACCTGTGAAGAAATCAGTCTTGCTTCATTTCTGTCTTTATATAAGCTTATAGAACAAGACAATAGCAGCATGAGAGAGCCTAGTGGCTTTCTCTCTTTATGTTATAAAACCACAGTATTATCTAAACCAAAAACAATAAGGAAAGAAGAATTCCTCATTCTACAAAGAACCAAAAGCCAGCATCCCAGAACAACAATCAGACTCTTTTTTTTCTTGAATAGATGTTTTGTTATAAGGAAACATCTTTGTTTGGCTTTGACTACAGCACAGAAGCAAATAATTGGAGGCATCAATCTATTAAATTTGTTCCTGCCACAACAAAATGAAAATTATTAGGAACAAATTATGTGTTAAACAGCAACAAGTAGTAATTGCTGACCCATTTGTTTAATAGGTTTCATTGCAAAGAACTCCATGAAAATATCAGAAAAATATTCTGAAGGCCCAGTATATAGTGTTTAGCTTGAGAAAAATGTGATGCAATATGATTCTTTATCCAGTGAGGAATCTGTATAGGTATTACAGTTCACTGTAGTTGGATTTTATCTGTATTTCAAATCAAACCTTGCCTTTTGAGACCCATTTTAGCTTCCTGTTGGATCATTACAGAGAGCAGGCAATTCTGTTTTACTTATAACTTGTTTTCATCACATTTTGATTTCGCAGCTTAAAATTTAAAATAATTTAAAGTAGTTATAAGATTTTTTTATCAACACAAAAAGCCCTTATAATTCTGACTGAATTAATATTTAAGTTTAGGTTTTATCAACATAGGTGGATTAAAATGTTCACCATAGTCCCAACCAAATAATGAAAACAAATTTTATTAACAGACAACAGAATATGTGTTTCTGCTCTTTATGCTTTTTTCATTGCTTTTCTTTGTATTATAAAAATACGTTATCTTCCTTACCTCTCTTATTGTTTCATGTTACACAATGTCTAATATTTTGTAATCACAATGTTTAATCTTTGTGGCTATGTTTTAACTTATAGGTCATACTCTAAATCTTGGTAGTAATGGCATGTTTAAGAAACATTTACTTAGAATTCTTCAGTGAGAATATACTTGAAATAAAAACTTTTGAGCTAGGAAGAAAAGACTTTCAAAATTTAATTTTTTTGGTTATAATATTTTTTGTTTTTCCATAAGTTATTGGGGTACAGATGGTATTTGGTTACATGAGTAAGTTCTTTAATGATGATCTGTGAAATTTTGGTGCATCCATCACTTGAGCATTATACATTGCACCATATTTGTAGTCTTTTATCCCTTACCTCCCTCCCATTCTCCCCGAACCAAGTGCCAAAAGTCCATTATATCATTCTTATGCCTTTGTGTCCTCATGGCTTAGCTCCCACATAACAGTGAGAACATATGATGTTTGGTTTTCCATTCCTGAGTTACTTCACTTAGAATAATAGTCTCCAATCTCATCTAGGTCACTGCAAATGTGTTAATTCATTCTTTTTTATGGCTGCATAGTATTCCATCATAGTTTCTTTATCCATTCGTTGATTGATGGGCATTTGGGTTGGTTCCACAATTTTGCAATTGTGAATTGTGCTACTATAAGCATGCGTGTGCAAATATTTTTTTCAAATAATGACTTCTTTTTTTTCTTTTTTTTGGTCTTTATGTTCTCACTCATAAGTGGGAGTTGAACAATGAGAACACATGGACATGGAGGGGAACATCACACACTGGGGCCTGTTGTGGGGTGGGGGGTTAGGGGAGGGATAACATTAGGAGAAATACCTAATGTAGATGATGGGTTGAAGGATGCAGCAACCACCACAGCACGTTTATACCTATGTAACAAACCTGCATGTTCTGCACATGCATCCCAGAACTTGAAGTATAACAAAATTTAATTTACTATTAAAATTCATTCATTGTTTGTAACTCTAAAAATGTTATTTTTATAAAGTATAGATGGCTTTTTATATACAGTTTTTAGATCCTAGTTAAGATCTAAAATGCTTAAATAATATAGAACATACCCCATCAAAATGATGATAAAAAAGATGATAAAAAAGATGCAGGGATGTTGTTGATAGCCAAACTCTATGATTGAGAATTTTAAACTGTACATAAGGACTCTTATTTTTTTAATTAATAAAAATTGTAAGTATGCTATCAAAGGCACAATTCAAAATTAATATATTTGAAAATATTAAGATTTTATAGCAACTTGGAATCAGTATCAAATTTATAATTAGGTATTATACTGGAAATTAGTTCCTTCTGTAATTTAGGTATACATTAAGATATTAATTAATACATCAAAGTATAACTATGGCAAAATTCCCATTTTAAGCTTCTGTTTACTAATACCACATGAAAATTAAAATTTCTGAAGTAATACATTTCTTAGGCAAGAATCATGATTGTATTACCACAAGGTTTTTAATTGTAGAAAAATCTAAATATTCCTTACCTGAGTTGGATTCTCCCATTTTTTCAAAAAGTCTTCTTTGGCTTTGGCTAGAAACTCTTTCACTGAAAATATACATATAAAAACAAATTTATCTTGTAAGAATATTTACATTATGTATAAGAATATATTGCATATATTTTCTTGCTTAAAAAAGACATGTCATCTATTGTGATAAAATGTATATTTATCACCATGATACATTAAAGAGCTATTTAGTATCTCTAAGAACCTTCTCAAATCTCTAAGATTCTCTAATATTGCTCTATAAGGAAACCGCTTTGATAATTTCAAATGTCATAACAAAAATTCTGTTCCTGAAAACATAGCAGAAAGTAATGTAACAATGTCAGAAATTAATTTACGACAAAATAGTGACTGTAAAAAGGCCATCAGTGATATTAACAGAGCCTTTAGATACAAGAATTTAAAACATCTGGAGAACATTAATCTACTGATTTGTGGAATTTCAAAAATAGTTGATTTTGATAAAGAGTTGTTTCCAGGTGTAAGGATTTATGTTATGTATTAGATTTGTATTCTCTTTACTAATGGCAAAGGGAAAAAATAAAAGCACAGACTAGGACATAAAGGACACCAACAAAGACTTAAAAACAGAACAAAACATCAACAACAAAAAATCCAGTTTAACAATCTTATTCTAAATTTGCAGCATAAACTAAATGTCTGAATACTCAATTTAAAATGTAAACTAAAGTAAAGCAATTCAAAACCAAATGTTTATATATTGATTAATAATGTACGTATAAAACAGCCACATTATTTTATAGAGCTATGGTTTGAAGTTTTAAATTTGTAAATTAAAGGATGAACCAGTTAAAAGTTTCCCCATTTTCAAAAGCTATCTTAGAAAACAACTTCAGGTGTTTAAAAACAAATAGGAAAAATATTCCAAAGAGATAAAAGAGCATTAACAAAATGTATTGTTGTTCATATCTTTAGGTATAAGAATAAAACCTGACTATACTAGTGAAGGGCTCACAGATTCTTTAAGATTCCCAGTGATACAGTAGTATTGAAGTGAGATAGGTACCTATTTTAAAACATACTTTATTTTTCCTCCTTTATAAATGTCATACCAATGTCATACCTTTGGGAAAACACCGTTACTAACCAAAAAGGCTTTTGGCATTTTAAATGTTTTGAGATTTCAAAATGATGACAGGCACTAAGAGCAGACATTAGTTTTTAAGTAACATTAGAGTATGGATCTCTGAAGACATTATTTTAGTACTTTCTATAAACTATCCTTTGTATTTTACTGTAAAATACTCTCAGAATGCCTATTTTAGAAAAACTGAGAAAAATAATTTTTAAACTTAGAACTTTCCCATTGTAGGAAAATCTCATGCACTTAAACAATGAATCAAAGAATTTCACCTAATCATCCAAATATAATGTAATTCTTCCTGAGGGGTGGATTAAGGGTGGCAAATTTTTCTCTTTTCTTTTTATTACTTAAGACTGGATCTTGCTCTGTCACTCAGGCTGGAGTACAGTGGCATGATCACAGTCCACTAGAGCCTAGACTACTAGGCTCAAGCAATCCTTCTGCCTCAGCCTCCCGAGAAGCTGGGACTACAGATGTGCATCACCATGCCTGGTTAATTTTCTTATTTTTTGTAGAGACGAGGGTCTCACTGTGCTGCTCAGGCTTGTAATGAACTTTTGAGCTCAAGTGAACTTTCTGGCTCAGCCTCCCAAAGTGCTAGGATTACAGGTGTGAGTCACTGTGCCTGGCCAAATTGTTATTTTTTCTTGGAATTTAGGATGGTTCAAGTCATCCTTGCTTCTAAAAATTAAAGTGCTAGTTACAAAAGAAAAAGAGTAGTTTTATAGGTAAGATTTTCTTTTTTTCACATGGAGCAGACATATCTGCACATGGCATTCACTTGGACATGATGGCTATAAATTAAATTAAAAACAATTTATTGCAACATGCACTGTGGCATTTAAGAAAAAACAACTTGTGATTCCCAAAATATACCTCTTGTTTCTTCTGAAAAATATTTTTAGTTATCTTTTATTTATAGAACTTGCACATCAAGTTGCAATATAAACTCTCCAGATGCCTACACTGAGTATAAATAATTTAGAGACAAAGAAAAGAGTCAGGGAAGGTAAAAAACACAACCTTAACATCCTGTTTCAGCTTCTCCTGTCACTTTATGTTAAGTGGATCTGGAGTTAAGAAAAAAGTAACTGATCAAAGGAAGGACTGACAGTATTTGTCAAAGATGGTAAGTTGAAAAAAATTTCTTTTCCCTGCCTGGTGATAAGCTAAAAGAAAAATTTCAGGTATTATTTAATTTTATTCACTAATAGAATATGCAAGAAATTCTTTAAAATATTCTCTGTACTCATCAATGTTCCTGAGTTTACTGTCAAATAATACTGTAGAGAGTAAGTAAACATTTTTATAAAGGTCTTATGTGAAAATTATCAGAAATGAGTATTAATCAAATATATTACATTTTGTGAATTACTTCAACATATAAAGGGATTGTCTTTTTGAGTACATTAAAGGATGGGCACTAAGTATGATGTTATTAAATAGTTCCATGAGGAAAACCTGTTCCTGAAACATTTTTTCTCATATAACAATATCTACACATACGAAATCTCTAGTTTTTATGTGTACTATGTAGGTGCAAAGATGAACATAGTTAATCTTTGTAAAAATATAAGTTAATCAAAATACATATCTTTTAATAACAAATCTACCAAAAATAAAATATTTCACAATATATTGGATTATGTGTAACCCTAAAACAATAAGCAATCTAAAATCACATGTATTTGCTTTGAATTTTATTACATTTAGATATTGGTGGATGTAGCTTCTAAATGCTTTTCTCTTCTCTGGTAATTTAAATAATTTCTATCCACTGAAATAAAGGGTTGGCAGCTAATTAATAAAATAAGATGTGAGAGAGACAGCCAGATTCAAATACTGCTCTACATTCAACTCAGAATTCCCTATCAAGCATATAGTTTGAAGTTCTCAATTTTTTATTATTTTCTCAATATATTTTTCTCAATATATAATTTCTCAATTATTTATTGTGTTCTAATATATAAGCCATATCTACATTTAACCATTAAAACTATTATGATGGTTTTGGAGCTTGGCACATCTGAGTTAGAATATTCGCTCTAATACTTCCTAACTGTGTGATCATAGGTACCTATCTCCAAAGCATCTAACAGTGATTAGTAACTCTTCTTAAGAAAAAAATACTTCGAAGAATGATTTTTCTGAAATACATTTTATTCTCTATTGGTAAATAATTGAACAAACTAGATGTTACAAAAAAGAGGATGCACAAAAAATTTATTCCCAAAAGTATACATTTTCAATTATATATCTTTTCTGTTTGTATGATTTAAAGAGTCTATCACATTGCATTCTAAAGGAAATGAGCATACCAAAGGAATCTATATGTTCACCCAAGATTTGTTTGCAGGAACATTCACCCACATTCAAGAGATGAAAAAAAAAGAGAGACAATTTTTATGCATTTTCACAAGTTCATAAAACCACAACTTAGTTCTTATCCCCCCTCAAATTTTTGAATGTATTTAGACATAGAATACAGTTTAAAAATCAGATTTTAAAGTTTATTTTAAACATTAGGAAAACTGACTGAAAATTCACGCACAGCATAACTTCATCCCATATAATTCAGATAATTCTACTATAAGAATGTTTCATTATTAACATTTAACAAATGTATTTATTAGTTTTTTTGGCTGCTGTGTAAGATAAACTAGGTTACTGCATATGATAAAAAGAGTATGTTATTAGTCATAGTATACCATTATCCAATTCTTGAGTATCATTCATATTTTGTATTAAGAGTTTATAAATCTTTCTTCTACTATTTATCTTTCTTTTACTTTATTACTCTTTATTAATCTTTCTTCTACTACCTTGTACATCTTTTACTGTTTCATGGTGCTATAATTATTCTTTCTAAAATAATCACACAAGAAATTGCAATATAAATCATTTATATAGATAAAACCCAACAAAACTAAACAAACTATTTCCTTCATCAATGAAAATATTTTATTAACTTGATATACTTAAAATGTATAACTTTATAAGGAAAATAAAAACTTGCAAACAATAAATAAAAAATTTTAAAGATAATATTTGTTTTATTAAAAAGTAATTGCCTACCAGATATTTCTGAAGAGGAGCAAGCTTGTGTCCAAAAAATAAATTAGACAATGATTAAATTATATGAATAACATATTAGCATGAAGTCACCAATACGCTTTTTTTCAGAATATCATATACAGAAATAAAATGTTAATGTAGAAATACAATTATTTGATTATCTGTATTCAAATAAGTTATCTTAAAGAGTAAAGAAATAAAAATAAGTAACTACTGTTTAGTGCCAAAATCAATAATCTTCTTATTTTCCTTAAAACAACTAACAAAAACTTTAAGTTCTCACAACAATAGTCCTCATAACAACAATATTAAAAAGCAAGTATTGACATACATATCCTGTAACTATTGCAATACCATCTCTGGAGTTCTGTTATTCAGTCAAAATATACTGTAGGAAAGGCATTATGCATTATAACACCTGGTTTCTCCCTTTTGAAAGACTTTAGTATTTTTCAGTCATTCCACTTCCTCAGTGCTGGTTTAACAATCCTTTCAACAATATTTATTGAGCACCATTTAGTGGTGTCAGATTCTGAGCTAGACTCTGAATACTACAAAGAATAAACATATTTCCACTGTTAAGGAAATGAGAAGCTTACATGAATCATCATAATGGAATGTGACAAAGACTACAACAAAGGCAATTATAAGGTGCTGTGAGAGCTGGGAGGGGAAAATTCTTGGACAGTAAGGTAAGGCATAATAGATGACATAGCATTTGTGCTGAATCTTGAAAGATAAAGAACTCCTCTGGCAGATAAAGTTGGGGAAAAAGATCTCCTAGGCTGAGGTGATCTTATATAAATGGCATGGAAGAAAAGCATGGTTTATTCAGGAAACAGCAACTGACTTGTAATAACTGTAGCATTGGGTACATGTAAAACATCAGTGGGAGATGAAGTGCACAGGCACGCAGGTGCCGAATCAGGGAGATATTTTTTGGCATAGTGATGTGCTTTTCAATGCATGGGTAAAACCAGGAGTAAACTGAGTTAGTTCACAGTTGCTAGAGTCTATTTCTCCCTGGAAATAGAAGGCAAGATCTTTTGCTAAGGAAGAGGGGAATCAGATAAAATAATGAGGGATGATGAGAATTAGAGGTCTCAATATGTTAGACCTCGATGGCTATTTTTGTAGGGAATAAGGAACAGGGCTATTAAAAATTTTCTATTAGAGAAAGATAAAATATTAGGAACCACAAACAATAATGTGTTTTTAATAGTGTCATTTTTGTAATAACAGTTTAAAAATTTGTTACTGAGAAGATAATAATTCATGTTCCTTCTACTGTCTTTGTCATTATTTTCATCTCTCTCCTTTACCATAATAAAAGCATTATTCTATTTAATAATTATTTAGTGTGTGCCAGAAAGAACAAAACAGGATGGAAACTAAGGTAAGTTACCTATGCAAATACCAAGTTCTATCATTAAATAACAGAAAAGAACAATTTCTTCCAAAATCTTGCCAAAATCTCTGGAAAGTGTAAATCTAGGGGAATGCATTAGTCTGTCTTCTTCCACCCCTATTCAAACATCTACCTCTTTAGAGCTCTATTTGGTATTTCTAAAAATACTCTCCCCCTTCCCACATACGTACACACTAAAAATATTTTCAGTAAACGGAACTATAAAAACTCATACAAAACATTCTAATTGCCACAAAATATCTCATAAAAATTTAGCTTATGATAATAATCAAAGTTAACAGAATTATTCTGTAAAAAAAGGTTTTCCTACCAGATGCATCTGATGATTTGCGTGCTTGATCAAAAAGAATAAACAGAGATTAAATAACATATAAAATAACATACCTACAAGAAATTACCCATCCATACATGTTCGCTACTATACTGCACATAGAAATAGAATGATATAACAATTGAATATATATACCAAAAATGTTTTATATAAGGATTACAAGAAATTCTTTGGATATCCTTTTTTTAAAACCAACCAAAACTTTTCTCTGGAAATGTGTTAATACATTATCATCTTCTATCCTTTGCAACTGAAGAATAATTGTGTTCACTTTGCTGAAGGGGCACTTGCCTCATCATATTAAACATACTGATTCAAACTAAATTCACTACAACCTTAAAAATGATAGTGGGTATAAAAAACAACTTTAATACTCAGTTGTAATTGTACAGTTTATTGGATTGGACTATGTCTACTTTTGATTTCTAAGATGATTAATTAGTCTTTCTATAAAGACTAAAGTCACATATATATGATTATTTGCAAGTTTAATAGGCAATGAAAGTTACACTTATTTATTTTACTCTTCTTTCCTCTCTGTGTTTTATTACTTGTTAATTTTTCATCAAGTCTTAGTACAAGGGAACAGCATAATTGACTGACTCACTAAACTGTGAAAAATAAAAATTTTTATTATAGTTTTATATGGAAAAATATTAACTTTTAATGAGATATATATTTAAATAATCATTCTAATAGAAATACATTAACTTATTTGACTCGCATCTACATGGATAGATGGATACACTATGAATTCACACAGTGTATTCATTCACAACTAATCATATGTACATGATTTCTCTCCCAACAGCTCTCTATCTGGGGATGTTGTGGATTTTGTAGGCCATCCATGCCATGTTTGACTAGTGATGTTTCCTATATAATTCTGTAATGAAAACTCAAAGTAAATTTATAGTCATAAAACTAATGACCCAGGCAACCTCTGAAATGCTCCTTGAAGTATATTTTACTTCCTTAATTGTTCAATAAAGCTGTTTCTTGTAGGAGTATTATATCTACTACAATCATATGTCAAGGATTTTCCAGAAAGGCCTGAATTCAAATATTTTGTCTTGTTGCCCGACAATACAGAATTAAGAATGGATTCCTAGATGATAGGGAATGCACAGTATCAACTTTGGCAGTAACAAATGGCTCAATAAATAGTAGCATCAATTTATTGTTCCACCATATCCTTGATGCCCTATATCCACAACAAAATTTGTTAATGTTGGACTTTCCATTTTTTGCTAATCTAACGAGTATAAAACATCATATCTTATTGTTAAAGATTAGGTAAATATCCCTCAGTAGAATTCTATACTTTTTCCCTTAAAGGTCTTATTACACTTTTATTAGATTTATACTAGGTTATTTAGCACTTTGGTTGCTATTGTAAAAGGGAGATTTTAAAAAATTACCTTTTTTGTTTGTTGCTGATGTATAGAACATAGTTGATGTTTATATATTGATTTTCTTTTTTATGTCTGGCAATCTTGCCAGACTCTTATCAATTCTGAAATCACATTGGTAGATTCACTGGGGTCTTCTATGTAACCAATCACAAATCATTTGTGAATAATGACAATTTGGCTCTGTCTACGTTTTTCTTGTTTTACTGCTTGGGTTATGACTAACAGTGCAATGATGTACAGAAACAATGGCAGTGGGCATCCTTTTCCTATTCCCAACTTCAGAGAAAATGTATCTAACTAATTTTCTTTTCCTATACTTGACTTGTAAAACTATCCTAGAATCAACAAACGAATTTAAGAGTGTTTTCTCTTTTTCAATGCACTGGAAAATTTCATACAGGATTGAAATTCTTGTTCTGTGAATGTTTCCTAAAACTTGTATGTAAAACTCTCCAGTCCTAATTTTGTTAAGTTCTGAATAAAGTTTCTGTGCTTCCATTTTTAAAATAGATATAGTTCTAATTAGTCCTTTAAAATATTTTTCCATAAACTAATCTTTGATTCTCATGTATCTTTATTTTCTATTCTACCCACTGATCTTTGCTCATGTCTTTATTAGTTTCTTTCTTCTTTTGATTAACCATGTGGCTTTTTAAACTTGTTTTCTTATATCATGAATGTCTTTCTTTTTCCTAATTTAAGCACTTAAAATTTAACTCTATATCCACTTTGGCTGCACCCCACAAGTTCTGATACATAGTTATACCTTAAATTTACCAGTTAATTCTTTGTAAGTTATTTAAAATTTTTAAATCTCCAAATGTATATATTTGTGTGATTTTTTAAAGCTTTTTATTACTGATTGAACTTAATTACCTTGTGGTAATTAAGTAATTAAGAATTGATATACTGTAGCCTGTATATCATTATTTGAAACTTGTTGAATACGTTTAGTCATATGATTAATTTTGTAAGTATTCTACATATTCCTGTGTATTCTTTAATTACTGGGTAAGAATTCTCTATCTATATCTATAAAATTTCTCCTACATAGGTCAATTTTGTTTTGTATATTTTAAGGCTCTGTTAGAATTATATACATTTTTCCCTCATATTTATTTTTATGTCACTAATTTAATATAGTAGAGATATGTGATAATTTTACTATGTCTACTGACATTGTTAGCAGGTTCTAATCCTGTTGTATCTAAATATCATTTGCAGTATGTGTGTAAGTGTGTGTGTGTGTGTCTATTTTTGTTTCTGAATTGTGAACACAAAGTTCAGTGGGGCTTTATCTGCAAGAAACCTGCAGGTCTTGGTCTAAGGATGTGTCCCAGTACAGGGTTTTGTATTAGCTTCTGCCTGCTACAGAGTATATGTTACAAGCCTGCAACTCTTCTGGTAATGTATTTTATTGGTGGTTCCTAGACCACATAATTAATACAGATTAAAAACTGAAACGTGCTTGAGAGGAGGCAGTTGATTAAAAATTCTCAGGAGAGGCATCCTACACATGCACACACATCCCTCCCCTGCTCCCAGGAACCCAAGCCAAGAAACACAGGCTTCCTTATTTTCTCCTTTTGTCAGTGGAGAGGTTTTACTTTCTAATCTAAGCTTTCACTGAGGTTATGATCCTTGCAGGATCCCGGCTTTATACAGGGTGCTAAGAAATCCTAAACTGCATACATTAAACAACCTGTCTTCCATCTCTGTGAGGCCATTTTAAACGAAAGCCCCACCAAGGTCTAAAAATGTCCTCAGGGCAGTTGAAGTATGCTCCCCCTTACAGCTCTGGTTTTCATTTACTACTTCAATTTTTGCACTTTGGGAATTTATTTTAATTCTAATTAAATTAGAATTCACTTAAAGAGTAAATTCAGGTATTCATTTAAAAGGGCACTTGTTACAGTTTATTCAGCATTTCAAGGTGCTGTTGATCTTCAATAATTTCTGCCTGAAAAGATTTTTAAGTTATCTAGTCTCCAATTTTGAATTTTTTTCTTTATAGGACAAGCTTCATGTTAAGATTGTAAGATAAAAAGACACCAGAATGTTTATGGATTTCATTTTTTTTATGCTGGAAATTCCAAATACTCACCAGGATATATTTAGGTACTGGCATCTTTGTTAATCTTGTCAAAGCAAAATGAGGTCTTTCAATTTACAGATTCAGGTTTTTCTTCAACTAACAAGTTTTCCTGAATCATATTTTTTATTATTGCTTCTATTCTATAAATCATATCTGTTCTGTTCTATTGGAATGCTATCCATCCAATTTGTAAAATTTCTTTTTATTTTCTTTTTAAATTTTTTGTCCTGCTTTTATTTAACATACTTTTTCATCTTATAATTTTTATCTTGTCCATTTCCTCTACATTCTATTAGGATCTATCTGGATAGATCTTCACATTATTAATTTACTTTTCTGCAGTGATTATTCTGCTTTTTACTACCTCTAATGCAGCTTTATATTCTGAAAATGCCAGGTTTATTTTCTTATAACTTCTCCCTATCACATCATTATGCTTCTTTTCCATTCCTGCCTCTCAGCCAGTAATCTTTTCATTCTAGGTTCTTGTTTTATCTTTGTTTCATGTCTTAGTTCACTAACTCCATACTCACTTAAAATTTTAAGAATTAACATAGATGGAATCTATAACTTTTTGTTATACTCTCCTACACAAATATTTTCTAAATATAAGTTCATTCTCTACCTCTTGAAGACTGTGACTTTATCGTTTTATGGTGTATAACCTCTTTTATAGGTTCTGCATTGTTGCTTTTCTTGTTTATTCATTCATGAACAATTATAAGCTTTTCAAAACTTTACAAATGCCCCAAATAAGGTAAGTGTTTTTTCTTTGGCCCTTCTCACTTCCTATTTAGGTGCTGCTAGACTAAATCTTCACATCATTTAGTGTATACATATTTTACATTATCAGTTAAGTAATCCAGCGACCTTCATAAATGGGAATGTGGCCAGGACTGTAGGATTCCTTGCTGGTAGTGATGCCTTCTACATCAGGAAAGAGCCTTCTATATTTAAAGAGAGGCTACTTTTCAACTTGAAATGGCCTAATACATTCTTGGTTGTCCCACTATAGCTGTTTTAGAATGAAAGTAATGAGCAGTATTGGATCTTCCACTTATTTTCCTCATCCCTCCAAGTTAGTGAGGGTGAAACTACTGTTTATTTCTTTTCCATGAAGAAAAGCTACTCAAATTAAAACTGTTAATTAGACTTTGGAGTCTGATCATCAAAATCTTGTACATATTTGGGCAAATAACCATCTTTAATTTCAGAAATGATGTACTGCTTTCCCATTTTTTTTTTTTTCTTATAGGATTTTCAGTCAGAATCCAGAAAGGGAAATTAATGAAGTGTTGGTATTCAAGTCTGTATGGTGTTGTAATTCATAGCAGATTCATGCCTTCTTTTTCAGAGATTTGCCCTCAACTACAGCTGGGCCAGGGTTCTCACCCAGGATTTTGAAATAATGATGCTAGTTATATCAATAAGCACATAAACTAGGAAAGCACATAAACTTTGAAACTTTCAGATGACTAAGCTCCACTTTGCACAAGCATCAGAGAAACCTATTCACTACACAGTGAGGATAATAAAGCAAATTCAAGGAAAAAAGTAGACATCATGTGATCTCAGAGAGAAAAACCGAGAAAGGTACTATTATGATTCCAGTCAGCTTTTCAAATCAATTCTCCTCTTTGGGACAGCTCAACTCTACTTTTGCCTTTGAGCTCCATGACATACTCTGCATCCCAATACCTGTATCTTCTTCTGCTTAAGCTTATTTGAGTAAGTTGCTACGTCCTCTAAACAAAAGGGTCTTACAATAGTTTGACTGATTTCTAGAGAGGTTCCTTTAGCATTTCTTTATAGACCTTGTTTGCTTAACAAGAGCAAAAACTTCACAAAAAGGGTTATGAGTAAGAAAAACATTTAGAAAGTGAAGGCTCTTTTCACACTTATGAGCAATTTTTTTAAATACTAGAAAGATAAAGGTACTGACTGGTACAACTTGGTTTCTTAAGCATTTTATATGACTTTATCCTACAAAGTTGATGAAGGAACAAGTAAATACTATGGTTACTGTATTTTTTGAACCAAAAAAATCAAAACCCACACTGATATTTTTCATTGGCAATGTAAGGAAAGTGTTCAAGTATGTAAAAATGAATTATATTTAGTTTATCATTAACTCTATAAGTATTTATTGGGTTCTTTGCTGTGTTTGGGGTACTGGGGTGACTACTAGAAACATACAATGAATAAGGCACTATCCTTGACTTGAGTTCAACATTTAGAGATTAGAAAGTGACACACAAATTTATAATTTCAATATAATACAATAATTGTTATAGTTTGTAAGTGTGCTTTGGGAGTACAGAGAAATCACCTAATTCTACAGGGTCAGTGTCGGAGATACTAACTGGTTCTCTGAATTTTTATGATAAAGACTATAAATATGGAAAGGTAGCAAGGAATTATATGTAATATAGTATGGCTAGATCAAAACTTGTGAGAGAGATTTTGTAAATAAAACCAGAAAGGTAAGTCATTGATTGCATATGACCTAATAAGGAGTTTAACTTTTATTTTAAAGGCAATAGGGAATAATTGAAAGTTTTCACGTTAGGTTAAAAAATGGGCATATTTCCTTCCATTTTAAAACTTTCAGTGTGGAAAACGGCCTGGAAGATATAAAACTGGAAGCTGGGAGACCAGTGATGCAGTTATTGTAATAGGATTGAGAAGAGATCTAGAAGCCTTCCCAGAGTCAGTAAGACTGGAGAATATTGAGTGATTTCTGATGTAGAATCAATAGAACTTAATGAATGAGTTCATGTCTGAGGGTAAGAAACAAGCTAGAAATGACCAAGGTTTCTGTTTTCACTTCCTGCATGGGCAGTGAGATCATTAACAGATATCAGAGTCAATGAAAATGGAGCAGATTTAGGGATGATAGAAGAAAATCCACTTTTGAACTGAATGTTCAGGTAATGATTGAAAACGTAGGCATGGATGAGATTTTTTGGAGAGAATGTAGCATCAAAAGAAGGCCAAAGATGGATTCTCAGAGTAAACCAACATTTAATTGGCAAAGGATAAAAGGAATAGCCTTATAACGAGAAAAGTACCACGTACACAAAAATACCACATGTGTAGTTACAGACTTAGATTAAAAGGCCTAGCACTTGCTTATTTTTACAAATAAAACCACACTTCACTTTTAATTTTCCATATTTTGAAATGGCTAGGGCATTTAACCATTTATGACATGATTAAAATCAGTTGAAATTGGGCAATCTCGACAAAGTCAGAATGCCTAGCTGTGATTACTATGATTACTGTGGTATAAAATGGCTAGAAGAGAAGGCCAATATAATCAAATATATCAATTACTATCTATAATGTATAGCTTTTTAAAGAAAAATAAAGCAATAGTGAAGCAACAACATTTTTCTTCAGCTAAATCCAATCCATCCTGTTGTAAAACCACCAGAATACCACAGTGGTTACCTAAAGATTCTAGATTATATGCCAAATTTTCAAAGAGAAAATATACATTGGCCTGATTCAAATAAAAATATGTATGATAACCAGGTATATTCAGTTTGATATCCATAGAAATCCTAAGGAATGCTATGTTGATTTTGTAATATTAGTTCAAATTTAGAACAGCAGATCAGAAAGATCTATTTCAGTAACAGGAAAACAACAATCCAGTTAATTCTTAATATTTTGCATGTTAAAATGTCCCTTTAATACCTAGTATTATTCTATAAACAAATATATAACAACGTTTAAGATATATTGTACTGCAGCAAGATAAAGAATGTTTATTGGTTATAATGAGGTGATCTCCAGTTACGAAAGAAAAGGTTCATCAATCTTGAATTCTATCATTATACAGCAAAAATCCACCTTTCAGTTTCTAAATTCCAATTCCAAATCTTTTAAATGCAAATTATAAGACTGTTATATTATCAGAGAAACCATATTCTACTTCTCCTAAAAATATCTGAATCAAAGGTTAACTTCCAAGCATCTTATTCTTTAGTTAAGCAAAAGATGCTAATGAATTATGCTCTAAGCAAATATTTTTCACTCTAACAACAGGATATCTATTTTTAGCTGCAGGTTTGGCTTGAAGTGACAGCTTTTACCCTGTGATAAACTGCAGTACATACTGTAGTATATTTTCCCAAAAAAACAGTTTTGGAAATATTTAGAAAAAATAAATCACATTACAATAAAAAAGAGACTAGTTGTCACAAGTGTACTTATTCTAAAAAACTATTTCCCCCAAAAACTGTTTATTAAACATTTTAACAAAACCTACAAAACCAAATACTCTAATTATTTCAGCATTAAATCCTTATTTCTCAATAAATTTTAGGTAAAAACAACCAAGACATCAACAAAATTTTGGCAGCATCTTACTTTCAAGATTACTATTTTAAAAATCTAATAAAAACAATCTAACAAAAATTAGCATTAGGACGACAAAGCTAATCAAAGGAGAGTTAAACTAATTATCTTCAGGATCAGATACTAAAAGAAAATCCTCTCTTATGGTTAGTCTATTTACTAATTTATAACACAATTAATAACAGTGCCCAACAAATACAGTAAATCGAACCATAAAGAAAATCAGAAACTGGTTATTGGTATTGATTATTAATAGCGACATTAATTGTTTACAGTTCTTACTGGTTTTTGAAGGTAATTTACTAAAATGCCTAAGTACAAAAGCATCACTGCAAAATATAATCCACAGTAGCTCTGGCTTTATAGCTGTCCCTTTAAAAATAATTTTTCCTCTTATAAATTTTTTTTTTAAATAAACAGCTGCAGAGTCTCAGAGAGCATACTTACCACTCATGATGAAAACCAACCTTTCCAAAACATATTGCTCAAAACAACAATCCAACAGCAAAGGGAGTTATGCTAATCTCTAGAGGGAGAAGAACCGATGGTGTAAACACACACACTGGAGCACGCAGCACACAGAAAATGAAAAGAGCTTTCTTTTGTTTTAAAAAGAGAAGCCCCTAGAAACAAAGCATAACTGCCTAGCATGAGATATCACTAGTAAACATCAGATTAATGCCAAAGATGTCTATAACTAGATTGAATTTCTTTCAAGCTAGTTATCCCAGCCTCCTTCATATACCACTAGAACAACTCAAAATGGCAGGGAGAAAATGTTCAAACCAGGATGTATAAGATGTTCTCAATTATATCAGCATGAGTTGTTACCACGGCAACATTAGACCAGAATTATCGGTTCACTTGTATCCAAGGCGTAGCTTTTCTAAAGCTTTAATCAACCAGATAAATAAAATACCTTTTTATTTTAGAGCCACATGATTTTAAATTACCATATTCCTTACATTTAAGCACTAATCCATGCTTTTTATATCTTTCAAAGATATGAAAAAATTGCTGTTTTCTTCAAATACTCACACAATCCCATGTTGAACCTGGCAAGGAGCAAACAGCAGAATGATTGCACCTAAACGTCTTTCAATTACACCAGCTCTTACTGCTAGCTGTGGACCTCGCTGATATTAAAATGCTGTGTGCTGTTGCTAGTGACTATTGGCGATGAATCTTATTGCCCAGATCGCTGATAGCTTTCATTTTTCATGAGCCAGAAAGCTATACTGCAGCACAAATGTTAACTATTTAAACATTCTGTGTTATGGAAGAGACAGGATATAATGCTATATACATATATGTATATCTGCATTTTTAAAGGAGAATCATAGAATAACTTATTTGTAAACTTCCATTAAATTCAGCATTATAAACAGTGTCAGATGCCATCCATGTGGTATTCAAAAGAAAATACTACACAAAAAAGTTACTGGCAATTATTGCAGAAATGTAAAATTCCTCATATCAAATAGGACTCAGATGACAGATTGTATAGCAAGGTGGGCTGATTGGGTAGCATGGCGAACAGATTGTTCTGATTACCAGAGATCCAAAATTTGTACCAAAATGGTACAAAGGATCTATAGAATGCTTCCTTGATAAGTAGAACTTCAGCATGTGAACTTGCCATTTTAACAGCTGCCATGTGAGGCAGGACTTTTGGTGATGTGGAAGTAAGTCAGGAAATCTCCCCAAGAAACAACTATGAAGCTGGACAGAATTATCAAAAACAATGATTTCATGGCTCTGGAAATTGAGCAGTCATAAACAACAAATTGAGAAACATTTATTTGTGAGGAACCACTGAACTCTGCCTAAAAACAGTGGGAGTCAGAGATGTTCTTGCCTGGGGCTGCTCTCACTCCTTTATAGCTCAGTCAGGACAGTACTTCTACCAGGGTAGGGCTGGTCATGAAAACTAGCAGCTTCACTTCTGTAAGGGGCTGACACGAGAGGGGGCTGATTTGATTTGGAGTGGAGGCCAAAAAACCCATTAGTGATACTGTCAACGAAGAATGCAAACTGAAAGAAATAAATAAGGAAAGTGCCCAGCTCTACAAGTCTAAGGCTATGGCCCTAGTAGGGCTAAGCAGCACATTGGTGGTATAGCAAGAAACATAACAGGGTAAATTAAGATGAGACAGGCAGACAGAGGTTATGTACATTCACCAGGCTACCCAGTGTGCCCACCTTACTGTATACAATCTGACTGAGAGGTAATGACACGCACAAAGGAGATGAAAGAGGGCCCAGTGGAAAGTTAAAGCTGGTACAGACTTCCAAACTGCCTAAATATTGCACGTGCTCCTCAATTCCCACACAGTTCCATCAGCACTGGCTGGGCCCAGTGTTTGAGTGCAACCTCTGATCAATCATTAAACAACAATTAAGCTACAGAGACACAGGGCAATCTCTAGGAAACCAGGTTACAATATAAAAATTAGAATAAGAAAAAAAAAAAACTAAGCAGAGAAATCAGCAGTCACATATCATGAGGGATATAGATTCCATAGATTAAGACAAAGGAAGTTATTAATAAAAAATAAAACCAACCCTCAGGGAAAAAAATAGTCAAAATCCAGAGCTACTATCACATGTTATTTTAAAAAACACATTTTTGACAAAAACTTGTGTGATCCACAATGAGGAAAAAAAGCAGTCAATAAAAAATGTCCCTGAATGGGTCCAGGTGTAGAATTTAGCAGTCAAAGCCTTTAAAGACTTTAAAATAGCTATTATAAATATATGAAAATAATTAAAAGAAAACTGTGTTAAATACCTAAAGGAAAACATGACAGTAATGAACAACATATAGAAACTTTCAATACAGAAAGAAAAACTACTTAAAAATAAAAAGTGCAGATTTGAAAAGTATAATTAACTGAAATTTTAAAACTCAGTATAGTAAGCACAACAGTAGATTTAAAAGAGCAAAAGATCAAATCAGTGAACTGGAAGATAGAGCAATAGAAATCATCCAGTTGGAAGGACACAGAGAGAAAAAGACAGGAGGAAAGTGGACAGAGCCTGAGAAATTTATGGGATGTCAAGGGAACCAACATACTTCTCATGGGAATTAGAAAAAAAGGAGAGAGACAAAGGGTGATGAGAAAACATTTGAAGGAATAATGGCTGAAAATGTCCCAATCTGATGGAAAACAGTACCTTATGGATCCAAGAAGCTCAGCCAATGCCAACTAGAATAAAACCCAAAAGATTCACACTTAGACACATCATAGTCAAATTGTTGAAAGATAAGGAGAAAAGTCATGAAAGCAGGAAGAGAAAAATGACAAATCATGTCCAGGGGAAAAAGAATATGATTAATGACTTCTCATTAGAAATAAGAAGGGCCAGAAGGCAGACAAATGAAGTGCTAAAAGAAACAAGAAAGCAAACCCATCCACCAACATTTCTCTATCCAGGAAAATTATCTCCAAAAATAAAGGTGAAATGAAACATTCCCAGACAAAAAACTAAGGATATTTGTTGTAAGCAGAAATACCTAATGAAGTCCTTAAAGCTGAGAGAAAATAACACTAGATAATAGCTCAAATTGACAGAAACAAATGAAGAGCACTAAAAATGGTAAATATATAAATAAAAGGCTATATAAATACAAAATTTTTCTGTTATCTCTTAATTTCTTTAAGAGACTTAAAGTTGTATGAGGCAATAATTACAACATTACATTGCCGTGTTTATAAAATATCTAAATATATGTGTAAAAACACAAATTTGGAAAAGAAATGAAGCTATATTGGATCAAATCAGTTCTATTCCACTAGAATTAAGTCAGTACTATCCTGAAGTAGACTATGACAAGATAAAATGTGTATTAAAATCCCTAAAGCAGATATTAAGAAAATGCTTTTAAATTTTATTTTTAAAAATCAAAACAGAATAATAAAATGTCACACTACATATATATAATAGAAAAGAAGGTGGTAGAAAGGGAAAAGAGGAACAACAAAAACTATGAGACAGAAAACAGTAAAATGGAGGATACAAATCCAACCATATCAATAATTACATTAACTATGAATGGAAGAAACACAAATCAAAAGGCAGAAATCAGATTGGATAAAAATCAAGGTCAAACTATATAACATCTGTAAGAGACACATTTTAGGTTCATAGATATAAATAGGCTAAAGTAAAAGGAGAAAAACAAGATTCATCATGCAAACAGTAACCATGAGACAGTTGGAATGCCTATATCAATATTAGACAAAATAGACTTTAAGAAAAATTATGAGACAAAAAGGACAGTCATAATGATAAAAGGTCAATACATCTGAAAAATGTGGCAATTAGAAATGCATATGCATTGAACAGAAGAGCACCCACAGTACTAAAATAAAAATGGACAGAATTGAAGGAGAAAAAAATTTAATACTAACAGTTGGGGATTTCCATGCTTCTCTCTCAATAACTGATGGAAAAACTAGAGAGGAAATTGGAAAAGAGACAACCAACTTAAATAACACCATCAAAAAAATCTAGACATTTATAAAATATATCATTTAACATCAGCAGAATACACATTCTTTTCAAGCACACATGGATATTCTACACACTAAGCAAATGCTAGAAAATATAATGTCTCAATTAATTTGAAGGGTTTGCTAACTCTTTCAAAATATATTCTATAATCACAACAGAATTAAGTTAGAAATAAAAACAGAGAGAAATTTTAGAAATCTCCAAATATTTAGATATTAAATCACAAAGACGTTCCAAGAGAAATTAGAAAATATTTTGAGGTAAGTGAAAATAAACTACAGCATATCTACATTTATTGGATGTAGATAAAGCAGGGTTTAGAAAAAAATTCATAGCTTTAACCATTTAGAGTAAAAAAGAATAAAAGTTCCAAATCAGTAACTTAAGCTTCATATATAGAGAGATTATTATATAGTAGTATCATATTATATATAATATATTCAGCAAAATATATAGAAAAACAGTAGATAAAAATGAATCAAACCAAAAGTCTTATTGACAAAACTTTCACTAGACTGACCAAATATCAAAACAAAGTAAATAAAAAGGAAACAGAGAAGATATTAATTATATAAATCAGTAATGAAACTATGAAATCACCACTGATGCTAGATAAATTAAAAGGATTATAAAGGAGTACTATAAACAACCTTATCCCAACCATATAAAACAACAGGTGAAATGGAAAAACTGTTAGGCACAAATTACCAACACTAACTAAAGAAGAAATAGAAAATGTAAATAAACCTGTAACACAAATACTGAATTAGTAACTAAATTTTTTCCCACAAAGAAAAGCTCAAGTCGAGATGGCTTCACTGGTTAATTATATGAAACCTTCAAAGATAATACCAACTCTACACAAACTCTTTCAGAATTCAGAAGTGGCGGGAACACTTCCAACTCATTCTAAGAGGCCTAATATCAAAGTTAGGCAAAGATCAAAAGAAAACCACAGACCAATGTACATTGCAAACATTGATGCAAAAACCTTTGTCAAAATGCTAGCAAACTTAATCTAGCAGTATATACAGTGGATCATACACAATGATCATGTGGGATTTAGTCCATGAAAGGTAAGGTTGGTTCAACATTGAAAATCAATTAATGAACTACATTATATTAATAAAGTATAAAACCAAATAATCATCTCAATATATGCAGAAGAAGCATTCCACAAAATCCAACAGCCATGAGAAAACCTCTCAAAAACCAGGACAAGAAAGGAACTTCCTCAAACTGATAAAGGACATGTGGGGAAGGGGAAACTCTATACTTATGTCATATTTAATGATGAAAGATGGAATGCTTTCCCCTTAAGATAGGGCATAAGGCATTCACCACTTCCCCGCATCTTTGTACTGGGAAATTTAGCCAGTGCAATGAGGCAAGAAAATAGATATTAAAGGATAAAGAAGAAATAAAACTGTCCTTATTTGCAGATGAAATTATTCTATATGTAGAAAATTATAAGAAATCTATAAACTACTAGAACTAAAAACTGAGTTTAGCTACATCATAGGATGATATAAGATCGATATAAAAATCAATAACATTTGTATATACCAGCAACAAACAATCCAAATGTGAAATTAAGACATAGCTCCATTCACATATCAACAGAAATAAAATACTTAGAAATCATTTTTACAAGACTTGAACACTAAAGAAATTAAATAATATGTAAATAAATGGAGAGACATTTCAAGTTCATGGATTCCAAGACTCAATGTTGTTAAAATACCAATTCTCTACAAGTTAATTCATAGACTAAATATATAACCTCTATGAAAATCTAATAAAGCTTTTCTTTAGAAACTGACAAATTGATCCGAAAATTTACATGAAATTGCAAAGGACCCCAAAATAGACAAAATAATTTTGATAAAAGAAGAACAAAGTTGGAGGACTTACATTACTTGATTTTAAAACTTACCTTAAAGTTACAGTAATCAAGACAGTGTAGTATAGGAATAAGGACAGACATGTAGCTCACTGGGACAGAACTGAGAATTCAGAAATGAACCCTTTCATTTATGGTCAACTGATTTTTGAGAAAGATGCCAAGATAATTAAATAGAGAAAGGAAATTATTTTTAACAAGTAGTGCAGTAAAAATGGATATACATACTGAAAAAAGGAACTTCATACTTCACACCATATATAAAAATTAACTCAAAAAACAGACTTTTAGAAGGAAGTACAGATTGAAAATCTTCATTACTTTGGGTTAGATACAAATTTCTTAAGATCTGGTACCAAAAGTACAATCCCAAAAGGAAAAAATGATAAATTTGACTTCACTAAAATTACAAATTTTGCTCTTCAAATATATAATTTTTTAAAAGGACAACATAAGATAGACTAGAAGGAAATATTTGAAATTTATATTTATGGAAAAGAACTTAGTTCAGAATATACAAAGAATTCTTGAGACTTCATAATAAGAAGAAAAACAACTCAATTTTCAAAGTGGAAAGATTTGAAAATACTCCAAGGTACATAAACAAATGGGTTATAAAAACTTGAAAATATTCTCAACATCATAAAGTTATTAGGGAAATACAAAGTGAAACAATTGTGAACAATGGATTCACACCCACGTAATGGCCATAAGCAAAATGATTGATGAGCTGGGTAGAGTGGCTCATGCCTGTAATCTCAGCACTTGGGAGGCTGAGGCGGGCGGATCACTTGAGGTCAGGAGCTCAAGCCCAGCCTGACCAACATAGTGAAACCCCATCTCTACCAAAAACACACACCCGTGATGCCAGCTACTCAGGAGACTAAGACAGGAGAATCGCCACTGCACTCCAGCCTGGGTGACAGAGTGAGACTTTTTTTCAGTTAAAAAAAAAAAAAAAAGAAAGAAAGAAAGACTGATGATACCAAGTGTTGATGAGCATGTGAAAAAACTGGAACCCTTTTACATTACTGGTGAAAACATAAAATGGTACCACCACTTTGAGAAACAATTTGGCAATTTCTTTAAAACATAAATTTACCATATGACCTAGAAATTCTACTTCTAGATATCTACCCAAGAGCAATAAAAATATGTCCACACAGACTTGTTTTCAAATATTTATAGCAACATTATCCAAATAGCCAAAAACAAACTAATTCTGATGTGCATCAATTGCAGAATGGATAAACAAAATGTATTATATCCATACAACATATTATAATTCAACAATAAATTGGAACCAACTATTCATATATTCTATAACATGGATGAACCTCAAAATATTATTCTCGTGAAAGAAGCCAAAAGCAAAAGATTACATATTACATAATTCCATTTATATAAAACATCCAGAAATGAAAATCTATAGAGATAGAAAGCAGATCAGTGTTTATCTGAGCTTGAGGTGAGAGTGGGGATTGACTGGATATGGGTAACAAAAGAACTTTGTGGGTGATGTAAATGTTCTAAAACTGATTTGTGCTGATAGTTGTGCAAATCCTTAAATTTACTAATTAATGCTGAATTATACACATAATGAGGTATTTGTATGGTTATGAAAACATACCTCAATTTAAAAAAAAAGCTGTCAAATGCTTCTCTATCAGGGAAAAAACAATTGGCTTGAAACAGATCTTTGCTGTGGGAAGAATCATTTCAGTGGACAATTTAATTATGCAAATGTAAGGCTGGTAGGCATCCATTACCTTGGGGGAATGATTTAACAAAATCTTTTGAGGCTTCGAAAGGGCCATGCCTTCTCAATACTCTGTGGTAAACAGAGATAATTAAAGGAAAGAAGGTAAATAGAGCTGCATTAAAAAACGAAACACGAATTCTGAAAGGAATTAACTCCTAGACTCCATCCTCTCTGAGGTTCAGAATTACAAAAATCTCTTTCATAGATTTTAGTGATAGGTCTGTGGCTCACGAGTAGGAATATACGCTTAAGGAGGCTTTATCAAAGAGGAAAGGATAATCTGGGTTGGTGATTCAGGCTGAAAAGTAGAGACATTGTAGGCTAAATGCAAGTGGCTACAGAGGCCAGACAGGTAAAGCAACAGAAATAGTGAATGCTGGAGCAAATCAGATAGAGTCTATCTGATTAAACAGGAAAATTACTCAGTGCAATTCATTTTTTCTCATAAGAGAATAAGAGGCCACTGAAATCAGTTTCTCCAATGGTTCAAGCATATGAAAGTCCAGATATTTATATGAATCTCTTGATTTAAAATCATGGTATATTTTTATATAATGATATAAAATTCAACTATTTTTAAAAATATCATGAGAACTAAACAAAACATACCCGCAAATTGCATCTGGCTCACAGACCACTGGTTTGCTATCCCTGGACTAGATTTCAAGAAAGAAAGGCTAATTTTGGTACAGTGTGGGGATGGGCTGAAAGTACCTTCTCACACATCCAATTTGGCAAGGAAGCCAAGATGACTAAGCATATGAGTATAAATCAAGGAAATGAAATCCTTTGACATAACCTTTGAATGAACATAATACTGAAGAATGAATCATCCTGTCATTAAGAACCATTGAGGTCTCGGCAAGGACCAGTGGCATCACATCAACAAGATAAGGTACATAAAATTTGTTGGGGCCACTTTTAAATCATGAAACAACGTAGCAGTGGTAAAATCAACAGCTGCTAAAAATGCTATCACTAGCTTATATGTTCATGCTTGTAATCCCAGCACTTTAGGAGGCCAACACAGGAGACTGCTTGACCCCAGGAGAAAAGAACAGCCTGGACAACACAGCAAGATCTCATTTCTACAAAAAATACACTTAAAAAAAAATTAGCCTAGCACAGTGGCATGCATCTATATTCCCAGCTATTTGGGGGGCTGAGGTGGGAGAATAGCTTGAGCTCAGGAGAACAAAGCTGCAGTGAGCCATGATCGCACCACTACTCTCCAGCCTGGACAACACAGCAAGGCCCTGTCTCCAAATAATAATAAAAATCCGCATCACTTTCTTCAACTAACTTTTGGACAGCAAATTAGTCTCCTTGGAATGAGTAAACTCCTAGGAGTATAGCAATACTTGAAGCAGCTGAATGAAGACTCTAAGAAAGGACCTCCTTGGAATTCTTGCTAATTTGAATAGATAAGTGTGTTGGTGATTAAACTGAATATTTAAAAGATGACAACTTATTTGTCTCTCAACTGAGCCATACTTGTTAAATAACAATAATGAAACACCAGAGCTGAAAGCAACTATGGTTTCAGGACATGAAAGTGATATTCAACCTCTCAGACATATATCATTCTTCCTGTTCAACTTATTACTTCTTTCTGAATGACATTTTATTTTCAAAGTTCTTTGTCTCTCAGATCATCTGTTATTACTCAGTGACCAATTTTTAA
Source organism: Rhinopithecus roxellana (assembly GCF_007565055.1). Taxonomy (NCBI): domain Eukaryota; kingdom Metazoa; phylum Chordata; class Mammalia; order Primates; family Cercopithecidae; genus Rhinopithecus; species Rhinopithecus roxellana. Next base: position 66,148,733 of record NC_044560.1, on the reverse strand, counting down.
AAGCAGAAAAAGTTTTTGTTCAAGATTGCTTAGGCTATTAGGGTCTTTTGTGTTTCTACACAAGTTTTAGGATGGTTTTTCCTATTTTTGTGAAACTTGTCATTGAAACTTTGGAAGAGATGGCAGTTAATCTATAGATCGCTTTGGATACTAGGAGCATTTTAACAATATTAATTCTTCAGATCCACGAACATTAGATATCTCCATTCACTGTGTTTTCTTCACTTTTTCATAAATGTTTTACAGTTTTTAGGGTACAAATCTTTCACTTCTTTGGTTAAATTTATTCCTACGCATTTTTTGTGATATTGTAAAAAGAACTGCTTTCTTGATTTCTTTTTTCCAAAGTTCATTGTTAGTATGCAGAAACACTATTGATTTATGCATTTTAATTTTGTATCCTGCATCTTTATTGAATTTGTTAGTTTTAGCAGTTTTTTTGGTATAGTCTTCAGGGTCTTTAATATATAAGATAATATCATGTGCACATATAAAAGATTTTACTTCTTCCTTTCCAATTTAGATGCTATTTATTTATTTATTTATTTATTGCCTAAATGCTCTGCATAGGACTTCCAGTATTATATTGAGTAGAAGTTATAACAGTGGGCATCCTTTCCCTTGTTCATGATCTTACAGGAAAAGCTTTCATCTTTTCACCACTATTAAGATGGTAGCTGTGGGCTTATCCTATGTAGCCTTTATTATGTGGAAGCACAGAATTTCCTTAACTAAAAAGTTTCCAATCACAAAAGAATGTTAAAGTTTCTCAAATGCTTTCTCTGACTCTACTGATATGATTATATATAACTTTTACCCTTCATTCTGTTAATAGTGTATCACATATGTTGATTTTGCATATGTTGAACCATCCTCGATTGTGGTGTATCATCCTTTAATGTGATGTTGAATTTAATTTGCTAGTATTTTGTTGAGAATTTTTGCATCTATGTTCATCAGGGATATTGGCCTATAATTTTCTTTTGCAGTGTCCTTGTCTGGCTTTGGTATCAGAGCTTCTTCAGTTATTTTGGGAGAGTTTCAGAAGGACTGGCATTAATTGTTTCTTAAATGATAGAAATTCACCAGTGAAGAAATGAAGTACTACTAGGTTTTATTTTGTTGGGTTTTTTTTTTTTTTTTGATTACTGATTCAAAGTCTTCATATTCCTTATTGGTTTGTTCATTGCATCAAACTAAAAGCTTTTGTGCAAAAAGAAAACAATCAACAGAGTGAAGAGACAACCTATACAATGAGAGAAAATACTTGCAAACCACACATCTAATAAGGAGTTAATATTCAAAATATGTAAGCAACTCAAACAATTCAGTAGCAAGAAAACAAATACCCAATTTAAAAAATGGGCAGGTGACTTGAATAGGCACTTCTCAAAAGCAGACATAAAAATGGTCAATGGGTATATGAAAAATACTCAACATCACTAATCATGAGGGTATGAAAATTAAAACCACAATGAGCTATTACCTCACATCTGTTAGAATGGCTATTATAAAAAAGATAAAAGATAATAGGCATTGGTTAAGACGTGGAGAAAAGAGAACGCTTGCACATTGTGGGTGAGAATATACATTAGTACAACCATTATGGAAAATGGTATGAATGATCCTCAAAAAATTAAAAATGAACTATCATATATCCAGCAATCTTCTAAGTATATTATCAAAAGGAAAGGAAGAAATCAGCATGTCTAAGAGATATCTGTACTCCCATGTTCATTACAGCATTATTCACAAGATATGGCATCCACGTATGGTATTCTACACAGTGGAATACACTATCAACCTCAAGAAAGAAGGAAATTCTTTCATTTGTCATAACACGAATGAACCTGGAGGACATTATATTAAGTGAAATAAGGCAGACACAGAAAGACAAATACTGAGTAATCTCACACAAGTGGAATCTAAAAACATCAAAATCACAGAAGTGGAGAATAGAAAGCTGGTTGTCAGGGGCTGAAGGATGGGAGGGTTCAGGGAAGGAAGATTTAGGAGATGTTGGCTAAAGGGTACAAAATTTCAGTTGGACATAATGAATAAGTCCTGGAGATTCATCATATAGCATGGTAACTGCAGTTAATAATAATGCATTAATACAGGCACACCCCTCATTTTATTGCGTGTTGCTTTATTGCACTCAGCAGATAGTGCACTTTTTACAAATTGAGGATTGGGGCAACCTTGTGTCAGGCAAATCTATTGGTGCCACTTTTCTTACAGCGTGTTCTCACTTCATGTCTGTGTGTCACATTTTAATAATTCTCACAAGATTTCCTTTTTCATTATTATTATATCTGTTATGGTAATCTGTGTTCAGATGTTACTATTTTAACTGTTTTAGGGCACCACAAACTGCACCCATATAAAATGGTGAACTTAATTGAAAAGGGTTGTGTGTGCTCTGAAGTCGCTCCACTCACCAGCTGGTCCCCCGTTTCTCTCCCTCTCCTTGGGCCCTCCTATTCCCTGAGACACAGCAATACTGAAATTACGCCGATTAATAACCTTACAATGGTCTCTTAGTGTTCAGATGAAAGGAAGAATTGCACATCTCTCACTTCAAATCAAAAGCTAGAAATGATTAAGCTTAGTAAGGATGGTATGTTGAAAGCTGAGACAGGCCAAAGGCTAGGCCTCTTGCACCAAACAGCCAAGCTAAGAATGCAAAAGAAAAAAGTTCTTGAAAGAAACTAAAAGTGCTGCTGCAGTGAACACACTAATGATAAGAAGGCAAAACAGCCTTATTGTTGATTTAGAGAAAGTTGTGTGGTCTGGAAAGATTAAACCAGTAAGTATTTCCTTAAGTTAAAGCCTAATTAAGAACAAGGTCTTGATGCTCTTCAATTCTATAAAGGCTAAGAGTGGTGAGAAAGTTGCAGAAGTCTGAAGCTAGCAGAGGTTGCTTCATGAGGTTTAAAGGAAAGAAGCCCTTTCTATAACATAAAAGTACAAGGTGAAGCAGCAAGTGCTAATGGAGATGCTGCACCAGGTTATCCACAAGATCTAGTTAAAATAATTGATGAAGGTGGCTAGACTAAACAACAGATTTTCAATGCAGACTTAACAGTGTTCTATTGGAAGAAGTTGCCATCTAGAACTTTCCTATCTAGAGAGAAGGCAATGCCTGGCATCAAAGCTTCAAAGGACAGGCTGTCACTGGCTAGGGGCTAATACATCTGGTGACTTCAAATTGAAGCCAATATTCATTTACCATTCAGAAACTCTTAGTGCCCTCAAGAACTATGCTAAATCTACTATACCTGTACTCTATAAATGGAATGTGAAAGGCTAGATGACAGCATATCTGTTTGCAGCATGGTTTACTATTTTAAGCCCACCATTGGAACCACTCAGAAAAAGATTCCTTTTAAAATATTAGTGCTAACTGACAATGCACCTGATCACCCAAGAGCTCTGATGGAGATGTACAAGGAGATGAAAGTTGTTTTCATGCCCGATAACACAATAACCATTCTGCAGCCATGGATCAAGAAGTAATTGTGACTTTCAGGTCTTACTATTTAAGAAATATATTTTATAAGGCTATAGGTGTCACAGATAGTGATTTCTCTGATGGATCTGGGCAAAGTAAATTGAAAACCTGAAAAGGAGTCACCATTCCAGATGCCATTAAGAACATTGTGATTTATGGGAGGAGGTGAGAATATCAACCTTAACAGGAGTTTGGAAGAAGTTGTTTCCAACTCTCATAGATGAGTTTGAGTGGTTTAAAATTTCAGTGGAGAAAGTCACTGCAGATGTGGTAACAATTATAAGATAACTAGAATTAAAAGTGGAGCCTGGAGATGTGATTGCAATGCTGCAATCTCATGATAAAACTATAACAGGTGAGGAGTTGCTTCTTGCAGATGAGCAAAGAAAGTAGTTTCTTGAAATGGAATCTATTTCTAGTAAAGATGCTGTGAAGATTACTGAAATGACACCTGAGAATTTAGAATATCAACTTCATTGGTAAAGCAGTAACATAGTTTGAGAGAACTGACCCCAATTTTAAAAGAAGTTCTACTGTGGGCAAAATGCTACCAAAAACATCACATGCTACAGATAAATATTTTATGAAAAGAAGAGTCAGTCAAGTGTGTCACTTCATTGTTGTCTTATTTTAAGAAATTGCCACTGCCATCCCAACCTTCAGCGACCAACACCTTCATCAATCAGCAGCCAAACATCAAGGCAAGACCCTCTGCCAGCAAAAAAATTAGGAATCGCTGAAAGCTGAGATGATCTTTAGCATTTTTTCAGCAATAAAGTAATTTCAAATTAAGATATGTACTTTTAAAAAGATATAATGTTATTGCACACTGAATAGACTATAAACATAATTTAAATGCACTGGGAAACCAAAAAGTGTGTGTGACTTGCTTTACTGTGACTTTAGCTGTATTGTGGTGTTCTGGAATTGGACCTGCAGTATCTCTGAGGTATGACTATACATGAAAATTGCTAAGAGATTCAATCTTGAATTTTTTGCCATGAAAAAGTAACTATGTGAGGTGGATATTCATTTGTTTTAGTCATTTCACAATGTATACTTATATTGAATCATCATATTGTACATTATAAATATAAGCAATTTTATTTGTCAAGTATACCTTAATAAAGCTGAGGGGGAGGGAGGAAGAAATAAAACTTTCCAGTGTCAACTTACAAAGAATGGAGCTAAATTCTGAAATTCATATTTTCCACATTCAGATTTTTGTTATGGACTGATCTATTTTGGCATTACTATAAAGAAATACCTGAGGGAGAATAATTTATAGAGATTTATTTTGGCTCATGGTTCTGCAGACTGTAGAAGAAGCATACTGCCAATATCTGCTTCTGATGAGGGCCTCAGGAAGCTTTCAATGATGGCAGAAGGCAAAGAGGGAGCAGGCGTGTCACAGGCCAAGAGAGGGAGCAAGACAGAGGGGGAGGTGCCATGTTTGTTTTAAAAAACAACCAGTTATTGCATGAATTAATAAAGCAAGAATCAGCTCATTACCCATTGGGAGGACACCAAGCCATTCATGAGGAATCCTCCCCCATGACCCAAACACCTCCCATTAGGCCCCGCCTCCATTACTGGGGATCACATTTCAACATGAAATTTGGAGGGGACAAACATAATGTTCTTACCATGACCCTGGTAGTTGTAACAGAAGGAAGTATAATGGGCCATTATATTTTTAATTTTTAAAAATATCAATACATTGTTTTTGAGAATAAATTTTACAATGTTAAATGTGTTTTCTATTCATTTCATTTCATTTCATTTCATTTCATTTCATTTCATTTCATTTCATTTTATTTTATTTTATTTTATTTTTGAGATGGAGTCTCACTGTCACCCAGGCTGGAGTGCAGTGGTGCGATCTTGCCCCACTGCAACCTCTGCTTCCTGGGTTCTAGTGATTCTCCTGCCTCAGTCTCCTAAGTAGCTGGGATTACAGGTGTGCACCACCACCCCTGGCTAATTTTTGCATTTTTAGTAGAGACAGGCTTTCACCATGTTGGCCAGGCTGTTGCTGATCTCCTGACCTCAAGTGATCTGCCCACCTCAGCCTCCCAAAGTGCTGGGATTATAGGCATGAGCCACCACATCCGGCCTTAAATTTGTTTTTAAATATATAATTAAGGATAGTAGCTATATAATTATTTTCATGCATTCTCAAGTGCTATAATCTATGAAAAAATAATTACTATAGGTAATTAACTCCAAAAGGATATGCAGGTTTACCTGGAATTGGATTAATTTAATGCAAAAGCCTTAAAATGGTCATAACTTCTTCAAATTAATCCTATAAAATATAAAAATAATCCTAAATATGTACAAAGATTTAGTTATAAAGATGTTTATCATGGCATTTTTTAATGTAATCACAAAACATTAAAAACAGCCTAGACGGCTAATGATTGGTTAAATAAATTATGGTATATACTTATGATTTAATATAAAATAGTATTGTAGAACAACTCTTTGTAAAGAAAAATGAAAAATGTTACCAAACACTATGTATTGAAAGAGCCAAATTTTGGAGCTGGGTTGGGTGCGGTGGCTCAGGCCTGTATTCCCAGCACTTTGGGAGGCCAAGGCAGGCAGATCACTTGAGCTCAGGAGTTCAAGATCAGCCTGGGCAACATGGTGAAACCCCGTCTCTACCAAAAATACAAAAAGTTAGCCAGGTATGGTGGCACGTGCCTGTAGTCCCAGCTACTCGAGAGACTGAGGTGGGAAGATCGCTTGAGCCTGAAGGCAGAGGCTGCAGTGAATCGAGATCCCACCATTGCACTCCGGCCTGGGTGACACAGTAAGACTCTGTTTTAAAAAAAAAAAAAATGGAGCTGGTAGAAATTTGTGTGTCTATACACAAAATAGAGTATATATACAAAAATGATAACAGTCATTACCTTTTGGCAGAATTTTTTTTTTTTTTTTACCGTTTTCTTTGTTTTTTTCCTATAGTTTCAAAATTTTCTCCAGTGAAGATATACATTTGGAAATCATATGAAAATGTTATTAGGGAAAAAGTGCTTCTCACACCTTAATGTGCATATAAATCAGCCGGAAATCTTTTTAAAATGCTGATTCTGACTAAGTAGGTCTAGGTGGGACCTGGGATTCTTCCTCCTAACAAGCTACCAGGAGATGCTAATAATGCTGGACAGGGACCACACTTTGAGTAGCAAGCTCTCTTCTAACTCTGTCATATGGCTATTTTTGCAAAGCACAGGCAAGTAAAAGCTTCTTGTTATGTTAGTACAGTTGATATAGTACTTGCATTGCTATATGGCCCATGGAATCATTTCCTGATTTCAACATCATTTAATATTCCAACTACTTTAGTTTTAGTATAAAGTCTGCTTGTTATTTATATTTTTATTAAAAATTATGATAAAAATACATAGGTAACACTGAAAATTGGTATTTACTAGAGCCAGGTCAGCACTTCACTGCTTTTGATTAATGGCCACGGGCTTTTAAAATAAATTGCAAAGATCACAATAGAACAAATTAGTAAGAAGCTCATTTCTGTAATACTGCAGTGATGTTTAATGTTAATTTAACAAATAATTCAAGATTTATTGAAAATTATGCTAGTAATACTGAAATAAACTGACAAGTTGTTTGCCTTCAAGGAGTTCAAAATCAAATATAAGAGATAGATACATAAGGATTAATAGTAATACATTTTAAATACTATAAATAAACTACAATAAAAGTTAAGTATAAGATGATACAAGAACATAAGGAAGAGTATAGACTCTAATAAGGATGAAGGATAGATGAATAGGATGCATTGGTGGTTTTGTTACAGAGATGATACCTGAGAGGACGCCTCAAGTATGGGCAAATCTCACCACTGGTAGACGTGAAGAAAGAGAATTCCAGACAGAAGCAGCATCTTGAACAAGCACTGTTGTAAAAGGAATCCATTATCTGACTATTCATTGCCATGTTGACTGTCATGTTAAAAGCATTAATTCTAATTAAATGCCCAGCAAAAACGGAAGATGTACAGTAGCTATACACATTTCCCTGTAGTAAAGTAAGTTAACTTATCCTGTATTATGCTAGTTAAAATCTTTAGGCTCTTTTAACAAATGTTGCATTATATTATTTTCTGCTTTAAAAAACTGCATTGGCTGCCCACTAATTTTGCGTAGTACAACATTCTGGATGTCTAATAGAAAACTTTTAAATATTAAATCCAGAAACTAATTTTCTAGACTATATCTTACTAAACCTTTTAAGTAAGTTCTAAATGTTCATATTTTCACATATTTGTGTATGTTATTTTCTTAAAATAACCTTCTTCTCTAGGTCTCAAAATTCTATTCTTTAATATTTTTGAAGGCCCCCATTTTCTCTTTAGTAACTTTTTTCTTACACTTAGCTTGCACAGTAAGCTTAGACATTTTAAAGCACCTATTTCATTATGCCTTGAATATTATATTATGTTTGCTTTTCCTACTCTTCTTTATGAGGGTAAGAACTAGATCTTATTTTTCCTAGAACCTTGCTTACTTACTATGATATAGTAAATACTCAAAAGAGTTTTACGAAATGAGTAGAAATTGACTATTATCAAGAAGCTTATGGAATAGTTTCAAGTGGAAAAAGCTGATAAAAAGACAAGGTGGAAAGTCTTTTAGCTGAGAAGTTAAAATGATACAGATTCAATGGGCTAACAAATAAGGAGGTAAACTGAGAGACTGTATAAAATCTGCAAAGGTAAAACTGACTAAAGTGGTCTACTGTAATCACTTTATAATTTTGCTTGAGGACATCCATAATCAAAATTGCTCATGTGTTTAATATCATATTTAAATCTAAGATTTACTCATATGGATTTGTTTTACAAGAGAAATAGCCTGTCAATTCACATAGGAAAAGAGAAAGAAAAAGTATTTGATGGTATTGACCTATTTGCTTCTTATAATACTGCAGTTAGACCTTCATTAAGTCAGCATTGTATAACTCTACACATTCATGATCGAAGGAAGATTAAAAAGCTAACCATAATAAATTTGTTAGAAAGACAACTTAATGCATGTCAATGCTTTCATTCATTCTGAGTTGGAACAAAAAGCAGAATTCCTCCATGGTTTTCTTTGTACTTCATGTATTTATATGTGCATGCAATTAGCTCTTATATATTTATTTAATCAAACAGGAATTTCTGTTACTTAGTTTAATAGCAAAAGATGAAACATCTGGAGACCACTATGTGACTTTTGTTCTGTGTTTCTTCCTATATATAATGTCACTGGACAAGAAAGAAACTTGGATTAAAGCTTGTTGCATTTCATGTCTCCTAAATTGGTAACTGATCTTTATATAATGGTTTATGAATTTTTTTGTAAATTGATGTAGTTTCTATGCTTAGTTTATTTCATTATAAAAACACTTTAGGAACAAACATATTCAGTGTTTATCATCAAGAGATATTACATTCCCTTGTCAAACAAGTCATGCAAGTAAACTGCTTTAAGTAGCTTTGAAGAATGTGGTTCATATATAACTTTGTACAGTCAGAACTCCTTCTATAACTCATTCATCAAATAAATAAAAATTGTGTTTTCACCACCAAAATAAACCTTGGAATTCTGAAATGATCGGATTCCTCTATTTCAGCTCTATCAGTGTTTTCTCCTCTACGACAACACATTTCATAATAGGAAATTATAGCTTTATGCTACCATACTCATCCTTACATATAAAATTATTATCTCTATTATGGTATTTGGGGATATAAAAAGGAAAGTCAAGTAGAGGAATACTTAATTAATGAACATTCAGTTACTCTTTAAACTGAATCATCCATATTATTTGCAGCACTACGTGGTTTCTTACATCATGCATATTATCTGCAGCACTACGTGGTTTGTTCCTAATTTTATTTGTGTACAATGATCCTATTTGTTTTGACTTCACACAAAAAAACAAAAAAACAGAAGTTTATCCCATAGAAATCATGGCTCATGATACTATTTTTCATAACTAGATTTTAAAATATGTTTTAGAAAGCATCACAGGCCCCATATATTTAAAAAGTGGTGAAAGTCCAGTTCAAACATAACTTTTAATTATTAAAAACCCCTAACATTCATTTATTTGAGACACTTTTACTAAACACCCAGTATATGAGGAGCACGTATTAATGAAACAGAAATTAATTAAATTGTCTTCATTCCTCATTTAACTTTAAATTAAAAGATATTTGAAACGCATAAAAATAATTTCCAAAAGGATTTAGGAGATTGCAATTTAAAAGAATAGGGAAAGGACAGCAATTAACAAGCTTTTGTTACATAGTAAAGTTTAATAATATACCACTATTTCAATATTCAACAGTTCATTAACTTGAAGATATATATTCATATTCCTCATCCATCAACTTGCTATACAGTAAAGACTATAAATAACCCAAAACCTTTTAAGTGGAAAAAAGGCAGAAATATATGTTTTCCTCAATTTCTCAAAAATAGTTTGAAGAATGTAAAAAAATTTCTGATTCAGTAAAAAATTAATTCAAATAAGCTTCTATAACACTGTCAAGGTGCTGTATAAACCTAGGAGTAAATTCTGTAAGCCATTCTTGATTTTGCTGTTGTTGTTAAACTGAGTTTTCTTCCTTAACTGCTACCAAATACATAAACAGAAAGAGTCAAACCCTAGTGCTATTTGATGATCAAACAAACACACAAAAGAGGGCAAAAGTTTCAAGGGTAATTCTATTGTTCCTCTAATTGGAGTCACAGAAATACCTTGAGGAGGGTCCCAGGTGAGATGTAGAATGGCGGCACTAGTATTGTTTGTATGTGCAATTTATCTTTTAGCGTGTATGGCACCAAAAATGGTTCCACAGCACCATTTTAGCAAAGTTGTAAGTCCAAACATTTTAACATGCCTAGAAAGAATGTGATTCATGCATAACCAAGTTTTCCCTGCATTTGAGTCATATATATAAATAGCATAAAATATAATTATAAAGTTTTTGATATCCATAAATGTTATAAGTGTAAGAATTTAGATAGAATAATTATAGTTTTATTTTAGAAATTCCTGTTTGTAAAACTGAAATAACTTTCACACATACATTTAAAAATAAAAACATAGGAAACACAATAGAAATGTAATTATAAATTCAAGAGTCTTGTTGCCCCTTTCAAAGTTTAAAGCTTATAAATACAAGACATTTTAAGAAGTAAACAGATGGTTGTTTCTAAAACTTATTTCATTTTAATGTAAGAACAACAAAAAAAAAGTACATTAGAAATGATGTAAGAATTTTATAGAAAACTTTGTCACTGATATTGAACTTAAATAGTCAAAAATAAAACCACATAATGATGAAAGCTGAATGATTCAGCTCAACTTATAATCAAGTTTTTATGGAACTCTCTCAACTTCATCTTGCAAAATGTCCTTGTGAAAATCAGAAAACGACAAACAAAAGAGGGTTCTTTACATTTGATTGTAAAACTCCAATTACCATTTTAGTTGCTAGTTATAATGTATCATTTAAAAAACAAAACTTACTTGATCTGTCCCATAAGGCAGTATGTTCAGAGAAATGAAGGTTGTCATTTTCCAGAGCTGTTTTCTGATCATGTGCAGTACCTTTAGAGTGTCTATGAAATAACCGGTTAGCAAAACCTTCCAATTTCTGAAGAGCTGTAGTTGTACCTGTATACTGGTTACAAGGTGGTTCTCTATAAGCTGCCATTCATGTGCACTTTACTTAATGTAACTGCAAATGTTTCCAGAAGGAGCTCACAACTTCTTACACAGAAGCTAAGAGCTATGCATGTGTCAAACTTCCTGTTTGCAGGGTATTCAAACCACTACTGCTGTTCTGTTTCCTGTTAATATAAAACAGCACATTACTGAACTTTTCTTAGCAACACTTTTCAGCTAGAGATGAGGATTTTAAAAACTTGCAATACCTCCTTAAAAGGCTTTATGTTTGGTGTTTTAATACACAGGCTAATGAGAACATTAAATATAAAGCTTTATAAATATAGTAGGCTGAACATTTTTTAAATAAAAGAAAACTAGTTAAACATGTATGACAAGTCTATGCAAACAATTGAAGGCCAAGCCGTCCTCCAAATACAACATGCTAAAGACAGGTTGTATTTTTTCTAGGAAATCAACTAATATACAGATTTTATGAATCCTTATAAGCAGCTAACTTTTCATTAAAAAAAACTAGTATGATATGGGTATGACAAAACTCTTGCAAAACAAATTTATCACACATATAAATAAAACAATCTGAAATAGCACTTTAAAAAAATGGAATGTTTCTAATTCATTGATTTAGGCCTAATACATACAGGAACTACAGACACTTAGTATGTCAGTATTGGTTATCAAACTTATAATCTGATGACATATGTCTATTACCAGGGGTGTATTTTAAAACACTCTAAAATTTGAAAAGAAAGAACAAAATACAAGATTTAAATTATATAAAATCCACCATAGCAAGAAATTTCAATTGAGATAAAAAAGTTCCTTCTAGTTGGCTGAGACATGTTAATTTTAAAATCTTACCACTGAAGACTACTACTTACCTAAACCCCTGATTTAGTGATCTCACTTAGAAACATCTATTTTTTTTTTAACGGAGTTTCACTCTGTCCCCCAGATTGCAGTGCAGTCATGCAACCTCTGCTCACTGTGACCTCCGCTCCTGGGTTCAAGCAATTCTCACCCCTCAGCCACCCGAGTAGCTGGGATTATAGGCGCACACCACCATGCCCAGCTAATTTTTGTGTTTTCAGTAGAGATGGGGTTTCTCCATGTTGGCCAGGCCAGGAGTTGTATGGCCTGTGATACGCCCGCTTTGGCCTCCCAAAGTGCTGTGATTACAAGCATGAGCCACCTGGCCTGGCCAAAACATCTCTTTTGATTAAAATTAAATAAAATTTGCCTTGTCGATTTTCAGGAAAGAAAGTAACCTGTGGCATTTAACAAAAAATTTGAGTACTTGTTTTTTGACCCTAAAGGATAAGAAATTTCTGTGGTTCTCTTTGGAAGCAGAGGGGAGGGGAGGGAAGGGAAGGAAAGAAAAGAAATAAAAAGATCTATCAAAACAATCTATCTAAAAAAATTTTAGTTCAGATTTACTGCCAACTGTTTGACAAACATAAAAAATAGAAACAATAGTGACAAGCAAAATAAATAGGCACAATAATGTAATCAAATTAGGACTACATACAAGGCCAATAAGAAAACACTGACTAATGAATTTTGCCATGTAACAGCTCCTTTGTGTTGTGCAATGGAATTTATATCAATCTAAACAAATATGTAACAGTATCTATAAGATAAACTTCAATTTGTAGCTTTATGTATAAATATTATGTGTGAATAACAGTTAACAAAACACTGACCAATGATTTTTGCCATGTAATAGCTAATTGGTGTATACTTAGTTTAGTGTAATAAAATTTATATCAATCTAAACAAATATGCAACAGCATCTCTATGACAAACTTCTTAAATTTGTAGCTTTATGTATAAATATTATGTGTGCATAACAATAATTTGTTTCTTAACATCTGGTAGTGCCTTACACAAAACAGACACTGATTAAATGTCTGTAGTCTTCAATAAATATCTACAAAGCATGGACTGATTCTGTAAGGGAAGAAGTGGATAAAATTACTGAATTCCCTTGATTTGCTCTACTGAAGGAAATTCTAATCATCTTCAAGGCTCAGTTCAAATGTCACCTCTTCAGTGAAGTCTGCCACATATTTCCTAGGAAAATAAACTTTGCTGCTTTGTTTTCACTGATCTCATAATATTATGTTAAAAGATACTGTTTATGAATGTATATGATTCTAAATTGTGAGTTACTTGAATTCATAAATGCATGTATTACATACTCAATAAACATACGTCAAAAGAAAAAAGTATTCACTCATTTTTAACGATTTAAAGGTTTAAGTAGAATCACTGAATACTTGAAAATGTTTGAATTTTATTTATGATGGAACCATATTTATAGATAATCCAACAAGCACCAAGTTGCTCATATATAGAGACAACAGTAGTAGAACTGTTATCATCGAACTTCTCCTTTTTTCTCTACACTGTTACTAAATTTTATTCATTCTTTGAATTACATTTTTACTCAGTGCCAATGTGGACTTCTTAAAATAACTTGTTTTCCCTGCTTCCAATCACCCTCTTTAATCATTCACTTCTCTGACATATTAACCTCCCCCAAATATTACATTCATGGTATTCCATTGCCAAATACACAAACTAATCCTAACATTTCAGCTCAACCATATTCATTTTAAACACATATCTAGCCAGATTTTTATTTATATTCAATGTTGCTCAAGTACAGAAATTGCAGATTCCTAACTAGAATACTAAGATTACTTTATTTAAAACAATGCATAAGTTTTAAAACAAAATTACTAAAGCAAAAAGAGTAAACTTCACTACATGAGTATCTTGAAAACACTATTTTTTTTTTTTTTTTTTTTTTGAGACGGAGTCTCGCTCTGTGGCCCAGGCTGGAGTGCAGTGGCCGGATCTCAGCTCACTGCAAGCTCCGCCTCCCGGGTTCACGCCATTCTCCTGCCTCAGCCTCCCGAGTAGCTGGGACTACAGGCGCCGCCACCTCGCCTGGCTAGTTTTTTGTATTTTTTTAGTAGAGACGGGGTTTCACCGTGTTAGCCAGGATGATATTGATCTCCTGACCTCGTGATCCGCCCGCCTCGGCCTCCCAAAGTGCTGGGATTACAGGCTTGAGCCACCGCGCCTGGCCGAAAACACTATATTTTAAATCTGCACTGTTTTAAAAATAAAATTGTTTCAATTTGTTATCAAGTCCTTCCAGAAAATAGAATATTTAATGTTTAAAGCAGTGTTTCTATATATGGTAATGTGACCAGGAAGCTACTGCTATGGAAGTGCTTCGTATATTTGATTTTTGACTAAAAAAAAAGAAGAAGAACTCTACTGGCATCTACTGCTAGAAAGAAACAACTGCAGTTTTAACTAAAACTATGAATTCCTTCATAACTGAAATTAATTTTAAGAAGTATATTGCTTGTTATTCTTCCTAGTGGTGTTTCCACAAATTTCATTTGCACTAAATATCTCACCATGCACACAGAATTTACCAGAATAGCTTACCTTGCAGTTAAATAAGATTTTAAAACTAGAGTAATCAACTTCATGAGGTTGATTTTATTCCTCATTCATTCTGCATTAATTTTTAAAATTATAGAAAATTTCAGAGTTGAACCGGCTTCAACTGCCATAAAATGCCACAAAATACTGGTTTCTTCTATTTAATAATACTGATGACACACTTACCAAGCACTTCACAACATATAAAGTGATTTGCTCTGTAAAACCATTGTGAAATTATTGTAAGGCACATGAGATCCTTACAAATAAAGTAAGCAGCACAGGTATTATTATCCTTATTTTAAGATACAAAAAATAAACTTATAAACATTAAGTGACTTGCCCAAAGTCACCTAGGTCCTCAGACTCCTAGATCAGGGTTCCTTGTACTGCAAGACACTGATTACCACAAGAAGTAAACACTTTTTTAAAATGCAGTTATTTTCCAAATAAGGTTGAAGAAGTGGGGCTGAAAGAATAGTGGTGGGTAAGATTGGTTCTTGGATATATTGCCCCAGGTCTGAACAACTGCTATGAGAAGGTTTTCATTAAGATGGTCACCTATAGTCATTCAATTTCATTGTCCATGTTTCTTACAATCATCTTGGAGCCAAGCAGAACTATGTACTTTAGAGTTTAAAGGTTAAATAAAAGAAAAACATGAAAACATATTTAATATGTAAATGATGTATTTGCTCCATGTAGAGGACAAATGACATGACTATAACTCCTGCTATTCAAATAAAGGTTTTAGGGTAATAGTGTTGCTTTTTCCAGAATGTTATATATAAGTGGATTATAGACTACGTAACCTTTTCAGATTGGCTTCTTTCATTTAGTATAGTATGGCAATTGTGATTTATCTATGTTGTGTATCTTAATAGTTCACTCATTTATATGGCTGAATTCTACTGTATGGAATTACCACAATTTATATATTCATTTACTGTTGAATTGCATTTGCACCGTTGTCAAAAATCAATTGACCATATTTGTGAGGGTCTATTGCTGGACCCTCTATTCTCTTTCACTGGTCTATATATGTGTCAATTCTTTCACCAATACTACACTGTCTTGATTACCATAGCTTTCTAGTAAGTCTGAAATCTGATAGTGTAAATCTTCTATTTTTTTTTCTTTTTGTCTTGAGACTGAGTCTCACTCTGTCGTCCAGGCTGGAGTGCAGTGGTGTGATCTCGGTTCACTGCAACCTCCGCCTCCTGGGTTCATGCCATTCTCCTGCCTCAGCCTCCTGAGTAGCTGGGACTACTACGGCACTGGCCACCACGCCCAACTAATTTTTTGTATTTTCAGTAGAGACAAGGTTTCACCATGTTAGCCAGGATAGTCTCGATCTCCTGACCTCATGATCCGCCTGCCTCGGCCTCCCAAAGTGTTGGGATTACAGGCGTGAGTCACAGTGCCCGGCCCTTTTTCCTTTTTTTCTAAGTTGTTTTGGCTATTACTGTTTCTTCACCTTTCCATATAAATTTTAAAATCAGTTTACCTATGTCTACAAATATAATCTTGCTGGGATTTTATGTGGATTCTGTTTATTGGAAGAAATGACGTCTTAACTATATTGAGTTTTTCAATCCATAATCATAGCATGTCTCTTCATTTACTTGGGTCTTCTGATTTCTTTCATCAGTGTTTTATAGTTTTCAACATACAGATCTTGCACATAATTTTGTTAGATTTATACCTAAGTATTTTAAAAATTGGAGCTATTGTAAACAGTTCTTTAAAAATGTTTTGAGGTAAACAAAGCACCTGGAAGCTCAAACTGGGTGGAGCCCACTGCAGCTCAAAGAGGCCTGCCTACCTCTGTAGACTCCACCTCTGGGGGCAGGGCATAGCCAAACAAAAGGCAGCTGAAACCTCTGCAGATTTAAATGTCCCTGTCTGACAGCTTTGAAGAGAGTAGTGGGTCTCCCAGCACGGAGTTTGAGATCTGAAAATGGACAGACTGCCTCCACAAGTGGGTCCCTGACCCCCGAGTAGCCTACTGGGAGGCACCCCCTAGTAGGGGCAGACTGACACCTCACACGGCCTGGTACCCCTCTGAGACGAAGCTTCCAGAGGAATGATCAGGCAACACCATTTGCTGTTCAGCAATATTCACTGTTTTGTAGCCTACGCTGCTGATACCCAGACAAACAGGGTCTGAAGTGGACCTCCAGCAAACCCCAACAGACCTGCAGCTGAGGGTCCTGACTGCTAGAAGGAAAACTAACAGAAAGGACATCCACACCAAAACCCCATCTGTACGTCACCACCATCAAAGACGAAAGGTAGATAAAAACCACAAAGATGGGGATAAAACAGAGCAGAAAAGCTGAAAATTCTAAAACAGAGCGCCTCTCCCCCTTCAAAGGAACGCAGCTCCTCGCCAGCAACGGAACAAAGCTGGACTGTGAATGACTTTGAATAGTTGAGAGAAGAAGGCTTCAGACGATCAAACTTCACTGAGCTAAAGGAGGAAGTTCGAACCCATCGCAAAGAAGCTAAAAATCTTGATAAAAGATTACGTGAAGGCGTAACTAGAATAACTAATGTAGAGAAGTCCTTAAATGACCTGATGGAGCTGAAAATCATGGCACGAGAACTATGTGACAAATGCACGAGCTTCAGTAACCGATTCGATCAACTGGAAGAAAGGGTATCAGTGATTGAAGATCAAATGAATGAAATGAAGTGAGAAAAGAAGTTTCGAGAAAAAAGAGTAAAAAGAAATGAACAAAGCCTCCAAGAAATATGAGACTATGTGAAAAGACCAAATCTACGTCTGATTGGTGTACCTGAAAGTGACGAGGAGAATGGAACCAAGTTGGAAAACACTCTGCAGGATATTATCCAGGAGAACTTCCCCAACCTAGCAAGGCAGGCCAACATTCAAATTCAGGAAATACAGAGAATGTCACAAAGATACTCCTTGAGAAGAGCAACTCCAAGACACGTAATTGTCAGATTCACCAAAGTTGAAATGAAGGAAAAAATGTTAAGGGCAGCCAGAGAGAAAGATTGGGTTACCCACAAAGGGAAGCCCATCAGACTAATAGCAGATCTCTCGGCAGAAATTCTACAGGCCAGGAGAGAGTGGGGGCCAATATTCAACATTCCTAAAGAAAAGAATTTTCGATCCAGAATTTCGAATCCAGCCAAACTAAGCTTCATAAGTGAAGGAGAAATAAAATCCATTACAGACAAGCAAATGCTGAGAGATTTTGTCACCACCAGGCCTGCCCTACAAGAGCTCCTGAAGGAAGCACTAAACCTGGAAAAGAACAACTGGTACCAGCCACTGCAAAAACATGCCAAGTTGTAAAGACCATCGATACTAGGAAGAAATTGCA
The DNA here is from genome assembly GCF_007565055.1 of Rhinopithecus roxellana. Classification (NCBI taxonomy): domain Eukaryota; kingdom Metazoa; phylum Chordata; class Mammalia; order Primates; family Cercopithecidae; genus Rhinopithecus; species Rhinopithecus roxellana. The sequence continues at coordinate 66,130,685 of NC_044560.1, read as the reverse complement.
TCAACTAATGAGCAAAATAACCAGCTAACATCATAATGACAGGATCAAATTCACATATAACAATATTAACCTTAAATGTAAACAGGCTAAATGCTCCAATTAAAAGACACAGACTGGCAAATTCGATAAAGAGTCAAGACCCACCAGTTTGCTGGATTCAGGAGACCCATCTCACATGCAGAGACACATATAGGCTCAAAATAAGGGGATGGAGGAAGATCTACCAAGCAAATGGAAAACAAAAAAAGGCAGGGGTTGCAATCCTAGTCTCTGATAAAACAGACTTTAAACCATCAAAGATCAAAAGAGACAAAGAAGGCCATTACATGATGGTAAAGGGATCAATTCAACAAGAAGAGCTAACTATCCTAAATATATATGGACCCAATACAGGAGCACCCAGATTCATAAAGCAAGTCCTTAGAGACTTACAAAGAGACTTAGACTCCCACATAATAATAATGGGTGGCTTCAACACCCCACTGTCAACATCAGACAGATCAACGAGACAGAAAGTTAACAAGGATATCCAGGAATTGAACTCAGCTCTGCACCAAGCAGACCTAATAGACATCTACAGAACTCTCCACTCCAAGTCAACAGAATATACATTCTTCTAGCACCACATCGCACTTATTCCAAAATTGACCACACAGTTGGAAGCAAAGCACTCCTCAGCAAATGTAAAAGAACAGAAATTATAACAAACTGTCTCTCAGACCACAGTGCAATCAAACTAGAACTCAGGATTAAGAAACTCACTCAAAACCACTCAAATACATGGAAACAGAACAACCTGCTCCTGAATGACTACTGGGTACCTAATGAAATGAAGGCAGAAGTAAAGATGTTCTTTGAAACCAATGAGAACAAAGATACAACATACCAGAATCTCTGGGACACATTTAAAGCAGTGTGTAGAGGGAAATTTATAGCACTAAATGCCCACAAGAAAAAGCAGGAAAGATCTAAAATTGATACCCTAACATCACAATTAAAAGAACTAGAGAAGCAAGAGCAAACACATTCAAAAGCTAGCAGAAGGCAAGAAATAACTAACATCAGAGGAGAACTGAAGGAGATACAGACATAAAAAACCCTTCAAAAAAATCAGTGAATCCAGGAGCTGATTTTTTGAAAAGATCAACAAAATTGACAGACCACTAGCAAGACTAATAAAGAAGAAAAGAGAGAAGAATCAAATAGATGCAATAAAAAATGATAAAGGGGATATCACCACCGACCCCACAGAAATACAAACTACCATCAGAGAATACTATAAACACCTCTATGCAAATAAACTAGAAAACCTAGAAGAAATGGATAATTACCTGGACACTTACACTCTCTCAAGACTAAACCAGGAAGAAGTTGAATCCCTGAATAGACCAATAACAGGCTCTGACATTGAGGCAATAATTAATAGCCTACCAACCAAAAAAGGATTCACAGCCAAATTCTACCTGAGGTACAAGGAAGAGCTGGTACCATTCCTTCTGAAACTATTCCAATCAATAGAAAAAGAGGGAATCCTCCCTAACTCATTTTATGAGGCCAACATCACCCTGATACCAAAGCCTGGCAGGGACACAACAAAAAAGGAGAATTTTAGCCCAATATCCCTGATGAACATCGATGCAAAAATCCTCAGTAAAATACTGGCAAACCAAATCCAGTAGCACATCAAAAAGCTTATCCACCATGAACAAGTGGGCTTCATCCCTGGGATGCAAGGCTGGTTCAACACACACAGATCAATAAACGTAATCCAGCATATAAACAGAACCAAAGACAAGAACCACATGATTATCTCAATAGATGCAGAAAAGGCCTTTGACAAAATTCAACAGCCCTTCATGCTAAAAACTCTCAATTAAATTCGGTATTGATGGGATGTATCTCAAAATAATAAGAGCTATTTATGACAAACCCACAGTCAATATCATACTGAATGGGCAAAAACTGGAAGCATTCCCTTTGAAAACTGGCACAAGACAGGGACGCCCTCTCTCACCACTCCTATTCAACACAGTGTTGGAAGTTCTGGCCAGGGCAATCAAGCAGGAGAAAGAAATAAAGGGTATTCAATTAGGAAAAGAGTAAGTCAAATTGTCCCTGTTTGCAGATGACATGATTGTATATTTAGAAAACCCCATTGTCTCAGCCCAAAATCTCCTTAAGCTGATAAGCAACTTCAGCAAAGTCTTGGGATACAAAATCAGTGTGCAAAAATCACAAGCATTCTTATACACCAATAACAGACAGAGAGCCAAATCATGAGTGAACTCCCATTCACAATTGCTTCAAAGAGAATAAAATACCTAGGAATCCAACTTACAAGGGATGTGAAGGACTTCTTCAAGGAGAACTACAAACCAGTGCCAAACAAAATAAGAGGACACAAACAAAGGGAAGAACATTCCATGCTCATGGATTGGAAGAATCAATATCATGAAAATGGCCATACTGCCCAAGGTAATTTATAGATTCAATGCCATCCCCATTAAGCTACCAATGCCTTTCTTCACAGAATTGGAAAAAAACTACTTTAAAGTTCATATGGAACCAAAAAAGAGCCTGCATTGCGAAGACAATCCTAAGCCAAAAGAACAAAGCTGGAGGCATCACACTACCAGACTTCAAACTATACTACAAGACTACTGTAACCAAAACAGTACAGTACTGGTACCAAAACAGAGATATAGACCAATGGAACAGAACAGAGCCCTCACAAATAATACCACACATCTACAACCATCTGATCTTTGATAAATCTGACAAAAATGAGAAATGGGGAAAGGATTCCCTATTTAAATATGGTGATGGGAAAACTGGCTAGCCTTATGTAGAAAGCTGAAACTGGATCCCTTCCTTATACCTTATACAAAAATTAACTCAAGATGGATTAAACACTTAAATGTTAGACACAAAATCATAAAATCCCTAGAAGAAAACCTAGACAATACCATTCAGGACATAGGCATGGGCAAGGACTTCATGTCTAAAACACCAAAAGCAATGGCAACAAAAGCCAAAATTGACAAATGGGATCTCATTAAACTAAAGAGCTTCTGCACAGCAAAAGAAACTACCACCAGAGTGAACAGGCAACCTACAGAATGGGAGAAAATTTTTGCAATCTACTCATCTGACAAAGGGCTAATATCCAGAATCTACAAAGAACTCAAACAAATTTACAAGAAAAAAACAAACAACCCCATCAAAAAGTGGGCAAAGGATATGAACAGACATTTCTCAAAAGAAGACATTTATGCAGTCAACAGACACATGAAAAAATGCTCATCATCACTGGTCATCAGAGAAATGCAAATCAAAAGCACAATGAGATACCATCTCACACCAGTTAGAATGGCAATCATTAAAAAGTCAGGAAACAACAGGTGTTGGAGAGGATGTGGAGAAACAGGAACACTTTGACACTGTTGGTGGGATTGTAAACTAGTTTGACCACTGTGGAAGACAGTGTGGCGATTCCTCAAGGATCTAGAACTAGAAATACCATTTAACGCAGCCATCCCATTACTGGGTATATACCCAAAGGATTATAAATCATGCTGCTATAAAGACACATGCACACGTATGTTTATTACAGCACTATTCACAATAGCAAAGACTTGGAACCATCCCAAATGTCCATCAATGATAGACTGGATTAAGAAAATGTGGCACATATACCCCATGGAATACTATGCAGCCATAAAAAAGGATGAGTTCATGTCCTTTGTAGGGACATGGATGAAGCTGGAAACCATCATTCTGAGTAAACTACCGCAAGGACAGAAAACAAAACACCTCATGTTCTCACTCATGGATTACACAGAGGACTACATTCAAACAGGTCCTGGACAGCTGTATGCCTACTCAACCCTGGCTGTTCACCATTGATTGCATCAGCATCCCATACACATGGAACCACACCGTTTTCTATGATCAGGCACGGGGAAGAATGCCTTTCTTGGTTGAAACACTTCATGCATCCTCTGTGGAATCTGACTATAACCAGTTAGAAGAGACACTGGGTTTTAAAATTCATGCTTCAATATCCAAAGGAGATCACAGTAATCAGTGCCCCTCTGGGTTTACCTTAGACTCAGTTGGACGTTTTGTGCTGATGAGGATGAATGTGCAGCAGGGAATCCCTGCTCTCATACCTGCCTCAATGCCATGGGGACCTACTACTGCTCCTCCCCTAAAGGCCCCACCATGGCTGTAGATGGAAGAACTTGTCAAGATACTGATGAGTGTGCTTTGGGTAGGCACACCCGCCACGTTGGTCAGGACTGTGACAATACGATTGGATCCTATCGCTGTGTGTCCCATTGTGGAACTGGGTTTCAAAGAACCTCTGATGGGCTGAGTTGTCAAGATACTAATGAATGTCAAGAATCCAGCCCCTGTCAACAGCTCTGTTTCAATGCCACAGGAAGTTTCCACTGTGGATGTGAACCTGGGTATCAGCTCAAAGGCAGAAAATGCATAGACATGAACAAGTGTAGACAGAATGTATGCAGACCAGATCAGCACTGTAAGAACACCCATGGTGGCTTTAAGTGCATTGATCTTTGTCCAAATGGAATGACCAAGGCAGAAAATGAAACCTGTCTTGATACTGATGAATGTAAAGATGGGACCCATCAGTGCAGATATAACCAGATATGTGAGAATACAAGAGGCAGCTATTGTTGTGTATGCCCAAGAGGTTGTTGGTCTCAAGGAGTTGGAAGACCCTGCATGGATACTGATGAATGTGAAAATACAGATGCCTGCCAGCATGCGTGTAAGAATACCTTTAGAAGTTATCAATGCATCTGCCCACCTGGCTATTAACTCACACTCAGTGGAAAGACATGCCAAGATAACGACGAGTGCCTGGAGCAGAATGTACACTGTGGGCCCAATCGCATGTGCTTCAACATGAGAGGAAGTTACCAGTGCATCAATACACCCTGTCCACCCAACTACCAACGTGATCCTGTTTCAGGGTTCTGCCTCAAGAACTGTCCACCCAATGATTTGGAATGTGCCTTGAGTCCATATGCTTTGGAATACAAACTCATCTCCCTCCCATTTGGAATAGCCACCAATCAAGATTTAATCCAGCTGGTTGCATACACACAGGATGGAGTGATGCATCCAAGGACAACTTTCCTCATGGTAGATGAGGAACAGACTGTCCCTTTTGCCTTGAGGGATGAAAAGGAGTGGTGTATACAACACGACCACTATGAGAAGCAGAGACCTACCGCATGAGGGTCTGAGCCTCATCCTACAGTGCCAATGGGATCACTGAGTATTCATAGTTTATACAGCTGTGTCTGCCTATCCATACTAACGAACTCTCCAAAGCCTATTCCACATACTTAAACCACATTAATCATGGCAATCAAGCCCCCTTTCAGTTTACCATCTCTTGAACAGTTGCAATCTTGGCAACTTGAAAATGGTGCTACACTCTGTTTTGTGTGCCTTCCTTGGTACTTCTGAGGTGTTTTCATGATCCCACAATGGTCATATCTTGAAGTATGGTCTAGAAAAGTCCCTTATTATTTTATTTATTACATTGGAGCAGTTACTTCCCAAAGATTATTCTGAACATCTAACAGTATATATCAGGTTTATAGTAGTGTAGTACCTAAGATCATTTTTCTGAAAGCCAAACGAAACAACAAAAAACAAAAACAACTGATTCAAAGTCAAATAGAGTTTTTGAGCATTTGACTATTTTTAGAATCATAAAATTAGTTACTAAGTATTTTGATCAAAGTTTATAAAATAACTTATGGAGATTTTTGTAAGTATTGACACATTTTAATAGGAATTACCTATTTTCATTTTAAGGAGAAAAACACGACTCATTTTTAAAAATATAGTACAGCTACTAGAAGTCTTGTTTGATCAGTGATTTTGTGAGATCAGCTGAACTACTTATGATAAAAATTTTAAAAAATCGCTTTGCCCTCATGACAGTTGTTCATGGCACAGAACTTTAACATTTTAATATAAACTTTCATCCAGTTATGTTCGTAATTTTACATTCCAGAATTTTTTTTTATTTTCCTGTCAATTAAAACAATTTTTAAAGATACCAGTGGGACAGGTTTGTTTTATTAAAAATCTCATATGTTCAAATTAACATAAATGTTAAATGTCAATACACTGTACGTGGTGGTAATGGACTAAGCAATTGCCAAGATGTATTCTGTTTTTATGAAGTGTATATATATTACCTTAGTGTACATTTTCTATACAATATCTTGATGGATTCTTTTACAAATTTATTTTATAAAAAAACAATATTACACTAAAAAATGTTTTATTAGATTGGTGCACAAGTAACTGCAGTTTTCACCATTACTTTCAATGGCAAAAACCTCTATTACTTTTGTACCAACCTAATATATTATGCGTTGCTACTATATATATACATATACATATATATATACATATACATATATACATATACATATACATACATATATACATATACATATATATATACACATATACATATACATATATATATATATATATATATATATTTTTTTTTTTTTTTTTTTTGAGACGGAGTCTCCCTCTGTCCCCCAGGCTGCAGTGCAGTGGCGCGATATCAGCTCACTGCAAGCTCTGCCTCCCGGGTTCATGCCATTCTCCTGCCTCAGCCTCCCGAGTAGCTGGGACTACAGGCGCCCGCCAGAGCGCCCGGCTAGTTTTTTGTATTTTTAGTAGAGACGGGGTTTCACCGTGGTCTCCATCTCCTGACCTTGTGATCCGCCCGCCTCGGCCTCCCAAAGTGCTAGGATTACAGGCGTGAGCCACAGCACCCGGCCGCTACTATATATTATTTTTATATATTACTTTTGCTAAACTCAGTTTTAGGAGACTTTCTTTTTGTAGATTTCTTGGAATTTTCTATGTAGGCAGTCATCTTTCAACAGAAACTTTATTTCTAATCTGTATGCCTTTTATTTATTTGTCTCGTCTTATTGCGTTGGTCAAGAATTACAGTGCAATGTTGAACAAGAGTGGTAAGAGTGAACATCCTTGCCTTATTCCAAGTCTTAGGAAGAAAGCATTCAGTTTTTCATCATTAACTACTACAATGTTAGCTGTAGACACTGTTGTGTAGATGCCCCTTATTGAGATTTTTCTTTTAATTCCTGGGTTAGCGGAGTTATCTTAGAAGGATGCTGAATTTTACCTAATGCGTTTTCAGCATTTGTTGATAAAACCATGTGGTTTTACCTTTTTAGTCTACTAATGTGGTGGGTTGCTATTAATTTTCAAATATTGGACCAACTTTGAATTATCAGAATGAACACCTTTTGATCTTGGTGTAATATTCCTTGTATATATTGCTGGATTCAACTTACTAATATTTTATTGAGGATTTTTCTCTTGGTGTTCATAAAGATATATTGTTTGGTAGTTTTATTTTCATGTGCCATCTTTGCATGATTTTGGTAGCAGGTTAAGATTGGCTTCATAAAATAAGTTGAGAAGTACTCTGTCTTACATTTTTCCAGAAGAAACTGTGAGAATTGGTATTTCTTCCTTAAATGTTTTGTAGTTTTCCCAGAACTATCTGGGACAGTGTTTTTTTTTTTTTTTTTTTTTTTTTTTTTTTTTTTTTTTTTTTTTTTTTGAAGATTACAAATACTAATACAATGTCTTCAATAGACATAGTATTATTGAGTTATCAATTTCATCTCGAATGAATATTGGTAGTTTGTGTCTTTCAAGAAATGGTCTATTTCAACTAAGTTGTCAACTTTGTGTGAATAAAGTTGTTTCTAATATCCCCTTAGTACTCTTTTAATGCCTGTGGCATTTATACAACATTACATTATTTATTTTGTTGGTCAAATTATTCCACTTTGACCATGGGAAGTTCCATCAACTTTCTCCTATGTCCCTTTGATATGCCTCCATCATTGTGTATGTGTGCATGCATACATACATGTGTATGTGTTTGAGAACTTCCTTATTTTCTAGCACTACAAGATGCCCCATGCTCACTTTGTGTATTTCCTGCCCCAGCCCTAGAATCAGGCATTTCTCCAAGGAGCCTTAGTTCCTTTTATTGGAGAATGGTCTTAGAAATCAAGATCTGGGAAGTGGGTACATTCATCCACTGGGGTGTTATTGCTTCTAGGCCCTCTTTTCTGCGAGCAAGGAAATATATGTGTATATTAACATTTGCATATTCCTTTATCTATAAGTATTTCCATATGTAACTGTGTCTATAAGCAAAGCATAAGTTCATTCTGGTTTCCAGCTCTAACACATTACTACACGATTTCTTCTAGCTGCCTCCTCTTGCTTATCTGTAAATCCTACTCCCATAGAGAGAAATCTGGCTCCCACCATCCACCATCAACTTATTTACTTGTTCAATTTCAGTATATACATATAGAAATATCAGAATTCTTAACCTGGTAGGTAGGTTAACAACTTTATTCCCATGGAAAACAACTTTATCAACTAGAGTACAGTACTCTTTTGCCTCCAGTCTTATAGACTCCACTTATTTTCAAGGTAACTTAAGTCAACACATTTTATCTCCATTTGCTTCATTAGGTTGTTTCATACATTTGTACTACAGTTAGATTATTTTTGCATCTCCTGCATGTCATCCTGAGATCCATCAACCTTCTAAATGAGTTTTTTTTTAAGTTTGTATACATTAAGACTTGCTCTTTGTGTTGTAAATGCTGTGGGTTTGGACAAATGCATAATGCCATGTATCCAATAATTTTACAACCCTAATTAATCCCTTGTGTTTCCCTGAACCTTGGCACCCAATGATATTTTTTACCATTGCTGAGTTTTGCCTTTTCCAGAATGTCATATAATTGCAATCATAAAGTATACAGACTTTTCAGTGTTTTTATCACTTAGTAATATGTATTTAAAATTTATCAATGTCTTTTCATGGCTTTATAGCTCTTTGATATAATTCAATAATATTTGATCATATGAATGTATTAGTCTGTTTTCATGCTGCTATAAAGAACTGTTTGAGACTGCATAATTTATAGAGGAAACGGGTTTGACTGACTCAGTTCAGCATGGCTGGGAAGGCCTCAGGAAACTTACAATCACCGCAGAAGGTGAAGAGAAAGCAAGGCACCTTCTTCACAAGGCGGCAGGAAGGAGAAGTGCCAAGCAAACTGGGGAAGAGCCCCTAATAAAAAGATCAGATTTCGCGAGAACTCACTATCATGAGTACAGCATGGGGGAAACCACCTCCATGATTTAACTACCTCCACCTGGTTTCTCCTTTGACACATGGTGATTATGGGGATTACAATTCATGATGAGATTTGAATGGTGAAACAAAGCCTAGCCATATCAATGGATGTATCACAGTTTGTTTATCCATTCACCTACTGAAGGATGTATCACAGTTTGTTTATCCATTCACCTACTGAAGGACATTTTGGTTGCTCCCAGTTTTTGGCAATTATGAATGAAGCCATAATGTGCAGTTTTCATATGCAGGTTTTCGTGTGGATATTGTTTTTAAATTGGTTAAATACCTACAAGTGTGATTGCTGGATTGTGTGGTAAAACTATACTTGATTTTTCAAGAAATTGCCAAACTGTCTTCCAAAGTGGTTGTGCCATTTTTGTTACCACCAGCAATGAAAAAGAGTTTATGTTGCTCTGCATTTTGTCACACTGGCAGTCAGAGTGTGAGAGTGTGCATGTGTGTGTGTGTGTGTGTGTGGTTTTAGCCATTCTAGTAAGTGTACAGTGGTATCTCATTGTTTTTAATTTGCAATTTGACAAATAATATTGAATATATTTTCATATGCTTATTTGACATCTATATCTTTAATAAGATGGCTGTGCAGATTTTTGCCTACTTTTCATTGGGTTGTTTGTTATCTTAGAATTGATATTTATTTCATATATTTCACCAATGACTTCATCTGGTCCTGATTATTAATTATATTAATTATATTAATTAATTATATTATATTAAATTATTAATTATAATTTTTAAATAATTCATTCAATTTATAAAATCTATAGAAGCATTCAGATACATTGACACTTATGTAAGTTTTGATAGTTTGTAGGAATTGGTCCATTTCATTTATCAAATTTTGGGGCATAAAGTTTTTCATAGTATTCCTTTATTATCTTTTTAATGCCCAAGGATGCTTCAGTGAAGATCCAGCTTTCATTTCTGATATTGGTAATGTCTATCTTCTTTTATTCTTCCTTACCCTGGCTAGAATTTTATCAATTTTATTGATTTTTTTCAAATAACTTTTAGTTTTGTTGACTTTATTGATTTCCATTTCAATAATTTCTGCTCTAATTTTTATTATTTATTTTCTTTTGCTTGCATTGGGCTTAAGTTGCTCTTCTTTCTCTAGTTTTCTAAGGTAGAACTTTCTGTTACTGATTTTAGATCTTTCTTCTTTTCTAGAATCTGTATTTAAGGCTATAAATTTTCCCCTAAGCACTGCTTTTACTAAATTGCAAAAAATTTGATAAATTGTACTCTGATTATCATTTACCTTAAAATATTTAAAAATTTCTCTGCAGGCTTCTTTGACCCATGTGTTATTTAGAAATATGTTCTTGGCCGGGCGCGGTGGCTCAAGCCTGTAATCCCAGCACTTTGGGAGGCCGAGACGGGTGGATCGCAAGGTCAGGAGATCGAGACCTTCCTGGCTAACATGGTGAAACCCCGTCTCTACTAAAAATACAAAAAAAAAAAAACTAGTCGGGCTAGATGGCGGGCGCCTGTAGTCCCAGCTACTCGGGAGGCTGAGGCAGGAGAATGGCGTAAACCCGGGAGGCGGAGCTTGCAGTGAGCTGAGATCCGGCCACTGCACTCCAGTCCGGGCAACAGAGCGAGACTCCGCCTCAAAAAAAAAAAAAAAAAAAGAAATATGTTCTTTAACTAATTTCCAGCTTTCTTCTTGTTACTGATTGCTAGTTTAATTCTACTGTGGTCTAAGAACATACTTTGCATGATTACTATCTTAAAAGATTTGTTAAATGTGGTTTACAGCCAAGAATGTGGTCTATCTTGGTAAAAGCTGAAGAAAAAAATGTATATTTTGCTATTGTTAAATGGAGCATTTAATGAATGCTAATCACATCAAATTGATAGTGCTGTTCAGGTCAATTACGTACTTACACTGACATTCTGCCTGCTTAGTCTATATCAATAATTGAAAGAGGAGTGTTGAAGTCTTCAACTATAATAGTGGAGTTGGCTGTTTTTCCTTTCACTTCTGTCAGCTTTTGCTTCATGTATTTTGATACTTTGTTGTTAAGTTCATATATTCAGGATTGATAAGTCTTTTTGGAGAATTGACTGTATGCAGTGCTCCCTCGACCTTTTTAAATCCCTGATTTTTATTGCTCTGAAGTTTGTTTTCTCTGAAATGTATATAGCTACTTTAGCTTCCTTTTGGTTAGTGATTATATGGTATATCTTTCTCCATCTCTCTCCTTTTTACCTTACCTATTCTTTATATTTAAAGTGAGCTTCTTACAGATAATGCATAGCTTGCTTTAAAAAATCATAAAAGAAAAAATGAAGGTAAAATAAGTATTTATTCCCCACTGATCTAAAAGAAACTTTTAAAGTAACAATAGTAACAACATACTGGGTGAAAATTTCAGTATGGACAAGGAAAATGAATAACTGCCATGTCATAAGAGATGGGACAAAGTATTGCTTTTCTAAAATGAGCTTCATTTTTTATCCATTCTGAACTGTCTTTTAATGGATGTTTACAATATTCACATTTAAAGTGACTACTGACATAGTTGTATTAATATCCACCTAGTTTGTAACTGTTTCTAACGGTTGACTTTATTCTTTCTTCCCCATCCTATTTGTCCTCCTCCTCTGGTTTTAAACGAACATTTCATATGATTCTATTTAATCCTGTCTCTTAACATTTCAGTTATACCTCTTTGTAGAATTTTTTTTTAGTGGTTGTCCCACAGTTTGCAGCATTCATTTTTAACTAATCTAAGTCCACCTTCAAATAGAACACTATACTGTTTTCTTCGCAGTACATGTACTTTGTAACAGAGTATTCCCAAATACTTTCTACTATCTCTTATAACATTGCAGTCATTCATTTCCCTTGTCCATATGGTATTATTGGTAAGAACAGGAGGCAGAAAAATTCTAGGCAGAAAAGGGCAGGATCCCTGGCTAAGGCCCCACCTTCAAGCCTGGAAGCATGGCCCAAAGTGAGAACATACATTCCTGTTTTCCCACTTGAATGTTGCCTTTTCCAAAACCACCCATGGCCAGCCCTGCACCAAATCCTGTACCCATAAAATATCCTGACCCAGCTGGCAGAGGAGAAGCAGCCAAATGTGGAGAGGAGAAACAGCAGCTGAAAATTGGAGAGAAGCAGCTTGACTTCAGAGGGATGGCTTGACAGTGGGACTTCAGAGAAGAGTTTGGTCGGAGAGACTTCAAGGGGAGAATACTTTCCACTCCATTCCCATTCCAGCTCCCTTTCCCGCTGAGAGACACTTCCATCAGCAATAAAATTCCCCACACTTACTATCCTTCAATTCATTCATCTAACCTAATCTTTCAAGGCTATCACACTCTCTGACCTTGTGAAAAAGCAGAGGGTACACTGACCTGTTAAACACATAAGCCATCCATGGACGGCAAAGTTAAAAGAGTGCTGACTGTAACACTACTTCTGGGGCTTTGAGGGGTTGCAGGTACTCCCTCACTAGATGTTGCCATGGCCCGCATGGAGTTTGGCTCCTGCCAGTGCCCAGAAGCACTCGTCTTGGCTCCTGCACTGGCTCAGCTGTGCTCCCCCTCCTGCAAGGGGTAGAGTGCAGCAGATCTGAGCGAGTGATGCCAAGTGAAGCTGCCCAAAGCAGCCAACTAGCTCCAGCGCCAGCACTCCAGTTACCCCCGCCCCCCACCATGAAGGTGTCAGGGAAAACTTCCTGTTTCATTATCACCCAGTACATTGCTCCTACTGTTACTTTAAACAGTTTCTTTTAGATTAATGAGGTATAAGAAAAATAAAAGATCCTTATTTTACCTTCATTTTTTTTCTTTTAGTAGATATGAGTTTCAGGTCTGTTGGCAATGAACAACCTTAGTATTTGTTTGAGAAGGTATTTATTTTATTTTTCCTTCAGTTTTGAAGGTTAACTTCACAGATACATAATTATAGGTCAGTGGGTATTTTTTTTCTTTCAACTTTTAAAAAATTTTGCTCCACTCTCTTCTTGCTTGTATGGTGATGAGAAGTCTGCATAATTATTATTCTGTTCTTCTATAGGTAAGTTTTTATTTTCCCCTCCATGCTCTTGCTTCTTCCAAGATTTTTTCTTAGTTTTTGGTTTTCTGCAGTTTGAATATAATGTGCATAGTTTAGTTACTTTATCATTCATTCTGCTTGATATTTTTTGAGGTTCCTGGATCTATATTTTAAAGTCTGTCATTGATTTTGTAACATTCTTGGCCATTATTACTTCACATATTTCTTCTTTCTTCTTCTTCTGGTATTCCAATGACAGATAAATTATATACCTTTTAAAAATGTCCCACCATTCTTGGATGCTCTGTTTTTGTTTTCTCATTATTTTTTCTCTTTATATTTCACTTTAGGGAGCTCCCACTGACCTATCTTCAGTCTCACTGATTCTCTCCCCAGCAGTGCCCATTCTATTGATAAGTCTATCAATGGCATTCATTTCTGTTATAGTGTTTTTTATGCCTAGCATTTCCTTTTGATCTTTTCTTAGTGTCTCTCTGCTTTATGTATCTCATGTGCTCTTACATGATGTCTACTTTTTCCATTAGGGCCATTAACATATTTATCATGGTTATTTTATATTCCTTAGCTGATAATTTGCATATCTGTAATATCTGAGTCTAGTTCTGATTCTTGCTTTATCTCTATAGACTGTTTTTTCTTGCCTTTAGGTGTGCCTTCTAATTTTTTTTGTTGTTGTTGAAAGTTCACCCTGTTGCACTGAGTAATAAGAACAAAGGTAAACCTATGATGTGGATTCATTAATCTGGCCAGGAGGTAAGCTGTGTTTAATGTCTGCTATAGATGTCAGAAACTTCAAGTTCCTCTAGTATCCTTATGTTTGTCTCATCCATTGACTTTGAGCTTGTCTCAGTAATTGTCCTCAGAAGAGTCCATCCTTGCAGCTCTTCCAGCTGAAATGCACTGTTATTATACCAGAGCTCTGTTGGTATGGTAGTCAGGTATAGGGAATGAAAAACAGTTTATAATTTTAGGATTAAACCTTCATTTTTTACTTTGCCTATTTTCTCTGAGCTGTGCCCTTCATGGGCATTTCTCCAGTGGTATACATTCTCCCCCAGTGAGAGTGACACAGGAAGGCTAGAGGGAGCTGAAGTGGGAGAAATGCCCTCCCCAAACCAGGACAGGGGTCTAATAATATATTTTCCCCTAAAGAGTAGACCTTTGTTGGAGACCACTCTGGGTATATTTCATAATGATTACCCTTCCTCCCTCTGCAAAAACTACAAGGAGACCTTTTCCAGGATCTTCATGAGAATATGAAGTACCTGATTGTTGCAGGAAGTCAGGGACCCCAAATGGAGGGACCTGCTGAGGCCATGGCAGAAGAACATAAATTGTGAAAATTTCAGGGACATTTATTAGTTCCCCAAATTAATACTTTTATAATTTCTTACCCTGTCTTTACTACAATCTCTGAACATAAATTGTGAAAATTTCATGAACATTTATCACTTCCCCAATCAATACTCTTGTGATTTCCTATGCCTGTCTTTAATTTCTTAATCCCATCATCTTCATAAGCTGAGGCTGGATGTCACCTCAGGACCCTGTGATGATTGCATTAACTGCACAAAGTGTTCGTAAAGCATGTGTGTTTAAACAATATGAAATCTGGGCACCTCGAAAAAAGAACAAGATAACAGCAATGTTCAGGGAACAAGGGAGATAACCATTGGGCCTGACTGCCTGAGGGGCCGGGCAGAACAGAGTCATATTTCTCTTCTTACAAAAGCAAATAGGAGAAATATCACTGAATTCTTTTTCTCAGCAAGGAACAGCCCTGAGAAAGAGAATGCATTCCTAGGGGGAGGTCTCTAAAATGGCCACTCTAGGAATGTCTGTCTTACACGGTTGCAGATAAGGGATGAAATAAGCCCCAGTCTCCTGTAGTGCCCCCAGGCCTATTAGGATGAGGAAATTCCTGCCTAGTAAATTTTAGTCAGACCAGTCAGTTGTCTGGTCTCAAACCCTGTCTCCTGATAAGATGGTATCAATGACAATGCATGCCCAGTGGGACATGAAACTTCATCAGCAATTCTAATTTCACCCTGGTCCTGTGATCTCACTCTGCCCCCATTTGCCTTGTGATATTTTATTGCCCTGTGAAGCATGTGATCTCTGTGACCCATACCCTATTTGTACACTCCCTCCATTCTGAAATCCATAATAAAAACTTGCTGGTTTTGCGGCTTGGGGGACATCACAGAACCTGCTGACATATGATGTCTCCCCCAGACACCCAGCTTTAAAATTTCTCTCTTTTGTACTCTTTCCCTTTATTTCTCAGACCGGCCGACACTTAGGGAAAACAGAAAAGAACCTACGTTGAAATATCGGGGGCTGGTTCCCCCAATACCTGATAAAATACCTGGAAGCAAAATCCATGAAAGTGTGGGGGCCTCCCTAAGACTGCTGCTCCCAGAGGTGTCACACTCCCACGTTAGTCCACACTCAGCCTCCAGCAATTTGTCAAAACTATCATTTAAATGTTCCCACCAATTTATGGCTCCAGTGGCTTTGGCTCTAAGTAAGCAGATCTCTGCCATGAGTCTCTGGATTTGCTTTTCTCTCCAGATTTTAGGCTAGTGTTTGCCCTGCAATCTCAGTTCTCTGATGGGGGGGAAAAATAAGAAAACACTGATTCTCAGTTTTTTAGCTTTATCTTGTAAGAATGCTAGTGGTAAATTCTAGATTCTTTATATGTCAGTGCTGAAAATGAAGTCTCTTCTCTCTGTTTTTCATTCCCATTTCTCATTCTCTGCCTTCTTTTGAATTACTTGAACATCTGCATATTTGCATAGTTGCTTTCTTTCCCTTTTTTTGATGTTGTTCTAGAGATTTCAATATATGTACTTCATTTTCAAAGTCTACTTAGAATTATTATTATTATTATTTTTATTTTTTATTTTTTAATTTTTGAGACGGAGTCTCGCTCTGTCGCCCAGGCTGGAGTGCAGTGGCCGGATCTCAGCTCACTGCAAGCTCCGCCTCCCGGGTTTATGCCATTCTCCTGCCTCAGCCTCCCGAGTAGCTGGGACTACAAGCGCCCACCACCTCGCCCGGCTAGTTTTTTGTATTTTTTAGTAGAGACGGGGTTTCACTGTGTTCGCCAGGATGGTCTCAATCTCCTGACCTCGTGATCCACCCATCTCGGCCTCCCAAAGTGCTGGGATTACAGGCTTGAGCCACCGTGCCGAGCCTATTATTTTTTTTTGAGATAGAGTCTTGCTCTTGTTGCCCAGGCTGGAGTGCAGTGGCGCCATCTTGGCTCACTGCAACCTCTGCCTCCCGGGTTCAACCAATTCTCCTGCCTCAGCTCCTGAGTAGCTGGGATTTCAGGCATGCACCACCGATGCCCAGCTAATTTTGTATTTTTAGTAAACAGGGGGTTTCTCCATGTTGGTCAGTCTGGTCTCAAACTCCCGACCTCAGGTGATCCGCCTGCCTCGGTCCTCCAAAAGTGCTGGGATTACAGGCATGAGCCACCACACATGGCTAGAATTAAAATTTTATCACTTCAAGGGTAATTTATAAACCTTACAGACATTTGGTTCTTTAAATTTGTCCTTCATATTATTAGTTGTTTTCTCCTTCATATTATTAGTTGTTTCCAACCTACATACATTGGAAACCCCAACAGACAATATTGTAACTTTTTATTTCTACCATTATACATATCTTAATGAACTTAAGAGGAGAAAAAACAATCTATTATATTTATCCAGATATGTATTATTTTTGTTGCTTTTCTTTCCTTCATGAAGTTCCAAGTTTCTCTTTGGTATCACTTCTTTTCTGTTTAAATATCTTTCCTTAGCATTTCTTTTAAAGCAGCACTGCTGCTGATGAATTATCTCCTCGGTTTCCAGTAATTTGGTTATATCTTTGGATGTGGTTTTCGTGGCATTCACTAAGCTTCTTCAATCTGTAAATTTATGTCAGTTGCCAAATTTGAGAAGTTTTCAGCCATTACATATTCAATTTTTTAAAAATTTCTGCAGCAATCTCTTTCCTCTCCTACTGATTTCAAAGACCTGTAGGGTTAGACATTTTTATATTGTTCTACAGATTCTTAAGGCTCTTTTCTCTTTATTAAACAAATGTTTTCCTGTTGTTTACAATAGACAATTTCTTCTGATCTTCTGTTCTAATTCACTGACTCTTTTCTGGGTCGTTTCCATTCTTTCTCATAATTTGAGGTACTCGTTTGGTCACTGTTGCTATTGCCACTGACACAGGAGAGCAGTTTTAGGAGTGTATCTTGTCTCAAAGCAGGACCAGAAAACAAATAAACAAACGGAATTTCATTCATTTTTTTTCTTGTCACCGGGGATTTCCTTACAGGGTCTCTCATTAGAGAAAGAGTTTCTCTTGGAGCATTTTCTGTCTGAATCCACTGTACAGTTCTGGAATTTGGACTGCCTTGAGTCTAAGCTGGAGGATGTAGGAAGAAATTCTTAAAAGTAGGAAATTCATTACTGTATTTGTCTCCTTTCAAGTTTTGGTTTTCCTTTCCAATCTTCCTGCTATATTTACTTTTCAAAGTCTTTCCACAGCTACTTTATGTATTCTGTTCAGAATCTTTTTTTTTTTTTTTTTGGCATAATCAGTGGTAGGAATATAGTGATGTGCATTTACTTACTCCATCTTAACTGGAACTAGAATCTAATCTCATCACTTCTGATTTTAATAATTAAATAGTAGATTTAGAAAAAAAAATGTAAAAGATAAAGTTTGACTTTCAACATGCTTCACCTTAATCTCAGTATAAAATTAACATACATTTCTCTAAGTAAATCCACAGTAAAGTTGTAGTACTTTTGTCACAGTACTTTATGAGACAAAAAGTTACATGCACACATTTCTTTTAAAAATGTAATTTTATACAAAATTTCATGATTACTACTATCAAGTATGGTGCCATTATTAATATGAAATTGATTCACACTTGGCAAATGGATATATTTTCAATTATATAAACAAATTTTCACAATCACACCATATTTTTTATCCTTGGACCCACCAGAATACCTAAAATTATAATAGTAATATATATCTCAAAGTAAACTAAAAAAGTTTATAATTGTGCTGAATATTAAGCATTAAATTAACACAATATGTGAAAACAATGATATTATTATTCAATTTAAAAGAAAAGGAAATTTATTTAATTTCACAATTCTAATGTAAGAATATTCAATTGCTCAAAACATATGTTGTACTTGAAAGGTAAGTATTCTCTAATTTTTCTTACAGGAATTCAAATTGCTTTTATTCATATGTTTGAGTCTATAGTACACTGTCCAATATTATAGTCACTAGTGACACATGGTTATGCAAATTAAAACTAAATCAAATTAAAAATTTAGTTCCTCAGTCACATGAGCCATGATTTCAAGTGCTCAACAGCCACATGTAGCTAAATGGCCACCTTTTAGACAGTGCCACCATCAAACATTTCCATAATCACAGAAAATTACATGGGCAAAACTGGGCAACAGGAACACACATAATGCTGACAGATATACCACTTTTTAAACTAATCAGTTACCTCTATAATCTCTGGTTTCCTCTTCTGCTGAACAAGATCATCAATAACTTCCCTGACTATATCACTAGTTTTGTGTGTGGCTCAACTAAGAGAATATACATGAAACTGCTTTGTAAACTGTATTACATTAATACATCTGATTAATAACTATATGACTATTATTTATTTAAAGACTATTATTTATTTAAACAACCAAACTGTTCAAACAAGATTTTAAAAAACTATTCTGTTGTAATATTTGAGCATGAAAGTGGTGGGTATGCCATAGCAATCAATTTCTGCAATTTGGACAGAATGCTCTAGACCCAAATGAACAATTCCAGTGAAATCAAGACAATATTATTCTTCAACATGAAAGCTGTCAGTTCTATGTGTCCTATATTGTCTAAAAACCTTGCATGCTAAAACATCTTTTTTTTAAAATTGTGCTTTTTTGCAGCTAAGGTGCATACATTACAGAAATAATTCTAACCAACATGGTGGAACCCAGTATCTACTAAAAATACAAAAATTAGCTGGGCATGGTGGTGGGCGCCCGTAATCCCAGCTACTCAGGAGGCTGAGGCAGGAGAATCGCTTGAACCTGGGAGGTGAAGGTTACAGTGAGCCGAGATTGCGCCATTGCACTCCAGCCTGGGTGACAACAGTGAAACTCCATCTCAAAAAAAAAAAAAAAAAAGAAAAGAAAATTTTTTTTTAGACTGGAATAGACTGGAATCTGAGCAATCCTGAGCAAAGCCTCTTTATTTTTCACAAAATGTAAAATGTGGCTAATTGGCTTTCTTTAAATAAAAAATTCCCACTAAGTACATATTTATCCTTAAAATAATTTTATGATTTAAATATAGGAAATATTATATTTTCTTCAAAACACAAAATACATTCACTGGAAGTACTTAGAAAATAAAGTAGTAAATATCAAGTTAGGAAAACAGTAAATATAGTCAATTGAATGTGTTAGCAAAATAACTTTTCAAAAGTCAGAGTCCAACAGAAAATAAGAACTATATGTATTGTCTATAGCTATCAAATATAAGAAAAAGAAAAAACCGACAAAATTCATATTTATCTCACAGACACAGTAAAATAGCTCAGTAATGTGCCAGGAATAATTAGACTTTTATGGCAGATGATTAATTGTTTTGAACTCATGCTGTTTATCTAATTAAACTATTAGTAATACCAGCAGGTAAATTAACTTCATACTTCTTTTCTGGAAAGATAGATTTTTAATACTGATACAGTTGAGCAACCCTCCTGCAGAGCTGAATACACAAGCATTTTTGTTTTCAATTTTTGTTCTTCTTTCCAACAAAGAAATGCTTTAGCTTAATGTCGTATAGGTAATTTTAAGGAGCAGGGGAAAAGTAGGATACTTATTAATGATAAGCTTAAATCACATACAGCTATTTTAAGATTTTATTTGATAGATTACTATCTTGTGATTGTTCAATTTAGCAGATAATTCTACTCTTTGGTCTTCCTCCCTATTTATCTTCATCTTATGTACAAATGTACATTTTCTATAATGTATTTCAGGTAACATACACAGCTGTCAAGACCTGAAGTATAAAGAAAATAGGAACTTATAGAAAGATGGAAGAAGAGTATATCAAGCAGATGGAACTGGGAATTAAAGACACAGATACAGGAATAAGGCAAAAACAGTATGACTACTAGAAAGAGAATGGATTCAGAAATTTTCTGTGTAGGTGGAAGGTAAGAATGGAAACACAAAAAATAGTTAAGGACTACTGTAAAAGCCCAGGCAAGAGATGATGGACACCTGAACTGAGGTTGTGGTGGGAAAGAAAAATAGACAGATTTCATATATATTTTTGAAAAACAGGGAGATTTGATGATTCATTGAACCTAAAAATAAAAGTAATCAAAGATAATTCCTGTGTTTTTTTGGCTTGAGCATGTGGGTAAGTAGTGATGCCAGTTATTATTAAGTTGAGGAAGGGTGAGGAAGTGATATAGACAGGAGGCAGGGAAATACTGGGTAGAAGAGGGCAGACCCCAAAGAGGGCCACATTCTCAAGCCTGGACCTGCAGCCCAAAGTGAGAACATGTATTCCTGTTTTCCTGCCCAAATTTGCCTTTTCCAAAACCATGCTGGCTGGCCCCACCTCCCCATCCTGTACCCATAAAAACCCCAAGCTCCACCAGCAGAGTGGTAGAGTGGCAGAGGAGAGAAGAGAAGCAGCAGAAGGATATAAAAGAGAAGCAGCTTGACTTCAGAGGAACAGCTTGACAGCAGGACTTCACAGAAGAGTTCATCAGGGGACGCCAGAACTCCAGGGGAAGATCACCTTCCCACTCCATCCCCTTTCCAGCTCCCCATCCTGCTGAGAGCCACTTCTACTGCTCAATAAAATCCTCCACATTCACCACCCTTCAATTCATTCATGTGACCTTATTCTTTCTGGATGCCAGACAAGTACTCGGGTACCAAGAGGGCGGGTGCAAAATGCTGTCACCCTGATCCTCCATTGATCTGTTAAACACTTAAGTTGTCTGTGGGTGGCAAAGCTAAATGAGCACATTGTAACACATGCCCTCTAGGACTCCAGAGGTCACAGGTTCCCCGCCCCTCCCTGCTTCCCACCACCCACTGGGAAGCTGCCATGGGACTGCCCAGGATTCTACTCCTGCGGATGCCCAGAAGAACTTGTCTCAGTCCCTGCACCCACTCACCTGCATGCTCCCCTTCCCATAAGAGGTTGAGAGCTGCAAGCTGAGTAAACAAATCAATACCTTTGTGAGTCCCATGAAGGGGTCAAGGGAACTATCCCATTTGGAAGGAAGGGGCTGGAGGGGTGTTGTAATAAAACATTCTATTGGACATATTAAATTTGAGATGCTTACTAGACATTCAAATGGAGATTTCAAAAAGATAGCTGAATATGAGCCTGAAACACATCACTGCCTTCTAAATTTTATTTTAATCATACGCATATCTGTTAACAACTAGTTTATATTTCTGGTTGTATTAGGGAAGAAAGATGGTTTAAATTTTCTTTAACTATTAAGTAGATCCTCCTCTTAATTGTGACTGAGTCTTGAAATGCATACCAAAGGTCATAGGCTGTCTGTCCTTCCTCTTCTTTCTAAACTCCCAGTGAATTTCTGATAAGCAGAATGCTCCCCCTATTAATTCCATCTACTACCTAGAAACTGTGGATATGTTTCAATATATGCCTAACCGGACTTTGTGAATGTAATTAAGGCTACTAATTAGTGACTAAATAGATTCTCCTGGATTACTTAGGTGGGCCCAATCTAAAAACATTTGCTCTTGAAAGCAGAGAACCTTGTCCAGTTAGGAGCAGAAGAGAGCCATGGCAAGATGTCATGAGATTCCACGTGTGAAAAGGATCAACACACCATTACTGGCTCTGAGATAAAGTAGAAGCACCAGAGAGAGGGCTCTAAGAGCTAAGGGAGCCCCCTAGATGACAGTCAACAAAGAAACAGAGACCTTAGTCCTATAACCATAAGGTGCTGGATTCTGCCAGAAATATGGATCAGCTCGGAAGTAAATTCTTCCTCAGAAACTCCAGATAAGAGCCTGTCAGAATTCTGACCTACAGAACAGTGAGATAATAAATGGGTGTTATTTTAAGCCACTACATTTATAGTATTTTGTTATAGCAATAACAGAAAATTAACATAAGACTTAAATGTAATAAGGTGATGGGGATGAGGAAAGTGGGATTGTATTTCCAGAGTACTAAAATGTATGAAATATGGACATGTGAAACTCCTAGTCATGGTTGATGCGGGCACTGTCTCCCTTTAACACTTAGGGCCTTTTGTGTTGATGAGAAAATTTCATTGATCTATTAACGCCCTAGCCAAGACTATGGCCAGGTAGTCCCATAACTAAATCTCCATAGATGGGCTTCCTAAATACCTGAAATGTGAAGATGAAACTTCTCCCCTCAACCACCACTACCACCACAGAAATGGTGCAGGGCATGGGATAGTCACTCTTTTCACTCGCATGAGAACCTCAAGAGCATTGATAAGGGCAAACTTCGAACCTCAGACATTTACTGGACTGCCAGTGTAGTTGCCCTGACTGCACAGCATAAGGAGGTGAAGGTAGGGGGCTATAGACAGCAACATTACAAATGTCCAGTTTTAAAAAACACATATTTCCCCTTCACCCATAATTACTACCATAGAAACCCAATTTTCACCATTCAAATAATAACCTGACAACCTCACTCTTCAGGTAATGTGTAAAAAAGCATTCTGGATACGAAAGGCTGTAAAGCTGTACTAATACAAAATGAAAAAAACTTCAGGTAAACCAGTAGTCAAAAATCATGCACAGAAGTTTCATTTACACAAGATGACTTTCTCCTAGCTAACTCCTACTTGTTAACCAAAGTTTAGTTCAATGTTATTTCTTCTCTTCTAGTTCCTAAAATATATTAACACCCACATTATTGTACTGACCACATTGTAGTAATTGCATGCTTATACTTCCAACTCTGTGAGCTTCTCAAATCATTTCTTACCAGAATCTAACACAATGATGATCACACAGTATGCATTCAATACATGTTTTTGAATCGATTAATTTCAAGATACCATAGCTCTTTTATGAGACAGCTTTAGGTATCTAAAAGATGAGTCACAGACAGACAGAAATAGAGGCCCTTCATTAGGACCCAGTATATCACATGTATTTCTACACTACTTTCGGGAGCTATGCATTTCCAGTCGTCAATTTCTCTCTTTCAATTTAATATTATTGAGTGTAAAAATGTTAAGAAAATACAAAGCTTACTGCCTAGAACATTTTGGAATTCATTTATATTAGACTATGTAATATATTCTAAATGTTGTAAGATTGACTATAACAATGCTAACTTATTATATGTCAGGTATCATTCTAAGTGTTTTACATGAAGTAAATAAGGCATTTATTCCTCACAACTATCTACCTCTACATTGGATATTATTATCCCATTTTCCAGAGGGACAAAGAGGTTAAGTGTGTTGCAAAAGGTCACAAATTGCAACATTCTATAGAGTTCTACTTTATTTTCTCTATCCCTCTCCAAGAAGTTTATCAAACCAATTTTAAATGAATTACATTCCCAAAAGTTTTAAGCCTTCCCAATTTTTTAAATAAATGGCAATATATAGAAGTGTCATGAAACTAGAGGTTTAAAATTACTAAGATTTTGTTAGTACTCTGCTGTTGTACATATGGTTTCTCCTTTTTCTTTAGAACTCTGGTAAGTGATTATTGAACCCAACATTAGCTTCTCTATAAGGAACTGGTGCTGATTTCAGTAACTTTCATTTCTATATCACTCTTCAAGTAACTTTCTTATGGTGATTCTGATAAATAGCTAACAAAGTTGATATAGTTTTAATATCAAGTAATATCTGAAGAAACTTTAATATTGCAGAAAAGTCAAAATTAACTACAACTCCATCCTCTGGGAGAAACAATCTCATACATCACTATGTGGTATCCTATTCCAATAAATTCTAACACATTTTAGAACTATGAAATAAATGTGAGCCTGAGGCACTAGAACTACATTATAGCTTAAACTGACACTGTTTGAAATCACCCAGGCCCCAAATGTATGGTCTGCTGCCAACCACGGCAGAACAGTTACATGACACTTATCTCACAGTATTATAAGCTATGAAGTCAGCCAGAAGGTGGCAGAATGGGGCCATTTAGGCTTCACATACATACCAGAAAAATCTTTTATTGTCATTACCTTAAATTTTGGCAATATAAGATAAACACAATTTTAGGTTCTTATACAAATAAAAGTGTAATGTACTAGAAATATGCAATAACATCATTTTATTTATACAAATCAAACTATAAAATTCTCACATAAACTGCCATATCAGAAACTAATACCCATTTTCCCTCTCTCATAAATCTATTTATACGACCCATGAAAAAACTAAGTCTTCGAAAGTTCCCCCATATAATTCCAAAACGTCCTTTTAATTCACTAACAATTTAATGGAAAAATACTAGTAAACATTACATTACATTATATTTAATTTGGTAAGTTCAATCATAATTATATAATGGCAAGGTAAAATCTTTTATAACATCTCATGTAACTTTTAAGAAAACAATTGTTCTTATATTGGATTTAATGGAGTTTACACACTATGACTTAATATATGGCAGATTAGCCATATTATTCTTCTATTACATTTGACTGCTTACAATGGATCTGTTTATTTCTGCATTCCTGGTACCTATCACAGGACTTAGAACACATAAACCCTCAATTGAGAAACACTTGCTTAATTGACTGTAAGATTTCAAACAGAAAACTGAAGGCCAAAAGCAATTAAGCAGACAGCTAAAACACCAACTTGTATTAACATGGTTATTTTTATTTTTCCATCAAGTGACCAGCCTTCCCAAATGAAAAACAAAACGACCTACAGAAACGAGATTTTAAAGCCAGATCTGCCAACATTAGCCTATTTACATCAGAGGGAGAGGTTGAAGAGTGCTGGAGAGAATTGTTTTGGAGGAGTTACGAGGTATGCAACACATTTAGGGAAGGAGGTCACCCTTACCTCAAATCAACTGAGAGGCTTCAAGGGAACCACTCAGAGACTTAACATGTACCACTAGGGTTTATAAGAGTTAGGGGCTGTTTTGGGGGACTCACCAAATGTACAAAATGTAAAGGTACTAAATGGTAGATAAAAACCACCTCTGCACAGTGGCAGAGTGAAAAGAGTTGTGTTGTCAGGGGGCTCAACTTGGAATAGCAGGGAAAATACATTTATGTCCCATAGACCCCAGAAAAGACAGTGTGGGCAAGGGAATCATAAGTGGCCAGCCAGAGGAGAGGCCTTCTCTCACAAAGGGAACTGAAATCTGAGGGCCACAGTAGGTTTACTGTGAAGCTAACAGAGATTAAATTTCAGGACCTCTCAAGTGCAGGCGACCCTTCTAATACCCTGGGAGAGATTCTAGCATTGTGTTCGCAAGAACACATGCTTTTGTAAGATTTGCAAAAGTAAGATATTTTAATAGCAATTGGTTGAGATTGCTGTCTCTTTTCTCTCCAACTTCCCCTTCTTCACACTTTCCATTATGTCAGGTGCTAATGGAATGGAGCTAGGCATTTTAGAGATCTGGATAAGGGAAAGTTGAGGTGGTAATGTACAGTTTTAGCTACAACTGGCAAGAAGTTTGGGGATTTTTCAATTAAAAAGTAAAAAATGACAGACTGATGATTTGAATGTGTTACATATATAATGTATATGAGTATATATGTATAATATATGAATGTATATGAGGAGTACCTCCTTTTTCATCTTCAAATTTATGTATTAAAAAACCAAGATAAATTTAGAAGAAACATAATGAAATATGAAACAGATTATAAAGATGAGACATAAAAATGTTCCTATATAGAAAAGTGAATTCAAGTTATTTTGTATAACAAATACACTAAATTATGAAAAAAGGAAAAATTACAAATAGAAATAATGAATAGGCATGTTGTTTCATAATGTAATTAATGAAGATAATTATGAGCATGTTAGAAAAGATGCTTAAGTCTCTTGGCAATTGACACAAAATAGTAACAATAACAAAGATACATAAAATTAGTGATAGCTAGTACAAGAACATTAAAGATAAACTATTAGTGAATATTGTTACTTCAAAAATTACCTAAGATCAAGATTTGAAAAGTCCTGAAATCTTGTAGCTCATATACAAAAGAAACTTCTCAGGAACCATTACATGGTGTTTCTTCAACCATAAAAAACAAGTATCTGGGAACCAGAAGGTGGATGTGGGAGTGGTAGATATCACCACCCTATTTCACTGAATCTATGACTATCAATTATAAAAATCATCATTATATCATGTACCACTAATAAAAAAAGAAAAAACTGCAGTAATTAAACTATGAGATACTTTGTCAGTTATAAATTTTCCGTATTAAGAGAGAACTATTTTTGATTTATTTAGATACAACTTTTTCATTTCTTTTTCTTTTCTTTTTTTTTTTTTTTGAGACGGAGTCTCGCTCTGTCGCCCAGGCTGGAGTGCAGTGGCCGGATCTCAGCTCACTGCAAGCTCCGCCTCCTGGGTTTACGCCATTCTCCTGCCTCAGCCTCCCGAGTAGCTGGGACTACAGGCGCCCACCACCTCGCCCGGCTAGTTTTTTGTATTTTTTTAGTAGAGACGGGGTTTCACCATGTTAGCCAGGATGGTCTTGATCTCCTGACCTCGTGATCCGCCCGTCTCGGCCTCCCAAACTGCTGGGATTACAGGCTTGAGCCACCGCGCCCGGCCAAGATACAACTTTTTAATATCACTCTTATACACATACAAAGTGAAAAAAATTTTAATTTGTTAAGAAATGCCTAAAATGCTTTCATATTCATAGTCTGACTCTTCCAGACTATTTTTTGATGCACAGTCATTACTGTGTGTTTTTACACAATTATCGTTCTTTATGATATCAAAAATATTGGTACAGTATTTCTTGAGGTAC
This sequence comes from Rhinopithecus roxellana, assembly GCF_007565055.1. Lineage (NCBI taxonomy): Eukaryota > Metazoa > Chordata > Mammalia > Primates > Cercopithecidae > Rhinopithecus > Rhinopithecus roxellana. The sequence goes on along the minus strand of NC_044560.1, from coordinate 66,103,275 downwards.
TCTACTACCATCTCCTATATTTCCTTCCAACCTGCTGATACTCATTTTCATGTTTGTGCATGCACAGACAATAACAAGCACATCACAAGAATTGCCTGACTGATGTCATCATTTTAGGAAGCATCCTAATTTCGAATACATGAAAATGTGAGACAAAAGTATGTATGTTAAAAGTAATGAACTATAGTATCATAAGTTAACCATTTGAAAATTTTCTACTTCTTGTCTCTGTAACTTTGGACTCTAATAGTTGAGAAACTTTAATACCCTTGGAAGTACTCTTCAAGAAATATGAATTTAGAAGTACTCTTCAAGTATGGGAAGTACCTGTAACAATTAATCCCTTGAACCAGAAGTTTAGAGTGCCAGATGGGTATTCTGGTCACATTTCACTGAAAAATACAGGCCAGAAAGGAAAGTTATTTCTGTTTGGGTGATTAATCCTGGTTATTACTGAGACATAAAGTTGTGTTATAGACAGAGGCGGAGTACCTTCTTGTAATTTGCATATTGAGTGTAAAAACAGAGAAGACTTCAGTATTCCAATATAGGAAAAACTACCACGGTCTCAATTATTCAAGAATGATGGTCTAAACTACTACCCTGAAAAAGAACTCCTTCTACACTTACATGCTGGCAGTGGGAAATTTACAGCAACTTCCAAACAGAACAAGGACTATAGCAGCTACCCATAAATGCCACCTTGCTATGCTATATATGTTCCTTTCTGTTTCGATCAGTTTGAATAGGGTCTCTGCTTCTTGCAACTGAAAGAAACTCGTTAAATACATATTCCAAAAATAAGAATATTTCTTAGATTATCCTACTTTTGATACATATGTCAACTTTATATACTTTTGGTATATAAACTCACCTCTAGGAGCTGCTAGGTAACAACAGAAGTGACTTCCCACCTTCCTCAACTGAAGAAGTAAATATTATAATAAGTGATCCTTAAGTTCCCTCTGTTACCAAGCAGAGTCCTAGGTTTTTCTACCACAGTCACTGATGCTGTGTTTCAAAGGTCAGTGTCCTTGGTGAGGAGCTGTTGTTTCACTCTTTCTGCTGTGCTCAGGTTTGCAATGCCATTTCCCAGGCTTTCTTCTTCACTTTAAGCTTTATATCAGGTAACCAAAGAGAATTATGGCTGTTTTATATTTGTTTCTTAGATTTTTTTCTTTTGTCACTCTTATTCCCAGCACCCAGAAATACTATTATTGATATTTTGGAATATTTGCTTCAAGTCCATATTTCTGTCTATAATATTAAAATGTATATATTTTGAATATATTATCTATTTGAAAGTTAGAAAATTACAAATAATGGGATTTTGGTACAAGATGGCTGAGTAGAGATGTGAGACACCTGCTCTCTCCAGAAAGAAGAACCACAATTATGAATAGATAATCATACCATGAATAGAACATCTAGGAAAGAACACTAGAGTACAATGGAGAACACACAGGGAACATTTGAGGCACAGAAGGAAAAGGAAGCAAGTTGCCAAGTTGGTCAAGATTGGCTGGGAGCCTAGAAGGGCTCCATATTACAGGGACAGCATAAGTGACAGAACTGTAGCAGTTCACATCTCTGCCACGGACTGCTGTGAACTAAACCTCAGTAGAACTCCTCTACCAACAGGAACACTGAAACTAGCATGACTGGTGGATTGGAGATTATGTGAAGGCATTACAACAGACAAGGAATTCATGCTGGCTCACTCACTCCCACCTAGGCATGAACAGCTGCAGCAAGGTGCCATTTTGAGAGCAGAGCCATCACGGGAAGTTTTGCAGCAATAAATGTCTATTATCAAAAAAGTAGAAAGATTACAAATTAACATATAACAAGATACTTCAAGAAAACAGAAAAGCAAGAACAAATTAAACTCCAAATTAGCTGAAGAAAAGAAACAAAGTCAGAGCAGAAGTAAATGAAATAGAGGCTTTATAAACAACATAAAGGATCAACAAAAGTTTAGTTCTTTGAAAAGGTAAACAAAATTGATAAACTGCTAGCCACAGTAACCAAGAAAAGAGAAGATACAAACAAACAAAATCAGAAATGAAAAAGCAGACATTACAACTGATACCACAAAAATACTAAAGATCATCAGAGACTATTATGAACAACTAAATGCTGACACACTGGAAAACCTAGAGAAAATGGATAAATTCCTGGAAACAAACAACTTACTAACATTAAATCAGGAAGAAATAGAAAATCTGAGTAGTTCAATAACAAGTAGAGAGATTGAATCAGCAATAAAAAGTATCTCAATAAAGAAACGACAAAGACTGGATGGATTTACAGCTGAATTCTACCCAATGTACAAAGGATAACTAATACCAATCTTCCTGAAGCTATTCCAAAAGATCAAAGAGGAAGAAACACTCCCTAACTCATTCTACAAGGTCAGCACCAATCTGATACCAAAACCTGACAAAGAACAAAAAAAAGAAAACTACAGGTCAACATCTCTGCTGAACAGACACAAAAATCCTCAACAAAATACTATTAAACCAAATCCAATAGCACATCAAAAAGATAATACGCTATAATCAAGTGGGATTCATTCTGGGAATGCAAGAATGGTTCAACATATGCAAATCAATAAATGGGATGTACCACATCATCAGAAAAAATCATATTATCTCAATGGATGCAGAAAAGACATCTGAAAAAAAAACCCTCAACATCCCTTCATAGTAAAACTCAACAAACTAGGCATAGAAGAAACATATCTCAAAATAATAAAGGCCATACATGCCAAACCCACAGCTAACATCATAATAAACGGCGAAAAGCTGAAAATCTTTCCTCTAAGAACTAGATCAAGAGCAGGATGCCCACTTTAACTACTATTATTCGACATACTGCAGGAAGTCCTAGCCAGAGGAAACAGGCAAGAGTAAGAAATAAAAAGGCATCCAAATTGGAGAAGAGGAAGTCAAATTGTCCCTCTTAGCTGATGATATGATTTTATAGCTAGAAAAACCAAAGACTTCACCAAAAACTCCCTGATTTGATGGATGAATTCAATAGAGTTGCAGGAGACAAAATCAACATTCAGAAATCAATAGCATTTCTATACACCAATAATGATCTAGCTGAGAAAGAAATAAAACCAATCCTATTTACAATAGCTACAAAAAGAATTCCTAAAAATAAATTTATCCAAGAAGGTGAGAGAGCTCTACATTTAAAACTGTAAAACACAAATAAAAGAAATTGAAGATGAAAAAACATCCATGCTCATGAATTAGAAGAATTAGTACTGTTAAAAATGACCATACTTCCCAAAGCAATCTACAGACTCAAGGTAATCCATATCAAAATACCAACATCATTTTTCACAGAATTAGAAAAAAGTAATTCTAAAATTCATATGCAACCTAAAAGGAGCCAAAATAGCCAAAGCAACTCTGAGCAAAAAGAACGAAGCTGGAGCATCACATTACCTGATTTCAAAGTATATTAGAAGGCTATAGTAACCCAAACAGCACAGTATTGGTATAAAAAAAGACACATAATGGAACTAAATAGAGAACCCAGAAATAAAGCCACATATTTACAGTCAATTGATCTTCGACAAACCTGACAAGAGCTTCCACTGGGGAAAAGACACTCTCTTCAACAAATGGCCCTGGGAAAACGGAATAGCCACATGCAGAAGAATGAAACTAGAACCCTATTTCTCTCCACACAGAAACATCAACTCAAAATGGACTACAGACTACATAAGACCGAATTATAAAAATACTAGAAGAAAACCTAGGAGAAACTCTCCTGGACATTGCTCTAGGCAAAGAATTTTTTTTTTTTTAATGTTTTTTTATTTTTGAGACGGAGTTTCTCTCTTGTTGCTCAGGCTGGAGTGCAATGGCATGATCTCCGCTCACCGCAACTTCCGCCTCCTGGGTTCAAGCGATTGTCCTGCCTCAGCTTCCCAAGTAGCTGGGATTACAGACATGCACCACCACGCCCAGCTAATTTTGTATTTTTAGTAGAGATGGGGTTTCACCATATTGGTCAGGCTGGTCTTGACTTCCCAACCTCAGGTGATCTGCCCGCCTCGGCCTCCCAAAGTGCTGAGATTATAGGCGTGAGCCACCGCGCCCAGCCTAGGCAAAGAATTTACAACTAAAACCTCAAAAATACAGGCAACAAAAACACCAACAGACAAACAAAACTTAATTAAACTAAAAAGCTTCTGCACAGAAAAAAAAAATAATCAGCAGGGTGAAGAGACAACCTGTTGAATGGGAGAAAATACCTGCATGCTACTCATATGCAACAGGGGACCAACATCCAGAATATAAGTGAAACTCAAATAACTTAATAGGAAAAACATAATCCCATTAAAAAGCAGGTAAATGACATGAGTAGACATTTTGCAAAAGAAGACAAACAGCCAACAGGTTTATGAAAAATGCTCAACATCACTAATCATCAGAGACATTCAAATTGAAACTTTAACTAGATATCACTTTACTCCAATCAGAATGGCTATTATTTAAAAAAAAAAAAAGTAGCAGCTATTGGAAGGATGTGGAGAAAAGGGAATTCTTACACATTTTTGTAAGAATGTAAATTAGTACTGCCACTATGGAAAATGGTGTGGAGATTTCTCAAAAGCCTAAAATCAGAACTATCATATGATCCAGTAATCCCACTACTGGGTATCTACCCAAAGGAAAAGAAGACAGTGTATCAAAGAGTATCTGCACTTGTGTGTTTATTGCAGCACTATTCACAATAGCAAAGCTATGGAATCAACCTAAATGTTCACCAATGTCTAAATGGATAAAAAAATGTGGTATATATGCAGAATGCAATATTACTTGGCCATAAAAAAATGAAATCTTCTCATTTGCAGCAATATGGCTGGAACTGGAGGTCATTATTTAAAGTGAAATAAAATATTTGATCATATGGAGGAAGAGAATGGAAAGAAACAGCAGAGACTGGGAAGGGTGACTAGGACGGAAGGGGGAGGAGAGCAGTGAGGCTGAAGAGAAGTGAATTAAAGGGTACAACCGTATAGTAAGATAGAAGGAATATATTCATTGTTTGATAGCAGAGTAGGGTAAGTAAGCAAAAATACATTGTACTTGGGTGATTGACACTCTAAATACCCTGACTTAATCACTATAATTTACATACATGTAACAAAATTCACGCTACCCCATAAATTCATAAAAGCAAAAAAAAAAAAAAGACACTACAAATAACGCTAAAGACCCTCCTGATTACTATCCACCTCTTAATTCTCCTTCTCTGCCCTTAGAAACAACCACTATTCTGAATTTGCTTATAACTTTCAAATGTCTTTTTTATACTTTTATATACATGTTTACGTGTAAAACATATACTGCTTTACTTTTCTAATTTGCCTGGATGGTATCATGCTCTACATATTTTGCAAACTACTTTTTTCAAATGTACTATATTTTACCTGCTTCTTTATTGATGGGCTTTTAGATTATTTCTAGTTTCCAGTATCACAAGTAATTAAATAATGGACATCGTGTTCATGTCTCTTTCTTTCTGTTTCCATTTTGTTTCTCCTAACATGACATACCTGTACCCTGATTTCTTCCAGCTCTCCTTCCTACAAGTGTTGGTCTACCATCCCAGGTTACAGTAATGTTTATAAAGTCCCTAGCTATTAATCATTTTAACAGTTTTATTGAGATAACTTATGTACCACAAATTTCACCAGTTTTAAATGGAAAATTTGGTGATTTTTAATAAGTTGTGAAATGGTTGCCATAATTTAATACTGCATCATTTTTCTCATCATCCCAGAAAAGGAGCCTCATTCCCATTTGTGGTAATTTTCCATTCTCACCCCTAGCCCTGAGCAAGCACCAGTCTACTTTCTGTATCTACAGATTTGTCTTTTCTTTTCATATAAATGAAATCACACAATGTGTGGTATTTTGTGTCTTACCTCTTTCATTAGCGTGTTTTTGACGTTTATCATGTTGCAGCATGTATTGATTCCTTGTTCCTTTTTATTGTTGAATAGTATTGAATTACACGGATAAGCCATATTCTCCTTATTCACCAATTGTTGCCACTGTATGGTAACTAAGAATAATGATGCTATGAATATTCAAGTACAAATTATTGTGTGGAGGAGTGTTTTTAGTTCTCTTGGTTATTTTTCAAGAAGTGCACATTGCTGGGTATGGCAATCTGATACTTAACATTTTAAGAAACTGCAAAACTGTTTCCAAAGCAGCTGTATCATTTTATATTTCCACCAGCAATGTCTGAGGGTTCCCATCTCTTTGCATCCTCACCAATATGTCTTTTTTGGATACATACTTCATTTTGAACATGTATAAGTGTTTCTACTCAGAAGATACCTAACAGTAGAATTCCTGGGTCACAGTTTATATCCATTTTCATTTTAACTAATATAACCAAATTGTCTCAGGAATGGCTATCCCAATTTACATTTGACATACTTGTCATATGTGATACTATGTGACTTGTTCATCTTTGCTAATCTGGTGAATAAAAAAAGGTACCTCATTTTAAATCATATTTCACTGATCACTAGTGAAATAAAATATTTTCATATGTTAATTGATCATCTAAATTTCATATTTAGTAATTTATCCATTTATATCCTTTGCTATGTTTTTCTATTTCAGTTTTAGTCTCTTTATGTTGACTTATAAAATGTTCCTTATTCTGGGTATTAATCCTCTGTCAGTTTTACTCTTGGAAAATATTTCCTACTAACCTCCTTAAGGAATTTCGAACACTGTATCTCAGAGTTCTCCCATGTAAAAACATTCCTCTGTCACTCAGTCACTTAGGTTTCTTGATTCCTGTGCCTAAGACTTTGTCAATCCTAAGAGTACCTTCCACTGGTTTCTTGGGAGCCCTATCAGGCACATACAAATAAGATACCTTGCTACTTGCCTTTCTTGGTAGGACATGTGAATTAGACTCCCCTTTAAGACCTGTACTAGTCTGGATCGTTAGTTGCAAAAATGTAAAATAAAAACTGACGCTAGTCAATTTAAGCAGAAAATGAATTTATTAGATTGAGTACATATGGAATGGATGAGAAGACTAAAAAATCAGATTTAGCCAGGAACCAAATGAGGCAAGACATAGTTAAAAAGTATGGCCAGGCATGTTGGCTTATGCCTGTAATCCTAGCACTTTGGGAGGCCGAGGCAGGTGGATCACTTGTGGTCAGGATTCGAGACCAGACTGGCCAACATGGTGAAATCCCATCTCTACTTTAAAAATTACAAAAATCAGCCAGGCACTGTGGCGCATGCCTATAATCCTAGCTACTTGGGAGGCTGAGGTAGGAGAATCGCTTGAACCTGAGAGGTAGAGGATGCAGTCAGCACCACTGCACTCTGGCCTGAGAGACAGAGTGAGATTCCGTCTCAAAAAAAGGAAAAAAAAAAAAAAGCTGTCCAACTTAGGACACCATCTACTGTGAAATGAACACCTGCCTCCAATGCTGATGGCAATGTCACCAATGGATATACATTACTGCATCACTATATTCTCATTCTGTAAAACTCATCATTTAATCTTTTGTCTTTGAGTTAGGCTCACAAGACTCACTTGCAATATTGGTTTCTTATTAATGTAACAAGTAAACTCTGGCCTGAAGGTGAAGTACACAGTTGTAATTATTTCCAGGGACATAGTCTTCTTGACTACTAAGTAGCTGTATTTTGATGCTATTTTCCCAATCTTATATTAGAAATAAACACTAAATAAAAATTGTAAGCAATAGTTGCCACATCATTCTCTGGGGTCAGTAGAGATGTTTTTGCAGTCGTTTTTAGATATATGTATGTAAGTTGTTATGACTAAAGACACAAATCACTCTGAAAAATATCTCGGATCTATGCTTTTACCTTCCAAGTAATTGTATTCATTTATTCATCAAGTACTTGTTGAGTGACTACCATGTACCAGGCAGCATACTATATGCTAGATTTCTGTGATGAGCAAAAACAGACATAGATCAGTGAAGAGAATGAACTGTAAAAAAAGTAATATAACTGTATAAGTGTATGAAAACATATGAGACCCTACTGTAGTGTGGTAAGATCAAAAAAGGCTTTCCAGAAGGCATAATGATTGAAACAAAATGTGAAGAATGTGAAGAACAGTTAATCTAGCAAAGAGGAAGGAAGTAAAGAGTCTTCCAGGAAGGAAAGACTATGGGTCAAGGCCTTAAGAAAGCCAAGTACAGGGGTAAATTTTGGAAATGATAGTTTTATTTTGAAGTTTTAAAATTTTACTTTTTATATGAAAGATATTTCAAACCTACAGAAAAAGTTACAAAAGTAAAAATAATATGAAGAATGCCATTTTTCCTTTGTCCATATTCACCTATTATCAACATTTGACCCCATGTGCTTTATTCTTCAGTTGCCTGCTCGCTCTCCTGCCCTCCCTCTTTCTCTGTCATCCCTTTCCCCAATTTTTCAACCACTGAGGTAAGTTACATACATCATGGCTCTAGATCTCTTAAAAATATTTTTGTATTTTTTTCGAAGAGTAAAGATATTTTCTCATACAACCACAGTGCAATTATAAACTGGTAAATTTAATGTTGGCACAATACTTTTATCTAGCCTATCACTCATATTCTTTTTCAAATTTTTTTTTTTTTTTTTTTTTTTTTTTTTTTTTTTTTTTTTTTTGGAGACGGAATCTCACTCTGTCGCCCACGCTGGAGTGCAGTGGCACAGTCTCTGCTCACTGCAAGCTCCGCCTCCCGGGTTCACGCCATTCTCCTGCCTCAGTCTCCCAAGTAGCTGGGACTACAGGTGCCCGCCACTACACCCGGCTAATTTTTTGTATTTTTAGTAGACACGAGGTTTCACCGTGTTAGCCAGGATGGTCTCATTCTCCTGACCTCGTGATCCACCCGCCTCGGCCTCCCAAAGTGCTGGGATTACAGACGTGAGTCACAGCACCCGGCCTATTTGTATTTTTTTAAATCACTCACATTCCAATTTGTCATTTGACCCAATAATATACTATATAGTATTTCTTCCCTTTGAGTATACGAACCACTTGAGGATCAGGCCTTGCATTTAGTTGTTATGTCTTTTACTCTGCCTTTAATCTAGAAAATTTCTACAGCGTTTCTTTGTCTTCTATGGCATGGACATATGCTTTTAAGTTCAGGGGTACATGTGCAGGTCTGTAATATACATAAACTTGTGTCATGGGGGTTTATTGCACAGATTATAGAAATTATAGTTTAAAAAATATATATACTTACCCAGTAGAATCTGATCAAAATGTTGGAAATTATATATGGGTTCTATTTTACCCTTGGGTTAATTCCTTTGAGATGTTTCTATAAAATCAAATAATGGAAGGATTATGTACAGTAAATCTTTAATAATCAATACTAATGTAAGATATTACTATAGATTATCTTAAGCAGAAAACAGACAAAACAATTTTGATTTAGCATTGAACTAACCCCGTATTTTTTCTAAACTAATAAAAGAAGTAATTTGTAGTATCTTAGTAAACATTAGCTAGCAGTACAGAAAGGCTCATTTTGTGTTTGGGGCACATTTCTGCATACATTTTGGGTGTTAAAGTCAGTAGTAATGCCGGTGCTATCACAGTAATAACAAAGTCTTATTGTGCCTTAAAAGTACTTTAAGAAGTGATAGGGGAAAAAATCAAACAAGATAAAGGGGCCAAATCATGACAGTTCTTATATGTCAGGCTAAGAATAGATTTTATCTTATATGCAATGGAGCACCATAAAGATAATTTTAAGCAGGGAGTTAGATTAGATTTGGAAGATCGACTAGGAAAATTGAAGGCAGGGAGAATGGCTAAGAAACTGTTGTAGATATCTTCAAAAGGGTTGATAAAGACTGAACTAAGCTAGAATCAGTGAAATTAGAAATAAAGGGACAAATCTCTAAGAGTCAGTCACCAAGGAGAGGTAGAGGACAAGGAAAATTAAAGAATCTAAGATCTGACACCCAAAATTCTGGCTTATATGACTAAAGAGGTGCATCATTTTCATCAAAATAGGAAGTATATATTCAGGGAAAGATAATTTCCCCAACTTGACTTTGCAGGGTTCACATCCAGCAAAAATTAGATACACTCAGAGCACAGAAGAGATATATGTTGTCACAAAGATAGAAAGTAATTGGAAGTGGCAGAACATGAAGTAATTAGTGAATAAGTCACTTGGGGGAACACTATAGATTAGGGAAACTCTACTACAGAGTAAGGGAAAAAACTCACAACAAATTATTGATATTTGCCATGGCAGGAAGGAATGATATCAACCTCAGATGATTTGAGGCGTAAACAGAAAGAAAGAAAATGGAACCAGTGTATTACCCTACTAAAAAAAAAGTAAGAAAATGGAACCAGTATATTACCCTACTTAAAAAGTTTGGTTTTGAAGGGAAATTGAAAATAAGATGATGATACAGCATAGAGGTAGCAAGTTTACATTTTCTTTCCAGAGGAAATTGAGCATTATGGGAAAAACTAAAGTGTGTGTATATGTGTGTGTGTGTGTGTGTGTGTGTATATATATACTTATATATATGTAAACATACATACACTCTCACACATATAGCCTATGCACATCTTCCCATATACTTTAAATCATCTCTAGATTATTTATAGTACCTAATACACTGTAAATGCTATGTAAATAGCTGTTACACAGTATTGTTTTTTATTTGTATTATTTTGTATTGTTGTATTGTTATCTTTTACTGTTTTGTTGTTTTAGTATTTTTGATACATGGCTGGTTGAATTATCTTGGTTGGTTGAATCCAAGGATATGGAGGGCTATCTGTATCATGTTTTTGTGGGAAAATTTGAATAGACATATATGTATATATGTACACACACACATGCACTCTGGGGAAGAACAGAGCAGAATGAAAAAGCTGAAAGTATGAATAGGACTTTTAAAGCATGATACCAAAGGTAAAAGCCATAAAACATACACTTGACTATATAAAAAGTTAACTTATTATAAAATGTGAAAGATAAATCAGAAAAGTTTATAACATATATAACCAGAAAAGGGTTAATAAAAGGGCTTAAGATATTCACATATACTTCAATAGAAGTATGAGCATAAGAAAGATGAGACTAGGTGATTTATTAAGTATATACAAATTATCAATATAAAAATTAGCAATAAATATAATGCTCAGTTTTCTCTGGAAATAAAAAGAAATTTAAATTAAAAATATGAGAGGCTATCTTGTGCTTAGTAACTGGATTAAATTGTAAAAATTATAAATAATTTTCATAATGTTTCAGGGAAACACCCTTGTTATTTTTCAATCATGTGTATGAGAAACATGTATCACAAGACTTAAAGTATGTCTACAAAAGTATTAGTGTAAGTACTGTTTGTATTTTTTCAAAGAAAGATTGGAAACAATCTAAATGCACAACAATAGGGACTCCTGTCTATAAAAGAAAGTACATATCCATACAATGGAACACTATATAGTCATAAAAATGCTACTGTAACATCCATCAGAATGGCTAAAGCAAAAATGAAAGGAAAAACCAAAAGTCGATGAGAATGTGAAACAATGAGAACCCTCATGCAATGCTAGTAGTAGTGCAAATTCATACAACCATTTTGGAAACATATTTGACAGTATCTACTAAAGCTGAATGCCCATTCCTAGATATATATACTCAGTAGAAATGCATACATGTTTGCCAAAATACATATACTAGAAAGTTCATAGTAGCACCATTTATAGTAGGCCCCAAAAGGAAACATCACATCCCGTCAATAGTAGAACATTTAAACTGTGACATATTCACAAAATAGAACATTATACAGCAAAGAAAATGAACAATTTCCAACTATACCTAACAAGAGGAATGAATCCCACAAACAAATTGTCAGGCAGAAAGAAACCAGGGACAAAAGAGTACATACTGAGTACATGCTGTGTGATTACCTTTATAAGAGAGGCAAATGTAATCAATCCTGTCAAGGTAGAGAGAATGGTTACCCTTGAATTGGGGGGATAAAAAATTAGTTCCATACACTTATTTCTTAATACATTTAACATACTGACTATACAACAGATTCCTTGCAGATTATCCAAATGCAAAGAAAAAATCAAAAATGAAAAAAGCAAATTTTGTCAGAATATATAATAGGGATGGTAGATTAGAATAATGGTTACTAGGGCAGGTTCTTAAATCAAGACTATCTGGATGTGAATCCCAGTTATGTGATCTTGGGCACATTATTTAACAACTGTGGGCATCAGTTTCTCATCTGCAAATGAGGTTAATAAAAGTACACTCTTTATGGGAGGGTCTTCAGGTGGATTAAATAAACAGATTTAAGCACTTATAATGGTGTCTGGTATATAATAAGCACTGTATTATTATCATTATAATCTGAATTTGTTAAAACTCATTTTTTTTAGTATTTTAATTTTAGGTTCAGGGGTACATGTGCAAGTTTGTTATATAGGAGCTTGGCATACAGATTTTTTCATTATCCAGGTATAGCCAATAGTTTTTCTTTTTCTTTTCTTCTTTTTCTTCTAAACCTGTCCCTCCTCCCGCCATTCACCCTCAAGTATATCCTAGTGTCTATTGCTCCCATCTTTCTGTCCATGTGTTCTCATTATTTAGCTCCCACTTATAAGTGAGAACATGTGATATTTGGTTTTCTGCTCCTTTGTTAGTTTACTAAAGATAACGGCCTCCAGTTCCACCCATGTTCCCGCAAAGGACAGGAACTCCTTCTTTTTCATGACTGCATAGTATTCCATGGTGTATATGTACATTTTCTTTACCCAGTCTACCATTGATGGACATTTAGGTTGACACTATGTCTGTGCTATTGTGAATAGTGCTGCAATGAATAAACAAGTGCATGTGTCTTTATGGTAGAATGATTTCTATTCCTCAGGATATATACTTGGTGGGATTGCTGGGTCCAATGGTAGGTCTGATTTTAGATCTTTGAGGAATTTTCATGCTGCTTTCCACAATGGTTGAACTAATTTACACTCCACCAGCTGTGTAAGTGTTCCCTTTTCTCTGCAAGCTTGTCAGCATGTTTTTTACTTTTTAATAATAGCTGTTCTGACTAGTATGAGATGGTATCTTGTGGTTTTGATTTGCATTTCTCTAATGATTAGTGATATTGAGCATTTTTTCATGTTTGTTGGCCACATGTATGTCTTCTTTTGAAAAGCGTCTGTTCATGTCCATTGTCCACATTTTAATAGGGTTGTTTGCTTTTTGTTTGTACATTTGTTTAAGTTCCCTGTAGATTCTGGATATTAGACCCAGACTAATTATACATTAGTCAGATGCATAGTTTGCAAATATTTTTGTAGGTTGCTTGTTTATTCTGTTGATAGTTTCTTTTGCTGTGCAAAAGCTCTTTAAATAGGTCCCATTTGTCAACTTTTGCTATTATTGAAATTGCTTGTGCCGTTTTCATTCTGAAATTTTTGCCCATTCTTATGTCCAAAATGGTATTTCCTAGGTTATCTTCTAGGGGTTTTATAGTTTTAGGTTTTACATTTAGGTCTTTAATCCATTTTGAGTTGATTTTTGTATATGGTATAAGGAAGGGGTCCAGTTTCAGTCTTCTGCATATAGCTAGCCAATTATCCCAGAATCATTTATTGAATACGGAGTCCTCTCCCCATTGCTTGTCTAATCAGGTTGGTTAAATATCAGTTTGTTAAAACTGACACATATATCCATTTTATATATGTTTCAAAATATATTTTTCTTTTAGGTTCAGGGGCATATCTGTATGTTTGTTTTATATGTAAACTCATGACTCGGGGGTTTGGTGTATGGATTATTTTGTCACCTAGGTACTAAGCATTCTACTCAATAGGTTTGTTGTTGTTGTTTCCTTTTTTTCTTTCTCTTCTGAACCTCTCCCTCCTCCTGGGTGTGTGGCTTTATTTCTGGACTCTCTAGTCTGTTCCATCGGTCTATGTGTCTGTTTTTGTACCAGTACCATGCTGTTTTGGTTACCATAGCCTTAGAGTACAGTTTGAAGTCAGGCAATGTGAGTGCTCCAGCTTTGTTCTTTTTGCTTAGGATTCCCTTGGCTATTTGGGCTCTTTTTTGGTTCCATATGAATGTTAGAATAGTTTTTTTCCAGTTCTGTGAAGAATGTAATTGGTAGTTTGATAGAAATAGCATTGAATTTGTTGTAAATTGCTTTGGGCAGTATGGCCATTTTAACCATGTTGATTCTTCCTATCAAAGAGCATGAAGTGCTCTTCCATTTGTCTGTGTCATCTCTGATTTCTTTGAGCAGTGTTTTGTAATTTTCATTGCAGAGATCTTTCACCTTGGTTAGCTGTATTCCTAGCTATTTTATCCTTTTTGTAGGAACTGGGAATGAGATTCTATTCTGATTTGGCTCTCAGCTTGGGTGCTGTTAGTGTAAAGCAATGCTACTGACTTTTGTATATTTATTTATATCCTGAAACTTCATTGAAGTTATGTATCAGATCAGGGAGCTTCTGGGCAGATTATGGAATTTTCTAGATATAGAATCATGTCATCTGCAAACACGGATAATGTGACTTCCTGTCTTCCTATCTGAATGCCTTTTATTTCTTTCTCTTGCCTGATTGTTCTGGCCAGGACTTCCAATAGTATGTTGACTAGGAGGAAACTCACCCATATACTTTTAAACAGGATATACAATCATCCCTTGGTATCCATGGGAGATTTGTTCCAAGGCCCCTGTGGATATCAAAATACATGAATGCTCAAGTCCCTTATGTCAAATGGCATAGTATTTGCATATAGCCTACGCACATCTTCCTGTATACTTTAAATAATCTCTAGCTTACTTATAATACCAATTATACTGTAATGTAAATAGTTATTGTTATTATTTCTACTACTTTGTATTGTTTTATTATTGTTTTGTTGTTTCAATATTTTTGATTCATGGCTGGCTGAATCCTTGATTGTTTGAATCTGTAGATACAGAAAGTCAATAGTATTCAAAAAATGCTAACAGGCTGGGTGTGGTGGCTTACACCTGTAATCCCAGCACTCTGGGAGGCCGAGGCAAGCAGATCTCCTGAGGTCAGGAGTTCGAGACCAGCCTGACCAATATGTTAAAATCCCGTCTCTATTAAAAATGACAAAAATTAGCTGGGCTGTGGTGGCTTGCACCTATAATCCCAGCTACTCAAGAGGCTGAGGCAGGAGAATCACTTGAACCTGGGTGGTGGAGGTTGCAGTGATCGTGCCACTGCACTCCAGCCTGGGCGACAGAGGGAGACCCTGTCTCAATAAATCAATAAATAAATTAAATAAATAAATAAATAAATAAATAAATAAATAAATAAATAAAATGCTAACAGTGGTTATCTGTAAATGCTGGATTCTGGTAGAGATTTTTCTTCTGTTTTTTTTTTTCCTACATGTACATAATGATGAATGGAAATTTTCACCTTCTTAATATTTTTTTCTGAAAATTATTTTGTTGAGAAAAATAGTTTGATATGCTTACTCTAGGTTAAAAGCAAGTCGTGCTACCTTGATGTTAGAATGACTTTTCCATGAAAGAGGAAAGTTTCTCTGCATAATAAGGGGGTGAAAATGAATTGGATGATCCAGAAAGAAACATCCAGAAGACAGGAGTGACCGCAGTTGTATTCTGTTCTAAAGAATGGTCAAGAAAGAAGACTTCCAGTTAATAGTGCAGTCAGAGGGACAATTGAAAAAAAACTTTAATGTCTCATGAGGACTACATTGTTTATTTACCTTTTGGTATTTATACAAACTATCCTGAATTTTATTTAAGAAATTTTCAGTCAGCTGTACTCTGCTAACTAAATGCCTTTAAGAGAACGATTTTTTTTTTTTTTTTTTTTTTTTTTTTTTTTAGAGAATACACCAAGGAGAGTCCCACTTGAGACTTTTTAACTAAAGAATGGTTCCCAGCTGTATCTCAGGTTATATCATTACTCTAGAATTAAGTCAAAAAGATATGCTCACCTTAACTGCTCAACTAGCAGATGCAAGGTACTAAGGAATAAACTTCCATTCCATGGAAAACCTGTAGTTGTAAATACATTTATCTACAATGGAAAAAGGGTGTAAATACATTTATCTACAATGGAAAAAGGGTTCCAGAGGGCTCTCTGGAAACGACTGGGACATAGGCAGTTTGACATGTGATTAAAAGCATTAGTTCTACATACATATGGCCAACAGGTATATGAAAAAATGCTCAACATCACTAATCATGAGGGAAATGCAAATGTAAGCCACAATATCATCTCACCTCAGTTTGAATGACTATTGTTAAAAAGACAATAGTCTTTTTGGATGCAGAGAAAGGGAACTCTCATATACTTTTGGTGGGAATGTAAATTAGTACAGCCATTATGGAAGAGTATGGAAGTTTCCTCAAAAAACTAAAAATAGAACATATCATCCAGCAATCCCAATGCTGGGTATTAATGCAAAGGGAAGGAAATCAGTATACTGAAGAGATATCTACGCCCCATGTTTATTGCAGCACTATTCACAATAATCAAGATATGGAATCAACCTAAATGTCTATCAACAGATTAATAGAAAAAGAAAGTGTGTATATATAAACAATGACCTACTATTTAGACATAACAAAGAATGAAATCCTGTCTATTTGTGGCAACATGAGTGAGCCTAGAGGACGTTATGTTAAGTGAAATAAGTCAGGTATAGAAAGATAAATACCATATGCTCTCACCCATATGAGGGAGCTTTTAAAAGTTGAGCTCATACAAGTAGATAGGAGAATTGTGGTTATTAAAAGTTGGGAAGGGAGAATTAGATAATTGTGGGTTACTACAGATTAGAGAGAGGTTAACTGATAAAAAATCACAGCTAGATAGGAAAAGGAAGGTCTAGTGTTCTATAGCACTGGATAATTTACTGTACATTTTAGGCTACAAGAGAGGATTTGAATGTTCCTAATGCAAATGAATAAATGTTTATAGTAAGGATATACTAATTACCCTGATTTGATCATTACACATTATATATGTATCAAAATATCACTCTGTATCCTATAAATATATACAATTATTATGTGTCAACTAAAAATAAAAGGGAAGGGGAGAACACTTGTTCTTACTGGCTCTGTGAGGTTGGGCAGGTGATAAAATTTTTCTATATTTAAGTTCTCCCATTTGTGTTTCAGTTGTCTGTGTTATGTAACAAACTTAGTTTTAAAACAATCACCATATTTTGCTCACAATTTTCTGGGTCAAGAATTTGGGCAACACACGGTAGGAATTGTTCATCTCTACATCACAATGTCTGGCGTCTAAGCTGGGTGGCTCAACAGCTGTGAGAAGCTGGAACAGCCCAAGTGAGGTCATAGGTCTGCTGGCTGATTTCACACAGTTTGCTGAGTCACTCTCTCATCTGTCTTCAGCTAAAGGCTGGGCTGACTAAAAGGCCCACGAAATAATTCACCTTATCTAGTGCTACCAATCTCTCCTTCTCTTTCTCTATCCCCAACCCCCACACTCCATCTCTCTGTCTCTTTCTCTCCAAGCGGCTAGTTGGGTTTTGAACAGCATGTTGGTCTCAGAATAGTCAGACTTCTTGCATAGCAGTTCGCTTAAAAGAGTACAGAGGCTCAACCCTGTAACCGATCTAGCATCACATCCACCATATTATACTGGTTAAAGCAACGCGAAGGCCAGCCCAGATTCAGTGGAATGAAAAAATAAGCTATGCTTCTAGATGAAAACGGTGGTTAAGAATTTGCAGTCATCTTCACTTTGTCACAGAATATTCCTCCATTTTCAAAATATACTTAACTCCTTCCAAGACCCCCAGAAGCCTTATCCTAAGGACCAGAATGTAATCTAAATCAAATGCAGGTATAGATGAAGCCCCTCAGATCCAGTTTCCTGAGTGCAACTCCTCATACTTAATTTCTCTTAATCTGAAGACTTGTGAACTAAAGAGACAAGTTATCTGCTCAATACACACCCAATATACGATGGTGAGATAGGAATAGAAATTGTAATGGATACTCCCACTCAAAAAGACGGAAAACAACAGGTATAAACACTCCCTCATCAATAGCAATTCTAAAGTCCAGTTGGGCACATGTCCCTAATTCCTTGATTAGTCCTGAGAGTGGTTCTCCTGGTCTCTTAGCTGAACTCTCTGGCTTCTTAGCTGCCTTCTCTGAATCATCCTTCTTACACATGAAATGGCCTATGTGAAGAGGTGAGTAGCTTTTCAGCCTGCTTCCTTTCCATAGTAGGTGAGGGCCCGTACACTTTTTTTCCTTATTATCTCTGACCCTCTCAATCAACATTAATACAATTTCTTTTAAAACTCTGTGGGTTTCTCGTGTTATCAAATTCTAATATATTCCAATAGATAAAAGCCACATCCACATTTCCTTTGGAGAGACCCTTCTCTACCTTGGGCCTCACATAAGACTGCTATGGGACAAGTCCTTAAGATTTCTAAAAACCCCAACTGTCTAATTGAGAGTTATGTGAGCCACACACAAGATTTTTTTTTTTTGAGATGGAGTCTTTCTCTGTTGCCTAGGCTGGAGTGCAGTGGCACAATCTAGGCTCACTGCAACCTCCACCTCCCAGGTTCAAGCGATTCTCCTGCCTTAGCCTCCCAAGTAGCTGGGACTACAGGTGCCTGTCACGCCTGGCTAATTTTTGTTATTTTTGTTTTATTTTTTTATTTTTTTAGTAGAGACGGGATTTCACCACATTGGCCAGGCTGGTCTCGAACTCCTGACCTTGTAATCCGCCCACCTCGGCCTCCCAAAGTGCTGGGATTACGGCCAAACACAAGATTTTTATAAGCCTTTCAGTCTAAATAAAGGTCTGTCATCACTTTAAATTATCTGAGGTAATAGCAAAGGATCTTTCAGTATTTTTTAAACGGTAGTTATTTTATTTAAGAGAATTTTTGGCCGGGCGCGGCGGCTCAAGCCTGTAACCCCAGCACTTTGTGAGGCCGTGACGGGCGGATCACGAGGTCAGGAGATGGAGACCATCCTGGCTAATACGGTGAAACCCTGTCTCTACTAAAAAATACAAAAACAAAAACTAGCCGGGTGAGGTGGCGGGCGCCTGTAGTCCCAGCTACTCGGGAGGCTGAGGCAGGTGAATGGCGTAAACTCGGGAGGCGGAGCTTGCAGTGTGAGCTGAGATCCAGCCACTGCACTCCAGCCTGGGCGACAGAGCGAGACTCTGTCTAAAAAAAAAGAGAATTCTTAAGTCATGAAATATTAATAAATAATTACCATAAAAATATAACTGCAGGCAGCTTTGAGGTCCTCCTTCTTGAACACAGGAATCTAGAGAGTTCTCCAAATCTTTATTAAATAGCAATTACCTCATTTATTATGTATTTATTATGTAAATCACTGCTGCCTGTATTTAGATAGATTAGATTCCTGTTACAATTTGGCACTAGGAAAGTGGCTTTATACTGTACCCTCTCCATGTAAAAAGTGCTAAATTTTATGCTCAAATACAGTAACTAGCTTCAACATAGGTTTGTTGGTTCAACCATCTTTTTGCCTTTGATTTCGAGGCTCTTGTATTTATAATTTTGCTTTAAAGGTTATATGTGCCTTCTATCGAAAAACACCTGAAATCTTTTTTGGCTGTGGTAATGGGAGGTAAGGAGATGACAAGAATGAGTAATAAATATAAGTTACAAAGAAAGTAGAAAGTGCCATTTCTGGCTTGGGAAAATGAACCACCAACCCCGGGTTTTCCTTAAACCCGAACCTGTCAGGGTTTAAGGAAAAAATATGCCTACAGGACATTTTTATGTGTCAACTGGGCTAGGGTATAGTCGTAAGTTATTCAACACTGATCTAGGTGTTGCTGTGAAGGTTTTCTGTAGATGCGACTGAAGTCCACAGTCAGTTTACTTCAAGTAAAGAAGATTATCATAGATAATTTGGGTGGGTCTGATTTAATCAGTTGAAAGCCCTTAAGAGCAGAACTGAAGTTTCCCAGAAGAAACTCAGCCTGTAAAGTACAGCTTCAGCCTGTGATTGAGAGGTCCAGCTTGCCCTTTGTTGCAGATTGCCCTATAGATTTTAGACTTACCTAGCTAGCCACCACAATCAGTAAGTCAGTTTCCTGCAATATATCTCTTCAGATATATCCTACTGGTTCTGTTTTTCTGGTGTAACTCTGACTGGCAGACAGTCTTACAGAGTAATGAGTTTCTTATTATTGAAAAGATGGAGATAATAAGGAGATAATAAAAGATAATAAGGAGAAAACTAAATGAAGTAAAAACTTTACAAATTTTTAGAAAGGTAGTCAATATGGCATGGGAGTTAATAACACTCTAGAGTCAGACTGTTTGGGTTCAAGTCCTAGCTTGCCTACTTTTTAACTGTGTGGCTTTGGACAAGTTACTTAATGTATGCCCCAATTACCTCTTGTATAAAATAAGAACAATCATGGTTCCCACTTCAAAGAGTTGTAAAGATCAAATTAGTTGTTACAGGGTTGATAACAGTGCCTGACACATAGAAAAAGCTATGTAATACTCTAAAAACTTGATAGGTAGGTAGATAGATCTTCTAAGGTCATTCAGATATGATGAGTTTTAAGTGCATAATTTTTAAAAGAAAATTTTCATTACTGTGTTAGGGAAATGGTATAATACGGTGCTTATGAGCAGAGCGCCTGGAATCAGACTGATGGAGTCTGCATCATTCAAAATTCTGCCATTAAATGTGTGATCTCATCTTCTCTAAGCCTCAGTATTCTTACTACATAGGATTATTCTGATATATAAGTCACTTTTTGTAATTATTAAAGTTTTGGTGAATAACTTTCTAAAATGTCCCCATTCACTTTTATATCTTTTTATTCTTGATGATCCTGAGGAGATGAATATAAATATATTTGACATGGCTTGGCTGTGTCCCCACTCAAATCTTCTCTTGAATTGTATTCCCATAATCCCCACATGTTGAGGGAGGGACCCGTGGGAAGTGACTGGATCATGGGAGAGGTTTCCCTCATGCTGTTCTCGTAACAGTGACTGAGTTCTCACAAGATCCGACAGTTTTGTAAGTGTTTGACAGTTCTTTCATGTGCTTACACTCTCTCCTGCCACCTTGTGAAGAAGATGCCTACTTTCCCTTCCACTACGAATGTAAGTTTCCTGAGGCCTCTCTGGCCATGTGGAACTGTGAGTCAATTAAACCTCTTTCCTTATTATTTACCCAGTCTCGTATCTTTATAGCAGTGTGAAAATGGACAAATACAAAGTTCTCTACAATCTAATATAAAATTACTCCCAGTGGATGAATTTGTTCTTTCTAGTTGTCGACAGACTGACAATTCAAATAACTTGTTAAAATGAGCCTAATCTATGTAGACCATGCTTAAGAATTTCCCTTAAAAACAATAGTTTCTATTTATTGAGCATCTTCTGGGTACCAAGAGTAACACATTACATAAGATTTCTAAACCTCACAACTAGAAACTATTTCTATTTTGCAAATGAGAAAAATCTGAAAGTAACTGCGTGAATTATTATACAAATCCTCTGTGATATCTATTATTGCTTCTTTGAGAATATTTTTTACTTTCTGGATGTCAATGTGATCCATATATCAGGTTAATAATATTAAGTGCCCAAGTAAGTAGCCTCTGATCCCCTAAGTAGCTAGCTCCTAAATTCTCAAAGGATATTCATTTAATTAAAAAAGCGGGGGGTGGGGAACAATTCAATTACTTTTTCAATTAGATACATTTATACTTGCTGTTAATAAAAGCTATATTTCCACAGAAATAAGAAAACATTCTCATTTAACTATTCAAGCATGAATATTTTAAATTGAAAAATAGACACATATTTAAACTGAAATGTTATTCTAGAAAATATATGAACTAACATGATACTACTATGTCTTTGACTATACAACATTAATTAAAAACTCATGCCATTAAAATGCACTGAATATATTATCCTTTTACCTGAAAATTACATTAAGTTAAAAATTAAATTTTTAAAAAGTACTTTGCTAAAATATTTTGTAGAATTTTTAAACAGGCATTGCACCTATATTTCTTGCTATACATAACACTACAAATAAAATTGGACTATTTTTAGTTAATTGAAGATATATATATTCATTGAATATGTATATCCTCTAACCTTTCTAATATAATATCTAAATTCATTTTTATCTCA
The DNA here is from genome assembly GCF_007565055.1 of Rhinopithecus roxellana. NCBI lineage: Eukaryota > Metazoa > Chordata > Mammalia > Primates > Cercopithecidae > Rhinopithecus > Rhinopithecus roxellana. The sequence continues at coordinate 66,081,011 of NC_044560.1, read as the reverse complement.
ATAGATGCAGAAAAGGCCTTTGACAAAATTCAACAGCCCTTCATGCTAAAAACTCTCCATAAATTCGGTATTGATGGAATGTATCTCAAAATAATAAGAGCTATTTACGACAAACCCACAGCCAATATCATACTGAATGGGCAAAAACTGGAAGCATTGCCTTTGAAAACTGGCACAAGACAGGGATGCCCTCTCTCACCACTCCTATTCAACATAGTGTTGGAAGTTTTGGCTAGGGCAATCAGGCAAGAGAAAGAAATAAAGGGTATTCAGTTAGGAAAAGAAGAAGTCAAATTGTGCCTGTTGGCAGATGACATGATTGTATATTTAGAAAACCCCACCATCTTGGCCCAAAATCTCCTTAAGCTGATAAGCAACTTCAGCAAAGTCTCAGGATACAAAATTAATGTGCAAAACTCACAAGCATTCTTATACACCAGTAACAGACTTCCATTCACAATTGCTTCAAAGAGAATAAAATACCTAGGAATCCAACTTACAAGGAATGTAAAGGACCTCTTCAAGGAGAACTACAAACCACTGCTCAGTGAAATCAAAGAGGACACAAACAAATGGAAGAACATACCATGCTCATGGATAGGAAGAATCAATATCGTGAAAATGGCCATACTGCCCAAAGTCATTTATAGATTCAATGCCATCACCATCAAGCTACCAATGACTTTCTTCACAGAATTGGACAAAACTGCTTTAAAGTTCACATGGAACCAAAAAAGAGCCTGCATTGCCAAGACAATCCTAAGTCAAAAGAACAAAGCTGGAGGGATCACGCTACCTGACTTCAAACTATACTACAAGGCTACAGTAACCAAAACAGCATGGTACTGGTACCAAAACAGAGAAATAGACCAATAGAACAGAACAGAGTCCTCAGAAATAATAACACACATCTACAGCCATCTGATCTTTGACAAACCTGACAAAAACAAGAAATGGGGAAAGGATTCCCTATTTAATAAATGGTGCTGGGAAAATTGGCTAGCCATAAGTAGAAAGCTGAAACTGGATCCCTTCCTTACTCCTTATACGAAAATTAATTCAAGATGGATTACAGACTTAAATGTTAGACCTAATACCATAAAAACCCTAGAAGAAAACCTAGGTAATACCATTCAGGACATAGGCATGGGCAAGGACTTCATGTCTAAAACACCAAAAGCAATGGAAACAAAAGCCAAAATTGACAAATGGGATCTCATTAAACTAAAGAGCTTCTGCACAGCAAAAGAAACTACCATCAGAGTGAACAGGCAACCTACAGAATGGGAGAAAATTTTTGCAATCTACTCATCTGACAAAGGGCTAATATCCAGAACCTACAAAGAACTCAAACAAATGTACAAGAAAAAAACAAACAACCCCATCAAAAAGTGGGCAAAGGATATGAACAGACATTTCTCAAAAGAAGACATGCATACAGCCAACAGACACATGAAAAAATGCTCATCATCATTCGCCATCAGAGAAATGCAGATCAAAACCACAATGAGATACCATCTCACACCAATTAGAATGGTAATCATTAAAAAGTCAGGAAACAACAGGTGCTGGAGAGGATGTGGAGAAATAGGAACACTTTGACACTGTTTGTGGGATTGTAAACTAGTTCAACCATTGTGGAAAACAGTATGGCAATTCCTCAAGGATCTAGAACTAGAAATACCATTTGACCCAGCCATCCCATTACTGGGTATATACCCAAAGGATTATAAATCATGCTGTTATAAAGACACATGCACACGTATGTTTATTGCAGCACTATTCACAATAGCAGAGACTTGAAATCAACCCAAATGTCCATCTGTGACAGACTGGATTAAGAAAATGTGGCACATATACACCATGGAATACTATGCAGCCATAAAAAAGGATGAGTTTGTGTCCTTTGTAGGGACATGGATGCAGCTGGAAACCATCATTCTCAGCAAACTATCGCAAGAACAGAAAACCAAACATCACATGTTCTCACTCATAGGTGGGAATTGAACAATGAGATTACTTGGACTCGGGAAGGGGAACATCACACACTGGGGCCTATTATGGGGAGGGGGGAGGGGGGAGAGATGGCATTGGGAGTTATACCTGATGTAAATGATGAGTTGATGGGTGCTGACGAGTTGATGGGTGCAGCACACCAACATGGCACAAGTATACATATGTAACAAACCTGCACATTGTGCACATGTACCCTAGAACTTAAAGTATAATACAAAAAAAAAAAATGTACATTCCCACCCTACCCTATCTTAGCCATTGACTCCAAAGATCATACCCTTAGCCCATTTCATTCTACTCTTTCTCTCTAACCATATTCTATCTTTTTAGCTCACTCCCGTTTAAGATCTCAACTTCAACAATCTTTAAACCTTACCAGGATCTCTAATCCTTTTCAGGATCCTTGATACCCCAATATTATCTTTTTTCCTCCTTAAAAAGCACAAATTCCAAAGCCAAGCATAAATAATCACTTCCTGCATACATTTACAGCCACTTGCCCCTCTCTCATTTTGTCTATACTTGCTTGGCAAAACCATAACCCTGGTGAAATCTCTATACCTACACTGTGCCTGCGCTTGTGTAGCTGGGTAAGGCTGGAGAAAAACAAACTACTCTAACGTTTTATGATTTGAAGTTCAGAACCAGAAACCTCAAGAGTATATTTACTGGTGTCTGGCAATCATATTGTACTTCCCTAGTCCAACCAATCTCCCACTCTTCTAGATGACTTTTATACCTTCTCCTCTTTACCAAACCTCCAACACTTTTCCCATAATTCTTCCTCACAACTGATAATATTGCTTTCTACTGCTCTGAGACATGCAAGCAGACCTAAATGTGACAAAGATAATAAGTCTTTTAGAAGAACAAAAGAAACTATCTTCATGAACTTGGAGAAGGCAAAGATTTGTTAAAAGGGAAACAAAATGGGCTAAGCAAATAGTTAGTACTCTCAGTATATTGAGATTAAAGCTGTGTTCAAGATACACAATTAAGAGAATAAAATACAACCCATAGACTTGGAGAAAATATTTTTATTTATATTCACAAGCTATGTGAATGTATAACGTTTCTCCAAAATAATAACTCCTATTTTATTTTCCCAGTAGACAAATAGGCAAAAGATTTAATTTAATGTAATAGGCATTATATCTAACAAAGGATATCTGAATAACCCAATAAGCATATAAAAAGGTGTTCAACATGATTAATCATCAGAGAAACAAAAATAAAAAGCATAATTATATCCTGATATACACCCACTATGGTGGTTAATTTTATGTGTCAACTTGACTAGACTAAGAGATGCCCAGATAGCTGGTAAACATTATTTCTGGGTGTGTTTGTGAGGATGTTTCCGTAAGAGATCAGCATTTGAATCAGTGGGCTGCATAAAGAAGACCGACCTTACTAATGTGGATGAGCATTATCCAGTGTGCTGAGGGCCTGAATAGAACAAAAAGGTGGAGAAAGGGCAAATTCGCTCATTTTTTTTTTCTTTTCTTTTCTGTTAAGACTGGAATGTCTACCTTCTCCTGCTATTGGACATCAGTGCTCCTAGTTCTTGGGTCTTCAGACTCAGCCCAGGACTTACATCATTTCCTCTTCCCTTTCCTCAGGTCTTTGAACTAGACTAAGTTACAGCACCAGGTTTCCTGGTTCCCCAATTTGATCATATGACTTATCAGCCTCCATAATCATGAGTCAATTTCCATAATAAGTATATATGTATGTAAGAGGAGATTTATTATAGAAATAATCTCCCCCCCCACACACACACACCTCCTATTAGTTCTGTTTCTCTGGAGAACCCTTAATAATATACAAACCAAAATGGCTAAAACAAAACAATACCTGTCAATACCAAGGATGGTGAAGATGTGGGGCAATGGAAACTCTCCTACTCTGCTGCTGTGAGTGCAAATTGGTACTCTTTGGAAAACAGTTTGATAGTATCTACTAAAACAGATACATATACTTTATGACAGTATTCCATTTATAGGTATATACCTAACAGAAATGAGTATAGATGTGTATGAAAAGGCACAAAAATGGTCAACAATGTTCACAGAAGTTCTGTTCATAATAGTCCCAAACTGGAAAACAACCCAAGTACCATCAAATGTAGAAAGAAAAAATAAATTGTGTATTCATACTATGGAACACTATACATTAACAAAAAGTAAAGAACCTAACATTCAGCAACAGGACTAAATTTTACAAACAATGTTGTAATTAAAATCCCAGATACAAAACAGTATAACTGTTATTCTACTTATGTAAAGCTGAAAAACAAGCGAAACTAATCTATGGTGACAGAAATGAAAATAGTGGTTACGTTTGAGGGAATGATGCTTATTGACTGTGGAGGGACAAAGGAAGCTTCTAGAATGCTGTTAATTTGCATATATTGATCTAGTCATGATTATATGAGGAATTCATTTGCAAAACCTCTTCAATCCATAAGCTTAAAAATATGCACACTTTATACTATGATTCATTACACAGATTTACAAAAGGAGAAAAATACTATCAAGGGATTTCTGCTTCAATAAAGTGACATATAAAAAAAAGCTCTTGCTAAAAATAATATAAATACTGGCAGGAATGGGGGTAAGAGTTGTTTGAAAGTATTAGCAAAGGAGGCAGCAGGTTTTGAGGAACACCAAGGTCCTGAAAATGATTAAAGAGAGATCTATACTGCTTTTGCCCTCAGGGCATTTTCCCAGTTGGTAGAAAGGACATGCAAAAAGCTAAGGCTCAGATATGCAACATTACACTTTGCTGACAAGGGGAAAAAAATGGAATCCAGAGACTTTAGGGGCCAAGAAACCAGAAATAAAAATCCCAACATTCTGTACTACTTTTTCTTCTTGAAGCATTCAGATGTTTAAGATACCTAAGGCATGACACTAAAGAACAGATACCGAGAAACACCTTTTTAGGAGATTAGAAAACTAAGCAAATATTTCAGTAATCTCACAATGAGGAAACAAAAATTGAAGTTCAGGGCTAGCATGAAGTAGGGTCTTGATAAACACTGCCAGGCTTTCAGTCAAAACCACTGAAAGGCTCCATCGATAGGAGTAAGGATAAATAGGAAATAGACCAAGCCTCACAAAGACCGAGAACAGCCAACAATCTAGTCTCAATTGTTGACTAGATCAACACAATCTGCCCAACTCTAACCATCAGCCAAAATAAGTCCTCTCTTAAGAAATATAACATGATACAAAATTCCTTGAATTCTCCACATTGCCAACATTCAGTTAAAGATTCCCAGGCATGCCAAAAGATAAGACCAAATAACCAAAAATAAGAGAACAAACATACTATAGAAAAACACATTGGTAATAAAAACTGTAAATTCAGACATGAACTTTAATATACGTATGATTAATTTGTACAAGAATATAAATAAGTAGACAATTTTATAAGTAGAAACTGAAAAATCAACTGGAAAGTGTAGAGATTAAAAATATAATAATTGAAATTATATATCAGAAATTTTACATATACATGTAATTGGTATCCCAGAACAAGAGGAAAGAAAAGATGCGATAGAGGCAATATATTAAGATATGCTTATTGAAAACTGTCTTAAATAAATGAAACATTTTGAGCCATGGTTCTAAAAAGTTGCAAACACAAAGTAGGGGAAATAAAATCACCTAGGCATATTGTGAAACTGCTGAAAACCAAAGGCAAAAGGAAAATCTCAAAGCAACCAAAGAAAAAAAAAGATATACTACCTTTGAAAAGCAACACTGAGACTAACAGTTGATTTCTCAACAAAACAATGGAAAACAAAACATGATGAAACATCTTCAAAGTGTTCAAAGAAAGTAATTCTCAACCTAAAATTCTATACTTATAAAACATATCCTTAAAAAGTGAAGGTAAAAAATACACAAATCCAGATAAATAAAAACTGACATAATTCATCACTAGGACACCTTTACATAAGACTTACTTATGGCACAAGTAACTTAGACCAGAGAATGCATGAAGGAGTAAGTGCAAAAAAAAAAGATAGGATAAATATAAATATTGAGGGCCCTGAACAATAATAATAATGCATGATGGAGTGTTAAAAACAGTCATGTGTCACTTAATGCCAGGGATACATTCTGAGAAATGTGTCATTAGGCAATCTTGTCATTGTACGAACATCAAAGAGTGTACTTACACAAACCTAGATGGTATAGCTTACTACATATCTAAGCTATATGGATAGCCTATTGCTCCTAGGCTACAACCCTATACAGCATGTTACTGTACTGAATTCTGTAGGCAGTTGTAATACAATGGTATTTGTGTATCTAAACATATAAAAAGTACATTAAAATAAAGTAGTATAATTTTTGGAACCATGATTGTATATTTAGTATGTTTTTGACTGAATGTTATGTATCACATGACTGTAATTAGTAAAAATAATGCTGAATCACATCAGAAGTAAAATAAGTCCTCTCTAAAGAAATATAACATGAAACAGAATACCTTGAATTCAGTGTGAATTAAACTTGTCTTTGTGTGTGTGTGTGTGTGTGTGTGTGTGTGAGAGAGAGACAGAGAGAGAGAGTACATGTAGGCAACAAAAGCAGAATAGACAGTCTCTTCAAAAGTCATTGGAACATTTACAAATGACTACTGTATATGGCTATACGGTGACCCATAAAGCAAGTATCAACAGACTTCAAAGAACTGAAATCAGTCCAAACATGTTCTCTAAACACAGTGAAACTAAGCCCCAAACCCCCAAATATTTGAAAACTAACCAATGTAGCCATTAGTCAAAGAAAAAACAATGGAATAATGATAAAAGAAAACATTCTGAGACATTTTAGCAAACCAAATTCACTATTACATTAAAAAAGGATATGAATTGGATAATATATTGCAACCAGACTGGGTTTATTCCAGGTATGCAATCTTAATTTAACATTCAAAACTCATAGATGCAGAAATAACATCTGATAAAATTAAATACCCATTCTCAAAGGAAAAATAATTAGCAAACCAGGAATAGAAGAAACTGTCCTTAAACTTAAGATAATAGGTTATCTTAAAATTTTTCTGCCTGGTTCTAAAATATTGAAAGCTTTTCAGTGACACCAGGAATATGACAAGGGTGGCTGTTATCATGATTTCTATGTACTATTGTATTGCAAGTCCTAATCAGTGCAATAAGGCAAGAAAAAAAGTATAAGAACTAAAAGGAAAAAGTTTACACTGTCAAAATTAAGCAAAAAAGTGATTTGTGTATATATAAAATCTAAATGTATCTATAAATAACTTACAGTTAATAAAATTAGCAAGATCATTAGATAGGTCAGCATAGAATTTCTAACCCTATGCTTATATACTCTCAATGAAAAATTAGAAGATAAAACTTTGACACTGATACCCTTTATAGTAACATTAAAAAGCATGTAAAACTAAGAATAAATGTAATTTTTAAATTACATTTAAAATTTAAACAGCATATTACAAAGCACTACTGAAAGAAGATACAGAATATTACAAAGATACTAAAAGAAGTTAAAGTAGATCTAAATAAATGGAGAAATACTTTTCATGGACTTAAAAATTCAATATCATAAAGATGAAAATTCTTCTCAAACTACTATATATTCAATGCAATCTCAATTAATATTCCTAAAAGATTCATGTATATAATTATGTATGTGAAAATTGACAAGCTGATTTAAAATTTTTAAAGGAAAATAAAAAAGAAAGAATATTCAAAATTATTGTGAAGGATGAAGTTTTAGCATTTATACTACTAATTATAACTTCTATTATAAAGTTATATGAATTCATGCAGTTTTGTACTGACACTAAAATAGACAAAACCAATGGAACAGGAAAGAAGTGAATCAGATGTATTCAGCCTTTGATAACAAAGATGTCATTACAGTGCTTTGGGGAAGGGACGATTTCTTTTTCCTTTTAAACGATGATGTGTCAAATAAATACTGATATTAAAAAATGACTCCTACCTTACCACACACACACACAAGCGCACACATAGAGAGAGAGAGAGAGACAGAGAGACAGGGAGAAACAGAGAGAGAGATGCATACACTTGATTCAAGATAGACTGTATTTCTAAATATGAAAGGTAAAAGAGAACTTTTAAACCTAACATAGGAAAATATCTATGACCCTAGGGTAGTGAGAACTTCTTAAAGACCAAAGAAGGCCAAACAAAACAAAAATCATACAGGAAATGATTTGTAAATTATTTGTAAGTTTGAAAATTATTAAACAGTATGAAGGAGACATTGTTAAGGAAGTGAAAAGGCAAGCTATGAAACAGAAGAAGATATTTGAAGTACATATGTCTGGGGGGGAAAAACCTGTACCCATGTTAAATAACGATACAAATCAATTTTTTTTGAAAAAGACAACAGAATGCCGCAAAAAAGGGATGGGGAAATACTTGAAAAAAATGTTTTATAAAAAGAGGATATCCAAATGACCAATACCAACATGAAAAAGTAATCAACACTATCAGTCATAAGGGATGTACAAATTATAACCAGGAAATGTTTACCAGAGTAGGTATAATTAGAAATATGAAAAACATCAAGTTTGGGAAGGATGTGGAGTGACTAAAACCCTAAGCACTGCTGGTTAGAAACAGGTTCAACCAATCTGAAAATTTATTTGGTGGTATTTACCAGAACCACATGATCTGTGACCCAGAAATCCAGCAATTAATTCAACAGCATTCTCTCTCACGCACACACAAAGACACACATGCATGTATATATGCTGTATGTATATGAGTGTATCCATAACACATATTTATCAAATACATATTCACCAAAACATACATATATTTACAAAAAGTCATGTACAAGTGTGTTCAAAGCATTATTCATAAGAGCTCCAAACTGGAAACAACCCAAATTTACATCAACCATAGAAAAAATATGTTATGCTACACTTACACAATGATATATATTATGAAAATTAATAAATCACTGCTATGACAAAAACATGGATAAGTGTCACAAATACGTAAGTGAAAGAAGGCAGTCACAAAGGAAAACATGATGTAGTATTCCACATTTTAAATCTAGTAATGATTGGGTACAGGCAGGAGGGAAGCTTCTGGGGTTTCAATAATATTCTATTTCTTGATATGGGTGAAAATTCACATGAGTGTTCACTTTATCAAATTCATTGGCCTATAAATTAGGATTTGAATACTTTTAAAATGTATGGTATACTTCAATTAAATTTTTTCTTGAAAATAGTACTACTTTAACATAGTTTCTCAATTCTGCACAGAATATTATAAAGTAAATTACAACAAAAAACAATCATAACCAAAACCAAAAAAGTTTCCTTCTGCCAACTCTACCTCCACTATGGCTCTCACTGTTATTGTCACAGAAATCACTGGGAAAAAACATTTGAAGATTTTTGGGTCACTGATGCCTTTGAGTACAATAAAGATTAAAGATAAGAAGTCAGTAACATGTTTATTTCTCATGCTAAACTTGTGTGAGTAATAGAACAAGAAGGTTATGGTGGCTTATACCTGTAATCCCAGCACTTTGGAAGGCTGAGGTGGGTGGATTGCTTAAACCCAGGAGTTCAAGACCAGCCCAGGCAACATGGCAAAACCCCGTCTCTACCAAAAATACGAAAATTAGCCAGGCAGGGCGGCACACACCTGTAGTCCCAGCTACTCAGGAGGCTAAGTTGGGAGGATCACCTGAGTCCAGGAGGCAGAAGTTGCAGGGAGTCATGATCGTACCACCGCACCCCAGCCTGGGCAACAGAGCGAGACCCTGTCTCAAAACAACAACAACAACAAAAACCGAAAAAAAAGAAAGTTAAATCTAATTATAAAGAACCAAGAAATTGTTGGGTCAAAGATTCTAAAGGTATTTAAAGAATAGGTTCTTACATATTAAACCGGGTTGTGCATGTAACCCAGTTTGACATTTTTTATGTTGTCACATACTTCATATAACTTCATGTTAATACTTAAATATTAATATGCAGACCATAACATTCAAACATGTTGTATTCCAAAAGCTGAACTACATTAAATTTAAGTTTTCTGTATCTTGATTGTAAGTAACTATAATATAGTAAGAACAGAAAAAGAACATTTTCTCTTTTTTCCTTCTTCTCGTCTCAGGTTTTACCCAAGACACATTAAAATTACCTGCTTGGGCACCAAAGTCAACTGATTTGACCACACATACTGTAAATCACAGGCCAGTTCACTTTAGTAGGTGAGCGATGAGAAAGGGAAAGAGAAAGTAGGGTCAAAGAGAAAACTGAAAATGAAGGGAAAAGGGGTACACGTTTTTTAAATAAATGAGAAGACATATTATTATACATATAAAAGATAAGAATACAAAGACTCCTGGGAAAGCAGGAGGGATTGGGATCCAAAGTAATAGTGGAGGGATTGGCCTTGCAGAGAAAGATGTACAATGTGGTATCTACAACATGTACCAACATTTTTCTAACTCCTTCCATCAAAGGGCGAAATCTAATTCAACTTCCCTAGATATAGACTCATTAAAGTGACTCATTTAATGAACAGAATACAGCTGAAGTGATACTGCTTGACTTTGGAGGCTAAGTCATAAAAGGTGATACAGCTTATACCTGGCTCTCTCCCTCCTTCTTGGAACTTAGCCGCATGATATGAAGGCCCAAGCCACATGTAGAGGTCATGTGTAGGTGCTCCAGCTGACAGTCCCAAGTAAGGTACAAATTACCTGTACAGCCAGCATCAACAGGGAAATATGTAAATGAGCAAGGCTTTATGTGTTTCTAGTCCCCAGCTTTTGAGCTAAGATAGCTGATGATAGAGCGCATAGCTGAGCTCTGCCCAAATTACTTACTTTCAGAAGTAAAATAAATGTTGTCACTCTTTAAGTTGCTAAATTTAGGAGTCCTGTGTGATGTAACAATAGATAAATATAACAGATAACTCCTCTATTATAATAGAATAAGACGGTCAAGTTAAAATACAGTAGGTGTGAATATTTAATAGGAAGAAGTTAAAGGGGTTCCTGTCTGATAGCTTTTCTTTTCCTCGTAAAATATGATGTAATATCATGACTTAGAAACAGATAATGGAGAAGTCAGAGGTATAAAGAGAGAAATGAAATAGAACTTGTGAAGAAAGAGAGACAGAATTGATCAGAGAAATGTGATAAAACTGTCAAGTCATGTTGACAGTCCATTTGAGGTTGACGATAGTAAATTTCTAGTGTTCTGTGTGGCTTTCTCTAGCAGTGCTTGGCTCTTGGCTGAAAGCACTGAGAAAGCACATAGCTGAGTTTATCATGAGTTACTTTTTTGTTAGAGAGATTTGATAAAGAGGCAGACGTGCAAAGGAATTTTAGGACCAAGTAATCTAAAATGGTTAAGAAGAAAAAATGAAAGTGAGAAGACTGATGGATAAATGGATGAGAAGTTCTGATGAAGAATGATCATAATAGGAATATTTAAAAAGCAAGCAAAAAGGAGAGGAAATTTTGATCAAAGAATCACACAACTACATTGGTGATTCTTGAGTGTCAAAGAACAGAGGTGCAGTGATGTTAAATGAGTCATTAACATAGAATTCGAAACCATCCAGAATGAATGCAGAGCTGAGAGTGTAGAGGAACATTGTGGGCCAGATGCCAAAGTATTTGATGAATAAGAAGTAAGCAAGAGACTGATAAATGACAGCAACAAGGATGAGAAACACATCGGCACAGTTGAATGATATATGCCTTGAATAACAAATTTTTCAAAAGGTTGGGAGCATAATACTCTAGTTTTTCCTAGTCCAGTGTCTTCTTCCTACCTGCCTGAGACCAATCTCCCCATACCAACTGTGATATAATTTTGATATATAAATGTCAAAGAAGCTACTACGTAATTTAAAAAAGGGGGGGAAAGAGGTACCCTCTTACCACATTAATCAACTATTATCCCCAAACAGTCAATACATTACTGATACAGTTCCTGCCAATGAAGGAAAGGGAGGAGGATGTACGCTTCTACAAGAGGTTTGATTTTTTGATCCACTTAACTATCCATGATTTTGGCTCCCACCATGACATGAGCCAAGAACTGTACCACATTCCAGAGATTAAAAAACTAAACAACATAGACATGCTTTGCCAGATCACACTGTAGTGGGGATAGGAGTTGAAAAAGCAATGTAGTACAAGTGCTACAATTACAGATGTAAATATCTCCAAAATGGACTCAAAGCAAGTTCCCATTTCAGTCAGTTTCAGTCTATTTCCCAAGATGATCTCAGAAATTCTATAGCACTCCTATATAAATTCCTATGCTGCATTTTCACCCTAGTATTAATCTCAGGTACCTATGTATCACTGTATGCCTTACTATAAATATCTGTATCTGCCTACCAGTTTAAGGACAGGAACCAAGTCTTATTTTTATTTGCATCTACAGACTAGCATAGTGCCTGGTTTGAAGTAGGTGTTCAGTAAGTACTGATTAAGAATGAATGAAAGACAAACAAGTGAATGTTTTGCCTGTCATTCTATGAATTGAACTATGGCTTATTCATGACCTCAAGACTACAGCCTAAAGTGAGGCTCATATTCTTCCACAGTTTAACCTGTCATGGCTCCTACTCAGAGGGAGCTGAGCTAAGATTGAAAGAGCTAAGTTACCAGTACAGCTAGCCCCTTTAAAAGAAGTAATTAATATCTATACCAACATGTTCTCTGAAGTTTGTGGCTCACATACAACAATGGCCTGCTGATGCTATCTGGTCATCTACTTAAGAATACAGTATAGAAATGGAATATTCATTTTACTAAACAGGACTCAAAACTAATAAGATCACAAGTACAGTCTCTTTAATTTTCTAAGGACAAGTCCAGATTGAGAAAACAAGCTTGTCACAGACCTAAAGGTTTGGATTGCACAGCTGTCTTACAACAAAACAAGTTTCAGATGTCCCTGAAAAATTAACCTATGAATAGAAGACAACAGTGAATATAACATTAAACTATGGCCAGAGAGCCTGGGACTTTATACCTTGTTACACCAGGCCAGATCAAAAAATATGGCATCTACATTAGATTTTCTAAGGCAGAACTAATTTCAATTATGCTAGTGTATCAATTTAACTAGTGCATTTCTCTTTTATAAGAATCTCAAATTTGATTCAGAAAATTTTCTGCATAGATACATAGCATTACTGAATCTAATTCACATTACAAAAAAACACGTCCTATAATCCACTTCCTACAACATTCTCATAATTGTGCTTTTATTTGTCTAAATCTTTTACCAGACTATGAGCTACATGAAGACAACTCTTTACTCCCTATTTCACTGGTTAGGGAATAAAAATAAATTAATGAATAAATTAATTATAGCAGATTAAAATAAAGAAATCCACTAAAAGCATTTTAAGTTATACCACCATATCAGGGGAAACAATTTATCTGCATAATAGTAGTAAACTGATGATTCTTTTGGAAAGTGCTGAGGGCTAGAGAGATTATAAAACCTATAAAGAGTAAAAAACCAAGCCTTGGTGGTACACACCTGCAGTCCCAGCTACGCAGGAGGACTGCCTGAGCCCAGGAGTTTGAGTCCAGCCTGGGCAACACAGTAAAACTCTGTTTCAAAATAAATAAATAAAAATTTAAGAATGTTTTAAAGAGTAAAAAAGCATTAAAATTTTCTTGCTTTTGAAATTGCTAAAAATACTACCTAAATTTGTAAACACATATGTTTCACCTTTAAACATAAATGATTAATCAGTTAAATACATTTATTGTCTAAGCCCAGTTTATATCAAGGTTTCACGACAATTCATTTTACTTATTCTACAACTAGCTTTTATAAGTTTGGAAGAATAGTCCATGGGTTCTAGGGTTTCAAGTTTAGGTGAGCAATCTCAGATTTTCTGTCTATGCTACTTGATTTTACACACTTTAATCATGTAACTAATTTTCCCAGATTAAATGAAATACATATATATAGTTTATTCACACACAATAGACTTCCCATGCTCTTACTCCTGTTTGCTGCCCCGATCTAAAGTTTATCTGGTTCTGCTATACACAGAACACCACATCTACACATAGTACGCTAATGATTTCACATAAGAGTAGAATGTTTCATGTTTTATTTCCAAGACTCTGCCCTGATGGTGAACATTTTGATGGTTCCTTTACTTGTAGTAGGACATGAAAATATCTTCAAAGATAGTACAGTGATTCATAAATTTGTCTTTTTAGGGGCAGACCCTTGCTTTATTGGTCTGATTTGTTCACAGTTAAGCCCCCTGCTCAGAGGACCAACAGGCCAGCTAAGGAGCGAAGGAGGTGCCTCGAGCCTTCCAGAGTCAAGGCTCTACAGGGTTCCCCAGCCCATCGCTCATGTTCTGGCCCCCTGCCTGGGAGGCTAGCTGGGAGGGGGTTCCCTGGGGGATGGGGATGGGCAACTACACAGGATTTCAGTGTGGGACCCAGGGTCTGCTCTTCACAGTAGGAGGTGGAAGGGATGACTAAGTTCTTTATTACAGACCTACAAAAAATGAGAGAATTATGTATTATTCTCACTAGTTTGGGCTTCTTTTTTTTCTTTTTACAGAACAGCAGCAAGAAAGAGAAATGCAGGTGGCAGATGAGCCAGGCACGAGGCTTCAGATTGGAAGGGACCAGAGATGAGGACCAAGGTGTGGCTGCCTGAACAGAAGTGCTGTGGGCTGGCCTGGGCTCTCTCTATGCATCCTGAGAGAACTGCCATAGGCCCTAGAAGGAGGGGATGAAAGGCATGTGGGAGGGAAGAAGGCAGTCCCTGGATCAGCAGCAGCACCATCCTCTGATGCTGTCTGCCATCAGCTTGGGCAGTCTGCCAGCTCGGAAGCACTCACGGCTGGAGCCTAGGCTCTAAGCATGGATCCCAGAGGCCAGACAGGAGAGAGGTGGCAGGAAGAGTTCTACTGGTGTCACACGGGGGCAAGGGAACCAGGACTCGCCCTTGCTTGTCAGTCCATCAGCTTCTTCAGGCAGGCCTCCAGCCGATCCTCATCTTTGATGCCCACAAACTTGTCCACCACATCCCCATTCTTCATGGCCAGCACAGTGGGCACCGCCAACACCTCATACTCAGTGGTGAGGTCTGTGTGGTCATCAATATCCACCTTGGCCATAAGTACTTTCCTATGCTGCTTGGCCACCATCTTCTCTAACCTCGGCCCCAGTATCTTGCAGCGTCCACACCACTGTGTGTGGAAATCCACAACCACAGGCGTCTCACTGTTGACCAATTGGTCTTGAAAGTCATGTCCATCCTGGATATTAACGGTCATCGAGGAGATCCTGGTGGTGTATATTGTCCGATCTGAGTTGGGTGTTACAGCCAGGCCACCAGGACTGCATTGTGGGGTCTGCAGGACTCTGTAAGTGAGAGGTGGCCACCGATCCTGAGAGGGCTTCCTGGAGACGACTGAGACCAGGAAACTCCTCAGGAAAAGTCGCTGAGACATTTCCCTGCAATGCAAGCAGAGGGATGCACAGCCCAGCCCTCCCTGCCTGTCAAGGGCACTCCTGTCCATTACTATCATTCCTTAAATGTAGATCAAAAGTTTTCACAAATACATTACCATATATTTAATTGCTCAATTGAGGATCATTTGCCACTTCTCTGTCTACACATTTTGTGAGCACTTTTTATGATTTATTCCCTAATCTTGTTGCTTCCTAAGTGTATATTTTTTTCTTTAAGTAAATATAATAGAAGCATTGGATTATAAAGCTGGAAGAAGAGATCACAGTGTCATTAGGCCATCCCTCTCAATTTTATACCGTAACTTGGAGATATTAAAACATGTGTCCAAAGTGAGATATTAGAATGTATTAGGAAAAAAAATTAGGTTTTTCTTACTCTCAAGTTTATGATTTTACTATTAAATTACATCTGAACTTTTAAACATCTATGTTAAAGGACTCTAGGGGAATAAAACTGACATTGACTTAGTACATAATAGATGTTGGTGCTATATTTTACATGTTCTTTCCACTACCCTGTATAACTACAAAACTGAATAGCTTAGAGGATGCACACTTAAATTATAAAAGTAATATTTTATGATTTTAAATTACTTTGTTTCTTTAAAAGTTACACTGTTCTCAGTACTTTGGCTTTCCTCTTTTTAAAACAGAAAGGTTAAACTTTTAGTATATAAAATTCTTAATTTATGTAAGTTATGCCAGATGTTATAGTTTCTATAGTTTCTAAACAGTTGTCTTTGAAAAGAGTAAAATGAGGATAAAATGTGGAAAAGGTCCCTTGACCATCCAAGGTCATTTTCCCCCATGGCTGGGAGATAAAAGACAATTCACACATAGAATAACCAATCAGCTATCATTTATCAGAAATGACATGGGTATCCCAAATTCAATATGTCCCAACCCCAACCCCCAATGTACTCCTGCCCTCTGTATTCATTTCCTGACTCTATTATCGCCGTTACAACCCATCTACCACGACAGTGAAGCTAAAAATGTAATGTTTCATCCCCAATCCTCCTTTTCCTCATTTCCCACATGCAATCAGTAAAATACATTCTGCTCAGTTTTTCAGATTTCTCCCATTTCAGATCCTTTTCTCCATCCCTACTTTTACCACCTTGGTTCAGACCCTCAATAGCCCTCACCCAAATTATCATAGGAGTCTTATAACTGATCTTGCCTCTATTCCACTTGCTCCATAATGATTTATCTTCACATCACCACCAAAGTAACCTATTTTAAACCCAAATTGTATCATGTTTCTCTCTTATTTCCAAGTGCACAATGGCTCCCTATTGTCTGAAAGATAAAATTCAAACTCTGTCCATTATGTGGTCCTCTGTCCATTTCTTCAGTTTCATCTATCATTACACAATGTCCCCTCTTCCTGTCACCAACCCCACATTCCATCATTTAATCATAATGGGCAACTTACTTCCTTCTCCTGAATACGTTACATGGCTTTACTTCTCTGCATCTTCACTTGTCAATGCTCTGTCTACTCAGAACACCCTTCCTCGTATAATCCATGTGATGAACATTTATCATTTTCAATGCTCAACTCAGGGCTCAACTCCTCTTTGAAGTCCTTTTTGAACCTCTTCCTCCCCATCCCAGTGGAAATGACCTTTCTTTTCCTTGGTTCCTCAGCTGAATTTTAATGAAAGGATTTGTGACAGGTTTCATGTGTTTGTTGACATGTCTATCTTTCCCCCTCTGGAATATGGGCACCCTAAGCAGGTACTGCGGCCTATTCAATCTTCATTCCCACAGTCTTGTGTAGAGTCTGTCACATTTTAGGAGCTCGATTATGTGTACTGAATAAAGGAATGAATGAAGCAATGAACAAAGAACTATATAGGACATTCTTGAAGGAATACATTTAAAAGTAAGATTAAATACTCAAAATAATGAGATACTGACCTAAGTACATTTACCTTTTATAAATTTCACACTTTTCTATTTAACACAATGTTTTTCACTAAAAATTTAGGATTTATTAATCTGAGGGAATTTGATCACCCATGTATACAAACATTTATCACCAAGATATATAACTTCATAAGTTGTACTAATTTTTAAAAATTAATTTAATGGAATGTCAAAATGAATTATGGTCAACTATTAATTATCTGACAGGATCTTAATAGCTATCCTGGCTTACCTAGCACCTTCTCACGTGCTGCTTCTGTCACTCAGCCATGGCTTACTTTTCTAAGCTGGCTTTCATGCCTCTAATTATCCTGCTGCTGGCAATGAAAAAGCAACAATCTGTCTACAGTCTAAGTGAAGGACACTGAGGAGGAGAATAGGAAAAATGGTTCCTGAACATGAGATAATTTGATACAGCAGACAATCCGCACAAACAGAATCACAAAATCATGGAACTGGATGAGATCATATGTATTTATCATCAAAATCGCATAACTGATTGTTTTGACTTCTTTTGTCTTACACCCAAGAAAGATTTCCCAGGTACCTCTGCATTCTACTGAATTGGAACAAATATCTGCTACTGATTTTCCTTTGATAATTGAAAGGTGCAAAGACCTAAGTAAGATATAAGAAATCACTACATTGCTCATCAACATTTAAATCTACAAAAATTTTTCAATAAAAGAATATTCGCTGAGATTGAGTATTAAAAATCACAAAATTTTAATTCTAATACAGCCCCAAAAAGAATTTAACTTTGTAGTTAATAAATTATACACAAATTATTGAACTATAATAATTTGTTCACTAAGTTTATAAATATTTATTCTGAGGAAATGCTGAGGAAATAAGTTAATTCTTAAATGAGAAAAAATAAATTCATCATTCCATTCATCTACACACACTTGTAAGGATCCACAAATAACCAAGATGACAGAAAAATGGGTTGGCGTTTTTATTAAATGCAAAAACAGCTATGTCCAATTGCAAAAACAACAGTGTTGTCCAATTTACCAAACACTAATTAGCCACATATAAGTTAAAGATTCAGTTTCTCAGTGGTACTATTCACATTTCTAGTGCTCAATAGACATGTGGCTAGTAGCTACTATGGTGGATAGCATAGGTGGAGATCACTTCCATTATCACAGAAAGTTTGACTGGACAGTGCTACTCTGAAATGAGAATTTGCCAATACTTTTAAAATGGTAATACAAGTTCAAATAATAATTTTTTGATTGACTATTCGGCAAGAAGGGAAAAGTATACATTTACACATGGGAAAAAAATAAATATAAGTACTGCAGTAATGAAGCCTTTAAGTAAATAAAATTAGTTTTATGTGGTTTAATTTGAAATTCTACTATTCGGAATCTGAAAAGATGATGATAAAACTGAATCCAGAGGATGGTACAAGAAAAAAATAATCTTTTTCACTTAAGATTTTAATACACCAAATGAAAGCCATGTTTGAAAAGTGAAACGTGCTATAATTGTCCAAGCTATTCTATGTGTCTTAGCATAGGCTATTCTACTGGATATAGAGGCTGTTCAGCAAAGTGGTTAGAATTTCAGGTTCTGGGGTTACAGTTGCCTCAATTTAAATGTTGATTCTTGACTTACTAGCTATGCAACCTTAAGCAAGTCACTTAGGCTCTCGGAGCCTTTGTTTCCTCATCCATAAATGAAGGACTAACTCAAGTACTTTACAGTTAAAAAGATTAAGTAAAAGTTTATACATGGAAAGCATTAGATAACCTGGCACATAATAGTCCTCAAAAAATTTTTGTTGAACCTAGTCTACTGGTGGCTTTCTATGATTAATTCCTATTGACTTTCAAATCCATAGGACAGAGAGATACTCTGGAAAACATTCAAAGATCATATGTGAACACTAGGTCACACGGTAACTTAACGACTTGCAGTCATGAAAGAATCTACATTCAAATCTCTACCAACACTTTTCACCCATGGGCCTCAATATTTTTGCAATGAATGTATAACACAAAGCCCAATAGGCAACCTGGAGGTATAGTATTTTTTTTAAATGAAATAAATAAAAACCCCTCCCAGGTTAAAAGAAGTAGCGTGCTTTTTTGGTGTGTTAGTGACTGGGGCTGGTGCAAAAGGTAAAAGACTGGATAAGTAAAACAAACTTAACTGACAAGAGTTTAAAACTTCTCTGAGAATTTTATCATATTTCTAAAATTTATGTTTCTCTGTATTAGCTGATGTTTAAATAACTATGTCCAAATTTTAAAAGGGATATATCTTCAAGAGTAACTTTAAAAACACACACTATTATACACTATTATGTATATAATAGCACCAGTTATCCTTTCATTAAGTTTTGAGATACATCAATACAATTTCCTAATTCACTACAGCAGAACAACAGGTACCTAAGTTAATGTTATCTCCAAAACCTGTGGAGATGAAGATGGAATCTCACTTAGCCTTTAGGTCTTACCCCAGAAAATGTTAATTCTAATAGAGTGACCAGTTTCAGTAGAGTATAATACAGGCACCAGATAGTCAAAGCTAACTAAGACCCTTCTAAATTATCTTTATGCCTAACTTCATTCTCCTGGAATATTTTTAGAACTAAGCTCTGGAATCACCTGCCTTTCTGAAGCTTAGTGCTAACTGAACCTGAAATCTTAACTGACTTGATATTTTTAATCAACTTTTCAAATCAAACATTTTCATACAGCAATTTTCAGAGTTCTAATTCCACTTTCCATAATGTTAGCACTTGTATTTTTGCCTTTCAGGTAACTCTTATATATATGAGTTACCCATTAGACAGTAACATGTTTTAGCTTTTACTTACAGTCTCTAATTGAAACTAAAACATTTGGTGAATATTTTGAAAATAAATGTATTAATTGATTATTTAGTGATGCTGAATGAAGTGCAGGCATCAGACTCTATTCCTTACTTGGTTATTACTAACAGTATGATCTCAACTCCAGCTTCTTCAGAGGTCAGGATCTTTGAAAAGGAATGATTGTACAGGCTGATCTGTAACATCATATATTTCTAAAAGTTTTGAAAAACAAATTTTCAAGAATAATTCTTTAAAAAAATACACAGAACAGTTAGGTATGTAATGATAAGAGTTCTTTCATTAAGTTTAAAATACAATTTCTTTGTTTACTACAGAACAGCAACATATACCTGATAACATTGCTCCAAATGAAATTACAAACATTAATCAACACATGACATTTCAAATAATTTTCCCTATGACACATAACATGCTATTATTTTTGGTCACTTCAGAACAGTTTTTAAACTATTATAATGACCTTGTTTCCATAAACAAAGTTACACAAAAAGCTGACTAATATACTTAAGTGGGAGACTGTCATTAACACTTAAAACATAGGAAAGAATTTATTCATGGATATAATTTAAATATGTTCAGATAAACATTTGAAGTTTCCATTCTGTTTTCAGTAAATATTCCGAGGTTATTTCACAGCTATGAGTTGAAAATTAATACTGTCTAAGGGAGAATTGTTTTGGTAACTTAATAAAAAATATACAGGTCACAGGAGAGTCTACTATCATTATCCAAAATATAAACATCATACAGGTCAGCACTTGCTAATGAAAACTACTAATAGGATCATTCTCCAAACACTCTTTTGTAACACAATTAGCACGTTTTAAGTTAATACAGTTTTAAATTAACACGAAAAATGACAACATATAAGGTACAAATAATTCTTTACACTTTTTGCATTCTTTATACTTCCTGTACAGTTAGTTACAGTATTTCCGCAATTTTAAAATGATAACAAAGGCCGGGCATGGTGGCTCACGCCTGTAATCCCAGCACTTTGGGAGGCCGAGGTGGGCGGATTACCTGAGGTCAGGAGTTTGAGACCAGCCTAGCCAACATGGTGAAACCCTGTCTCTACTAAAAATACAAAAATTAGCCGGGTGTGGTGGTGGACGCCTGTAATCCCAACTACTCAGGAGGCTGAGGCAGGAGAATCACTTGAACCCAGGAAGCGGAGGTTGCAGTGAGCCAAGATTGCACCATTGCACTCCAGCCTGGGCGACAAGAACGAAACTCCATCTCAAAAATAAATAAATAAAATAAAATAACATACATTCTACCTCTACACTGGTTTCTTTAGATCTCTGTATGACATACTGTGTGTTCTTAAATAGTTTATATAATAGCTCATCGAACTTTTCTGGAGCTCCTGAAAATTGATACCAAAACCTTACTGATGAAACATAAACCATATAATCTGATCTATTTATGTTAAGCCAAATGAATGACTAAATCCTTCTAAATGAATTCTACTTTATTAATACAGAAAAAAAGCTATTTTCTTCATGCTAAATTATAAAATTAGCCTAATTCTTATGTTACGACCATGAAAACATTACAAGTAACACACAAACTAAAATCATCAGGCCCACTTTAAGTGCTAACATGTCATTCACTCCTGGTGATATAACAAATACCATCTGTTATTTGGCCATTCTGAATTATAAAAATATATGAACTTTACAAAGGCAAACCAAGTTTTATTTCACGACCATTCTGATTGACACATATATACACACATATATATGCATGTGTATACATGCATACACAAACACAGAGACACACACACACCTCACAGCCATACAGAAATTCCATTTTCATGATTTTTTACTGCTTGATGTAAAGTGTGGAGTACCCGCACCTTCAGCTCTCAGAAGAAATTAACCGTGTTCTGGAAGCACTTCCACTCCGAATGACCTTTAAGTTTTACAGGCATTGTAGGCATTGCAGCAGATCCTAGAATGTCTAGAGAAAAGGCAAACCTGCCTGGCTTTTTTCTCTAACGGATAAAGTTGCTGTTTGGTCTCATTATGTTTTCCACTCCTAATCTGAAGAGATGAAGGATCTCTAAGGCAGGGTTGTTCACTCAGGATTAGCCTCACTTGCGTAGAGCCAGACTAGCAGCCCCCGCCTCGTGATAAGGTTGGGTTGGACCCAAGTGATGGAGGGAGAAGAGCCAACCTTACCCACAGCACCACTACCTGTAGCTCCCAAAGAGTCGGCGAGGGGGGAAAGCAGGGGTGGGATGGCACTGGGGACTTCTTTCCTCGGACCATATTTGGGTAAGTGTTCCAGAATGTGTGCAAGTCCTCCTCGCTAGAGTGAAAAAGGGAATCCCAGGGAATGCTCTTCCCAGGATCCCCACATCCGGCCCTTCGCACTCAGCCCTCAACGCGGAGCTGGGGGTTCGGAAAGGAGGAGGAAGGCAGCTGGTCCCCCGGCCCCCCAGAACGACTCCCGGCGGCCGCTGCTAGGCCTGGCCCGTGCCCGCGGCCTCAGGAGCTGCGACCCGGAGGGGCCTCGGTGCCCCGCGCCGGCCCGCCCAGCGGATACCCAGACCCGGCCTTCAACTCACCGCTCTCCACCTCGCTGCCTTTCTTGGCGGTCGCCGCGTTCCCCATGTCTGGGGCGATGGCAAGAAGGGGTCAGGGAGGGGAAGGGGGGCTGGGGCCGTGCCCGCCACTCCACAGTCTGGGGCAACCCCCGCTTCTGCACCCGTCAAAGCGGTGAGTGCGCCTAGCGCTGGCGCCCGGAGTCAGGGCGGGAAGACCGAGCCGGGACTGAGGAAAGGGTTCCAGCGAACTCCTCAGCACCGGTAGCGGCAGCAGCGGCGGCGGCGGCGGCGGCGGCGGCAGCGGCAGCGGCGGCGGTAGCGGCAGCAGTAGCGGCAGCGGGCAGACACTCCCCCTTCGCGCGGCCCGCCCTCCCTGCGCGCCCCCGGGCAGCCGCGCGCCCGGGCTAGGCCCTGGCCCGACTGTGTCTTCGCAGGCGGGCGCGCACGCCGGAAGTGACGTGAAGGCCCGGGACCCCGGGGGCGGGCGGTGGACCCCTAGCTGGCCGAGCCCAGGATTGGGGCCTGAGGTTGCGCTGACTGCCTCCTCCGCCGCGGTATCCCGGTCTAGCGCTCGGATGCCCATCGCTGAGATAGTGGGAGGTGGAGTGGGAACCGCTAGCTTTGCAGAAGGCAGAGTCCCTCCTCAGCCTGGCGTTCCCGGTGCCCTGGAGTGGAGTCGCGGGATACTGTTCAGCGGCTCGGGTGGTTTTCTTTGTGTCCCGCCACGCAGCGGCTCCTCACTCAAAGACTGCCTTTTCCTCACAGCGCCAGGTCCGAAAAAGAGTCGGGTTGGAGATCGCGCGCAAGGGTGGTCTCTGGGTCTGCATCTGCCCGGCATCGGCAGCAGGAAAAGCCTGGTCCCTAGGCACGGTCGTAGTTCGAGCCTTTCATTCCCTCGCACATTGAGGTATTCGCTGAGCCCACCACGTTGTCCTCGGGGTTAGTAGGCTCCAGTCACAAGCCCTATGTTTTCAGACTTCCCAGGTGGAGATAAAGGAAAATTTTACTATTTCTGCACAACTTCTGTTGATGTACAGCATTGTATTTAGCAACTTCTGTGTAGATCTGAAAATAAATACATTCCCAATTGTTAGTTGCGTTTTTATTAATATAAATCTTAGAATACTTGATTTTGCTGACAAAATCTTTTGTCAGCAAAAGAACATGTTAGCACTTAAAAATTTTGCTGACAAAAAATGGAGTGATAAGATTATTAGTAAACTTCCTATTATCGCCAATTCTGTTAAAGTATACTGCATTACAACTTCTATACGAATAGTAACTCATTTGCTCCTCATAAGAACCTATGAGAGATGTGGTTTTACTGTCATCATTTTAGTTACGAGCAAATTAAGGCACAAAGAAGTGACTTACCAAGATTACACAGCTATTATCTGGTGGAAGCAGGATTTGAACCCAGGCAATTGGGCTCCAAAATCTGATCCTTTGTCTCTAATGTTGACCAAAAACTTGTGGATGTTGTGGAAAATTGCTTTCTCTCCATTTGAAATCCCATTGACTTGAAGAGATAGATGCATAGTGAGTATACGTCTCGAGGAAATGTATTATATTGTTTTCTGGGTTTCAATTCAAATAAAATAAAAATAGTGAAGCAAGGATTTGGACTAGGTGATGTGAGGTTTTGTGTCGGCATACAACAGTGTCACAACAATGTCATCTCCAATCCCATTTGGTTTTGTGTTGTGGATGTTATTTTGCCCTGCATACATAGAAAGTTCAATAAAAAGCACTGAACCACATGTATATCAATTAAAGACAACTTTTGATATTCTGTATTCTATAGGGAATCTTTCTAGTATCATAGAATATTCATACTACTGTCACTGGGGTGAGTTTTAAATGTATACCTTTTTAAATAAATCCGCTTTAATGATAAAAGAGTGGTCGTGTGCATAATTTGGCACTTTAACATAATTTTGAATTCTAGGTCTCTAATAAGAGGGCTGCCATCTACATAGTAAATCATTAATTTACAAAGGAAACATTTGAGAGCTATTACAAAAATGGATACAATATAACTATACCTGAAAAATCAATAAGTAAAGCAAAAAATTCAGCTTTACAAATTGTCTCCCCTTCTTTCTCAATGTAACTTTATTATTGGTTAAGGAAATAAGTTGTTAATGATAGAGAAAAAGTGATCAGGAATTTAAAATTTCTTGCTATTTTTCTTTTTTGTTTATACCACTTTTTTCTCCTTCTTATATTAGCTTACTGCTGCTCTGGTTTAAGGAAGATAATACTTTAAAATTATAGTTTGGTAAATAGTTTTTAATTAGTTAACATCCATAGTCATTTATTTGTAATTACAAACAAGTTGTTTTTCATTATTAGAAGAGTTTTCTATAGAAATTTGTTATTTATGTAGCATCTAAAAGAGTATGTTTTATGAACTGGTTTTTTAACATTCTGGAGGGGGCAGAAATTTCAACTGTCCAGTTATTTGTGAATAATTGGAGGTTCCATGAGGCAATTTCTATCCTTTGCCACCAATGACTGCTGTACCCTAGACAAAAAGAGATGGAACTATGTAATTTTGTTTCCCTAGGAAAGCAGATGCAATAAGAAGGGACTCATTCAGAGAAAATACTTTTGAGTTCCCTTCCATATAGTATTTTTGCAATCTGAGAACATACAGCATTGTGTAAAAGGGAAAATTATACTAGTGGTAGTTGCAAACCTACATAAGCCAAATAACTATCTTAGCCCCATTTTACAAATGAGTGGAACAAGAGTTCAAAGAAGTGAAGTAAGTTGGCCAAGGTCACTCAAGTGGTAAGAGGCAGAGCTCTAGATTATATGCTGTCACTCTGAAACACATAATCTAATCCTCATTAAGATTAGGTTTTTAAATCCGTATTTTGCAGATGAGAAAACTAAGGTTTATGAACAAAGAACCTTGGCGCTCTTCTTTCTAGACCACCTCTTAACTCATGAGTGAGAAAAGGGGAGAAAATTAGTAAATATTTTTTCAAATTTATTTTGTAGTTTCTACTTACATTGCCAACTTGATTTCCAAGTCCTTTTAAAGTAAAGCACCCTCAAACACAATGTATGTCGGAAGTACTTGTTTTTCTTAAGAGTGAACAATAATGAAAAACAACTTGTTTGTAATTACAAATAAATTATTGTGGATGTTAACTAATTAAAAACTATTTAGCAAACATACTTTTAAAGTATAATCTTCCTTAAACCAGAGCAGGGGTAAGCTAATTTTGTTTTTGTATAATATTTTACATGAAATAAATGCAAGTGAGAATTTAACCACCATAGAATTACAATTTTTTGAATGATGATCATCATCCACGTTGTCTAATATTTTATTATTGTATAGTATATACCAAATCAAAAGATACCACATGAAATACCAGGCAAAGGGCAAAGTAATATTTCCAAAATGAGGAAGTAATTTTATGGCCAATAAATTACAAGTACGATAAGTGTTTTAAATCATTCTAATACAGTACAAAGTTTTCTTGTTGGGCATAATTCTAATCCTTTTGTTCAATGATGATTTTTTTTATCTGAGTTTCAGTATTCATCTTTTTGGATATTCCTTTACTGATAGGAAAACTAAAACAATTGACTCGTTGAGTAACCAGAATATTAACAAAAATGACCTAGTGCCAAAGTGGAATTATAGCTTCTCTCTTTCACAGAGGGACTGGGATACAAACTGAAAGCTTTAAGGAAAAAAAAAATATATATATATAGGAATGTGAGGGGCCACAAAACCAACCTTTTTTCTTAACATGAAATTATCTCTCTCAGAAAAGTTTATGTTTGTTTGGGATATTCTAATTGTACTAGTGTATTTATCAAAACTATGCCTAAATCTCTGATATTTCAGTGTTGTGTTCTGCATTTTTTGACATGTACCTGTAAGACAAAAATAACACCCAAATTTACAAAATATTTGCTGGAAATCAAACACGGCACAATAGCTTTCACAGAGTCTCAGCCTTTATAATCAGATTATCTGTGATCAAGATGAAAAGGGGAGAATCTGGTCGACAAAATTAAAATTATTAATACATTTATATGATTGATAGTGACAAAATAGAATGTTACGTAGTGAGGTAGAAAAGCTTTCTGCATTTTAGTCAGAAATACCTGGGTTCATGTTCTGGTTTGGCCACTATCTACGACAAAATATCTACAAAATATCTAAATTATTTTATTTCCCTTGACTTAGTTTCCTGTAGTGTGAAGTTATATGTATTAAATCATATAGTCTATGAAAAACACCTAGGATAACTTTTGTTATATGATAGGCACTCAGTAACTGTAAGTCTGTCCCCCAATCCTCAATAACATTCTATCTTCTCATGTTTATGTTTCAACGACAATCATTCAACAAATTTGATTACAACAAATAGAATAATAAGGAGTTTGTACTATATGCAAAGTATTATGAAAGGGACAAAAATGAACAAAATCAGTTTCCTGTCCTCAGGAAGTTTTTGTGTAAGCAAGATGAATATATAAATCAGTGATTGTACAAGATAAATTTGTACTATAGCATAAATGTAAACAATTAGGAAACATAAAGGTAATTGCCATTAAATCATAGATATTTTAGCATTGAATTTTGATATTTAACAGGTGGGGAAGATCATTGAGAACTAAGAACAGCTTGAGCAGAGGCTTCCATGGAAATTATCCCCAGGCCATGCTAGACCAGATGTTATGGAAAGATGTAGTAAGAGTTGCAACTTTCCCACTGGAATGTAAGCTATATGTGGAAGAATTTTGATTTTGTCATCACTACATCTACTATATCCAGCATTATGCCTCATATATAGTAAGTACTCAATAAATATTTGCTGAATGAGTGAATAAATGAATAAACAGGTTCAGATCAGATTGTATTTATTTGGGGAAACCTTAAATGCCAATTAAGAAATATAGGCTTTGTTTATTATGCAATAGAGAGCTTGAAGATATTTAAAGACAAAAGTAATATAATCCCACATTTTATTAATAAGATAATTTTAATAGTAATGTGATGGATATGTTGGAGAAACAATAGATTGGCAGCAAGATGACTATTGTAGTAGAAGAATGACAGGAAGTCATTCGGTGGTATATCAGCAGTGGGAGAAAAAAGAAAGGATGCATGTCAGATACTTGAATGTTAAGATCTATAGAATTTGATAAGTGTTAAGACTCTTTAGCATAATACAAGTGATAGAAGCCCAATTCAAACTAGCATAAGAAGAAATAAGTGGAACTGACTAGGTCACAGAACTAGAAAATTTAGGTTGGACATGGTTTTAGGATTAGATAGATCCAAGGATGGATATCTCTACATATTGATCCTTATTCTGTTCATATATTTGACTGTATTCTGCCAAACAGTCTCTCTCCACATGACAAGTTTACATCCTCCCAGCTTAACAATCTAAACAATAATGCCTTTTCTTTCCCAGCAGCCATATAGTATAAAGTTAGGTGAATATCCTTTATCCAAAATGCTTAGGACCAAAAATGTTTTCAGATTTTGGATTCTGGATTATTTGCATATACATAATGAGACATCTTGAGGATGGGATCCAAGTGCAAACACAAAATTCATTTACATTTCATATATTCCTTATACAAAGCCTGAAAATAATTTTACACAATATTTTAAATAATTTTTGTGCATGAAACAAAGTTTTTACTGCATTTTGACTTCAACCTGTCACATGAGGTCAGGTATGGGATTTTCCACTAATGGCATCACGTTGGTGCTCAAAAAGTTTGACTTTTGGAGCATTTTTAATTTTTGGATTAGGGATCCAACCTGTATATTATACATATTGGTTCTGTATGGGTAACATTCACATTCCTATGAAGAGAGGACCCCATAGTTGACATGAAATAAGTATAATTTTCTAGAAGAAACCATCATATGGAGTAGACAAAAACAACAGATGCCCAATATAGTGAAAACAAAGACTTAGAGCTCTCGATCAATTTTCTATCCTGAGTGAATGGATAATGAGATCAGGAATAAAGGGGAAAAACTGGTTTTTAAATTAGTGAGACGTGTAACTTGGGTCATACTGAGTTTGAGTTGGTAGTGGGACTTCTATACAGGGATGATGAACAGCAGGAAAATATAAAGTTAGATCAATACATGAATTGTGGGGCACATGTTCTCAGGGCCTCCCAAGGGCTGTGTCATGGGCCATGGTCACTCATATTTGACTCAGAATAAATCTCTTCAAAATATTTTACAGTTTGACTATTTTTGTCAACAATATTTTGGCACCCAAACATGTTGGGCCTCAGAGAAGACTCAGGACCCCACAGGAGTTGCCCAAACTCAGTGCTAAGGTACCAGCAGGGGCCCATTGAAGCCTCCCTGACTTTGAGCTTCTCCTCTGGTGGAACTCGTGTGTCCTCCTGAGCCCTGCACCTCCCTTTGGTTGAGGGTCCTTGGTTTATTCTGAGCTGGTTTTTTTTCTCTTAGGAAATTGTTGTTTAAGGATCTGAATTCTAGTTCAGATCCTAATTTAATTCTAGCATTCAAAGGGTCTTCTCCACTGCTTTTCTCCCAAAATTAATCTCAATTTGGCACATTTGAGTGAGGAACTGAATTGTTGTTTTCATAGGTAAATGAGAGACTGCATTTCTTCAGCTCCTAAGAGAAAGGGCATTTGCTCCTCCCACCTGAAAGGCACCCTTGGGCGGCCAGGGGCCTCATGGGAGTGTCTGGGGTGCGGCAGCCCTACAGGGAACCCCCAACAAAATTAGTTTTAAAAAGGCTTGTCCAGGAAGTGCATACAGGAGCTGGTCTCTCCATACTTCGAGCCCATCTGGAAGGGCTCAGATCTCCCGAGAGAAAAACGGAGACACATAAGACAGTGGCAACGACTCAGTGGTGACACACTGTGGAGTCCTGCCCACAAGCAGCAAACACTTTGAACCACTTGACAAAAGCCCTAGGCCACAGCTCAATTCCTCCTTTAAAAAAAAAAAAAAAAAAAGTGTGGGAAACAAATGATCTAAGAATGAGGAGAAAACAAGGAGAATAACTCCCCTTCAAGCACTCTAGGTTTTATGGTGCCTCTGCTTGCCAGAGTTTGTGTAAAATGGAAGTAATATGGTCTTTGTGCACATTTACATTAAGGAAAAAGAGCCCTAAGGTTGACCTGCAAATGACAGAGTCCCTAAGTTCTCTTTTTTTCTATTTTCTTTTTTTCCTACTTTAAATCTGCTGTTACTTTTCCACTGATATAAAAACCACTGTTTGGATCTAACAGGTGTTTTTTTTTTTTTTTTTTTTTTTTGCAACCCAGGGAATTTGTATTTATCTCACAGCTAAAGTTCTGAAGTAAAAGCTATAGGGTCTTTGTGTGTGTGTGTATATATACATATATACATATGTGTGCGTGTATTTAAAAGGTCTTTATAATTTCTATGATTTTTGTTTAATTGGCAATTAAATCTGTTATAATTTCCCACTAGTACACCAGACTTTCAGTACCTTGAGATGTAAATTTTGCTATCTAATTTTCACCTAAGAGTTGTTTCCTCTAATATGCAAATTTAAGGCTACTTAGCTGACAACTGCCTGAATAGTGAAACAGGTTATCAAGAATTTAAAAGTCTAAGACAGGAAACAAGCAGAAAAAAAGGTCTTATGAATCTATAAGATGTATTTCTTTTGGCATGCACAAATATGTCTATGTATTTATGTGTTGTGTACACAGTGTTTCAGTACTAAAAATATATAAAAGTGCTCTAGCTAATTGGCTAAAATATAAGAGCACTTAAATCAGATAATCAAAAGAAAAGACTAGTCAAATGCTTTTTCAAGTTAATGTGATTTAAGTAAAATCTTTAATAAAATAATCTGGCTTTAAAATTATTGGTAAAATAATATTAGAGATGTCTAAAAAATTGTTAGCATTTTTGATCAACTGGTTTTGTGCTTACTCCTGCAGAATACTAGAAGCCATAAGGGTTATAAAACTATAACATTTTTGATCAAGTGGTTTTGTGCTTACTTCTGCAGAATACTATAAGCCATAAGGGTTATAAAACTATAAAACCCAGCTCAAGACAAAATGATCTTTGCTTGTATAATTTTTGACAAGTAAGACATGGAATATTCTTTGTTTAATGAAAACTGCTAAATCCCAAGTTATCGGTAGAAATACCCTTATATTTAACCTTAAGTTTCTTACTTAAGTAAACACCTACAATTCACAGCTATAAAAATAGTTAACGGAAATAAAGAATGACTATCACAGTTTTTGTAAATAATCTAGGTAAATTGTTTAATAAATCAATCAGGTAAATGTAATGGAATAAATGCCTATAAACAAACATGTTATATAATTTAGGATCTAATGTTATTAATACATATTAAGTATCTGGGTAATTTCCAATTAAAAATTATAGGAAAAAAATTTTAATGTTCTTATTAAAAGGTAAATATATTTGTCTAACTGAAAGCTTATTTAAGGGTTATGTATAAAACAAAGTAAAAGGAACCAAAAAATAAGAAATGTAAAAATGTTAAAAATATAAAGAGTACTTTTGATAGAAAAAGTAAAACAGAAAGTAATTTTATCCAAGGAAGAATCTTGTTTGGTAAATTTTTGTCCTACGATAAAATGGGTTGTTCAAGAAAAAGGGATTATTTAGGACAAAACAGAAAGTCTGAGCATGTTTAAATGTTCTATGTAAGTCATAATAAGGTTAGTAAAAAGGATTTTTTAAAAAGGGGTTGTATAATTCAGTTGGCTCAGCAAAAGAAACAGACAACCCAAACTGTGGGAAAAAGTCTTCACAATCTATACATCTGACAAAGGACTAATACCCAGAATCTATGAAGAACTCAAATGAGCAAGAAAAAACAACCCCATCAAAAACTGGGCTAAGGACGTGAAAAGACAATTCTCAAAAGAATAGATACAAATGGCCAAAAAGCATATGTAAAAATGCTCAACATCACTAATTATCAGGGAAATGCAAATCAAAACCACAATGCAATACCACCTTACCCCTCCTGCAAGAATGGCCATAATCAAAAAATCAAAAAATAATAGATGTTGGCATGGATATGGTGAAAAAGGAACACTTTTACATTATTGGTGGGAATGTAAACTAAAACAACCACTATGGAAAACAGTGTGGAGATTCCTTCAAGAACTAAAAGTAGATACTATTTGATCCAGCAATTCCACTATTAGGTATCTACCCAGAGGAAAAGAACTCATTATATGAAGAAGATACTTGCACACGCATGTTTATAGCAGCACAATTTACAATTACAAAAATATGGAATCAGCCCAGATGCCCATCAATAAACTAGTGGATAAAGAAAATGTGGGATATATACACCATGGAATACTACTCAGCCATAAAATGCAATGAAATAATGGCATTTGCAGCAACCTGGATGGAATTGGAGACTATTATTCTAAGTGAAGTAACTCAGGAGTAGAAAACCAAACATCATTTGTTCTCACTCATAAGTGGGAGCTAAGCCATGAGGACACAAATGCATAAGAATGATACATTGGAGTTTGGGGAGTAGGGGGAAAGGTTGGGAGGGGGTGAGGTATAAAAGACTACACACTGGGGGGCGGGCACAGTGACTCATGCCTGTTATCCCAGCACTTTGAGAGGCCAAGGCAGGCGGATCACAAGGTCAGGAGATCAAGACCATCCTGGCCAACATAGTGAAACTCCGTCTCTACTAAAAATACAAAAATTAGCTGGGCATGGTGGCATGTGCCTGTAATCCCAGCTACTCAGGAGGCTGAGGCAGGAGAATAGCTTGAACCAGGGAGTCGGAGGTTCCAGTGAGCCGAGATCACGCCACAGCATTCCAGCCTGGCAACAGAGTGAGACTCCATATCAAAAAAAAACAAAACAAAACAAAAAAAAAAACAACTACACATTTCATACAGTGTACACTGCTTGGGTGATGGATGCACCAAAATCTTGGAAATCCCCACTAAAGAACTTATTCATGCAACCAAATACCACCTGCTCCCTGCAAACCTATTGAAATAAAAAATAAATTAAAAAGATATATGAGTTGTGAATTTAGTATAAATATAAGAGTCAAAGCCACAACTGTGAATGAAATAGAAAATACAGAGAAAAAAGGCAGCTAACAATAGATAGCTACAGAACAGAGAAGAAATGGAGTCTGGTGTAGTAGGAGCCTGTAGTGGTCAGACAAGTTTGGAGAGAACAAGGAAACGCAGTCATAAAAGTCAAGAAAGAAAGAGGAATATCAATTTGATTGACTGCATGCTAGAAATGGACTCTAACTAATGTAAGCAAAACAAATTTATTGGAAGAATATGTAGCTGCATATAGGAGGGAATGCAAAACTAAAGAACCAGGCTTGGCACACTCAGGAACCAGGCAGCTCCAAAGAGTTGAAATAGCAGTTGCTGCCTGACATTTTCCCCTAATGCAACCAATGAAATGAAAACAAAAACAAAGGCTATTCAGTTTTGTTTCTTTTCCTACAATTCACTTTCTAAGGAAACGGTTCAATTGGCCTACCTTGGTTTACATTTCTGCTTCTTACCCAGAGCAAGGCAAATGATTAGCAGTCCCATGAGACTCATCAGTGGTAGAGCAGAAATTTTCCACTACCAAAGAAGATGGAATAGAAGTTGAACACTTTAGGGAAAAAAAAAACATAAACATAAACAAAAAACACACACAACAATGTCCACTACTACAGGGGATTTATTTAACAATGTTAGTAAAGACAAATATTTCTTGTCAGTAGAGCTGTTGGAAGTATCCCTTTCCCCCTAAAAAAATGTGGTGAACTTTATTATAAAGTCATAGACATTTTGGATTAAATATACTAGAAATATTCTGTCAACCTGATGTGGTAGGCAAAATAATGCCTCTCCCAAAGATGTCCATGTCCTAATTCCTACAATTTGTGTATATGGTACCTTGCATGAAAAAGGAAAATTAAATTTTTTTCTAATTAGTTCATGTGAAAATAGGGAGAATATCCCGGACTATCCCTGTGGGCCCACTGTAATCACAAGGGTCCTTAAAAGTGGAAGAGAGAGGCTAAAGAGAAGGTCAGAATGATGAGACATAAGAAGGACTCAGCGCTATTGCTGGCTTTGAAGATGGAGGAAGGGGGCCAAGAATTGTGGAATATGGGCAGCCTCTAGGAGCTAGAAAGAGCAGGGAAACCAATTCTCCTCTAGTCTCCAGAAAGGAACACAACCCTTCTCACATCTTGATTTTAGCCCAGTGTGACCTGTGTTAGGCTTCCAAGCTTCTGAACTACAAGATAATTTTGTGTTGTTTCAAGCCACAAACTTTAAAAATGCAGATTTCCTTGACTCTAACCAATCCTATTAAATCAAAATAATTCATGTGGACTCAAAATAATCTGCCTTTTTATTATAGTTATTAATAATTTAATATATTTCAAAATAGCTAGAAAATAAGATTTGGAATGTTTTCAACACAAAGAAATGATAAATTTTTGAGGTGATGGTTATCCCAATTACCCTGAATTGATCATTATACATTGTAAGCATGCATTAAAATATCACATGTGCTCCATAAACATATACAATTATTATGTATCAATTAAAAATCTGCCTTTTAACAAAGTGTGTTCCTGTGTACGTGTGTGTTTAATTCTTATATGTTTAAGGGTGATCCTTATGCACACTTAAGTTTAAGAGCCACTGCACTATTCTCTTACATCCAAAGTCTCAACTGCTCTGGATCAACAGTCCCAACACACGGTTGGTCAGACATCACTTAAGAGTACTTAGGATAGTACTAGACTTCTTGAATTAGTGTTGACAATTTATCTGGTATATTTTCCCCATACATTTACAGTATGGGACTCAGTGAGAAAAGGGTTGAAGAAGGAAAACTCACAACTATTGAGTCTTACTTTGGGTCATACACCATGCAGAGCACTGTTATTAACTCATTTAAACCAAAATAGTGATCCATGCTGACCCCCATCCCACTTCCAGATAATATATAGCTCCAGGTCTTCAGATAGCTTTTGTGTGAGTAATTGCATTAACCTTCTAATTAGTCTCTATCCCCTAGTTCCTATCTTTCTCCCATTCTTTGTAGGAAATATTCTTAAATTGTGAAGTAGAGAATATCTAAAAAAGAGTACATAGATATAAATGAATATAAATGCACAAATTTAATAATAAAATTCTTGTACCCATATCCAAGCCAGAAATAGAACATTACCATACCTCAGATGCACCATATGTGATGCTCCCTGATTCATTTTCTCCATCCAAAGATAAATAATACCCTGATTTGATTAATCATCCTTTTAATTTATAGTTGCTGTGGGTTTGTTTTTTGGGTTGTTTTTGTCATTGTTATTGTTTTGCTACCTAAGCATGTAGCTCTAAAAAATATACTCTTCAGTTTGTCTATTTTTGAAATTTATAAGAATTTGTAAGAATTAGGTAATTTGCTTCTTTTACTCAGATTTTTGAGGTATAATCATGTTGAGTGTGGTACTGTAGTTCATTTATTTTTACGTCTATAATATGATGAATATACAATTGTATGACTATACCATAAATTGTGTATCTATTAGACTGCTAATGGATATTTAGACTATTTCTAGAATATTTTTTGTTTGAACAATGTTTCCATAAGCATTCTTGCTTATAAGCCTACACACTCAATAATTTATTTAGATGCACAGCTAATAGTGAAACCGAGAGTGTGTAGAGTTTGAGCATGTTTAATTTTCCTAGGTAATAGCAAACTATTTTCAAAAGTAGTTGTATCAATTTATATACACACCAGTAATGGCTAATAATAAATTCCTACTGTTCTACATCCTCACATATACCTTCTTGTTTACTTTTTCCAATGTAACCAATCTGAAAAGTGGTTTTAATTTGCATGCTGAAAAAAAATTTGTATAACATTTCATATGTTTGAGAGCCACTTATGTGACATTTCTTTCCATTACTTTTATCCACTTCTGTATTGAGTTGTTAACATTTTTCTTATTGATTCCTAGGGGCTCTGCATATTTGCTAAATCCTAACTTTTTCTAGCCTATATATGTGGCAATTATCTTCTCCTCATTCATGGTGTATTAATCAGTGTTCTCTAAGAGAAACAGAACCAGTATGATATATGGAAGGAGATTTATTAGGGGAAATTGGCTCACGGTATCACCAAGGTGAAGAGAATCCAGTGGTGGCTCAGTTCATGTTCAGGAACCTCAGAACCAGAGAAGCTGACAGTACAGCTT
The DNA here is from genome assembly GCF_007565055.1 of Rhinopithecus roxellana. Taxonomy (NCBI): domain Eukaryota; kingdom Metazoa; phylum Chordata; class Mammalia; order Primates; family Cercopithecidae; genus Rhinopithecus; species Rhinopithecus roxellana. The sequence goes on along the minus strand of NC_044560.1, from coordinate 66,044,829 downwards.
CTCAGTCAGGCACTGGAGCCCTGGAAACATCTGGTGCAAGTTGCTGAGTCCAAAAGCTGAAAAACTTGGAGTCTCGTATCTAAAGGCAGAAGGAGAACAAGTATCCTACTCCAGGAAAGGAGTGTCGGTGGAGGAGAAAGGGACGGAAAGAAAGAGAGAACAGGGAGGGAGACAGAGAGAATCACCAATCACCTCTTTTTTCCCCTGTTTCTTCTCATCCCTAGGCCCCAACTGATTGTATGGTGCCTGCCCACATTGAGAGTGGGTCTTCTTCTCCCAGTCCACTAACTCACAGGTTAATCTCTTCTGGAAACACCCTCACAGACACATCCAGAAGCATCCCTCAATTCAGTCCAGTTGACACCCGAAATTAACCATCATACATGGTTAGACTTTTTATTTCCTTTCTAGTATTTCTGATGTATTTAATATTTTATCAGCTTTATTAAATACAACTGACATATTTAAGTGTGCAGTAATTTTTAAAATTTATGTACACAGAAAGCCATCAGTGCAATTACAATAATGAACATAGTCATCACCTTAAAAAGTTTCCTCTTGCTCCTTTGTAATCTTTTCCTCATGCCCCTCCTTGCCCACAAAGTCCTAGTCAATGATGTGTCTGCTTTCTGTCACTATAGTTTAGTTTGCATTTCATTGAATTTAAATGATGGGCACAAGCAATACGTATTCTTATTTGGTATGGCTTCTTTCACTCTGCATAATTATTTTCAGATTAATCCATGTTGTTTCACGTATCAAGAGTTCACTGGTTTTTATCGTTGAGTAGAATTTCATTGTATGGCTATGTGTATACATTCACCTGTTGATCAATATTTACAATATTTCCAATTTTGGCTATTACAGTAAAGTTACTATGAATATTCATGTGCAAGTCTTTGTATGATTTTATGCTTTCATTTAACTTGGGTGAATCCTAGGATTAGAATGGCTGGATCATGTGAGACATATATGTTTAATTTTTAAAGAAATTGTCAAGCTGTTTTCCTAAGATATTCTAACATTTTACATTCCAAACAGTATGAGGGTTCCAATTGTTCCACACTCTCACCAGTACTTTAATATAATCAATCTTTTTAATTTTTAATTTTAGATATTCTAACAAATGCATAATAGTATTCTATTATGGTAATAATTTACACTTAGCTAATGATGGGTAATATTGAGCATCTTTTTCTGTGCCTACTTGCCATCTATGTATCTTTTTTTGGTGAAATATCTGTTCAAACATTTTGCCCACTTGTATTGGGTTCTCTATATTTTTATTATTGCATTTTGAGAGTTCTTTATTCTGAATACAGTTCTTTTATCAGATATGTTATTTGCAAATATATTCCTTCAATCTGTGGTTTGTCTTTCATTCTACTAATACTGTGTCAAAGAACAGAAGTTCTTAATTTTAACGATATTCAATTTATCAATTTTTTTTCTTTTTTGGATCATGATTTTGCTGTCGTATCTAACACATTTTTTGCTTAGCACTGGGGCACAAACTCCAAGTACAGATGGCTTCACTAGTGAATTCTACCAAATATTTAAGAAAAAAAATACCAATTCTACACAAAATCTTCCCGAAAATTAAAGATGGGATATACATCTTAACTTACTCTATGGGACCAGCATTACTCTGTTACCAACACCAGACAAAGATGTTACAAGAAAGAAATCTACAGGCTGGGCATGGTGGCTCACGCCTGTAATCCCAGCACTTTGGGTGGATCACCTGAGGTCAGGAGTTCAAGATCAGCCTGGCCAACATGGCAAAACCCCATCTCTACTAAAACACACACACACACACACACACACACACACACACACACACAATAGCCAGGCATGGTGGCAGGCGCCTATAATCCCAACTACTCGGGAGGCTGAGGCAAAAGAATCGTTTGAACTCGGGAGGCAGAGGTTGCAGTGAGCTAAGATCACACCACTGGACTCCAGCCTGGGAGACAAGAGCGAGACTCAGTCGCAAAAAGAAAAAGAAAAAAAAAAGAAATCTACAAACCAGTATCAATTACTAGCATACATGCAAAAATTCTAAATGAAATGGTAACACATCAAATCCAATAACATATAAAAGGGATAATACATCATTGCCAAGTGAGGCTATATCAGAAATGGGAGATTATCTTAACATTTGAAAAGCAATCAGTATTTTATAATTTACCATATTAACAGAGTAAAATATTGAAATCATAACCATCCCAATAGATGCAGAAAATCATTTCACAAAATCCAATTTCATTTCTGATTTTAAAATAACTTTCATCTAGGAATAGAAGGGAACTTCTTCATCCAAATGTATGACATCCACCTAAATCCTTAGGCTAACAAGTGTTGAAACATCAAATTCTTTCTTCTTGAGATCAGAAACATGATAAGAATGATTGCTTTCACCACTTCTATTTAATATTTTACTGAAAGTTCTAGTCTGTGCATTAAAACTTTTAAAGCACAACTTACAGTAGCATCAAGTATATTAAATACTTAGGAATAAATGTGACAAAAGAGGTTCAAGATATATAAACATAAAACTATAAAATATTGCTGTGAAAAGTTAACACAGTGGCGTGGTGGCTCACGCCTCTAATCCCAGAACTTTGGGAGGCCAAGGCGGGTGGATCACCTGAGGTCAGGAGTTCAAGGCCAGCCTGGCCAACATGGTGAAACTCCATCTTTACTAAAAAAACAAAAATTAGTTGAGCATGGTGGCGCATGCCTGTAGTCCCAGCTACTCGGGAGGCTGAGGCAGGAGAATTGCTTGAACCCTGGAGGGGGAGGTTGCAGTGAGCCGAGATTGCGCCATTGCACTCCAGCCTGGTGACAGAGTAAGACTCCAACTCAAAAAAAAAAAAAAAAAAAAAAAAAGAAAAGAAAAAAATAAAAGAGAAAAATAGAAGTTAAGGAAGAGCTAAGTTAATGTTAATGAAGTGATAAGCCATATTGAGGCATCAGAAGACTCAATTTTGTTATGATGTCACTTCTTCCTAAAATTTTTCTACAGATTCAATGGATTCCCAAGCAAAATTACATTATCATTTTTTCTTTTTAACATTGACAAGCTAATTCTAAAATTTGCATGGAAATGCAAAGGATTTAGAAAGAATAGCTAACACAACTTTGAAAAAGAAAATGCAAGTTATAACATATACACTGCCTGATTTAAAGACTTATGTTAAAGCTTCACTAATTAAGACAGTATGCTTTTGGTGCAAAGACAGACACGTAGCCAGAAATAGACCCATACATATATTTTCAGTTGATTCTTGACAAAGGTGCAAAACATTCAAAGGTACATTTTGAGTAAAGAAAGGAAAATCTTTTAAACAAACTACTGTAACAGTGGATATCCATCTTTTAAAAAGAACTTTGATCCATGCCTCATGCAAGATACAAAAGTTAGCTCAAAATGTATCGTATTCCTAAATGAAAACCCACAGCTGTAAGACATATTTTAGATTGTGTTATTAATTTTTACTATTGTTGCATTGTTGTCAGAGTACCTTTCCTGTGTTATCTCATTCTTGGAATTTGTTTAGACATGCTCTATGACCAGTTAAATGGTCAGATCTTACACTTGTCACAAGTCAGCATGAAAATAATGTGTGTTCTGCAGTTATTTTATTGTGTTTCATATATGTCTATCAAGTTAACTTGGGTAATCATGTTCAAGTGTTGTACAAGCTTACCGATTTTTGGATATTTAATCTAGCAAATACTGATGGAGGGTAATAAAATCTCCCACTACAGGATGATGGATTTGTTGATTTTTCTTTGTAATTTTCCCAATATTTGCTTCCATATTTTAAGATGTTATTAGAAGCATCATGTGATAGACTTGACCTCATTCATTCATTTAGCAAACATTTCCTGAGCTTGTATGATCTGCCTTGTATGATGAGCTTGTGTGATCAGCTCAGTCTAAGAGAAGAGGCAGATAAGCAAACTCTATCTAATGCAGTGTGTGTTTCTAATGCACAGTGTTATAAGTACACAATGGTTTTTGTGAAATCACTGAGAGAGAGGGTATTTAACTATGACTTTGGGAAAAACTACTCAGAGAAAGCGTTGTTACACTTGAACATTGAAGTGGAAGTGGAAGTTGGCCAGAGGGCTTGAGAGATGGGGACAAGCATGTGAAGCAGAACATGCATTTGAGCCTATACAGAGGCAATGAGATGTGACTGTGATCACATCAATCAGGGAAATGTAAATACTCCAATATGGAAGGATCGTTATGGGGAAATGGGAAAAGATATAGATGGTGAAGTAGAAAATAACTGGATTAAAGGGGACTTGTAACCTATCCTAATGTGTTTTTATTTTATCCTGACAGTGAAAGGGAGCTATTGAAGGACTGTACAGAGGAATGTGTGATTTGTGTTCTAAAAATAACTCAGTACCAGGGCAAACAATGAATTTTAAAAGCTCAAGTCTAAAGACACTGCCAGTGCCTTCCCAAAGTCCATTTTGTCTCTTCCTCCTTACCAACATAAGCACAATTTCGTTTGGGTTTATATTGTTTTTTAAAAGTGTTGCTTCTGTGGCTTCCTTACAGCTCAGGGTGAGCATGTGATCAATTTGAGCAAGAAGATGTAAGCTAAGGATTTATTTAAAAGTTTTCAATTTTCTGATGTAGGTACTTCTCCTTCCTACCTATCTTTCCACCTTTTTTCTGCCTGGATACAAGGACAAAAGCGACTTTCTCCACATAGGAGATCAGAAAGATAGAGAAGCCTAGTTTTTGATGACATTGTTGAATCTCTGAAATACATAATCCCCTTTTAAGTTTCTATTGATTAGGTTTCCTGTTATTTTCAGCTGCTGAACACAATCCTAAACAATACACAGTAAACATTTGTCTTCCATATTTCAAATTTCTACATTGATGATAGCGCAGAATCTCATACCCTTTCTTAGAAAATCACCCTTCCTTAGATATCCTTAGATATTTTCTCCCATGTTGCTCTTTCCATCATCCTGTCTTATCAATCCTGTCTCCTTAACAATAGTGTGTATTCCTTGTGGACAACATAGAGTCTTACATGTTTTATAACACAAAGTAGGTACTCTAAATGTGAACTGTACTATTGCTCCTTTCCGCTCTATTTGTATAACACATTTGGATAACAATTTGGCAACCTATATAAAGCAATTGTTTTTTCTTCCTATAAATAAGAAAATAAGTATGTGATAAAATTGAAAGAAAAAAATTCAACTGGAAAAACTGAAAATAGATCAGCTAACTCAAAAAATTTGGTATTCTTTTCTTTAATTTTTAAGTAAATCATCAGTTTTTCTGAGATTAAGGGTTCATCTCTGAGAGCTTTCTTGTTTCCAAAACAAGTCTGCTTCACTATACAGCCAAAAGAATAAAAAAGCAGCTATAGTCTCCCTGTTGATTAGACTATTAGATTTAACTAGTCTTGTTACTAATATTCATAAGGCCTGTGAAATACATATTATACTAGCTAACCAGTAAGAAAAAAACTGGATGAATATTTCATTTCTTATACCAAAATTAATTCCAAGTGTATTACAGATATACATGCAATAAGTAAAATCCTAGAAGTATTTTTTTTTTTTTTTTTTTTTGAGACGGAGTCTCGCTCTGTCGCCCAGGCTGGAGTGCAGTGGCACGATCTCGGCTCACTGCAAGCTCTGCTTCCTGTGTTTACGCCATTCTCCTGCCTCAGCCTCCCGAGTAGCTGGGACTACAGGCGCCCGCTACCTCGCCCGGCTAGTTTTTTGTATTTTTTAGTAGAGACGGGGTTTCACCGTGTCAGCCAGGATGGTCTCGATTTCCTGACCTTGTGATCCGCCCGCCTCGGCCTCCCAAAGTGCTGGGATTACAGGCTTGAGCCACCGCGCCCGGCCAATCCTAGAAGTATTGTAAAAAAAAAAAATAAGTAAATTTTTTTATAATGGTGGAGTAGAGACAAATTTTCTATAAGTGTAACAGAAAACTGGAAACCATAAAATAAAAAAGCATATATATGCCTATGTGGCAAAAAGAAAAACAAAAGAAAGGAAAAAAGAGAAGCCAGCAAAAAAAAATTACAAAAGATTAGTCAAAGATTTAATGTTATTTAAATATAAATAACACCTACAAATCTTATTTACATGTGAGATGAAGAATGGTAAAGAAAATTAGCAGTCAACCCCAAAACAGCCAAAAAATACTTGAAAAGAAATTCAGATTTATGCATGCAAAATTAAATAATAATCAAATAAGATTCTCTACATATCTGATTCATAATTGTCATAAAGAACAATAACACTTTATCTAAGATTTGTTAATATATGTGTTAAAAGATATTTTTGTATTGTATGGAAGAGAGGATTAATTTGTATGATTCACTTGGAGAACAATTTGGCATCCTAGAAGCAATTTTTATCAATGTATTATAAAAAGTTGGAAAGCAAAAATTATGAATTAATAAAGATAACATAGAAAAACAAATAAGAAGAAAAATTGAATATATAAACAAATCCAACCCCTGTAGCTTCAAAATGAGATACACAATAATTTAGGCAAAGACCTTACCAGCCTAGTCATGATCCAAAAGAGGATGAAACTATCACTAGATCCCTAAAAATGTCAAAATGTTAAGGTCCCAATGAACTGCATTTTGTCAGAATAGAAAAATTCACATAGTTTTGGGTTGCTATGGTTTGAATATTTGTATTTCTTTAAAAATTCATGTTGATATTTAATCCCCAGTGTAACAGTATTAAGAAACAGGGCCTTCAGGAGGAGATCTAGTGCCTTATAACAGGGCTGGAGGGAACTAGCTAGGTCCTTTTTTGTCCTTCCCCCTTTCATCATGTGAGGACACAGCAACAAGGTGCCATTTAAAAGCAGAGAGTGGTTTTCACCAGCCACAGAACCTGCCAGTACCTTGACCTTGGACTTCCTACCCTCTGAAATTGTAAAAACTAAATTTCTATTATTTATAAATTACCCAGTCTGTAGTATTTTATTATACTGAATGGGGATATAATGAAAAGTACCACCTCTGTGCCCTGTATCCTTTAAATCTCTGATGGTGGTACTATTCTCTGCAATTCCTCCTGGGATATAGTTGCTCTGATTTAATATCTTGAATGGGATATGCAAGCAAAGACATTTTTAAGGGCTTCTGCCTAGTCTTTCCTATTACAACAGCTTTTACTGCACAAATTAGAGAACCCATGTGAAGCTTCTGCCTCCTATTGAGTGTATCTATCCCAGTATACACTTGAGGAATAGAGAACTAACCACAAGGAAAGTCATTGACCCAGTGAAACACAATTTAGGCCAGACTTGGGCCAGAACTCCATTTAATACCTAGTTTTTATAAGCCCACCATTCTAAAGAGGACTATACTGTAATTTCTGGTTCTCTGAACTAGAAATCAACTCATATCCCATATCTAAGGGTTCTAAAAAAAAATCTGGGTATTACCTCTTTCTTATTGCAAAGTTGCCTTTATAAATGGCTGGACTCTGTGAGGAACAATCAAGGGAATGTTTATCATACATACTTGTGGTTTTGTTGCAGGATATTTCCTTAAGGGGGCTTAGCTTCTCTTCAGTCAATGGGCTCGGTGCGTGAACTGACATAGATATAAAATAGCTGAAGGACTACTATTTTGCATTGCAGCCACTAATTATTAACTGCCAATATTTGTTGGATATAGTCCCAGTCAAGTAACAACTTTAGTTGGCTATTATTGATCTGCCTCACTTCTTGGGACACAGTAATCTACTAGCCATTAGAAATGGTCCCCATGAGTTAGAGCACCCCTACTGTTATTCTGGCCTTGCTATCCACTATTTACATCCACATTGTCTCTGATGTATAAGTGCCACCACCTGGCCTCTGGCATTCAGAAACTCTTCTACTAACAAGTAGTAAAATTAGTTCCATGGCAGCATCTCCACCATCAACTGTAAACTATTGAGTTCCCTCACTCATAGATTCCTCATTACCTTAGTAAAGAAAATGTCTTCTGGCCCTCCCAGGAAATAGAATCAGGTGATGGGTTCTCCAGTCTCACATTAAAAATCTAGCAAAATTTCCACAGGCAGAGCCTTCTGACTCCTTAATACTATTCCAAAGCAGTTCTAGTATTCCCATCTCATTTATGTAGACATCATCATGTCTAAGCTTCAAGATGTTATCTTAAAAATATAGTAGGACTGGCTTTGACAGTATTAAATGCTAGAGTATTAAATCATAAGGCATAGGAGGACGTTCCTACATCAATAAAATTTCCCCTCTTGGTCCCCTTCCCACTTCCACCACCAATCTACTTCCACAAGTGTTCCTTAGTTCCTACAAGCACTTCATAGTCAGCTCCTAAAATTCCTTTTAAGTAGAAGGTGCATTTGACTTATTATTTGCAGTAGTTATATTCTATAAAGTCATTAAATTAATACATTTATTTATTATTTAGGGTATTTATTTATACCCTAGGACCATTGCTTCTAGGGTAAATAACAGTGCTAGGTTTCTGTGAGCCTCTGGTCACAACATTTTTCTCAACTGATCAACATATAACAGTGTTTTATGTATCTTTTTGTTTAAAGACACTTTATTTAATATATATTATGGATGCATTAACATCGAATTCACAGCCAATAGTACTATATCATATGGCTGAAAGAAGTTTACCTAACACATATGATGCTTTTCTCCATAAGGCACATCACATCCTTCTTGTACTTAGCAGCATTAGACAACATTTCATCAGTTTGTTTGCGGGCAATTTTAAAAGGCAAAAAAAATAAGTTTTAAAAACTTATTTTTTTAAAAAGCAAAATCGCCGACAAAAGGCAGAAAAATGAGAAAAATATGGCATTAAATTGACCAGAAAAAAATACATGTTTACAGTATGAGGGTTGAAACAAGTAGGCAGAGTGTAGTCTTGTTCAGCCTCAGCTGGAAATGTGCATGATGGAGATTTGAGTTTTTTGAAGCTCTATGTATAACCTTGAATGACCACAAAAGTGCTGTGAATATTGATTTTGGGGGTACCGATAAATTCTAGTGAGTAGGTGGATTTGCAAATAGAGTCCACAAATAATGAAGAGCAGTTGTATTTCCTCCTAAAGGAGGGACTACATTTCCCCATTCAAGGTAATTGGAGTGGAAAAGGTAGGTCTTAAAGACAACAAATATCTTTGAAGCATGTGCCTCATGTCAGCCTCTTGCAAAGATTTTTAGCTAAAGGGAGGCTACTCTCTTCTAATAAGAGGCAGGGATCTGGTCTGATGTTCAGGGTATTCTAGTGATATTAGTTTCAGTCTTTCCTACAGGTCTAAGGATTCCTTCTTTTTTCTACTAGGACCTTCTCTGACACCGGAGACCTAGAAACGTTGGGAATTCTGTCTTTGTCATAACATGGGGGACTCTTATAAAAAGATTCTGAGTCTAATTTTCATATAACCTACAGGAGATAAGAATCATTTAATAACACTATTGCTGAGTCACAAAAATGTGGAGTTAGTAGTTAAAAGACTTGAGCTTGTCTTTTTCCACTTTAAGGGTATGCAAAAACCTGCAACAACTCTACAATCCTTATAATTACTCTTGTTCCCATACCTTTCAAATGCCACAGCCATCATATAGTTCAGTGATTTACCTGTCACCTTTACCCCACCCCAATCCTAATTCAGCATAGATAAGAGAGAATAACCAGGGAAATTCTAAAAGAGAAAAAAGTAATGAAAGAGCACTAGTTTTATCCGATATTAAAATATATTTTCAAACCAAAACTGTTATAACAGAGTGAAATAACAAGAATTAAATAGCAAATCAATGGAATTGAGTAAAAAAGTATATATAGAAATGTAGTGCATGTTTAAATGTTGCTTTTTCAGAGTCATTAAATTTTAAACATACAGTTACATGCTGCATGATGATATTTTGGTCAATGATGGACTATATACACGATGGTGGTCCCATAAGATTATAGTGGAGCTAAAAAATTCCTATCACGTAGTGACGTCTTGATGATGCTGACCCTGTGTAAGTCTAGGCTAATGTGTGTGTCGTGTATCAATTACTAACAAAAATGTTTAAAAAGTAAAAACATAAAATAAAAAACATTTAAAATACAAAAATGCTTATACAATAAGAAATAAAGAAAATATTTTATGGCCGGGCGCGGTGGCTCAAGCCTGTGATCCCAGCACTTTGGGAGGCCAAGACGGGCGGATCACGAGGTCAAGGAGTTTGAGACCATCCTGGCTAACACGGTGAAACCCCGTCTCTACTAAAAAAATACAAAAAGCTAGCCGGGCGAGGTGGCTGGCGCCTGTAGTCCCAGCTACTCGGGAGGCTGAGGCAGGAGAATGGGGTAAACCTGGGAGGCGGAGCTTGCAGTGAGCTGAGATCCGGCCACTGCATTCCAGCCCGGGCGACAGAGCAAGACTCCGTCTCAAAAAAAAAAAAAAAAATTTTGTACAGCTGTACAATGTGTCTGTGTTTTAAGCTGCTTTACTATAGAAGAGTCAAAAAGTTAAAAAAAATTTAAAAGTTTATAAAGTAAAAAGTTTATAATGTAAAATAGTTACAGTAAGAATGTTAAAATATTATTGAAGAAAGAAAAATATTTTCAATAAATTTAGTGCAGCCTGTGTACAGAGTTTATAAAATCTGCTGTAGTGTACAATGTCTAGGCCTTCACATTCATTTACCACTTACCCACTGACTTACTCAGGGCAAATTACAGCCCTGTAAGCTCTATTCATAAGTACCTTATATAAGTGTACCATTTTTAAAATATTTTATGCTGTATATATTTTGACTGTAGCTTTTCTACCTTTACATATGTTTAAATACACAAATACTAACTAGTATATTATAATTGTGTGCAGTATTCAGTACAGTAACTTGCTGTATGGGTTTGGAGCGTAGGAGCAATAGGGTATACCATATAGCCTAGGTGTGCAGCAGGCTATACCATCTAGGTTTGTGTAAGTATATTCTATGATGTTTGCACAATGAAAAATCACCTAAAGACACACACTTCTCAGAACATATCTTGCCATTAAGCAATGCATGACTGTATTTGATGGTAGAGGTGAAAGGATCTTCCTGTTGGTTCATATGTGGGATAGGAAAGCAGCAGAAGAGTCAAGGATGAAAGTAACGGAAGAGTCAAGGATGATTCCTAAGTGAATGAATGAATGAGTGAATGAATGAATGATACCAGTGTGAAAGAGTAGGTAAGGGAGGGTTTGAATGAAATCAGAAAGGTATTTGTGTGGAGACAGTGCAGATTATGTAGTCTTGTGAAGGATGGCAAGAATTTGAATTTTATTCTCAGTGAAATAAGATTTAGCAGAAGATAAACATGATCTTTTGCATATTTAAAAAAAAATCTCTGGCCACTAGATGTAGAAGATTTTGTAGGAAGATAAGAATAGAAGCACGGAACACAATCAAGAAGATTTTGTAATCATCCAGGGAGATATAATTGTGTATTACAACAGGGAAGTAAGAGTGGAAATGGCAAAAAAGGGTGGAATTTGAGATAACTTATGAAAATAGAGTTTGTAGGATTTGCTCATGAATTGGTTGTGCAATCTGAAAGGAAGAGAAGAACAGAAGAAAACATAGTCTTTTACCTAGAGCAACTTAAAGAAGGAAATTTGACATTTACTTAGGTAGAAATGCATGGGGGAGCAAGTTTAGTGGGAATTGAGGAGAGTGGAAATCAAGAGTTTGGTTTTGGACACATTAAGTTTGGAGGTGGCTATTAAAGGTCCAAGTATTGATATCAAGGAGACAACTAGATATATGGGTCTGGAGCTCAGGTGAGAGGTTAGAAATATAATTGTCTATAGTGTACAGGCCAGGTAGTGTAAAGCCCCTTTTAGGGGCTTTGTTCCTTATACCCAAAATCCTGGCACAAGTTCCCTGAAACACTTGTCTGGAAAAAATTTGAAGATATATCTCAGTACATGCTCCACTTCAAATTAATGTCTCACTCTCAAACTCTGTCCCCAGACTAAAGTTCCCCTCTCTTTCTATCTATTTCACACACACACACATTCATCTCTCTCTCTCTCTCTCTTCTCTCTTCTCTCCTTCCTTCTCTCTGTTCCTCCTTTCCTCCCTTTTCTCTCTCTCTTTCTATCATTCCCATCTGGTGCACTCCTTAGGTAATACAGAGTTTTCACCCTGCTTTCTGATTGCTCAAGAGGAGGCAACAGTAGTTCTAACAACTGAAGTCATGTCTTTTCCTTTGACTAATATTTCCTCACGGGGGACTGGATCCAAACTAATATGACACCCAACAAATAGAACAGAAACAAGAAACAGTAAGCAGTAATTTTTTAGAAGACCATAAACCTACCAAAGACCTATCTATACCTAACCTCTGATATATATTATTTGTCCAGTAAAATTAAGATTAAATTCTCATGCCTATAGTATTCTACTGACTCGTTTCTCACTAATTGTATTGTGATTCTGTTAAAACTTCACTTTGCCCCTTTGGGAGGCTGAGGCAGGTGGATCACAAGGTCAGGAGTTCGAAACCAGCCTGACCAACATGGTGAAACCCCATCTCTACAAAAATTAGCCGGGCATGGTGGTGCGCACCTGTAATCCCAGCTACTCAGGAGGCTGAGGCAGGAGAATCACTTGAGCCCGGGAAGGGGAGGTTGCAGTGAGCCAAGATAGTGCCACTGCACTCCAGCCTGAGCGACAGAGCGAGACTCTATCTCAAAAACAAACAAAAACTTCACTTTGCTTTGATAAATACTGTCAGAATGTTGGTAGATATTTTATCAAGAAATAACCTGTCATAATCAGCAAGAAAAAAATAAATAATCTCATCAAAAAGTGGGCAAAGGACATGAATAGACAATTTGCAAAAGAAGTCATACAAACAGCCAACAAACATATGAGAAATTGCTCAACATCACTAATCATCAGGGAAATGCAAATTAAAACCACAACGAGATACCACCTTACTCCTGCAAGAATGGTTATAATTAAAAAGTAAAAAAAAAAAATAGATATTGGCATGGATGTGGTGAAAAAGGAACACTTTGACACTACTGGTGGGAATATAAATTAGTATAACATTGTGGAAAATATGTGGAAAATAGTATGAGATTCCTTAAAGATAAAAAAAATGTGTGAGCATATTATGTCACTCCTTTGCTTCATTACTTCATTAGTTTTTTCTCACTAACTGTAAAATAAATTTCAAAGTCCACAGCCTTCGTTTCAGCTGTACAGGAATTTGGCCTTTGGTGCCCCATAGGGAAGAAGATTGAAGAATGATATTCTGGGTTGGACACAGTGGTTCATACCTGTAATCCCAGCACTTTGGTAGGCCAAGGCAGGAGGATCATCCAAGACCATAAGCTTGAGACCGGCCTGGGAAACACAGGGAGATTCTGTCTCTACAAAAAAAATATATTTTTTAAATAACCGCACATCATGGCACATGCCTGTGTTCCCACCTACTTGAGAGGCTAGGGTAGGAGGATTGCTTGAGCTCAGGAAGTTGAGGCTGCAGTGAGCCATGATTGTGCCACTGCGTTCCAGACTGGAACCCAGAGTGAGGCCCTGTCAAAAAAAAAAAAAAAAAAAAAGATGCTCTGAAATGCCTTGGGAGACGATTAGATAAGGTGAGTAAAGAGGGTTGTTGGGGGAAACAACCTAAATGAAGATTCACAAGAAAACCTATCTGAGACTGAAGTACAAACATGGGCTAGAGTAGAGAAGAAAGTTAAGTTTTAGAGGGCCTACAAGACTTTATTAGGAATTAAATTTGAATCGGGCTGACATTTGCAGACTATTTTATGGCATCTAAAAATGGGAGTAAGAATGAAAATGCCCCTTTAGGAATATGATTCATACTGTAATTTGTATGTTAGGTTGATTTAGAGACTGTACTATCTTTGTGAGTCTTCTGATTAGGAAAAACAAATCAGAAATACCAGGAAATGTTTGTAGTTGATTTAATTACATATGTCTATTCCTTTTGATTAATATTGCAGCTCTGATGAAATGAGGAGCCTCATATATGGTATCAGCAAGGGAATCCAGAGAATTTGATAGTGAAGAATCAATATAATTATAATGCCTTTCCTGGATCCATGCCCTTGTGTCGTTTTTAAACATTTTCTTTGAAGCTTAAAAATAAGAATGAATATTGATTTCTTTACTCTGCTTATGTGTGTATATGTGCATGTGTGTATGACAGTAGGTTTTTTTGTTTGTTTGTTTGTTTTGTTTGTTTGAGACGGAGTCTCACTCTGTCACCAGGGTGGAGTGCCGTGGCAAGATCTTGGCTCACTGCAACCTCCGCCTCCCAAGTTCAAGCAATTCTCCGGCCTCAGCCTCCCAAGTACCTGGGACTATGGGTGCGTGCCACCATGCCCAGCTAATTTTTGTATTTCTAGTAGAGACGAGGTTTTACCATGTTGGCCAGGATGATCTCAATCTCTTGACCTCGTGGTCCGCCCGCCTCAGCCTCCCAAAGTGCTGGGATTACAGGAGTAAGCCACTGCGCCTGGCTGATACTAGGTTTGAAAATAATTAAAAGGTCAAAATAGTTTTTATTTTTCTGATTTTAGTTAGACTGGAGAGATACTAGGCAACTAGAACAAATGCATTTGAAATTCTCACTACAGTATCACATTAGCTAATTTATGACAACTTGCATTATTTATTAGCTAATTTATGACAACTTGCATTTTCATAATACGGTCAAAATTGTTGATATAATCATGAAAAATAAAGTTTCTAAAAGGAACTAAAATTGCTACATTCCTTGGGCTTAACAAGGTCAAAAGTCTCCTTCAATTAAAAACATTCAATATTTATAAGAAAAATCTGGTGGGAGGGAAATTTTGTGATTGCTTTGAAATGCTAGGTCTAATTTCTGATTTCTAATTCTATTTTTGTTTCTAGTTTTAGAAAAATAAACTGACAGAGCAAGTGAGTGACTAACATATATAGTTTGTCTTGTTCTTCTAAGGATATCAAGAGATTCAATTTTTATTTTTAGAGAATAAAAATTTGGCCCAAATAGGAAAAAACAGAAAAATAATCCCTGAGCTTCAAATAAGAAGATCTGAATAAATTCAAAATTCATCATTTTTCTCTAGAAATATCAAGGCAAAGAAAAGTATGAAATGCCAACATATCTGAAATGCTATAATTCAATAAAAGGGATGTGTTATGTTTTTAGGAAGGGCACCTTTAGGAAAAGCATGGGGATACTCCTGGGGGACCTGATTAAATAAGGACATGATTATGCATAATGTTCTCAGTATAGAATCAGTGATAGCATAAAACATAAAGATAGTTAGGTTTGGTTCATGCGATTTTAGTTCATACATACTCCTTTTTTTTTTTTTTTGAGATGGAGTTTCACTCTTGTTGCCCAGGCTGGAGTGCAATGATGTGATCTTGGCTCACTGCAACCTCCGCCTCCTGGGTTCCAGTGAATCTCCTGCCTCAGCCTCCCGAGTAGCTGGGATTACAGGCATGTGCCACCATAAACAGCTGATTTTATATTTTCAGTAGGGACAAAAATACAAAATTTGATCATGTTAATCAGGCTGGGCTCGAACTCCTAACCTCAGGTGATCCTCCCGCCTCAGCCTCCCAAAGTGCCAGGATGTGAGCCACTGGTCCTGGCCTATACTCTTAAAAATATATTTTGCTAAGACTAGATTTTTGTCTACATCTTACAGATATATTACAATGGAGTAGCACATGGACCATGACCAAAAGAAGCTTAGTAATGGTACCTGAAAGGCTAGCTAGGTTAAGTATTCTATGACAAAGTAAGCCTCCTAAAACACATAATCATGGACTGCGTCTAGTTGTAAATTTCAGACGTAGTTGGAATCTACTAACAGGAGAAAATGAAGAGAGAAATGCGCAGATGGGTGAAGCACAGATACAGAGCTGGAGTGCTGGAGACGAAGATACAGACACTGCTTTCAGGGTCGGTCCTCATACTGGATAAGATGCTCTGCATTTCTTTTCCAAAACTTTCTAACCCTCATTTCCCTCATCAGTAAAATGGGGGAAAATAGTGCTAACCTTGTGATATTTCTGCAGAGATTAAAATGGGGTTAGTCATGCAAAATACTTAGCATAGTGTAAGAAGTAAAATAAACACTAGATTAAAATGTTGGTTACCTCTTGCCAGCATTGTTGCCTAGCTTTTGTATCAAATGTTCATTCAGAGAATAAAAGTTACTAAGAGTTATACAGAATAAAGTGTTTATTATAGGGATTAGACCTTACACAAGTGTGGGAGCTAGTCAAAAAGTCTGTGTGGCCTTGTACCTGGAGTTGAGCCTAAAGTTGCTGTAGGTTAGCTAGGCTGGCAGGTGAAGAGTGCTGGATGAGAACTGAGAGAGAACAAGGGCACACTCAAACTGTAGTGATGGAATCCATGAAAATAAAGTGGAACCTACGAGGACAACTGGAACCTCGATGATGCGACAAACCTGCTAGAGAATCTAGTTCTCACTGCCATGGAACTTTACATATACCTGGCCCAGGACAGTGAGATCTGGAGTGAGCTGGAAAAGCTGCGGGCCCTGGTGGCACTCCACACCAAGGTCAACTAGAAGATCAGTAACAAGTGTGAGCTGTCACGGTGTCTAACACCCTACACCCTACACCAAACTTTATTTTTTTTTATTTTTATTATACTTTAAGTTCTAGGGTACATGTGCATAATGTGCAGGTTTGTTACATATGTATACTTGTGCCATGTTGGTGTGCTGCACCCATCAACTCGTCAGCACCCATCAATTCGTCATTTATATCAGGTATAACTCCCAATGCAATCCCTCCCCCCTCACCCCTCCCCATGACAGACCCCGATGTGTGATGTTCCCCTTCCCGAGTCCAAGTGATCTCATTGTTCAGTTCCCACCTATGAGTGAGAACATGCGGTGTTTGGTTTTCTGTTCTTGTGATAGTTTGCTAAGAATAATGGTTTCCAGCTGCATCCATGTCCCTACAAAGGACGCAAACTCATCCTTTTTTATGGCTGCATAATATTCCATGGTGTATATGTGCCACATTTTCTTAATCCAGTCTGTCACAGATGGACATTTGGGTTGATTCCAAGTCTTTGCTATTGTGAATAGTGCCACAATAAACATACGTGTGCATGTGTCTTTATAGCAGCATGATTTATAATCCTTTGGGTATATACCCAGTAGTGGGATGGCTGGGTCATATGGTACATCTAGTTCTAGATCCTTGAGGAATTGCCATACTGTTTTCCATAATGGTTGAACTAGTTTGCAATCCCACCAACAGTGTAAAAGTGTTCCTATTTCTCCACATCCTCTCCAACACCTGTTGTTTCCTGACTTTTTAATGATTGCCATTCTAACTGGTGTGAGATGGTATCTCATTGTGGTTTTGATTTGCATTTCTCTGATGGCGAATGATGATGAGCATTTTTTCATGTGTCTGTTGGCTGTATGAATGTCTTCTTTTGAGAAATGTCTGTTCATATCCTTTGCCCACTTTTTGATGGGGTTGTTTGTTTTTTTCTTGTACATTTGTTTGAGTTCTTTGTAGGTTCTAGATATTAGCCCTTTGTCAGATGAGTAGATTGCAAAAATTTTCTCCCATTCTGTAGGTTGCCTGTTCACTCTGATGGTAGCTTCTTTCACTGTGCAGAAGCTCTTTAGTTTAGTTAGATCCCATTTGTCAATTTTTGCTTTTGCTGCCATTGCTTTTGGTATTTTAGACATGAAGTCCTTGCCCATGCCTATGTTCTGAATGGTACTACCTAGGTTTTCTTCTAGCGTTGTTATGGTATTAGGTCTAACATTTAAGTCTCTAATCCATCTTGAATTAATTTTTGTATAAGGAGTAAGGAAAGGATCCAGTTTCAGCTTTCTACTTATGGCTAGCCAATTTTCCCAGCACCATTTATTAAATAGGGAATCCTTTCCCCATTTCTTGCTTCTCTCAGGTTTGTCAAAGATCAGATGGCTGTAGATGTGTGGTATTATTTCTGAGGACTCTGTTCTGTTGCATTGGTCTATATCTCTGTTTTGGTACCAGTGCCATACTGTTTTGGTTACTGTAGCCTTGTAGTATAGTTTGAAGTCAGGTAGCGTGATGCCTCCAGCTTTGTTCTTTTGACTTAGGATTGTCTTGGCAATACGGGCTCTTTTTTGGTTCCATATGAACTTTAAAGCAGTTTTTTCCAATTCTGTGAAGAAACTCATTGGTAGCTTGATGGGGATGGCATTGAATCTATAAATAACCTTGGGCAGTATGGCCATTTTCACGATATTGATTCTTCCTATCCATGAGCATGGTATGTTCTTCCATTTGTTTGTGTCCTCTTTTATTTCACTGAGCAGTGCTTTGTAGTTCTCCTTGAAGAGGTCCTTTACATCCCTTGTAAGTTGGGCTCCTAGGTATTTTATTCTCTTTGAAGCAATTGTGAATGGAAGTTCATTCATGATTTGGCTCTCTGTTTGTCTGTTACTGGTGTATAAGAATGCTTGAGATTTTTGTACATTAATTTTGTATCCTGAGACTTTGCTGAAGTTGCTTATCAGCTTAAGGAGATTTTGGGCTGAGACGATGGGGTTTTCTAAATATACAATCATGTCATCTGCAAACAGGGACACTTTGACTTCTTCTTTTCCTAACTGAATACCCTTGATTTCTTTCTCTTGCCTGATTGCCCTAGCCAGAACTTCCAACACTATGTTGAATAGGAGTGGTGAGAGAGGGCATCCCTGTCTTGTGCCAGTTTTCAAAGGGAATTTTTCCAGTTTTTGCCCATTCAGTATGATATTAGCTGTGGGTTTGTCATAAATAGCTCTTATTATTTTGAGGTACATTCCATCAATACCGAATTTATTGAGAGTTTTTAGCATGAAGGGCTGTTGAATTTTGCCAAAAGCCTTTTCTGCATCTATTGAGATAATCATGTGGTTCTTGTCTTTGCTTCTGTTTATATGCTGGATTACGTTTATTGATTTGCAAATGTTGAACCAGCCTTGCATCCCAGGGATGAAGCCCACTTGATCATGGTGGATAAGCTTTTTGATGTGCTGCTGAATCCGGTTTGCCAGTATGTTATTGAGGATTTTTGCATCGATGTTCCTCAGGGATACTGGTCTAAAATTTTCTTTTTTTGTTGTGTCTCTGCCAGGCTTTGGTATCAGGATGATGTTGGCCTCATAAAATGAGTTAGGGAGGATTCCCTCTTTTTCTATTGATTGGAATAGTTTCAGAAGGAATGGTACCAGCTCCTCCTTGTACCTCTGGTAGAATTCAGCTGTGAATCCATCTGGTCCTGGACTTTTTTTGGTTGGTAGGCTATTAATTATTGCCTCAATTTCAGAGCTTGCTATTGGTCTATTCAGGGATTCAACTTCTTCCTGGTTTAGTCTTGGAAGAGTGTAAGTGTCCAGGAAATTATCCATTTCTTCTAGATTTTCTAGTTGATTTGCGCAGAGGTGTTTATAGTATTCTCTGATGGTAGTTTGTATTTCTGTGGGGTCGGTGGTGATATACCCTTTATCATTTTTTATTGCATCTATTTGATTCCTCTCTCTTTTCTTCTTTATTAGTCTTGCTAGCGGTCTGTCAATTTTGTTGATCTTTTCAAAAAACCAACTCCCAGATTCATTGATTTTTTGGAGGGTTTTTTGTGTCTCTATCTCCTTCAGTTCTGCTCTGATCTTAGTTATTTCTTGCCTTCTGCTAGCTTTTGAATGTGTTTGCTCTTGCTTCTCCAGTTCTTTTAATTGTGATGTTAGAGTGTCAATTTTAGATCTTTCCAGCTTTCTCTTGTGGGTATTTAGTGCTATAAATTTCCCTCTACACACTGCTTTAAATGTGTCCCAGAGATTCTGGTATGTTGTATCTTTGTTCTCATTGGTTTCAAAGAACATCTTATTTCTGCCTTCATTTCGTTATGTACCCAGTAGTCATTCAGGAGCAGGTTGTTCAGTTTCCATGTAGTTGAGCGGTTTTGATTGAGTTTCTTAGTCCTGAGTTCTAGTTTGATTGCACTGTGGTCTGAGAGACAGTTTGTTATAATTTCTGTTCTTTTACATTTGCTAAGGAGTGCTTTACTTCCAATTATGGGGTCAATTTTGGAATAAGTGTGATGTGGTGCTGAGAAGAACGTGTAGTCTCTTGATATGGGGTGGAGAGTTCTGTAGATGTCTATTAGGTCCGCTTGGTGCAGAGATGAGTTCAATTCCTGGATATCCTTGTTAACTTTCTGTCTCGTTGATCTGTCTAATGTTGACAATGGAGTGTTGAAGTCTCCCATTATTATTGTATGGGAGTCTAAGTCTCTTTGTAAGTCTCTAAGGACTTGCTTTATGAATTTGGGTGCTCCTGTATTGGGTGCATATATATTTAGGATAGTTAGCTCTTCCTGTTGAATTGATCCCTTTACCATTATGTAATGGCCTTCTTTGTCTCTTTTGATGTTTGATGGTTTAAAGTCTATTTTATGAGAGTCTAGGATTGCAACCCCTGCTTTTTTTTGTTCTCCATTTGCTTGGTAGATCTTCCTCCATCCCTTTATTTTGAGCCTATGTATGTCTCTGCATGTGAGATGGGTCTCCTGAATACAGCAGACTGATGGGTCTTGACTCTTTATCCAGTTTGCCAGTCTGTGTCTTTTAATTGGAGCATTTAGTCCATTTACATTTAAGGTTAATATTGTTATGTGTGAACTTGATCCTGCCATTATGATAATAACTGGTTATTTTGCTTGTTAGTCGATGCAGTTTCTTCCTAGCCTCGATGGTCTTTACATTTTGGCATGTTTTTGCAATGGCTGGTACCGGTTGTTCCTTTCCATGTTTAGGGCTTCCTTCAGGGTCTCTTGTAAGGCAGGCCTGGTGGTGACAAAATCTCTAAGCATTTGCTTATCTGTAAAGGATTTTATTTCTCCTTCACTTATGAAACTTAGTTTGGCTGGATATGAAATTCTGGGTTGAAAATTCTTTTCTTTAAGAATGTTGAATATTGGCCCCCACTCTCTTCTGGCTTGTAGAGTTTCTGCCGAGAGATCTGCTGTTAGTCTGATGGGCTTCCCTTTGTGGGTAACCCGACCTTTCTCTCTGGCTGCCCTTAAGATTTTTTCCTTCATTTCAACTTTGGTGAATCTGGCAATTATGTGTCTTGGAGTTGCTCTTCTGGAGGAGTATCTTTGTGGCGTTCTCTGTATTTCCTGAATTTGAATGTTGGCCTGCCCTACTAGGTTGGGGAAGTTCTCGTGGATGATATCCTGAAGAGTGTTTTCCAACTTGGTTCCATTTTCCCCCTCACTTTCAGGCACCCCAATCAGACGTAGATTTGGTCTTTTTACATAATCCCATACTTCTTGCAGGCTTTGTTCATTTCTTTTTCTTCTTTTTTCTTTTGGTTTCTCTTCTCGCTTCATTTCATTCATTTGATCCTCAATCGCTGATACTCTTTCTTCCAGTTGATCGAGTCGGTTACTGAAGCTTGTGGATTTGTCACATATTTCTCGTGTCATGGTTTTCATCTCTGTCATTTCGTTTATGACCTTCTCTGCATTAATTATTCTAGCTATCAATTCTTCCACTCTTTTTTCAAGATTTTTAGTTTCTTTGCACTGGGTACGTAATTCCTCCTTTAGCTGTGAGAAGTCTGATGGACTGAAGCCTTCTTCTCTCATCTCGTCAAAGTCATTTTCTGACCAGCTTTGATCCGTTGCTGGCGATGAGCTGCCCTCCTTTGTAGGGGGAGATGCGCTCTTATTTTTTGAATTTCCAGCTTTTCTGCCCTGCTTTTTCCCCATCTTTGTGGTTTTATCTGCCTCTGGTCTTTGGTGATGGTGACGTACTGATGGGGTTTTGGTATAGGTGTTCTTCCTGTTTGATAGTTTTCCTTCTAATAGTCAGGACCCTCAGCTGTAGGTCTGTCGGAGATTGCTTGAGGTCCACTCCAGACACTGTTTGCCTGGGTATCAGCAGCAGAGGTTGCAGAAGATAGAATATTGCTGAACAGCGAGTGTACCTGTCTGATTCTTACTTTGGAAGCTTCCTCTCAGTGGTGTACTCCACCCTGTGAGGTGTGGGGTGTCAGACTGCCCCTAGTGGGGGATGTCTCCCAGTTAGGCTACTCAGGGGTCAGGGACCCACTTGAGCAGGCAGTCTGTCCGTTCTCAGATCTCAACCTCCGTGTTGGGAGATCCACTGCTCTCTTCAAAGCTGTCAGACAGAGTCGTTCGCGTCTGCACAGGTATCTGCTGCTTTTTTGTTGTTGTTGTTTAGCTGTGCCCTGTCCCCAGAGGTGGATTCTACAGAGACAGGCAGGTTTCCTTGAGCTGTTGTGAGCTCCACCCAGTTCGAGCTTCCCAGCGGCTTTGTTTACCTACTTAAGCCTCAGCAATGGCGGGCGCCCCTCCCCCAGCCTAGCTGCTGCCTTGCGGTTAGATCGCAGACTGCTGTGCTAGCAATGAGGGAGGCTCCGTGGCCGTGGGACCCTCCCGGCCAGGTGTGGGTATAATCTCCTGGTGTGCCCATTTGCTTAAAGTGCAGTATTGGGGTGGGAGTTACCCGATTTTCCAGGTGTTGTGTGTCTCAGTTCCCCTGGCTAGGAAAAGGGATTCCCTTCCCCCTTGCGCTTCCCAGGTGAGGCGATGCCTCGCCCTGCTTCAGCTCTCGCTGGTCGGGCTGCAGCAGCTAACCAGCACCGATTGTCCGGCACTCCCTAGTGAGATGACCCCAGTACCTCAGTTGAAAATGCAGAAATCACCGGTCTTCTGTGTCTCTCGTGCTGGGAGTTGGAGACTGGAGCTGTTCCTATTCGGCCATCTTGCTCTGCCCACCAAACTTTGAAACTCAAAAATGTCAACTTAAAAAAAATTGTGCTGTCCAAATTTTGCACAAATTTCTCTTCTGGCCAACCGTAACCTGGGACAATATAGGAAAAAGAATTATATGAATCACAGATCCAATTTAGCTAAGCTGAAACAGTAAAAAGCCACCACTGCTCATCCCCTTTCAACTTGGCATCCATATATACTTCTTAATACTTACTGGTGAAGTAAAGAAAACTGCAAAATCAAGCTTCCATGTGGCATGGTATAAGCGTCCCTTACATAGTCCAGACCACACAACTACTCTCTCTAAAAAGACACAAATTTCTTTTACACATTTTGGACCATATTTATTCTCTTCTAGGTGAATTACATGCACTTTTGGTATCCTATAACTTAAATTATGAGATATCTACCTAGCTGTTATTAATATATCTTATGTTAGACAATAGGGAAATGGGAAAGGGGAAAGATTGGTTAATATATACACAAAGATATTGGTATCAATATAATGAAGAAATATTCATAAGTATTATTGTATTCATTTCTACAAGTGCTCACATAGTTGTAGCACTATCTATAATTATCTTCTTTTGTTACACATTTGCCCTCCACAAACCCTGCAACTGGTTCCTTCTTTGATGGTTCACTCAAACTTTAGAACACAAAATTGGCAGCTTAAAAAAAATCCTGCTGTCCAAATTTTGGACAGTAGCAGCCCTGCTTACTTTAAGTTGTTGCAGTTTTCCATTGGCTTATTTAAAATAGCTTTGTTGAGATATAATTCACGTGCCATAACATTCATTCATTTTAAGTGTGCAATTCAATACGTTTTAGTAAATGTGCAGAATTGTTTAACTATCATTGGAATTCAGTTACAGAAAGTTTCCATCATCCCAAAAAAGACTCCTTCATGTCCCTTTGGACACAATCCCCATTCCTACCTTTAGAGCTAAGCAGCTATTAATTTACTTCCTGACTCTGTAGATTTGCCTTCTCTGGACATTTCATATAAATGAAATTATACAATATATGATATTTTGCATCTGACTTCTTTTAATTAGCATAATGTTGAGGGTCTTGCAAGTTGTAGCATAACAATAGTGATTTCCTGTGACTTTTATCACAGTACATGAAAGTGTTATGAGTTGCTTCCAGTGATCGCCTGAATTTCACACATCCTCCTCCTTACCCCATTGTACAGGAGCAACAACATGTCCCCTTCATAGTTAGAATCAATACCTCAGAATACATTAACAATTTTCTTTGTTGATTCACAGGCATGGGAGCCCCAAGTAGACATGCAGCAATTTCAATTTCTAGTTTAATGGAACGACTGCTGTGTCCCCGATGGAAATATACCACACTTGGGAACTAAAAACTCTAAAGTAGCAGAGCCCTAAGTCATGGAGATGGAGACAGGAAGTAAAAATTTTCATAAAGGATCACAAAGGACAGTGCCTGCAGAAAAAGGAAAAACATGCGCCTGTATATATACTTGTCAAAATATTGTCCATATTTTGAAACAAATGTAAAATGTTAACAAAAGCTATAAGATACTTACTTGTATCTTCAGGACCTTTTCAAGACCAGTCTCATATATACCATTTCTGTTTTATGATGGGATGATATTGTACACATCAAGTGCTATGACCTATAGATTACAAAACAATCAATTCGTGATGGGCACTCAGGTTGAATGTTACTTTATGGCCCATGTAAAATCAGTGTTCAGTTTATACTACGACCTGGCAGCAAACCAGAAGCTGTGTTTTGGAAGAAGCATAGTTATATGCAGAGAGTGGCATAGCTATACTCCAAAATCTTAATTATTGCATTTTCATTCACTTATAGGCACCTACCAAAGGCTCCATACAGCATCCCTGTCTGTTACATGCACTATGCACACCATCATATCTTCTGGGACCTAAGGGGCAGAGCAGTTTGCATGGCAACCTAGTCATTTCTAGGGTTTCCATTTCATCTGCACCCTACTCAAAATGAAAAAGCATGACTATATATGTAGCCCTGATTTACCTAATCTGTCTGCATGGCATTGTCAACTCTCATAAATGCCTAGAGTGAGATGTGATAGCTGCATGGGCCTAGAAACTGGCTGATTGGAAATGACTTTTTCCCTTGCAAAATAACAGAGTCATAAGCAAACATACAACAGCCTGCCATTATTTAAAATTTCTGTGTATTTCCATCATGATTTTTGTGTTAGTTTTGATTTTTAAAAATATTCCATTAAAATATAATTTGTCTTGATTATTAAGTTTTTTCATACTCTCTTACATTTTGCACCCCAGGTGAGTGCCTCACTTATCCAAATGCTAGCCCAAATTAGAGGTAATATTAAAAATAAACATTCCCATTTCAATCCATTGATTC
This sequence comes from Rhinopithecus roxellana, assembly GCF_007565055.1. Lineage (NCBI taxonomy): Eukaryota > Metazoa > Chordata > Mammalia > Primates > Cercopithecidae > Rhinopithecus > Rhinopithecus roxellana. The sequence continues at coordinate 66,019,576 of NC_044560.1, read as the reverse complement.
CCAGACCTGTAAATTCTTGAAAATGGGAAAAAGAGCACATATTGATCACATTCATTTGTGTGTTTAGAATGTACACTGCATCCTATAGGATATAACGCCAACTTGGCAAGATGTTGCCATCTAGCTGGAACTTTAAGGCTAACTCCAAAAGGCTAATCCATCATTTTATTAGGCCAGATAACTTCAGGTGATGGAGTACATGGTAACACTAGTGAATCCTTGTACTCCATCTACTTCACTCCATTTGCTATAAAATGAGCTCTTTGGTGAGATGCAATGCTGTGTGGAAAATGATCATGGTGAATAAGACATTTTATAAGTTCGCAGATAGTAGCTTTGGCAGAACCACTGTAAGGAGGTAAGGCAAGTCTGCATTTAGAATAAGTGTCTATTATTGTGAGAACAAAGGGCTCCATCTTCCATAGTGGAAGTAGGCAATATTATCAACCAGGAGTCTCTTTGACTCCTGTGAGTAATGGTACCATATTGGGGGCTCAGTGTTAGTCTTTGCTTTTGGTAGGTTGGGCACTTAGTTTTTGTGATTAGAAGTTTGTGTTGCCAAATAAATACATAACCTCCGTTCTTGCTGCCTTGGACATTTTGTCATGATTGCATTAAGCAAGGATGAGATAGATGGCTAGCTAGGGAGAAAGGGCAACTGATAGACACATAATTGGTCATCATGTCCACTTGATTGTGAAGAACTTTTTCTTCTGAGTTTGTTCCTTATTCACCTGGGACACAAATATCTTCACTTTTAGAGATAGATATCTGTATACATTTTCTCTAGACCTCTTTGTCACCAGTTTTCCAATTGTGTTCTTACCAATTCTCTGACCATCTGGCTAAACCATTAGTCACTGCCCATGACTTACTATACATTTATACCTCTGACTGTCTCTTATTCCAGGCAAAATGAATATTTTTCTGGATGTGCAGCATGTGCAGCATGGAGTACCATATATAAATCAAAACTTTTTCCTCCTAAGTTAACTGGCTATAGGGAATGCCCCATAAGGGGAAGGAGGAACTGTAGCAAGAATAGGAGTCATGGTTATCTGGGATACTTGCTCCTGCAACTTACTTGTATCTTCAGGACCTTTTCAAGACCAGTCTCATATATACCATTTCTGTTTTATGATGGGATGATATTGTACACATCAAGTGCTATGACCTATAGATTACAAAACAATCAATTCGTGATGGGCACTCAGGTTGAATGTTACTTTATGGCCCATGTAAAATCAGTGTTCAGTTTATACTACGACCTGGCAGCAAACCAGAAGCTGTGTTTTGGAAGAAGCATAGTTATATGCAGAGAGTGGCATAGCTATACTCCAAAATCTTAATTATTGCATTTTCATTCACTTATAGGCACCTACCAAAGGCTCCATACAGCATCCCTGTCTGTTACATGCACTATGAACACCATCATATCTTCTGGGACCTAAGGGGCAGAGCAGTTTGCATGGCAACCTAGTCATTTCTAGGGTTTCCATTTCATCTGCACCCTACTCAAAATTGGTAACTTTTACATTTACTCAGTAAATGGGCTGCAATAGTACATTCAAATGAGAATGTCTATTACCTCCCAAATCCAAAGAGGTCTACAAATTTTTATGCTTCTTTCTTTGTAGTGAGAGGTGCCATGTACAACTTGTCCTTAACCTTGCAAGGAATAGCTTAACATGTCCCAGATTACTGGAAAATTAGAAATTTCACTAAAATGTCAGCTCTCTGAATTTGTATGGATTTATTTCCTGACACCTGACAGTCATTTACTTAACAAATTTCCAAATTGTTGCTTACTAGGCCAGTCAGCATGGTGTCATCAATGGAATAGAACATAGTAATGCCCTACGGAATTCAGAGGCAATCTAAGTTCCCGAGGAATAGATTTGGGCCTGGGCTAAAAAACCTGAGGGGAAAATTGGAGGCAGGACTAAATTGCAGCTCCAACTCAGACAGACAGAGCAGCGTGTTGAGACTCACATCGTGAACTTTCGCTCCAGAACTACTACAGGAATATACCAGGAAAACTGAGAAAATCCACAGACCCTCTGAAGGAAGCGGATTGCTCCTGCAGGACCTGAAGATAGCCCAAATACTCTGAGTGCCCAAGATGTGAATATGAGAAAAGAGGAATTGTCCACTCCCGAACATACACCCTCACTGGAAAAGCTGAAGGTCTAGATCATGGTAGCAGGATTTGACCTTACCTGGAGCTACGTCAATTTAGAGAGCCTAGCGGAACACAGGGGTAGAGGAAGCAGCGGGAAAAGCCCTGTGGGTTATCTGGGTCCCCAGCAAAGCTGTTTCTGACTTTTTTCACAGGAGTCCTTGGGGAGGGCTGCCAGAGGCACTGGGAAAAGACCACAGGGAGAAAGAAACTTCCAGGTGAACTTTGTAACAATTCCAACTGAACGCGAAGTTTCCTGGCCAGAATTTGGGGGAGGGTGTGAATCTGGTGTGCAGACTCCATAGGCAAGGAAGTGGGAAAGCCCTGCTTACTTTCTCAGCTGGGAGGCTGGTAGCCTGGGGCAAGTTCTCACTCACTGCCTGGAAACAGACTCAGTGCTGTTTGAGGGGCACAGTGGGAGTGAGACTGGCCTTTCTGGTTGTGTGGGAGGGGGGTTAGACCTTTCCCCCACTTCTATGATAACCTGCATGACACAGTAGAGGCAGCCATAATCCTCCTGGGAACATAACTCCATTGCCTGGAAACCACATCCCCATCCCCCTACCAGCAGTCACAGGAGCACTGCCCAAAGAGAGTCTGAGCTCAGACATGCCTAACCCTGCCACCACCTGATGGCCCTTTTCTACTCACCCTGGTAGCTGAAGACAAAGGGCATGTTCTCTTGGAAGTTCTAGGGCTCCACCCACCACGTAATCCTTCCTATACTGCCACAGCTAATGCTCCCTTGAAAGTGCCACCTCCTGGCTGGAGGCCAAACAGCACAAAAATAGTGCATCAAACAATCAAAACTAAGAAACCTCACAGAGTCCATTTCACCCCCTGCCACCTCCACCAGAGCAGAAGCTGGTATCCATTGCTGAGAGACCTGAAGACAGTTCACATCACATCACTGGTGCAGACAACCCTCAGTACCAGCCTGTAGCCTGGTAGCCCTGCTGGGTGGCTAGATCCAGAAAAGAAATAACAATCACTACAGCTCAGTTCTCAGGAAGGCACATCCCTAGGAAAAGGGGGAGAGTGCTACATCAGGAGAACACTGTGTGGGACAAAAGAATCTGAACAGCAGCCTTGAACTCCAGATCTTCCTTCTGACATAGCCTACTCAAATGAGAAGGAACCAGAAAACAATTCTGGTAATATGACAAAACAAAGATAGACCATATGATAGGCAACAAAACAAGTCTAAATAATTTTAAAAAATTAAAATTATATTAAGTACTATCTCAGACAACGTGGAATAAAACTGGGAATACACTTTTATTCCAGGGGATTAAATGAAATCCATTTAATTGGATTGCTTAGTCTTACTTTGGCTATGCAGGCTCTTTTTTGGTTCCATATGAATTTTAGTACAGTTTTTTTCTAGTTCTGTGAAAAATGATGGTGGTATTTTGATGAGAATTGCATTGAGTCTGTAGACTGCTTTTGGCAGCATGGTCATTTTCACAATATTAATTCTACCCATCCATGAGCATGGGATGTGTTTCCATTTGTTTGTGTTGTCTATGATTTTCTTTCAAAAATCGTAGGAATCTTCAAAAGGAACCTTCAAAACCATGCAAATACATGAAAATTAAATAACCTAATACTGAATGATTTTTGGTTTAACAATGAAATCAGAGGGAAATTTAAAAATTCTTTCAACTGAACGATAGTATTGACACAACCTGTCAAAACCTCTGGGATACGGCAAAGGCAGTGCTAAGAGGAAAGTTCATAGCCTTAAATGCCTACATCAAAAAGTCTGAAAGAGCACAAATGAATAATCTAAGGTCACACCTCAAGCAACTAGAGAAACAAGAACAAACCAAACCCAGACCCAGCAGAAGAAAGGAAATAAGATTAGGGCAGAACTAAATGAAATTAAAATAAAAAATAGAAAAGATAAATGAAACAAAATGCTAGTTCTTTGAAAAGATAAATAAAATCAATAGACCATTAGCAAGATTAACCAGAAAAGAAGATCCAAATAAGCTCAATTAGAAACAAAACAGGAGATATTACAACTAACACCACAGAAATACAAAAGATCATTCAGGGCTACTATGAACACCTTTACATGCACGAACCAGAAACCCAGAGGAGACTGATAAATTCCTGGAAAGATACAACCCTCCTTACTGAAATCAGGAAGAATTAGAAACCCTGAACAGACCAACAACAAGCAGCGAAATTAAAATGGTAATAAAAATAATACCAACAAAAGAAATCCAGGACCAGATGGAATCACAGCTGAATTCTACCAGACATTCAAAGAAGAATTGCTACCAATCCTATTGACGCTATTACACATGACAGAGAAAGAGGGAATCCTCCTCTAAATCAGTCTACAAAGCAGTATCACCCTAATATCAAACAGGAAAGGACATAACAACAACAACAAAAAAGAAGACTACCGACCAATATCTCTGATGAACACAGATGCAAAAATCCTCAACAAAATATTAGCTAACTGAATCCAACAGTGTAACAAAAAGATAATCTGTCAAGATCAAGTGGATTTCATACCAGGATGCAAGGATGGTGTAACATCCACAAGTCAATAAATGTGATACACCACATAAACAGAATTAAAAACAAAATCACATGATGCAGAAAAAGCATTTTTTAAAAATTCTGCATCCCTTTATGATTAAAACACTCAGCAAAATCAACATACGAGGAACATACCTCAATGTAATAAAAGCCATCTATGATAAACATACAGCCAACATAATAATGAATGGGGAAAAGTTGAAAGCATTCCCTCTGAGAACTGGAACAAGACAAGAATACCTAATCTCACTGCTTCTATTCAACATAGTACTGGAAATCCTAGCCAGCAGGCATACAGTATGAAACTAAAGAGTTTTTGATTTGCAAAGCCTAGGGCTTGAGAGAAAAGTTGTTTTAATTTCTAAAAAGATTTGGTTTGGACCACTAAAACCAGAGGCTTTAGGACTTAGAGCATAGATAGTATAAAAGATAGATATTGAATAGGGCAGAATAAGAAGGTGATATTAGCTCCTCTGGAAAAATAATACAGAAAATAGATGATAATTAAAAGTCAGTGTATTTACCAAGGAGTCATTATAGGAGGAGGCAAGGAAGCCCTGTAATAAAAGTTACAGGTAGAACACCTGAAACAGGAAACCAGATGGAGGATTCAGCTAAGCCTCAAATAATCAGCAAGCCCATGAGAGCCAAGGTGATGCCTGGAGTAATCACCCAGTCCCACTTACTCCCAGACACCGAAGAACAAGCTTCTCCTCAGTAGGAGAAGCAAGTAAGGACCAGTATTGCTTTTAAAGGCCAGAAGCCCCCTGGGCCTCCTCCCTTTAAGGAGGCTGAGAAGTCTCATGACTTACTGTTTGCAAGCCCCTCTTCTACTATAATGAGGATGGCTAATATATATTGAGTATTTATTATATGCCAGCACCTGATCTAAGTATTCACATGCTTTATGTCATTTAATTCTCCTAGCAACCTATAAAGTTGGTAGTATTATTATCTCTATTTTAAAGAAGAGACAATGAGGCACAGAAATTTTAGGGTCACATAACTATAGTTTGGTAGATTCAGGATTTTTCTGCTGTGTCCAGACACTATTGAAGGGAGAAAAGTGAGAAGAAAATCCTTGAGAGGGCTGGAGAGACTGAGGGGGTTTGAACATGAAAATGAGTCAATACATATCCTGAAGTGAATGAGGAATTACCCCCAATTTTTGTATTAGTCACAGTTCTCCAAAGAAACAAAACCAACTGTGTGTGTGCGTGTGTGTGTGTGTGCGTATAATGGGTTCCTGTGATTATTGAGGCCAAGTCCCATGATCCGCTGTTTGCAAGTTAGGAACCCCAGAAAGTCAGTGCTGTAGTTACAGCTCTAGTCTGAAGGCCCGAGAACTAGGAGAGCTAATGGTATAAGTCCAAGTCTAAAGGCAGAAGACCAGTGTTCCAACTCAAGCAGGCAGACAGTGAGAGCAAATTCTCCCTTACTCCTCCTTTTGTTCTATTTAGACCTCCAATGGATTAGATGAGGTCCACCCAAATTGGGGAGGGCAATCTGCTTTACTCAGTCTATTGATTTAAACACTAATCTCACCCAGAAACATCCCCTCACAGACACACTCAAAACAATATTTAACCACATACCTGGGCACCCTGAGTCCAAGTCAAGTTGACTTTAAAATTAACCACCGCAATTCATCACTTGTCAATTTGGCACCAATACACATCTCCTTAGATCATACTTTATTTCCAAATAAAGACAATAACAAGGTCATAATACCACCTAGCATGGTGCAACTACCCTGAGTGCAACTGAAAATGTACTGACCCCTTCCCCAGAAGAGGAGGTAAAATTCTTGAGTGGTGTTTGCTCTTCTCCTTGGTATCCCATAACTTAAACACTATGATGTAAAATTAAGAATGCTGAAATATTAAGATAGTAAGTTAATACATCTATATTACATAAGAAAGGAATAAAGAGTAGAGGAAAACAAAGATACACATCCATATTCATACAAAAATGAGGAATACTCATCACAATTAGATGTGATCATAGTTTTGGCATATATAACTACCTTCTTCCACTACTCATTCTGTATTCCCTTTGCCAGCACCTCAGGCAGTTGTGGTTCTTTTCCTGAAATGATCCAAATCTTCATTCCTGAAGGGTCCAGACCATTCATAGTTCTGCCCGAACTGGCTGTGGTAATTTTCCATTGAAATGAATCACAGGACATAAGACTAAGAGATGCTCTAAGATGTCTCCTGTGTCCCAGACATACTCTTCCTTACCTTCTTTGTGGATTAGCAGTACAGTTTCCCCTTGGTAGTTAGAATCAATCATCCCAAATAGCAGAGATAATCCCTTCTTTGCTTGCTGATTCAGAGGCATGAGGAGTCCAAAATATCCAGGTGGCAGTCTTAACCTTCCATCTCAGTGGAATCACTGTTTTGTCTGTTGGTAAAAGCATTTCTGCCTTTGAAACTAAGACCACCAGGCTAGCAGAGCATAAGAGTACAAGAACAGAAAGCTTAAAATTCTGCTAGTGAGTCATTAGGAGTAATAGAGAGTGGTGCTGCTTCCATTTCCATTCCTTGATTCCTGGACCTTAAATCCTGGCTATAGGAGAAGCAGCAGTATATATTGGACACTGACTCAGAGCATATATAACCTTCTGGAGAACCTTGATCCATCCCTGCAAGTCATTGCCACCTAGCTGGTGCTATAACTGAGTCTTCAAAAGGCCATCTTACAGTTCTATCAAAGCAGGTGTTCAGGATAGTGGGGATTATGGTTAAGACCAGTGAATTCTATGAGCACGGACCCATTATTGCACTACTTTTGCTGTGAAGAGGGTTCTTTGATGAGAAGAAATTCTGTGTGCAATACCATGATGGTTGATAGGTCATTCTATAAGTCCATAGATGAATGAATGGATGGATGGTAGTCTTGAGAGAAGCATTGCATCCAGGAAAGGCAAATCTGTATCCAGGGTACTTGTCTATTTCAGTAAGAACAAACTACTGCCTCTTCTGTGATGAAAGCAGTCCAATGGAATCAACTTGCCACCAGGTAGCTGACTGACTACCATGGGAGAATTGTGCCATATCAGAGACTCAATGTTGGTACCTGATGTTGGCATATTGGGCACTTAGCAGTGGCTGCAGCCAAGTAGTCTTTGTGGGTGGAAGCCCATGTTGCCTAATCCATGCATGACCTCCATCTGTGCCACAATAGCTATTTTGTTCATGAGTCCCTTGGGCAATGACCGTAGTGGCTGGAGAAAGAGGCTGACATGTCGTCTTCTCCACTGCTGAGTAACACTTGGATTAGCATTCACATGGACACAAATATTGATATGATTTGGCTTTTAGTTCCCACTGAAATCCCACCTTGAATTGTAGTAATCCCCATTCATCATGGGATGAACCCAGTAGGAGGTAATTGAATCATGGGAGCAAGTTTTTCCTGTGCTGTTCTTGTGATAGTAAGTAAGTTTCACAAGATCTCGTGGTTTTATAAAGGGGAGTTCCCCTGCAAATGCTCTCTTTCCTGCTGCCATGTAAGATGTGACTTTGCTCCTCATTCGCCTTCCACCATGATTGTGAGGCCTCCCCAACCTTGTGGAACTGTGAGCCCATTAAACCTCTTTCTTTTATACATTACCCAGTCTTGGGTATGTCTTTATTAGCAGCATATGAATAGACCAATACAGTAAGTTGGTACTGGTAAAGTGGGGTGCTACTGTGAAGATATCCAAAAATGTGGAAGCAACTTTAGAACCGGGTAACAAGCAGATGCTGGAAAAGTTTGGAGGGCTCAGAAGATGACAGAAAAATGTGGAAAAGTTTGGATCTTCCTAGAGATCTGTGGAACTTTGAACTTGAGAGACATGATTTAGGGTATCTGGTGGAAGAAATTTCTAAGCGGCAAAACATTCAAGTGGAAGTAGAGCATAAAAGTTTGAAAAATTTGAAGCCTAACGATGCAATAGAAAAGGAAAAACTCATTTTCTGAGGAGAAATTCAAGCCAACTGCATACATTTGCATGTTGATTTCCAAGTCAATGTGGAAGATATCTCCAGGGCATGCCAGAGGTCTTCATGGCAGCCCCTCCCATCACAGGCCCAGAGGCCTAGGAAGAAAATGTGGTTTTTTGGGCCCAGTCCAGGGCTGCCCTTTTCTATGCAGCCTCAGGACATGGTACCCTGCGTCCCAGCTGCTTTAGCTACAGCAGTGGCCAAAAGGGAGCAAGATACAGCTCAGGCCTTGGCTTCAGAGGGTGCAAGCCCCAACCCTTGGCAGTTTCCACCTGGTGTTGAGCCTGTGGGTACACAGAAGTCAAGAATTGAAGTTTGGTAACCTCTGCCTAGATTTCAGAGGATGTATGGAAATACCTGGATGTCCATCCAGGCAGAAGTTTGCTGCAGGGGCAGGGCCCTCATGGAGAACCTCTGCTAGGGCAATGCAGAAGGGAAATGTAGGGTTGTACTGCCTAGTGGAGCTGTGAGAAGAGGCTCACTGTCCTTCAGACCCCAGAATGGTACATCCATTGACAGCTTGCACTGTGCACCAGGAAAAGTCACAGGCACTCAATGCCAGTCTGTGAAAGCAGTCAGAAGTGGGGGTGTACCTTGCAAAGCTGCAGGGGCAGAGCTGTGTAAGGCCATGGGAACCCACTTCTTGTATCAGCATAACCTGAATGTGAGACATGGAGTCAAAAGAGATAATTTTGGAACTTCAAGGTTTAATGACTGCCCTATTGGATTATAGACTTGCATGAGACCGGTAGTCCCTTTGTTTTGGCCAATTTCTCCCATTTGGAACAGATATATTTACCCAATGCCTGTATCCCCATTGCATCTGGGAAGTAACTAACTTGCTTTGGATTTTACAGGTTCATAGGCGGAAAGGACTTGCCTTGTCTAGATGAGACTTTGGACTGTGGACTTTTGAGTTAATATTGAAATGAGTTAAGACTCTGAAGGACTGTTGGGAAGGCATGATTGTATTTTGAAATGTGAAAGGGACATGAGATTTGGGAAGGGCCAAATGATGTGGTTTGGCTTTGTGTCCTGACGGAAATCTCACCTTGAATTGTAATAATCCCCAACTGCCGTGGGAAGGACCTGGTGGGAGGTAATTGAATCATGGAGGTGGGTTTTTCCCATGCTGTTCTCGTAATAGTGAATATGTTTCACAAGATCTGATGATTTTATAAAGGGGAGCTCCCCTGCACATGCTCTCTTGTCTGCTGCCGTGTACGACGTGACTTTGCTCTTCATTAGTCTTCTGCCATGATTGTGAGGCCTTCCCAGTCATGTGGAACTGTAAGTTAAAACTCTTTCATTTATAAATTACCTAGTCTCAAGTATGTCTTTATTAGCAGCGTGAGAAAAGACTAATACAAACATCTTCGTGGTTTTTTGCCCATTCAGAGAAGTCTACCCATATACCTCTTTTACAAGTTTTCTTGTCAGTAACTTTCCAGTCATGTTTCTTCAAAGTTTCTGCCTATTCAACCAAACCATTGGCAAAAGTCCATGAATCAATATATAATCACATGTCTGGCCATTTCTCCTTCCAAGCAAAGTGAAAACAAGGTACACTGCTTGATGTTCTGCCCACCAGGAAGGGTTCCTTTCACCACTGCCCTTCAGGTATGTACCAGAAAGGAGCCGTAGTGTCACTGTCCACTTTGGGGTGGTGCTTGCATATCCTGAAGAACCATCTCTAAACCAGGTTTGTACCTTTTCCGTGTCATGTAGTCATAAGGATCTCCCTGTGAGGTCATAGTGCAGGTTGGGAGAGAGAAGGCAGTGTAGCAGGAGTGGAGACCGTGGGTATTTAGGACACTTCTTCATATAACTTAATTGTGCCCTCAAGGCTGTCTTGGGCCTCATCACATATATACAACTTCCATTTGATGATGGAGCACTACTGTGTATGCCCAACTTTATGGCTTGATGATAACTCAGTTCGTGGTGGACAGCTCAGGTTGCACAGTAATTTGGTGACCCATAGTTAAGTATTTTGTCTCTACTAAGGCCTAGTAAAAGGCCAAGAGCTGTTTCTCAAAAGTAAATCAGTTATTTGTGAAGGACGGCAGGACTTTTTGCAAAATCCTAAGGGTCTGCATTGAAATTTGCCTATAGTGATCTACTGAAGGCTCTAAATTGCATCACTGTCTGATACTTTAAGCACCATTGGATCTGCTGGATCATATAGCCTAAGTTTCCCTGAGGCTTGCACAGTGACCTGGACCTATTTTGATCTTCTGTGTTGGGATCCACTCAAAATGAGCAGCTTTTCAGGTCGCATGGTAAATGGGCCAGAGTAACACACCAAAATGAGGAACATGTTTGTATTAGTCAGGGTTCTCTAGCGGGACAGACTAATGGAACAGACATATTTATAAAGTGGAATTTATTAAGTATTAACTCACATAATCACAAGGTCCCACAATAAACTGTCTGTAGGCTGAGGAGCAGGGAAAGCCAGTCTGAGTTCCAAAATTGAAGAACTTTGAGTCCAATGTTTGAGGACAGGAAGCATCCAGCACAGGAGAAAGATGTAGGCTAGGAGGCTAGGCCAGTCTCTCTTTTCACATTTTTCTGCCTGCTTATATTCTAACTGTGCTGGCAGCTGATTAGATTGTGCCCACCGAGATTAAGGGTGGGTCTGCCTTTCCCAGCCCACTGACTCAAATGTTAATTTCCTTTGGGAACACCTTCACAGACTGCACACAGGATCAATACTTTGTATCCTTCAATCCAATCACGTTGACACTCAGTATTAACCATCACAATGCTGTCTCTAAAATCCAAAGAGGCCCACTAGGCATTGTGCCCCTTTTTTTTGGTTGTAGGAGGGGCTAGATACAAGAACTTATTCTTTATCTTAGAAGAGATGTCTTGACATGCCCCACACCACTGGAGCCCCCCCAATTAGAAGGTCCCTGAATATTTGTCAGATTATTCCCCACTTGCTAGCAAATAAATATCTTACCAGTAAGTCTAGAGGAGTTGCTACTTCTTGCTCACTAAGTCCAATCAACATAATGCCATCAATATAATGGACCAATGTGATATCTTGTGGAAGGGAAGGACAATCAACATCCCTGCAATGTAAATTATGCATAGGGCTAGAGAGTTGAGAAATCCCTGAGGTAGGACAGTGAAGGTGTGTTACTGGCCTTGCCAGCTGAAAGAAAACTGCTTCTAGTGGGTCTTAATGGCAAGAATAGAGAAAAAGTCATTTGCTAGATGAATAGCTGCATACCAGGTACCAGGGTATGTGTTAATTCATTCATGCAGTAAAACCACACCTGGTATTCAGTTGGTGCAAAAGTAACTGTGGTTTTTGCCATTACTTTTAATTGTGGTTTTTGCCATTACTTTTAATTTTTATTTTATTTTATTTTATTTTTGAGACAGAGTCTTGCTCTGTCACCCAGGCTGAGTGCACATTCTCTATTCACTGCAACCTCTGCCTCCCGGGTTCAAGTGACTCTCCTGCCTTAGCCTCCTGGTAGCTGGGATTACAGGTGCCTGCCACCACGCCTGGCTAATTTTTGTATTTTTAGTAGAGACAGGGTTTCACCATGTTGGCCAGGCTGGTCTCCAACCCCTGACCGTAGGTGATCTGCCTGCCTCAGCCTCCCAAAGTGCTGAGATTACAGGTGTGAGCCACCACTCCTGACTGCCATTACTTTTAATGGCAAAAGCCACAATTACTTTTGCACCAACTTAATACAACAGTTGCAACTGCAGTCATCATCTGTTTAGCCTTACAACAATTCACTCTCATTCTCCATGTTCCAATTATCTTCTGCACAGGCCAAATAAGTTAGCTGAATGAATATTTGGGAGGAATCACCACCCCTGCATCCTTCAAGTGCTTGATCATGGCACTAATCTCTGCAATCCCTCCACGGATATGGTGTTGCTTTTGGTTTACTATTTCCCCTGGTAGAGACAGTTCTAGTGGCTTCCATCTGGCCTTTCCCACTGTAATAGCCCTCACTTCACGTGGCAGGGAACCTATGTGTTATAATACTGGACGTTCTGTTCTCTGCAGAGCATAAATGGGGAGATGATGAGCAAGTTAAGTTCACTTACATAGAAATAATGATGACTTTACTGCTTGTCTGTATTGTGACTATAAATTTCAGACTGCTATACATTAAGTCTCTGGCATGTAAAAAGTAGTCTATAAATGTTTACAATTAAGTTAAGCCTCCACTCCCTGTACTTAAATTGCTTTGGTTCCTTAAGCCCCCACTCCCTGTACTTAAATTGCTTTGGTTCCTTAAGCCCCCACTCCCTGTATGTAAATTGGTTTGGTTCCCTATCCCTTTGGAATAAGAGGCTTGGTTCCATAAGCCACTCCCTGTATGTAAATTGCTTTGGTTCCCTAAGCCCCCACTCCCTATATGTAAATTGCTTTGGCTCCCTAAGCCCCTACTCCCAGTATGTAAATTGCTTTGGTTCCCTAAGCCCCCACTCTCTGTATGTAAATTGCTTTGATTCCCTATCCCTTTGGAATAAGGAGTCTTATTCCAAAATTTTAGGTTTCTGTTTTTTTCCCAGTGGTCTCTACTGACCCTGGAGTTTTTCAGTGATGCTGTAGTTTTGTGTTAGTGATTGCTTGCCTTAGGATGCACATATTTGGTCCTTGCTGCTACTTCTTGACATTCTCTAGGTCCTTGTATTAGTCGGTTGGGCTGCCATACAAAATACCATAGACTGCATGGCTGAAGCAACAGCAATTTATTTTCTCACATTTCTGGAGTCTAGAAGTCCGAGATAAAAGTTCAAGCCAGAACCTTGAACTTGGATATCTACCAATTTGGTTTCTAGTAAGTGTTCTCTTCTTGGCCTGCATGAAGGTTTCCCTTGTCACTTTCTCACTATGTCCTCACATGGTCTTTCCTCCAGTATGTGCACACAGATAGGATATCTATCTATCTATCTATCTATATCTATCTATCTATCTATCTATCTATCCATCTATCTATCTGGAGAGAGCACATAAGACCTCTGGTGTGTCTTATACGGACACTAATCTTATCGGATCTGGGCCCTACCTGTGTGGCCTCATTTAATCTTACTTACTTCCTTAGCGGCCCCACAACAACACTAAGGATTGGGGTTTCAACATATTAATTTGTGGGGAGACACAAACATTCATTCTGAAACAGTTCTAATCCCTGCCTGTTTCTCTATTGTCTCTTGGGTTAATCCCTTTGCCTTGGGGAGTTCCTAAATAAATTTGCTTGGCTATGGCCACTTCTTTTCTATGCTAACCATTTAAGTCATTCAAAATATTCCTCTCCATCTTTTCCTACCTTTCAGTGTATATAAAGCTATTAACCCAATAAACAATAAATGGTAAGTTCTATTTTATTCCACTTAATATTTTGTGAGCTGCTATCAGAACATGGCATATTTCTGTGGAAAGACATAAAATAAAAATTTAATTCATTAGCATAGATTTTAAAAGCACATTCTTTTTCCGAAGTTACTGTAACAAAATATTAGGGGAACAGGGGTGGGTGCTTGTCTAGCCTTTTTACCTTCCTTCAGAAACTGAGTAATAAGGAAGTAACTGGTAGTCCTACTTATTTTAATTTATGTGACCTTACTCCTCCTTTCTTTCCCATCCCCAACACTCCCCATCCTCCCTGCACTGTCTACACACACACACACACACACACTCACTCACTCACTCATTTACTTTGAGGTAAATATCACAGATATGAGAACTGAGTGTTAAATAAAAGAAATATTTTGAATAGATCAACTTGCCTATACTATAAGAGGAGGAACCGACAAAATGGGGAACAGGACAATGATAGTGTTGGAGGCAGAAGCAGCTGATCCAGGCCCCCAAGAGGTGGAGCAGAGATTGGCAGCAGCAGCAGCAGCAGCAGCAGCAGCAATAGTGGAAAATCAGGGGACGGGAACCACCAGCACCCTGACAAGGGATGCACAGGACTTTGGGGTAGGGACTTAGCTTGTTTGAGAGCAATAAACACTGAAGAATGTTATCCTTCAGTGGATAACGCTAGTGAGCAAGCTATTTTTGTTATATTCATGACTTCAGAGTTTTAAGAAATCGATATTTTGACCTAAATCATAAATCTTTACTGTTTGCTGTACACAAACTGGAAGCTGAGAGACCTAGGTTTGAATTCCAGCTCTTCCTCTTATTGTCTGTGCCAGCTTGGGAAAGTTATTTAACCCCTGTAAGCCCCATTTGCTCATATATAAAATGAGGACGGGGTCAGGTGCAGTGTCTCATGCCTGTAAATCCTAGCTCTTTGGGAGGCCAAGGTGGGCAGATCGCTAGAGCCCAGGAGTTTGAGATCAGCCTGGGCAACATGGAAAAATCCTGTCTCTGTAAGAAATACAAAAATTAGCTAGGCATGGTGGTGTGAGCCTGTACTCCCAGCAACTTGGCAGGCTAGGGTGGGAGAATCAATTAAGCCTGGGAGGTTGAGGATGCAGTGAGCCATGATCATGTCACTGCATTCCAGCATGGGTGACAGGGTGAGACCCTGTCTCATAAAAAGAAAAAATGAGGACATTAGTGGCACCTAGTTCACAGGTTGTGATAAGCATTAAACTTGATGGTGTATGTACAGTGATTAGTAGAGTGGCATGTGGTAAGAACTCAATAAGTGTTAGCCATATCTTTTTTAAAGTGCAGGGAATAAAATTTTAAATTTGACACTATCCTTAATGGTGAAATTTATAGATATATAAATAAATAACTATGATGCAGTGTGGTAAGTGAGTTTAATAGATGTATCTAAAAGTGCTATAGGAAAACAAAAAAGAAAAAAGTAATTACGTAGGGAAATTAGGAAATACCATAGGAAGTAGATGTTTTTTAGTTAGAATGCAAGGAGGTGTATACGTCTCTAAGGAGAATATGTCGATAAAGGTTATTTAGAAAAAGAAGTAAAAGGTAAGAAGTACTAAGAATGGTTGAGATTATGAAAAGATCATTTAATGTTAACAAAAGCCGTTGAAGTGGTTTTATGGCATCATGCAAATATTCTCATCCATATCCAGTATTATAGTCTTATTAATATTTGCAACTCTTTTCTGTTTCTATTTCCCTTTCTAAAATTTAAATTTTACTTTAGGAAATTTGGCATCATGCAAATATTCTCATCCATATCTAGTATTATAGTCTTATTAATATTTACAACTCTTTTATGTTTCTATTTCCCTTTCTAAAATTTAAATTTTACTTTAGGAAAAAACCCTCTCTCCCATAATGTGATGTAATTGTCAAAGAAGTTGATATGGTTTTAGTTTGAATTAACAGAAATACAGAGTCCAGAAAAAGGGAAACGATAGGCTGTCTATACTCTCCACCAGGTATTAAAGCATACTTCTATTACTCTGATTGATCCTGAATACACACATTAAGAGGGACGATGCGAACTGCAAATGCTTTTGGATGAAAGCAACCATTATGGTGATGAGGAATTTAAATCATGACGTATGACAAGTACTCAAATGCTCCAGAAATGATTAGCCCAGAGGCGAGTGGACAAAGGGAGAGGAGAGAGAAGCATATGGCCATAGAGTTAGAACTGATTATATGAATTTAAGTGAAAAACAAATTTCCCTCTTTAGAAAGAAGTAAAAGGTGAGAAGTCCTAAGAATGGTTGAGATTATGAAATGATTATGTAATGTTAGCAAAAGCCATTGAAGTGATTTGATGGCATCATGCAAGTATTCTCATCCATATCCAGCAATGGCCATATGCTTCTCTCCCCTCTCCCTTTGTCTGCTCGTCTCTGGGCTAAATCTAAGGATGAGTTTTCTAACAAGTCAAGCTGCCTCAAATGATATGACTTTTCCTGAGAAAGGAGTGAGTTTCTCACTACCAGAGTTGTTTAAGCAGAAGTTCATCATGGAAATCATGTAGAATGTGCAAGTGCTATATAGGGAACTGGGCAAATGACATTAAGGTCCTTCTCAAACCTGAGACTTCGGAGAGTCAATGTTCCCCCTTTGAATTTTGAAGATATGTGCTAAGACTTCATTATGGTGCGTATGAAAGCCAACCAAAGATGCTTAAATGATTATAGATGAGAATGTGTGAATAAATAATAGTGGAACATGGAGGAGGGAAATAGCAAAGCCCCAATTCCATGTCTATTTTTGCTAGATATACTGGAGTTAAAAATAATTCCAAAATCTTTGTGGCCTAATAAGAAAGAAACAAAGGTTTATTTCTTACTATCATTCCATGTTAGCTTCAAATTGAGCAAAATTCTGGATCACATCTCATTCTCTTGGAGTCAGGCTGGAAAGAAAGCCTGTATGTAGCCATTGCTGCAACTGTGAAATTGTGAGATCATATGAGGCCTCATAGAACTTCTGTTGAAAGTTGGCTTCACCACTTCTACTCTATTTCTGGTCACAACAAGTCATGTAGCTAAGCCTGCCATCAATAGGGCACAAAGGATGGCCCTAAAAGGGAGGGACGGCAACTATTTTGATTACCTTTAATGTATTATATCAAGTCACACAGTCATGGTTTGACATTTGACAATTCCACACAGTGAAATAAATGACTTCTAAGGAGCAAGAAAAAACTTTTTGTATAGCGCTTATTTTGGAAATGCTTCTTCCTACCAAAAGTCAGGGCAATCTAAAAAACCACTACTCACTTCACTGCAGAAAGAGAAAATAGAACTCCCAGTCACTCATAGCAGGGTATATTTGCAGAGTGACAGAAAAAAGGCATCTCCATATATTTCATCATTGCCTGTGAAAAAACTTACAGAAACACAAATATTCATGGCTACCTAAATATAGCTGATAATGACTTTGTACTTTAAATTTTTGGATAATTAATCACAGAGCTAGGGTATTATTTGGAAGCCCATGACCAGAGCTGCTTGGTGATGGGAGATGTGACCCTTTTTGATATGGGGGCTGTACAGTGGTTGGTGAGATTGATGAGACTAGGAGCTAAGCAAGAACAAATTTTCAAGGGTCTCTATATCAAACAAAGAGTCTAAACTTAATTTAGAGGCCATGGAGAGCCAGTGAAGGCTTTAAGCATCAAAGAGGCAAGATCAGATTTGTGTTATTAAAACAAAACTGCTTGGACTGTAATATAGAGGATGGAATAGAAGTGGGACCAAATCTAAGGCAACATTAGGCAATTATTAGAATTAGAGTAATCTTGGAAAAAAATGAAAAGCTCTTGAATTAACTTACGAGCAATAGTAATACAGAAGTGAGAACAAATGGAAAACTATTATCAAGATAAAAAGGATATACAGATAAAAAGATATCCACGGAGGCAGACGGATCACGAAGTCAGGTGTTCAAGACCAGCCTGACCAACATGGTGAAACCCCATCTCCACTAAAAATACAAAAAATTAGCTGGCGTGGTGGCACGCACCTGTAATCCCAGCTATTCAGGAGGCTGAGGCAGGAGAATCGCTTGAACCCAGGAGGTGGAGGTTACAGTGAGCTGAGATCATGCCACTGCACTCCAGCCTGTGGGATAGAGTGAGACTTCATCTCAAAAAAAAAAAAAAAAAAAAAAAAAAAAGAAGAAGCGAGAGGGGACAGGACTTGGTGCCTGACTGGAAAAGAAGGCTGAATGACGAATACTCAGATGATTGCCAAATTTTGGGCTTCATGCAGCTGGGCAAGTGTAGCTTAGTGTTCTAGAGATGCAGCCTTAAGTTTAAGCCCTGGTTGCTACTTCCTAGATTTGTGCCCCCAGACAAGTTATTTTTTCTTATTGAGTCTCTATTTCCATATCTGCAAAATTGAGCTGACGATAATACTCCCATCATAGAACTGATGGGGAAGTTACACACTGTCATCAGGGACAAATTTTAGAGACTCTCTAAGGTCCTTACAAGACTTGGGGATATATCTAAGATAGGCCAGTATGCCATCCACTGCAATTTGTTAGTATTGTATTTCTGGGATGGATAGGCCATATGAAGAAAAGAGCATGGATGGCTATAGTGTTTCTTCAAAATGGATGTTCTGAAAAATGCTTCTGTAAGAAAGTTGAAAACCTTTTCTTTCATCTTGTCACAGTGCCAGTTCTGGTTTGCAACATTGGCTGGCTCTTACTCTGTCTTCAGTTCCTTGCTAGATATCTTTGAGTTTGAGCCTTCATCCAACTCCAGGTTCAGCAGCCCAAGTACTCAGAATTAGTCTAGAGTTTGCACATCCACTCGGAATGAATGATGACACATCAACAGTGGTTTTGTTAATAGACAAGAAAATTGCATAGGAAGTTGGTAGTAAATTTTAAAATTTTGGATTGGCTAT
Source organism: Rhinopithecus roxellana (assembly GCF_007565055.1). Classification (NCBI taxonomy): domain Eukaryota; kingdom Metazoa; phylum Chordata; class Mammalia; order Primates; family Cercopithecidae; genus Rhinopithecus; species Rhinopithecus roxellana. The sequence continues at coordinate 66,000,553 of NC_044560.1, read as the reverse complement.
GCCTATAAGCTCTGATATGATACTTTAGTTGGGAATCACAGAACGCTTAAGAAATTCCATTAACAACACCCTGATACTAATTGCCCACATAACTATAAGCAGTGAATAAGTGGTAGCTATTATTTTTGTTATTACTATTATTATTATGGATTGATGACCAACTGAATTATTGCCAGACTATTAAGACTTATTGAACTGTATAAAAATCAAAAGGGAAAAGTCAAACTGGAAAATATGTTTCCATTCACACTGGATACATAAAATGAGAGATATACATTTATATAAATGTATTACTAGCATGTGTTCCAAAATTGTGTGAGATTCCTATGATTCTAATATGTCTTAAGATAATATTAATAGTAATTATAGTTATTATGTAACATTGTTGTATGCCACAGACTGTAACAAATTGCCTTGTAAATTGTGTCTTTAGCCATGACTGTTGTGAGACTTTTGTCATCCACAATTATTATTTTACTTTGACCCTTTTATAGAGTGGTTTATAATCAGCTACAGAATTCTGAGGACTCTTAAATATAGGTTTCCAATAATTTTAGAGATTGCATCACTGGAATAGAGACAAACACTTCCAGGACTCTCATGGAGAGCTGATGTATTTGTCAGGATTGTTGATCCAGCACAGAACTAAACAGGAGATAATTTCATGAACTGAACTAACAGAAGGTTGAAATAATATTCTATAATTTTTTGGTTGAAAACATTTACTGATTGTTTTTGTTTTGTTTTCAATAGTCAAGAAAACTTTCTCTTTTTAAAGCTATTTACAGCTTTTAACAATTGAGTAAAGTCTACTCTTATGAGAAAAATTTGAAATATAATTTTTTCTCTCAATTTAATTCCTCCCAAATTTAGAAACTGTTTTGTGAGTACTTGTAATTTATGACAATATACTTATTTGCATAAAATCAATAAGAATATACATATATATATATATAAAATAGGGCAAAATTGGAGACACTGGTTATTTTACCAAGCTTTGGCTGGAATGACATTTTCAGACTGTCTTGAGAAAATGAGGCTGACCTGTAGAGCTGATAAAAAACACTTCAGAAAAACTGGCCCCACACCTTGTTCTTTACAGGGTCCTGATTCATGCTAAGTAAAGAATGTCACATTCTGACAGGCCTAGGAACTCCAGGTTTTCTTGGGACCTCAAAAAGAAGGGAATTCACCCAATTCACAAGTATCTGCAGACACAGATAAATCCTTGGCTGGGCTTGAGGCATGTTCTCACTCATAGGTGGGAACTGAACAATGAGATCACTTGGACTCAGGAAGGGGAACATCACACACCGGGGCCTATCATGGGGAAGGGGGAGGGGGGAGGGATTGCACTGGGAGTTATACCTGATGTAAATGACGAGTTGATGGGTGCTGACGAGTTGATGGGTGCAGCACACCAACATGGCACAAGTATACATATGTAACAAACCTGCACGTTATGCACATGTACCCTAGAACTTAAAGTATAATAATAAAAATAAATAAATAAAAAATAAATAAATAAAAAGATATCATATAAAGTTCCTTATGAAACAGTTTCCAGCAAAGCCAATTTGAAAAGACAGGGAGAGAGACTATGTGGCAAATGGTTGTTCTTGCTGCATTTTATGCAAATAAGCCAAGTATAATAGGACTAAAATTTATTTTACAAATGAATTGGTCCTACTATGATTTTGTCATTAATAAAATTGGGGAATTGGAGAGAGAAAATTTATGTTTCAAAATGAACCATAGTACACCTGTGATGTGGTTTGGTTCTGTGTACCCACTCAAATTTCATCCTGAATTGTACTCCCATAATTCCCATGTGTTATGGGAGGGACCTGGTGGGAGATAATTTGAATCATGTGGATGGGGGCGGTTTCCCCCATACTGTTCTTGTGGTAGTGAACAAGTCTCACGAGATCTGACGGTTTTATCAGGGGTTTCTGCTTTTGCATCTTCATCATTTTCTCCTGCTGCCACATGTAAGAAGTACCTTTCACCTCCTACCATGATTCTGAGGCCTCCCCAGCCAGGTGGAACTGTAAGTTCAATTAAACTTCTTTTTCTTCCCAGTCTCGGGTATGTCTTTATCAGTAGCATGAAAATGGACTAATACAACCTGTTGTTAGATTCTAACCTTGTCCAATTTTTTAAATTTTTATTATTTTGTATAATTTGGACCGAATCCTAAAATTTTTCCGGCCACAAGTCTCCAAAATAGTGTTATCAATTTTTTCTTTCTTTCTTTTCCTTTCCCCCTATTTTTCCTGATCTGAAACACATAAGCTAGACAACCTAAACTTCGGAAGAAAAGAAAAGTAACCTATTCATATATGTAAGCCACTTTCATACCTACCTACTGATGTATGGACTTTAGAGTAATATGACCTATATCTGTTTTCCGGGACATTTTGTTGTTGTTGTGTTTTTCCTTTCTGTTTTCCTTTCCTGTTTTTTTTTTTTTTTTGTTTGTGGGATGTGAGACTTCACAATTTGCTAAAAATGAGCTTTACTAACAATGTGGGACTTATCTGTCTGGAAATAAACTGTCTTAGCCACAAGAGATCAGAGAAAACCCAAGACCAGAGGCTCATTTTCTTCTAAAATTTTTTCTCCAAAAGATTTTTAAAAGAACAGGGGGAAGAAATGTGAAAGGAAAACAAAACTTGAGACTCTAATTCATTATGTCAAAAGGAAAAAATTAAGCTAAAAGCTGAGTCATGCTTTCTTTTTGTTCCTAATCAGATAGCTACAGATAAGAGGTTAAACGTCTCCACAGGTAGCTATCTTATGTTCACCTTGTACGTTCATCTTATGTAAAGTGCCAATTTACTGAGCACTGCATGCATACATGATTGACTACTCCCCTACCTGCTCCTGTTCTCTTGCAATATGTGGATTTCCATATCCTTCCTCTTTCCCCTCCAGCCCACCTTTCCCCTTTAAATATTGAATCCCTCAAAATCATTTTTGGAGAAAGGCACAGACCTATCTCCCAGACACATGCTTAACCTTGACAAAATAATCTTTTAAATTGATTGAGACCTGTCTCAGATGCTTTTTGGTTTACACTCCAGACAGTTACACGAGAGAGCACAAATTCCTTTTTTTTTTAATGCACTGAAGTTTTGAGTCTCTTCATTATAGCAGATCAGCCTAATACATGAAATAAAAATGCCTGGTATAATGCCAATCAAATGTGTTAACAAAAGACTATGATATCTACAGAGGAAAAAAGGAGAGCTTGATTTCCTATACATTAAAAACAATCTTCAGATTGGGGAGGCACAGCCTCCTGTACAAGTGAAAGTGTACTTTCTGAAGAACAAAGGGAGGGTCTGGCTTAAATAGGGAAAGTTCTTGTCTGGATTCTCAGTCAGGTTCACTTACACAAATAGAGGATTCAAACTTGTTTGATTCTGTATGATCGAAATAGCCAATCCCTGACTGAATGGTTTGCAAGCCCCAAACCAAGAGTCTCTGTCAAATGTTTCTTTCAACTGCTGGGGGCAGGAGAGGTCCTGTGGCAGTTTATCTTGGCAGTGACAAGAACTGGTTTGACTCAATCATAGAAAAAGAGGTCCTGTGACACTTTTACAACGTGTTTCCCAGAACATAGAGTTTGTGACCACTCCTTGACCCAGCCATGGCCACCTGATTCTATTTTAACTTTTAGCAAATTAGTTAGCCACAGGGAGCCCATTTTGTCTGTTAGCCTGGGGCATACTTTAATAACTGCAAGAGTAAATAACAAAATTTTAAAAGATATAAAAATGATAAAACATGTCATTAAAGATCAATTCTTTTTTTTTTTTTTTTTTTTTTTTTTTGAGATGGAGTCTTGCTCTGTCGCCCAGGCTGGAGTGCAGTGGCCGGATCTCAGCTCACTGCAAGCTCCGCCTCCCGGGTTCACGCCATTCTCCTGCCTCAGCCTCCCGAGTAGCTGGGACTACAGGCACCCGCCACCTCGCCCGGCTAGTTTTTTTGTATTTTTTAGTAGAGACGGGGTTTCACTGTGTTAGCCAGGATGGTCTTGATCTCCTGACCTCGTGATCCGCCCGTCTCGGCCTCCCAAAGTGCTGGGATTACAGGCTTGAGCCACCGCGCCCGGCCCTAAAGATCAATTTTAAAATGTGATTATAATTAAATTTGAATTATCTGTATACAGAAACCATTACAATTCTATAACATGCATGTCTAGTTTGAGTTTCATACATTCAGACACTTTTCACTTTTTAGGGGAATACATTGTGAGTGAAGCTGGGGGATTCTCAAACACATTTTTTAAAATGCACGCTCTCTGTGAGTGTTGTGACTTTCTCTGCCCTTGGAACACAGACAGTGGAGTGTTTGTGTGGTACAAGTACCAATGGGGCTCCTATTTAGTTGCCAGACAAACCAGGGAGTCTGCTCCCACATCATGTGTCCTGGTTGTGTATGAAAGACTTCAATGCATATAACATAATGGAAGGATGGTCACACTGCTAAAGCAACAGGGAAGGTAAATGCAAAACAATTGGCAGAAAAAGAAATTGTCTATTTACAAAGAAAGTCATGTTTCCTTTGTTGATTTATTTCTAACACTCCCACCAAGCACCTGGTCCTTTCTACACTATCTTTTGATATTGAATATATTAGACGCACCTAATGACTCAGCCAATATTATTCTGGTATTTTTTTAGTCTTCTAAGTTCTCTAAATGTACACACTATGTTAGTTTTCCTGAACCTCTACTGCTCAGAGTTTTTCCTCCACAACCACAAAAATGTTGAATTTACATTTCTAGAAATGGAAAGCTGTCAACTAATAAACGACAGGTGGACTTCAAAAGTTCAGTAACCTAGAAGTCAGGCTTTTGATTCCAGCTCTGTTATACTTAACTATGTGACTTTGTTTTGGTTACATAATTGTTTGGGTCCTAATCTATAAAACGAGAGAATTGAGCTGGATAGCTTCTTAATGGTCATATTCTGTGACTCTACAAATGTATGTGTTATAAGAAGGATTTTCTGCATAGGGAGTCAAATTTCTTGTTTTCTCATATTCAAGTCATGAAGAGTGTACCTTTTAAAATACAGAATTTGTTACAGAAGGTGTAAGCATCAAATGTTTTCATGTATGTTAAAGTGGAAATTCTGAATTTATGAGAATTTTAAAATACTTTAAAAAACTTCTATTAAGTGACTACTAACCACTAGGCCTCAGAAATAGAATGGGGAGCAAGGCAGACATGGTTCTGTCTCCCTCAGAGCTGAGGGGAGGCAAATACCAAAAAAGCAATTTATATGTGTGATGGGTGTTTTGAGAGAGAAGTACAGAAGGCTCTGGCAGTGTACGCTTAGGATAGTTGGTATAAGCTAGAGTGTAGGCATAAAGAGGGAGAGGTAAATTTTGAGGATGACTTTTAGGAAATACAGGACCATTTTCCTCGTGCAGAAGTAGAGTATAGAGGCTACATAGACCTTGGTTTGGATCTGAGCCCTGCCACACACTGTGTCATTTTGGGTCATCCCTCTAAACCAGTTTTTTAAATCTGTAAAATGGGGAGGATAATAGTACTTACCTCATAAGGTTGTTAGGAGAACTGAATGAGATAGCGCTGTGCCTAGAGCAATAATAATACCAACTATCATTATTATTGCTATTACTAAGTGGTGTTATGTGTCTCTGGACCTCGTCAGGCAATGATCCTAGTCTCCCAGCTGTCCCCGGGAATGCTACAATTAGTAGTAAAGTCCTGATTTGCAGCAGAAAATTTTAAATTTGCAAACTAGCAAGCAATCTGTAGTTTATCTGTGTGGGCTTCATAAAACTTCCCTAGGCTCTTGCTTCTGTGCCACCCTGCCCCCTCCACCAGGTGGGAGATGGAGAAGGGAAACAGGAAAGGAAGGGGAAGGTGGAAGGAGTGTGACCTCTCCTGGGGTGCTGCAGCACATGTTCAAGAGCCCACTATAATGCAGTTGGGCCCATGGCCACCCAGTTACCATTCCAGCAGAATGTGGACTTCATTGACAGATTTTGTAGGCAAGATATAACCTTTACACTAATGTAATATGTTTAATTTCAGATAGTGATAGAAACATAAGCTGGTGAAAGATGATAAACTTATAGAGGAATCACAAAAACAACTCCTCAAGGGCCAAGCAACAATTAGATGAAAAGAAGGGTTTAATCCCCCAAGTCAACCAGTTCAGCCTACTCTCCCAGCTGATTCTACACCTCGATAGGCAGATATCCCAGTTTGTAAGACTGGAGTGTCTGCAGCCATGCTTCCATCGTTTCTTCATGATGTTTGTGCCTCCTCGACAACCTCTTCTTGCTCACTCTTAATCTGGTTCAGCCACCTGAAATTTCTGTCTTTCAGTATTGGTTCATAGAGCATAATATGATATCATATGATAATAATACTCATACAGCAGAGGGGGGAGCTATGATCCATTCCATAATTAGTGTCTCAATATTCAAAATGACAAGCTTGTTGAGACCACCACTGTTCCAAGTCCCGAATCTGAGCTGGTTAGAAACTGATGGCAGTTATCATTTCTACAAAATCAATCTCTTCATTGGAAAAAGAAGTAGGTAATTGTAATATACATTTTCTTAATGCTCCAAAGATTCATTGGATAGCATCTTTCCCACAGAAGACCTCAACCATGTGGTAGAGGATTCTTAAAAATAATACATTTTATTTCAATGCACTTAATTAAATGCATACAATTTAAAATTTTCAGTATTAATACATTTGAATTTATTATAAAAATAATAGTTAAATATTAGGTTGGTGCAAAAGTAATCTTAGTTTTTGCCATTAAAGGTAATGCAAAAATTGCAATTACTTTTGCACCAACTTAATAAAATAAAAATGAATGTGATAAATTTTATTCTGCTTTCATAGGAGAGCCCAGTGTAAATAATAACACACACTCCTTGGCTAATTTCAGTCAACCTCTTTTTAAACTTCTAAATGATATGAACATTGACATTATTATTAATAGTGATTAATGTTAATTATGAGCTATCACTTTATAAAGCTCTCAATCAAAACCACCCTGAAAAACAACACAGTTTCATAATTCTGACTCCTCACAGAATGGCATCCCAAAAACACTCAGGAAAATCCCCAGCTATGGAAAGGTACTGCATGTCTTTAGTGACTCTGAAATGGAAAAGATATGGACAGAGACCTGGAAGGATATACCGGACTGGTCCTCTGTCCTTTGAGGGGATTTAGAGTATATTTTCTTACAACCTTGGGGCAAAGTGCTCCTGTGAGTGATGCCAGAATGCAAACACATGAAAGAAAGAATTGCCTGTATGTCCTGTCACCATAAAAACAAAAAACAAAAAACAAAAAACACTTATTAGCTGGGTGTGGTGGTTCACACCTATAATTCCAGCACTTTCAGAAACTGAGGCAGGTGGATTACCTGAGGTGGAGAGTTCAAGACCAGCCTCACCAACATGGAAAAACTGCATCTCTACTAAAAATACAAAATTAGCTGATTGTGGTGGTGCATGCCTGTAATCCCAGCTACTCGGGAGGCTGAGGCAGGAGAATCACTTGAACCCAGGAGGCGGAGATTGTGGTGAGCCGGGATTGCGCCATTGCACTCCAGCCTGGCCAACAAGAGCGAAACTCCATCTCAAAAATAAAACAAACAAACAAAACAACAGCAACAACAAAAAACCATTTATAAAACCCAAAAATTTAAGCTGCCTATAATCTCATCTCACAAGAGATGAGCTGAAGGTAAAAGCTCTCTCTACTCCTTTACCTGAAGGAAAATATCATTAATCTCCCCATTAATGACTTCAGTAAAATGATGTCAGAGGAGCAATTCAATAATGTCTCAACTTGCATTAATTTGAGAGATATATATAGGAGGGGTAAAAATAAAATGGCTTCTTAGAATTGTCAGAAAAGAAATACTAGAAAATACAGTAGAACTGGAGCAAGATCTGAATCATCTCCAAGATGAATTAAAAAATTGTTCAGAGGCTGGGCGCTGTGGCTCACGCCTGTAATCCCAGCACATTGGGAGACTGAGGCGGGTGGATCACGAGGTCAGGAGATCAAAACCATCCTGGCCAACACAGTGAAACCCCGTCTCTACTGAAAATACGAAAATGAGCTGGGTGTGGTGGCGGGTGCCTGTAGTCCCAGCTACTTGGGAGGCTGAGGCAGGAGAATCGCTTGAATCTGGGAGGCCGAGGCTTCAGTGAGCCAAGATCGACCCCTGCACTCCAGCCTGGGCAACAGAGCAAGATTCTGTCTAAAAACAATTGTTCAGAGAAAAAGGAAAAAACATCTGTGTTCTTAAACCTTATATCTTTAGGCCTTCCGTTATGGTACATGGTGAAAATGGAAGGCTTTATTCTCCTAATTAGTGCTCCCTACAGCAAACCAAAGACGACTGTATCATTTGTTCATTAAAGTAAGAAGCCAGACAGACAGTAAGAAGAACTTGACTTGGGGGATTTTTGCCTTTCCTGAGCTGGACATTTAAAAAATTTGGTATTGTTCTAGTAAAACCTCCTACTGCGAAGTGACATGCACAGTATTTTAATCAGGTACCCAGGATTTACTTTAATCAGTTATGGTAAGACACATAGACTAAGAAATCAGGTAGCCAGGATTTATTTTAATCAGGTATTGTAAGATACAAAGACACAGAAATGATGGTCATGAAGGAAGAATGTACACTCACAGACGTAGAGGAACAGCTGTCTTACCACACAGGGCTATATGGGGAAGTACCATGGTTGGTAAGTAAGTTTAGGATTGGCTAGTTTAAATTATTTCCACAGTCTCTGGGGCATAGCGTTGTCCTTAGTTGTCTGGTACTTGGATCTGCGTTGACTAGGGTAGGTAAATAGTGGTACTGGGCGTAAGATGCTGTCAAAGGAGGTAGGTGAGGATTGTTTGGTTCCTACATGAGAGATGTGCAGGCAGGTGAGCTGCATGTCATCTAGGAATTAGCTATCCCCGGGAGGGGCTGCCCTTCTAGGGTCAGCAAGGCCCCATATGTCAAAATATCAAATACAAAACTAGAAAACATGATTATTACATGAAAGCATGTGATACTTCATAAATTACTCTATGAAAAGATGCAGTCATAATTTGTATTGAAAATATACAAAACTTTGAAAAACATTAAAGCCTTCATCAGTATGCAGAATTTATAGTTTCATTATAACTGCAAATTTATTTTCTTTAACACCATTTGGCAGTAGTTCCTATACAAGTGTAAATACTGCAAAACTTGTTATTTATACTCTTTTTATCTCACTTGTTACATTCAAAACTTTGTATAATGGCATGTTTGGCTCAAAGCAAATTATTTTAAAAACTAACCAGTATATACATTAAAAAATACTCTATTAACAGAAAATGACATAATTCTCATATTAACTTTTCAGTTTGGCAAAAAAAAAAAAATCAGCTCAAAAACCTGGTACAGTAAAACAATATTATGATTGCTCATTATTTTTAAAAGTCTGTATTTCCAGGTTTTTAAGATGACCAGTCAAATAAGACTCACTGACAGCTGCCAGTCTCTCAGGACTATACGACCACTCTACAATCAGGTGTGTCTAGTCTAGGGATAGCAGATGGGTCTCCTTCAATTCATCTTAGAGATGATTCAGATCTTGCTCCAATTCTACTGTATTTTCTAGTATTCATTTTCTGACAATCCTAAGAAGCCAATTTATTTTTACCCCTCCTATATATATATCTCCAATTAATGCAAGTTGAGATATTATTGAATTGCTCCTCTGACATCATTTTACTGAAGTCATTAATGGGGAGATTAATGAAATTTTTCTTCAGGTAAAGGAACAGAGAGAGCTTTTGCCCTTAGCTCATCTCTTGTGAGATGAGATTATAGGCAGCTTAAATTTTTGGATTTTATAAATGGTTTGTTGTTGTTGTTGTTGTTTTGTTTGTTTGTTTTATTTTTGAGATGGAGTTTCGCTCTTGTTGGCCAGGCTGGAGTGCAATGGTGCAATCCCGGCTCACCGCGACCTCCGCCTCCTGGGTTCAAGCGATTCTCCTGCCTCAGTCTCCCGAGTAGCTGGGATTACAGGCATGCGCCACCACACCCGACTAATTTTGTATTTTTAGTAGAGACGTGGTTTCTCCATGTTGGTGAGGCTGGTCTTGAACTCCCGACCTTACTGAGGAAGGTAAACAGTATTAACTCCTGGATATGTTCATGCCTCTTCTTCTGTCAGGACATTAGTGTGGAGTTGGGTCAATCTAGTTAGGTGTTGAGTTGGATTTGGGTATTGTCTTTCATTTGTTGCTTTCAGTGCACCACAGTCTTCAAATTCCTTAAGTAGTTGGGCTACGACTACCTTGTACTCCCTGGGATAGAAAACAGGGTGTTGAAGGGTTTCTTTAATTGTTTTTGCTCCTCCTTCAGCTTTCAGTCATTTTTGCACACCTGTGCTGCAGAGAGAATTACTCCCTACACTCTTGCTTCCCCTTCTTCAATGGTATAATGCTATTCCAGGGAGGGGCTCTCTGTTGTCCTGTTCCAGATTCATTCTTAGTCAGGCCTTGTGCAGCTGGCCTTCAGGGTGGCACTTTCTCACTATTCTTGCACGGCCTCCAAGTGGCAGTGAAACTCTCTTGTTCTGGGATTGGTTTTGTGCGGGAGTATCCTGCCTCTGCCCCCACTGCCAGCGGACTTCTGATAAGTAGGGGTGCAAGACACAGGGCCTAAGATGGTTTCTTGCCTCTCCCCAAGAGGGAGATGCATTTTTTTTCTACTCTTTCCCCGTGAAATGGGCCGTTGGTTGCAGGAAAGAAGGTTTGCTGCTCCTTTCCCAGTTATTTAAGGTGTTTGCTTCATAGAAGAAAAGGAACCAAAAGCAAGTCAGGTCTTGTGCCCATCCCCTAACAGTCACCAATCACTTCCTTCACACCTGAGCCAGTGAGGTCCACATTCTTTTTGTGAGTGCCCTGCGGTGGGCTGTGAAAAAAAGTCCAAGTGCGAGTAAAGTCTCTCTTTGTTTCTGAGATGCTCAATTATCCCAAACTCACATGCTGTCCTATATATGGCTTAATTTTATTTTATATTTATTTTAGATCATTTTTGATTACCCACTTATATGATGACCACCAGTTTTTCCCATACTTTTCCAGAGGTCTAAAGGTTCATGTGCTCTGTCTCTTTTTGAAGGAATCTGTCTTGCTTTGGAATTCAGGTTACTCAATTCAGCTGCCTAGTGATTGCAGTTTTCTGAAGTGCTTGGGGTAGGTTGTGCTTTTACAGATTAATCAGCTTTTTCCTTGTTTTTAGACTTAGTGTGATAATCCTTATCACACTAACTTTGTATCAAATATCTTAAAAGGAAACTGAAATTTTTCATTCTTCAGTTTTAGAAATCAGTTCTGGATAACTTAAGCTAAAAAGACCCTTATATTGATATTGGAGCACTAACCAAACCCACAGGTAAGTGAAAGAAAGAGGTTCAGGCCAGTGGTTGTGGCTCACACTTGTAATCTCTGCATTATAAGAGGGTGAGATGGGAGGATTCCTTGACCAGGAGTTTGAGAACAGCCTGGTCAACGTAGCAAGATCCCATCTCTGTGAACACATTAAAAAACAATTAGGTGGATGTGGTGGCATGTGCCTATAGTCTTAGCTACTTGGGAAGCTGAGGTGGGAGGATCACTTGAGCTTAGGGGTTTGAGGTTACAGTGAACTGTGATTGTGCCACTGCATTCCAGTGCGGGCAATACAGTGAGACCCTGTCTCTTAAAAGAAATAAACGGCCGGGTGCGGTGGCTCATGCCTGTAATCCCAGCACTATGGGAGGCTGAGGCGGGCGGATCACGAGGTCAGGAGATTGAGACCATCCTGGCTAACACGGTGAAGCCCCGTCTCTACCAAAAATACAAAAAATTAGCTGGGTGTAGTGGCGGGCACCTGTAGTCCCAGCTACTCGGGAGGCTGAGGCAGGAGAATGGCGTGAACCCGGGAGGCGGAGTTTGCAGTGAGTCGAGATCGCGCCACTGCACTCCAGCCAGCCTGGGCGACAGAACGAGACTCCGTCTCAAAAAAAAAAAAAAAAAAAAAAAAAAAGGAAACAAACAATAAACAGAAAAAGGTTAAAAATTACACAAGAACCAGGATACTTTCAAGGGTCTAGTCAACAAGGATTACTTAACTATCTTGTTATGGTACCTCGACTCAAAGGAATGAACTCCAGCTCTCCCAGGTACTCCAGATTTAAAGTCTTGGGAGTATTTCTGATAACCAGCTTAGTCCTCACGCTTATCCGTTGGTTTCAGGAAGACACAATGGAAAATAGGTAACATACCAAGATAGTTGTTATATCACTGGAGTAATGTGAATGGATTCTGGGTAGGCAAGACAAAATAATTTTGCAGTAGGCCTACAGATTTCAATTAGTTGTAATCCAGATTTCATTCATTCATTCATTCATTCACTCAACAAATATTTATTTGGTATTTGTTATATGAAAGGCAACGTTATTGTTGAAATTACACACAAACAAACACCAAATAAAGAACATATATTAATCAAATTACTAATTTTTGTGCTTTATTTCTTGGTTTTATTCTTGAATATTTAGGTTATAATGAATGTGTAAAATGCTTATCTTTTGTTTTGGCAGTGAGTAATAAGGGAAGGTAGTGAATAATACTAGGGTAACTATTTCACACACTGAAAATGCAAAATCATCATGTGGATTATCATATGATACTTTAAGGAAAAGAGCTTAGATTTTGGAAAACGAATGCTCTGTATATTGTAAAATTACTTCTTTTTCTTTTTATAATTAGATGAATTTCAATGATTGTTTTCTACACCAGAGAATATTATGAGATCTATATTAGTCTTGGCAGTGACTTAAGGCAAAAGAGCAAGGTCAAAGGTAGTACAGAATTACTTTTGATGGGATTATTTATTGTGAGTCAGGATTTCATTCCTTGTGCTTCTAAGAAAATTATCTTGGAATCTGAGAGTGAACCAAAATGCTAGCAAGCTTACTGTTGTATTATTCTCTTGGCAAATGGAATGATTTTCCTAAGGATTGGCCTGAGGATGAAATATTGTATGTCTGGGATACTTGAGTCCCCAAATGTGGTGAACTATACTGGTTTCTCTTCCTTAATGAGGAAGATAAGCCAGAAATCAGAAAGAAATGGATTTAGACAAATTGAGTTTTGAATCTCACTTTGCTTTGTAACCTGAGGAATTTGTTTGATAAATTGAAAATTTCACTTTCCTTATCTGTAAGTTGGATGTAACATGACCTTCTAATGAGAATTAAATGAAGTATTTTGTACAGAGTATTGTGCTTACTGAAAGCTCAGTAAAAAATAACTATCATTCTTAGCTATTTTACTATAATAATCTACCAAGCCTGTAGCTTCTGTGGGTGATTTAGGTTTAATTGCTTATATTTTTTTATGAAGATAAATTTGATACACTGAGTCTTGTTATTAACACACATTGACTTACTATAATTATCAACCAGAAATTTTAGTCTCACTCTTAAAATAATCATCAGACTTGCAAATTACAGCTTTAAAAAGAAGGTATCCATTGCTGGGAGCAACAAACAGAAAGCCTTAAGCCACATCCCTGAAAGACTGAAGAAGTGAAGATTGCAGTGGATAAGAAGAGCCGTGTTCCTTCTTCACATCATATCAGCTGAGTATGGGAGCCATGCAGAAGGTCAGAGATCACTCTTTGCCTGAGGGGCTAACGAGTGTGTAGTCCTCACAATGTACCATAAAAATCATAAAGCCATAATCAGTAGAAGAAATATTTAAGGGTTTGCCTTTTTCATGTGCTTTGTTCATAATTTGAGTCTTTCCTTCCATAAATCACATTATGGGTTATGAGCTGGATGAATTAGTTCAATCCTTGGTCCAATTATTGATTTCTTATGGGACCAAGTTTCCTTCATGGTTGGATTTTGATTATAAAATTATGTTTCCTCAAACTTCAGCTGTTGGGGGTAAATGGAGACACAGTAACTACCAGTTTTTAACCTTGGTTCTTTCTGTATCTTCTGAGATATCTTGAGTTCCACTTAGCATGTTCTCTAGTTATTTCAGGGAGAGGAATGGGGCTGGTGGGGAGTTGCTCAACTCAGGATGTTCGGTCACCATGGAGGATCATGAGCCTCCCCTCTGCTTGAGATTCCAGGAAATCAGAGTCTGCTGCTGCCTCCTGTGCCACTTCTCCCCTAGTTTGCTGGTACTCCTAATGTCAATGATAAGTTACTGCTCACAGAAATGGGAACAGCTGAAATTAGAACAAATAAACAGCAACAACCCAAAAATTAAACAAAAAGACTCACCCATCTTTGTCATGGAGTTCCCAGGTGTTTTGTGCTTTCTGTGTCTTACTGAGTTTCCAATAAAACGGGTTCTTTAGTGTTGCTGGACTAACATCTTCCAAGGACTTAAACCTGGGAGCTGGGATGGAGGACATTGTGAGCAATAGATATCCAACTCTATTCAAATCATCCCTTCCTTCTGGCACAAAGTCATGGTTATTGAAACAGATTAGTGTGCCTGCCCTTTTCTCCCTTAGAATGAGCTCTTTTTTTTTTTTTTTTTTTTTTTTTACCAGGAAACTCCTCAGACCCTTATTCAGATATATTCTTGGCAGACATTAGCCTTCCAGACAAGCCCTAACTTATCTTCAAAGCATGGACTACCTAGAGCTCTGTAAATGCTAGCTTCATTATTCTTTATGTATCTTTTTTATAAGATGAAAATAGGTGTTAGAACATGCAACATGCAATAATAACTAATACAGACAGCCTGGCTCTATGTAGGTAGTAAAATAGATCATGCAGATTGGATGTTTACTTCTGCCTCTACATCTCAGCATCCATCATGTAAGAACCATAGAACCACCATCCTGGGTAAATATGGGAAGATTTTGAATTGACTGGGACTAAATCTTCATGGCCTGGTGGAGGGGAGATTCAAACAAAAGTTCATTTGAGTTATAGAAAAACACAGTTAGGCCTAAGGGAGACTGGGTCATATGTTGACACAAACACAGCTCCTTTCATCCTCAGCTCTAAGATGTCTGTCTCTCAGAAGTCTAGTGGCAACTGGCTTCCATGTGCAACTGGGTAGAAGTGAGGTCTCAGGATCTGTTGGGATTCTAGCAGACGGAACCTAGTCCAATGCTTTGTCTCCCAAAGAATGGGCAAAGAGCAATATCAGGGACTTAGTGAGGACAAAGAGCACTGGAGCCTAGGGAATGCTGGGTGGTTAGAGATATGTAGATCTTTGGATAGAAGACAATGTTGGCTCAGATCTCCATACCTTCTTCACAAGGCCAAGAAAGAACTGTGCAGGAAGACTGGATCTTCCTGTTTCTCAGGCTCCGAAAGTACCAGGAGACTTGAGAGTAGGAAAGTTTCCTTCAAGACCTGGAGCAGAGTCTGGTGGCTTCTCTGCTTTCAACTGTAGGTGGAGAGGGCTTTATCTTTCACTGTCTGTGAGATTCCTGTCATTAAGCATCTGAGCTCCAATGAACTGATATAGAAAAATAACCTATCCATTGGCTCAGAGAAGAGCAGTAATCAGAGCAAACAAAGAACTGTTAGAGTTAAAGGGGATAGTGACAACTTGAATTACTGTTAAAGAGTAGCATAAACAATTCTTTCTGAAACTTAAAACATGGCTTCCAAATAAAAAATTCACAAAAAGAACTAAGGACAGGATGGTCTCTATAGAAATCTCAACTAAAGGTCTGAAAGATCAAGGTCTGATAAATACTTCAAAGCATAAGCCAAAAGAGCATGAACCTCAAAAAGAAATGACAGCATGTTTTAAATTTCAAAAGGCAATAATTTAAAATAACCAGAAGAAAATTTCCTAGTTTAAGACCTAAGTATGGTGAAATTCTTCTCTCTCTCTCTCTCTTTTCTTAGAGATAGGGTCTCACTATGTTGCCCAGGCTGCTCTTGAACTCCTGGTCTCAAGTGATCCTCCCACCTAGGCCTCCCAAAGTGTTGGGTGTACAGGTGTTAGCTACCACACCTGGCCCTTGTGGTAGAATTCTTAAATGTTAAAGATATAGGGAAAAACTCATAAGTTTCAAGCAGTAAGAACAAATTATCTACAATGAAAAAGTATTAGACTTGCATCAGATTTCACATTTGTAATAATGGAAGCTAGAAACAAAAATTAACTAGTATCCATAGCTTAAGAATTAGACCGTAACCAAAGGATTCAGTACCTGGACAGGATATCATTCACCTCTTAATATAAAATAAAAATATTCGTAGAAACACAAGAAACAGCTTATTACTTAGTGTCTCATCACAGCAAAATCCACAAAAAAAGGCCTAAACTAAACAGTAAATAGACCAGAATAGAAATCTTTAGAGATGGACCATGATGAAGAGAGAAGTAGAGCTGAAGGATAGGAGAGAAAGAATGTTGAAAAAGGAAGAAAGTGAAAATATTCTACAAGACTTGCCTTTTCAAATGGAGGAAAGAGGGGAAATATAGAACCCGTGATATGGTTTGACTTTGTGTCCCCACCCAAATCTCATCTTGTAGTTCCCATAATCCCCATGAGTCATTGGTGGGGAACTGGTGGGAGGTAACTGAATCATCAGGGCAGTTACCTCCCTGCTGTTCTCATAATAGGGGTTGAGTTCTCACGAGATCTGATGGTTTTATTACGGGGCTTTCCTCCGACATTCCCCTGGCACTTTTCCTTGCTGCTGCCACGCGAAGAAGGACATTTTGACTTCCCCGCCTGCAATGATTGTAAGTTTCCTGAGGCCTCCCTAGCCATACTGAACTGTGCATCAATTAAAACTCTTTACTTTATAAATTACCCAGTCTTAGGCAGTTCTCTATAGCAGTATGAAAACTGCATAACAGTATAAAAACGGACTAATACAACTATTAGGAAAATAATATCTTTCTTTCATATGATGGTCTGGTAATAGTATCTTATTATAAGAGCAAAGGAAGGGAAGGGAAGATAACAATTTATGAAACAAAAAAATCCTAGTAAGCTTTCAGATAAATGAGTAGAAAGGGGAATTAACGAAACTTGATCAGACTGGCAACCATAAAAAATGTAAAAGGAAAAACAAGATAAGTACAAAGTAAGATGGGAAGAATAAAGTTACACATATCAGGCATTTCACAAAATGTGATACTTTCTTATTTAAAAAAGGCTTTAAAAAAAAGCTTTTATTTAAAAAAGTAGATTTATGTTTTTTGAAAATGCATACCTAAAATACAGTAATAAAAGAGGCTGAAGATAAAAGAAGAACCAAACCAAACAATGGAAAAGCACAGAAAAATATGAACAGAAGCTATTTTTATAGCAAACAATGCAGAATAGAAGGTTAAAGCTCTAAGTAATATAAGGAAAGATATTATCAAATTGATTATATGTTCTGTTTTTAGCAAACAAAATTAAAAAACTAAATAAGCCAAACTTTTAGGATGGCAAGGGGACATTTTATTTAAATTTAAAAAAGGAAATTAAAGAACATGATAAAAATAATTGTTCTGGATTTTTCACGGTGTCTCTCTCAGGAATGAAATAATTTTGACAAAAAAAGAAAAGCTATGGAGACAACATAGAGTAAGTGAGTAATACAATTACTAAACTTGACATGTTAAGCATTGTCATAGTCCATTCAGGCTGCTATAACAGAATACCACAGACACAGTTCTGGGGCTGGAAAGTTCAAGGTCAAGGTGCCAGCAGATTTGTTGTCTGGAGAAGGCATGCTTTCTGGTTCTTATATGATGCTTTCTCCCTGGTGTTCTCACATGATGGGCAGGGCAGGGCAGCTGGCTGGGGCCTCTTTTATAAAGCATTAATTTCATTCATGAGGGCTCTGCCCTCATGACCTAATCATCTTCCAATGGCCCTACTTCCTAACAAAATCACATTGATAATTAGGTTTCAACATATGAACTTTTGGGGTACATAAACTTTCAGACTATGGCACTTTTTTTTTGAGATAGGGTCTCACTCTGTCACCCGGACTGAGTGCAGTGGTGCGATCGTCGTTCACTGTAACTTCGAACTTCTGGGCTCAAGTGATCCTTCCACCTCAGTCTCCCAAGTAACTGGGACTACAGGTGTTCCAATTTTTTTGTAGAAACAGGGTCTCACTTTATTGCTTAGGTTGGTTTTGAACTCCTGGCTTCAAGGTATGCTCCTGCCTTGGCATCTCTAAGTGTTGGGATTACAGGCATGAGCACATATTAATATAGAACATTTATTCCTTGAATACATACACACACACACGCGTATATAAACACACCCCCACCCACTCACCCACCACCCCCACACACAGACACATATATAAATATATTTCATATTTCCCTAAAACTTTTACAAAACTAATCATGTGCTTAGCTGAAAGGAAAACCAGATTCAAAGAAGTAGAAAGCTTACAGGTTATGTCCTCTCACCACAGTCCAATAAAATAGATTGGAAATAAAGAAGCACATAATAAGACAAATCTTGTATAATAGAGGAAATTAAAGAATATATAAATGTCCAGAAACACTGACAAATCAAACACTCTAAAAACAATGGGGTACAGCAAAAACTGAACTCAGAGGAAAATGTGTTGCCTTTAATTATGGAAGCAGAAAGGTGAGTAACAAAGGCATTAAGTAAGTAATGAGTCCATGTAAGAACAACAACAATAGCAAAAACAAAACAAAAGAAACTCTGAAGAGGGTATCAATAATGAAATTATTAAGATAGATAAAATGGTAGAAAAGAACGGTAACTTCAAAGATTGGTTCTTTAAAAAGACCAATAAAATAAACATCATGTGAACCTGCTAAGGAAAAGATAAGGTCAAAATTAGACATGATCAACTGTGTGAAAGTAGGAAAGAGAGTAAAAGAATTCTAAGTAAATACTAAAGATGATTCTAGCAACACATTAGAAAAACAAAACCTAGAAGAAGTGAATACTTTCCTAGGAAAATATACATGATCACAACTGACACAGAAGTGAAAAACTTGAATAGACCAATTATTGCAGAAGAGCCTGGAGAAGTGATTAATGATCTGCTATTGAAGAAGGCCGTAGGCAGATGAATTCCCAGCTGAATTTTTAATCTAACTATTAAAGAACAGATAATTCCAATATTATTTAAACTATTGTAAGTCTTAGAAAAAAAAATGGAAAGTTCTCCAGTTAATTTCACGAAGTCAGAATAACTTGCGTACCAAAGCCTAAGAAGGAGTAAAACAACAGTTAAAAGTACAGGCTGATTTCATTTCTGAATATAGCTGCCAAATGTTTAAATAACAGAGAATACAATAGAGGAATGAATCACAA
Organism: Rhinopithecus roxellana; assembly: GCF_007565055.1. Classification (NCBI taxonomy): domain Eukaryota; kingdom Metazoa; phylum Chordata; class Mammalia; order Primates; family Cercopithecidae; genus Rhinopithecus; species Rhinopithecus roxellana. The sequence continues at coordinate 65,981,189 of NC_044560.1, read as the reverse complement.
GAATAACATGGTGGGAAAAAATAGGCTTTATTAGAGGAATGAAAAGGCGGTTCAATATCAGGAAGTCTAGTTACATATTGATTACATTAAAAATTAAAGGAAAAAAGCCCAACCATTATCAATAAGTTGTGAAAAGGCATCAGATAAAAGTCAAGTGACTCTAAGCAAAATAGAATCAGAAAAAAATTATTATATAATAAAGGAAAGCCCAATAGCGAACATCATCCTAAATCACAAAAATTAAATCTTTCACTTAAAATCTGGAATCAGGCATCACCACAGTCACTTACATTAGTGATTCTAACAAATACAAATAAAATAACTGGTATAAATTATAATATATATATTTTTATATATTTTATAAACAGTCTCACTCTGTTGCTCGGGGTGGAGCACAGTGGCGTGATCAAGGCTCACTGCAGCCTTGAACACCTGGACTAAGGGATCTTCCCACATTGGCCTGCTGAGTAGCTGGGACTGTAAGCAGGTGTCACCATGCCCAGCTAATTTTTTATTTTTTGTAGAGACAGATCTCCTTATGTCACCCAGGCTGGTCTCAAATTCCTTGGGGTCAAGTGTCCCTTTCACATCGGCCTTCCAAAGTGTTGGGATTAAGGCATAAGCCATTGCGCCCAGCCAGAAACAAAGTTCTTGATATTGCTGATATGCCTGTTTTCTTAGAAAATCCAAAGGACTCATGAAAAAAAAGTAATAAGATAATTTGGTGCACTGCATGAATACAAAATACATTACAGAAAGCGTCATCTCTCTGTTCTGGTAAAAACCCCTAGAAAAGGAAATGGAAAGAATATTTCATTCAGAATAAAAGTGTTATACAAAATTTGGTATAAATTTGGTAGGAAAGTTACAGAACATATATAAGCAAAATTATAAAAATATGACTGGGAAATGAAAAAATATAAACTAGAAAAGCTTATTATCTTCTTGGATGAAGTTACTTACTGTCATGTAAATTCTCCAAAAATTAATACAAAAGTCTAACGCAATACTGCTTTTTGTCTTATATAAAACGCCATATAATAATTTAAAAGGGCCTAAAGTCTAATATCTATACATAAAAGTAATTTCAAATGAGTATCATTTTAAATTTGGGGCTCTTTGAAGATTTGTTGAGAATGATCAAAACAACACTGAGAAAAAATTCTAAGCCCTTTAATAAATGCATTTTATATGATAAATGTAAAATTACATCAAGTAGGTTTTAAATACCAGCCTCTCATTTCCTTCTCAATAAAAGATGGGAGTAAGGGGTTAAGTCTAGAAGGCTGAATATTTTTTTTGTAGGCCCCATATTATTTTTGTCCAGTATGGTCTGGTCAAACTTGGCTGTACGTTAGAACGACCTACAGAGCTTCTTAAGGATCTAGTTTCCAGAGTCTCATGCAAGAGTTCCTGCAATCATAATTTTGTAGCAAGAATTTTAGGCATCACTGGTCAAGTTTATGCTGCAAGTTTCACTTACTCTTCAATTCAGGGTCTCTTTTCTGAGCACAGAAACCTAGAAAAGGGTATCCAATGTTTCCACTGGGAAGACTGTCATTTAAATCTTCTGTGGGAAATGATTCATTTCCTCTTAGAAATGAGAGTTGAAAACAGGTTTTTAAAAATAAATAAAAAATAGATTTTCTACTGCAGAGACACATGCACTGTACATGTTGTTCTCCATAGCAGGAGACAGTAAAAATATGCTGATATTCATATCATGTATTGGTTAGAGTTTGAAATCTAGCTTTGTCTCTTTCCAGATGTGCTGCCTTTCACAAATTAATACACCCTTGTAATTCTCAGTTTCTTCATTTATAAAATGGGAGTGATGATACTACTTACTTCACATAATACTAGTTACTCACTCAAACACTAATGGTTTAGTAAGTGTTAGCTAAACGCAAACAGAAACAACACGATTAAACACTCTCTTCAGCAAGAGTAAGTTGAGAGGTTAATGTCACCACATGCTTTGGTAAGAGACCAACACATAGCAGGTAATTGAATATCTTGCATCAAGATTTAACATTTTGTGGCTCACAGTGCAGTTTTATCAAAGGCATTAAGTATTCTCTTTCTCTCTAGCTCTCATTAGTATCATTTAAAAAGTAATATTATTGGAATGTTCCCAGATCGCGCTAGTTTGTGAATACAAATGAGTTTATGTTAATATCGGTGCCTAAATAAGGTTTAACAATCATCTTAAGTTTAATAATCATTCCCTTGACCCTGCACTGCCTCCCTAGGCTCCATCATTCGGGCAAGAAATCCTCAGCAGTGTCTTTCAGGTGCTCAGGAGTAATAACACTCCTGCTTTACTGCTCTGGGCTCCTACTTAAGTTACCTGGACCCTGTATTGGCCACCAGTGTGGCCTCACTGGGCAGATCAGTTCCTATTTCTGGCAAGGCTGTATGGAGGTCTATTGCAGGTTGGGTGAGGGAATGGCTGTCTTGCCAGCCCTGTGCTATCCTTTGTTACCAGGCCTAAAGTACTACTTCTTAGAACTTAAATTTCACAAAGTCATTTGTGGGGAAGATGATTATGTAGCGTTTGACCCTAAGTTCTTTCCACAGCAGGCTCAAAACCATTTGAGGACTTTGAGGAAAGCAGGGAAGGCAGGCATCACACCATTCCTTCCACTTCTTTTGACAGTTTCCCAAGGCTGCCAGCACAAAAATTCCCCTCTTCATTCAGAAACGTATGTTCTAAGAATGTCAACTTATACAAATAGATTGCTGCAGATGTCACAGGTCCATCAGGACCACAAATCATAAGGTTCTAAATCCCTTTCTATATCCCTATCATCTGACATCTGACATAAAGCACTAATTCAGAAGACGCCTCATCTGTGTTCTGTTCCTGTTGTTGCCTTTGAAAGAGAAACAACTGCACATGGAGAGAAGAATCACACATTTCTGAGCCTGAGGCCAGTCTGGTCACTGGGGACCCAATGCTCCAGCTCCTTGGCAACATGGAGCTTTGGGGATTTCTGTTGTGCTGGTGCTGACGTGTGAACCTTTACAACAACCATTAACATAATAACAATGTCATATCATATGGAAACAATTTAATTTTATTCCTGGTTTCTCAAAAAGCTTTCTTGAGGTGATGTTAAGTGTTGCCAATACCTCTGTTACTTAAACATTTTTTTGATAAGGTATATGAGGATCCATGATAATAGGTTCATTGAAAAATTCTTGACCCTTCCGGGAATAGAAGAGTGATAACATGTAATACGGTAATAGTGTATACGTAGTGTAAAGTGTGATATAGTGAAAATGATGATGTAAAGATGATTAACAAGAAGGCAGTGGAGAATTCCTCTTCACCCTCATGTGACCCTGACAGTGTATTGTGATACTGATGTTCGGTTAGTTGTGTGTGAAGTCCAGCTTCTTCCTTCTGATCACTCTTTTTGCCTCAGGGTGGTGCCTACCCTAGACACCTAACTGCTCCCTCTCCACTCTAAAACCCCTTCTCACAAAGGAAGGATAAACAGACTCACATTCAAGTTGCAATCAGATGTGACATGGTTTAATGTATACCGTTCCCAGAGGCATTGTAGGGGAAAGGAACAAGTCAAAAACTCCAGGTGGCAATGTCTGCTCTGCAGCTTATGATCGTGAGACTTTAACCCAGCACGACAAACCCTGAGCCCAGTTTCTCCCCAGTGTCCTTTATGAGAATATGCCCTTACTGGGAAGATCAGTTCCTATTGCTGGCAAGGTTGTATGGAGGTCTATTGCAGGTTACCAATCTCACAGGATTTTTTAGAAGAATAAATGAAGAAATGAAAATGAGACTATTCTCAGTACAGTGGTCTATAGAAAGTGCCGAATTTATGTTGATTTACTCAATAAAGGACAAAACTTTAAATTAATTATGAAATTTTATTTGGGATGCACTTGGAGGGCCTTTTTTTTTCTACGTTTAATCACATTTTATAGGTAGTTGCCAATTCTGTTCTATCTTTTCTTTTTTTCTACAGGGAAAACTGTACACTGGTCCTGATCTTCACCATGGTCTGAAATGAACCCGTGTGAGCCCGGTGTGATAGAAGCAGGGACCACAAAAGTCTAAGGAATTCATGTGTTGGGACTTCTTCCAGTTCTATACAATTCATTTCATGAGAAGACATGATTGCCTTCCCGTTTTCAAGACACTCAACTCTAAAATGGTGAACAATGAACCTCAAATATTCTTTAATTTCTGCAATAATCTTTTGTACATCTTTATCTCGAAATGGCTTTCTAAATCTACATTTTTTACAACTGCCGTGGTTCACCATTTGCTTAGCAGGAACTCTAGGTCAGAGCTGTCCCCCAGCACCTGCGGGATGGGGCCCCACCTGATTTCATTTCCTAACTTTCGAGCTGGCCTCAGATACCCGTTTATTCTTTGCTTCACAAAGATGCTTAGATAAAAGAGCTGAAGACTCTCTTCAAAGGTTCAAGAGGCTCCACGTTTTGTGGGAAGATGTCTGTGGTCAGACAGGCAGGATGATTGGGCGCCTCGGAGCCGGGAGGTAGAGAGAAGTGGGAGGAGGCGCTCAGGCCAGCGCCTCTCGCATCTCTGAGGAGGGGCGCCGCCCAGGCGCTCGCGTTGCTAAGTCCTCTGTTTGCCGCGTTCTAAAGGAGCCCCGAGCGGGACCAAGGCAAACGGGGAGGGGGGTGTGGCGCGGGAAAACTCGAGCAGTGTCTTCAGTAAACCCCCAGAAGAGGCAGCGGCCCCTTCGTTGATCACTCTTGTGTACAAGACCTCCTGACTCCGAGGGGGCAGAGGATTCCCCGCGACCTTGATTCCTCCCAACTATCGCCGGCCCCAGGCGCCCGCGCCTCTCGGTACGTCGTGCACCCCCGGCCGCAGCAGGCGAATGGTCTGGCCCAGCGGTAGCCGACACCCGCTTGGGCAGCGACAGCTGTTCCAGGCGCTCCGTGTCGAGCACCGGAGTCCCGAGCCGTGGCTGCCACTGGCGGTGGGCGGGCGGAGGAGAGCACCGGACCACCAGCGCAGGCTGCCGAGTCCGGGCGGCCGCTCGCGTGGAAGCCGCGAGACACGGGAACAGCTGGGGGACCCCCCGCAGCGGGGACGCGAGGACCTGGGCTGGGCTTTCCTCACCCTGGTGAGTACCTGCTGCCGCCATCCTCCCCCGACCACCTTCCATGTCCCCACGCCCCCAAAGGCTCCACCCCGCCCCTCTTTCTGTGCCCCCATCCCCGGACTGTCACTGCTCTGGGGACACCGTCCCCGCTGGGAGCCGCGGAACCGGGAGCTGCTGCGTTCGTGCAAATGATTCAGCAGCATTCGTGCGCTGAGAGGTTTGGGCAGAATGGGGGAGGGAGAGGGTGGAAGGGACGGGGTCAGTTGCCAGTGATCTCAGCTCAGTTTTTAGGCTCCAGATGGGAGACTCGGGCGGGCGGGGTCGGCTTGGGTGAACGAGGAGGCTCCCTGCTGGTTTATTCTGTAATTCCGTCGTTTTCCCACATCTTGGTATAAGCCTCCGCGAGTACGCGGGGCATTCTTGAAAGTGTGTCAGATTAATGCCCTTTTCAAACATGCGAGTGAAGTCTAGGGCCCTTGTCGATGTCTCTCACTTTCTACATGTCTTGCTCTATTGGATGCCTGACTCATGCCATCATCCTCTTTTATCACATCGCAGCGTTCCCTCAACTGATGTGAAAGTTGCCTTGTATTCTGGATGGGTTTGATTGAACCTGCCATAGAAAGAAAGGATTTATGAGAGGTAGGAAATAGTACCTTCATAACCTGGGCACTTACTTTTATATATCATATTTTATTAAGTTATCATAATCCAGAACCAAATGTGTAAACTGAGGAGCAGGGAAGTTAAATTGCATTCTCAAGGTCACAGAACAGGAATTCGAATACAGGTTTTCCTGACTCTATAGTCCATGGACTTTCCACTGTATTAATGAAGTGTGTCCAAGTGTGTGTGTGTGTGTGTGTGTGTATGCTCTATTATATACATATATACATATATATGATCTATTAGATATTAAACAGAATTAATTGAGGAGTAATCTCAACAGCAACAGCAACCTGTAAACTTTCTGCATATGCAATTATTGCTCCTTCAATATGAAAGAAAGATGTTTGAATCATGTGAAAAAATCTATTTTCTTAGAAAGCATATGGCAAAAAATACGTGAACAACACTACATAGGAGAGTGAGGTCATAACAGGAGACGTTCAGCAAATTTTTGGCAGTGATATGTGGTGGATGCTCAAGTGTTGGAGATGTCGATTAAAAAAGTAAGAACTCTGGAAATCTTTTTCTTTCTTAAATGTTACGGAGACATTTACAGTTATAATAGTCAATTAGTTCATGAGGTATGCGACTGAACTGCACCCCACAATAGGGTGACAGGTGAACCCATACTAAGATAATGTTATTTGATTCATTACAACTCTGTGATTTTGCATAACAGGTGATAACTGCATTTTACAGACTAAGGAACAAAATTCAGAGAAGGTTCAAGACCACTCAGTAAGCCATGGAATTTGGACAAGCCTTGATTCTTAGTTCAGAAATATGAGTGTTGTAGTAAAATGTAGTTCTTATATAGTGGGAAACTGAATTAGTTTGTTGTCACCCTGCCCATCAGAGTCAACAATTATATTGACCTTCTATGCTTCTTCTGTAAAAATAATGGATGCTAGGTCTTTCTTTGCCTGTTGATGGGTTCTTTGACTTGCTTTCATTAGTGACTTATGGGTTTCTCTTAAGAAATGCATCTCTTGTTTATGTCTCAGGAGGCAGGTTGCTATAGTACAGATGCTCATTATCTCTAAATACTCACATAGTATTGATGGTAGGCAGGAACAGAGTCATCTTTGTCATTTCTAAAGTATTGAACCATTTACATTGGAGAATTCTTTTTCAAGTTAATAGGGATATTGATAAAGACCACTGCCTAAATAAGGACATAAAATGGAGGCATACATTTATATTTGTTGTTCAAACAAGAGGATTAGAAGTGGGGTCTTGTGAAGGGTCTTGAGTTTGATTCCTAAAAGGTCATTTCATTTTGCTCTTTGCATAGCTATAACCTATATCCTGAAAATCTTGCAATCCAATCTGTTTAATCCTAAGGGGGACAGCAGAACTGGTATGAAAGAATAAGCAAAAATACAATACAATACCACTGCTATTAAAAAAAAAAAAAAAAGGAAAGTGCATGTCCTGGTGATGGATGGTCAGCAGCAACAGTTTAAAACAGAGGCAGCACATTTTACTTAGATGACATCACTGAGGGTATGAATATAATACCAACTTGGCTTTAGAACTACTCTCTCTCCTCTCTCTGTCCAATGACTACAGTCTGCAAACCATCTAAATTCCACACTTCAAGGAACTTAAAGTCTGGCAGGGGAAATTTTTACTTAAATATGAGTAATTAACAAATAATTTAGAATTGGCTTAATACCAGAAAAACGTGTTGCAGACCTAACTGCTATAGCAATACCTTAAGAGAAAGGAGAAATAGTAGAGCCTTGGATGATCAGAGGATCAGGAAGATCTTCATGGGTTGAAGTGAGTTAAATCAGTCTCAGAGATTGGGAGGATTCTGATAGGCAAAGAGAATGCCAAATAAAGGTTCAGCTAAGAAGTGCCCATCTACTGTTTGGATACATGGTGAAAGGTCATGAAGAAACTTGAATGTCAGACAGTGAGATCTGTTTCTGATCTGTTAATCATTTCTCTTTCTTGCATTCTCCATATCCTTTGCCCCGAGTCCCCTTCCGGGAAATGGTCTGTTTCCTGGGTACTAAAAGGATTGTCAACTAAACCCAGAAAAAGTTTTCTGTGCAAGTACAATTTTTCCTCTTCCAAAGGAATTTGCCTTTTAGCTCTGACCCCCATTAGATAATTATGAACAATTTGGAAACTATAAGAATATAAAAAGGAAAAAACACCCTCATAATCTCACCAACTAAAGATACTCACTATTCATTTTTGACATGTTTCTTTCCACTTTTTTCATGTGTAGTTTTAATTATGGTATCTATATTACTTTTATATTATTTTAAAATTTAAAATTCTATAACTTTAGTTTTCATTTAATTACAGTTGGGCTTAATACTAGGTTTAAAGTGCCTAAAAGCAGGCCTCAAAATGCCTACATAATTTTCCATTTGGTAGATGTATTATTCCCTATTGTTGTCACTATTGATGACATCATAATAAACAATTATTGATGATAATAATAGCACTATGATGAACATCTTTGTGCATATGCTCTTTTTTGTGTTTTGAATATTAGTTCCTTAGCACAGAGTCTCAGAAATAAAATTTCTGGGTTAAAGGCTATGAGGTCTTGAAGTTGCACTTTTTTAAGCAAATTTTGAAACTACTGAGTTCTTATATTAGGCCATTCTTGCATTGCTATAAATAAATACCTGAAACTAGGTAATTTATAAGAAAAGAGGTTTATTTGGCTCACAGTTCTGCAGGCTGTACTGGAAGCATAGCAGCATCTGCTTCTGGGGAGGCCTTAGAAAGCTTCCAACCATGTTGAAGGGGAAGGGGGAGCAGGCACGTCACATAGCAGAAAGCAGGAGCAAGAGAGAGAGTGAGGGGGTGGTGCCACACACCTTAAATGACCAGATCTTGTGAGAACTCAAGAGTGAGTGCTCACTTATCACCAAAGGGATGTGCTAAGCCATTCATAATGGATATGTCCCCAGGATTCAAATATTTGCCACCAGGCCCCACCTCCAACACTGGGGAATAAAATTCAACATGAGATTTGGATGGGGACCCATATCCAAACTATATCAATTCCCCATGTTCACTTTGGAACACTTATATGTTGATTATAGAATATTTGCATATTAATAATTAATAACACCCAATCTTGTCTGTGGCTCCTCAGATTATACTCTTTCAAGCAACTTCTTTTGATTAGACTAAAGACTGATTAAATCATGGGGACTGGGAGAAAGGCAGGCAGTTGGTGTTACTGAGGAGAGAAGATACTAAGTTGGAGAACAGGCTTGGTGGGAGTGAGTAAGAGTTTATAGTCAGAGAAGGAGAATATGTGATAATGTGATAGACTACTTTCTGGTCCCAGTGTTGTATTTGTGGACTTCAGCTATAAACCTCTGCATTCCCTCACCCACAACACACATATCTGTCTCCTTCAAATTTCAGCTTCTTCCATCCTCCTGTATCAGATTCCCAGTCTCCAGCTTCGGGGTCCTGATATTGCAAGGCACAGCTGTGAGCTCACTTTTGCACTCCAATTTGGGGAATTCACAAAGGCGAGAGCAGGAATTTGGGAACTCTGCTTAGATCTGAGCAGAAGTCCTGGATACAAGGTATAAGGTATGAGGGAGGGACACTTGACAGACATTAAAGACCTCTGCTGCCTCCCCTGTACATTTGCCAGAGATGACCTTTGAGCACAGTGATTGTCAGATGCATAAAGTTCCCAACATCTCTTCTCAGCATTCAGATGCTTCTCCTCCCCTTGTTCCCAGTATCCTTCCACCAGAGGAAATTCCCCTCATGGAGGAGAGGGACTGCGCTTCAGTTTCCTCTATCCATTTTAGGGATACAGGCCCTACTTTCTTGCAATGAGAAGGGCTGGGGCCCACTGTTGGACAGGTACTTTGGGCTCCTGACTTGCTCCTCTAGGTTCTCACGTGAGCTTCCTCACTGTCCTGCCTCTACTCTCTTTCAAGGCTGGGAATCCATTGAGGTCACAAGGCTGGGAATCCATTGAGGTAGGCAGGCCATTAAGTGTCTATGACAGCCAGTGGAAGCAGAGCCCAGGCGGATGCATGTGCCTGAGGGCACAACTAGGGAACAGAGAGGCAGGTTCTTACGCTATGCTATCCGTCTTGAGAGACTTGAAACAATGAAAACAAAAGCGTCACATTTAACCAAAAAGAGGATTCCCACCCCACTTTTCAGGTCCTGAAAGAGGATTTCTGATAGAAGCTGGACATTAACATAGGCAGAGTATTTTAGGCAGAATTTGTCCTGTGTTTAGTTTGAACCTAGAAGACTGGACATGTAAGCATCAGGACAGAGTGATTTCTACAATCTCCCCGAGCAGGAATTTGTTGGTTTTGAACCGACGCCTAGAAGGTGGAAAAAGGAAAGAGATTCGAGAAGCGAGAGAGGGCCAGGCGTGGTGGCTCTCGTCTGTAATCCCAGCACTTTGGGAGGCCGAGGTGGGCAGATTAACTGAGGTCAGAAGATGGAGACCAGACTGGCCAACATGGCGAACCTGTCTCTACTAAAAATACAAAAATTAGCTACGCATGATGGTACGTGCCTGTTATCCCAGCTACTCTGGAGGCTGAGGCCAGAGAATCACTTGAACCTGGCAGGTGGAGGTTGCAGTGAGCTGAGATTGCTCCACTGCACTCCAGCCTGGGTGACAAGAGCGAGACTCTCTGAAAAAGAAAAAAAAAGACACAAGAGAGGCGGCTTTGAGTGGGTTTCCTTTCCTCCCCTATTCCCGGGGCCCTGATGGCTTCTGCTTGGGAATTGCAACGCTCAACTCCCCGCGTGCAGCAGAGCCTAGAGGGGCTGTTCCTTCACGGATACTTAAGGCCCACACCATACCATCTCGTGTTTAGTTGAAACCTATTATTAAAAAGTTTGTAAGCTCTTAGAAGGTGGTAAATCTGTCTCCATTTCTCTCAGGCATTATCTGTCAAAGTTGAAGTGAGCTTAGCAAACATTTTTCCAGGAGTTAAGTTAAAGTAGAAAAGTTAAATAAGCTTGACTATTCTCCGCTAATCTTTATTTCTGTTATTTCCCATTTGACATTTATCTGTTAACACACTTCTGCCCATAGTACACACAGTAGTTGACAGAGCCAAGGTATTGGAATTGTTTTGGACTCTGGGGAGGTGAGTGATAAGTAAAATTTCCCCTTTTTACTTTCACTTTTTACTTGCAAGCAACTAGTTGGCTTATGTTTTCTTTGAAGGTTTAGAGTTAAGTAGTCCAGCATTCACTGGGTCTTCTCTGTGGCTGATCCAAAGGTCTCTGATCCTTTCTTTTGAAATTGGTGAGATTGTTGGTCTACTGGGCATATGGAACCATCCACATTGTTTGCTTTTTCTTTTTTTAATTATACGTGCAGGTTTGTTACTCGTCATTTACATTAGGTATATCTCCTAATGCTATCCCTCCCCCCTCCCCCCACCTCACAACCTTTGCTTTTTCTAAATTGTGCTGTAGCACCTGAGCTTTCTAACTTCTGTGTTATTTTTGTCTTTCTGCTTAGTTATGTGTAGTGGAACAGTATATTTGACAAAGGATTATTTAGAACATTTTCATCTCTCTTACCCCCTATTTTGCAGAGTGTGAGCTGGCACCATGTCTAATTCAACATAATGGCAGTAGCTGTTTTTATAAACATTTTCCTCCCTCTTCCATTAGTGTATATGTAGTGAATTTGGCTTTTTAAAGTAAATTGAGCATTTTTAGATTTGGAAGGTGGCTCAGCAGTAATCTAGGCAGCAGCTTCAAGACCATTTCAATGCTATTTGTTGGATTGGAATTTTCAGGATGCTTAGCTATACCTCCAAGGTAGGACTATTTTTGTTTTGTAAGTGAAATGACTCCTCTTAAACTTTATTGTGTAAAATCTGCTTTAATTGATGTGGTCCTAACACTATGTCATAATGTAAAATGTTGGTAGAAAAAGTTAGCATCTTTGGGTTTAATTTGAATGATTGCATTCGATGCGAAAATTGTCATGTGTATTTTGTCACTACTATTATTTAAAAATCTATTTTTTTCAAGGTACTTAACAAATAAAATCTATGACCATGTGTGATATTCATAGTGATTGCTGAAAATCAGGACAGTAATTTTAGCACACATCTTAGTCTATATTTAGAATCAGTCAGTCTGCAGTTAACAAACAAATACATGCTAGTTGTTTTATGGAGGGAAAAGCTAAAAACTAAATATTTCCAAAAAAAAAAAAAAAAAAAAAGAACCTGAATACTTTCTATAACCAGTTTTAATATTTATGAAACCAGATGGGGACATTTTCATTTATCTTTAGGTTTGATCACATCCAAGATGATAATTTTTTTAGCATCTTTTAAATCTAGAATTTTAAAGATTAGCAGATAAATTTCCACCATTTTTACAATGTGAAAAATGGAGCTAGAGAGAAAAAGCAAGACAGAATTAGCATGCAGAATCATAAAGAGATTTGAAATTGGTCTATAGCTGCCTGTTTTAGATACTAATTTTGACAGTAGATGCTAGTATTTGCTGTCATATGTAAATACGAGGACAACATTTACTGGTTTATTAGTCCCTTTGTTTTTTTTTTCTTTTAGAGTATTTGAGGAAAAAGTATCTTCTCACGTTAACTGAATTTTTTAAAAACTATTCTGTGATGCCTATTTCCAGTTTACATCAGCTTCCCCCTTAGTTGGTACATATACTTTTCAACCCATTATTTTTCTGGAAAATACAAACAAGTTGTTTCTGGAACTTGCCACAATAATGATAGGGAAATAGACAACTAGTAAGGAAAATTTGAAAGGGAGGGATCAGTGCTTCTCAAAATTAAGTGAACTATATATATATGTGCAAAAAACCTTTTCACTTGTCAAAAATCAGTGCCAAATGAGCATTTTTGGCAGAAAGAACATTTACTGCTACATATGTTACGGGGTTGACATTTCAGAATAAGAGGCATTTTCTTTTTTAAACATTTATCTTGAGTATATAATATGCATTAAGACCTATTTTCATCCTTGACTTAGGATTAAAAGTGAATATGATTTTTCATTCTAGTAGGGCATATCCTTCCATATTGTACTTAAGAGTGTATCTGTGAATTTTGTGGACTTAGAATAACATAAACATAGGATGTGTGAAGGTCCTCAAGTGTAGCTTCTACTGGGAATAAAATTAAGCAAATACACTCAGCAATATCTGTAAATAGAGTGATTTAAATCTCCAAGTAAAATTACCTGATAATATAGTTCAAGAGTGTGAAAATCTTAGTATTTATGTAATTATTTGGATGATTGTAGGCATTCCACAAAGGCAAATTTTTCTTCCAGTAAATATTTTGCAGCATTATTTTTAATATATATATATTTTCTTTTTTTGAGACAAGGTCTCCCTCTGTCACCTAGACTGGAGTGCAGTGGTGTGATAATGGTTCACTGCAGTCTTAAATTCCTGGGCTCAAGCGATCCTCCCACCTCAGCCCCGTGAGTAGCTGGGACTACAGGTGTACCACCATGCCCAGCTAGTTTTTGTATTTTTTAATAAACACAGGGTTTTGCCATATCGCCCAAGCTGGTCTCAAAGTCCTGAGCTCAAGTGATCCAACAGCCTTAGCATTCCAAAACGCAGGGATTACAGGTGTGAACCACCATGCCTGGCTATATAATTTTTTTACTGTGATAAAAACATCTTAACCATTTTAAAATGTACAGTGCAGTAGTATACAGTTCACATTGTTGTGAAACAGACCTTCAGAACTTTTTCATCTTGTAAACCTCAAACTCTATACTCATTAAACAATTCCAGTTTTTACCCACCTCTCCCTAGCCTCACCCTCTGCCCCTGGTAACCCCATTCTACTTTATGTTTCTCTGAATTTGACCACTTCAGATACCGCATACAAGTGGAATCATACATACTTGTCTCTTGTAACTGGCTTATTTCACTTAATATAAAATTGTCCTCTAGATTCATCCATGTTGTAGGATATGTCAGAATTTCCTTACTTTTTAAAGCTGAATACTATTCCATTGTAAGTATATACCACATTTGTTTATCCATTCATCATCCATGGACAGTTTTGTTGCTTCCACCTGTTGGCTCTTGTGAACACTGCTTCTACGAACATGGGTATGCAAATACCTTTTCAAGACTGTGCCGTTAATTTTTTTCAGATTATACCCTGAAGTGAAATTGCTAGAGCATATGGTAGTTCTATTTTTAATTTTTGAGGAACCTCCATATTGTTTTCCATAGGAGTTGCACCATTTTACTATCACACCAACAGTGCTCAGGTATTGCAATTTCTCTTCAACCTTGCCACTTATTTTATGATATTTTGATTGTAGCTGTCTTAATGGGTGCAGTGTGATATTCATTACAGATTTGATTTGTATTTCTCTTATGATTAGTAATATTGGGCATCTTTTCATTTGCTTGCTGGTCATTTGTATATCCTCTTTCTGTTCAGGGCATTAGCCCATTTTTAAATAGCGTTATTGGAAGCCCTAGCCAGAGCAGTCAGGCAAGAGAAAGAAAGAAAAGGCATCCAAATAAGAAATCAAATCATCTCTCCTCATTGATATGATCCAATACCTAGAAAACCCCAAAGACTCTGCCAAAAGGCCCTGGAACTGATAAACAACTTTTTTACAGTTTCAGGATAAAAGACCAATGCACAAAAACCAGTAACATTTCTGTACACCAATAACATTCAATCTAAGAGCCAAATCAAGAATGCAATCCCATTTACAGTAGCCACCAAAAAAAATCCCCAACAACAATAATAACAGCAACCACCAAAGCCTAAGAATACATCTAATCAAGGAGGTGGAAGATCTCCGCAAGGACAACTACAAGACACTGCTGAAAGAAATCAGAGACTGCATACCAAAAAGATGACAAAAAAATTCCATGCTCATGGATTAGAATAATCAATAACCAAAGTCATTTTTCACAGAACTGAAAACAAACAAACAAAAAAACACAAAACTATTTGAAAATTCATAGGGAACCAAAAAAGACCTTGCATAGCTAAAGCAATCCTAAGCAAAAAGAACAAAGCTGGAGGCATCACAATACCCGACTTCAAACTGTAAGACTGTAGTAAACAAAATAGCCATAGTACTGGTACAAAAACAGACACATAGACCAGTGAAACAGAATAGAGAATCCAGAAATAAAGCATAACTGCCATCTCACGCTTTGACACGGTGACTGCCATCTCATCTTTGACAAAGTTGACAAAACTAATACGGAAAAGACTTCCTGTTTCCCTATTCAATAAAAGATACTGGGATAACTGGCTAGCCATATGCAGAAAAATGAAACTGGACACCTACCCCTCACCGGGTACAAAAACTAGCTCTTTTAAGGATTTAAATATAAGGCCTCACACTATAAAAAATCCTGTAAGAAAACCTAGGAAATACCCTTCCCAACACTGCCTTGATAAAGAATTTATGGCTAAGTCCCCAAAAGCAATTGCAGCAAAAAAATTTATAAGTGGGACCTAATCAAAGTAAAGAGCTTCTGTACAGCAAAATAAACTGTCAACAGAGTAGACAGACAACCTACAGAATGGGAGAAAATGTCTGCAAACTATGTATCTGACAAAGCTATAATATCCAGAATCTAAAAAACGTTAACAGTTGAACAAACAAAAAACAGGTAACACCATTAAAAAGTGGGCAAAAGGCCAGGTGCAGTGACTCATGCCTGTAATCCCAGCACTTTGGAGGGCCGAACCAGGTAGATCACGAGGTCAGGAGATTGAGACATTCTGGCCAATATGGTGAAACCCCATCTCTACTAAAAATACAAAAATTAGCTGGGCGTGGTGGGCTCACGCCGCTAGTTCCAGCTACTCGGGAGGCTGAGGCAGGAGGATTGCTTGAATCAATCCGAGAGACGGAGGTTGCAGTGAGCTGAGATCGTGCCACTGCACTCCAGCCTGGAGACAGAGTGAGACTCCATCTCAAAAAAAAAAAAAAAAAAAAAAAAGTGGGCAAAAAACACAAACAGACACTTCTCAAAAGAAGATGGGCAACTGGCTAACAAATATGAAAAAGTGCTTAACATTACTAATCACCAGAGAAATGCAAATCAAAACCACAATGACATAACATCTCGCATCAGTCAGAATGGCAACTAACAAAAAGTCAAAAAACAACAGATGCCAGCAAGGCTGCAGGGAAAAGAGAAACCTTATACACTGCTGGTGGGAAGGTAAATTAGTTCAGCCACTGTGGAAGGCAGTTGGGAGATTTCTCAAATAACTTAAAACAGATCTACCATTCGACCCAGCAATCTCATTACTGGATATATATCCAAAAGAAAATAAGTTGTTCTATCAAAAAGATACATGCACTTGTATAATATGTTCATTGCAGCACTATTCACAGTAGCAAAGACATGAAATCAACTGAGGTGCCATCAGTGGTGGATTGCATAAAGAAAATGTGGTACATATACACCATGGAATGCTACGCAGCCATAAAAAGTATGAGATTATATCTTTTGCAGCAACATAGATGCAGCTGGAGGCCATTATCCTAAGCAAATTAATGCAGGAACAGGAAACCAAATACTGCATGTTCTCACTTATAAGTGGCAGCTGAACACTGGGTACTCATGGACATAAAGATGGCAATAATAGACTCTGGGGATTACTATAGGGCGGTAGGAGGGGGAAGAATGTGGGCTGAAAAACTACTCATTGGGTACTTAGCTCACTACCTGTGCAATGGAATCAATTATACCCCAAACCTCAGCATCATGCAATATACTCAGGTGAGAAATCTGCACATGCACCCCCTGAATCTAAGATAGAAGTTGAAATTATAGAATTAAACAAATAAATAGGGTTATTTGATTTTTTGTTCTTGAGTTGTAGTTCTTTATATATTATAGGTATCAACTCCTTGTCAGATAATGTTTTGCAAACATTTTCTCATTTTGTACATTGCCTTTCACTCTGTTGATTGTGTGTCCCTTGGTGCAGAAAATGTTTTAAGGTTGATATAGTCCCATTTGTTTATTTTTGCTTTTGTTGCCTATGTAGCATTATGTTATTAGCAGTTTAAAAAAAATTGTTAGAATTGTTTCAAATTGCTGTTTACTAATTCTGTTCCTCCTTATTTGAAGTCCACAGTATTATCCTTGAGACTGTGTAATGATGATACATGCCATAATTATTTTACAAATTAAATTTGATTTCAATGGAATTTGTCCCTGTGGAAGAGTCACTTTAAAAAAATCTATCCAATGTAGGATTTCATTGCAGTAACTTAACCAAATGTTAATAGAAATTGTGTTAAACCTATACATTGATTTAAGGAGAATTGCCATCATCACTGTGTTGCTTCTTTCAATCCATGAACATGGCATGTCCCCAAGTATTTAGGTCTTCATTGATTTCTTTCATCAGCATTTTATAATTTTTTAATTTTTTTGTTTTTTCTTTCTTTTTTTTCATGTAAACCTTCCTGCACAATTATAATTGTAATTATATAAATCTTGCACGTTTTCTTAGATTTATGCCTACGTTTTAAATTTTCTTTGGAGCAACTGTAAATGATACTGAATTTTAAATTTTCATTTCCATTTCTTCATTGTCAAGATGTAGAAATGCAGTTGATTTTTGTGTGTTGATCTTGGGTTCTTCATTTTTTGGTTCTGAGAATTATAGACCTTTTGAGGATTTTTTAAAAATGTAGACAATCATGTCATCAGAAAATAGAGACAGTTTTATTTCTTTCCAATCTGTATGTCTTCATTTTTCTTGCTTTATTGTAATGGCTGGAACTTCCTGTACTATGTTAAATAAAAGTGGTGAGAGTGGACATCCTTGGTTGCTGCTGCTTCTTCTCTTTCTTTTTTTTTTTTTTTTTGAGATGGAGTCTTGCTCTGTTGCCCAGGCTAGAGTGCAGTGGCACAATCTCGGCTCACTGAAACCTCTGCCTCTCGGATTCAAGCAATTCTGCTCTTTCAGCCTCTTGAGTAGCTGGGACACAGGTGCATGCTGCCACTCCTGGCTAATTTTGTATTTTTAATAGAGAGGGGAGTTCACCATATTGGTCAGGCTGGTCTTGAACTCCTGACCTCAGGTGATCCACCCGCCTCAGCCTCCCAAAGAGCTGGGATTACAGGCGTGAGCCACTGCGCACGGCTGCCTTCTTCTTAATCATAGAAGGAAATCAGTCTTTCGCTATTAAATGTAATGCTAATTGTGTCAGTTTTTTGTACATGCTCTTTATGGGATCAAGAAAGTTTCTCTTTGTCCTTAGTATACTGAGACATTTTATCCTGAATGAATGTTGAATTACATCAAATGTTTTTTTAGTATCAATTGATATGGATGTATGATTTTTCTTTCTTAGCTCATTGATGTGGTAATTACATTGATTTACTTTTGAATGTTGAATCAGCCTTGCATACATGAAACAAATCTCACTTTGTCATGACAGCACATACTTATACATATATTACACATACACACATATTAGGTACACACACAGTATATCCACAAATATTGTTAGATTCAGCTTGCAAAATTTTAAGGATTTTTGCATCTAAGTGAATGAGATATATTGGTCTGCAGTTTCTATTCTGGGTGCTTCTTTGGCTTTGGTTGTCAGAGTACTATTGGTCTCATAAAATGAGTTGGAAAGTGTTTCTTCTTCTATTTTCTGAAAGAGTTTGTATAAAATTGGTGTTAATTCTTCATTGAGTGTTTGACAAAATCCCACAATAAAACCACCTTTGTCTGGACATTTCTTTTTCACGATATTTAATGACAAAATCAGAATTATTTCTTTAGTAGTTATAGAACTATTTAGGTGATCTGTTTTATCTTGCCTGAGATTGGGTAGTTTGTGTTTTTTTAAGGAATTGATTAGTTTCCTCTAAGTTGTTGAATTCATAACAGTAAAGTTATTCATAATTTTCTCTTATTATCCTTTTATTGTCTTTAGATTCTGTTGAGATAGTCTTTTTTTTTTTTTTTTTTTTTTTTTTTTTTTTTTTTTTACGAGACAGGTCTCGCTGTGTTGCCCAGGTTGGTCTCGAACTCCTGGGCTCAAGCAATCCTCACTCGTCTTTGTTTCATTTTTTTTTTTAATTATTATTATTATTTTTTTTATTATACTTTAAGTTCTAGGGTACATGTGCATAACGTGCAGGTTTGTTACATATGTATACTTATGCCATGTTGGTGTGCTGCACCCATCAACTCGTCAGCACCCATCAATTCATCATTTATATCATGTATAACTCCCCAATGCAATCCCTCCCTCCTCCCCCCTCCCCCCTCCCCATGATAGGCCCCAGTGTGTGATGTTCCCCTTCCCGAGTCCAAGTGATCTCATTGTTCAGTTCCCACCTATGAGTGAGAACATGCGGTGTTTGGTTTTCTGTTCTTGTGATAGTTTGCTAAGAATGATGGTTTCCAGCTGCATCCATGTCCCTACAAAGGACGCAAACTCATCCTTTTTTATGGCTGCATAGTATTCCATGGTGTATATGTGCCACATTTTCTTAATCCAGTCTGTCACAGATGGACATTTGGGTTGATTCCAAGTCTTTGCTATTGTGAATAGTGCTGCAATAAACATACGTGTGCATGTGTCTTTGTAGTAGAATAATTTATAATCCTTTGGGTATATACCCAGTAGTGGGATGGCTGGGTCATATGGTACATCTAGTTCTAGATCCTTGAGGAATTGCCATACTGTTTTCCATAATGGTTGAACTAGTTTACAATCCCACCAACAGTGTCAAAGTGTTCCTATTTCTCCACATCCTCTCCAACAACTGTTGTTTCCTGATTTTTGAATGATTGCCATTCTAACTGGTGTGAGATGGTATCTCATTGTGGTTTTGATTTGCATTTCTCTGATGGAAAGTGATGATGAGCATTTTTTCATGTGTCTGTTGGCTGTATGAATGTCTTCTTTTGAGAAATGTCTGTTCATATCCTTTCCCCACTTTTTGATGGGGTTGTTTGTTTTTTTCTTGTATATTTGTTTGAGTTCTTTGTAGATTCTGGATATTAGCCCTTTGTCAGATGAGTAGATTGCAAAAATTTTCTCTCATTCTGTAGGTTGCCTGTTCACTCTGATGGTAGTTTCTTTTGCTGTGCAGAAGCTCTTTAGTTTAATTAGATCCCATTTGTCAATTTTGGCTTTTGCTGCCATTGATTTTGGTGTTTTAGACATGAAGTCCTTGCCCATGCCTATGTCCTGAATGGTACTACCTAGATTTTCTTCTAGGGTTTTTATGGTATTAGGTCTAACATTTAAGTCTCTAATCCATCTTGAATTAATCTTCATATAAGGAGTAAGGAAAGGATCCAGTTTCAGCTTTCTACTTATGGCTAGCCAATTTTCCCAGCACCATTTATTAAATAGGGAATCCTTTCCCCATTTCTTGTTTCTCTCAGGTTTGTCAAAGATCAGATGGCTGTAGATGTGTGGTATTATTTCTGAGGACTCTGTTCTGTTCCATTGGTCTATAGCTCTGTTTTGGTACCAGTACCATGCTGTTTTGGTTACTGTAGCCTTGTAGTATAGTTTGAAGTCAGGTAGCGTGATGCCTCCAGCTTTGTCCTTTTGACTTAGGATTGTCTTGGCAATGCGGGCTCTTTTTTGGTTCCATATGAACTTTAAAGCAGTTTTTTCCAATTCTGTGAAGAAACTCATTGGTAGCTTGATGGGGATGGCATTGAATCTATAAATAACCTTGGGCAGTATGGCCATTTTCACGATATTGATTCTTCCTATCCATGAGCATGGTATGTTCTTCCATTTGTTTGTGTCCTCTTTGATTTCACTGAGCAGTGGTTTGTAGTTCTCCTTGAAGAGGTCCTTTACATCCCTTGTAAGTTGGATTGCTAGGTATTTTATTCTCTTTGAAGCAATTGTGAATGGAAGTTCATTCCTGATTTGGCTCTCTGCTTGTCTGTTACTGGTGTATAAGAATGCTTGTGATTTTTGCACATTAATTTTGTATCCTGAGACTTGAAGCTGCTTATCAGCTTAAGGAGATTTTGGGCTGAGACGATGGGGTTTTCTAAATATACAATCATGTCATCTGCAAACAGGGACATCAAAAAGCTTATCCACCATGATCAAGTGGGCTTCATCCCTGGGATGCAAGGCTGGTTCAACATTCGCAAATCGATAAACATAATCCAGCATATAAACAGAACCACAGTCAAGAACCACATGATTATCTCAATAGATGCAGAAAAGGCTTTTGACAAAATTCAACAGCCCTTCATGCTAAAAATGCTCAATAAATTCGGTATTGATGGAACGTACCTCAAAATAATAAGAGCTATTTATGACAAACCCACAGCTAATATCATACTGAATGGGCAGAAACTGGAAAAATTCCCTTTGAAAACTGGTACAAGACAGGGATGCCCTCTCTCACCACTCCTATTCAACATAGTGTTGGAAGTTCTGGCTAGGGCAATCAGGCAAGAGAAAGAAATCAAGGGTATTCAGTTAGGAAAAGAAGAAGTCAAATTGTCCCTGTTTGCCACCTATTTTAAATCATCCTTTCGTGGTTGAGATTTGTAGTTTCTCAGAGGAAAACTAGATGACTATGATGTTTGACAAAGATCGTTCTTTTCAATATGTAAAATCTCTAGTATGCCATTCTAGAGGATGATTAAAATGAATAATCTTTCTTTTTTAAAGAGGCTTTAATTTATCTGTCTCATTTGAGCTTTGGATAGGGTTCTGCTTAAGGTTCCCTTGGTTAGGATGTTTCCTCTAATTGAGTGGTTTCTCATCTGTTTGTGAGGAGCTAGCTAAAAAGGATTGGGAAGCTGAGAAAGAAAAGCTTCATCAGTTCGTATATTCCCTGGGGCACATTTGTAACTCAATCTCCCTTTCTGACTGGTGTCTGCATCATTTTTATCCTGATGGTCTACTTAAGCAGCTGCCTCAGATTCCATAATGGATGAATTATTATTTTAACTCTATGATGTTTAGTTTTACATTTGGTAGGTGAGATAGATGATATATAAAACCTAATTTTTATCCCATAAATATGTATGTCTACTATGTACCCACCAAAATTAAAAATTAAAAGAAATTCTTATTAAAAAAACCTAATTGACTAAAATGAGGAAAATAGGAAATTCATTGTTTTGTTATAGGCTACCCAGAGAGAATTATACTAAAGTACAAAGTAAATATTTAGATGAAATAGTCACATAACTCTTGTTAATAACATTAAACAAATAAGGAAAACACTGTTTTATTCTAAAACCATACCTACATTGTCTGATCTTGCAGTCACAATATGACTTTTCAAATTATTGCTTTTATACTACCCCCACTACACCCCTTTTTCTGGCCAAAAAGAGCTAAATTTAAATTAAAATTTAAATAGTAGCATGCTACGAGTTTTTTCCACCTCTAGCCCTTCTGTTTGTGTTCCAAGGGGAAATACTTGGCATATGACCAATTCTTTACCTACTTTGGACATCATCAGAATTGTGGATGCTGCAGGCCATCTCTTCCTGAGATGAATTAGAGATGTCTGCCAGTCAACTCATGGCTGGCTTTTGACTCTAATAACTGGACCCAGTGTTAAGTAAGGCTGCATAAAGTAAAACATCATAAAGTCATTTGATTTAGGCCCAAAATTTGGAACAAAAAAAAGGTATGTGATTTTTTTTCCCTCCACGTTTTAAGATTGCATAAACTTGTAACTAGAAAATTTGAAGGTTAGCTTTCCAGAAAGACTGGCAGAATTGTTTCACCTGGATTCCTAAAATAGATTTTTATGGAGCAGTGTATATGCTTTCTGGAATTCTCCAAAGTTTAGTTCTCATTTCTATCCTACTCTAATTTGAAATTACTTTCTTCTAATGCTAAGTAAATTTTAGTTCTGTGTTATTTAAATTTATGTATTGTTTACATACTAACTAGTATTTACTAGATGCAGTCGATGATATCAAATGTCTTAATTATTCAGATCACTGTGATAATACAGAACTTTTTTGCCTCATCAGCAATATAAGATATTAAAGCTATATACATATGTATATATACTATTTATTTTTAAATAAATGTTTTTTGAATAATCAAAAGTCCCAGTATTTCAATAAAGTTAAGAAATGGGAAAGACATGAAAAATGGCTTTATATAGATGAACATAGGTAATAAAAAGAGTTTGATGGAGTTATGTCAGTGTTAAGAGAGCATCAGTGGTTATTTCCTTTTGATTAACATTTTTGTAAAAATATTTTTCCATTACCATTCATGAAATGGAAGCAAGCCACAACTGATTTAGTGTATTTTATTTCAGTGTTCAATAATGTCTGTGGAATTAAAAGCAAGTAGGGAATCAGGAAATGGGACGGTCTGTTGAGTATTGAAATGGGTAAGAGAATAGGCTGGTATAAAACAATATCGCGCCGGGCACGGTGGCTCAAGCCTGTAATCCCAGCACTTTGGGAGGCCGAGACGGGCGGATCACGAGGTCAGGAGATCGAGACCATCCTGGCTAACACGGTGAAACCCCGTCTCTACTAAAAAAATACAAAAAATTAGCCGGGCGAGGTGGCGGGAGCCTGTAGTCCCAGCTACTCAGGAGGCTGAGGCGGGAGAATGGCGAGAACCCAGGAGGCGGAGCTTGCAGTGAGCTGAGATCCGGCCACTGCACTCCAGCCTGGGCGACAGAGCAAGACTCCGTCTCAAAAAACAAAAACAAAAACGAAAACAATATCGGCTAATCCAGTAAAGCTACTTTCAAAGTTTGTCTTCCTTCTTCTTTGATGTCATCTTTGCAGAGAAGAATATTGTTGGGACTAGGCATGGATCACCCAGCTCTTAAAGTAACTCTAGTGGGAATTTGCAATTATTTAAAAAGATGAAAGATGCAGTTCATTATTAATAATTTCTATTTCGTATCACAAACATTTCATGAATACTGAAGAGCTGCTGTACCTAGTGAAAAAAACTAAACTCCGTTTTGTATCAAACCCTGTGTTTTGTTTGTATTGCTCAGAATGAGAGAGACTGCCCTTTCCAATAAAAAATTTGAAGCAAACACTTTAAAATATATGATATAATGAGTTTATAAGATTGGTAATACACTGAAGGACAGTTAATTCTACCTTGTAGAGAAGGAAGGGAGGGGACAGCTAGGCTGGGTTGATGATGGCTACAGAAGGAAGACATTCCAAGATAAGATAAAAACACAGGTAAGTATATGTAAGTTAGAAAATGAATGACATTTCTGGATTGTCTTTTTATCTTGTGATTTTTATCTCTAGTTCGAATATCTTTCAGACTTATTTTGGTTGCAATCCATGGTAAGAAATACAGTTTACTTCTTGGCATAGTACACATACACACACACACACACACACACACACACACACACAGAGAGAGACAAAATTTTAAGACACAGTACTTAGAGTTAATACATTTCTTACTACATGCTGTGCAGTCTGGCACTGTAATGTATTCATGTATTATATTGTTATTTCAAATAAAATGCTTGAGACTCACCAAATTGATTTCATGATCCTCTATAGGTTATGGTCTGTATTTAAAAATGAAACAGAAACAAAAATCTGTAGTAGAAAGTACATCAGAATACTACATTTTTACTACATCTGTAGTAAAAAGAACATTAGAATATATGGGAGTCCACTTTGAAATATGCAGATTTGTAGAGTAACTATTTGGCTCTTCCTCAGCAGGGTTTCAAGATGGTTGGAAACAGACTGATGACTGGCATATTTGCTGTTCAAAAAGCGACATGCTATGGCACAAAGGTTTTGAAAATCAAACAGACCTGAGTCTTTGACAAGTTACTGAACCCTTTGAGTCTCAGTTTTCTCATATGTAAAATGGAACTAATAAAGCAATCTGTGAGGACTAAATGAAATAACACATCTGTTTACAAAGGTTTTGAGAATCAAACAGACCTGTCTAAGTCTTTGACAAGTTACTGAACGCCTTTGAGTCTCAGTTTTCTCATCTGTAAAATGGAACTAATAAAGCAACCTGTGAGGACTAAATGAAATAACACATCTGTTTAAACAGTGGGTTTCAAACTTGACTGCAAATTTAAATCACTTGAGAAGCTTTAACAAATCCAGACCCATTAGCTTAGAAAGTCTGGGGCTGGGAGCCAGGTATCAGTATTTCTTAAAGCTCCTTTTGTGCAGTCTGTATTGAAATGCCTGGTTGTAAAGCCTATAGTGCAATGTATGTAACATGGTAGATATTTGATACATGTCTTGTCCCCTTGAATAAATATCAACTCATGTATAGCCAGCAGTTTTATAATGCTCACTATGTAATAGGCACTGTGCAGAGTACTTTTCATATCATGTAGAAAATGTGTGCCTTGTTATTCTGCCAAGTAATGAATTAGCATATGGCTGAGATAAAAAGAGAGAGCGCTGCTTATTAGAGAGGAAAATGGTTATTTTTTAATCATCAGGAGCTAAGTTACATATGTAATTATTTCAGTGAATTATGGAATTGGCTTCCAGAATAGAGACTGAAAAACTTAAAAAAATTTTTAGATTGAAAATTTAAACCTTAGATAATGAGTTATGGGTAGATATAGTAGGTCAATTTGACAAAGATAAATAGGTCTATTTGACAAAGATAAAAGCATGTAACAGTACTAATTTTAGCAGAGATATATTGATGTAGATCATGTCTAATATGTTTTCTATATAGTACCAAAAAGTGAACATTAACCAACAAATAGCATCTGCCATATTATAATTCACTTGACACCCAAATCTGTTAGGCTTAATGGCATGAAGACAATAACTTACGTGTTTATTAACAAGATCCATATTTTTCATTGTATTAAGTAGATACTTTTAGTAGTCTGCTGGTATACTTTTTGTTAATTGTTATTCTTTTGGATTTTGGTCTTAGAAAATTTATTTATTGTGATTATTTTCCAGTGATTTTTTCATAATAATGACTTTAAAAAGAATATTTAAAAGAATGATTTATTTTAATATATAACCTATTCGTTTTCTTTGCACTTAAATAAGAATTTACTAATTTTGTTGTAGTCTTTGGTTTGCTTCCTAGTTTTCAATGACAGCTTCTATAATGGCAATGAAAAAGCATTCATTTTTTTCATAGATATATGTGTTCCTAATACTTAGTATACATTCAAATAACATTTTTCCCATGTCCATGAAATGGATTTATAAATTGCTACATCAGCTTTGTTTAGGTGAAATGTCTGTTGATTTACTTTTTCTTTTGTGTTTTTTCTTTTGACCTATTCAGTTATTAAAACATGTGTAGGATGCCTGCACTCTTAAACGTAAATGAGTTAGTACAAAAATTTGAGGTAAAACATGTAGAGTGAACTGCAAAAATCTTCAGGATCCAGCCTAATGCATTTTTACGTAGGCACACGCTTGTATAAGCATAACCCAGGTCAAGATAGAGAACATTTCCGGGAGGCTCCCTCATGACTCTTCCCAAATCATTACCCCTTATCCTGCCCAGAGGTAACCTTTATTCTAACTTCTGTCACTTTAGATTTAGTCTTGCCTGCTTTTTAACCTTGTATAAACGAAGTCATGCAGAATATGTACAAGATCTATATGAGGAAAAATACAAAAACTCTGATGAACAAAATCAAAGAAGAACTAAACAAATGGAGATACATTCCAAGTTCAATTATAGGAAGGCTCAACATTGTCAAGATCTCCATTATTCTCAACTTGATCTATGGATTCATTGCATTTCCAAAATTTCAGCAGTTTATCTTGTGGATAGTGACAAACGGATTCTAAAATTTTTATGGAAAGGCAAGAGATCCAGAAGAGCCAACACAATATCGAAGGAGAAGAACAAAGTTGGAGGACTGACACTACCCAACTTTAAGACTTACTATAAACTACAACAGTCAAAACAATATGGTATTGTCAAAAAAATAGACAAATAGATCAATAGGACAAAACAGAGAGCTTGGAAATAGAACCACATAAATATAGTGAACTGATCTTTGACAATGATGCAAAGGCAATACAATGGAGTAAACATATCTTTTCAACAAATCGTGCTGGAACAACTAGACATCACATGCAAAAAGATGAATTTATACACAGACTTTACACACTTCACAAAAATTAACTCAAAACAGACCACAGAGCTAAATGTACAATGCAAAAGTATAAAACTCCTGGAAAATAATGTAGGAGAAAACTTAGATGATCATGGGTATGGCAATGACTTTTTAACTGTAACACCAAAGGCATGATCCATGAAAGAAATAATTGATAAGCTGGACTTCATTAAAATTAAAAGCTTACATTCTGTGAAAAACAATGTCAAGAGAATGAGAAGACAAGCCATATACTGGGAGAACGTATTTGCAAAAGACACATCTGACAAAGGACTATTATCCAGAATGTACAAAGAACTCTTAAAACTCAACAATAAGAAAACAAACAACTCAAACAATGGGCCAAAGACCTTAACAGACATCTCACTAAAGAAAATAGAGATGGCAATAAGCATATAAAAAGAGCTCCACATCTATGTCATTAGGGAAATGAAAGTTAAAACAAGAATGAGATGCTACTGTGTACCTCTTGGAATGGCCAAAATCCAAAACACTCACAACACCAAGTACTGATGAGGATATGGAGAAAGAAGAGCTCTCATTCAGTGCTGGCAGGAATGCAAAATGGCACAGATACTTTGGAAGACAGTTTAGCAGTTTGTACCATGTGATTGAGCTATCACATTCCTTGGTATTTACCCAGAGGAGTCGAAAACTTATGTCTACCCCAAACCTGCATATGGATGTTTATAGCAGCTTTATTCATAATTGCCAAAACCTGGAAGCAACCAATATGTACGTCAGCAGATGAATGGATATATCCAGACAACAGAATATTATCCAGCACTGAAAAAAATTGAGCTATTAAGTCATAGAGAGACATGGAACCTTAAATGCATATTACTGTGTGAAAGAAAGCAATCTGATAAGGCTACATATTGTATGATTCCAACCGTATGACATTCTAGAAAAGACAAAACTGTGGAGATAGGAAAAAGATCAGTGGTTACCAGGGGTTGGGAGGGAATTGGGAAGGATGAACAGACAGAGCACAAAGAATTTTTAAGGCACTGAAAATAATCTTTTGTTATAATGATGGATACATTGGTCCAAACCCACAGAATGTACAACACTGAGTGAACCCTAATGTAAACCCTGTGTAAACTATATCAGTAATTATGATATATCAGTGTAGGTTTGTCAGTTGTTAAAAATGTATCACTCTGGTGGTGGATGTTGATAATGGGGGAGGGTATATGTGTGTGTGACAGGGAAGGGTACAGAGGAAATCTCTGTACCTTCCTCTTAATTTTTCTGTGAATTTAAAACCGCTCTTAAAAATTAAGTATTTAAATAAATCAATATGAAAAATATTTGACCCTAGGCTCTGAAAACAGGAACTGGAGATAGATGATCTAAATCCCTTCTTCCCAATATTCTTCTTTGTCTGACATTCTATTGTTAAGATGGCTAGGACTGTTTTTACAGGACAGGGAGACTGAAGTGGGGAGTTTATTTCTAGAGATAACAGAGGCATCAAAACATTAGAAGCGAGGAGAACCAAGAATTATGTGCCAAGAACTAGAAGGTAAGTCTGAATTGCCTGCAAAACTACTGGGTTCAAAAGTGATCAATGATGGAGTACAGAACCAAGAACCTAGCAAACTCCAGCAAGTGCAGTAGAATTAACAGTGAGTGAAAGATTCCAGCAGTAGGAAACTGAGCAGCATCCTGGGGATCCGAACCATGTATGGACCATTCCCCAACAACTCTATCAAAATCACTCCAAAAAAACTAAGTAAATATGGAATACCTACTATGCAAGTACAACAAATGAACAATATAATCAACTATAGTGTACTTGCTGTGCCATATCAAGGCATTTAATTACATCCACCAAACAGGTTTTAATTCCTAAATCCTCCATATGGAAACTAGATCCCAGGCCTTGCTAAGAATCAGTGCTAATACTTAATATGTGCTTATATAATAGTTGGAGTGCGGCAGGGTGTGTTGGTTGAATTTAAAGGCCACATCTCAATGGGTCCATCATCAGGTAAATTATAGTTGAAGTCCTGGGCACAAATAATATGATTTAGGGATAAGTGTTGAGTAGATGCCTTCAATGTCCTGCCCATATCCCTTGTATATTACTTCATTTTGCTGTATTTCCAATGGTATGTCAGTATCTGCATTTCTTTGCTTGAAGGCTTTTCTGGGAGCCTTGAGTCTGCAGGTCTTTGCTTTTCCAGGCTTCCTCCCTGCACTCCCTTCCCCCTTCCAGAAGAGCAGGAATTGCCTTGGAATTAATATTCACCCTGACACCCACAGCAGCCTTCAACTGCTGGTTGACCCTGGTTGGGTTAACTCTGAAGCTGTGTGTTTTACACTGGTTCCCAGACTTTCCTAGGGGATTAAGCTCTTGCCACCCACCATGAAGCTGTCATTATCATACACCCTTTATTGGCTGCTTTTCCTACTCTGTTTTGCTTCCCTGCTCCCCTACCAGTATTTCCAGCACTTCCCAAAATAAACTACTTTTATTTGAATCCTCATATCAAGGTTTATTTCTGGGGACCTCAAACTAAGACCTCTTGGATAACACTCTCAATTAAAAGGTAGACAGAAGAAAAACTACATCTTATTTCCTCAATTAGCAACTATCTTTTGATTTTCAAGTACTTCTTGGATCTGCTTGGACATGCTGTTGGTATCTCGAACTTGACATGTCCAAATTGAAATCAGAACTTGAAAAACCAACTGCTTCCACACTGATTAGGAAAAAAAGATTCTAGGATTTTGTCTGTGGGCTTTCTTTCCATTCATTTCTAAAGGGAAAATATTTTAAATGAATTCAGTATGTACTGTATGTTCCTAATTTTCTCTCATTTGGGTGTGAATAGCACCTCATACAAATATAACCTGTACTGTAACTTCACTGCTAGCTATTTTCACATAATGATCTCAGTCTTGGCTTGAATTCCTGGAATCTGGAATCAGTTAGTTTACATTCTGATATACTCTAGAAGTATTAACCTCAGAGGTAGTTTAGCAAATATTCTAAGTACCAAAATAAACACAAAATGTATAGTAAAATTTATTGTGGTGTATGATTCGTAATTGATTCTTTTCATCATTGCTTTACAATATCGTGAATTTTCAAAAAACAAATTGTGACATGTGAAGCAGGTAGACAGTGAATATAATATCCCAATTTAGGCATATTTGTTTAGGCTTAGTAAATTAAAGCAAATCTTCAACTTTATCATTCATTCATTCATGGTAAAATACATATCATTTCATTTATTGTGGATCATTCTTATCCTTGTTCAAATAATTACATCTTCCCATATCAGTGAAAGCTCTTCATTTTCAATTTTAATGACCATTTAATTATCCATTGCTTGGCTATGTCATAATTTATGTAATTATTGGATACATTTAGGTTGTTTTCAGTTACAGGTATTACTAATAATGGCTTGACATACATTCTTCTTCACAAATGTGCTTCAAGCATTTTAGACAATTTTATCAGGATTGATTCTT
This sequence comes from Rhinopithecus roxellana, assembly GCF_007565055.1. NCBI lineage: Eukaryota > Metazoa > Chordata > Mammalia > Primates > Cercopithecidae > Rhinopithecus > Rhinopithecus roxellana. The sequence goes on along the minus strand of NC_044560.1, from coordinate 65,950,809 downwards.
AAGTGGAATGATCAAATCAAGAGCATAAACACTTTGTATAATTTAGGATTTTGCTATACTTTCTAGTTGTTTTCCAGAGTGTTCCCCTTTAGCGATGGTCTAGAGAGATAAACATTATAGGCCACCTTCAAAGAAGTAGACTAATAAATTGCTTTGAGTTTGACTTGAGTAATTTATTCTCAGTTTTGTAATTTAATAATAATAAAGTCAATGAGTTCTTCTTAAAATGATGATTTATATATACAAAAGTGATATTTAATTTTGTGATATATGAGATATTAGTTGTAAATAACATTTTAAGTTTAATAAGGTAACACTGATTTGAACCAATGTAATTGAGAGAGTAAACTGAGAAACTTACCATTGTCCATCATGAGTAGCCTATTCTAGTGTACCTGCATTCTCTCTGGAAATCTGAATATGTTTTTACCAAATTACTCTATTACCTACATGGTCACTTTACCAAAAGTAAACTTGAGAAAAGTAATGTAACCACAAAATACTGACATTGAATATCATCAAATGGTGTTCTTGACACATTGCTAGTAATATCTATGTTTGAGAAAATAACTGTAAATGAAATTGAATAGTTTTTTGCAACTATTATTTAAAACTATTAATCTCATTTAGGAAATACTTATGGAGTACCTAATGTTCAGAAGACATTTCTGTATTCAAGAGAAAATTATATTTTTGTGTATTTTTTTTATTTCCCACTTTGATAAGTAAGAATGTTCTCATTCTGAGAACATGGAATTTATTTCAATTTTATATTGAAATTAAAGCAAATTCAATATATATTTATTTATATATTTAAATTATATTTATTGAAATTTCAATTTTATGTTGAAATAAATGTATTTATCTTTAACTCCTTATTCTTGTCATTAAGAATAAATTGTCAAAACTTTTAAATAAAAGATAATAAAGTTAAATAAAGGACAGGGAGACTTCTCTAAATAACTTTAATGCTTATTATTGATATCCTTACAGCTTACCACCACCTTTGTTGAAGGAAAATTCTCTTTGACAATAATATAGATTTAGATCATTAAGTCAGCTTCTCATTTTTCCTTGACAGTATAAGATGAGGACTCCGTGTAGGAAAATAATGAGGAACTCATGAGTTGAGAAAGATACCGCAGTTTCCTAGTCTCAATGTTAAAAGAGACCCAGAGAAATGACAGTTTTCCAGGCCAGTATCCTAGGTGACTTTGAGTCTTCCAACACATTTTTTTTTCTATTATTCTTTGTAATTAAACCTCTTCAGCTTGGAATTTAGCTGTTTTAGTTTCATCTAACTAGAACCCAAGTGAGAATCAGAAGGTAAATATACTTCTAGTTAGCCAAAGTAATGTCTCTACTCAAAACATAAATTTAGATATAATCTGTTTGCCTTTGTTTCCCATGGTGCAGTTCTTATCTTCTTGGTGGGTCAGTAATTGAGGTTATGAATAAGAAGAGCAGAAAAGATGGCAGGCAACCTCATTTTGGGATTAGGTGAGATGGAGAGCTGGTACTCATGACTCCATTTTTTTTGTCCAATAATAATATGGCCTAGTATCACAACAACAGGCAGATGTGGTATTGGCCATCCACTGTTATTTGCCACTGAGTTTGTTACTGTTTTTTATAAGCCCATGGGTATGGTCCTTTTCACACTTTGCTCCAAATTAAGTCAGTCTCCTCCCACAGCAAAGTTGCTGGTTTTCATACCTTGCCAGCTCTGGTAGAACTACTGCACCAATGGAGCTGGAGGGTGGTGATATGTGGGAACGGCTCCAGGTTAAAATGCCATCCAGACTGTTCTTACCCTAGGTTCAGTAGTTTTTCTTGAATAAAAGTGTCTTCCTTTCTTGTATGCCTTTGGTCATTTTCCAGGGTCATGAAATGATTATTCTTGACTTTTTTTTTTTTTTTTTTTCTGTTTTATCGTTGTTTTTTGAGAAGAATTGCTGAACTCCTCATTCCAGCGGTTTGGAAATTTTGCCATTTTGGATACAGTTTTAACTGGAATGTTAAAAGTTATATTTTGAGTGAAGGCTTGAGTTAGAAAACCTATGTAGATTATGAACAACTAAATTATGCTATTTTTCTGTGGCCAAAGATTTTAGAATATTAGAGTGAAAAGGGGTCTTAGTTCCACTTTCTCTTTTTTCAGGTTAATAATTGCGAACCTTAGTGCCTTGTGCAGTTACCATGCAGATTGTTGATGTTAGAACTGGATTTGGAAATAGCTCATTCCTGAGTCAGTCACTGCATCCCCTACCACAGTGCAGCTGCAGACGCTGTGTCCTCCTTCTTCAGGTTCAGCCCTTTCCCCCCTGAGCTAATCCTTCCCAGTCTAAGCACGTGAAGATTCTCAGCCCTGACCAAAGATGAGGTCTGAATGAATTGTGCTGCCTTGAACCAGAAGTCAGGGATGGGATCTAGTGATATTCTCCAGGAGATTCTGGTGCACATTCAAGTTTGAGAACTGTTGGCATAGTTGGCAAAAGGTGGTTGTTGTTTTCCTTAGAAATTTTCTTGTACTGTAGAAATTTTGATAGCCAATTAACTGCTTTAAAAAAGCATTTAAAAATCACATCTAAGATCCTATTTGTTATAGGACACACTATTATTTTATTTACATTAAAAAAACCTCTGCAATTTCAACTATGCAACAGTGCTTTCTTAATAGTACAATTTTATTTTATACATGTTGAAAGAACCCTTTAAAGGTAGTATAAAAATATTGCATCACTTTCATCCACACAAAAGAGGGAAAATTTAAGTAAAATAAATTCATTAAGACATTCTGTAAACTTCTTCACATTAGAAGACAGACTCCTCTGAACCTCTTCTTGATTCAGCCCTCATTATCTATGTTTTTCCACACAACATCATTCTCTGGCCATTGAGAGTTGATGCCACATTTCTTAAAAGAGTGTTTCACTGTTTTCTGGGTTTTTCTTTCAGCTTCTGATGTGGATTCTGCCAATTTTGATGTGTATGTACAGCAGTGATAATGGTGTCAGGACTAACCACTAGACAGTGATTATAAGATAATTACAATTTTAGAGGTTTTTAAATGTTAAAAAAAAAACAGTGTGGATAGAACCAAAGAAATATGATGGTGGTTATAGACAATCTCTATTTTCTACCCATTTCCTTAATTCTAGAGATAAATACTGTAAATTATTCTTTATACAACTGTCTTTATCCATTTCCTTCTTTTCATAATGATCTGGCATCCTTAGTTTAGGCTGTGGTTATATTTAGGTTGGTTTATCATTTTCTCCAGAACCTTCTTGCCTCATAGAGTATTTTAAATCAGGTTTGTAGTTTCATGAAATGTAGCTGATCCTATGGAATAATGAATGTATTAGTCGGGGTTATTCATAGAAACAGAATCAATCATATATATGGAGAGGGGTTGGGGGGAGACAGAGAGACAGAGAGAGACAGGGAGGGAGGAGGGTGGCAGAGAGGAATTGGCTCATGCAATTGTAGAGGCTGGCAAGTCAAAAATCTGCAGAGTAGTCTAGCAGCCTGGAGGCCCAAGGAAGAGCGGATGTTGCAGCTTGAGCCAAAAGTGAGGCAGAATTCTCTCTTTTTTTGGGGGACTTGAGTCTGCTTTCTCTTAACAGATTAGATGAGATAATAATCCTATCCACATTATTTATGGAGAGTCATCTGCTTTTGTCAAAGTTTACTGATTTAAATGTTAATTTCATCTACAAAGTATCTTCAAAGCAACATCCAGACTGGTATTTGAACGAATATCTGAGTACTGTGGCCTAGCCAAGTTGACACATAACGTTAATCATCACAATGAATTTACCTTTATTCATAATCTTAATCATGTGATAGCAAATCTTGATTTGCCGTAGACATCATTTTGAGCTTCCTAAATGATCTTAGCATTCTCACCAATTAGTACCTACTTAATAGCAGGTGGAAAGTTTCAGTTGTCAGACTCTAAGATCTTTGGGGATGTGGTCAAAATGTAGAAGTCAGATCTACTGATGAGAAAGAAGAATTTGAAATATTTTATTATTTAAATAAATAATAACTGGGGACTTAAAAATGCAGAGCACAATGCCTGCGCTGTAGAGAATGCAGAGTGTATACATTGTGTATTCCCTTCAAGAAGCTTATATTTTAGTTGTTTAAAGAAGATATTCAAATGAAATATTTAATCACACAAAGCAAAAAACAATACTATATTTAGAGAGAGCATTTAAAATTGCATACCAAGTATTATAATACCAAGTTTTAGCCTATTTTCACACTGCTATAAGGATACTACCCAAGACTGAGTAATTCATAAACAAAGGAGGTTTAACTGACTCACACTTCTGCATGGCTCGGGAGGCCTCGGGAAACTTGCAGTCATGGTGGAAAGGGAAGCAGGCACCTTCTTCACAAGGCGGCAGAAGAGACAGAAGAACAAAGGAGGAACTTCTAAACACTTATAAAACCATCAGATTTCATGAGAACTCACTCACTATCACAAGAACAGTGTGGAGAAACTGCCCCCATGATACAGTCACCTCCCACCAGGTCCCTCCCTTGACACGTGGGGATTATGGGGATCAAAATTTGAGATGATTCCAAGTCTTTGCTGTTGTGAATAGTGCTGCAATAAACATACGTGTGCATGTGTCTTTATAGCAGCGTGATTTATAATCCTTTGGGTATATACCCAGTGATGGGATGGCTAGGTCAAATGGTATTTCTAGTTCTAGATCCTTGAGGAATTGCCACACTGTCTTCCACAATGGTTGAACTAGTTTACAGTCCCACCAACAGTGTAAAAGTGTTCCTATTTCTCCACATCCTCTCCAGCACCTGTTGTTTCCTGACTTTTTAATGATCGCCATTCTAACTGGTGTGAGATGGTATCTCGTTGTGGTTTTGATTTGCATTTTTCTGATGGCAGGTGATGATGAGCATTTTTTTCATGTGTCTGTTGGCTGCATAAATGTCTCCTTTTGAGAAGTGTCTGTTCATTTCCTTTGCCCACTTTTTGATGGGGTTGTTTGTTTTTTTCTTGTAAATTTGTTTGAGTTCTTTGTAGGTTCTGGATATTAGCCCTTTGTCAGATAAGTAGATTGCCAAAATTTTCTCCCATTCTGTAAGTTGCCTGTTCACTCTGATGATAGTTTCTTTTGCTGTGCAGAAGCTCTTTAGTTTAATTATATCCCATTTGTCAATTTTAGCTTTTGTTGCCATTGTATTTGGTTTGTTAGACATGCAGTCCTCGCCCATGCCTATGTCCTGAATGGTATTGCCTACCCAAATGTCCATCAATGACAGACTGGATTAAGAAAATGTGGCACATACACACCATAGAATACTATGCAGCCATAAAAAAGAATGAGTTCATGTCCTTGGTAAGGACATGGATGCAGCTGGAAACCATCATTCTCAGCAAACTATTGCAAGAACAGAAAACCAAACACCGCATGTTCTAACTCACAGGTGGGAATTGAACAATGAGAACACTTGGACACAGGAAGGGGAACATCACACAACAGGGCCTGTTGTGGGGTGGGGGTAAGTGGGAGGGATAGCATTAGGAGATATACCTAATGTAAATGATGAGTTAATGGGTGCAGCACACCAACATGGCACATGTATACATATGTAAGAAGCCTGCAGGTTGTGCACATGTACCCTAGAACATAAAGTATAATAATAAAAAAAATTGAGATGAGATTTGGGGTGGGAACACAGAACCAAACCATATCAATATTGTTGTAAGATTCATCTTTTTAATGTTCTTAATATAAGCAAGTCTATTTAAAAAAATAGATTGACTGGGGAGAGACAGATGAACCTGTTTCAAAATAATCTATAAGTTCCAGCAACGTGGCATGCTCACCAAAGCCAGTTCAAGGCAGAAATAGATGACAATTTTGTGGTCCATTGATTAAGATTGTTCTAAAGAATGCACTTTTTTTTTTCTAGTAAGAGTCGTATATATGGATACTTTTGAATACTAGGTAGGATTAAAAAACAGTAAATTCAAATCCCATGAGGCACAACTGAAAATCAGCTTTGTTGATTTAGTATAATATTCAGTTTGTAAAACTGAGATGCACGCTGTGAGTATATGGCTACATGTATAATTTTATCAATACTGTCATTCTTGAATGTATCTATCATTGATATGATCACTGTCAGCATGTTTTAGTTGAATTACTAGATTTCAGGTAGTTTTGGAGCTGTGAATCTCTGAAAGCTGCAAAGCTCTGAACATTTCTACAGTGTTTACTCTGTGAGAAGGGAAGGTAGAGGTCAAGAGAAGAAAGAATGAGTGAAAAAACAAATTTGCACATTTGAGAGTATCTACAGAGATTATATTATTGTGCACTGGTTAATTTCAGGCACCAATTCTATTCTGCATTCCATGATCGTTTGTTAGAATGAAGGACAAAAATAGTTCTTTTCCTCTGCATTTCTATAAAAGGACTGGTTTCATGGCAAAGATTGTGGTGCCAGATAGATACACTGTTTTTAAAGATTTGGAGTGGGGTTTGGAAAAGATTCTTATTTTAAAATGAGCTAAACGTATTAAAATATAGTTGAATTTAATTAGTTTTCTTTGGAGAGGGACTTCAGGTAAGGTCTATTGGTATTTTGTTTCTTTCCAAAGGTGGTTTCATAAATTAACTTTGCAGCTAGTTTAATAATCTAAAACCAAAATAGCCTTATTATTCCTTCCCTCCTTAAAATCTTTGGTTATACACACACTGAGGGAAGGTATACAGAACGTTTTATGTACTAGGCCTGTACATTTGCTTTTTTCCATATGGGTTTTCTAAACTTGCATGATTCTTGTAACATAGCTTATTTTTTCTGGGATTTAATTTAATTTAGTGAGATTTGAAAACTGTGACAAATTCTGCCTGATTGTAGAAATTAGTACAATTGCAATTTTACTATTTTAAATTAAAAAACCTTCTAAGAACTGTATTCCCCTGATATGATAGCTCAGCAGTTTAGTTCCTGTGCTCCAAGCTGTGTGTTTGAGGTTGGAGAATATGTATATTAAAAGATACTTTAAAAGCTGCTACCTAGCAGTCAGTTGTCTCATGGAGGAAACATGCAAGGAAATCTTTTATTTCACGTGAGTTGTGGCATTTTATGCAAGGACATTTTGAAGTAATTTTCTTTATTTAAATTAAAAAATGGAATCTAAGTTCCTTATTTGTTTTGGATAGGAACGTGGTTTAAGCAAAAAACATGATTTTTTTTTTCAGTTTGTATTACTGAAAAGTTTAGGAATCTGTTATCCCTCTCTCTTTCTGCTCTGCCTCCTTCACGTTGACTTCATCCACAGGCTGCATGTAGAGGCAGGATGGGGACCAGCAACTGCAGGTAGTGCATCCTCTCAGGTTCAAACGCAGCTCACAAAAGAACTGGCTTCTTCCAGATTCTGAAAATGAGTACTGGGCCTGATTCTCACTGGTGTTAGTTGGATCCTGTATTCATCTCTGAACCAATTCCATGGTCAAGAGGATGGGATCCCATGATTGTTTAGTCCTAAGTCATGTATGCATCCCTGGAGCTGGGATTGGCATCAACTCCACCCAAAGCATATGCTTTGAGAATGAGGAAGTAGCGCTTCACTAGAGAAAATTCAGATCGTGGTTACAAGAAAATAGGTAAAAGCAGGCTATGGCAAAAATGATAAATGTCCAAAGTCACTGTGCCATTGACTTGGTGTTTAGGCTATGTATGTTTTTTAGAAAACAAAATAATAATTTTTATTAGAGTAGCATTGTCCATTAGGAGATGAATTTAGCTGTTGGTAACAGAAATTTCAAATAACATTGGCTTAAACAAGATGGAGGTTTACTTTCTCTGGAGATAGGTAGTCCAAGACAGATGGAGCATAACCAATGTCACATTGGATTGCTGCAACTCCTGCCATCACATTTGCATTCCAGGTTGGAAGGAAGAGAAGCAAATGAGTGTCCACTGATTGTCTACTTCCCTTTAGAGGTGTTTTACTGGAAAGTCCTGCTCAACAACTTCCACTTACACTTCATTGGCCAGGTCATGTATACCTGTAAGGAAGTCTGGGAAATGTAGTTATTTAGTTAGGCACAATGCTACCCATAATAATAACAATGGAATAGGTGTTTATTAGTAAGGAAGAACTAGTGAATGGCTATTAGGTAAGGAGCTAGTTGTCTTCATTACTTGTTAAATTATTAACTAATATGGATGCCATAGGAGGTTTATTTAATAATTCAATGAATTTTATATATTTAAGATTTAAGACATAAAAGTAGATGGAAATATAAATAGTAAACTAATAACAAACCATAAAATAAGCAGTAAGCTGTGCATTGAATAAGTATCAAAGTAAGAGGTCCAAGGAAAAGTTAAAGATGATTCTGATGTATCTATCTCTTTGATGTTTGGCTATATAGTGATACCCTTTACCAAGATATGGAACATAAGAGGAATATCAGGTTTTCAGGGGAAGTTAAAGAGTTAAGTTTTGGACACTAGAAACTATAAATGCTGGCATCAAATGACATTCGGGTGATGTCAATTGTTCACCAACTAAGCAGCTGCACATTTTGATATCTATTGTGCATTTTTTGGCAAAGAATGGACTGGCTGTTTTAGAAATTCTCTGCTTCCCCTAGTCCCTCTCTTTTAAACCTTGTGATCAAAGTTATTGAAATATCAGGAGACAAGTCTAACGGACCCTAAGTTTCAACTCCACAGCTCAGAACAAGAGAAGTCTTCGTGTAGTCAAGCACAGGTTGGGTGTTTTGAGGATATGAAGTTCAACTCTCTTAGGTTTGGTATAGTTCTTTGCAGGGTCAGGAAATGGGAGAGGTAAATGGATTGACAAAAGTGAATGAGATATGCAAAAGTTAACTGATTACATCACATATTATTCATAGGGAGCAAGTAAGACTTTTTTTTTAGGCTACTGGAGAACTATTTAAAACTGAAATATTATGTTGTAGGAGAAATATACCCAAAGGGGCTTTTGACCCTACTTAAGTGCTTGATGAATACATTATGAAATAACCTTGTCTTCTGTCACTTTAATAACCGAGTTATAGCTGTTATTTGCTTTGAACTTTATTCATTTCACCATTTATTGAGTGAGCTTTTCTGCTTTTTCATTATCCTAGGTACTGGAAATACAAATATTAATAAGAGAAAATGCCTTGAAGGTGTGCTGTGTTATCATTACCCATTTATCAGTCCCTGCTTTTTCATGTCACAATAGGCTAAATTCCGAAGATGAGACAGGCCACAGAGTTTAGTAGACATTTTTGTATGGTTGCTCTAATTACACATACTATACATTCACCTTTTTCCGTATGGCTTTTCCCAACTTTGCATAATTCTTGGACCATGGCTTAATTTTTATGGTATTAAATTTAATTTAGAGGGATTTGAAAACTGTGACAAATTTGTCTGATTCTAGAAATTAGCACAGTTTAAATTTTATTATTTTAAATTCAAAAAACCTTCTAGAGAACTGTATTTCCCTGATATGGTAGCTCGGCAGTTTAACTCCTATATTCCAGGCTCTGTGAATAGGCTACAGCCAATTTGAAAAATAAATAAGTATTAAGTACATTAGTGGGAGCTACTGTCACTCAAGGTCAAGATTAATTGTTACTAGAATGAATAAATAATTCTTGTGTTTATTCTTATGTAATATCATATTTGGCTCCTATCAGGTTTTTAGAAGTAGTTGATCAAATGGTTCTTTCAGGTCTAGAAGACGACGGATCCAGCTTTGGGTAATCGACCCAGCCAGAGAAAGGGAGACAAAAGTTACTATGTTCAAGGAGTAAGTAGCTTCTCTAAATACTCTTTCAACTTGTACACACAATGAGTGATGGCAATGTTTTATTGTTATGAGAGTTGTTTGGGTGATGTCATTTGTATACCAGTCATGCAGCTGTGCATTTTGAAACCTATTGTCCTTTCTTGGCAGAAAGGACAGAAATAGGAGCAGTTATGCTTTGGAAGGGACTTTTGTGTTTAATTTAAACCATTTTACCTATAAAAGTAGAGGATTCCCTTATGTCTTATCTCCACTAATTCTATTGTCTTATTTTCTGTTTATTTTCATCCACCCTTATGGCAAATACAAAGCTGAAATAATCTCATCCCTCGAATTGGCTCTTCTGTCTGCAAACCTTCTCTTGATGAATTGTGCCATCTTTTCCCCAACTCTTTAAGCTAGATCTGCAAAATCATCCAGGATTACATTTTCCTTATCAGTCACCAAGTCCTGCTACTATTCTGCTAATACTGCAATAGCAGTGTTCTTTCTCCTTGTGTCTGTTGCTTTTATCTGTGATCAAGCTCTTATCATCTCTCTCTTGGACTTTTGTAATATCCTCTTAAGACTCTCGGTCTCCACTAGTGCCCCCACAATAACTGCCAGTGTAATCTATCAAAAATAAATCTGGATTATATTACTCCTCTTAGAGTCCTTCAGTGACTTCACATTGCTTATGAGTCAGGATCAGACCTAAGTTTCAGCAGTATGATTTATATCACAATACTTACAAAGAGACACATAATGATTCAAGCAAGAGTATTGTGGTTATTTCATTTCTACCTCTTATTTCAAATGCCTAAACCATGATAATTGCGTATTCTTTATATTAAGAATTACATTCTTTGCATAAGAACACAGGTGCCCACTCTCCGTAGAACTGCCTATTGCATCCTCCTTCCTCTCAAGAGGTATCAGACTTGCTGTTTATCATTCCTATATATTTCTTTACATGCTTATTTCATAATTATTTCATAATTTACAAGAAATATATATTATTTTGTATAATTTTAAACTATGTAAATGATATACTTATGTATTCATCAGCTGTTTTGAATCTTCATTTGTGATTCAGCATGTATCTCTGATGTATAGTATTTTCATTGTACGAGTATATTGCAATGTCTTCACTCCCTTGTTGATATTGATTTGCATTCCTCCTTTCCCTTCCCTCTACAATTTTTTGACTCTCCATAGAGGGTGTATTATTAATCTTTGTGGTTGTTGTTAATCCTCATAAGTTTATTTTGGTGGATTGCGTTTCTACAAAATGAGTGTGTTGGTTAGTGGGCATTGGTAGCTGGTTTGGAGTCGAACAAGGGGTGTAAACTGTCTCTCTAGATTAGCAAACCTCATCTCACTTACCAGGGCTGTTGGCAGTAGCAAGTGAGATCATTTGTAGCAAATTTCTTCTTTTCTAGATGCTCTCCAAAGCAGATTACGAAAAAAAAAGTGAGAGTCCTGCTGGACAAATGCTTTCTCCTCCAGTCATTACTTGGCCAGGTGATTTCTAAGTCACCCACACCGTTCTACTTCAAAAGACCAATAGGAGGGAATAGACTCCAGCAGCGGTGTTCTCCCACTTTCCAGGATCTGTCCTGGTCACCAGCTGTTGGCCTTCTACTGCAGTGATTCTCAGAGCTTTAGCCTTCATCAGATTCACTTGGAGGGCTTGTTAATTGATGGGCCTCACCTCTAGATTTCTGATTCAGAAATTCTGCGGTTGGGCCTGAGAATATGCATTTCTAAGAAGTTCACAGATGATACTGATGCTCAAATTTAGCATTTCCCAACCTATTTTATTTTTTGACTCATGGAACCCTTTAGACATTAATATATAATTTCACAATCACCTACATGATTTTTTCAATCATGTTATAATTTTCTAATTTTTATATGTTTTAAAGAAGGGCTTTAAGTTAAAAAAATTGTATCTGTATAATGATAAACATTGTGGTCATCCAGAGCCTTGCTACTCAAAGTGTGGTCTGTGGACCAGCATACCTAGGAACTTGTCGGAAATGCAGACTTTCAGGCTCTACCTCAGACCTAACGAGTCAGAATCTGAACTTTAACAGTAGTCCCAGGTGTGCACATTACAATTTAAGAGGCACTAATCTAGAACTGACATTAAATCCAGTCTGAATAATATTCAAAACAAATAAGCATTTTAATTTTTGATGTTTAAAAAGTGGCATGTTTCATTCACTTTTATTCTCTTTCATGTAAGAAAAAGCATGATTTTTGACAATAAAAATATATCAAATTTGGTTTGGGAGCCAAGTGCTGAAATTTAATGAAATTAATGATAATACAAAAATGGACAAAACTTTATTCATGACCTGATATTTGGAAATACTATTTTTTGCATCATGTAAAAATCAACTGCCTTATTTTTATAAATTTTAGGAAGTAATAGATTTCTGACTCTTAATTGTAATGACCTCTCTGTAAATAATGTTAATGTGTGTGGAGAGTGTTTTTGCCTCAAAGTAAAAGCTTACTTGGATATATTTTTTTTGTTACATTTGTTATTTTTCTATTTTTTGAATAGTAGAAATATCTTTCATCAGATAATTACAATTTAGGGATCTGAAGAAGATTATCTTGAGACATATTTGCAAAATTGTTACTTTAACATTTTCTTATAACTTATTTTTCAGTATTGTTCATTATACCTCTTTTCTTTGAACAATTACCCAGGAGGATAATAACCTATCTTTTAGGGTTTTGAAGGTCAGAGTTTTATATTTAAAAATCTCAAAAAGTACCTGGCACATAGGATGTTTACATAAATGATGATATCAACCCCATCATTTTCTTCCTCTTTGTCATCTTCTTCCTCTGCCTCATTATCATTGTTACAATCCATAGCAAGCTCAGGATAGAGTTTAATTATCTGCTGTGTGAAGCCAGGGGTAGACTGGACTCAATGTCTTGTCTGCTCAGGCTGCTATAATAAAGTATAATAGACTATGTGGCTTAAACAATAGATATTTACTTCTCACAGTTCTGTAGGCTAAGAAGTCTAAGATAAAAAAGGTTCAAGACAATTAGGTTCCTGGTGAGGGCCATCTTCCTGGATTTCAGAGGACTGCCTTCTCACTATGTCCTTGGGCTCCAGGTTTTAATGTAGGGGATCCAATCAAACAAAATCAAGCATCTTTGCAAAATCTTCAATATGTTATATTTAAAGGCTGAATTTTGAAGGTAGCACAAAAAATGGGAAGTAATATGGGTTTCCTTCCTATACTTCTTCTGATAGGTAGAAGACACAAACCACTTCAGCCTATTAGATGTGTGACTTTGTGCAAGTTTCTTAACCTTGGAGCCTACATTTTCCCATATATAAAATGGGAATAAAAGGTACTGGGTATTTGTTGGGTGGACTAAATAAAGTTGTGTGAAAGTAGATGCTGGTTTGTACTGGTTCTTTTCTCCTTCCTCTTGTCACCACAAAACTGCTCTTATTATGTTTTTATTTAATATTATTTTATGTATTTTTAACTTAACCCTATTTTTGGATCCTCTTGACTTTTTGTTTGATCGTTTTAGTCATCTTTGGGCGAGCTAAAAATTAATGTACAAAGAGCTCATATATTTACTGGGGTACGGATTGTGGGGTTGCTGGAGAAGGTCTGAGTTTCTTTTGTGTTTCCTTCTTTTACATAAAGGAAGTTTTGTCTTCATCTTTTGCCATAAAGTGTATCAGCAATGTTATCTTTATTGGTTGCCATTACATTCATTTACAATGAAAATACAAGCAAAGTGTACTGTTGGCTATGTTGAGATGTAGCCAGATCAAATTAGTTCATTCATTATTGCATTCCTCTGTGTGCCTGAATAAAAGCATCACAATAATGACCCCGCCCATTTTGTGTCCTTCAAAACTGTTCTCATTTTTTAAGGCACAATTCAAGATGTGGTTTACTTTGTTAAGTTATGCCCCATACTCCCTTAAAGGAATCACTTCTCTGCATTCTGTCAGCATGTGACCTCTACCCTGCCTGGCACTTTTCACTGTCTCATATTAAAAGCAGTACTTCAGGCATTGGGTTGAAGGTTGTTTGGGTTTCTAAATAAGACATTCTGGCATTGACATTAGAAGGCTCTTCATTTTAATCTCTGTGTTGAAATTTTCTTTGTAAAGATACACAAAATAATTTATCCTTTCAAAGCTCAACTTATCTGTAAGGTGGGGATAAAAGCTTCTACCTTACAGGTTTTTTGAAAGATTAAATAGTATAATATAAATGCCTAAGATAGTAAGTGTTCAATAAATGGTAGTGAATATTGTTATTGCTGTTATTGTTTGTGTATAGTATATTATTTGTTGAATATACATGTGACACGTGACTTAATAAAACTTCTTCCCCTAGACTATGCATTCTTTCAGGATAGGAAACCATCACTTGGCATTTTGCATAAGGTTTAATAAACTGATTCACAATTATTTGTTGATTGAACACATTAACTTTCACCTTACTTGACTTTTAAAAAGAATAGTCTTGGCATACATGAAAAAAATTTCAAAAAAGTTGTTTTCTAAATGACCTTGTTTTAAAATCACTGCAGGTACCTTGTTATCCCATAACTTTGATATCCTGAAATCTGAGGATTCTACCAAGATAATATGATAAGAACTTTCAGTGATTTGGGGCCATATCCTACTTAGGCTAATGTGGAATTTCCAGATTTCCTGAGAGCTTGGTACAGCAGCACGCACTGCTTGCTAATCAGCACAGGCAATAATGCCATCTCTGCCTCAAGAAGGAGGTAGGGAAATTGACTTAACTATGTTACAAAGCATGGAGGTGTTTTACATCATTACTGTTAATTTTTTTAAAGTACTAAAAATTAATCGGGAACTTTTTAAAGTACCAGAATTTATAATTTTAGCTTGGTGTGGGGCGGGGGTGGTATTTGTGTTGTCTGGTATAGATTTTTGTTATTTCAGTGTTATCTGATTATTTTACATTTTTTAAAAGTTATTCAGGGACCCTGTCCCCTGGATTTGAATACGGAATTACCTTATCAAAGCACAATGAAAAGGAAAGTCAGAAAGAAGAAAAAGAAGGGAACCATTACAGCAAATGTTGCCGGGACAAAGTTTGAAATTGGTAGGTTTGCTTAGAATCAATCATGGGATTCTCATAATTGCTGGAAAAACTGATTTGGTGTTAAAAACAATGTAGAAATCCAGAGGGATAACTATCTTTTATATAATGGATTTTTAAACGCCTTCTATAAAATTTCTAACATGTTAGAAGGATTCTTTTTCTGTGCGGTAGAGGATGATATCCTTAGAAAGATCCGAATTGATTTCTAAAATTTCAGTTCAAACACTAATATGATTAGACAGCTTAGCTGAAAAAAGGGACTTGGCATTGTATTTTTTTTTGAAGTTTAATTTTGTCAGCTCTCCAAGCTTTGAATTTCATAATAAAATAGGTTTATATATGACTGACCTGACAAATTTGAATTTATGAATGCAAAGAAAAAATGGATCTTTCCAATATTCATATGTAACCT
This sequence comes from Rhinopithecus roxellana, assembly GCF_007565055.1. Lineage (NCBI taxonomy): Eukaryota > Metazoa > Chordata > Mammalia > Primates > Cercopithecidae > Rhinopithecus > Rhinopithecus roxellana. Next base: position 65,935,457 of record NC_044560.1, on the reverse strand, counting down.
GAATGTTCCCAGCCTCATGGGTTTGTGTATATGTAAATACCCACATTTAAGTAACACATTACATTCTTTCTTCTTTTTTTTTGAGACGGAGTCGCTGTAGTCCAGGCTGGAGTGCAGTGGCACGATCTCACCTCACTGCAAGCTCAGTCTCCCAGGTTTATGCCATTCTCCTGCCTCAGCCTCCCCAGTAGCTGGGACTACAGGCGCCCGCCACCACACTTGGCTAATTTTTTTATATTTTTAGTGGAGACGGGGGTTTCACCATGTTAGCCAGGATGGTCTCGATCTCCTGATCTCATGATCTGCCCGCCTCGGCCTCCCAAAGTTCTGGGATTACAGGCGTGAGCCACTGCACCCAGCCTATGTTCCTTCTAAACCTAACTGCCAGGAGTTCCGTTTATATCACCAAGGTCTTCCCAGGTATCTTTGAGATGGTGCAGGCAGTGTCTCTCATATACTCAGGAACAGGTGTGCTCCTGACATGCTCTTCTGAATTTATTATTGTTTTTGCTTGTGAGCCAGGTAAGGAAGTCTCCTAGTCTGTGTTGCTATTGCCCTTGCTCTCTACATGAGCTGTAGGTGGCACAGCAGCTGCTGAGTCCTCAGGATGCCAAAGCTGCATGGTGGTCTGTGACAGAGAGGAATGTTCCTTTCCCCAACTCTTGTGATTGTACACTGTCACCTGGGACTACACCATTCTGTTAAGACTCAGGATTCTGTTGGAAACCACAAATTACCCAAAGTCTTCTACTTATCTTTATTCCACACTTGAAATTCAATGGAAGAAAAATGCCAATATGTTAATTGTAAAATCTAGATCGGAGAGGAACACATGAATAGTTTGTACTAAAAAGGAAATGTTCCTCTGAGCATAAACGTTTTCAGTAGGATTAGAGGGTTGGGAGCAGTGGAGAACCAAATCCAGATCTCTCCTGTGAATATTGCTTTATTATTTCATGTCCTAAGTAAACACAGATGAGTTGATTTTAAGCTCTAAAAATAATTTGAACTAGGGAGGTGGAAAGTATGGCATAGGTTTGATGATCAGGGGATATTTTTACCTTTGCTCTTTTGTACCTAACCTAAGGTCGTAAAAAAGCTATAAAAAGTACATTTTCCTGAGTAGAGGTATTGTCTCAGCTGTGTGTGTTTTCCTTGTGCCATAAATAATCACTAAACCCTTTGGCAGTTTTGTGTACCTGTTAAACCTGAGAAGATCAAAAGGAATGATTTTGTGTGCAACCGAAAAACAGTTCTCAGTTAGTACTGAGTGTAATTTGGCCCTAGATAAAACTGTTGTAACTAAAAATGAGGTTATGCTGTAACTAATATTTTTCAAATGAAATACTGTGAACTAAAATTTATATAGAAAAATGTCTTTGCAATGAATATATTTCAGAAGTATTTTAATTTTGGTTTAACTTAACTGTTTACTTGCAGTTCGTTTAGTAATAGATGAAATGGGATTTATGAAAACTCCAGATGAGGATGAAACAAGTAATCTTATATGGTGTGATTCTGCTGTTCAGCAGGAGAAAATATCAGAGCTGCAAAATTATCAGGTAGGAAATTAATCATGACCAGTTAGTCGTATGAGGAAAGTTATATGGATTCCACCATAATTGTTTTTAGATAGGTTCTTAATCTGTGACCTTATTAAATTTCAATTCTAACTCACCTGAATAGCCTGTTTTGTTTCTATCCAGTTGTATTGACACTTTGCATGAAGCCTGCATCTTTTGCAGACTTAAGTTTTAACCTCTTTCTATCTTTAGGGAAGAATCAATAGAGAAAACCTCTTCTGGCTGGGCGTGGTGGCTGACGCCTGTAATCCCAGCACTTTGGGAGGCCAAGGCGGGTGGATCACGAGGTCAAGAGATCAAGACCTTCCTGGCCACCATAGTGAAACCCCGTCTCTACTAAAAATAGAAAAATTAGCTGGGCGTGGTGGCGCCACCTGTAGTCCCAGCTACTCGGGAGGCTGAAGCAGGAGAATCGCTCAAACCCGGGAGGTGGAGGCTGCAGTGAGCTGAGATGGGGCCACTGCACTACAGCCTGGTGAACAGAGCAAGACTCCATCTCAAAAAACAAGCAATAACAACCAAAAAAATACCCCTTTCCTAAGATGGTACTTTACATTGCACTTAAAGTTGTAGAATAGATTGCATAGGGAGACCAGAATGCAGAAATACCTTGTGAGGTCAGCTATATGTAATCTGGTTTCATTCTTTTATTTTTAGAACATAATACAAACTTATGTTCAGAAGAAAATAGACCTCAAACTAAAAAGCTGAATGTAAGGATTCTAGAGAATTGACAGTTTGTATAGACTTTCTTCATTTATTAGTTTAGAATGTAATATAAAATTGACTGTAGTGAGCAAATAAGTCATTTTTACCAGTGCTTATGTCTGTGAATATGGTGAATCTAGAATAACAAAAGTAATTTGGATATTATCACTCTTCAACCTAGAAAATTATAATTTTACTATCTATGTAAATATTCTTTTGTGATTTCTTTAACATTTTGTAGTTTTATTCTCTGATTACCGTACTCTTTAATTCTACAAATTCACTATAGGTCATTTAATGTTAAATCTTTTAGATTAATAATTGGCAGTTTATTAAAACAAAACTCAAAGGATGGATATTGCATTGTCATATACATGAATATAATTAATTTGCTGAGAATATTAATGTTTACCTTTTTATTTTCCAGAGGATCAACCATTTTCCAGGAATGGGGGAGATCTGTAGGAAGGATTTCTTAGCAAGAAATATGACCAAGTAATCTTTATTTTCTTGTAATGGAGAAGACCTGTTCAAAATTTATAATATGAATACTGTAGTGGTATCTTTCTCAAGGTTACATTGATTTGAAATGATAGAATTTTATTAGAATTAGAATTTTAGAGCTAGACAGGTCTTAGAATGTCTCTGGTTCTAGTCTTCCACTTTACAGAGGAGGTAAATGAGGGTCAGATAAATGAATATCTTGCACAAACTCAAGCAAATTGTTAATAGCAGAGGTGGGTAAGAATCAGTCTCCAGAATCTCAGGCCTCTTTACTGCAACGTGCTGCCTCTTTAGTAACAGAGTTTTTCGTTTAAATGTAAGAGTTATCTGTATATGTCATCTAAGAGATACTTGTTTATTTTCAGTTAAATTTTGCAGGAACTAATTCGTTGCCTTATATGCCGTGTGTGTGTGTGTATGTGTGTGTGTGTTTCTGTGTGTTTTCATATTGGTGATTGAGCATTTACTATGTGCCAGGGATTGTACTGGGTACATATATGCACACACTTACTCAAAGACACATGTATATATGCTCACCCAGGGATATACATGCACAGATATTTATCTCTGCAACCAATATTTAGAAGAGCAATCTACTTTCATGAAAAAGCTGATAATAAGTACCCCAGTCTTTTACTTAATAAACTGAAAAATTTTTATGCAGTTTATATTCCTGTTGGCTAGGGTTTTTTGCCTTTTTTTTAAGTTTAAGAAAGTTGAGTGATAAACTGAGAATTTTTTTTAAAAGAAGATTATTCACAGAGATTTAGTAAACTTTCTGACTCTAAAAAATGGTAGTATAAGAGGTAATCAAAAACTGTTCCCTATGGTGACCCAGAGACTCAAAATTATTTGTAAAGAAGCAATATAAATAGTATTTGCCTGAACAATTCCCTACTCCCTACTCCCATCCCTGAGGCACAGTTACTGACTCCTTCTACATGTTACCTTGCCTTATATGCCTTTAGTGTACCTATCACACTGTTTAATATTAATAGCCTATCTATATATTCCTTGGGAGCAGAGATGATACTCATTTATCTTACTATCCCCAGTACCTAGCAAATAGTGTGTACTCTAAAAAAAAGTTTGATGTACTAATATGTAAATTAGTACATATTAGAGCAAGTTTTTTTTTTTTTTTTTTCCCACTGATGTATCCATGGTTCAGAATAGTGTCTAACACTTAATAGGTGCTCAATAGACATTTGTTGAATGAATGAATCAATGAATAAGTAAATGAAGGAATGGAGAAAATTTAAATCTTTGTGGCAAATATCAGTAGCCCAGAGAAAGAAAATATATGCAAGTTTGAATAGAAATTATTTTTCCTATTATCTCTGATTTACAGAATGATCAAGTCTCGGCCTCTGGATTATACCTTCGTTCCTCGAACATGGATCTTCCCTGCTGAATATACTCAATTCCAAAATTATGTGAAAGAATTGAAGAAAAAACGGAAGCAGAAAACTTTTATAGTGAAACCAGCCAATGGTGCAATGGGTCATGGGTAGGTTTGCTTTTATTTGGAATATATAAAAATAAAAAAAATTTGGGAATAGGGAGAATAAATGTGCATAATTACTCATGGTTGAGTACCAACATGAAAAAATAATGAAATAAGTTTCTAACTATTGCATTTTTGGAACCAAATATTTAATGATCTCTAGTCTTTTAAACTCTCCCACAGGCTTCAGTAATTCAATTAAAAAATTTAATCAACAGGTTGTGAGGCTTTAATAGGAGATAACAAAATATAAGGGGAAAAAGCTATTTTGTGTTTTTTTCTAAAACATAAAACTCACATTTATAATAATTTCAATAGGCTTGGAGAGTAAAATCAGTTGCTACAGTAGAGCTACAACTGACTTGGAGAAAGAAATGAAAAGGGAGTTATTCTTTTCATAGCTAGAAATCTTGAAGGAAAATATGTATCTTCTTTGCTTTTGAATAAGTTTTTTCTTTATGTAGCCATGGTAATTGGATTAAAAATGAGTGGAACACATTTTAAACTGAAGTTCCAAGAACTAGACATGTTAACTGAGAATAGAATGTGCAAGTAATATTCTTGTTTCCTTTTGCTTATGTTAGTTTTCTGCAATGTACTTTTTCGAAGAAAATGTGGCTGAGGCTGCTTTTAATAAAATACACTTGGCAGGGCACGGTGGCTTATGCCTGTAATCCCAGTACTTTGGGAGGCCGAGGCAGGTGGATCATGAGGTCAGGAGACTGAGATCATACTGGCTGGTGAAATCCCGTCTCTACTAAAAATACAAAAAATTAGCCAGGTGTGGTGGAGGGCGCCTGTAGTCCCAGCTACTCAGGAGTCTGAGGTGGGAGAATGGTGTGAACCTGGGAGGCAGAGCTTGCAGTGAGCCAAGATCGCGCTCCAGGTTACTGCACTCCAGCCTGGGCGACAGTGCGGAATTCTGTCAAAAAAAATAAAAAAAATAAAAAAATGCACTTGAGTCATTTTAATTTAAAATGCTATAGGAAAAAAGATATTTGAAAATATAGCTACCAGGTAAATTATTGTTCAGAATTTTTCTTTTAACTTTTAATCATAACTTAATAATCCAATCATAAATTACTTGCAAATGTGCTTTGGTAATTTTTAACTAATAGTATTAATGGGAATTTTATACCAATTGCTTAATGCTGAGTTGGCTGTCTCTGTTAGCATTAAAGGAATGTTTCTGGTGGTAAAGAATTGATTTTTCACATTTTTCTCTATTTTAGTGTTAAAAATTTAATATTAAAATATCTATATTTATATACTTATATTTGATATTAAAACATAAATAATAATCTTTTAATTTATTTTGATGGCAATATAAACAAATAGCTGGAAAAGCAGATAACTGAAAGGGCATTATGTGTTCCCAGGGTTTATCTCATGTAATGCAGTAGTACCTAGGTAAAGAACACCCCTCTCATCTATTGAATTGTATCTGTTTCCTTGCTAATCTTCTGTCTAGTTATTTTGTCCATTATTGAAAGTGGAGTATTGAAGAATCCAGCTGATATTGGTGAAGTATTTCTCCCTTCAGTTCTACCAGTGTTTGCTTCATGTATTTTGGAGCTCTGTTATTAGGCACGTAAATGTTTCTAATTGTTACATATTCTTGAGGAATTGACTTTTAAAAAATCAGTATATAATGTGATTCTTTGTCTCTTATAACAGTTTTGCCACTCCAGGTTACTGTTTTATTGCAATATCTTTTCCATCCTTTCACTTTCAATCTATTTGAGTCTTTGACTTTAAAGGGTGTCTCTTGTAGACAGCATATTGGTGGACCATGTTTTTTAAAAATTCATTCTACCAAGCTCTGCCTTTTATTGGAGAGTTAATCTATTTACATTTAATGTAATTACTGAAAAAGAAATATTTACTTAGGCCATTTTGCCACTTGATTTATGTATCTTGTAGTTTTTGTTCCTCAATTTCTCTGTATTGTCCTGTTTTGTGTTAAGTAGATATTTTCTTCTGTACCATTTTAATTCCCTTGTCATTTCTTTTACTATGTATTGTTGAGTTTTAAAAAATGATTACCCTGGAATTACCATTATCATCTTAATTTATAACAGTCCAGTCTATATTAATACCAACTTAGTTTCAGTAGTGTATAAAAACTTTGTTCCTGTATAGATTTACTCCCTTTATGTTGTTATTGTCACAAATTATATCTCTGCACCTTCTGTGTCCATTGGCATAGATTTATAACTATTGTTTTAAGCAGTTGTCTTTTAATTCATTAGGAAAAATGAGGAGTTAAAAACCAAAACTACAATAAGAGAGACTTTTTTGTTTTTTGATATGGAGTCTCACTCTGTCACTCAGTCACCCAGGCTGGAGTGCAGTGGTGTGATCTTGGCTCACTGCAACCTCTGCCTCCCAGGTTCAAGTGATTCTCCTTCCCCAGCCTCTTGAGCAGCTGGGATTACAGATGTATGCCACCATGGCTGGCAAATTTTTGTATTTTTAGTGGAGATGGGGTTTCTCCATGTTGGCCAGGCTGGTCTCGAACTCCTGACCTCAGGTGATCTACGTGCGTCAGCCTCCCAAAGTGCGAGGATTACAGGTATGAGCCACCATGCCCAGCCAGAACTTTTGTATTTACCTGAGTAGTCACCTTTCTGGTGTTCTTTGACAATTTGATTATAGTATATCTTGATATGGATCTCTTTGAGTTTATCCTACTTGGAGGTAATTGAGCTTTTTGGATGTGTAGATTAATGTTTTTATCAAATTGGGAAGTTTTTTGCCAGTATTTCTTCAAATATTCTTTGAATTTTTTTTCTTTGTCTTTTCTCCTTCTGATACTCCTATTGTGTGTGTTGCTGTGCTTGATGGTATTTCACAGATTTTGTAGGCTCTCTTCATTTTTCTTCCTTTTTCTTTCTGTTCCTCAGACTAGATAATGTCAGTTGGCTTATCCTCAAGTTTTCTGATTCTCTTTATGCCTTGTCAAGTATACTGTTTATCTCCTTTAGTGAATTTCTTTATCTCAGTTATTATACTTCTCAACTCTAAAATTTCTGTTTAGTTCCTTTATTTTTCCTTAATTTTTTATCACTACTAATATTCCCTATTTAGTGAGACACTGTTCTCATAGTTTATTTCAGTTCTTCATACATAGTTTCTGTTAGCTCTTTGAATAAATTTTAAATGGTTGATTATCCAGTAAGCCCAATGTCTGGGCTTCCTCGTGACAGTTTCTATTCATTGATAGTTTCCCTGTATATGGGCCATACTTTCTTTTTCCTTTGCATGCCTCATAATATTTTGTTGAAAACTGAACATTTTGAGTATTATACTATAGCAATTCTAGAAATCAGACTCTCCCCTTCTACGTAATTTGTTGTTGCAGCTCATTGTAGTAGTTGTAGTCTGTGTTCTTTGCTGTGTATGGCCACTGAAGTTCCTGTTCTGTTAGCTCAGTGGTCAGCTAGTAATTGGACAGAGATTTCCTTAAACAGAGCAAAACAAACAACAAAAAAGCCCTCAATTTTTGTAGATGACTGTGTGTGTGATTGCTGGGACGTGCCTTCAGCACGCAAACAAATAATTTACAACTCTGCCTTAGCCTTAATTTCCTGCTTGTACAGAGTCTGATGGTTAGCCAGAAGGGACAGCTTAGGGCCTTCTCGGGTCTTTCTTGAGCATGCTGCTAACCTTGGGCATGTAACTGGTCATCTAGATTCCCAAGAATATGTCAGAGCTTTTCAAAGTTTCAAAGATGCTCATTGCTCAGCCCTTCCTCCCAGTCTTTTTAATTGGTCTATTGTCTGCCCACCTGCTGCCCTCGACAACGTAAACAGTAAATGTTTCCAACAATTGTCTCTGAAAGTAGTTGCCTCAGCACTGGTAAAGTTCCAAGTTAGGCAAGATGAAAGCAAGCCCTTTGAGGTCCTCCAGGAAGCCACCAGACAGGTCAAAACAACCAACCATAAGAATAGCCCATTCTACCCAGTTCAGAACCAGTACTGGTATTGAAAATAAGGCTGTTCAAGGCTGCCGCTGAGCTGTGAGTGGATGATGGGACTAGATTAAGTTAAAGTGTTACAAAGCTCTTTGGCACAGATCCAGCTGGTTTTTCTTAGTTAAGTATTCCATTTGCTGCAAGCCTTTGCTTAGTTTGTGGGGTTACAAAAAGTTGATTCCTATGATTTCTTTTGCTCTTCATTGCTTTTGTGGAGGGACAGACTTTTGGAGTCCCTTACTCCACTATTTTCCACTTGAGTATATCTGTAACTTTTTAAACATCTTGCTCTATGTCAAATCATTCTTTTAATTTTTTTCTTTAAACATAGGATTTCTTTGATAAGAAATGGTGACAAACTTCCATCTCAGGATCATTTGATTGTTCAAGAATACATTGAAAAGCCTTTCCTAATGGAAGGTTACAAGTTTGACTTACGAATTTATATTCTGGTTACATCGTGTGATCCACTAAAAATATTTCTCTATCATGATGGACTTGTGCGAATGGGTACAGAGAAGTACATTCCACCTAATGAGTCCAATTTGGTAAGTGATACCAGACAGAACTTATGTTTTCATTCAACATTTTTCCTATAAAATATGTTACTTTACCCTTTCTCTGCACTTGTAAAGGGAAATGCTTAGAGCTTTCGTAATAGATTAATAAACTCCCTTTCTCAAATTGGCCTAGAATAAATGGATGTTCAACATATACTTTTTAAAGCTTTCATTAGGCATATAGATTGTATGAATGAAAGTTCCTCCTCTCGGGTTTTGTGGTCTAGAAGAATTGTGTGCATAAGTAAGATTGCTTTTAACTTACAAGCAGCTTTGTGGACATTAGAAAATAAAGGTATCTGCTAATTGAAGGCTAACTGGGAAAAAGTACCCTCTCTGTGCTGTGTACCTTGTGCTGTGAGCACAAGGCTGGATTTCAAAGCAAACATCTGTGTGCAGTGGCCCTGTATAGAAATGACTATATTATAAATGATACTAATATGCAATGATTCTTGATTCAGTATAATAATGATACTAGTATGCAGTGGAGAAGTACAGATTAAGTGTTTTGGAGCTGTGTTGGGGCAGTTTGTGTTCAGCTTCTCATGGAGGAGGTGGCATTTGAGCAGGCTTTGTGTAACACGTAGGGTGTGAACATGTTGAACGTGGGAGAAAGTATATGAAATGGAAAAGCGAAAGTTATCAGAAAGTAGTTATTAATTTCTGTTGCAATAAAAGAGAAGTAAGGCTGTCAACTTACATTGACTAATGTGAGGTTGAGACAAATGAGCAGTTTCAGTGTGCATTTTAAAGCCTGTTAAATGGAGCTTTGTGTAGATATTTTTCAATTAAGACTTTTTTTGTGCAGCCCTAACATATTTATAAAAGTTATAACTATAATTTATCATGAAGATAACAACTGTAATTTGTAGCTTATAAAAGTTAAATTATAATTTATTATGCATACTTAAACTTTAGTTAACCTCTAAACCTATTTTTGGATGTAACTAACTATAGTTAAAATTACAATTAATTGTTTTCCAACTTGTCAAAGACCTGGTTACTGTTCTCCCCTAATATTATGTACACAATTAACTCCATTAAATGTGGTCATTTTTTCAACATTAAATAATGGCTGATCATAAATGGTACTATGTTCAGTAAAATGAAAAATGTTGTAAACCTGGCAAAGGAAGAATAAGGAAACTGTCAAACCTTTCATAGGAAAAGAAGTTAAAAGAAAGAAACATTATTAAAGGTTATAAGGTCTAGATAAAGCCAATCACCAAGTAATGTTTGAACTCTACCACATTTTGGGCATTGTGCTAGTTCTTAAAATACAGTGACCAGACAGATACAGTGCTTGACCTCACAGAAGCAACAGTTTAGTGGGGAGGCAGAAAATAAAATAAGCAATTATAATATCTGATGGTAAGTGTGATGGTGTAAGAAACTGAAGGTGCTATGGCAGTGCATAGCAGGGGCACATAACCCAGTTGGAAATAAAGGTTAGAGAGGGAGTGTTTTATAAATTGAAATCTGAATAATGAGGAGTTAGCCAGGTTCGGGTGCAGTGTAGGGTTGGATGGAGCTCCAGGCAAAAGAATGGCTCAGAGGTAAGACAGAGTATGACATGTCTGGAGAAAGCAGACAAGGTCAGTTTGGCTAAAGTATAGAATAAGGAGTGACTGTTCAGAGATGAGGATGGTGAGTCCTAGAAGCCAGATCCCTTAAGGCTTTGTAGGCCTTGTCTAGGATTTTAGAATTTATCTTAAGATAAAAGGAAGGATTGAAAGGTTTTACACAAACAAAAGAAGGAATGTCCCCTGGTCTGGAATGTGAGATGGGGGTGGAGATGGATGGAAATGATTAGAGTCAGAGAGACAAGAAGTTACATATATTTTGAATAACATGTAAAGTATTCTAGTCTGACCACATATGGAAGGAAAAAGGACTTAAATTGAAATAGTAGCAGTGGGTCCGGACCAAGAATAAGAGCATGGATTTGAGATACATTTAAGATAACATGGATAACGTTGATATAATATGGTCACAGGTTGGATTTGTGGAATGAGAGAAAGGGAAAGAGAAATCAAGAATAAAACTCAGATTTCTGACATCTGATGGATGGTGTATTAGGGAATGGTGATAAGGGAATACAGTAACTATTAAAGGTTTTGTGGAAAGTGGATGTATTCAGTTTAAAGGCCTGTGTGACCTCCAAATGGATCTGTTCTGTAGGCATTTGATTATACAGTATAAGTTTGAAGTTCGAAAGACATTTCTGAACTACAAACATAATTTGAGACTTGTCAATACATAGATTATACTTTAAATAATTGGCATAGGTAAGAGTGGATTATATATATGTAAGGTGGGAGTGATCTTTTGATAGTATTGGAAAGAATAAGACTTGGAAGCTCTTTTGGGTGATAAAGTGCTTTATTCTAATGTCCTATGTGTATACAATTAGCTTAAATCCAGTGGGATTAATCTCAATGAGAGATTGAGAGAAAGGAAGTGTGGCCTCTAGGTCTCATTTTGCTATGTGCTTTTGAATCACATAAGTTCCTGGCTTTAGTTTTTACATATATAGAAAAAAGATGTTCTCCTACATAAATGTCTATATCACTCATAGATCTCTAGAATTTCGTGATTGAATTTCTAGGTTGAGATGAAAATATTAAAAAGTGAAATACAAAAGTCTGTAAAGTGAGATCACGGTTATGTTAAAGGTAAGTTTAGAAGAAAACACTAGAAAAATTAAACCAAAGTGCTCTCATTGGTTGTTTCTGGATGGCAGCTTACTACATATTTTTTCCTTCTTCCTATTTCAAATTTTTAAAATAGTGAGCATGTATTTTATATTGGGCATGTATTTTATGTATGTATTATTTCTATAAGGATTAAATGTTCATCAACTACGTATAAGCAGATTATAAGACAGAATTTCAAACATTGAAATATAATAAACATTCTGTTCTTGCTACCAATGTAGTGGTTGGCCAATCCTTGCAGATTGCTATATGGTTCATAGCTGCTTTTGGTTCTATTTCTTGCAAATGACTAACTGGCAGTGAACTGCTTAGATGCCTATTTTTGTCAAGGTAAATGTGAAGTTGTGGAATTTCCAGTCCATTTACAAAGATACTGTTTAAGAAAAATGCAAAGTTTCCTTACTTAATTTTTCACTAGAATAGCTAGTGTTGTTGTTAGTATTATTAATTTTAAGAAACTCTTGCCGAATACAGACTTCCTTACAAGATTATTTTCCAAACCTCTTTTTAGAAGTTAAGAAAATTTGTATTTTGGAAACTAGGAAGTGCTCCGGCTTGATTAATTTCCTTTTTCTTTAAATTAAGCACTTAAAATTAGGTGAGCATAAGATTTATGCTTTTTCTTTTAAGTATCATTTAATTTAAAGCTTTTCCTGTTTCTAAGGATAGAGACTGTTGTTTATTTTGTTGTCTTTGTATCCACAGTGCCCAGCAGAGACTGCTGCAGATAGTAGGTGTTCCTTAAATATTGTTTAATGAATGAAAAAAATAAATTCTTAATTAGTGGTAGGCACATGGATTAATAAACAACATGTACTCAAATGATCATTTCTGCCTCCTTGCTTCAAAGATTTCAATACCATAGGCCTAAGGAACTGCAGCAAAAATAAAATATGACATGAATATAGTTGGCTATTAACAAATCAAAATAATAATCACGTGAATGAAGTATATTTTAATTGTGATGTAACTTTGCTATCTAAAGTAATCTTTAGGATCATGAGGAGGGTAGGAATTAAGGATAGATTTTTATGAATGCTTGTGCTAGCTGGATAAAAAGCCATTAGATATATATTAATTGACAACTGTGAGGAGTTTTAAATTTTGAATTCTTTTTCAATTTAAGGAAAATAGTATCAAAAAATGTAAGATTATAACAAGACAAAAATGTAGAGCTCCAGTATGGAACACGATACTGTACTGGACACTCGCACAGTATTATGTGGTACATTCTGTCTGCTGACTGTAAGTGCACTCTGGTACCAAGCTAAAGGGGCCTCCTAGTCGGTATGGGTGTGCAGAGGTTGTGTTTGGTAGTCCTGCCTCTCTATGTGATTTACTTGAGTTTTCATTTTTTATTTTTCTTGAAAAAGACATAGAATGCTCTCTCAGAAAATTCCTTTCCCAAAACAGATTTGAGTGAAAACTCTCAGAGCCAAAAACATTAAAAACAAACAAATTAACAAGAACAAACTCAGATCATTTTTCTTGCTTAGCAATATGTAGTTTCACATTTTAATTACTATATATTCTTATTAATTTGATACTTTTTAATGGTAGACATATTTTGAATAATATGTAAAGTAACTCTGTAGATGATTACATTCTCAACCCTTTTAAGGGAAATGTGCCATTCCATTTAATTGGGATATTATCTAAATAATCATGAAATTGTTCATCTATATAGTTTAAACTTTAAAACTTTTTTTAGTCTTTGAGTGTCTATTTTTCCTCTGAAACTTTGCAGTTCTAGGATGTCATAGGTGGTAACCACTTTGGTTCTTTCTTGTTACAGACCCAGTTATACATGCATCTGACAAACTACTCCGTGAACAAGCATAATGAGCGTTTCGAACGGGATGAAACTGAGAATAAAGGCAGCAAACGTTCCATCAGATGGTTTACAGAATTCCTTCAAGCAAATCAACATGATGTTGCTAAGTTTTGGAGTGATATTTCAGTAAGATTATGCCATTCCACAATTATAATGGTCTGTCCTCAGCAATAACTTGAAGCACCATCAGGCCATGAAAGTTATTAAGAGTTGATTGAACTTGGTTCCCTATAATTGAGAGGACCAGAGAGAAAAAAACAGGCCATTACACAGCCTACAGATTAACAACAGGGATGCATTCTGAGAAATGCATCCTTGGGTGACTTTATCATTGTGCAGACATCACAGTTTGTACTTACACAAACCTAGAATAGGAATAGCCCACTACACACCTAGGCTATCATATAGCCTGTATATGGTATAGTCTGTGGCTCCTAGTCTACAAACCTGTACAAAACATTACTGTACTAGGCTGAGCACAGTGGCTCACACCTGTAATCCCACCACTTTGGGAGGCTGAAGCGGGCGGATCAGGTCAGGAGTTCGAGACCAGCCTGGCAAACATGGTGAAACCCTATCTCTACCAAAAATATAAAAAATTAGCTGGATGTGGTGGCGCGTTCCTGTAATCGTAGCTACTCAGGAGGCTGAGGCAGGAGAATTGCTTGAACGCGGGACGTGTAGGTTGCAGTGAGCCAAGATTGTGCCACTGCACTCCAGCCTGGGCAACAGAGCAAGATTTGGTCGCAAAAAAAAAAAAAAAATTTACTGTACTGAATAGTGTAAGCGATTGTAATACAATGGTAAAGATTGTATACCTAAACATGGAAAAGGTACACTAAAATACAGTATTATAATCTTATGTGATCCCTGTTGAATGTGCTATGCATTGTACACCAAAATGCTGTTATGTGGCACATGACTCTATTCACCCTTGTTTATTTTGTTGACATTTTTACCTTACTTTCTAGATCACCGGCCATAAATCCAAAGGTCCTTAGGTGTCAGACAAGTAAGAAGGAGTGAAGTGGTCTCTAGATAGAAGAAACTAGGGTGTTCTGGGAACTGTGATAATTTGAAAGTCAGGAGAGGTCTGAAGGAGGTAGCCACCACTCAGCACCAGCTTACTGGTGCCAGTGATATTTTAGGCCCAGTGAAGCTCATTCTTCTAATTTCTTGATAAATTACATGTAAATGGCATAAATGACATAAATGATTTTAAATGTTGGCAATGGACTCAAAAATTTTAAAGATGTTGAGACTTAACAAACAAAAATGTCATCTAGATTTGGTCAGATACCCACCAATTTGTTAACTTTCATTTATAACTTCCTGAGAGATGAAATGCATGTAAATGAGAAATTGGATCATAACAATGCTGCATTTATTTGTTTATGTAATTATGTTCTCAAGGCCAATTTCGTGGAAATTCCAAAAACCATTCTAACGACAGTTTACTATCATAGTGAGTCAGAAGCATCACAATGGTGAAATTCAGTGATTTTGGACCATAGTTCATTGATGGAAGATCATACCATCTTCCATCTGATGGTAATTCAGTGAATTGGTCTATTGCTCAGTGGGACCAAGAAAGTTTTATATACCCTCTGGCATTCTTTTTTTTTTTTTTTTCCTGTACACATTTGTAACCCTCATATGGAATTTGGTTCTTTGGGGACATGTTTGTGAAAAGGTAGAACCTGTTGGGCTGCTTTGGTGAGGCATATATGGAGAGAATCAGGGAGAATAATGAGGGTCGTTAGCTTTACATATATTGGTTTTAAGTGGCGTTTTTTCCTCACAATTGAATTAAGAGAAGGTATACAAGCAAGACTAATACTAATGAGAGGATATGGAAATTAACTTTCTGTTAGGACCTGAAGTATAATTTTTAGATATGACCCAAACATAGCCAATGTGGGCCTATTAAGCTCTGACACATTTCATGGTCTTGTCTATAGGTGAGTAAATTTTGCATCTTTCTTGGCTATGTTAGTAAGAATGCATATTAATCATCTATAAACAATCAGTTAATAAACCTAGCTTTTTCAAGTACTTTTATTATAATTATCTTGTCAAACACCTGTCTGTATTTATGTAATTACTTGAAAATTGGCTGTCTTTATTAAGAATTGGTATACTTTATATAGATAACTGTTTAAGGTAAATCAATAGGATAGTATAAAAAGAGAATGACAGGAGGAGGTGGAGAAAGCAATTATGCAGTAAATTTTTATCTTGATGTCTTAGTTTACAAATTTCCTGAATTTAATTTATAACTTATTTTTAATAACCTCTTTTTGGGGGACAATTTCTCCAAAAAGTAACTATCAGTATATAAAAAGTAGCATTCATCAATACCCTGTGTGAAGAACAGAGCTGTGTACTTTTGTTCTGGTCAGTAATAAAAATCAGTAGAAAATCAAGCCATGGAGATTAAAAATGAGCATAATCATTAAAAAAAATCCTTACTGCGTTTTGTGTACCTAAGGTATAAATCTACAAATCACATTTCAAAGCAGTGATATTATGTTGTAAATTCTCAAAAACAGTAGTGGAATTTCGTTTGTGTTTGTTTATATGACTCCTGATTTTCACTTCTGCTGAAAACTTGCCTTTACAATCTAAAAGCAGGTTATTTTCTACATAGCAAAAACAGATTTGTAATTCAGGGTCTGTTGATTAATAATCAGTCCCCACCCTCTCCCTCAGCCTATACTGTTCCATACAGACACTTATCAATCAAAGTTGTAACTTTTTCCTGCTCTCAAGTGGTTTCAGTAATATTGTCGAAGATTTATATAAAGTGACTTTTTATCATTTATTTTATGTACTACGGTGCTGTCATGAATTTGTTACCTTGAACAAAATGTTTTGAAAACAGCCTCTCATGGGACCTCTGATAGTTATTCCCAAATATGAACTGCATTGTGGTTCTGGGTAACAGTGAGGTTAACTTCTGTCTTCTCTTTTATCACTCATATAATAAATATGTTCCACCAAGTAGTGGAGTATTTGAGTCTAACCTGACATATGAGGTGGAATTCTAGAGGAATGATAGAATAACAGTAACAATAATAGTACTCTGGGCACTATGCTAAGAGTTTTACATGGAATCTCATTTTGTTCTTACATTAACCTTTTGCAGATTATATTTAGGAAAAATGAGACTCACAAAGTTTAAGCAACAGGACTGAGGTTGCACAGCTAGCAAGTTACAAACCCAGGAAGAAACACAAGAAGCCTGATTTTAGAGCCAGGTTCTTAACTGTCTTTTTCTATTGCCTATACCTGTAGAGAGGGAGTTAAAATGACAATGTCTTCTGAGCAAAAATAAGTGAGACAGCTTTTCTCCTACAGCTTGTTCTGAAACTTCAGTAAAACAGCTTTTTAAAAATAAGGGTTAATAACTCACCCCAGTAGTATTATGTGATTTCTCTCAGAAAATATTGAGAGCCAATCTTTTAATTGGTAACACTCTTCTCAGATAAAACTTATACACTACAAAATCATCACTGAATAAAGAAACTCAACTCTCATAGATTTTGTCTTCCAGCCCTTTCAGCCTTTATCTAAGTAGAATTTCTATACTGGTGTTTAGGAAATAACTTACTCTCCTTGGAATTTTTCCTCCCTATCACCTTCATCTCTTCTGGATGGGGCTAGCATATGCTCCTACCTTACTTATTTTTAACTTGTTTTAACAGCTGCCTTACTTGTTTTAACATATAAACAAGTATGAATAACTTGTTTACAAAGTAAACAAGTTACTTGGATTTACTTGGATATCTACTGAATGCCAGCTACTATTGTAGGCACTGGGAATGGTGTTATAAATAAGTCAGACAAGGACCCTGCTCTAATGTAAAAAGAAAAATATCAACTGGTTATATGCTGTGTGTAGTGGTGCAGTAAGAAATGAAGGGTGGCTACTTTTAACTTGGGGATTGGGAAAGCCTTTCTGAATGTCTTAAGAGCCAGACTTGCAAATATAGGGGAAAGAGTATTCCACAAGAGGGAACAGCTAATGCAAAGGACTTAAGATAGGAAGAAGTGTCACTTACTTGAGGAACCCAAAGCAAGCATGAGGAGTGCAGTGGGCAGGGGTAAGAGTGAAGAATGAAGTTAGATCTGTGTCAGGGGCTAGATGCCACAGAGCTTTGTAAACTTGGTCAGGCTGCCAGTTTGTGGGCCCTGGTTATATTTACATATATGAAATGAGACACAAAGGCATTTTCACCTGTTTTATCACAATCTTATAGGAATTGGTGGTAAAGACCCTGATTGTAGCAGAACCTCATGTCCTGCATGCGTATCGAATGTGTAGACCTGGTCAACCTCCAGGAAGCGAAAGTGTCTGCTTTGAAGTCTTGGGATTTGATATTTTATTGGATAGAAAACTAAAGCCATGGCTTCTGGAGGTAAGGCATTCTTTAAGAAAAAAAGAGGAGTTATCACTGTCCTTATGTATTAAAATAAATGCTTTAAAAATCTGTACTTAACACAGTTGTCCCATTAACTGTCCAGAATGAAGCCGGAATAGAGTAAGTGAGAAGAAGAGGATAAAAATTCAGGGACTACAATAGTTCTAAGAATGAATCAAAGTGTTTGATATTACTTGTCCCAAATTAGTGCCAAGTGAATTTCTAGGCCAGGTATTTGGGATTGAAGTGTGAAGGTGCTTTTACTGATTTGTTGCTTACTTGCTCTACTATTTTCTCAGCCTCCTGGCTTCTACCACGTTATGAGGTCTGGATAGCGTCTCTCCTCTCTGTGGGTGCCTGGGCTTCAGAATCTTGCCTTCAGTGTGTCTCCCCTTCAAACTCTCTGAGAGGCTCCAATTGGTTCATTAATCAGTGTTCAGTATCCGCTACCCCAGGTGGTAAATGTCTCCTTTAAGGCCATGCTATATACCTGGGGTTTCCCTCAGGGAGACTGTCAACTGTATGCCTTCAGGTGTGCTGCCAGTCCCTGGTAGAGAGTTATCATTATTTTTCTTTAATGATAAAAGGTCATGTAACACATACGAAATAGTAAAAGGGAGAAAGTAAAAATTATCTCTGTTGACAATTTTTGTATTTTTTCCTGCTAGTTACATTTATATTACCCAGAAGAAACCTTAGAAGTCATGTGGTCCAGAAGATCCCATCCAGCAGTTCCTTTTAAGCTCCTTGATCTGGGGTTACACACCTTCTCGTGGCTGCTTAAATATCATGTTTGGGAAACTTAATCAGGAACATATTGCTATAGAAGATGTCATCAACCACTACCTTTCATTTTAAATCAATTGTCTCTCTTTTTGTTAGTGATTTGTAAGTTAGAAGTTGTGTGTGTAATATCACAGATTGCATAAGCAAATTGAATGAGTGGTAGGTGAGATGAAGATACTAAAAATACATTTCCAAGAAATTATACTTTTCTAATTTGAGAGTGAAAGATTGTGTGTGTGTGTCTGTGTGTGTGTGTGTGCGCGCGCACGCCTGTGTGTGGTCACATCTACTTTAAACAAGAACATGTATCGTGTCTCCAAGGAAATACAGTTCTCTCTGTTGTATATTCAGACTTTGCTTCCTCCATTCCTTGGATATGAAAACATTTTACTATGCACTATGGACCCTTCATCTTGCTAAGGCCTGAAATTTGCTTTAGATTTCTTGCTTTTTCTGCAGCAGTCCTTTCCTGTTCTTAGCTATAATATTGTCTTCTGCCCCTGTACTTTTCTTTTGTCATTGATAGAGTGGGGAAAAAGTGAGGCACATGCGTAAGGAGGATAGCAGGAAATAATGACTTTATAGATCTCTTAGTTTCCTTTTTGGGAAAAAAAACATTTGCTTCACTAGAGCTTTCCATTAGCTTGCTAAATCAGAAGTGACTGAATGGTTGAATTCTGGATTTTACAAGATTCAAAATAACCATTGTTTGCATGAATGTTTCTTCATTCTTTACTCTTTCCTTCATTGTTTCTAGATCAATCAGAACCATTAAAACACTCCACAATAACCAAGAGCTGTGGATAATGAACATTTGTTATATTAAAACGGTTAAAAGAATCTTCAGTCTTGCCTTGTGTTTTGCTCCCTGCTGAAATTTTAGTGGGGCTAATATACATTGTTATAAACCTTTTGGCGCCATCAAGTGGAATAAGGTAGAAGGTGCTTCTGGGTATGTGATAACTTTTAGTTAAACAGAGTAATTTCAGGGACTGGTTGCTGGTGGTAGAATTGCACAAATTTTCATAAGTAGAAAACATTTTTTTGGAAAAACATGGAAATTGGGTGGAGTATGAATATACCACCAATAGTTTAAGTACTCTTAAATTAAACAGGAACCTGCTAAGTTATAGTCATTGTCTTAGGTGGTGGGGATACAAGAAGACAGAATACTTGCCCTGGTGTAGCCATTATTCAGATGTGCATTTTATGGTAATAGTTATGAGTACTAGTAGGTAAAAGGGAAATAACAAAAACGATAGCATGATTAATATCTCTGCGTACCTGTGTGTATTGGAGAGTTAAAAAAAAGCTTTGCAGAAGAAACACCTGAGCAAAGTTTGTAGGGCTGCAGAAGAGTGGGGTAGGGGCTAGGGGCTGAGAGAGATAAAGTAGGGGTGGGAAAGGCTGTGGTGCAGAGGAAACAGCACTAACTTAGGAGCACAGAAGCTATTATGGATACTTTAATTTGTGGAAAAAGTGATTGTTGTTTGTTTTGATAAAACTATTTTTAGGACTGTTGAAAATAGTGTTTACTAATTTAATATATTTTATAATAATTTTCATTTTTAATGCATTTATAAGCTGTTGAATTTTGAGATTTTAACATCTACTATGTTTTGTCTGTTTTAGAGTTGGGATAGGAAATGAGAACCAAATAAATCATCTCACTATAGAGGAGAATTTTGGCTGGGTGGAACGCTAATTTTTAGTTTCTTCTGTCAGCCATTTGTGGTTCTTCTATTTTTTTTTTTTTGTTTACGTTTCTCATAAAACTTAAAAAAAAAGAACAACCCTGAATGAAAACTTAAATTGAAAAAGTTTTCCTGCCTTTCCACATATTATTAACAGTTTATCTTGTGTGGGTATACCTCTTCACAGACCAATTTATCTTATAGTAGAGGGAAAAATTTGAAATAGGTAAGGAGAGAGAGAGAGAGATTGAGATCTGAGATGGCTTTATACTGAGACCTCAGCACCATCCTGGAGGAGGGATATGCCTGACACAATTCCACACTGAAATTTGGAATGGAAACTCTGGGGAATTCTACAAAGACAGATAACATTCCAATGTACCGCTTACTCATCAGTTCTTTAATGTCTGGTTTATTTTGTAACCATGTAACATATAGTGGCAACACCATCATTAATTGTATTATAAACTCCAGATATTTGAATCAGTATGGTTGAAACTTTTTTCCTATAAGATATATTACTTTACCCTTTCTCTGCACTTGTAAAGGGAAATGCTTAGAGCTTTCGTAATAGATTAATAAACTCCCTTTCTCAAATTGACCTGGAATAAATGGATGTTATTGCCATTTCTAAGCTATTTCCTTCTCCTTGAGACTATATCACAAATACAGGAATGTGTCTGTCACCTTCTAAATCAGAAATCAACAAAGGAATCAAAATACAACATGGCATATCTCTATAAAAGGAGTACCATACATCCATCAAAATGATGGCATGATGAAAGATTTTCATGATACATTATTAAGAGAAAAGCTTGGAATGTAAAATAAAGTATGGTTCGTATAGATATGCATTTGGAAGGTAAAATGAATATTTTAAATATGTATACATAGAAAATATCTGGAATACTATCTACCATGTGGTTAACAAGACACTAAGTGTTAAGTAGTGGGATTACAGGTAATCTTTTGTTACTTGTTTTTCTTCTTTTTACTTATTTTTCTGCGGTGAACCTGTGACACATTTCTAATTAAAGATGTTGTATTCCTGGGTAATTTCTTGATTATAATGTGATATTTCTTCAGGTGCAAGTTGTAGAATGCATGCTTTCAATTGTTTTGTCTCTTGTGGTGACAGATGTGTATAACTGTGACTAGTAACTGTGATATTTCTTCAGGTGCAAGTTGTAGAATGCATGCTTTTAATTGTTTTGTCGCTTGTGGTGACAGATATATAATTGTGACTAGTGTGTGTATATATATATATATATACACACACACACACACACACATATATTTGAGATAGCCTAAGGGATTAGTTGGTGGTCAAGAAGCTAAGCTGTTGTGTTGAACTCAGCAGTGTTCTAACCAACTGATTTAACTGATTAAGAAATTTTCTTAAACATCAGCTATTCCAGTTATATTTTTATAACAATGACAACAGTAACAAGACTCAACAAAGACAAAAAAACACTCCAGCTCTTTTATTTTTCATCTTAATGAATTCCTGAAGATCTGAAGCAGTGAAAAGGGAGCACTGATAGTTTCTATATTTTAAATATATAGATGTATATAATTATTACTGTGTTGGTATAATTATTACTGTGTTGGTAACATGAATATCACTATTTCCTTTTTGTTAGGCTAAATCACTTTTAACTTTCCTAAACTTAAGAAACCTAAATTGCATGGGGTTATGGAGAGAGTGGAATGGAAGGAGAGGTCAGCTTATACTGACAGTAAAGCTCCTGAACTAAGGCAGCAGTGAGAAGGAGATGGTGCCAGTAGTCAATCCCTTGCAATTTGTTGACCTAGGGTGATGCGGAATGGAGATGTGGCAATAATAACTGGGCCATCTACCATGTAAAGCTTTGAGGTTTATTGTAGGATTGTTCTACTGGCTAGAGATCCCACATTAAATTAACAAATATGTATTGAGTATTTATTTACCTTCCAATATTGTTTTCTTTGTAAATTTCAGATTAACCGAGCCCCAAGCTTTGGAACTGATCAGAAAATAGACTATGATGTAAAAAGAGGAGTGCTGCTAAATGCACTGAAGCTACTAAACATAAGGTAAGGTAAAATATTTTCTCTATCTTTTGGGCATTTATCTCCACATATGACATAGATTAATCATTTGTACATAAAACTGGCTTTTCAGAATAGTATTTTTTATTTTTATATTTTGTAATTTTCATTTCTTGATTCCATCCATTCTATATTTTTCATTTCTTGATTCCATCCGTTTTGTAATTTTTATTTCTTGGTTCCATCCATTTTGTATTTTTCATTTCTTGATTCCATCTATTCTTTAAACTCATATAGTTAAAAAAAAATCTTTCCTCCGTACTCCTGTATACTGCTTTTCCTGCTTCCCAGGCAACAGTCTGTACCTGCAGTAAATGAAGTTAAATTTCAATGTAGATATAATTATTTAATATAGTGTACAAGATTAAGTTGGTAAATACTTTAAGAGACCATCTAGATTATCTTCCTCATCTTATAAGAAGAAACTAAAGCACAAAGAGTTCATTCAGGAAATTAAAAAAGAAATCTCAAACATGGATTTCCTAACTTTCTCTCCAGAGGTCTTCCCATTATATCATGCTCCCTATGTAAATAAAAAAGAGAGGCAGTTGTTCAGTGAGAGTTAACTTTTCCATTTAGAGAGGTAAGTAAAATTTGAGAGAAGACTTGGCTGGTGTGGATATAGGGCTGGTTGCAGTGTACATGATCATGGGATTCAATTACTTGAAATACTATTATGTGGGAAAAGCTTTTGGCTCATTACAAAATGAAATTTTTAGATGTTTGACTGAAACACTTCATGAAATAGTGAGTTACCTGTCATTAGAAGTGTTCCAATAGAGCTTCGAGTATTGGATTAAAGGGCCTCTGAGGTGATTTAAGCTCAGTAATTTTATGATTTTAATTTATTCTAATTGTCATTCAAGAATTCTAGCAGAGTTATGGTATGCTTCCAAGCAATTTTTAAATTTAAGATGTTTCCAAGCAATATGCCTATACATGTTTTTTTGCATGCAAGTTTACTACTATTATTTAAATAAGCCTTGTGTTTAGTTTTTTTGTTGTGCATGCATGTCTTTTGACTTTGCCATTTATGATATCAATTCAGGACATTATCTGTGGGTGTTTTTGGTGTTTTTAAAAGTGAGGTATGTATAGTTTAAGCAATCAGAAATTTCTAGACCTAAAACTAAGGGAAAATAGAAATTCATTTCTTTATCTTTCTTAGTGTTGTTCCACAGATAATTTAGCACAGTTCTTAACATTTAGAGCATATGCTAATGAGGCTTATGTTTCAGAAGTGCCTTCTTCCTCCAGCTGGGTGGAGACCTCCATGGGTGCATGTGTTAGACTTGAGTTTCACTGGGCATGTCACAGTAACTTAAGCAGGAACTAAGAACACTAGGAAAATTCTTGTCTATTTACTAAATAGAATTAATTTTCATATGGAGTGTTTTAATTTTGGATAGAACAAATTGTTCTGTGAATCCAGAAATCCCCTATTTACATTAATTTTAATCAGACTATTGGGAATGATCTTCCTTTCATTATGTTATCTTTCTGCTCAAGAACCTAAATAGAGTTCCATTTACCAACGTGTAGCCTAAGCTTCTAATATAACTTAACCTTAGCTGTTCTATCTTATTTCCTGTTCCTCTCCAACCCACACTGTTTTAGTTAGGCTGATTGCCTCATTATTTTTCCCACATAGCTTGCCTGTTCTCACTGATTATTTATTCTATTCTGTAGTCTGAGTGCCTTTCCTTATTGCCTGTGACTCAAATCCCATCTTTAATTATGAAGTCTTCCTTTTGGCCAAAATGAATCTTTCCTTTCTTGGAGCTCTAGAAGGAATTTTTGTCTGCATAGTATATGGCTTATCACTTTGTTTACTCTCTTATCCTCTGTGGTGTTTTACCTGGGCGCAGCTGGTTTTTCTTTTCAATTAGATTTAAGCTCCTTGAAGTTGAAGAGTACATACTTTTACTTGCTTCACAGTGCTTAGTACAGTGCTTTGCTCATAGTATGACCTTCAGGTTTATTTTGTGAACATATGCTTTTAGTCTCAAGGAAATTCAGAAGAATATAAATTGTTCAGGATATTCCATCACAACTGCTGTGAAAACAGAACCTCACATGGAGGGGATCAGAATTGATCCTTTTTTTAACTTGGATAACAGAATGCAGTTTGAGTTCAGCTTCAAATAATTTTTTTAAACATTAGGCTTGGGGTCTTCAGAGACAAGAAAATATGAAAAGGGTTATATGTAGAACAAGTAAAAGTTCTTTTTTCTGTAATAAAAGGAAAATCCAGTCATTCTTTGATGGTGTTACTGGGTTAATAAGAATCTTTTTCCTCCATGAATATTCTATTACAATCATTAAAATAGAACCTAGAAAAGACATTCACAATCCCATGAGTCCTTGGGTCTGAAATACTTGTTAATTAGATTAAATTAAATTTAGTTAAATTGCCTGTCTGTCCCTTGTTTACAACTAATTCATGGGTTACAGGCTTGCAGCATTTAATGCTACCCTATCATTGAACATTTAGTCTCACTGGCCTTCTCTGACACTTGTCTCTGAGTTTACCTAACTTTGAGCATTCCTTAGTCTTCTCTTATGATTTCTCTTACTTTCTGCTCCCTACCTGTCGTTTTCTCACTGTGTCTGTCCTTGCTTCAGCCCTCTTTTCTCCTGTGTCAGTCTTACTCCCTTTTGTGGCATCATTTTTGAGTCTGACATATATGTAGCAATATGGATCGGGGTGCCTCTTACTAGCTTTGACCCACTCTGGAGCTCTAGTCCAGCATTTACAGCTCTCTGCTGACCATGTACCCTGGATGCCCTGGTCCAATAGATACTCAATAAACATGTAGTGAGTGAGTGAGTGAGCAAGTAAATAAATGAATGAATGGATAGTGTTCTGATAACACTTAAATTCAGTATTGCCAAAGTTGAATTATTTTCTCCTTCGATCATGTTCCTCTTGCTGGGTTTATTTTTTTTTTGTCTGCTAACAATATCAAATACCTCCAACAAACAAAAGTTAAAGCAAATCACTCATATGTATTTACTGGACTTTTTTTTTTTTCTTCTTATTTGAGGCAGAGTCTCTGTCACTTAGGCTGGAGTGCAGTGGCATGCTCTCGGTTCACCGCAACTTCCACCTCCCAGGTTCAAACGATTCTCCTGTCTCAGCTTCCCGAGTAGCTGGGATTACAGGGGCCTGCCAGCACTCCCAGCTAATATTTGTAGTTTTAGTAGAGACGGGGTTTCGCCATGTTGACCAGGCTGGTTTTGAACTCCTGACCTTAGGTGATTCACTTGCCTCAGCCTCGCAAAGTGCTGGGATTACAGATGTAAGCCACTGTGCCCGGCCTACTAGACATTTTTAAATAGCCTATAACTTGCTAGAAGCTAGAGATACAAAAATGAATAAAATTTCCCCACCTTAAGTAGCTTCATTGTTAGAAGGGAAATATATATGCTCATAGATAAGTACAATATAATAGTAATTATCCAGTTTGCTTTGCTAAAGTTAATGGCAAAACGATTCACATGAAAGTGCAGGATAGAAAGCTGGGAGTTATACTTAACTTTATTATGAATTGAATGAATCCTGTCAAATTTCTGACTATCACTTTATTTCTCCATCTCTTCTCCAAGGTTGAAAATTTCTTATCTTTCTCCTGGGCTATTTTATTGGCGTCCTTCCTACTTCCAGCACTGACCTCCATCCCATTTTGCAGCTTCCTTTCTGTTGTTCTGCAAATCATTCAACAACCATTTATTCCAAGTCCACTACCACTGCAATAGGTACTGGGAATTCACTGCCTCCTATGATTCTTAGGCTTCTGGCTTGGATGACTTGTCTGATGATGTGCCATTCATTGAGATGAAGATTATAGGCGAGAAAGAGGCTTAGAAAAGTAATGAGGGAAGGTAGAAAGGAAAAGAAAGATGATTCAGTTTTAAACATGCTAATTTTGGGATGCTTTGAGACAATGTTAAATGGAAAATTTGATATACAGGGCCCCAGGAGATAGAGATATCTATTTGATTGATATTCATGTATAGATTGCCCTTGAATCTAATGGATGAGATCACACAGTTGGACTGTATGTTTTGAGAAGGGCAGGGGCAGAACCCTGAGAGATGCCAGTGTCAGAAGAGAGATTTATAAGCTCTGATATTCTGATCAGATTGTTTCCACATTGTCAGATAAAGTTTAAACTCCTTTGAATTATGTACAAGGCACTTTTTGATCTTCATATTATATGCAAGGCACTTTTTGAGCTGGCCCTTAACATCTCTTTCCAACCTGATCATTTCTTGTTCTTTTTCCTTTGCTTTGCCTTGGAAATGACTTTTCTAAGAACTCTTTTGTGGTACAGTTTCAAATTTCTGTACCTTTGCACTTGTTCTCATTTAATATTTGTTCACCTTTGTCTTTTTGGTGAATGCCAACTGATTTTTTAAAATTGTGGTAAAATACACTTCACATAAAATTTACCATTTTAACCATTTTTAAGTGTGTAAGTGGCATTAAGTACTTCACATTGTTGTGCAATTATCACCACCATCCATCTCCAGAACTCTTTTAATCCTGCAAAAGTGAAACTCTGTACCCATTAAACACTAACTCCTCATTCTTCCCTCTCCCCAGTCCCTGGAAACCATCACTATGTTTTGTGTCTCTGTGAATTTGAGTGTCCTACTCTCGGTATCTCATAAGAGTGGAATCATATGTACTTGTCCCTTTGTTACTGGCTTAAAGTAGCTGGCATAATGTTTTCAAGTTCTTCGATGTTGTATCATGTGTCAGAATTTCCTCCTTTTTGAGGCTGAATAACATTCTATTGTATGTGTACGAATACCACATTTTCTGTCAGCACATTCATAAAACCTAGCTCAAGCCTGACATTCTATTTGAAGCCTTTGCTGAGGCAAAATGGTTTACTTACTCCTTTGTGCTGTCATCATACTTCCCCCTACTTTTCAAAATAGTACTCATCATACTCTGTGTTTTTGTTTATATGCCATTGCTCCCACTTCCTTTATTTGGTCAGCTCCTTGAGGGTAATGGCCCTGTCTGGTTCTCTTTGTATCCCCAGGGCCATATCTGGAATTAACAAATAGTGAATACTAAATAAAATTTGGGTTGGAAGACAATGGTATGGGGAGGGCATTCCATTCAACTACTTGTAGAAAGATGAGGAAGTGAGACAAAGCAAAACAAGTTGGTAGAACTTCTAGTGGTTCCACATTCCTGGAGTATACAGCATGTGAAGCAAGTGATCAGAGAAATCCCTTGGATGGAATTATAGGGCAATAAGTAGTGGAAAAGACTCAAAAGTGGTAAACTAAACTGCTTAGGTCAGTATATGGATACAGTTGAATGGAAAATGCTAATTAAAATGCTAAGTGAATGGTGATCTTTTTGGTCTTTGGTTAAATTTTTATTCTGGCCTGTGATGTAAGTACTGAGAGTCATTAGTGCTGATTTATGCCTGTGAATATTCATAGAAATGAAACTAGTTTTTAGAATGACAATATTCCTAAAGGCCAGAAAGTGCGAACATTCCTTTATGCAAAAAAATGTCTCAGGGTAGTTGGATTTTCTTTGTTTCTTAATGTGTCTGAAGGAGCTTCTGTGTGCTTATTTTTGTTATTCTTTGTGTGTGTTCAAACTGTTTGTGTATAAGTATCCTTGTCTATGAGTGTTTTGTTTACTGTCGATATGCATATAGATCTATGTTTCTTTCTTTCAGTAGAGTACTCATCATATCATCTCATCTTTCTTTATTTTCCCTTCCTCTTATTCATTCCCTTTTTTTGCTTCCTCTATTTTTTTCTATTATGGATTGTTTAGTCTTTGTTCTTCTCTATTCCTCTTTTCATTTCTATTTCCTTTTCCTCTCTCCTTTTTAAACTGAATGCTATATAGGAATGATCATTCTAGATAAAGCGGACAAAGTGTATCCATTTTAAATGGATATATGATAATATATTCATTGATATATGATAGAATGATAAAATGATTGTTCTAGATATAATAAAATGAAAAAAGATAGAAAGTTAAAGAGTTCTCTAAACCATGGCGTTTCCTTTACCCTTTTTTTTTTTTTTTTTTTGAGATGGAGTCTCGCTCTGTCGCCCAGGCTGGAGTGCAGTGGCCGGATCTTGGCTCACTGCAAGCTCCGCCTCCCGGGTTCACGCCATTCTCCTGCCTCAGCCTCCCGAGCAGCTGGGACTACAGGCGCCTGCCACCTCGCCCGGCTAGTTTTTTGTATTTTTTAGTAGAGACAGGGTTTCACCGTGTTAGCCAGGATGGTCTCGATCTCCTGAGCTCGTGATCCACCCGTCTCGGCCTCCCAAAGTGCTGGGATTACAGGCTTGAGCCACCGCGCCCGGCCTCCTTTACCCTTAATTAGGGAATCTCAGAGCCAAATTTGTGTTCGTCATTGAAAATGCCAGTGGACTCACCAAGAAGTCTTGGTGTCATCACAAGTTCATCTCTCTTTCTTATTCTTCATACTGAATTAGTCACCAGAGCATATCCATTCTTCCTCCAACATATTATTCTAAACTTATCCTTTTTCTCTAATCCTTTCGTTGCTCCCCTGTTCCAAGCCCTCATACTTTATATTTGTTAATGAAATAACATCTCTCTTAACTTCCTGCTTCTTTTCTCATCTACTTCTAAGCCACTGTATATACTGCCAAGGGCATAATCTTTAACACATACAAATATAATTATGCCATCTTTTAAAAAATTTGTGTCCTCCATTTTGTAAAGTTAAATTTGAGGCTCAATAACCTAGTATTCAAGCCCATGTGAGAAGCTGAGTTTCTTGCATTCACCCAGAGCTCCAGTAATCCTGAATGACTTGCAGTTTTCTGGATGTGTTTATTTATATTCTCAAATTATTACTTTTACCTGACCACCTGTTGACCTCTTGCCATTCAAGCCTGAATGTTGTCATTGTAGCAGGACAAGCTGCGGACAAAACCCCTCAGACACTGAGATAGTGAAGGGAGTGGCTTCAATCAGCTGGGAGCATCAGCAGGCTAGTGTGTTAAAATCCGAGCTTGTCAGGTGCTCAACTTCTGTCCCTTTTAGGGGCTCACAATTCTAAGGGAGTCCACATGAGAGGGTCGTGATGGATTGAGCAAGCCAGCGGGTACGTGACAGGGGCTACAAGCACCAGTGGTCAGAGTGAAACAGAACAGAATGGGAGGTTTCACAATGTGTTTCCATACAATGTCTGGAATCTATAGATAACATCAGTTGCTAGGTCAGGGGTCAAATTTTAGCTACCAGGCTTAGGTCAGGCAGGCCCAGGCCTGGTTTAAGGTCTGATTCCTTGGTTTCGGGTCTGGTTCTAGGCGCCAGGCTACCTGCCTTTAGTTTTGCTTCTCTTTCCTTTTATGAGTATAAAACAATATAAAACAATATGAGAGGGTCTCTCTCTTCCCTCATTTCCCTCCCTTTGAGACTCTTACTTTTTATTAATGGGAGTTCTCTTATTTTCGCTACTTATGTCTTCTTGTGCAATAGATTGATAGTGATTCATATGGTACACTTGTGCTGAAGCATTCTGGTGAACTAAGGTAGCGATGAGACTTTTTATCATTTGAAGAAGTACAGGTAGCAAACAAGGGAGCAATAAGCAGGTTCCCATTACTATTATAACTCTTATTATAAGAGTTTTAAATTTTCCTAGTGCTGGGAACCAATTTCTAAACATGGCCTTAGGATCAAATTCATGCCACACTTGCATGGGCATGTGTGCTAGTTTTGTTGTATCTTTAACTATGTCTTCAACTACTTGTCCCTGATGTGTAGAAAGCAATTAGTAAGGTTAAATTTTTCGTAAACCCATTCTTCAACTGCTAGCAAGTAGTTGAGAGCTAGTCTATTTTGATAGATAGCATTCCTCATCTGAGTTTCTTGCCGGGCTAGAACAATCAAGGCTTGACTGGTTTTATTAGTGATGATTTCTAAAACAGCTTGCAACCATATGATTTGCTTGAGCATGTAAACGGGGTCTGGTATCCCCATGAGTCATCTTGTGTCTAAGTGGCAGGCCTATAGTATTGTATAATGTTTTTAGGAGGCCGTTCATTATCTTTTTAATAATCTATGGCTACATTTCACTTTTCTTGGTAAGCATAGACAGGGAAGCCCAGGAGTACACCTGTTTTTATGGGCAATAGGAAGAAAGATGGTTTAATAGTGCCAATAACACAACTACCTGTCCACCGGTCAGGTAGCTTAGGATAGGCTCTATGTCCACATATCTAGTATAACCTAGTGGGGGCTGTCCAGTCCTAGAGGGATTCTGAGTGGGCCTAAATGGTTTGTAACTTTGGGAATTTACTAAATGGATTTTTTTTTAGTATGGTTTGAAATCCACTAGGTGGCTGGTTTTGTAGTACTATTATATGGTTTTTGCCTGAGGCAGCTGAGTCTTTCTATAGGAAGGGTGAAGTCCTTCCCCACTCTTGCTATACAATATTGTCTAATGATTGAGGCTTTTAGGTCTTAGAAGTTATCAGGGTGATTTTTTCTGAGCCAGGAATTTATCAGGAACTGGGTCTGTAGGTACTAATTCTTGGTCTTCTTATGGCCATTGATCTCCTGTTCTCTACAAACATAACTTTTAGAGACTGGGCTACATACCTTGGATAGAATAGCATTATACAAACAAGTTTCTTTTAGAGTCCTGGTACACTTATAATAACCATAAAATAATAGGACTGTAGCAATCTTTTGTCCTACCTCAGTGACTTAATGTATATACTGGGAACAGTCCTCAGTCTGAAGAAGGTCAGTTGAAGTTCTTACTGTAAAAGTCCAAATTTTAAGGAAAATGAGTCCTGTGATGAGTTTTCTCATGCTTTGGCCATGCGTGGACCAGTCAGCTTCCAGGTGTGACTGGAGCAGCGTTTGTCGTCTTTTTCACAGTCACTTTACAGGGGTTGGTGAAGCTGCTCCCATCCACATACAGCTTCCACTCTACTGATGTTTAAAGGATGGTCTCGGAGGTTGGGCCAGCTAGAATAGACTGAGTCTAATACCTCTACACAGTTATGTTTAACTGGGCTCTCTGATACCAGGAGTAAGGTGGCGGGTTTTAGGGTGTTGCAAACTTCAATGGTTACGTGGGGATTTTCACAGAGCAAGCTTTGGTATCTAGTTAGTCTAGCATTCATTAGCTAATGGTGTCCTTTGGTGCTTATTAAAGTCACCACAGCATGGAGGTACTTTATGTTTAGGTTTTGCCTAACAGTTAGCTTATCTGCTTCTTGTGCTAACAGGGCTGTTGCTGCCAGTGCCCTTAGACATGGGGGCCAGCCTTTGGAAACCTCGTCTAGTTGTTTTGAGAGAGAGGCCACTGGCCTTGGTCAAGGCCCTATAGTCTGGGTTAAAACTCCAACTACCATTTTTTTTTTTTGACACACAATGTGTAAAAAGTTTTGTCAGGTCAGGTAGCCTCAGGACTGGGGCCAACCTGAGTTTTTCTTTGAACTCATGAAAACCTCATTGCTGTTGGTTGAAATAGATGTAGTTTATCTAATTTATATTTTTATTGACTATCGTCTACCAAAATATTGACTTAAATCGTGTAACTATTTGATTTCAGACTTTAAATTGATCTGGTATTCCTTGTGGGGCTCCAATTGCATTTAAATAGATGTGAGAGTTGAAAGACCTATAAGGGGTTTCTCTGGTTTTATGATGTCTTATTCTTTTTTTCTTCCTCTGATTGATGAAATAATAGGGTGAAAGGGATAGCCAAATGGACTAAAGCACAAGTGCCACTCTAGTTATTCAGCAGAGTGCTCAGTAAAGGTCCACCACAATACTGCCACATATCTGCTCGGGGATCAACAGGGCTGACTAATTAAGAAGCTCTTGAAAATTCTTAAGCTCACTGCATCCCTTCAGGTCTCCAAGGAATGCTAAGTTTCCTCCCTGTCATGAGAGACATGAAGTGAACTTAGTGTTCAGAGACGGAGGCTGCATGGCCCTCGGGGGCTGACCTGCAGGGTGCTGGACTTTGGGATATAGCAGAGAGAGCTTGGCACAACTTATTACTCCAGGCTGTAGAATCCTGGAAAAGAGCTACCATGGAGCCCATGCTTGGTGGACTGGAGGACCACCTAAGTGGAAAGGGGACAATCTGGGCCTCTGGCCTGCCATGTGCACAAGCATAATAATTGCTTTTGTTTAATGTGCAGATGGAATATTTGATCCATTCCAGCCAGGCATTTGCATCTTGGTATGCTGTCTTAATTGCCAAAGTTTGTTTTAAGTATTTAACTTCTGTGATCCTCTAGTAAAATGAATGTTTCCTTTAGCACCTATTTTTATTAGTTTTTAGACCAAAGAAAACTAAGCACCATTTTATATTTAATAATGATTCTCGTATGACTTTTATACCAGATAAACTAAATTTTACCTTTATATTATTGTGTTATTAATGTTAAACTTAATTTTAATAAA
Organism: Rhinopithecus roxellana; assembly: GCF_007565055.1. Taxonomy (NCBI): domain Eukaryota; kingdom Metazoa; phylum Chordata; class Mammalia; order Primates; family Cercopithecidae; genus Rhinopithecus; species Rhinopithecus roxellana. The sequence goes on along the minus strand of NC_044560.1, from coordinate 65,902,617 downwards.
ACCTTGTAGACATATTTATCAAATTTTTAATGTTTGACCATAATGTAAGATTTTATAGATTCTTTTTAACCTTTCATAATTTTTGTTAAAGAGCAGGTTGGTGCTTTAAGAAAAACCTGTTGCATTTTTGCTTTAATGTCCAGTTCACAGAAAAACTGGATGATACCTTTTTAACTTTAGCTAGTATGTTTACACACATAATTTTCTTTACAATCAACATTTTAAAACTTGCTTAAACTTTCAAAACAATAGTTTTTTTAACCTTTTAATGTAGGTAAAAATCCACATTCTTATGCCTCCTTATAATCCTTTTACCAAAGGTATATTTTACTTTCCTTATACACCTTGCACATAAACTGTTTCTTCAGTAGTACTCGGGAGGCCTTACTACTTTTAAATTATACAACATTTTTTGCATAACATTTTTTTCTTTCACGACTTTCGTAGACAATTCTTCGACATGTCTCAATTTTCTGACTTATTACAAACATTTCTTTAAACAAGCAGTTAATTTATTTCAGGACAAGAATTTACCATATAACACTCTTTTTACATAAATTCTGTCTCCTCCCTTTTTTCTTTTTCTTTTTCTTTTCTTTTTTTTTTTTTTTTTTTTTTTTTAGGATAACCATTCTTTTCCAAAGTGAACTTCCTTTATGTCTGTGAACTAGACTGTCTAAGGCCACAAGATTAGAAAGTACTGTAATACATGTTACACTGCTAACTTTTAGCAAACTTTACTCTTGTTGAAAACCTTGTAAGTTTGGGATTTCAATTATCCTTTGCTATTAATAAGACCTTGTTTAGTCTAAATTAACTTAGAATTGGTATAGAAGGCCTTTTTTTTTTCTGTTAGCAAAACAGCTGTGCTACAGATTGAATGCATCTAGGCCATCCGTGGGTTACTGGGTTAAGGATTTTTGATAGGAAGGCCTCAGTGCCTTAGGGATATTCCCTTGTTTACACTGACAACAAAGTGGTATTAGAGTGTTACAGGGTTACTGAGAATACCTTTAATTATTAATTATACATTTTAAATTTACCTTAACTTTTAAAGGAATAGGGTATACTGTTTTTTTTCTTAACTACTTGTATATTTCTCTCTTTCTCTCTTTGACTTGCTGTCTCTCTCTCTGACTTTCCTTTTGCCTCTGTCTCTTCCTCTCTTTCTGCCTCTCTCTTTCTCTGTCTCTCTCTCTTTTCTTGACTCCTTTGTCTCTCTGTCTCTTCCTCTCTGTCTTTTCCTCTCTCTCTCTCTTTGCCTCTTTTTCTCTCTGTCTCTTTCCTCTCTTTCTCTCTGCTGGTCTTTCCTTGCCTCTGCCAGCCACTTAATGCTGCTGTTCTCTTAACTACTATAGGTGGGGAGGGGGTCTAAAACCAGCTGTAACTGTCTATGTACAGAAACTGGTCTGGGTGCCTTGGCTTACAGGTTACCTTGTGCCATACCTTTGAAACAGTGGGCCTGTCTAGGCTTCCTTCTGATGGCCAACTCACCTCTAATGCTGGCCAGTCTATTTCACACAAAGTTCTAAGTTTTCTTGGTGTCATAGTAACAATGTAATCTCCCTTAAATCCTTTCTTGAAATTTTCAACATAGTTCCTAGTGGGATGGGCTTACTTTGTGCCTGACCTATGCTTCTTTGAGACAAAACACCACACTCACGCCACATGCACCCCACAAAACAAAGAACAGGTAAAAGGGGCACACACACACTTTTACAGTTTACACCAAACCAAAATCAAAACCAATGTCAGAGTATCTAGAAATCCAAGCCAGGTCAAAACCAAAACCAAAGTATCAAGCAATCCAAGTCAACTCAAAAACAAAAAACAAAGTGCCGGTAGAGGCACCCCATGGGAGATCAGGCCACGCTTCCACTCAAATGGAGTAGGCAAGTTCCCAAGACCAGTCCTGTCAAGCAATTCAAACCAAGTCAAAACCAAAACCAAAGTGCCGATAAAGGCATGCTGTGGGTGATCAGGCCACGCTTCCACTCAAATGGAGTGGGCAAGTTCCAAAGACTAATCTGACCAAGTTCTAGATGACCAGACTCCAAGTGCCAGTTCCTGGTGTTCAGCCACTGCATTGATCCTCCACGGGGGCCTGCCACACACTGCTCTGGCGAGGCGTCCCACGGGGCAAATGCCTACTTGGGAGCGCTCTCAGGATCCTTGTCACTCCAGCTGGTTGGAGTCCCCCGCAGGAATGTTCCACATGGCATGCTAAAGCCACCTAAGGAGCTGCCTCGGCCATCCATTAATCACCTCACTTTCCCAGTCAGGGAACCAAGAACTGTAGCAGGAGGAGCCGTGGACAAAACCCCTTAGACACCGAGATAGTGAAGGGAGTGGCTTTAATCAGCTGGGAGCATCAGCAGGCTAACGTGTTAAAATCCAAGCTCATCAGGTGCTCAACTTCTGTCCCTTTTAAGGGCTCACAACTCTCAGGGGGTCCGCGTGAGAGGGTCGTGATCGATTGAGCAAGCCAGGAGGTACGTGACAGGGGCTGTGAGCACCGGTGGTCAGAGTGAAACAGAACAAAACGGGAGGTTTCACAGTGTCTTTCCATACAATGTTTGGAATCTATAGATAACATCAGTTGCTAGATCAGGGGTTGAATTTTAACTACCAGACTTAGGTCAGGCAGGCCCACGTCTGGTTTCAGGTCTGATTCCTTGGTTTCAGGTCTGGTTCCTAGGTGCCAGGCCACCTGCCTTTAGTTTCACTTCTCTTTCCTTTTCTGAGTATAAAACAATATGAGAGGGTCTCTCTCTTCCCTCAGTCATGAAAGAGAATAGATCAGTTTCCTAACATTCCTGCAAGGTCAAGTTGTGATGGTACATACTTGAGGCAAAAGAATACTCTTTATTGTTTAGGGCCTTGGACCCATATTCTTTTTTTTTTTTTAGAGACAGTCTCACTTTGTCGTCCAGGCTGGAGTGCAATGGCGCGATCTCGGCTCACTGCAGGCTCCGCTTCCCGGGTTCATGCCATTCTCCTGCCTCAGCCTCCTGAGTAGCTGGGACTACAGGCTCCTGCCACCACGCCCGGCTAATTTTTTTATATTTTTAGTAGAGATGGGGTTTCGCCGTGTTAGCCAGGGTGGTCTTGATCTCCTGACCTCGTGATCTGCCCGCCTCGGCCTCCCAAAGTGCTGGGATTACAGGTGTGAGCTACTGCGCCTGACCTGGACCCATATTCTTAATGCAATCTCCTGATGAATTAAATGAGACAATATGTAAATGTAAGCGCTTCTCTTACCTCTGCACTAGAAGCTAAACAAATGGCCTCTTGTTTCCTTTCCTTTGGTTTACACTCTTATCTGGGCCCTACCAGCCTAATGACAATAGAAGCATGGAAATGGAACCGCAAGGATAGAACTCTCTGTTTTGGTTTTGTTTTTTGTTTTTGTTTGTTTTTTTTCGTTTCCCCCTAAAGGCGAGGGCCAAATTGCTTTTGCTTTTTTCTTGGAGTAACCCTGTTTCTGCTAGGTCTTTCAATGATGGTATGGTAGTGTTTAAGTTGGAGGAGTTGGAGAGAAAAATCCTCAGGTTTGTGTTATTTTACCAGCTATGTGGCAGGGAAGAGAGAGAAAGTGGTTTAGAGGAAAATAATCCCAAAACAGGACTTTTCCTTGAAAATCAGAGAGTTAGAAGTGAATTTTTATAATTGAGTAAAGAATGGGAAGGACTATGCAGATGTTTTCAAATAAGTGATGATTGTTAGGCTGAGATTTCGGTCAGAAATGAAAATGGATTAAAGAATGGTCAGTATAAATGGAATTGGGTTGAAGAAGGAGAAGTGAACCATTTCTTATTAAGTACCTATTAATGTTAACACAAATTAATCTTTTTTTTTTTTTTTTTTTGAGACGGAGTCTCGCTCTGCTGCCCAGGCTGGAGTACAGTGGCCGGATCTCAGCTCACTGCAAGCTCCGCCTCCCGGGTTTACGCCATTCTCCTGCCTCAGCCTCCCGAGTAGCTGGGACTACAGGCACCCGCCACCTCGCCCGGCTAGTTTTTTGTATTTTTTAGTAGAGACGGGGTTTCACTGTGTTCGCCAGGATGGTCTCGATTTCCTGACCTCGTGATCCGCCCGTCTCGGCCTCCCAAAGTGCTGGGATTACAGGCTTGAGCCACCGCGCCCGGCCACACAAATTAATCTTATAAGAACGCAAGGAGGAAACAGTATTGCTGACATTTTAGACGGGGAAACTATCTCCAAAGTAGGCAGTTAATTGACCAGCCCAAGATTGTATAGTGGTAAATTGTTGGGGCAAAATGTGAAACTAGGTCTCTCGGATCCTCTAAAACATACACTGTTTCCATTTTGTCTCTGTGTCTTCAGAATTTCTATTTACCATATCTATTGCCAGAGTGCCATATTTGAGGTGTGGTTAGATGAATATAACGTAAGTGAATATATAAGTTTAATAAACATTGATTCTGAGCTTCACTATGTCTCCTGTTCTGCACATTCTCCTCACCGGGATAAGATCAGAACTTGTTCGAATTCTAGAATTTGGTCTTATGTTTTATATTTTAGGACCAGTGACAAAAGAAGAAACTTGGCCAAACAAAAAGCTGAGGCTCAAAGGAGGCTCTATGGTCAAAATTCAATTAAAAGGCTCTTACCAGGCTCCTCAGACTGGGAACAGCAGAGACACCAGTTGGAGAGGCGGAAAGAAGAGTTGGTATGAAAGTTATAAGAAAGTACCCACAATTTAAATTGCATAATTCACTTGTCAGGTTTTATTTGTAAAATTTTTATCATTTCCAGAAAGAGAGACTCGCTCAAGTACGAAAGCAGATCTCACGAGAAGAACATGAAAATCGACATATGGGAAATTATAGGTAACTGTGCTGGTATTTTTGTATAGATTGAAAAAATGAAGTATCAAAGCAGTGATCCTTCATGTTTTAATCTTGTGTGCTTATTTTAAGCATTTTTCTTTGATTCCAAGCAAGTACTTTTGCTTACTGTCTTTCAAGAAAGAAAGGTAGTCAGCAAGGAGATGGTTCAGTCCTTGACAGCGCTCCTGCTAGCCAGCCTCTGGGTGGTTGTAGGAGGTCCTTTTAACCCGCCGTTATCCTGTGACTGTATTTAGTTATAATGTGGTGTTTAAAAAAACGTCAGAATTCAGGTCTCTTGGTATTCTTCCTGTCAATCCATAGTGGTTACTGTACTTTTTCAGGAACCAGGCAAATAATGAAAATGTTTGAAGGAGTTAGGTATGAGACAGTGGAGAGGGATGTGGGCTGTGTTAAACTGGAACCCTTCCACAGTATCACCCTTGACAGAAGCAAACCTCCCCACCCCACCCAGCTCATTGTGTTCTTCGAAAGACTGCCCACTTTCCAACTTTTGACATTGCCTGAGCAGGATAAAGGAATGTATAAGGGCATTCTTGCACTCATGGTAAGATGTTCTTTCATGGCCTTAACACCATCAACAGTAGTGATGAGAACACATTCCTCCCACTCCACCTCTACCCACTTCTCTCTACTAGAGAGGCAAATTCCATCACTACAAAAGAGATCATCAAAACTACTGCCTACATTTTTGTATACTTCGGTAACTACACTAAGTAAAAAACTCCTGTAGTATCCCTTATTAACTGAATACTCTCCTACAAAGTTCAATATTTCTCCAATTTGCCCAATCACCATTCTTCTCCAACCATTTCCCCCTAACTAAACCCTTATACTGTGCCTTCTGGAACTGCACTGTTTAATGCTAATTCTCTAGATAAACTTTATTTGTGGATTTGTGCCACTATCAATGACTATAGACTGAAAACCTTCATAAAGTTGTAAAAATACTCTTGTGCAATCATTAAAGTTTTGAAAGAAGTTCGTTAATTAGTGCCCAGTCAGCAAATAGTTACATTAGAAAGGTACTGAGTGAATCTATTAGGCCAATTATCAGTTTTCTATCTGGAGGTTTAATATTTAATATTATTTTGCACTGATCAGTATAGAAATGCTTATACCTGGCAATATGACTAGTATAGAATAGGTGGTCAAGGATTATCTGTGGAGTTGATCTTAACTATTGAGCTGTGACAGCTTCTTTTTAAAAAATTGGTTTATCTGATTTTGTTGTAGACGAATTTATCCTCCTGAAGATAAAGCACTACTTGAAAAGTATGAAAATTTGTTAGCTGTTGCCTTTCAGACCTTCCTTTCAGGAAGAGCAGCTTCATTCCAGCGAGAGTTGAATAATCCTTTGAAAAGGATGAAGGTAAGATAATGAATGTTTATATAGAGAAAAAAGAATAAAGCTAAACAATATGTCTTTACAGACAAGCCACCTTGGTCCAACATATAAAAACATCTTACTTTTAAGATATGCTTTCCCCAAGCTTTTTATTTTAACAGTTGGTAACATTTCATGATGAACCAACTTACTTCATAAATAAGACATCTACCAAGACAAATTATAGAGTAGAGAATTGTGATATTATGTAGTAATATCAATATATTATAATAATATATCTTATTACATAGATGTGTATATGTAACTGGATAAAGAAACCCATGGAATTAACCTAGTGCTTTGTAGCATTCTTATTTTTTGGATTATAACAAACATTATATAGTACTTTTTCTTGATACTACATAGATCTGGCATATAAGAGGAAGTAAATGAAACACACACACACACACACACACACACACACACACACTCTAATCTGTACACCTTAGTAAAAGGTCTATCAGTTTTCTATTGTAGCGTGACAAACCACTTCATTTATTTGCTCATTACTCTGCAATCTTGGCTGGGCACAGTTGAGTGGTTCTTCTGCTTGTCTTCCCTTGGGTGAATCATATAGTAGCATATATCTGAATGCCCAACTGGGGCTAGAAATCCAGGGTAGCTTCACTCACATGTCTGGTGTGTCAGATAAGATAGCTGGAACATCTGGGAGCTGGCTGGTATCTCTTCCTCCCTACACAGTCTCTCAGCAGGGTAGTCAGACCTCTCAATATAGTAGCTCAGGATTCTAAAAGGGAGCATTTCAAGAAGATTCTTTTTATCCTAGTAGAAGCTCTCTAGTTTAGACCTGATCTCTGCCTACATATGTCCAGACATGACAGATGACCCCAAAGAAGAAAATGGCCACTCATCTCTGCTCACCTAGGAAGAGCTTGTCCCTCTTTGGAATTTAGTTTCTTTACATTACTTTTTACCTACAGCTTTCTGGTGTTTTAGAAAATATGATTGTTTAGTTTATCTGGCCTTTTCTGGCTGTTATGATGAAAGTATCATCTGTTATATTTCTCCTAAACAGAAGCAGAACTCCTTGATTTTCTTTTTGACTATATTGTACTGCTATCCATGGAACTCATTGTAAGATTATTATTTAATAAAAAATGTATAATAAGAGTATTTTGGGATTTCAATAGCTAAATTTCCTTAGATTGGGGCAAAGAGTAACTTATTTTGCACATTTCTACTGTACAGTGAGATTTCTAGTTTCTTCAAAAACCTTTTCTAGCATCCTTTCTTAAATAACTCAGTGATACGGTTGATTATACCTCTTTCAGTGTACCTATTATAGTTGTATTGTTCTGACTTGCCTAATATCCACTGGGGTATATGCTTTTATAAAATTTCCTTTTGATTCAGAATATGACTCTGGAAGAACACAAGAAAGGTGTTAGGGCACTTGTGACTTTTTGCCACCTTTGATGACTATAGAATGAAAACCTTTATAAAGTTCTAAAAATACTTTTGTGCAATCATTGAAATTTTGAAAGAGTTTCATTAAATAGTGCCCAGTTAGCAAATACTCACATTAGAACGTTTCTAAGTGAAACTATTAGTCCAATTATCAGTTTTCTGTCTGGAGGTTTAATATTATTTTGCACTAATCTGTATAGAAATGATTCATAAACTTGAAATCTGGAAATTAGCTTGAACTTTCCAGAAATTTTAGTGTCCAGTGAACTAGTTTATTGAAGTATTATACTCTAAGATTTTAATACTATACCGTACTGTAAAGGTACATTTGTTTATGATAATTAATACAGAGTAGATTTTGGCTATGTATTAATTATAATGCCAGATTTTAGTGAAAGTTTCAAGAGACTTTGCCATGACCCTTTAATATTTCTCTTTGGTTCTGAGCAATCTTCACTAAATAATTTTGGGAATCCTTGCTCTGCATTATTTTGTGGAGATTCATCAACTTGGAAAAATTCTAGAGTCCATTAGTGATTGTAATTTTAATTAGAATATTTTTTGAAGGAGGAAGATATTTTGGATCTTCTGGAACAATGTGAAATTGATGATGAAAAGTTGATGGGAAAAACTACCAAGACTCGAGGACCAAAGGTGCAGTATATCTCTACCTTCCTTAAGTTATCAAAGTAGATGCTACTAGCCCTTGATGCTTCTCACTATAAGAATGACTGGTGCTGCTTTAAAGGAACCATAAGGACTGTGTGCCCAGTGCAGGTAGAGTTTGGAAGATGATGGTATCTTACACTCAGGAGTTTTGTTTTGTTTTATTTTATTAGTTTCATTTGTCATTTTGGTTATTTTCCTGATGTCAGTGAAAATACCATGAGTCAGGGCCAAAAGGGACCCAGAGCTAGTACTCTTATTCTAAACTAAATATTAAGTTTGCCTCATACCTCTAGACAGATAATTATCAGATAAATGGGTAGCATTATAAATAAGGCAAATCATGAAATCTAGAGACCCTAATTAGGAGCCCCATCTTTTGCTGACCTAGCAACATTGATTTTGTTTTAGTTAAAATAGGTGTAATTCCTAGAAATAAGTAGAAAGCTGTTATGTAGATGACATTTACATGTTCTCCCTTTTTTTTTTTGATACAGGATCTCACTCTCACCCAGGTTAAAGTCCAGTGGTGTGTTCATACCTCACTGTAGCCTCACACTCCTGGGCTCAAGTGATCCTCCTGCCTCAGCCTCCTGAGTAGCTGGGACTACAGGCACATGCTACCATGCCTGGCTAATTTAAAAAAATTTCTTCTTCTTCTTCTTCTTCTTTTTTTTTTTTTTTTTTAGGAGATAGTGTTTTGCTGTGTTGCCAAGGCTGGTCTTGAACCCCTGGTTTCAGGCAATCCTCCTGCCTTGGCCTACCAAAGTGCTGGGATTATAGGCATGAGCCACTGCGTCCAGTGCTGTTCTTCTGATATATGTCAAAGTTCTTGTTAGTAGAGTAGGAAAGAGTTGAATTAGAAAAATCTTGGATTTTTTTTCATTCCATTCCATTTATATTTCAGAATTACTATGCTATCTTTTTGTCCTTAGACACTTCATCTTCTATCATATTTTCATGCTTTTCCATGCTTCTGAAATGTCTTCCTACTAAAAAAAAAAGTCATTGACTTCTTGTTTGATTAGAGTCTCCTTCCTATTTCAGCTGAACCACTGTTGCTTGTGTGAAACCTTCCCTCATTTCCCCAGTTAAGCTTAGACCTTCCCTTCTGTCTTTCTCCTGCTGTTCCATAAATAATACTTCCGTGGAGCAGTTGTGACAAGTAATTATTTGCATGTTTGCCTCAGTACGAGGCTGCACGTTCCTTGAGGGTAGCAAGTAGATTTTCATCTTTGCATCTCTAGAACCTAGCCAGTGTCTGACACACAGTAGGTTCTCAAAATCCATTAGTTCAGTTTGTTAAATATATCCCTAAGAACCTCATTGGCTAGTAGAAGAGCAGACAGGTAATTAAAAAATCAGGGAGTAATGTGGCAAGTACTATAATAAAGGGAGTGTAAAGTACTACAGCAGCATAGGGAAGAAAGGGATTGGTAGCATGTGGACGGCTTCAGAAAGGTAGTGCTGTTAGAACTGGATCTTGAAAAATGAGTAGTGCTCTAAGCGTTAAGAGAGGTGGAAGAGGCAGGTCACGGTGGCTCATGCCTGTAATCCCAGCACTTTGGGAATCCAAGGTGGGCGGATCACAAGGTCAAGAGATTGAGATAATCCTGGCCAACATGGTGAAACCTCATCTCTGCTAAAAATACAAAAATCAGCTAGGCATGGTGGCATGTGCGGGAGAATCGCTTGAACTCGGGAGGTGGAGGTTGCAGTGAGCCAAGACTGTGCTACTGCCCTGTGGCCTGGCAACAGAGCGAGACTCTGTCTCACACACAAAAAAAGAGGTGGAAGAACATTTAGGGTATATAGGACATTAAAGGCAAAGATATGGAATTATGATACTGTATAGGATGTTGTAGAAACATGAAAAGTTTGGTATGACTCAAGTGGAAGGTTCTTGGATAGTGAAATGATATGGGTGAGCCTGTTTAAGAGATAAGAGATTAGCTGATGGAGATCTTGGATGTCAGAGACTGTTCCAAATTATGTGCTCCATATTGAGGCATTGCAGAATATGTCATTGATACCTCCTTTGGAAGAAGTATATTTTAGAGTATCTGTAAAAGTAAATACTTGCATGAGTCATGGCATTACTTTGGGAAACACTGGGAAACTTCTAAGCTTTGTATATTAATTATTGCTATTCAGCAAACTAGACATGAGATATCCTGGAGGCACAATGTTTCTGGCAGAATGGCAAATGCAGAAGCCTTGAGACAGCTTTATATTGTCTTATATTTTCCTGTGTTTCATTTATATAAGGCTTGTCATCCAAACAAAAATATAACCTTGGGAGGAAGAATTCACTTTGTCTGATTTGTTCAGTCCCTTTCATTCTAGGCAAGTAGTGGGAGCTAGCAATGTATTTGTTGAAATGAAATGAACTAGATATTTCCTGTAGTTGTTAAAGCCAGCTATATTTCAAAGTTATTGAAGTCTGCATAATCAGTCTGAAGTAGAAGCATTTTTATAACTTTTAATTTTATGTTGTTTACCAAGGGTCCAAAGTGAGCCAAACTTCAAAGCAGCCGTTCCTTTTTAGAGGGATGATATAACACACAAAACATTGATTTCCGGTGTCTTTACTGGTAGAAGTATAATTGGAGATAATCAAAGTTAAAACTGGTACTTGTAGTAGGAAAAACAATAACTTTTCACTTACTTGAGAATCTAAGAAATATTAGCTACATAAATAATATCACATAAAGTGTTAGGTTGGTGCAAAAGTAATTGCAGTAGAATATTAGCAATGTTCTTTTTATTAAGCTGGGTGATAGGCATGTGGGTGTTTATTCTTTATGCATTTATATATTTTTTATATATGGCCTACTTCATAATAAAATTGGACATAAAAAATAAGTACTATGGTTGTGTCGTAACTCAATGCCAGTTTACAAATTCCATTTTGTAGTTAAGACACTATTTAGAGTTTATGTTGCTGTGACTGCTAGTTAATTATTGCTTGAACAGTGTATTGGTCAGAAAGTCCCAAGTGCATATAAGACACAAAGGCTCAGCTGTACGTTTCCCCTTGTGATTCTTTATAGGGTCGAATAACTCATTATGTAGTCAAGCTCTTTAAGAACACTTAAAGCTGTTTGCTACATGAAGGAAGGCACTACTAGCAAGCCTGATTGTGCCACTGTTTCTTCTGGGTATGCTAAACTTCTGAGGAAACAACCTTCCTCTAGAATTCATATTCCCCAAGATTGTCAAAATGTTTGATGATTGTGTTACTGTTAAATGTTTTTGTGCATATCTCTTTGAACATTGTCAGTACTTAGTAAATATTAGACCATCAGAAAGAGCACATACTTTTAAACACAAGTTGATACCTTAGTGAATTAAACTACTTTCCTGCTTTGGTTATTTTTCATCCTTTGCAAAGGCTATAAATTTAAGAAGATCATGCTTTTTGGCTCACTCTGTATTCCAGGCACTTCATGAAATGCTGTTTCTCTATTTTTATTCTACACTGTTACACTAGAGGGTATACCTTCTTTCAGTGAAATCCCATGCTATCCAAGGATTTCATTATAGTGTATGCTAACATCAAAACATTTTTGTTTGATTTAACAGAGAGCAAGCAACTAGTATACAACTGAAGGAACCTCTCCCATCAGGAATAGGAGGCATATGGTGTGTGTAATAAATAGTCTCTTAGAATGACTGAGTTATGAAACTGTCTTGTTCTTGGTTATGCACATTCTTTCTGATGTGAAACTGTCCCATGTCCCTTTCCTTCCATTCCTTCAGCTGGCATCATTAGAAATACATTGATTGGGAGGACTAGAAACAAGTGATTCTAATAGGGATAGTGACACATAATAGCATGGCATTTTCAATCTTTACAGATTTTCCCTTCTATATTAGAGGAATTTGTCCTTCCCCCATGAAAGTTTACTGCTACTGATCTTCATATTATATTATTAATTTTTAGAATGTAGCACGGGCAATGAAAAATTATGTCATTCTATTGTGGCCAGAAGCTACGTGCCAGAGATAGGAGTACTCTGAGAAAAAGACATCAGTTGTTCTTGAGCAGTTTGGAAGGTGGACAGTTAACTAAAAATTCTATTTTTATAAATATCCACAGCCAGTTAGTTATGTGAGGGATACGTAACTTCTTGCTGCACATTATCTGAATGGATAGGCTCACAGAAAATGTTTTAGTATTCTTATTCTTTATCCTTCTTGCCCCTCTTTCTCCTCCCACCCCCTCACACACAACAGACACACACACACCACACACATACACAGATGCACTCGTGTGTGCACATGCATACACATTTATTGAGTAACTCTGAATGTTAATGATACGACAAAGGTATATCTCTGAGTCTTGATGAGTAATCTTTCTTATGGAATGAAGAAAAGCTGATTTTATTTCTGATTTTTATATTTTTATCTCAAATATTTTCCCTTTATTTTGTTATTCTTTGTTTATAGATACTCTGGCCCTTTATTCCAGTCATGTGGGAATAACATATTCCTCAATCATGATTATATCATTTAAGAAAGGATATTTTGCAGAAACAATAATCAGTGCATAGCACTGTAGGCTAAGCAGCATGGCAGCAATAGTATTTGGGGGGATTCTCAACCTTCAGTAAAAAGCAGCAAGCATAGGGGGACATTTAAAATAGTAACTAATCATATCAGTAAACCTTTTTAAAGAATTCTAACAAAATAACATGTTTCCGTCTTTTTAGCCTCTGTGTTCTATGCCTGAGAGTACTGAGATAATGAAAAGACCGAAGTACTACAGCAGTGACAGCAGTTATGATAGTAGCAGCAGCTCTTCGGAATCTGATGAAAATGAAAAAGAAGAGTACCAAAATAAGAAAAGAGAAAAGCAAGTTACATATAATCTTAAACCCTCCAACCACTACAAATTAATTCAACAACCCAGTAAGTCAATTTCTTCTAATTTAGATGTTGTATAAAGAATTATGGAACTGAAATTATTAAACTCAATAAAAGGTCCTTGGGCCAAATGAACCCTGTTGTGTGTGAGGAGACCTGGATTCCATCCCCCTTCCTTCCCTAACCAGACTCGGGCACATCCCTTAATCCCTTTCAAGATCTGCAAATAGAAAACGAAAGGTCTGGATTAAGGATCTGTTCTTCTATATTTCATCATTTTTTTTAGGTGCCAGATTTTTGCTTGGGTTTTGTAAAATGTGCCTCATGGCTGATCTGATGATTACATGTCTCTTAAGCCAATATATTCTCTTCTCATTCAATTTCCGCCCCTCTACTTCTTTCACCCACTTTGTTTTATGCTGTCACTTATTATATATATTTTTAAAAGTATGTATCTCCTTAGGCATTTGACTTGAATGTAATCTTTAAGTTACATAATTGTGAAATAGTTGAAGTTTTGTTCTCTCCCATTTTCATCACCAGTGAGTACTTAAGCAGGGCTTATGATGCATACGAACTACTTAGGAGAGCAGCCAACCACTGCTCCATCTCCTTCCTTTTCTGCTTCCTTTTCTCTCTATTTGTATTTCTTTTTACATTCTCTTTCTCTTCCTTTGTCTCTTCTTTCATTTATTCTTCAATTCCAAGTGTGCAATATTGTGTCTGTGATTTTTCTTTCATCCCCAAATGTCCAGTGTGGGATTGCTGTTTGCCTAGATTCAGTTGGAAAACCCCTTCCTGATGCTGCCTCTAGTCCAGGACTTTTCTGAACCCCTGTCTGTCATATCTCTGTTTGCCTTGTGCTCCACTGTCCTAGGGTTCCGCTAAGGGAATCAGCTCAATAATGCAGTGAACACAATTGTGAGCCCTTTTTACCCTCAGCAATGTATTTAATATGTTAACTTCCCTGATAATGTGGATATTTTAAAACTGGCCTTAAACACTTATGGCAAAATGCATGAGGAATACAGAACCAATAGATGAAGCTTTTACAGGAATGGTCTTTGTTTATATGTTATTCTCTAAAGAAACATGCTACTACATATCTTTCAGGGTTTATGTCTTTGGAGGGAAATTAATGTTTTGTGTTCCATTTCATTTATTTATTTACTCATTCATTTAAGAAATGTTTATTGAGCACCTGTTATACAGTTTGTAAGCTATTTAATCATTTGCTTCCTTTTTTCTTAAGGATTCCTTAAATACTTTCAGTGTGTCTTTGTGTAACTATGGCTCTGTGTTGGTTTCAGAAGCTGACATTTTTATGCCTAAATTTGGCCAGTTTTTAATTCCCTTTCCTGTTAGCTGATGTGTGCCTCCCTAATGGCATGAACTGATGGGAGATGAGGACAGGTTAGAGAAAAACTTGCTAACATTCTTATAGCTCTGAGATTGTTCTTTCTTCTCAGACCAATAGGTTAACAAATTGAGATCAGACAAAAGTGCACTAAAATATACAGATTTTAAAAATGTTTTTAAGTATGAAATTTCATTTGAAATCTAGCCTAATTTAGTTACATGTCTTTTTTATTAGTTATATTTTATTTTTATATTCATGAGGAATTGTAGCAAGCCTTTTACTTTGTGTTATCTTCTCTCTTTAATCTTACACCAAGGAACACTTGAGTTCTTACACCAAAAACTTGAGTTTTGTCTTCAGAGTGATGCTGATGATCAAGGACACAATCCAGATTATATGTAACACTTTCTCTTATATATAGTTTGAAAAATTCTAACTTATTTCAGCTTCAAAGGGATATGCAGGTTACAATGATTTTTTTGTGAATCTACCCAAACATCATTGGCATGTCTAGCTACTTAGTTATTCTGTCTGAATTTCTAGCATGTGTAGGCAAAAGAAAAAAAAAGGAATCTGTGATGATTCAAGACAAAGGATATTTTCTTTCTGCCCAGTGATCAGGTTGTATACAACCAAACCATTACCATAACCCCTCAAAGGGAGTAGGACTACAGTACAGTTACTAGCACATGCCTTGGGTATTTTCTTAGTATAAGTTTGCTCTTGGTGCACATTAAATATGTGCAGTTCTTTGTTTAAAAAAAAAAAAAAGATTGACCGGTGGTATGTTCCTCACATAGCCCTTCTGCCCTTCTCTAGAAATATAGAGGCAGTGTCATTTTGAAAAGCGGTGACAGTTTTCAGGTTCAGAAGGAAGTTAATCTTTGGAACAAAGAGAATTTTTAAAAAAATCTTTTATAGCTTTAATAAGTATAACTTTTTGTATTCTCCAAAATTTAATTTAGAAGTATATCCCAAATATAAGACTTATGTCTTTTCCTTTTATAAAGGTTTAATTTTTTTTCAACAGCTAATGAAGAGAAATATTTGGGTATTCAACCTGGCTTCATGTGAATTTTACTAAATTATTTAATTAATGAAGATGTATTCCCCAAGCAGAGAAAGAATACAGAACAGAGGATATATAAACCATAGGAACTGAAAAACAATAAAAATATTGATAGTATTGAGTGATGATCTATTGCCCTGTGTCAGGAGTCAAAATTTATCTGGAACAGTTGGTTTTCTTTATTAGATGTTCCTAATATGCACTGGGGAAGATATTTTATGATTTCTCTTAGATATTTGTTCTGATAACAACCCTATAGATCTCTATATTTTTTTCTTCACTTAAGTCTTTTTCTATTGGAATTTAACCTACTTTAAAAAATTATTTACTCTTTGAATTAGAATGCTCTCTGTTCAGTACTACTCTTTATAATAACCAATTCTATATTTAAATTCCATTAGGATAATCTCAATTTTGTTTTATTACTGTTTTTTTTCCTCATGGGTTCTAAATTCTATAACTTAACCTACTTAGCCTGTCCACTTTCTATGCTCCTTCCAGCCCTCCCTATGAATCTTGCTGTAAAATATTCAATCTCTAACCTATACACAGATTCTTATAAGTGGCCAGTCAAATCCCAAGGGATAGTGGATAGCATCATGGAATTATACAAACAGGGAAGACACTGGAATTAGATAGGGTCAGGACTGAAACCTGATCTTGACCACTTTCTTGCTGTATGACCTTGAAAAAGTTCTTTCTCTAAGCCTCTGAGCAATGGAGATCCCTACTTCAGAGGGTTTCCATGAGGACTAAGATAAAAGTGTAGCACTTAGCACAATGCCTGGCTTATAGAAGGTGCTCCATAAATGTTAATTTTCCTTTCTTCTGGTTCTTTTATCTCATGTTTTGAAGATATAATTTTGAAGGATTGTTGATAGTAGTATTCCCACAAGAGCCATTTTTTATACATCAGAGGGGTTCTGCAACAAGTTCACTGTTGTTGAAAAATGTATTCCAAACTCATATTCCCATGATGATGCCTATGCTTTGACATTTATTGCCACTTCACTACTAGCTGCTATAATCTTTAGTTTATATAGACTTAATAGAGTAAAAAACTTGTATTAATACTGCTACTGTAGTATCCCTCTTCTCCATCACTGATAGGCTCCATAAGGCGTTCAGTCAGCTGCCCTCGGTCCATCTCTGCTCAGTTGCCTTCCAGTGGGGACACCCGCCCATTTTCTGCTCAACAAGTGATATCTGTGTCACGGCCAACTTCTGCGTCTCGGTCACATTCCTTAAACCGTACCACCTCCTACATGAGGCATCTGCCTCACTGTAATGATGCCTGCTCTACCAACTCTCAAGTGGTAGGTCATCTGTTTTGCTCTTTCAAGTTTATAGGGAGCTCTGTACTCAGGCAAGGGGGATCAGATGAGAGGAGGACAGACTGAACCTCAGATCCTTTCCATAATTCAACTCATGACCTCTTGAAATTTGGATTATTCACCTACCTTAGCCTGCAATTTAGTATGACTCTTAAAAGGTGCAGACTTCACTCTGTCACAGAACTCAAAGATGAACACTGAGAATAGCATTATTTTATTTTCTGTTTGCTGATGTGGTAGGATAATATTACTGAAAATTACCTGAGTAAATGCATGGTTTTGCAGTGTATTATGCAGTCTCTCTTTAAATTTGAGGAAGTTTGGAAAATTTTACTTAATGGGACAGTTGATTAATAGGTTAAAAAATGATAAATTAGAGCACTTAAGTACAATGTTATTTATAATGTGTTCTGTATGTTAAATTAGCATTGAGTATTCCCTTGTTAGCACAAATCCCAGAGATGTGGTATTGAGAAAATAGTGAATTTAGTTTGTAAGAAGGCTTACTTTTAGATGCTCAAACAGATAGCTCCAACTACCTTCACGTAGACTAAGGATTTATTTAATTTGTTTATTTAATATGGATCGTGTTTCCAAAGGGAAGTCAGGAAATATAAGTGAATGAATTTCACTTGGTAATAATGAATTTTTTTTTTCTAATCAAGAAAAATTGCCTAAGGTATATGTAGCAAATGAAACTGACCAGGAAGTCCTTTTTAAGTATTTATATATTTTTATTTTAGTACTTTTAGCTAAATAAGTATAACCTTGTGGAAGTATGAAAGACACTCTTGGGATTCGTATCCATTTAATCCAAAGAATTCACAAGTGTAAAAGAAAATTTTCTTCCTTTTTCATTGTTACTGTTTTCAGTTAAAAGTGCATCATTTTTACCTAGAAATATCTTTCAGATTATACTGGCACAATGAAATAAGACCCCCTCCAAATATCTGTATTCTTTCAAATTTAAGAGTGAGTCTTTGCGGCAACTGAAAACAAAAGAACAAGAAGATGATCTAACAAGTCAGACCTTATTTGTTCTCAAGGACATGAAGATCCGGTTTCCAGGAAAGTCAGATGCAGAATCAGAACTTCTGATAGAAGATGTGAGTATCTGATGTGTCTAAAATGCCAAGGAGCTGGTACCTTTTTATTTTTCTTAAAATATTAAAATTTCTTTCCTGAAGGCATTATGCTCAATGACATAGTAAATTTAATTGATGTCTTTCCAACCTCTACTAGCTTTAGAAAATGCAGGGGTTTATTTTAATTGTTACAATTCATGAACAGTGAGATCAGATTATAATCAGCAGTGCAAAATATCTTTTAGTATATAGTGCTTAAAGTCTGCTTCATCAAGTGAGGATAATTAGTGTTAAATAATTATTGTTCTTAATGATTAAGCAAATATCATGTTAAACTTGCCTCTATAAAGATTTAGAAAGAACTAATATGGAATGGGGTATGATGAAAAACGTGGGGCTGTGGCATAAAATGTCAAGAATAATTTGAATGTGACACCTCGAATGTCACATTTTTGGGGTCAGAATTTTGAAATGACTTATGTGGAGCTGTGTGTTTTTCTTGTTACACACACATGTGCACCACCCAGTGGAACATTCTAAAAGGTCAGAGGGTCCTAAAATTCACATTAAAATCAGTGACTTACTCCTAATTTAGAAAGAGGGTCCACGTTATTTCAGATAATTTTGGTGAAAGAGCACTTCTTCATGCAAGGTTACATTTCTTCATTCAAACATCCTTTTCATTCTTAGATAATTATTCAGTAATAGAACCTTGTGTTTTTGGTGGGGGCACATATATTTTATAAATATATTAAAAATATATTTTGGGCCTTTTTTGTAAATATAATTTTATAAATTATATACATAAAATATATGTATTTTTTTTTCCCAGAGGAGAAGGCACCATCTAGTGGCCAGTTATAGGATAAAAACTACAGCCATGCACTTGGACTTTTCGTTTTTTAGCATTTACTTTAGACCTGTCTAAAGCAAGTGTATAGAAACAAAAAGCAAACAAACAACAGTAAAAGAGACTTCCTTGCTGAAAAATACCCATAATTGCGATTTATATTATGTACTGATGACACAGTCATAAGCAAAGCCCCTAATTATTATTTTGTTGATATATATTTTTGAAAAGTGAAAATGGTAACTCGTTTGCAAGTTAGGTGCTACTTAGTTACATCAAAGGAAATGAAAGAAAGCATTGGATGTTAAGGATTATGCTAGATGTGCTTTTATTTACCTATGTCATCTTATCTGATAAAATTATTTTCTACATATAGCCAATGACTTTGTAGCACTTTATTTTATGTATTTCTTGAGATATTAGTTATATCCCATCTTTTTTAATCAGGTAGAAGAAAATTAAACAGAGAGTAAAACTAACATTTGTGACTATCGTGATTGTTCTATAAAGAATGTATATAGGCTTATATAATTAATAAAATATAATTAATAATTATGTCAGACATCAAATTGTTTACTGTATGTTCACTATGTGTGAACATTTTAATCTGTTTACTACAGTATATATTACAAGACTATATATTCAGAAGTTTTGCAGACTTGCACAGAAAACAAAACAAAGTAGTAGAATTCTCATTTTATATAGGCTGCCTTCTAATGCATTATTCAATATTTTATTACTATGAATGATGTCATAAATCAGCCTCTAAAATACAAATGAAAAATCTATGTCTTGGATTTCTTGCCAAATCTTACGTTCCTGAAGGTATTTGACTTTCATTCATTGGAGATTGTTTTTTGTTTTTGAGACAGAGTCTCACTCTGTTGCCCAGGCTGGAGTGCAGTGGTATAATGTCAGTTCACTGCAACCTCCACCTCCTGGATTCAAGTGATTCTTGTGCCTCAGCCACCCAAATAGCTGGGATTACAGGCATGCACCACCATGCACAGCTAATTTTTATACTTTTAGTAGAGATGGGGTTTTGCCATATTGGCCAGGCTGGTCTTGAACTCCTGGCCTCAAGTGATCTGCCTGTCTTGGCCTCCCAAAGTGCTGGGATTACAGGTGTGAGCCACAGAGATTGTATTCTTAATGCAACTAGAATAGAAAGCTTTGGACGTAGATGGCTTCTTTAATTTCTATTAGAAATCTTTGCACATGTCTTTTTATGAAAGTTGGCATTATTTGTTGCAAGTAATATTGTAGTGCTTTCATTACACAAATTAATTTAAAAAATGGGTTTCAACCTGTAAATTTCTTAATGTTCATCCTTCCAAACAGATCATCGATAACTGGAAGTATCATAAAACCAAAGTGGCTTCATATTGGCTCATAAAATTGGACTCTGTAAAACAACGAAAAGTGAGTAATGCTCAAAAACAGTTTTTTCCTCTTGGATTATGTATTAAGCTAGGACCATTAAGCCAAATTCATAGACAGACTTTATATTTGCTCATTTGTTTACTCATTTCTTCAACAAATACTTATTAAGTATCTATTATGGGTCAGGCACTCTTCTAGGTTCTGAAGATACAAAAGTGAATTGTAAAAAATCCATGCTTTCATAGAACTTACATTCTAGTTAAGATGTCTGATAATAAATAAATATGTAATAGAATGTAAGGTAGTACAGTCAACCTTCTATGTCTGTGGCTTTCGCATCCATGGATGCAACCAACCAGGGATTGAACATGTTTGGAAAAAAAAAGGATGGCTGTGTCTGTACTGAACATGTACAGACGTTTTTTCTTTTCTCATTATTCCTAAACAATACAACAGTATAACAACTATTTACATAACATTTACATTGAATTAGATATTATAAGCAATTATAAGTAATCTAGAGATGATTTAAAATGTACAGGAGGATGTACATAGGTTATATGCAAATATTCCACCATTTTATATCATGTACTTGAGCATCCATGTATTTTGCTCTCTGGGGGTGGGGGGGTCCTGAAGCCAATCCTCACAGGTGCAGAGGGACAACTGTACTAAGTACTATGAAGAAAAATAAATTGAGATAATAAATAGAAGGTAGCATTTGAGCAGAGACTTAAATGAAATGAGAATCATGCTATACAGATATCTGCAGAGACAATGTTTCAGGCAGAGGGAAGAACAAATATAGAGATGCTGAGGTAGAAATTAGTTTGATGGGTATATGAAGCAGAGCAAGGCACCATTTTATTTATATATTCATAGGATAGTCTGTTTTAGCTGGAAAAGAGTGAGTGATGGGGTGTTGGTAAGAGATAAGATTGGACAGATAGGGAGGACCTAGGTCACAACTTTATAGGCTATGGAAGGATACTGGGTTTTATTCCAGTTGATGAGGAACCACTGGAAAATTTGAGTAGAGAAGTTACATAGCCTGTTTGAATTTAAGAGAATCATGAGAACTACTTGTGGAGAATAGAACTGGAGGAGCAGGAATTTGGCAGAATAGAAGTAGGGACCAGCTAGAAGGTTGTTAGGGTAACCGAGGCAAGAGCTAATGGGTGCTTAGCTAGGGTGGTAACTGAGTGGATGGATGCTGGAGAAAGAGGGGAAGGGTGTTGCTGTTTCTGTTGTTTCATTTTATTTTGACCATGTTGATGTTGATATATTGATTGGACATCCAAGTGAAAATGTTGATTGTATAGTTGTATAAGAGTTTTGAGTTTAGGGCTAAGATTGTGTATGGTGAACAAAAATTTAGGAGTCTCTAAGATATTTAAGGTGTCAGCTAGATGAAACTACCTCAAGTTTCAAGGACTAAGGCCTGGGCCTCTCCTACATGTAGAAATCAGAAAGATGGGGGGAATCTACCAAAGAGGACTGAGAAGGAACAGCCAGTAAGATGTGAAGAAACCATGAGAACTGGGTGTCCTTGAAGTCAAGTAAAGAAATTATTTTAAGGACAGAGTAATCAATTGTGTCATGTGTGGCTGACAGAGGTTGTAAGCTAAGCATTGAGAACTGACTGTAATTTTTGGCAATGTGGATGTTAGTGATGACCCTAATCATAAAATTAGTGGGGTGGTGGGGAGTAAAACTTGGAATATGTACAAGAAGAAGAAAAGTGGAGAGCAAAACACCACAGTTACTACAGGCACTTTTTCAAGGAATTTTGCTATAGAGGGGAATGGGAAATGTGGTGGTGGTAGATGGAGAGGAATGTGGGCCAACAAGGGTTTTTTTTTTTTTTTTAAGATGAAGGTATTTTTAGTTTGTATGATGATGAGAACGATTTAGAAGAGAGGAATGGCACAGGAAAGAGGTGATAAAAAGTTCTTGAGTAAGTAAGCTGTGAGAGGGGGAGGATTTTCCTAATCAAGAGCATTTATTCTAACAGGAGAGAAGGCAGGTGCATGGGAATGTGGTGGGAAGATGGGAAAGTTTTCTTCCGGTGGGGAGGGCTTTTGGAGATTTGGGGAGAGAGTATAAGGTACGTAATAGCTGTCTTGGAGAATGGAAGAGTGGAGTGGCCAGCACGGTGAAGGGCCCATCAACTGCACTGTAACATTGTTTTCTGGGAGATAGGCTATTTTAGTAGCAGAGTGAAGTTGTTGAATTCCTTCAATAATACAAACTATCATTTGCCCTTTCTCAGAATTATCATGGATAAGCTGAAACTTGATGCTGATTACATGATGACTCTTAAATTATATACTTTTATCTGAGTAAGCTGAACTCACTATTGCACATTATCTCATTCAACAAATACTTGCTTAGTGTCCTGCCATGTGCCACGTAGAGTACACTGTTGAGGAGGGTATAGTAAAGCTGGTGACAGAAGCAGATTGCAAAACACATGGGAAGCCCTGAATATGTTTTCAGGTCGCTGACTTTGGTTTCCATTAATGGAGATACAGACTTTTTATTCGAATTGGAACCCTGAATTTCCTTAAGTCCGTAAAATTTTTGTTATCTAGAAGAGAGGGAAGTGTGGGTAAGTTGCTAATTTAAAAAAATAGTACGATATTAATAATACAGGATAAATGTGGCATTTCAAATCAATAGAGAAAAGATGGCTTTTCTACTCAGTGGTACAGAAGCAACTATCTATTTGTAAGAAAATGAAGTTGGAGCCTTAATTCTCACCATATAAAAACAAACTTCATATAATTGCAGTTTTCTATGTAAAAAAGAAAATACTAAAGATTTGGAAGAAAATACAGAAGGATAAGTTTATAATCTTAGAGTGGGAAAACAGCTTAAGAAAATACCTAAAACCTAGAAGGCTTAAATGAAAAGATCAACAGATTTGATTACATAAAATCTTACGAAAGGTAAAAAATATCTTAAAAGGCAGAAGTTGTGAGGGCAATTGGGTGGGGGATGGGGAGGAGTTTGAGGAGAATAGATAAGTAAACATAAAATGAAAAGTAACACTAGTGAACCAATACCTTCTGCAAATCAATCAACAAAAGAAACTTGCCTGTAAGTATTGACACATAAAATGGCAAAGCATATAAAAAGACCATGAAAAGACAACGTATGGATTTCACATAGCCATTTAACACGTAAATAGATCCTTGACCTTACTAATGAAGAAGAAAAAGCAAGTAAAAAACATCATATGGGCAAAAAAAATAATAAGACACATAATATCCGGTGATGGAAATAGTATGAGTAAAAGGGCCTTTGCTATACTATTAGAAAGAAAGAGAGTACATTGGTACAAGTCTTTAGAAAAATAATTTGTAGTATCTATTACAATGACATGTTTATAATCTTTATAACTCAGCAAAACCACTTCCAGCATTCCATCCTACAGAATAATTGCCTGAATGTATAAAAGATTTTTTTGTACATGAACATTCATCACAGTGATAAGGCATCTCCATGGAAAGGGCTTGTGAAGTAACGGTGGTGTGCGTTTGTTTTGTGTTGAGGTAGGAATAAGGGAAAGAGGCAGAGAGTGTCTCTCCCTGACCCCAGGACCTTGCTTCAGCTGTCCTTGCTAAGTAGAATCCCTTCTTTACAATCTCACACACCACATATTTTGAAGATCCAGCTGCATCTCCTTCACAAAGCATCTGGAGTCCCCTACAACCAGATATCTTTCCCTACTTGAATCTTCATGGCACTTTGTATTCAATTATCTTATGATCTCCCTTGAGAAATTTATGGATAATTTTTCCATCCCTCTAAAAAGCCAGAGGACGGGTCTCATTTTGTAGTTACCTTCAGGGGGCTTTCTGTCAATTTTTGTTAAGTTGATTCCATTCTAGACTTTTAATTCTAGACTCAATAGCAAGGTAGCTGCTTCTTTCCGTGGCCATCTTTCCTTACTGGTTAGTGATATGTTTATTTGAACAGGAATAATAAGACAGTGCTATTCTGTTTTATACATGTGATGTGAGAAGACCTGATAAACATTGATGGGATGATTAAATGATATGTGTGAATAATAATATTTGTGAATTGGAAGAAACAGTTTCAATAGGGTTGTTATGCTCAATTGACTTTCTACATTTAGAGGAAAAATAAATGCTTGTTTATAAATTTACTACTGAGTACATATACCAGTGTATCTACTTCTTTGATACTGATTTACTCTAAGAAAATAGGAGTAAACTATTTTTATGTAATCTTTTCTTCCAGTTCTCAGAGGTGCAACCACCTTTAAGTGTTATACACTGTTATGTGGAGGGAGTGGAAGCACTAATGTGAGGGGAGGAGCTTTATTACCATTTTTATACCCTGCTAGTCTTTTTTTTTTTTTTTTGAGCTTCTTTACGGCCTCTTCCTTTGGTATAAATCAAAGGTATTGGGTTTCCCTTGTGCTTGCAGAAAGTAACAATGTATTCTGTCTTCAGTAAAAGCTTGTTAAAGTCCCACAGTTTGCACTACCCAAACGTTTACTGTCATCCTTCTACATAGATAATTTAATAGACAATTATATTTTTGGCAGAAAAATTCATATCTTGAATTTAGGCTCTTAAAAGAACAGAAAGGGCTGATCTTAACTAGAGCAAGTTTATCTTGCAAAGATGCCCAATTTTATGGAACCCTGAAAGTCGCTGAGGAATGCTACTCCCAGACTGTGAAAAGAAGTAGAAGCCTAGGATTTAAACAGGTACAACTTGTTTGTAGCAATTTTTCTTGCTATTCTCATGATTATTGGGGCTCCTCTTCTTCCTTCAACAATTTTGTTCTTTAGGAGGCTTTCCCAAAACAGGCTCAAATTTCTCAGATATGTAGTGAAAGGTGAGGCACGTCTGGGAAAATAAGCAGAGGACAACTTTCAGCAGCATTCATTCTGTAATGACATTCTTCCCCTTATTCAGGTAATTTAAGACCCCTTACCCATGAGTAACTATTTTAATATAAGGAGCTTTATATTAAAACTTTACTATAACGTTTTGTAAAACTTTCCATTTTTATAAAGTTAACCCTGCCAAAATTTATAGATTCTTTTATTTATATTCACAAAAAGAAGCCTAACAAATATACACATCATGAATACAAATCATCAAGCCAGTCAGCAGTGCAAACCTGCCAGCAGTGCAAACCAGCCAGCAACAGAGGTATTGAACTCTAATGTAAACAGATTCTCATTGGGATTTTTTTTTTAAAGTTTTGTCTGCTTAATAAGTAGCATTAGAATTAATTACGTGAAATACTTAAAATTTACCCCAGATAGGAATAAGAGTAAAATATAGAGGTAATTTTGGAAATAATCATTGGAACAAATTTAAATGTGTTTAGCTGATTTATTTATATACATATATTTAATATATAATTTTTTTCTCTACCTCTTCCCTACCTGAAGTTTATTTCAGATAAAATCAGAGGTAAAGTGACCAGACAACAACTGACTGAAATATTTTTTTTGCCTGACAATATAAGAGCTAATGTAATAATGAGTCAAAGTGCATTGAAAAAATACTTTATATGGTGAAATTAGAGAGGCAAAAGCATGTAATAAAAAGAGTTACTAGACCTCTTTTCATTACATGAAATTGTAGTGGACATCTCATGAGGCAGTATGGACTTGAGTTCAGTATTGCCTATGGCCTTTAACTTGGACAGGTGACTTCTCAGAACTTCTCTGAGGTTTACAGCGTTAAGTATTGAAGGGTCCTTGTGATAAAGCGAGACATCATAAGGGAATGTACTCTACTCTTAGAAGGGGTAAAATGCAGGCTGAAATGTTTTCTTTTCTACTAAGGTTCCCCATGTCAGACTGTTTCTCTGATGTATTTTATTTTACTAAGAATTCTTCATATGGGGTATTCTTTTGTATAGAATATATAGAAATGGTGTATAAAAATTGTCTGTTGGCCTATAACATGTTGATCATTTATTTGGCTATCAGAAACTTGTGCTATTGTCTTATAAAGCTAGAAACTGTATCCAAGAAACTAAAAGAAACCTGGAAATGTAGGTCAGCTGTAGAATGCAGAATTAGATATTATAAAAATGTATCTGACTTAACTAATTTACATTGGATGTATGTTAATCAGATCCATCCTTCTTTTGGCTGTAATGTCAGCCAATAATCACTGAAAAGCCTTACCAGCTTGATCTTCTGGGAGGTAGACACTAAGATGGAATTAACAGTGAAAGGTTTTTTTTTTTTTTTAAATGGAAAACACCCAGGGAAGATAATGGGGAGAGAGAACTCAAGTACGCAGGAAGAGCCTTAGGACTATAATGCAGGTCTGACTCCAGTAAATGCAAGGGAGGAGGACTGGGTAGGAAGAACCTCAGACTTTAGTGAATCTCTGAGAAAGTCATGGTCAGGCTGATGGGGAGCCCAGAACAAAGACTGGTGTTGGAGGGATCAGAGTGAGCAGAAATAGCTCTTCACTCATATCCCAGCCATGCTTAATCCTTGCCTGGGAACTGTCTTGGGAGAGTGTAAGCATGGTTTGAATATTGCAGTGGATACCCAGTGGAGAAGCCATCAGCTAACTGCATTCTTTGAAACATGTTAATTTAAATGGCACATCTCCATGGCTGCCACAAAGGCTGTGCGTGATACATTTTAATTTAACAAACATTTATTGGTTGTCAATTTTATACAAATAATATGCTAGACACTGTTAGGGATTTTGAGAGTTGTTTACTCATTCATGATTAAGTGAGCATGTTTACTCATGCTCACTTAATCATGCATTCAACAGATATTTATTGAGGGACTGCCATGTCCCAGGCACCATTCAAGGTATGGTGGCACAAAACTCTTAAATTTAAGTATCTTAATTCCATTTAGAGACCATTCTTGAAATATGTATCTCACTTTTCCTGTTCCAGGATTGAGGCATTTGTGGTTGTTTATTAGCCTGTTGTAAAGCTCCAAGATTAGAATGACGTACACACAGAGTCTTCCACATGCTTTCCTTTTTTCTGTTCTTGGAAATAAAAAAAAATTATTTGCCTTCATATTTTCCTTAATGGATATAAAATGTAAAGATCAAGGGTATGGGAATTAAATCCTGAAAAGAACCCTCACCAGGTGAAAATGGAAGTAGTTAATCTTATTTAATGTCATGTTGTGGTAACTCCATACTTGCATAATTTAGCTTTCTGCCAAGAATGCAGTTGCTTTATATAGTTTGTGAGGAATATATCTGAAGTATGAAAATGTAGCCATGTTGGTGGGCTGCGAAGAATGCCAGATTTGCTGAAAAGCTTACTATCTGATGTGATACCTAGACATAAACTAAGACTGGAGGATGAAGAGAAATAACTAATGATAGTAAGGTTTGCATTTATTTTGGGTGCTAAGAGATCCTTGTTCATCAAGTGTTACTTCTCTAAATAGCAATTTATTTTTAATACCTACCGTGGCTGCTTCTGCATGCATTTTGATGATACTATTTTCCATCTCTGTTTTATTCAGGCTGACATAGATGCTGTTCAGAGCTGTTCGTTTTGCATCAGCAAAGATGCCTTTACCCTGTAGCCATCACTGCTGCATGCATCATTAGTATAGCATGTAGTGATTTTAATCTTATTTCTAAACTGCCTTCACCTCGTGCCATTATTTTAATTTAGGACCAACTGTTCAGCCATATGGAGCAGTTTGTCATTCAACATCTGTATGCTCTTGCAAAATATGAATTTGTCTGTGTGCTTTATGCCTTCAAATGTGCTATATTTCATATGGAAAAGACAAATCTTTTCATTTTATTAATGTTGTCATTGACTGAATCTCCCATTTATTTTTTCCCTTGAAGAGCTTAATGTTGGATTGGAATGCTTTTAAAAGTCATAATGTAAGGAAATGGATACCTATATTTTATAAGTTAGCCTCACTTAAGCCCACAGATAAACACAAGGGCATCTTGCTGATCATTTATTTTTGTGTTTCACAAATTATTTATCTTCCACCCAATTTCTTCAATCCTCAAAGCACCAGAAATCCAAAAAAGCATCACAAGTAGAACTGGCACTAATTTATCTCATTCCAGTCTGATTTCTTGCCTATCTGATCTGTGCTTTCTTAAAATTATTAAGTGAGTGTTTTGCTAAAAGTACAGTCATTGTCTCCCCATCTGTATAGCCTTCTAAACAAACTATTCCATACTCCATGGCCATAAAGGAGGGGGTGCCTAGGAAACCTTGTTTGTACACAGTGATCCCACCCTCCTTCAAAATACCATTGGACTAGAGATGAATCTGAATCTAAGAAGAGATAATGGGGTTCTCTTCTAGGCTTTTGCTGCTGGCATCTGGAAAAACTAAATTGTGAGGCAGTGCTGGATGTGGTTAAGAGGGTAGGTCTGGATACAATGAGTTGGGTAATCTTGGGCAAGTTGCTTATCTGCTTTGTGCCTAAGTTTTCTCATCTATAAAATGGGGATCCAAAATGTTTTCACAACCAAAAAAATTTTCATAACCACTAAGCAGCAAAACCTAACCCACCTGAATTCATTTGGTGACAATGACTTGACAAGAAGTTATATATTGATTTTGTCTATCTCTTGGTTTGAATATTTACATTTTTTTCCTGCAGAAATAATAATATATATGATTATGGAATCTAGGCTTGAGATTTTTGGAAAGGGACTATGGACCAATAGTATCTACCTCATGCTTTTGTTTTGAGGATTAAATGAGTTAATATATGTTAAAGTGCTTAAAACAGCGCTTGGCACATGGTAAGTTCTCTCAATGATTTTTACCTTGTCTGCATAGGTGTTACTTTCTTGCAAGGAATGACTCACTAAGACAGGAACCTAACTAAATGATAGACCTTGTCTTAAGCCTTGGGGATCTGGTAATTTTATTACCAAGTTGGGCACAATTTCCTCCCTTTATATGTATAACACTCTCCATTAATTAAACAGGAAATCAAAATAAAATAGGATGATTGCTAATAAAGGAAGAACTGGGCATTAAGATATCAAACAATAGTTCAGTGACAGGTAAAGTTTCCCTTAGCAGTGGCATTTGAAGTGAAACGTAGAAGTTTATCAGATGAAGAGATAGGAGAAGACTGTTTCAGGCAGAGGAAAGAGCTTATGTGAAGACTCAGAGGAGAGTTGAAGGATTTGGGTTCCTGTTCCCTCAGTTTGTGTTGTTCAATGTCCTGCAAATTATAGGGGTGGGTCTTCCAGGACCAAAGCTTGCCTTCTTGGAGAGGCTCCTTGAAAACTGAAAGCAAAGAGAAGCAAAGAGGAATGTGTGTTCCCAGTGTTTGCTCTGGACAGGAAGGAGAATGTGCCTAGTTTGCCCAGACCATGCCAGTCTCACCAATCTGGGAAATTGTTTCTTAGATGGGGTGCCTGATGGGGTACCATGATGCCTGCAGATTTTTCCACCTCCATATTGAAGAAAACATTAGGAATGAAGCCGAAGCTTTCCCCATCCCTAACTCCCTGGTTCCATTCTGAAGTTGCTGCTTTTAGTCATGTATGGGCTAGAATATGGTACTGTCATGCTATTAAAATTCCCTCTAAATTAAGAAGAAAATATATGCAGAGTAGTGGTCAAAAGAATCTACTCTAAGTAATGTACCTAGCACAGTGTTTGGCATAGAGCAGGCAGATGATACATGTTAGTTGCCCTTGAAGTATATTTAAAAAGAAATGAATGAATACTCCATGATCTCAAATCCTTTATCATTTTAAAGTTGAATAATCATTTTATAATATAATGTGAATACTGATGAACTTAAGGTAATGTTAAAATTGTCAGTATCAATAACTCTTTTCAATTTCAGTTATTTTATATAACTCATATTTATCCTTGAGACTAATATATGGGTTATCTTGGCTACTTTTTTATTCTTTCCTTTCTGCATTATGACTTTTGGCCTATTATTACTTACTAATACATTGACAGAAAGGAGAAAGGAAAATTCAGAAGAAAGATGATTTAAATTTCTCATTTACAGCTATTATTGATTCTTATATCACATTCGTCATGAGCACTGCTTTCTACACTAAAAAATATAAAGAGTTAAACTAACAGCTTAAATTAAAATTGTAAAAACTAAAAGGCAGGAATTAATGCCTTGATACTCACATTTCAGTATTATTGTGAAAGGTTTTAAGATATTCCTCTTTATAATGAAGCATTTGTTATCTGTAATAATGAGCTTTTCCATGAGTTTTTCACACACAACTTTATTACAGATTGCATTTTCCCTCCTCATCCTCTGCCCCTTCCCCTAGGACACACCCTGACCTACAGTAGGATTTGTATTACTGCCCCCATCACAGTGCAGGAAGCTGGAACAGGAAGGGAAGGAATGCTGCTGCTCACGCATTTCCCTGTGAGAAGCTGTAGTTCCTATTCTTCTATAAATATCACCTTGAAAACTTTTTACTAAATTTATTTTTAAACAAATGTTTATTCTAAATTTGCCTTGATCAGAGATAACTAACATCATTTCTTTAAATATTGCTGTTTTAAAGAGAAACAAATCATTCTTTCATCTGCTTCCAATTCTTCATGTTTGTATCTATTGAGAAAAATGTCTTTATTTAGTCTTTATGTTTGAAAGTCTTTTTCCCTTTTCATCTTTCACTTTCATTTTTATAGGCAGTTGCCATAATTATAGCTAGATAAAAAGTGAAAAATCCACTTTGATGAATGGAGATCAGAATATTAGTAATTGATATTTCATTTTTCTTTGTTTTGTTTTGTTTACAAAAGAATTTTATTGGAAATACCTACATTGCATAAGTATCAAGTATATGTGAATTAGACAAAAGAGTTTTTTGGGGTTTACAAATTTTTTAGGACCTCTAGGATTTCAGTGGTCCAGATTAATCATAGTCCTTATTTCACGATACTCTTTCACGATTGGTTTGTGCATGGCCTGCTTTTATTTAGTGTTATTTAGTGTTTTTAAGTTTACTGTTCCACCTGTGAACCCAACAGCCAAATCAAAAGCTAGATTCTTGGAAAAACGTATATAACCAAATGATTCCCTTCCATCCCCCTGGCTCCCCATTTCCCGGGTAGCTGTATTCTTGAACTCAGTGTTCACTCTCCTCCCCTTCCCTTCCCTTCCCTTCCCTTCCCTTCCCTTCCCTTCCCTTCCCTTCCCTTCCCTTCCCTCCCCTCCCCTCCCCTCCCCTCCCCTCCCCTCCCCTTCTCTTCTTTCTCTCTTGCTCTCTCTGGCTTTCTTTCTTTCATACATATATATGGTATATATACCATATATATAGATATAGTATATATAATATATATATATATATATATAATGTTTATGTGTATTCCCCATGTGTTTTTAAAACTTAATTGTTTTTACTTCTATTACAAGGGTATCATGGCCAGGGGTGATGGCGCATACCTTTAATCCCAGCATGTTGGGCAACCTTGGTGGGCAGATCACTTGAGCTCAGGAGTTCAAGACCAACCTGGGCAATGTGGTGAAACCCTTTCTCTACAAAATTACAAAAATTAGCCGGGCATGGTGGTGTGGGCCTGTTGTCCCACCTCCTCAGGAGGCTGAGATGGGAGGATAGCTTGATCCTAAGAGGTTGAGGCTACAGTGAGCTGAGATCGTGCCCCTGAAACCCAACCTGGGTGACAGAGCAAGACCTTGCCTCAAAAAAAAGGAGGTGGTATCATGCTATATATAGTCTCTAGTACATTTTTTTACCTTACCATTTATTATGCAGATAGAAGTTCTGTCTTGTGTGTCATATTTGATTCATTTTGACTACTGTATTAATACTGTGTAATAGTCCAGAGGGGATGAGTATCCACTGTTTATTTATTCACTCTCTTATTGTTGAAGAGTTTGATTGTTTCTAGGTGTTTACAATTGTTAACAGCTGCTATGAACGTTCTTGTACATGCCACCTCCTATTTTTACCTATGAGAGATTATTTCAGAAATAAAACTGCTGAGCCATAGGGATATTAATTTTCAACTTTAGGAGATAATGCCAGACTGTTTTCCAATTTGTGCACCGATCTGTACTCACACTAACAATGTCTAAGAGACTCGGTAGATTCCATATCCTCTCTAGCACTTGATATCATCAGACTTTTAATTTTTGTCAACTACGTGGATATCGTATTATAACTTTAATTTTTGTTCTTTATGATTATTGGGCATATTTATTTCCTCTTTTCTGAAATGCCTGTTTGTAACGTTTTGTCCTTTTTTTTCTATTAAAAATTTTGGTAAACATTCTTTATATATTCCTGATACTAATCTTTTTTTGGATATATATGTTTTGAATATATTTTTGCAGTTTGTAAGTTTGTCTTTTATTTTCTTTAAGGTGTATTTAATGACCAGAAGTTCTTAATTTTTATATAATCAAAATCTATTAATCTTTTATGGTCCATATGTTTTTGTGACTTAAGTAGTATTTTTCTAGCCCATGGTTCAATAAATACTCTCCTATACTTTCCACTGAGATATAGAATAGTTTATTTTTATTAACGTGTAAGACCTTAGCCCCTCTAGAGTTGATTCTTTTTAATGAGGGATTCAGCTTTATCTTTTCTTCATCTAATCCATAAAGATTATAATTTCAAAATCTCTATCCACTGATCTGAGTTATTGCCTCTGTCATATACCGAAGTTTCATAAATGCATGGGCCTATTTCTAGACTTTTTGTTCTATGCTATTGTTCAGTGTGTGTGTGTGTGTGTTCCTCTTAGAATTTTATTTTTATTTATTTTACTTTTCATCATGGCTTACTGCATCCTTGACCACTTGAGCTCAAGCAGTCTTCCCATCTTATTCCCCCCAGGTAGCTGGGACTGCAGATGTGGGTCATAATGCCAGACTAATATTTTAAAAAGTTTTGTAGAGACAGGTTCTCACTATATTGCCCAGGCTGGTCTGGAACTCCTGGGCTCAAGCTACATCTTTGAATTTTAGACATAGATATACATTCCTAGATCATAAGTACTTTGGTTTTTCTACTAGGTTTTGGACATAGTGAAAACAAGCATTCGTACAGTTCTTCCACGCATCTGGAAGGTGCCTGATGTTGAAGAAGTAAATTTATATCGGATTTTCAACCGGGTTTTTAATCGCTTACTCTGGAGTCATGGCCAAGGGCTGTGGAACTGTTTCTGTGATTCAGGGTAAGTTCTCAGTCATCTTTTATTATCATCATTTTTAATATTTTACTATTTAGTTATAGAGGTAGCCTAATAAAATGCTTGAATGATCTTTTAAAAAATGGATGTCTTTTACTACATGTAATGTTTAGTACTCAACTATAATTTATATCAATTAAGGTGATTTAGATAAGATGATGAATATGAACACACCACCACCTAATTAATTTGAATTCAGTGGAGAGAAGGTAGTCCTAACTAAAGAAAATACAAACCAATATCCTTGAAGTTCTTCTGCAGTCACCTTCTAAAATTATGGCTACACTTCTCCTCCTCCCCAGAATCCCAGTGCTGCTAAAGCTGCTGTGACTCATTGTCATTTTAGCCTCAAGATATATAAAACCAAACATTCCATGTCCTTTTATTCCGAAATGGCTTCCTTTCTTGGCTTCCTTTAATCCTGTTGTTATTCTCTCAGTCATACAAGTTGGATATCACAGGGGCACCTGCATCTTCCTTTTCCCTCACTGTCTTTATTTAATCATTTGCTAAATCCTATAGTTTTTCTGTCACATTCCCACATGGCTAAACTAGCTTGTTTCCATTCATTCTTTCAACAATCATCAAGTACTTACTTTTGTGCTAATATTTTTAGAGGTACAGTGTTGAATCTGACACAGATAATAACTAACCATACTACTTATTGTGTGAGATGCATTGTTCTAATCACTTTACATGTGTTAAGTGATTTAATCCTCATAACATCAATTTGAGTCAGGTTTTATATTATCTCTGTTTTATAGATAAGGAATCTGAGGCACAGATAGGTGCTAAGGACCTAGTGGAACTGGGATTTGAACTCATTTAGCCTTGACCCCAGAGTTCATGCTCTTAATCTATAAACTCTGATGTCTCTAGCAGATAAAGTATGATATATACAAAGCGAATCATTTGATATGGTTTGTCTGTGTCCCCACCCAAATCTCAGTTTGAATCGTAGTTCCCATAATCCCCATGTGTCATGGGAGGGACCTGGTGGGATTTAATTGAATCATGGGGTGGTTACCCCCATCCTGTTGTTCTCTTGATAGTGAGTGAATTCTCATGGATCTGATGATTTTATAAGGGGCTTTTCCCCCTTTTACTTGGCACTTCTCCTTGTTGCCACCATGTGAAGAAGGACATGTTTGCTTCCCCTTCTGCCATGATTGTAAGTTTCTTGAGGCTTTCCCAGCCATGCTGAACTATGAGTCAATTAAACCTCTTTCCTTTGTAAATTACTCAGTCTTGGATATGTCTTTTTTAACAGTGTGAGAATGGACTAAATCATCATTATAAAAGAGATACAGATAAAGTATGACAGGATTTTAGACAAAATGAGCCTGTTTTTGGTAAGACAGCTAAGTGAAATGAATGGATTTCTAGGCATTTTTGTTTCCAGTTTTTTGTTTCTCATATCCATCTTACTGTCAGAATCATATCCTAAAATCTGTAGTGATTTTTAATTTTAATTTAATTTAAGTTATAAATTATAACATTATAATTTAAGTTTAAACTTCTTATCTACAAATACAAGGCTATCTAATATGCTGTTTTCTTATTTCCCCAGTCTTCCTTCTCATTACTCTCCTATTTGAATTCTGCTCCAGAAAAAACAAACTCATTTTTTCAGATTTCTTAAAAATTCGTCTTTTTCTTCCTCTGAACTGTTGATGTCATTTAATATCTGATTGGATGGCTTTCTACAACCGCAACCTTCTGGTACCTTCTGTATTATTTGAATCGAATGTAAAGCCCCACACTATACCTGCCTCTTCTGTAAAACCTTAACAGACTGTTCTATTCTGAAATGATCTCAGAATATTCTCCATTTAAATATTCTAGTCATGTGATACAGAATCATTCATATCATTTGGAGACTCGGTCTTTCTACCATTTTTGTTTCTTAGCTGCCATTCACCAACAGGGAGAATTAATAAGGCACTCTGGGTGTGATGAAATCTGAGAATAATTCGGGCTATTATTTCTACAGAGACTTAAGTGAAACATTTGAACTCCACAGCCCCTTAGTTGATAGCTCTCTGTAAAAGTTCTCCCAATCTGAACTTAAAATGGAAATGTTTTTTTCTGTTGGTTGATCCATTGGCTTGATGCTATATATGAATCCCAGCTACTCTCTACCATGGAGAGTAATGAGAAAATCTGTTAGTGAAATCAATGCCGTGGCTCTGAGTCCATAGATAATCTCCAACACCAGACTCTACAGATACCCATGAAGTGGTGCTTCCTTGCTTCCAGGGCTCCTCTTTCCTGAACTATTTTGCTAACATACTTTAACTTGATTCAGAATCCTTTTCTCCTATCCTTGGCACAATACTGCCTGCCAGTTTCTCTGGTGGTGTCTATTAGTAGTAGTAATCATAGGGATAGTAAGTAGTATTTATTGAAGGCTTACTAAATATCTGACATTGTTTTACATATTAAATATTTGTATAATCTCCACAAAAAGTATTTTGAGTAAACTATTACCGTCATTTACAGATGAGGAATTGAAGTATAAACATAGTAACTGTATGAACCTGTATTTAAATCCAGGTAGTCTGAGTCAAAAGCCCAAGCTCTTAACTCTATGCTTCACTGACATTCCCCAAAGCAGATTTGCCAATGGTTGCCAAGCTTGTTTTACTGCAAGTTCATAGCATTAGCCAAATCCCTAGCCTACTATGCCTGTGCAGGTGAGGCAGGAGTAGTTTTGAGATCAATTTGACTCCACTCTCATCTACTTCTTTCAATTTAGTAGTTTAAAGAGGTGAGTTTAATATCGGATTTTATTTTGCATTAATGAGTTTTTTAGGCTTCCTCAATTTAGTGAAGTCACATAGTACTGTGTGTGTTTGATTCTCAGTTTGGACCCAGAGTAGTTCTTCTTTATCCTTTGAATCATGCCTTCTCAGTGTATACTCCTTTAACCTTTGGTCCGAAGGCCTAACAGTCATGGTGAAAATCTACTCTTCTCAGTTTTTAAGGAATGATTTTAATATAAAGTGCAACTTTCTTTCGCAGTTAGGTGTAAAATCTTAGAAAAATATAATCCAAGTCTTTGATTATATCCAAGAATCCAAGGCCTTGATTGTTGCCTTTGCCTGTCAACATCCCCAACAATAAAACAAAGTAAGTAAACCATCCCTGTCTACCTCCAGAAACACCAGAGTAATGTAGATCTTTGTGGTAGGTTTCCCTAGAGTTGGCCATGGGGTTTTACTGATGTATCAAACAGAAAACACCCTTCTTCCTCTCTTTTCCTCTACCAGGCTGCTGATGCCCATGCCCAGTAACCCTTTGATCACATGCAGCCTTGTGGGAGTGTTATGATGCCCACATTTGGAATATGTTTACTTTAGGGAAATAGCTCTTGGAATTTCCATAAATAAAATTATCTGCCATGTTTTACTGGGATAGAGGAATTCTGAGGTTCCATGGGACTCAAACTTAGGCCTGAGAGCTGGGGAATGGTGGCTATGGGAAGTGGCATTTCAGATGAGTTAAAGGAAGAGTAGGGGTCTGTGGGGGTAAAGCCAAGAGAGGAGCCAGGGTAATATGGGAGAAGGAATGCATGGTTTGGGAAAGCCCCATCTCCACTCAAAATCCTAATATGTAAACCCCAAAGAAGAGAATCTGGCTTGGATTCCCTAGCCAAAAGTATTTTCCTGTGGGGGTTTGTCATGTAAAAGCCTTTCTTTTAGAATCTTAGGGCAAGAAGAAACTTTAGGGAATATTCTAAGGCAGTAGTCTATTTCTAGGCTGAATTATGCCTACTCGAAAAGTTATGCAT
Organism: Rhinopithecus roxellana; assembly: GCF_007565055.1. NCBI lineage: Eukaryota > Metazoa > Chordata > Mammalia > Primates > Cercopithecidae > Rhinopithecus > Rhinopithecus roxellana. Next base: position 65,865,322 of record NC_044560.1, on the reverse strand, counting down.
AATATATAGACTACTTAAAAAGATGTGAATCTCCCTGTTCTTATATCATGTTCATATGGATGTGTTGTTGTTATACTTTTTAGGTCATTAATCTTTCTGTTGGTGATTACTGTATTGGTATATATAAACTTCAGCAGCCTGAAAGAGGAAAAGAGAGGGACAAGGGTGTTTTCTGTTTGATGCATCAGTAAAACCCCTGGGCCAATTCTAGGGACACCCACCACAACTTTTCCTTTCTCCTTTCTGCTACTTAACTATGGGCTATTCAGTCAGGACTTGTACCAGTGGTGAAAGGAATGAATCAGTTTCACTCTTTAGATAACTGCTTTATGAAATGTTTTGATGAGAAAGTGGGTGAAAATTATTAGATTACTGAATAATGTGAGGATTTCTAAGTTTCTGGATTGCATGAATAACTTTCCTTTGTTGCCAGAAATATTCTATATCTTACTGTTATATTACTAAAAAAGTCATTTAAAGTGATTTCCTTTTATATTGCTGTGAAGATTAGGGAGAGCCAGAAAGAACCTTTTAATCATTTAATTTTTCTTTTTGAATTCATGGATTTTGATGACCCTGTTTCCTTGGAATTTAGATTCAAAAAGCAGGTAGAAGAGACCTAGGGTACTTTGATAAAAGCACTGGTATTTTAACTATTTTTACCTCCTTTCACCTTTTTGAAAAACTTTGTGTTGCTAGTGTTGAAAGCTGAAATACTGTAGTAGTGTAGAGGCATTTCACATCTACTCAGCTATGCCAGGTGGCAGGTAGGAATAGGGGATACAGTTCTATACTCAGGTTTCCTTTGTGTAGAGGGGCCACCACTGCCCTAGGGCCAAATGAAGCAGGTTGCTTTCATTTTCTTGAGCATTTTGGTATGCTGACACCTAAATATGGATTAATACATAGAGTAGAATGTAGTCTTGGCTAGTAGTGGTAAATATATACACTGGAAATCAATATGTATAGGACCTTGATTCATATATTTATTTTAAATATTTAAGGGAGAATGAGAGAATGAGAAGCCAAAGCTGGTCGTATTATAATTTACATATTATTCAAGAAGTTACATCAGATTAGAGTGTTACAGAAGAAGCCCTTTCAGCTTTCTTCCATTTAATTCGTTCTTTCCCTACCTCTAAAGAAAAATTACCATAATATGAGTGACCTGATAGTTTATCTGATCAAATAGCTCCACAGTATCAATAAATAAATATATCCAAGTTGACAGTAGATGGTGGTGATGGAGGTAGACTTTTATAGACATACCCAAAATCCCAGCAGAAAGAAAAGTGCTAGACACACATTCAAAACATAGGATTTTTTTTATGTATTCACATTTATATGAAATTTTATAGGGTCTGCTAAATCAAAGTATACTAATTATAAACATATTCCCTAATTAATTTATTTTTCCAGCATTTTTAAATCAAATTAGGTAAGTAGATTTTATATCTCTATCTACATATATAAATCTTGATAAACACGTGTCATATCTAGTTTTTCTTCCATCTAGCAATAATTTAAATTTTGTTTTTACAGTTAATTTAACCATCAAATTACTATTTCTTAAATAAAAATAACTTTCATTCCTTTGCCAATTAAAAAACCCCAGTATTTTAAAAGCCTATTATATTTAGTCCTGAACATTTCAGAACACTGAAGAAAATTTGTTTCTTTCAATTAATTCATTTCAGTATTACTCCCTTTAAGAAAACCTGTCATTCATTGATGACATGCTGATTATTTGGGACCACATTTCTCTGAAAAAATAAACAGTAGCTTTTCTAGTAAAAAATACATTTCTGTTTCTAAGGCATTTTTAAACAAATTCCAGATATATCAAATATCCACAGAAGGTTGAAAGTAGAGTCTTTGTGTTTCCCATTGGGAAGTTTACTTCCAGGAAAATATTGTGCTGAATACTTTTTCCTTTCTGAAAGTCTGTGCTTTTCTCTCTGAGGGTTATGTGAATTGGTTTATGTAAAATGAGATATGAATCATTACCAAGTCTCAAACCAAAATTTCCCCTGGAGGCTTGAAGAGTTTCAAGGAATAAGTCTGAGGAATAAATCTCTCTCTCTCTCTCTCTCTCGCTCTCTCTCTCTCTGTCTCTCTGTCTGTCTCTCTCTCCGTAGTGGTGGAGTAGTGAGGTGTTTCCTGATATAAACCATGATACTGTGATGGTAAACTTAGGAATTGTTAACACACACACACCCCCACACAAAACTGAAGTTTACCAAGGAAGTACGCACCATTACCTGCTTTGGAATAAGCTGAGTTCAGTGAAGGAGAAGGCATACTGCTTCTGGGATGGCAGTAGGGCAGTACTTGTTAAGATAGCATTACTTCTAGCACATGGAACCTGTGCTCTAGGAATATCATGGATATAGTTATATCTAAAAGTATTTTGAAAGGGATGGTCACAATCAAGTATTAACCTAAATTCTCTTAGTGAAGAGAGGTTAACAATTGATTTAGCAACTTTTTAATCATTTCAAGGGATCATTCTTAATGTTAAGGTAAATACAGATTCCGAAAAGGCCTAAATGTCAAGAATACTTAATTTTTGAGAAATTAGCTCAGTATTTTACAAATACCTTAATATAGAGTAACTCCATTTTTTAAGAGGTGTTGGAAAACTATCCTATTAGCCATCCAGAGTTGGCAGCTTTAAAAGCTTTAAGGACAAATAGTGCTGGGCATGGTGGCACATGTCTGTAGTCCCAGCTACTTCAAGGCTAAAATGAGGAGGATCACTGGAGGCCAGGAGTTCAAGGCTGTAGTGCATCATGATTGTGCCTGTGAATAACCATTGTACTCCAGTCTGGGCAACATAGTGAGACACACTCTCACACACAAACACACACCCACACGTACAAACACACACACATACAAATAGTATATGTGTTTGATGTTGTGTTTCTTTAATACAAAGATAAATTTCCTAATTTGTTTTTATTATCTATCTTTAAACCATTCATAGTTATTGCAAATGTATGAGGCCATTTCTATTTCCCTTATTGGCTTGTTGCTAGGGAAGTGATATAGCTGGTTGTCATTTTTAACAGCCAACATGAGATCATGTCTGTTTCCATGCCAACAGATCCTCTTGGGAGAGTATATTCAATAAAAGCCCAGAGGTGGTGACTCCTTTGCAGCTCCAGTGTTGCCAGCGCCTGGTGGAGCTTTGTAAACAGTGCCTGCTAGTGGTTTACAAATATGCAGCTGACAAAAGAGGATCGCTTTCAGGCATTGGTCCTGACTGGGGTAATTCCAGGTACTTGTTCACATTCTCTAACCCTTGAGAGTTTTATATAAAGTAATGTTAAATCAGAGTTTGAAATTAACAGTGTTTTTTTCTTTATGTGACTAGAGAAAAAGCTAAAGACTGAAGTTCATACATGCTATTATCTGCAAAAAATTTTTAATTAGTACAGTATTTACCTTTAAGGGACTGAACAAGGACAGCAATCACGAACCTAAAGGTGATAAAACATACTTGGAAATGAAGTTATTTGACTTATATACCTTCACTTTCAAAAGTCCAGAGCAAGAGCATCCAAAAATGTGGTAATATATTTAACTTTTGTTCTCTAATAGAGAGATTTCAACATTTATCCTTGAGCCTACTACAGTTGGGAAGATACCTTTGGTTTCATTTTTATTGTTCAATTTGCCTCTGCTATTCCCTTCATTACCAAATATGTAGCAGGTAAAGTTTTGTCAAGTTCTATTTGAAAAATGAGTTTCATAAACATTCAGTTAAAATAGTTGTCCAAAAAACATGAAAAGCAGTATTGTTTTTAAGCTGCAAAAACACACAGAGTAAAGAAAGTACCTTTTAGCATTTCTCAAGACAATTGTAGTTCTCATTAGAAATAAAGATGAATATATAACTTTAGTTTTAGTATTAGTATTTGTAAGTTGTAGTACTATGCAGGATAGAAGAAATTAAGCCATGACTTTGAAAAACTAAGTAATAGTCAAAAAGTCAGTGAATAGTTGAATAAACAATGAGGAAAATGGAACTCCTATAGCTTGGATTTTCTTTTCTTGAAAACACTTAGAAATTGATCTATTTAAAAAATCTCAGGGAATATAATAAAACTAACTTTATTACAAATGTTTCCTGTATCAGCATAGTGGCTCAGAATGTTTTTAATAGAAAGTATTAAGAGAAATATTTTACATTTTTGTTTGTCTTGGATTCTGTCATTGTAGTGTTGCAGGACATTTAACCTCTTTTAACTCTTCTATAAATAGAAGCTGGTTGATCACAATAATAGCAGTGGTAAAGGTAACCATTAATATTTAAAAAATTTAAATATCAAAGTTATATTCTACAGTTTTAGTGGTTTGAAGCAAGCTATTGAAATAAAACTTTTAATACTTTCATTAATACTTTTATATGATTTAAAAGAATGATAACCATTTTCTGGACATCATACCATATAAATGAAGAGCCTTCTTGTTAAGGGGTGATACTCTGGGAGCATGGTCAGGAAAATCTTAAATTTCAGTCTAAGAAGGAATTCATTGAGACTCTTTAATGTAATTCCCACAATCCTAGATTTCATAAAATAATTTCTGTTGACGGACCTCGTAGCTTTTGTGGGTACACAAAGTAGGATTAGTCTTCTTGGTTACATTGGAGGAAAAAGGTATGCTTTACAGGTGCTTCAGACTTTTTTATTTTCTTCTCCTGCTGGTGATCAAAAGAGATTATTTCCAACCATGGAATCTTGACTTCTGGACTTCTGATAAATGCTCAGGATGACCCACTATTGTGATTATAATCATTTTGAGATGTCAGTAAATATATTTTCATTCCTGTCCAAGCTCAGAACCATATGATAGAAAAAATACCAGAGTCAGACATATGGTCATCATCTGTTGCTTTGTTACTCTATAGCACTATTGCTGTTAAAAATTACATTAGGGGACATGGTGTAGATGTGAGCCAAGTGAGTTTTCTAATACTGAATTTTGGAATTCAACTTATCTACCCAGTCAAAGGCAGAGCAGAATCAACACAAACCTTCCACTGTCACTAGCCCATAAAGTCTAGTTCTCTCCTGCATTGGCAGCAGAGCAAGAAAAGTTGCATCCTCTCTGCAGAAAGGCAGAGCCAGAAAGACAAAGAGGCTGAGCCAAGCATTCCTGTTTCCTTCTTTTAAATCCACAAATCAGATAATTTGGTTCTGGTAAGAGACCAGGAAGTTCACAGTAGTGGAAATTCTTCTACATTGGAACACAAAGAGTAAAGAGAAGTAAACATTTCTCCCTAATGTCTAGCTATTAAAACCGAAGTCAGTGACACATTAATTTAACAACATGTAAAAAGTGGCCATATTTCTTTTCCTCATAGGTAAGAAATGGACTCTTTAGCATTTTACTTAAATGTGGAAGTCATTTAATATCTATTAATAGATTGACACATTTTATTTATGAAGTATACTTGGTAATATAAACATGAATTTATGTTTATAATGTTGATAAATAAATGTAAATGTACCTAATATAAATAACTTATGAAGGTATACCTAAATAATTTATGAGGAGATTCATCTTTGGTTAATTTATTTATAAAATTAAAACAGATAGAAAATAGAGCCAACAGCAGACAGGTTTAGGGACCAGGTTTATCTTTACCAAAGATCTACAGGATATTTCTTAAGAGGATTTAAAGAGTATGTGGCATCTATTACATGGAAGAGAGTGGCCTTCAACTTTGCAATCTCAGAAAAAAATAATAATGTGCATACCAAAGGAAGAGACATTTCTGGGTTTCTACCTTTCATATACTGAGCTTTCATATAAGCTTATTTCACAAAGGGTTCCATAGCTAAAAAAAAAAAAATTTAAAAACCACCAAGTTAGCACTTCTGCTTTTGGTAATACAACATTAAATATTTGGATAAATCCTGCCTCTGATGATAACTAGAAACGCTGTACAAAATATCACATTTGCTCGAAAGTACTTGCTAACCCAGTACCTGTTAGTGAGTATTTGTTAGCGCTGAGCAGTGCTTTTGACAGTTGTCTGGGCCTAGGGGATAAAATAGGAGTTCAGGGCCTGCCAAAGGTGGTAGCTGTTGTCAACACTCTAGATTCCTAGGAGTAACAATGCTTGAGAAGGTTTGCAAAGCAAACGTTGACAGAAACAAAAAGGAAATAAATTTACAACCATAGAGGAAGATTTAATAATCATTTCTCAGAAAAAAAACTCAGTAAAGATATAAAATTTTTAACAATAAAATTAACAGACATAACTGTCATATATAGAAGTAAATGTATTAACTTCAGAATTCAGTACACCAGGCACAATGGGAAATTTTACCAAATCAACCATATAGTGGAATTAAAAAAAGAAAAAAAATTCACAGAATTTGAGATGATTGAAATTATACAGAGGACTTTTTCTGACCTTTAAGCTGGAAAACAATAGAAAAATATAAACAGCAACGTCTATGCTTTGGAAAGTCAAAAAATATACTTTTTTTTTTTTTTTTTTTGAGACAGAGTCTTACTCTCCCAGGCTGCAGTGCAGTGGTGTGATCTTGGCTCACTACAAGCTCTGCCTCCCAGGTTCATGCCATTCTCCTGCCTCAGCCTCCCAAGTAGCTGGGACTGCAGGTGCCCATCACCATGCCCGGCTAATTTTTTTGTGTTTTTGGTAGAGACGGGATTTCACTGTGTTAGCCAGGATGGTCTCGATCTCCTGACCTCATGATCCACCCATCTCCACCTCCCAAAGTGCTGGGATTACAGGTGTGAGCCACCACACCCGGGTGAAAAAATAGACTTTTAAATAACCCACGAATCAAATAAGAGATTATAATGGACATAAGAAAATATTTTGAACTGAGCGATAACAAAAATATTAGAAATAAAACTTGTGGAATATGGCTAAATCAGTAATATAGGGATATTTATAGATTTAAATGGATATATTAGGAAAAAGAAAAGGCATTAGGTTTGAAAGAAAGAACTTCAGTAAATGGATATGATTGTATTCATACAAATGTAAATAAATCTATGATAAATTATAAAGTGAATTTAACAATTTTGATGAAATCATATAAATCAAAGTCAATATAAGAAAATCAATTGCACTTTTCTTTATCAACAACAAATATCTGAGATATAAAATTTTAAATATTTTTTCAAAAGCATGAAAGAATATCTTTACTTAGGAATAAATCTAGCAAGAAATGTATGTGACCTTTATGCAGGAAAATGTAAAAAATAGAAAAGTATGTCTTAGTCATCACTGCACTCAATGTTATCGATATGTCAGTTTTTCTCGAATAATTTCATACATCTGTAAATTCAATATAATTCTACTATAAATCTCAACGAATTTTTATTTTTTATTTTTGGTGGGGAGAAGAATTTGACCAAAGTTTGTTCTGTCACTATACAGAAAAGCAAAGGACCAAGAATAAGTAAGACAATCTTGAAATAGAGCAATGTAACATCATAGGATTTAGTAACTACAGTGTCTCAAGACTTACAATAAAGCTAAAGTAATTTAAGATAGTATAATATTGGCAAAAGGATAGACAAATAGACCATTGGAACCATTCAGAAAAACCATAAACCAACCCAGGCCTACCTGGAGACTTGATTTATGACAAAAGTGGTGTACACCTAATTTATGAGAGAGGAAAAGGAAGTTTGTTTAAACAATGGTTCTAGGACAATTGTATTTCCAAATAATAAAAAAGAAACTTAACTTTACCTACACCGTAAACGAAAACCATTTCCAGATGAAATTAGTTTGTAGATGTGAAAGGTAAAACTGCATAAAGATTTCAGAAGATACTACAGGGGAATATTTTCATGACCTTGAGGTATGCAAAGATTAATAGAACCAAAAAATTTCATAGTAAGTGAAAAGATTATATTAAAATTAAAAACATATGTTCATCAGAACGCCCCATTAAGAGGTGGAAAAGCAAGCCACAGGATGGAAGTGTTTGCAACCAATATAATCTATAAAAAATTCTTACACGATTATATAGAAACTCCTACAAATTTCTAAGAAAAAAGCAGACCACACAATAGAAAAATGGAGAAGATAATTGAAAAACAAGGACCAATAAACATTTGAAAAAGTGTTTAAGCCAATTAATAATCAGGGAAATGCAAAATCTCAAAATCACTGCATATCCATCACAAGTGTTGATGAGAACATATAGTAATAGGAACTCTCTTACCCTGCTTATAAAGTGAAAGTTGGTACCTTTTACAAACAGTTTCTCATTACATCTAAAGCCTACCCTTTTTACAGCTACTCTCCCTGTAAATTCTCATCAGAGATGTGTGCACACGTGCACAAGACCCTTATGAGAATGATTATAGTAGCATTTACTCATAATAGCTAAAAATTGGAAACAACCCAAATGTCCATGAAAGAATGGGCACATTTTTTTCTAATACTCATACGATGGAATATTATACAACATTGAAAATGAACAAACTGCACCTACACATATAGCAACATGGGTTAGTTTCAAACATAAAATTAAGCAAAATAAGCCAGATACAAAGGAATATATATTGTGTCCATTTATTGAAAAAACAAAAACAGGCAAAATTATATGATGGTGTTTAAGGAATGTATAATTGGGTAGTAAACAAGGAAGTAATTACCATAAAGGTCAAAATAGTGGTTAAGTTTATGAGGAGTGAGGGTACTATAATACAGGGCTCTGGGATGCTAGGAATGTTCAGTTACTTAACATGGGCGGTAATGACACAAGTAATCACTTTATAATACTCATTAAACTGAACATTTATGTTTTATGTACTTTTTAAAATACCTTATACTTTATAATTTAAAAGTTTAAAAAAAGACTAGTTAAATATATGGTATTATTTATGCCCTTAGGTTAAGATAGTTGGATATCTCTATCTAAGAACAGAGATATTCTTGTTTTTGAGGCCAGTGTTCATAATATATAAATTATAAATACTATTTCATTCATGTACACTATTTCATTGGCTCCGTACTCTGTGAGCCATGTATGGCAGAAACTATTGGAATTTTGTACAGCTGAGAAAAGTGAGGTTTATCTAAATCCATATTGGATTTAGATGTGGCAAAGGTAGAATTTGAAACTGGGGCTTTCCCCCCAAAAAACTTGAAGTTAAAACCACAGGATAATGCACATCCACTAGAATTGCTATTATCAAAAAAGTAAAAACTAATAATTAGTGTTGGCAAGGATGTGGATGTGGAGAACTTGGATTTCTCTTGCATTGCTGGTAAAAATGTAAAACTGTGTGGCAGTTTTAGAAAGCAGTTTGAGAGTTTCTAAAAAAATAAATATAGAATTACCATATGACCCAGCAATTCTACTCTGAGGTATTTACTCACAAGAATGAAAAACAAAGAAATAGATACTTGTATACCAATGTTCACAGAAGCATTATTTATAAGACAATAGCCAAGAGATGGAAACAACCCGCGCCCATCAACAGCTGAAGAGATAAAATATAGTGTACACATATAATAGAGTATTATTCAGCCACAGTAGGGACTGAAATTCTGATACAGGCTACAATATAGATGACCTTTGAAAACATGCTAAGTTACACAGCCAGACACAAATGGACAAATCTTGTGATTCCATTTATATGAGGCGTGTATAATACGCAGACTCATAGAGACAGAAAGTAGAATAGATGTTACTAGGGGTAGGAAGGAAGGCAAAATGGGGCGTTAGTACTTCAAGGGTAAGGAGTTTCTGTTTGAGGTGATGAAAAGTTCTGAAATGAATGGTGATGGTTACACACATTGTGAATGTACTTAATGCACTAAATCATACAATTAAAAATGGTAAGAAAAACACTATTTAATAGTACATTTCATGTTATATATTTCACTATAATATAAATATTTTAAAAAGACAGGACAAATATTCTGATGGACTTTATTTACCCTTTATTTACCCTGGTTTTCCAAACCAGGTCCTAAAATTATTCTGGGGAAATCAGGGGTCCTGGTCTTAACTCCAGGAAGAGGAAAAGGAGGTGGGTGTAGCTTATGTTTTCAAGGTTAATTTCTACCAGTCTTGATATGCTTCATGTTCCAGAGATCCTCCCGGTCAGCAATAAATTGGTATATAAAAGACAAACTAATTCTACATCAATCAGGAATTACATAAATGCAAGCTCTATGTTTGTATTTAATATAATGGTTATGTAAAGATGTGCACACCTGCCTTAGGGATGAGGAGGATGAGGAGTGAGGCTATGAAACAAATAGGGTAGTTTGAGGTATTTCTCCTTGGCATGAATTAGCAATGAGTTAGCCATTTTCATATGTAAAGAATAAGCTAGAAAAATAGGTAAGCTCTAAACTTTTCCCATTTTTTAGTGCCTTACACAAATTCTTTAATCCGTAAACCCACTTCCTTGAGATAGTCTTCTGCTTTAAAAAATCAAATTATTTATCTTCATTGCAAGGAACATTTCAAAAACAATCTTCGATGTTCAGCTAGTGTTGGATTTCCCAAGACATATTAATGGAGATATTAAGGCAAATAATCCATTGTATTTCCCTGCAACACTTTAAAATATCCCACAGCACTTGCATTAGGGAAGAAAAGTGTTTCTTCCAATGTAATTTTATATGCTTTTTTAAGTTCATGCCGAACTTCTTTTCAAGTCTGAATAAAAAGTTTCATCTTTTTCTTCTTCTATGAAAAAGTTTAGGTTTGCAGCATATATAGTATCTTTTTATTTTCTAGATTATTTTATACTTCACATTTCTGAAAAAATGAGTATAATAATTGTACCCATTAGTTTTAAAACTGAAATTAGTATACAATGATAATTATGTAGAATTGTCATGACAATATAGTATGGTTGCTAGGAGCTCTGCTGCTGGAGCTAGCCTGTATGGATTTGAATCCTAGCCCTGGCACTTTCTAGGTAGGAGACCCTGAGCAAGGCATTTGACCCATGTATGCGTCAGGAAGTTTATCTGTAAAATGGAGCTAACAGTAATGTCTACCATATAGAATTGTTATGAGAACTAAATGAGTTGATATCTGTAAAGCAATTAGAATAGTGCTGGGCACATAGAAAACACTATTTAAATATTTGTTCAGTAAAAGAGTGTAAGTTGTGATCCTGGACTTTGTGCTTTTATTTTTTCATGTGCAAAATAGTGATCTTTATCTCAAAAGAATATGTAAATGTTACTGAAATGTCAATAGTAACTGTTACTTGGAAATTCTTTGGAAGAAAGTTGGTAGACATTACTGTTTACCGTGTAATTATCAGTACAATCAGAATGTATCTTCAATAGAAGGTAGAATAACTCTCAACTACTATGAAATAGTGGATTTTGATCAAACACCTTGTTTTCTTTTGCAACTTTGCCCTAGATAGGAAGGATAGCCTTTTCATGGCAGAAGATACTGGATCAGTCATCATGACCCCACCAATTGTTGACATAGTAATTAATCCATATAAATTACCCGAGTGATCATAAGAAAGTAATTTATATAATCTGTGATGTGAGAAATCATTTATTTCATTATTCATCACCTGTTATCCAATTTTGATTTAATTTGGTTTGTTTTATGTTATTTTACTGCTCTATTAACTTAATGATTTGAGTAATTATTTATAGTTTGTGATATTAGGTAATAGGTTTAGAAGATATTATTAGATAATTCATGACAAAATGATGTTTATGGATATTATAGAAAGTTCTGCTATTTTAATCTTAATGCTGCATATAGTTTGATTATAATACATTTCTTTCTACATAATTCATTTAACACAACTATAAATACAATTTTCCATTGACATAGAATTATCATAGTTATCAATATTATTTAACATAGAATAGACAGCTAATTGTGCCCTCTGTCCTCCGTTTATCATGTATCTGTGGGAGTATGATACTATCCCTGGAGAATTCTAATGTCAAGTGAAGAAAATAAATGATTTGATACCGTCCCACTGTTTATTTCCCACGACTAATTACAAATCTCTGTATATTGCTGCTTCTGCTGTTAGACATTCCTCATAAGTATCTTTATCCTGATTTTATAGCATTTCCTTCTCATCATTACTAGGACTTATATTTTGAATAGCATTGTTTGCATTTGTTTATATGGATTTCCTTGGCCATTTCTCTCTGGACATATAGATTGGACTGGCCTAATGCTAGTCAAGATTTTTCACAGGAAAACAGGTTCTACAGGTGCACAATCTCTTACTTGCAATATTTAATTTCCAAAACTTTGAAAACTCGAAAACGAAACATAACTTATTTGAGACCATCCTGGCTAACATGGTGAAACCCGTCTCTATTTAAAATACAAAGAAAAAAATTAGTCGGGTGTGGTGGCACATGCCTGTAATCCCAGCTACTTGGGAGGCTGAGGCAGGAGAATCGCGTGAATCCAGAGGCAGAGGTTGCAGTGAGCCGAGATCACGCCATTGCACTCCAGCCTGGGTGACAGAACCAGACTCCATCTCAAAAAAAAAAAGTAACCCCTCTGCTGCCAAATCTGACCTGAATTGACATGAAGTTATTTGTAGTCTTTATCTGATTTATTGTGAATATTAATACATTTTACTACAGAAATGTAATGGTTTGTTTACAAGATGCTGCTCCAAGGCTCTGATGGAGGTGTTATATAGTAATATAAATATTACTATATAATATAATATATATAAATCACCATATTATCTTTCTAAAATCTGAAAAAAATCACATATTTTGAAATACATTTGGCTGCAAGGGTTACATGCAACCTGTAATCATGATTTTTTTTTTTTTTTTTGAGACGAAGTCTCATTCTTGTCCCCCAGGCTGGAGTGCAATGGCACGACCTCAGCTCACCGCAACCTCTACCCCCAGGTTCAAGCGATTCCCTGGCCTCAGCCTCCCAAGTAGCTGGGATTACCGGCATCTGCCACCATGCCTGGCTAATTTTGTATTTTTAGTAGAGATGGGGTTTCTCCATGTTGGTCAGGCTGGTCTTGAACTCCCAACCCCAGATGATCCGCCTGTCTCAGCCTCCCAAAGTGCTGGGATTACAGGTGTGAGCCACTGCGTCCAGCTGATAGTTTTTGATATTCTGTAATCATGAGCACTCTATGGTCAAAGAATATAAAATTTATATTCTAATTAGGAATGTTAATCTTTAACGTTTTCTATTAGGTTACCTATAGTAATAATACATCAATGATCTATGATTAAATTACAATCAGTGGCTCTGCCTCCCTTGAAACAAACAATTATTGTTAATGTGGCTAGTCAAATTCTCAAATCACATGTTTTAAAAAAATATTTGGCTCCACATATTACTTACAAGGACTGATGATGAATTCTAAATTAACATTAGCCACATAAACAGTTTCACAGCATTTGAGTACAATGGCTCTTTATTGGATGTCTTGGGATGCTAACATCATATATTGCATCTATATTTAGCTCTTCTCTCCTCCTTTCCTACAGTCTGGGGGAGGAAATCTTTTTATATGAATTGCATTTTTGTTACAGTAACATTTCTCATATAGAATACGTAAATTGCTAACCACATAACCCTTTAATGAGTTAGTTATAATTTGCTTGTAAAATCTAATTCGTTAACTATCGTTTTTAGGTATTTACTACCAGGGAGTACCCAATTCTTCTTGAGAACACCAACCTACAACTTGAAGTACAATTCACCTGGAATGACTCGCTCCAATGTTTTGTTTACATCCAGATATGGCCATTTGTGAAACAGAAAGGAAGATCGCCATTGGTTATACGTAACAGCAATTCATTTTTTCCCCTGAAGTTGAACATGCAAAGAACATGACCATTAAGTGCTGTTTTATGTATATAAGACATATATATGTGTGAAAATATATGCACATATGCACCCAAATAACATATATTTATTATATTAAATAATATATGAAAGAAGAATTAGCAGAAAATGGAATATAAGACTTAACCTTTCTGGAAATGTAATAAACCATGTTAAAATTGTTTACACAAATATGTGAATGTCTAGAACTTGCTAGGTTTGTAATTAATTCCTTCCTACTAGAAATGTTATTTTTGCTGCAGAGTATATAAAACAAATTGATCTTGAAGATCCAATTACAGTGTTAAATTATTTTCTAGATAACATGCCTTTTGACCTGAAAAAGGGTTTAGTCTAATACCTTAAAAATTCTCATATATAGTAGCCATTTTAAATGAAACAAAAAGATTTAGAAGCCTGGTGTTGCTTGATGATAAGATTAAGAAATTTAAAACGGGTTTATCATTAATATAGCACACTAAAGTACTGGAAAAGTCATAACCTGATTCTCTAACCTTTTTATTCCTCTATGTGGAAATTTAGCTACTTGTAATAATGTACATTTTCAGTAAGGATCTGGTGAGATCATATTATGATCTAAAATGGAAGATAGGCCAGGCAGGGTGGCTCATGCCTGCAATCCCAGCACTTTGGGAGGCCGAGTTGGGTGGATCACCTGAGGTCAGGAGTTTGAGACTAGCCTGGCCAACATGGCGAAACCCCATCTCTACTAAAAATACAAAAATTAGCTGGGCGTGGTGGTAAGCGCCTGTGATCCTACCTACATGGGAGGCTGAGACAGGAGAATCACCTGAACCCAGGAGGTGGAGGTTGCAGTGAGCTGAGATTGTGCCATTGCACTCCAGCCTGGGTAACAAGAGTGAAACTCTGTCTCAAAAACATAAATAAATAAATAAAAAGAAGATAAAAATAAATAAATAAAATGGAAGACAATCCAATGGGTTAAAAATAAAATGTAAACTAGCTTTCATTTTTACTTTTCATAGAGAATCACATAAAGGAACAGAAAATGATGGTAACAAAATCTTTCTATATGGCTTTTATGTCTTACACCACTCATTTTTATTTGGAAAGTATGACTTTGATGGGTTTAACATGGTTAAATACAATTTCTCCTGTTTCGCAGAAGTAGAAGAGCTGACACATTTCACTCATTTTAGTGTTATAGGATAATGAGACAAACTTATTTTTATAAATCTCTCAAGGTTGAAACCAACTTATATCGCAAAGTCTAATACAGTAGTTTCTCATTGCACCACAGAAAACAGTTAAAGGACTTTGAATAGAGGATTTCAATGACCACATATTACAAGTCATCAGTGTACCCTTTAGGGTTTTTAAAAAATCAAAACAGAGAATGAAGTGTTCTTGTCCAAAGATGTTATGCATAAATTTCATAGCAGTTTACTTCCTTTTCTTGAATACAGTTTTTAAAACCAAGAATGAGCTTTCAGATTTCCATAAAAATATAAGCCGTACTACTTTGACAATGAAATCATCAGTGCAGCCGTCACTTCTTAGAATGTATTTAAACTTCTTCCCCCAACAGTTTTATTTTCTCCCAGCTGCTAATTATTTTTGAAATTCATGAATGTTTTACCTCCTTTTACTATTCTAAAAGTTATTTCAAGAAGTGGCCCCAAAGCAGGAGAACTGAGAGGGGCAAATTGGCCTGGTTTAATTCACAGCCTGAATGATTGGCAACCTAAAGTTATAAGTTAGATGTATTTTGCTTTTCAAGCCATCTTCTGAGTCTTTTTTAGGCTGAAATAATTTGTTTGTTTCCTAAATTATTGCTAGCTACTTGATTCTTTATGACTACCTAACATCCATATTTGGTAGATACTTTTCCTCTCTGCATGCATCCCAAAGAAGAATTTGCTGTTGTGGAAGAAGAGGGAAATTACAGTGACTACACTGTTTATGACTCCATTTTGTGAATTCTTAAATATGTTATGGATTTTTTTAGAAAAAATAATGCAAAAATTGGGATATTACCAAATGATCCATAAGAATGATCAACAAGTAATAAGTCTTTTCATGGAGTTCATTTTTCTTTTAAATTCATTTGACCACAAAAAATATATATATAACTTTAAGTGTCTGATATATGATAACAGCCTAGTTTGTTGGCCACTCATTTGCATTATCTTAAATCACAAATAATTACTTAATTTGCTGGAGTGTGTGCTTTGCAATTTTTGTATCAGAGCAAAATTTTTATTTAAAACAAAAAATGAGAATGTCCATCACTAGGAGAAATACTCTTCCCAGAAAACACACACACACATACACACACAATTTAAAAACTGAGTAAATTTAAATGTGTGAAAGTACCCCAGAAACTGATTTCAACAAATAAATTTCATTTCTCTAGCTACTTATGTCTGGCCTTATTTTGAGCATTACAATTTTATTGCCTTCATTTGCCTATTTAGACTGATGTATTTTGATATGATGAAGTTGTGAATAAAAGCCTTTTATTCATTATTTATATATACTACCTGGTATGCTATGTACTGTGTCTGCTGTAGTGCTATTCCCTAATGAGCAACTAAGAAGAGAAGACACAACAATAAACCATGGAAGTCTCGAGAGGCCATGGGAATGATTTAGAGTTGTAAAATATTCCCCAGTTTTTATTATAAATTTTTATTCATAGGTTAAAACATATCAGCATAAGTGATAGTACAGGTGTGACTCCCTTTTCTAGGAGAGAAAATAGCTTTATCTGAAAACTCCAAAAACTTTAATCTTATCAGAGGTTTTTAATAGGGAAACTGGGTTTACTTACAATTAAAGCATATTTTCATTCTGTTACAGAAAAACATATCCCTGCTCATTCAGTAAATCTAAGATTGGAATGCTTTCTAGAACTGTGCAATATTTGAATAATTTCTAGAATTGTCTAAGAAACAACCTTTTTTATTTTAAATCATCACCTACAAACGTAGTCTGAGACTGCAAATTAGTTTTCACTTGAATAATTCAGCATTGTAGATTAGTTACCATTTGCTCTATATAACCTATTGAAGGAACTACTGTTATTCATATTTTGATTAATTTTACTAGCAACAAATTTTTATTTTAGTAGCATTGCATTTACCTTAAATATGTAAAAATGAAGTTGTAACAGGATCAAATATGGAAATGGCAATGGTAACTGCCTAGAACATGGTTGAATGTTGTTGGTTATCGGTAAGATGCAAAGATCTATACAAATTTTATCATATGTCAAAATTATGTCTAAATACACAAACAGTTTCAACTATTTCTTCCTCCCTAAAACTAAAACTAAACCAAACCCAAATGAAGAAACCTAATAGTTACACCCAACTAGATAATTGTGGCTTCTAGACACGAATAAAAAGATTTCATTTTAACTGTCTTTTTAATTTGTAAAATATATGAGTATGGAATTTTGTATCTAACTTGAAATTTCAGATGTTTTAATAATTAATCCAAATACTTGATTCTTTAGCATGTCAAAGTACTAATAGTTTAAAAAATTTATTTAGATCTAAACATATACATTATGCGACTTTTTCAAAAGTATCAAAAAATTGATAGCTGCAGAAATGCCATTATTTGATTTTCTATAAAACATTGATTCATTCTTAAATGTATATTCTTTAAAAAATAGTGAATACCTCAAGAGTGACAGAAGACTCCTTTTCTTTTCTGTAATGCTAATTTAAACTTTGAATCTTAGTTTACATGGTCATAGGGGTTAAATAATAAAATGTATACCTGTACAATTAATTGTATTCTTACGACCTGATGATTTTTTGAAAATTTGCTTTTCTCTCAAGAAATTTAAGTTTTCAAGGGCCATATTAGTTATCTAAATATTTTGGTCTAATGTTGACTTATAAATAAATAAAAATTTAGAAATATACTCATGATGACAATTTTGTTGCTTACACTGCCTATTCTTTCTTTATTTCTTCTTTTTTAGTTCAAAGGTGAAATTTTGACCTTTGTATTAACAAAGCCTCAAGAAAAGAGAAATCCTGCCTTTTAAACATTGGTTTTCCTTGCATTTTATGGTGGTGTGGTTTTGCTTCAGCAATAATAAAACATAAAATATGTTGTTGCATAAAGTTCAGTTTGTCTGCTGAGATTATTTTTAAGAACCAGGTTGAAGTCTCTATGCCTAAAAAAACATTTATTGTCTGGATCCATATAAAGCAAGATACATGGCTACAAATAAGTCTTGCAACCAAAATTGGTATATTAAAATTTACTGCACACTTGGAGATTGCTGCCATTTTTTGGTGCTTTTGGGGCCTCATCATAAAGGGATGTATTGTATATTGAGGAAAAATTACTCAAGTTACACATTCTACATTAACTGTGCTGTATTATCTACAACTATAATCAATGGACCAATAGTTCCTAAATTAGTAATAAGACTTACCTTACAAAAGTAATGAGATAACACTGATATTTCTGTTTCAAAGGCTAACAGCAATTCTTGGGTCCTGAGCTAATCGTTTCATACAATAACTACTGTACATGCTACAACATCTGAATATTAATGGTTTTGCTGCAGATTCTGGGTATGAGGATTAGCTTGAAAGCCAGACATTTGCTAACATGAATCATGACTCAAATTATCCCCATGTGCTTTACTACCTGTATATGAATGCAAATGTTACAGAAAATATGCTTGAAATGTCAGTACCGTGTGCAATTAGCATTGCATTGTCATGCTTCAGCATGTGATATCTGTATGGTGAAGTTATTTCAATTACTCTGATATGTTACTATAATAAAAAAAGTTTAACCTAAGAAAGCTACAATATGTCATCAAATGCTTATTTCTGTTTCACACACACACACACACACAAATGGCTTTGTGTAATAGAAGATATTGCCTCCCAATTAAGGTTTCAGACTGATGAGATATATTTTTACAGTAATTTTTACTGTGTACAGACAGCAATCGCACTATGGGGATAACTTTACATGCTATTAAAGTCAAGTCAAGTCAACATAATTTGTATCAACTCCTCTCATAGTTAACTAGAAGGGCAATTGTTCTAAAACTTAGAAATGACGTTTTTATATCTAGCATCATGGATTATAGCAAAAATATTACTAATCTGATTAGAATTATGTCAGCATCTCAGCTCTGAAGTTCATTTTTTTCAGTAATTTATAATCTTGTCATTGTCAAAACTTAGAATACTAAGCCTCAAACATAAGCATATCATATTGCCATTTATGCCATTGTTCTTTAGGATAATTATGTATAACGTATCTAGAATAGTTTTCCTTTAAAAAAAGATGCACTTTGGATAAAAATTTAGGAAATCAGAATGTTAATGCATGTATGCCTTGCTTTTTGGAACTGACAACCAAATGGTATAATGGTTGACTCTTAAACATGTATTTTTAAAAATTCATTATTTTTATAAAGTTAAAATATTCTATAAAGGCTTTGAAAGTTGAATTTATTTCTTTCAATGACTGCTAAAGATGAAGCCAATGTGGGTAGTTTGCTATCTCCCTATTTTATCAAATAATTTTAATTATATATATAATTTCATCTTTAATTGAATGAAAATATTTTTTAAATTATAAAATAATCTTGGAATAATTTCAAGTGTTAGACTATATAGTACCTTAAAAACAAAATAAGCATTTGGTTCTTTTGTAGAGAATAACATAATCTTTAACTTGGAGAGAGTTATCTTTTAATGGTTATTCATCAGGTATGTATACAGTATAGTGACAACGATGCCCATCGCCATGGTCAGGCAAATTTGGAAACGGTATAAAAATTGGAAGGTGTTTCTCTACTTTCAGTACTTTCAAGAGTCTTTAGTACTCTCAGATGCATTGAGATTTTCCAGAAAGGGACAGGAGCCTGCATCAGTTCCCAAACTAATTTCACCATGGTATCTTTTATTGCAGTGCATCTCCCAGGACTAGACTTCTATTGAGCACACTTTGGAAAACACCAAAATACACAAATTCATTCACTAATAAAGTAATCAAAGCATTTAATCATGTATTTATCAAATATAGACTGGTGGTATAAATATGAACCCTGACAAATCTGGTGCAAGAAATTTATTTGCACTTGTCACTTGAGAATTTGGTCATTTCCAGGGGAATATTTGAACCAGGGTTCAAGAGGGATGGCTTGAGGCTAGGAAGGATGGCCAGAGGTAAATAACCCTAATGATAAACATGCTTTATATTAGATATTTGCAACATAATCACGATATGCGAAGTAATGCAAAATGCTTGAGAATGTGGTCAGAATGTGATCCAAATCTTTATGAATAGATATTAATCATTTATTGGGTCATATATGATAAAAGTTCACCTTTAATAAGAATCTAAAGTCATCCATCAGCAGATGAAAACTTTGCATAATAACAGGATATATCTAGAAACACTTGCTGGCCATCTGAAAGTATCTTCTTACACAAAACAAAAAGGCCTGTTTGTGGCTGACTTACTTCCTTCAAAGCTGGAATTTATTCAGAGTTTGTCATATTTGTGGGAGACAGTATTTATCAAGTCAGATATTTTTTCTGTGTCTAAGTTTTCTTTAAGTAACATGTTAGGCCTTAAGAAATTTTTTACTCTATTCTGTGTGGTTCCATGTGAAATACTGCTAAATTAATCTTCTTTAAAAATACAATGAATGTACCACTATTTGGTATATTTAGGGAGTATATGCTGATGGCACTTAGTGACCTAAATTGCGCTAGTTTATACAGTTATCAAAAATACTAAGATTTTTTAGACTTAGTAGTGTTTTGACTATTTGCACAGCAATGGATTCTCATTGTTTTTGAAATGTTTTATTAAGGCAGTCTTCAATCTTTGATATTGTAAAGAAACATACAATGAGAATATGCAA
This sequence comes from Rhinopithecus roxellana, assembly GCF_007565055.1. Taxonomy (NCBI): domain Eukaryota; kingdom Metazoa; phylum Chordata; class Mammalia; order Primates; family Cercopithecidae; genus Rhinopithecus; species Rhinopithecus roxellana. The sequence goes on along the minus strand of NC_044560.1, from coordinate 65,844,583 downwards.
ATTCAAACTCTTGTCCTCTCTAAGAATGGGTGCAAACATACAAAAACCCTTTAAGTATTAACTAGACACTGCAGTGACAAAAATGATCAAGGATAATAAAAGTCTATATTAATAAATCTAGTCAAGTTCCATCCTGTTACAACTATGCTGCTGTTAGTGTTAGAATAACTTGTAAAAGGTCAAGAAACAATCATTTTTAAAAACTTACAGCATGCTTTTAGCAGTAAAAACATTACCCGTGTGTTCATAATATATTGGATTTAGAGGAAACGTATATGACACAGTGTATGTGAAAAATCTAGGTATATAAACCTTAATATAATCTAAGAAAATAGCATTTCAGCATATTGCCTCATTTTCATTAAAACGATGAAAATGTGAATTCAGAAAACCACTTAGTCCTTAGGCTAAAAATAGGTAGATCATCAAAACCTAATATCATTTTAGTCCAAATTGGTATTTGTTCAGTAAATGTTCTACATCATAATGTGAGAAGTACAAAGGGAAACTCAAATTTGGGGAAGAAATTGAGGGGATTTTTAAAAAGAAGCAAAGGTAGCTAATTCCATTGTGTTTGACTCTTCCCAAACTGAAGTCAGACTTGTCCTGAAACAATAAGTAGATACCTCAGAAATTAGCTTGATTTCATATTTTAGCCTCGGGTTTTTCAGTCAAATAATACTTCTATTTGCTTTTAGAATTGTTGTTTTTTCCTGATCATTTCTCAGTTTCTAAATTTCATCTCATTCAGCTTCACCTTTTCTCAGTGAAGCACAGCCACGTTACTCTCATTCTAAAGGTGCTGGGTAAATCTTGTCTATTTTTTGGTTGTTTTAATGAAAACATTTTCTTATATTTGTAAGAAAGAGCAAAGGCAGATTGCACTTCTACATTATTATTTACATTTTTGGAATAATTTTTTTTCTTAGAAAATTGGCCCACAGTCAGTGTCCTGTTTTTCTGAGCAGTAGGTAAATAATGACAACTTCTGTAAGTTCTGTGGCTACTCAGAATCTCTTGAGAATTATATGTTCTGGTAAACTGCAAGAGGGCCACTCAGGACCTGAAATGTTCTAAGAAACATTGATCCTGCTTCTTCCTACCGGTGCTAGAAATTTCCACGCAGTTTGCAGATCCAACCTATGTACTTGTTAGATGGGTGATTACAAATTTCTTAAGGGCTGTGTAGCACCGTCACACTTTGCCAAGTAACCTCCAAGCTTTGGGAAAATGAAACGAAGCTCCTTACAAACCCTGGTTTCTCCTTTCCTCGCTTCTTTAGCTTCCTACCTATCCTCTACTTTATTGTCTCTTTTTCATATGTAATAGAACATACACTGCAACAGGAAGCTGAAGATGTGGGTTCCCATCATAGTTCCATCCTGGTTCTTCTATCGACTAGCTGAGTGGAATAGGGTGGCCAACTTTGTCTATCTGAGAGTTTTGTTGTGAGGAAAATAACAAGCACTAGTCTTTGGAGTAAAGTGTAACTTCCTCATTGCATATTAAAAAAAAAACCCAACTCACCCGATTGTCAGAAAGATTCTATCTACTTTGTGATTCTAAGTCTGGGGGAGGTTAGCGTTGAGTTTCAGGTTCTGTAAGAATGGGACTAAGGAAACTCATTACCAGGTGGTAATCATCTTCATCTATTCAATAACACCGTTTGGTATACACACTGAATTGTGGCACTGGAGAGTCACGTACAACTGAAGTAACTCACCAGTTCCTAGAGGCAGGTGGGCACGTGGGGAGAGAGAGGCAGCGGCGCCTTCCAGGCGCTCTGCCTCATACGGAGGCGGCGTGGGCCAGGGCTGTCAGGACATCCAGGCCCACGTGCCAGACTCCGGCTCACCAGCCCGAGGGCAGAGCGGGAAGCTCCGCCCCTCGCCGAACCCGGGCCAGTGCGTAGTTCCCGTGCCCGGGGAGTTGGCGGCGGGGCCCAGCTGAGGTATAAGTTCCACAGCTTCACCCCTGTCGGTGTGAAATCGGCGTGAAAGATGACATAAAACAGGCTTCCCGAGTAGAACCTGCCACCCCAGGCTGGTGGGGACGCGGCACCAGGGGGGGCCGGGGGAAGCCGCTCGGACAGTGGTCCTTGGGTCAGCGCCTTTCTCGGTGCCCTTGGGCCAGGCCGGCGCGGCCCGGGACGCCCCGGAGGACCTGGGGAAGAACTGCCCAGGTCAGCCTTTGGCTGTCCCAGGCAGCGGCTGGAACCCGAGTGGGCCCTGGCGGGATCTAGGACAGGGAGGGTCTGCGGCGGAGCCAGGAGGCCTGAGAGGTCCCGAGGTGGGTAGAGAAGGGCCGCGAGGGGGCGATGAGACGGCAAGTGGCCGGGCCTAGGAGTGGCAGGTGTCAGGAGAGCAGTCAGGACACCGTTGCTCAGAGTCCAGGCCTGTTAGGACCAGAGCCTACCCCGGGTGGCATGGTGATGATCCAGATTCAGGAGACGTGTCTGAGAAAGGATCGTTCAGACTTTGTGACCTATTTTACATGAGGAATAAAGGATAGAGGTCAGGAAAGTTGTCTAAACATTTTTTTCATTGTTGGTAAAAAGTCCATTTAGTGTAAAACAGGCAATTATCTGTGCGTTTAATATGCAGGCTAAGGTTGTTTCTTTCAGGCTTTCTTTCGTTGTGGCAAATAATTTCTATTTAACAAATACATGTTGAGTGCCAGCTGTGTGTCAATTGCTATGCTAGATAACAGAGAAACAAATTATTAATAACATCCTCACTTTCCATGAGTTCAAATTCTAGTACAGGAAAAAGTCATCTAAATCATTCTAATGAAATGTCATAAGGCTAAATAACAAAGGTATATGTAAGGAATTCTATCAAATGTTCTATTAACTATTAGCATGGAACAATTAAGAGACCACCTCTGGTTTCCAGATGGAATGGCCCTTATGGACATCAGGTACAATGGGTCACTTGCTTAACAGAAGGCAGAATTGCATATCTAATATTTTAGGTTATAAATAAGGGCATATAGTAGAAAGAGGCAAAAAGAAAAAAAAAAAAAAAAAGACAATCTACCTCGAAAACCCAACTAAAACCTCTCTCTTTAGAAACTGTAGGACTCCTGGATTTTCTACAGTTTTATGTTTTATCCAGATGAGAGGTGTGTAATGTAGTTGCTAAGAGGCTGGACTCAGGAGCTAAACTGCCAGAGTTTACATCCCAGCTGCACCACTTACTAATGGGTTGACTTTGTGTAAGTTGCTTAATACCTTGTTTCTCATTTTGCTTATACGTGAAATGGGGATGATAATTATAGTCCCCATAAGATTGTTATGAAGATTTTTGCATTTCTAAAGTTAAGAGATGAAGTCTCATTTTCATTCCCTATGATAGAGCCTTCAGGATGACTGTATCCAGAGGTCAGATTTTTATTTTATTAAATAAATACCTCATTGATTTAGTACAGCTTTTTTAAAGTTATTTTTTATCTGGTTTTACAGCAGATTCTGATTGCATGTTATATTTAAAACTGATTCTCATACATCTTCAGCTTAATGATTTGTAACATTGAAAATTGCATTTCCATTGATTGTTCTTTGCAGCATGATTGTTCTTTCTATGTTACTGATATGATGATCTTTCTGTCCTTCTGCCAATAATTGGAAACAATTTTACATCATGAGCTATCTTTTTATTCTGAGGCTTTAGTGTTTGTGTAAACAAATAACTCTTGCTGTTCAATGATTATATTTTCTTTAACATCTTTTCGCCTAAAACATGCTTTTGTTATTGGCTTTCATTATAAGGAAATACATGAAAAGATGAATTTAAAAGGCTCTGTTTCTGCCCTCCATGGCTGGTACTGTTTATCAGTTGCTCAGCGGTACTGTCACTGCTGGTGACATTGTTGGGGCTATTTAGCTGAACTATCGCTCAATTAGTCTCTTTCCATTATTTATATGTAACCATTAATTAATTAATATTATATTCTCTTCAACAGAATAGTCACCTTGAAGTATAATGTCTTCAAGTGGATCCTGGGGGCATAGGCAGAACTGGAGTAATAATCAAACCTTCCCTTGATAATCCTCCCCACACAGTACGCTGTACCTAATGCAAACGCAAGCTACCAGACCGTGCATTATGAGTTCATTTCCATGCTATTGACATATGTGAGCTGCAGAAGTCTGTGATGCTTCAGAAGTTAAACTCTCATGTTTTCTAGATAGGAGGTCCTTCTCTAAGATTTTAAATGCCATAACAGTTGTTTTCTGAAGTTGTCTCTCTGAACTTATGGGTAAATCTCCCAAGTGAAAGGAAGACCCTAAAACGTTCCCACGTCTTGCCTTCTTCTAAAGGTGAGGGTAACCCAGTGAGCACACGAGGGGCTTGGCTTATGAAGCATCATTTTCAAGTCTTTGCCAAATTTTTGCTTCCATCTTTGAGATCTTCATTCATGCTATTGAACATCTATGTTACCAGTCTCATATTTAAAATACAGCAGCATACAAAACATTTTTTCACTTGGTTGAGTGTAGTATTTTGATAAGTGAACAATTTCCCAAAGGTTACTCAGCTGTTTTTGGCTACTGTAGAGAACTGGTTAGAAATACAACTGCTGTGCCACTCTCTGAAAAGACTCTTGATTTGGAAGAGAGGAAGTAGTCATTGTGAATAATTTCTTTTCTGACCATAAAATGCTATATATTGTTTGACTTATAAGTATATTAAAAGGAGGGACTTCCTCTGAGAAGTCCTTTATTTGGCATTTATATCCATTACAATTAAGAAACATTTTAAATTGTCATTAGCCAAAGGGAGAAAGATTTCCTTTTTGGCGTGTTCTTTGGCATTTCTAGTGGTATGCTGGTAAATAACAAGCAGTCCTTCAAAAAATAAAAAAATGAAACAAGTACAAAAAGAAAGACAAAACCCTTACTTACAATGACTGAAAATTTCTGTAGTGTAAAAACTCCCACCATGATAGATTTCAACTGTCAAAATTATGCCACTGAGCATGGAGTTGGGAAGATATGTGCAGTCAGCTCTCACAAACTGGTACCAGCCGGCTCCAGCATGCCACTGGTTCTCATCTTAAAATCCATTATCACAAAAAAATTTTTTTCTGTTACATGTGTGGACTTCTACCACCACTTATGTTTATCCAGTAACTTTAAAAAAACTGAATCATAGTTTGTTTCTGCAAATATATAAATGGATGGAGCACTCAGGAGACTCTACCAATATTTTCATCTTCTTTCAGTGAATCAGGTTTTCAAAGCTGAATTCTTACAGAGTTAGTACCCTCTTGCTCTCATTTTGTTTGGTACTTTGTTTATTATAAGATGAAATCTCCTGGGAGTCCATAAATGAAAACATTTCAGTGTGTGCTCCAACCGGCTTTTAATGCACGTCAATTTAGAAACTTGGAATTATTTAAAATAGTTATAGCTGTTCTAAGGTTAGCAATTAGCACTTTAATTTGTGCAAATGGCATTGAAAATACTGTATCAAAACAAACTGGTTCTCTTAACCTGAAAGCCTTTTAAAACGTTTTAAAAAATTAGTGGTAAACAATTTGAACAGTACTGCTTTTCCACCAAGAGAGAGCAACATAAGCACACGTAACAAAATATATTGAAGTGGCCATTTTACATTGTAAGCAGTAGGGTCATGTACATGTGTTACTTAGGAATCTGTTACTTCACCTGCTTCTGAACTTGATGGATGAAGCACAGTGATTAGTTAGGGTTATGGCAGTTGATGATGCATTCTATAGAGATCATCTTTTTGTCTTTAGATATTTTCTATGCACAATATGTTACTTCATTATGATTTCACTTATGATTCACATTTATGAATGTCTAAAAATTGACATTGCTTTTCCTGTCAGAAATGGCTTTCAACAGGATACCTTTTCTGCATCTGCACTAATAAGGTTAGGAAAAATTGCAATAGTTTTAAATGTGTAAATGGTGGATTTTAAATTTTCTTTTAAGACAGTACATATCCAAGTTTAAGAGAACTGGTATGTCTGGAAGTTTTCTTTAATATTTTACTACTGTTACATGTAATGGCAATTGTTTGAATATAAACAACTGACATTTGACCATAAAATGGAAGCCTGAAGATTTCATCACTAAATTGTTAACTTTCAAAGATTAACCTTAATTAGAAACTTTGCTGTATTTTGTGGCTTAAAGTCCTGGCTTAATTATTTTAGGGACACTGTTTCCACTCACAGTTTTCATACTTCAGTAAAACAAAGTGTCCTTAGGTTGCGGTAACTAAATATTAAACTTATATTGCTTCCATATAACAGCAGGAGTACCTGCAAAACATATCAGTTAAAACTCGATAAGGTTAAGTCTTAAAAATAACTGTAACAAATGATTTATTATACTTATTAAACTCATGATTTACAGATCTTCAGATACTTTTCAGCCTCGGGAGTGGGAGGCATTTACCAGGGTAGGTGAAGAAAAAGAAAAAAAAAAAGGTAATGGCTACAAATAAATGCAACAGTTCTGTGCTTTCAGGAAACTTATTTTTATGTGATTGTAAATTAAGAAAAATTCAGAAAAAATAAAATGCACATAAATGATTTATTGTGAAAATATTTATTTTTAGAAGTCTTTATAGGCAAGAGCTTGTGGTTTTAAAAAAATCTGTATAAATATCTGTATGATTTCTATAGCTTGCTGTTCAGAATGTTGACAGGTATGTGTTAGCAATGTCAATGCCAAAAGAAGGCATTTGCCTTGTGAACCCTTGTGGTGTGGTACTACTCTTATCTTTTTGTACCTAGGCTTGAAAACGTAGTAATTATTTCTAGATCCTTGGTCCAATTTTATATGTAACATTGTTATCTCAGACTATAACAAGTTTTATGTATTCAGTGAGCCACCTTTTTTTTTTCATAAAAAAGCATATTCTTAGATCATTTGTATATATGTATAAGTATATATTTCTGTCTCTATCTTATCTATCTATCTATCATCTATCTATCTCTCCTATATAAGAAGTCAATTGTAATTGCCTATATAAAAATGACAAAAATCATATTTTTAAAATGGTAACTTAAGAATGATTCTACACATTTAAAAATATTTCACTTCAGAGTTCCCTTACCCAGAGAGCACCCCTAGTAATTTAAAATAGAAATTAAATGAATGAAATCTTAACTTTAAAGAACTATAAATCCATAAATTTGTTAAACAGGTACATACTGAGCACATACTATGTGCCAGGCACTTCTGTAAGTACTAGCAGTTTAGTGGCAAATAGACCTTTGCCAGTGGAAGAACATTCCACGGAAGCTCAAGGGTCCTGGAGTGACACAAGATGGTATGTTTAAGGAACAGAAATTGGCCATTATGACAGCTGCATGAGGAGTCAGGGAGGGTGGTACAGAGAGGCTGGAAAAGAAGGAGCTATTTACATGGGGCGTTTTAGGCCATGGTGTAGAGTCTAGATGTTAAGTTCAGTGGGAAGCCACTGGAAGGTTTTCGGCAGAGGAGAGATGTGATCTGCTACACCCTTTGAAGAAAATAATTCTTACTTCTGTATGGAAAATAGATTGTAGGGTGGCAAGTGTGAATATAAGGTCAGTTTGCTGGCCACTAAAGTTGTCTAAGTAAGAGATGATGGTATTAGGGTTAGAGAGGGAAAGAGGAGATGAAGAAAACTGGAGAGGTTTGAAACATATTTTGTAGGGTACATACATATCAGCAATTGAGACTTGCTGCTGTTGGGAGTCAATAAAGGGAAAGACTAGAGGATGTGCTTAAATGTTTTGACTTGAGTGTCTGAGTTTGTGATGATATTTATTTACATGGGGAGGAACAGGCTTATGAGGGGAGGAGAATACAGAATTCAGTTGGGACACATTAAATTTGATATCTAAGTGAAGCTGTAGGGAAGGTAGCTGTGTATAAAGATAGAGATAGCTACCATTGTCTTCTCCATTTTTAGGTAAGAGAACTGAGGCACAGAGAGGTTAAGCACCTAACTTAAGTGTTTATAGTCAGTGGATCACAGATTAGAATCCAGGAAGCCTGGATCCAGAGTTTACATTTTTAGCCACTCCTCTGCCATTTAGATATTCAAGGTTAGGGACATTTAAGACCATGATGTCAAAATGAGCTAATTTTTGGGGAAAAAAGGTAGAGAGAAGAAAGATGCACAGCCATGACTAGGTATTTCTGCGCTAGAGGTGGTGAAGGAGATGAGAAGGTAGTAGGGAGAGTGAAAAAGAACAGCCACTGAGGTCAGAGGAAAACTGGGGGTTTGTGGAGTCATAGGGACGAAGGGAGAAATTGTTTCAAGGAGTTGAAAGCTGTGTAGAAGTTGGGTAAGATAAGAGAGGTGGATTAGTCAACATGAGGCTGTATGTCACCTTCATAAAGGCAGTTTCAATGCGGAGAAGGAAGCCAGTTTAAATTAGATTGAACATACTGTGGGAAGCACAGGTACCAAACAAGGAAGTAAGCAAGCATCACACGCTGCTCTATGTGTATAACACAGACAGTAAATGACATCTGTTCTGAGGCAGTAATGTAGAGAACATGAATTCGGAGCCAGATAGACCTGTGTATTAATTCTGCTTTGAACACTGGTGCTGCCATCTTCAGCCTTTTACGTAACCTCTTTGAGCCGCTCTTTACTTATCCATAGCGTGTATTCCATATACCCCATGCAAACTCTCAGAAGAAGCTCTACTGTTTATCTCCTTGCTTTTCCTCTTGTGAAATACTATTCCTCTGACCTGAAATCTGTCAAAAGTCCCCACCTGCCACTACCGTCCCCATTAAAAAGTGTCTCAGTCTTTTATGTTAAGGCTATATAATCCTGATTTCTAATGTTGCATTAAAACTTTCTTGTGATTATTCACGTTTTTCCCTCTTATGCAATTGTGCACTAATTAATCAAAACAAGGTTCCTGTCTTTCCATTTTGTGTCTCCAGACACCTATCAGATTGTCTAGCAAAGAGTATATATTGCCTAAGTTTCAACTGAACTAAATTACTCATGGCCCACTGTGAGAGTTGAGCCTGAAGTCAGTAAGGACTATTGTGGGGATTAACAGAGGGCAGGGGATGTTTGAGCTACACAGATGCTCTGGGTAGCAGTGCAAGTGGTGCAGTTGACTTTCAGTTTAAGCTCCAAATGCAGAAACGCGACCAAAAGATCTTCAAAACTTTCTCCGATCACATAACATAGAGAGAAGGCAGCCGTCAGAACAAAGGATCATAGGTCCCCACAGAGAGAACTCAGACATGTTGTGCAGGTTAGAGACAGGGAGCTGCAGCCATCTACAGCCGTGGATTCATAAACTTCATGAAGTAGATTGGAAAGAGGCAAAGGTTTCAGGAAAAATCAGTTGATAATATTCATCACTCAGTACTCTGAGCTAAGTGTGACAAAGGCTAAGGCTTAATAATAAAAAGCCCCAAAATAAGGATGAATAAAGTAAATAATCCGACTGATTTTAGAATAGTAGTGCTTTAGAAAATAGAGTGTGATTAATATATTTGTAAAACTTGATTTTTATTTTATACTGGGGAGTTAATTATATGGGAGTATGAAATAAAGTTAAATGGTGATTTAGCCAGGTTTGTTGACATATCATATTCTAGGTATCACAGAATTTTTCTTCTTGCTTATAATCTGTCCATTTTCTGATTTCTTTTAGGGGTATTTCCTATTTCTGTCTTCCTTCCTTCCTTCCTTCCTTCCTTCCTTCCTTCCTTCCTTCCTTCCTTCCTTCCTTCTTTTGTTTTTTGTTTGTTTGTTTTGTTTTTGAGACAGAGTCTCACTCTGTTGCCCAGGTTGGAGTGCAGTGGCGTGATTTCGGCTCAATGCAACCTCTGCCTCCCGGGCTTAAGCAATTCTCCTACCTCAGCCTCCAGAGTAGCTAGGATTATAGGTGCGCGCCACCACACCTGGCTAATTTTTTGTGTATTTTTAGTAGAGATGGGGTTTCACCGTGTTAGCCAGGATGGTCTCAATCTCCTGACCTCGTGATTTGCCCTCCTTGGCCTCCCGAAGTGCTGGGATTACAGGCGTGAGCCACCACACCCGGCCTTTGTATTTATCTGTTTCTTATTCCTCTTAAATTGTTTTTGCCTGGTCCACATACTATGAGCATAAAAGAAATCAAGCCAAATCCTAATGAAAATCATAATGAGACTTTTGATATCAATGAGTAAAAATGAGTGATGAATATAATTATCCTTCCATTATGTGGGAGTTTATGTATATGTATCTTATATATCTTACCTGGGAGTAGTTAGTTCAGGAGATTGAGAACTTGGTTTTTCTATCAAGTTCTACTGACATGTACATGGAAAAAAATTACATAAGGGCTAGTTAAGTAAATAATATGGAAAAATTTAAAGTGCAAAAATTTAAGATCAGAACACAAAAATCTAACAACTCTAACAAATAAAATATATTCCCACTTAACTCTTTAAAGAAGAGAGAATGAAGGGAGGAAGTTTGAAGTAAAGGGAGGGAGATAATCAGAAAAAGAAAGACTTCTGGCATTCATATGGAGAGCTACAAAGAGAGGAAGAGAGAGTGGGATTTGCCCTCAAACACAGCAACACAGCGACACAGAGTATGAATACAAAGTTCAACATACACGCCCCATTTATCTAGATAAATTGAATAGAAAAAAAAAGAATAAGCCACCATATAAACACACTAAATAAAAGAGATTATGAACTCCCTAAAGGCAAGGATTGTTTCTCATCTTTGTATCTTCAACTCCTAGCACACCAAAGTAGATTTTGAGTGAATGTTTATTAAAATGTTGAAAATCAGAGAAAACAGTGCTTTATTGAGTAATACCTTGTAGGCGACAAAGGTACTTTGTGACTATAGGCGTGAATAGAGTATATAAACTATTTTTAGTCACTCCTCCAAGGACTGTAATAAATTAACTGAACATTGAAGGTTTTCTACCCATGCTGCCTCTTGATATGGAAAGCAATAGGAGGGAGGAGTTGCGACTTGGAATTGTTGAGGTCATCATTGAAAGGTTCTGAAATGGTCAATACAAACACATTTTAGGACTTTCTGGAAAATTTCTCTAAGACTGACTGAAATGCTTGCCTGTGAATATCTAGAGAAATGGAAAATGCACTATGGATGTTTTCTGTGACCCGGTAAATTTTAGGTATTTGATTTTGAAAATTCAGTGCTACCAAATTCGATATATAGGATCTCTAAATACTTGTGTTTATTGGACTTTGGTATTCCTCATAGCCATATCTCTTCCACATATTCTCCTAGGTTTTCTTTTGATAAGGCAAGGAACCTATTTTACATAATTTAGTTTCTGGAAGAGAACAAAGTATTATTGTTATACTGCTTTTAATATATAACACTAAGGAAGAAATTGGTTTGATGCCCAGCTACCCTGGAAAGTCCATTTTCCCACATGTTCAAGTTGAAGAAAGGGTTAGGTGACTGGTATGATTAACTTGTATCTACTTGTAAGTAGAATGGAAACTTGCCTTGCCTTATTCTGCATTTTTCAAATTGCCAGGTTTTATTTCTATTGTTGTTGTCATGCTTGTCTTCTAGGTAAGTCTTGGGTTGTTTTATGGTGTGTTTAGACCTTATCCTAAGAAAACCAGTATATAATGGTAGTGTTCTGGCATGGGGGCTGCTAAAGGTATTGGGTGAGAGCAATCTATGTAGTGCAACACATGTGTAGGAGCTAGGGACTGGGGACTTCTCTTCCCACAGTAATACCACCATGCTAAGATCCCAGGGCACTGTGTTGGGAACTTTCACGTGTTCTGAGTCACTAAAGGGTCAGGGAGAAAGGGTGGATTGTTCACAAATGGTGATTCAATTGGAGCTTATACCAAGTGGTAAGTAGACTGCAGTAGATAGTAAGTTCTCCCTGATGGTGATGAAAAGTACAGCTGATGTAATTTCTCAGCACAAGTCATATGCAGTGGTTCATTGGCTGCTCTCAGAATGGACTTTGGACAATGAGATAATTCCCTGAGCCTCTCTGGTGCTTGATGGTGACATATGGCTTTTGCTCTGGCAAAGGCTGGGCAGTTTCTGGGTATACCATGTTTTCTCCCAGGCGTGGGTCCCCAGCAAGGGCCTCACTGACTTCTACCCTCATCACATTCTCCTTCATTGCTGTCTTTTCCCTCTTCCAGTCCTCTTAATCTTTATCTCTGCTGGAGTGCAGTAGCCTGGCTCTCTTTTGGGCTTTCTCATTAGTGTTTATGGCATAAACCTTATGCCCTGAGCTCCTTCAGTGCTCTGCCTTTTTATTCCTTGCTTAATTCTCCAAACCACACTTTTTAAATTAAAAAAACAACAACAACAAAACAATTCTTTAATGCAAAATAACCTAGTTCTTGCAAGTAAAAGCTTTTGCTTTCACACTTTTGTCTCTGCTATCAGTTTTCATAAATCTCCTTTAAAACTCAGAACTGAGCACTGACTGTTTCTTTTTTCTTTCTTTTCACATCTATTTTAACAAGGCTGATCTTCTGAGACAGAGAAAAGGCCTTTCATTATTGAGCGTTGGGAAACTCATGAAGATTTTTTTTGTGGGGCTTATGGAGCCACCTGTGCTGGGAGAAGGGGCAGCAGTTAGACAAGCCCATCCTCCCATCATGTGGTGTCACACAGATGTACAGTTTCCATGGAGCAAGTGTTGGAAGTAACCAGGCTCCAGTCGCCTTGATGGGACTCTGTGTGTGTGTGTGTGTGTGTGTGTGTGTGTGTGTGTGTGTGTGTCTGCGTGCGCGCGCATGCGTGCATGTGCAAGTGAAAGAGAGAGAGGGAGAATTTGCGGATCACAGGAGGTTAACCAGAGAGTGCCCACATCAGGGAGTTAGGGGGCTGTGAAGTACCCACAAATAGTTAAATAGTTAAATGCAAAAAGTTAACATTTGGATTTACAGATGCCCTGTAAGAGGCCAAGAATAGTCAATAGAGAAATATAAGGAGCACTGTCTAAGTGAAAATATTTTGTCTCTTTCTCTAGAATCTTCTTCCCTTCTGGTCTGACTAGGAAAGCCAGAGGGAGATGGTAAAGGAGACAAAGAGAGAGTGAAAGAACAGACCATGCCCAGCTTCTCCACTGCAGGAGCTTGGAATCAGGTGGGGACTGAGTTTGTCTTAGGGAGAGGGGAGAAGCTTTGAATGAGATATGCAATTAGAATCTTAAAATTTACTAGAGTCTTTTACTACCTAGAAGTGACTCATAATTACTGAAATGAGACTGCTTTTTGTTGTTGTTGTTGTTGTTTAAAATGACTGGAAAGCTATGGGAGCTGCCTGAAATGTCATTAAGGTATAGGCAAGGGGAATCTGACATATTGAAAGGCAGTGGTAGGAGGGAAATACAGCTGCTTCCTGTTTGTACTCATTACGTTCAGCCCTTTCAATAAACTGGCTACACTTCTATTGATTCTTATGTAGTCATACAAGTGACTAACAGCTACCCACACTGCATCTCAATAGCATAGGAGCTAAAGGAAGAAGAATCATAGGTAGAGCTGGAAATATTCAGACTTCCTAGCCCATAGGACGGATGAATGAGCTGATCCATACATCTCTTGGGAACTGAGGGGCCGGTGAAATACCCACAAATAGACCCTGCACAAAAGTTAACATTTAGACCTGCAGATGGTGTGTACGAGGCCAGGAATAGTCAATAGAGAACTATAAGGAGCACTTTCTGTGTGAAAATATTTCATCTCTTTCTCTAGACACTCCTTTCCCACTCCTCTGACTCTAGGAAAGCCAGAGGGAGATGATAAAGGAGATATAGAGAGAGTGAATGAACAGACCATGGCTCTTCCATACCTAGAACTCAGAGGTCTTTTCTGCCTTGTTTTTTTCAAGTCCCAGGCTGAATTTGTCAATGTTCTTTTTTAAACCACTTTCTTTTTTTTTTGAGACGGAGTCTCGCCCTGTCGCCCAGGCTGGAACGCAGTGGCCGGATCTCAGCTCACCGCAAGCTCCGCCTCCCGGGTTTACGCCATTCTCCTGCCTCAGCCTCCCAGTAGCTGGGACTACAGGCGCCCACCACCTCGCCCGGCTAGTTTTTTGTATTTTTTAGGAGAGACGGGGTTTCACCGTGTTAGCCAGGATGGTCTCAATCTCCTGACCTCGTGATCCGCCCGTCTCGGCCTCCCAAAGTGCTGGGATTACAGGCTTGAGCCACCGCGCCCGGCCTAAACCACTTTCTCATCCTGCGTTGTCTGATTTCTTTTGTCAAGATCATCCTCACCATCACCTGGGCTTGACCTTACCTTTGACACCTCTCTTAGTTATTCCGTACACATTTAACAATCCCTATAAATTCTACCTCTGCTATAGACTTCCAAACACTCCTAGTTGAAGCTTTCATAATTTTCATTTGAACTGTTCACAAATGTGATAAAGCACGCAGATCGACAAGAAATGCTTCTTGCTCTCTTGGCTCTTGTGGTTTAGAGAGGGATGGACCTCTAAGGCATTATATTTCAATGTGATTAGCATGATAGTGGAGATGTGTTCAAGGTGCTGTGGAAAACTGGTGAAGGGAATAGCTAAATGCTTAGCAGAATGGAGAAGATGCAACAGAGTATGGTCGTTTTAACTGATCATTTAAGGCTGAAATACAGAAAAATAAAAAACAAGAAGGAAAAAATCTGCCAGCAGGAAGCCATCAGACAGAGGGAACACCCTTTGCAAAGGGACCCAGAGGCAATGAGAACTCCCAGGACTTTCTTACAGCTGCAGCTAGAGTGAGGTGGGAAATCACAGGAGATGAGGCTACAGAGAGATATTCTAACATTTTAGATTATTTCTTTAGGATGGATTCCCAGGAATGAAATGCTAAATGTTATTAATATTTCTGCTGGAAGACAGGAGGAGCACAAAGCATTCTGACAGAGGCTGAATGGGTTTTAGGGAATGTTTAGAGAGTGTGCGTGTAAGTGTGCTTTTGTCCTGGGGAAATGGTAGGTTTTGCCCAGATTTTGACTAAACTAGTATACCACGTCCTTTGTTACGCGGTATGGAGCCATTAATGGCTTTGAAGTAGGGCAGTGAGGAAGTACATACATTTTATTATAGAAACATGATTCTAGTAGTAATGAGAAAGCAAGGCAGGAAGCTACTACAATAATCCAGGTGAGAGATAAGAAGGACCAGAGGTAGGGCACTGGGTATGAAATGAAGGGATAAATGAATGAGAGAGGATTGCAAGTAGCTGGATAATTATAGCTACATAGATTCAAAGGCTAGGGTAGAAGGGCTTTGAATCTATGAAGCCAAAACCAGAATCTCCAGGATTCAGGATCTCTTGGATTAGCCAGATTTGGGAACCATGGCATGAATTGGTCTGCTTTCGCCTTCTCCCCTCCTTCCTTTTACATCTACTTATGTATGACTTAGCTTAAGCATGTAGTAACTGTGAACTACTACTAGCTACTGTTAGAGCTCCCCTACCAGCTCCTTCTTTGCCCCTGTGCCTTTACCTGGAATATCTCATTTTCTCCTTTCCTGTTTGCCCAATCCCTATACAACCTTGGAGAAGCACCTTGGTTGAAATCTGTCCTGTAAAGCCTTCCCATATTCCCCCTCCTTTCTAATCTGACCCCCGCTTCTGTGAATGAGATGATAATCCTCTCAAGCACTGGCCCTTCCCTCAAGCTCCAGGGTAATTTACCTATAGTTCACTGTGGAACCATCACCCCATACATTGTAATGTAGTTATATGTGAATATACCTTATCTCTTTCATCAGGCTGTGAACTCCTCGGGAAAGAGATCGTGTCTAGCATATAGATGATGCTCAGTATAGAATAAATAAGTGAATATCAGTAATCATTTTTACCAACTCATGATTAAAAAAAGTATGAAAAATTGTTTTTCTCCATTTTCTTCAAAACACAACAACTTTAAAAGACACAAAACATAGCCGTTAATTAAGTAATCCAGTTTGATCAGTATATTTAAACAATTGAGGCAATTTCTCCCTTTAAGGTCTAAATATATCAGTGCTATTTGTTCCTTATTTTAATGGAGATTAATTCCCTTTCAAAGGAAAATGATAATCCCTTCATTGTAAGACTCACAAAAATAACTCCCATAATTCTGTTCTAAATAGAAGGGAGAATCTCAGCAAAAGAAATGATATCAGGTAACTGCACCCACGTTATTGTGAGTGTCAGAGCTCCTCTCCTGGGAGCATGTATTAGATAGCTTTGCTGTTTTCCAGTAGATGTCTTTATCTTTTGCCCTGTATACTAAGTCACTTGCTTAGAATTTACTGGAATGCTAAATTATTTCTAGCAAATTACAAGCAACATGGATGAATGGGCATGTAGTGTTTCATTTTTGCCTCATTATGCTTTAGATTTGGGATCTCCAGTTTTGTAAATGATAGCTGTGATATATCAGTCCATCTTTACACATGTTCATGCTTCAATGCATCCTGCTTCTCCTCCCATATGGAACAGTGTCAATCATGACGTACAACTGCTGTTAAGATACATCCTGTGTCTACAGAAAATAACTCATAAGTACTCGTTATGGAATAATGTATAAGATTGCAGGAAAACCCAAGAGAATTGGTTTGGGCCTTACACACACACACACACACACACACACACACACACACACACACACATACACGCACACATGCACACACCTTTGGCATGTTTTTAGGTAGGAGGAGATAGAAGGTATTCCCTCTTCTGAAGGCTCCAAGTACTCCTCATAGCTCCTGCCACTCCCTGGGTGACTGAAACATTTGTCACCATCTTCCTGAACCTCAGTTTCTCCATTTGTAGATAATTCTTAGAGTTGACAGCATTTTATGAGGAGCAACAAATAAAAATGCTTTCAAAGTGCTTTGCAAGCCTACAGTACTCTGTAAATGCTTAATGATAATAATATACAGTAGGGCATCTTCCCTTGAAAACAGCAGGAGTGTTTCCTTCCATAATGACCTGACAGATGGGTTATGGGATCTAATCCCCTTAAACCCCCAAAGCTCTTTGATAGTGGATGTTGTAAAAGGCCAGATTAGAGCACATGCTGCTCTTTTATTGAGCCCTGTCTTTCAGTATCTATGCCATGTTCAATTGCTTCCTTCTCTAAGTACGTTACATGTTAACCTACTACCTGCAGGAACAATTAGGAGCAAAAATAGAGACTAAAGGACAGTGCACTCCAGTAGGAAAAATTAGTTAATCCTTGTTGTCCCCAATATTAAAAATCCACTTTGGCCTTCACATGTGGTTTTTGTAGAAGGTTCCTGCCCTCCTAAATCCTGACTATTAATCTCAAGCTGTGGGTATTTGTCGATGGTGAACGCAGGCTTTTTTTTTTGTGAGATAGTCCTGTATGTGGTAAGAATGGAGCTTTAGTGATATTAATTCTAAACCAGTGAGGCTTAGGAAAATCACAGGCAGTTTAGGATATTTGTAGCACTTATGTAAGAGTTGGAGCTTTCAATCAGTTCAAAATGAGGAAAGGATGAGGAACAGTTATTCTACTGTAACTTTTACTCAGCCCTTGAACCTGGATTGGACCAAGAAGTTTTTTTATGTTTCCACTTTTTACTGTGCTTTTCTTTTGAGAATAACTATTAAAGTTATCAGTTTCTAAAACCTTTTGTGACAATCCCTTAACGCACATTCATCATCCTTCTCTAGTACAAAGTTTGCTTTCTGTGCATGCTTGAAGGAGTGTAAGTTGTTGTGCAATCACCCGTGGCATGTAATTTGTATAATCAAGGAAAAGAGAAAGGAAGAGCAGCTGCCAATAATAATTAGTTTCTTAACTGAATATATACCGCAATAAACATTTTAAGCACACAGTCTCTTTGAATTTGGGGTGTTTTAAAGAAACAGTGGTTGCTCAAGGGCCTCTCAGAAGAGCCCTTTTTTGTACACTGGATTCTCCCCCTCTCACCTTCTCAAAGCCATCACTTCCACATGTGTGCCCTCTTTTTCCTGCATCTTCATACGTTCCTTCTTTTCTGAATAATCCTCATGGAACAAAAATGCTTAAATATCTCATGACTTTATAAAAACTTGAGCCAATTTTGCGTCTGCATTTCCTTCATGCTCCATTTTTTGGAATATCTTTATAGCAGAACTTCCCCAAAGAGTTATCCCTACTTTCCAGTTTCATGTTTTAGCTTGTTCATGCTGCTAAAACAAAATACCATATACTGGGTAAATTGTAAAGAACTATTTTTGACAGTTCTGGAGGTGGAAGCCTAAAATCAATGCACCAGCAAGTTTGGTGTCTCATGAGGGCTGCTCTCTGCTTCCAAGATGGCACCTTGTTGCTGCATCCTTGGGAAGAGATGGAGAGAAAAAAACAAAAAGAGGCCTAGGCTGGTTGCCCCTAGCCCTTTTATAAGGCACTAATCCATTCATGACGAGGGGAAAGCCCTCATGACTTAATCATCTCACAAAAGTAACACATTTTAATACCATGACAATGGGGATTAGGTTTCTACATGAATTCTGGAGGGGACATATTCAAACCACAGCACTCCACTTTCTGCTTTCCCTTTTCCTATTCTCTATCTCCCTCTCTCCTCTGCCCCATCTTGGTCACTGGGGTTTGTATGCATGTATAAATATATGCAAAATATCTAAATATTTTGACAGGTGTTAAACACTGACCATGGATTCTCCTGGAATCTTTATTCAACTCAGTTTATTGTTTTGTAATTTGCAGCCACTATTCATTCCATAAATTGCCAGTGTACAATTCAATGAATGTGGACAATGGGAACACCCATGTAACACAACTCACTCAAGGTTTAGAGAGTTCCCTTGTGCCCCTTTGTAGGCAATCTCCAACCCCATGGCAATTACTGTTCTGATTTTTAACACCTAGATTTGTTCTGCCTTTTTCTGGACTTTATATGAATGGAATAATAAACTATATGGGGATTTTTGCTGAACATGTTTTTAAGATTTATCCAGTTGTTGCTTATATCAATAATTCATTCTTTTTGTTATTGCTAAATAACAATCTATTGTATGATTATTCCACAGTTGCTTTTTTGTTTTTAGTCTATTCTCCTGCTGATAGACATTCAGTTTTTTCCCTGTTTTGGCTATTATGAATAAGGCTACTATGAACGTTCTTGTTGGCATATGATTTTATTTATTTTGGGTAACTAGAAGAGGAATTTCTAGGTAACAGGATAGACACATGTTTGTAAGAAACCGCCAGTTTTCAAAAGTGGTTGTACCATTATTATACTCCTGCCAGCAGTGTATGAGTTATAGCTGCCGCACATTTTCATCAACATATGGTGGCAGTATTTTAGTTTGAGTCATTCCAGTGTGTGTGTGACGTGGTACCACAGTCTAGCTTGAATATGCATTTCCATGATGAGCACTTTTCATGCATTTGTTGTACATTTGTTTATCTTCTTGTATAAATTGTCTGTTCAAGTCTTTTACCCATTTAAATAAATGGGGTTGTCTTTTTATTATTGATTTTAGTAGTTCTTTTTGGATTCTGAATACAAATCCTTTGTTAGATGTATGTATTGCAATAGTTCTTGCAGTGTGTTGCTGCTTTTTCAAATGCTCAATGTGCATTTTGTTAAGAAGTCGTTAATATTGGTAGTGTCTATATTGTCAGTATATACTTTCATAGTTAGTGCTTTGTATCCTCTTTAAGAAAACTTTGCATACCACAAGCTGATGAAGATGCTCGTATTTTCTTCTCCGAGTTTTATAGGTTTAGCTCTTACATTTAGATCTGTAATCCATCTCAAATTAGCTTTTGTGTGAGTGAAATGAGGGCTGAAGTTCATTTATTTTTCCACAAGAATGTCTTGTTTCAGAACCATTTCTTGAAAAAATTTTCCTTTCCTCATTAAATTGTCTTACCACTGTGACAAAAAAACCCTAATACATACACCCTCAGGTGTTTTGTTTCATAAATTTTTTGGGCTTATCTTTAGAGTAATAACACAGGCATACAACTTAATTACTGTGGCTTTATGTTAAAGACTTGAAACCAAGTACCTGTAGTGTTATCTACGCAGCTCTGTTTTCTTCTTCACGTGTATGTGTATGGCTGTTTTGGACTGTTTTAGGATATTATTACATAAATGTTAGAATACACATGTCAATCTTTACAAAATTATGGGTTTTGATTGGGGTTGCATTGAATTTTCACAACCATTTGGATAAAATTAACACGTTAACATTGTGAACTCTTCTAATCTGTGAATATTTTTATCTCTATTTACTTAGGACTACTTTAATATTTCTCAGAAATGGTTTGACAGGTCTTGCGCTTCTTTTGTTAAATGTATTCCTAAGTATTATATATCTTTTGTACTTTTTAAATAGAAAACTTGTTTTATTTTCCAGTTGTTCACTGCTCGGAGATAAAAGTGTAATTGCTTTTATTACCTTGTATACGAATTCCACCTGTGGTAGATTCACCATCCTCCACATTTCTGCCTGAGATGAGAGCACCAGGAAGGCTTCCCTTACTTACATATTATGGCTTCTCAATTTCTGATGTTTAGTTCATTTGAGATCTTTGGTATTTTGATTCCTTTTAAAATATTATGATTTTTTAGTTTATCTGATCTGCCTTGTTTTAGTTGTTAGGATAAGAGTGATGGTCTCAGCCAGGTGTGGTGGCTCACGCCTGTAATCCCAGCACTTTGGGAGGCCGAGGCGGGTGGATCATGAGGTCAGGAGATCGAGACCATCCTGGCTAACACGATGAAACCCCGTTTCTACTAAAAATACAAAAAATTAGCCGGGTGTGGTGGCAGGTGCCTGTAGTCCCAGCTACTCGGGAGGCTGAGGCAGGAGAATGGCGTGAACCTGGGAAGCAGAGCTTGCGGTGAGCTGAGATCATGCCACTGCTCTCCAGCCTGGGCAATAGAGCTAGACTCCATCTCAAAAAAAAAAAAAAAAAAAAAAAAAAAAAAAAAAAAAAAAAAAAAAAAAAGAGTGATGGTCTCTTGCATCTTTCTATAAGGACCATTCCAGAAGTGGAATAGCCCTTAACATAGTTTTAATGTCTGTAGGATCTGGAGTGATATCTCCTTTTACTAATTTGTGTTTTCTGTGTTGATTTTTTGATCAGTCTTTTATAAGTTTATCAGTTTTTAAATTCTTTTCAAACAAACATCTTTTGTGTTTGCTCATTTCCTCTGCTGTTTGTCTGTCATTTCATTAATTTATGTTCTGGTATCTATTATTTCCTTTCATTTACTTACCTTGGCTTTCATTTGTGTTTCTATTTCTAGTTTAAGGTAGAAAAATCACTACTTTTATAATTTTTCCCCTACTATGTGCATTTAAAGCTATAAATTTCCCTCTAGCACTGCTTTAGTTGAATAACACAAATTTTGATATGTTGTATTTATATTGCCAGTTAAATATTTAATTAAAATCTGTTTCATTTTCCTTTATGATTTACTCTTGGGTTACTTAAAACTGTGTTACATTTAAAAATATTTTGACATTTTTAGATCTCTTTCTGTTATTATTTTCTAATTACTTTTGTAGTTATTAACTATATCATTTTATAAATGTCAATTACTTCAAGTTGCTTACTCAAGTCTTCATTATTCTTACAGGTGTCTTTTTTAGTTGCTCCATCAACTAGAACCAATTGTGAGAGAGGATGTTAAAAGAACTAGTTGTGATTGTGAATTTGTCCATTTATCTTTTTGGTTTTGTCAGGTTTTGCATCATATATATCGGAGTTCATTAAGAGTGTTATATATACATATAAGGACATGATCAACGAGTGAAAAGACAACCAACTGGATGGGGGAAAATATTTGCGAATCATCTATTAGGTAAGAAATTAATATCAGGAATGTATAAAGAACTCTTACAACTGAACAACAAAAAACAACCCAATATAAAAATAGGCAAAGGAATAAAAGCATCAGCTAAGAAGATCTGCAGATGGCCCATAAACACGTGAAAAGATGTTTAACAGCACTAGTTATTGGCCACAAGGAGATACTACTTTACATCCATTAGACTATCAGCAGAAAAGCAGAAACGAAGAAGTATTGGTGAAGATGTGGAGAAATTGGAACCCTTGTGCATTGCTGGCAGGACTGTAAAATTATGAAGCCCCTGTGGAAATAGTACAGCTGTTCTGCAAAACAATTAAACAGAGGATTACCATATAATCCAACAATTTCACTCTAAAGAATTGAAAGCAGGGAATTGAACAGATATTTATACACCCATATTCATAGCAGCTGTATTAGTCTGTTTTCATACTGCTATAAAGAACTGCCCAAGACTGGGTAATTTATAAAGTAAAGAAGTTTAATTGACTCACAGTTCAGCATGACTGGGGAAGCCTCAGGAAACTTACAATCATAGCAGAAGGTGAAAGGGAAGAAAGGCACATTCTTCACAAGGAGGCAGGAAGGAGTGCTGAGCAAAGGGGGAAGAGCCCCTTATAAAACCGTCAGATCTTGTGAGAACTCACTCACTATCATGAAAACAGCATGGGGGAAACCGGCCCCATAATCCAGTTACCTCCACCTGTTCTCTCCCTTGACATGTGGGGATTATGGGAATTACAATTCAAGATGAGATTTGGGTGGAGACACAAAGCCGAACCATATAAGCAGCATTATTTACAATAGCCAAAAGGTGGAAACAACCAAATGTCCACTGACAGATGAATGTATAAACAAAATATGGCATATACATACAGTGACATAGTATTCACTCTTTAAAAAGAATGAAATTCTGAAGTGTGCTACAACACAGATAAACCTTGAAAATATATGCTGTAGGTAATAAGCCAGACCAAAGGACAGATATTTTATGATTACACTGATATGAGGTACATAGAGTAGTCATCTTCATAGGGAAAAAGATAGAATGGTGATTGTCAGTGGATGGGGGGTCACAGGGGAATAGGAAGTTACTGTTTAGTGGGTGTAGAGTTTTAGTTTGGGAAGATGAAAAAGTTTTAGAGATGGATAGTGGTGACCATTACACAGTGCTGTAAATGTACTTGATGCCACAGAACTGTATACCAAGAAGTGGTTAAAACAGTAATTTTAACATTATGTATATTTTTCCACAGTAAAAATAAAAGAGTATCATGTCTTCCTGAAGAATTTACCATTTTACTATTATAAAATATCCCTCTTTATGCCTGGTAATACTTCCTGTCTTGAACCCACTTTTGTCAGCATTATATAGCCATACCATTATATAGTTTCTTATGGTTAGTGATTATGTGATACATCTTTTACCATTCTGTTACTTTCAGCCTCTCTGAATCCTTATATTTAAAGTATGTTTCTCATAAAAATCTTGCTTCCTTAACCCAGTTGACAATCTGTGACTTTTAATTGGTTTATATCATATGTATTTATTGTATTTATTGATATGGTTGGTTTACAGCTACCATCTTGCTATTTGTTTTCAGTTTGTCCCATCTGTTTACTTTTCTTCTATTTTTTCCTGTACTCTTTTTCTATTTTTTAGTATTCCATTTTATTTCACTCACCACCCCTGCTTGCTCGTTCTACTTCATCCACTGTCATGAACGAGCCAAACACATTCCCACCTCAAGTCTTTGCCTTTATCTCCTCTCTGCCTCCTGTATTCTTCCCCCAGATATTCTTTTAACCACTCCCTTACCTGCTGTCTGATCAAATATGACCTTCACACACCTTCCTTTTTCACTTTTATGAACTATCCCTTTTATACTGCCTTACTTTTCATTGTAGCACTTCTTACCACCTGACATTGTATTTACACTTGTTTGCTGATTTTCCTTCTCCTCAGACCAGGATGTAGGCTCCTAAGAACAGACCTTTGTTTTGTTCATGGTTGTATCACCAGCACTTAGAATAGGATCTGGTGAAGAGCAGACACCTAGAAATATTTTTGGAATAAGTGAATGAAAATAATGTGTACAAAAGATCAAAAGAAGGACATTTAATCATGGGTAATTAAAAGAGTGACATAATAATAACGCCTATAATAATAATGCCAACAACCAGATTAAAACACAAAATATGGAAGTGTATTTTACATGTTAAGAACTGATGTTGTATATCAATAGAAAAGAAAAAGAACCAGAATTCCTCAATTGTTTTTGCTTCTGTCAACTGTCAAGGAAACTAATCTTCAAACCACATAGACTAGAACTTAAATTATACAAAGAAAATAGAGCCCAGGATGACAGAGATTCTGAGAAGACCTAGACGGTTGAAATGATGTTGAGTCTCCTAGCACAGATGGCTTACACTCTGAAGGCCACTCTTCCCATGAACAGGGGACACGCTAGGAATCCAGAGAGAGACTGGCAAAATGGGAGCTAAGGAAACTAAGCGGAACACATTAGAGCTTACCAGAGATCTACTCCCACATGTGGAGAAATCAGATGGACATTGAAGGCCCCCCAATACAAAGGAGATAGCAAATTCTAATTCCATTCAGACTCTGGTGGTACCAAGGGGCCCTGTGAATTGGTAGAGCAGGGGATGGCAACAACGTGTAACTGATAGGTCATATTGCTGCATAAAGTTAGTAACAGGAATATTAGAAGCAAGATTTCATCTCTGGCTGGCAATTAAAAGAAGAGTTCACTACCACTAGCAGCAGGGATTCACGCCAGGGCTTAGTTCCAGTGAAAAATTATATGCCTAGATTATTCATCACTCAGGTTAAAAGAAATTAGATGCAAGGGTAGTCAGGTGTATGCTAGTGCATATTCTGACATATATGGTCAGTGTTAGAATAAGGGTGAAAGGTAAGAGCTCCTTTAGATATTCAGGGCACAAAATTTGTTACAGATCACATGATGTGGGAGCTATGAACTCACTGGTTGGGAGGGATAGGACTCGACTATTATTGCCCCAGGGTCTATTCAAGGCTGATCCTTCCCATAACTGGATACCATTTTGCCACATCTTAGGCAGAGAACTTCTTGAGAAATGGTAGAGGAATCAAAAGACTGAGATAAATGCCACTTTGATTTTTCAAAAATGGAAACAAGTAGGTTTATTGAACCAAAGATTCACTCATTGTAACATTTATTGAGTGCCCTCGGGGTGCCAGGCACTGTTGCAGGACTCTCAGGACACAAGACAATTATGGTTGCCTGCTGTCATGGAGTTTTCAATATACTAAACTCAAAGGTAAATTCTGGAAATTGATGTCAATTTCAGGCAAAATTGTAGGATAGCCATTGAATGACTGGATGGATTTACTGAAAACAAGACATATTAATCTATTTTTTTCTTTGTCAAAGCTATTTTACAGGAAGATCTTAGAACTATATTATTTTTATTTTTACTTTTGCCAGCTGTATCGTGATAAGCTTGAATTGAAGAAGTACAAAGGCTGTATGGAGGTAAAATTTGGTAGTGTAGTAACAAGTTGAACAACAATAACCAAGCATTTCTGATGAATTAATCAGTATTAATCTGATTGCATATCAGAATATAAACATATTTCTATCTTCAAAATGTTCTGTGTAACATTCTGTCAATAGTTTGCTTGAAAATATGAAAGGTGTGATTTTCAAATTTGCTGATGAGACTGGGATGAATATCAAATATTTGATGCGTGGTGACATCAAGAGATGAACTGGCAGAACTATGCCCCACATTTCAATAGCCTCCATTAGAAATTTTCTCAGTCTTGTTAATATGTTTGGCAAATGCTTCTTTAAGAACCTGTCTCCAGGTAGATTCCTGCCCACTGTTATAGACCCTCATGGGTAGAAATTCTGCAGTCACTTTGATTTAGAGGACAAAATTAGTAGTATAGATAAAGACTGACAAACAGGAAGGATAAGCAGAACCTAAGTAAATGAGTTTTTTGAGTTGACTGTAAGGTCATGTGTATGAGTCCAAATTAAAACTGAACAAGCTGTAACAATACAGAATTAGAGAAAGGGGATTGGGGCAGGGGACTAGCTTGGTAATAATGCTTGTTTACCAAAAAAATAGAGATCATTGTCAATGGGCCATGTGAGATATAGCCACCCACAAGCTAGTGCGATCTTAGTTTGCAAAAGAGAAATTATAATATTTGAACCGATCACAGATCACTTGAAATATTTAAGAGTAATAGAGTGAAATTGAGCATTAGAGAAGGGTAATCTGGTAGGTAAAAAGACTTAAAATCTTGTCATGATGGGAAAGATTGGAAAAGCTTGGAATGACTGGCCTGGAGGTGTCTTGAAAATGAAGAAGTTTGTAATGGGACAGAATAGTTGCTTTCAAATTTCTGAAAGCTGCTGGGAGAAGAAGGAAGAGTCGTTATTCATTTTAGTCCCAAGAAATAAAATATGTGCTAATGGGTATTAATCTATGGTTTAGCATCTTTTGGGGTCAATAGAAGGAAGAAATTTCTAGTATTCAGAATAGTCATATGGTAGAGTGGGCTGTATCAGAGTGACTTGGTGTTCTATAAATATATAGATCCCTAAACCCACCCCAGAACTCCTTGCAGCACTGGAAATCTGGGAGTTGTATTGTTTGACCTTCTTAGGTGATTCTGATATGAAATCAAGTTTGGAAAGTGTCAGGTCAAGCAATCTTTTTCAGACACGATGTGTAATAGAATACCAGTAATTGATGGGGAGGTTGAGATGGAGTAAGACTGTATGAAATATTTAAGAGTAATAGAGTGAAATTGAGCATTAGAGAAGGGTAATCTGGTAGGTAAAAAGACTTAAAATCTTGTCATGATGGGAAAGATTGGAAAAGCTTGGAATGACTGGCCTGGAGGTGTCTTGAAAATGAAGAAGTATGTAATGGGACAGAATAGTTGCTTTCAAATTTCTGAAAGCTGCTGGGAGAAGAAGGAAGAGTCATTATTCATTTTAGTCCCAAGAAATAAAATATGTGCTAATGGGTATTAAAGCTCTTCACCCCAAGACCCATAAAGTGACATTTGTTTTTGTGAATTTGCCTTGGTTCAGACTCTGGCCCTCACCCTTGGAGCCTTAAGAATTTAAATTTGTCTTTGCCCCAAATGTAACCAGACTTAGGACTCTTGAGTCCCATTAAAACATTCATGGGAATGTGTGGTGGTCATTTGGGTTCTGGCCATCAAACATCTTTTCTTCCTTCCTACCAGCACTGATTTTTTTGAGAGAAGGAAATAGCTATTTCTTATTTTGTGTTGTCTTGGTGGCACACTGAATTCTGGTACCTGTTCTTCTACTACAGATGAAGAGGCTCCTCCTTCCGTATACTTTCATTACTCTGCTATGGCCAGGAGCAGTTATGTGAGTAAGCTTGGCCAAGCAGATATTCTCTTCTGGGATTTAGATTTTGTATATATGGCACAATGACTGGTGAGAGGTATGGAAGTCAAGCAGCCCAGAAGCTGTTCCCTGTCCAGGTTGCTCCAGCTCTAAGACAACTTTAGTATTTCCAGCTTCTGGTCTCTGGAGCTGCTTTGGTTCCTGCCTGTTCCTAGGACTGGACTCTCTAGTCTTCCAACTATTTGTCCTTCTAATAACTTCTCCTTTGATTACATTAGTCAAAGGTAATTTTAATCACTTTCTTCCAGAAAGCCCTAAGTGATATACAACTTATTCATAAAACCTGAAAATTTAATTTATTAATTTACAAAAATACTGAACACGTACTGGACAAGTGAAGTTTCTTCCTATAGAAAAATTCCATAAGAAGCTAAATATTAGAATATTTCTTGATACGAATAAAATCAGAACAAGGAAATTTATATATGATTCAGATGTTTAATTGTAGGATCTTACAGTTGCTGTGTTCTCCTTACTATATAACCTGTCAAAATTATTATATGCATGTTGGCCTGGCAGGGTGTCCTGTCTTCCAACAATGTTTGATGAGCACCACCTGTGCATTCCTTCTGTGACTCTTCTCTTTCTTTGCTTTGAAATGATTGATCCAATTTAGATGTGCTAATTAATTCTTTCAGTCAAGTTACAGACAGTCCATACAAGCCTCAAATCCTATTCATTTAAGTAAACTATGTATTCATTCCTCTGCTTTGAGAAGAGTAAATTTATTCCATCCTGAGTACTCCCAAAGTGTCCTTGACTCTTCTTTGTATTTCCCCACCTGTACCCGAACTTCCTAGGTCACCTAAGCGCAGGGATTTTGTCTTCATTTTGGCATGAAATAGCAACTAACTCAGCACCTTTGAAAACCATATAATCTTCACTGCCTTAGCTCACAGCTGAAGCTTTTGTTGTTGAACACAGGGTTTTCTCTGGGTGCATCCAGTTGGCATTTGACTTTTAATTGGAATATACTTAGGACAAAATTAAAAGTTGGCTGCCCTATAAAGGTTTATCAAATCTATGTGTCATTATTCAGGGATATTCCTAGACAGAATGTTAAAATTCACCAGTATGTAGAATGATGTGTTGTACTGGACATGATGCAGTGCATAACTGGAGTTGTAATATCTTTAGAGTGAAGCTGGATCAGATTGATTTTTTTGTTTCCCTTGCATGGTGCTTGCTTGAAAATCCAGATATGCTAGATTTAGTTTCACTAATGACTTTTCCACATTACCTAATTGGCCTGTAATTGGCCTGCTGTTTATTAGAGGATGTACAATATGAGACAGTCTCAAGTAGTAGATATTGATATAAGACTATCATACTTACAGACTCTGCTGTCCTCACACAACAGAGAATGGATTCTCAATTTTACAAAATCTATTAGAGAATTAGAATATGAAGAGTCAACTTACAAATAATTGATCTTGTAGATAGAGAGGGTTTAGCCATATGTTTAGGTCAATGTCCATTTAATATCTATTTGAGATGCTACAACTATAAAGTTTAGTTTTTAGTGACATAAAATATTCAGGCGGGTCAACACATGGATATTGATTTAATTAGATAAAATATTCACTTTAAGGGAAAACAATAGGAGATATTTGTGACAGTCTGTCAAATCACAACTATCTCAACACCTTTGACCACCATGTAATGTTATTACAGTATGTTCAAGAGAGAACTGGGTTAGAATTTTGTTGTCATCCCTTATTAATTGTGTGATCTTGGGCAAGCTGCTTAACCTTTTGTAGCCTCATTTTTGTTGCCTATAGAATGAGAATAAAAATAATATTGCTATTATATTTTATGCCAATAGAATGGCAGTGATAATGTCTTAAGAAAGATTCTGACACTGCTTCTTTGATTAGCAAGCATTTTTGCTGCCCCATTTAACATCCCCTCTAGTAAGGTGCTTACTGGATGTAACAGGATATTGAATTGAACTGTTTCTTTGTCTCAGATTTGCAAATAAATCTTTCGAAATGAAGACAGTAATCCTTCTCTTCTGAACAGAACTTCCAAAAATCCTTGCAGGACCTACTTAAGAGGTGGAAGAACTATCCCTGCTATTATCCTCTCCATTTACATGAGGAAGTCAAGGGGAATTTAGGGAAGTTGTTGGCTTAGTGGACAGTACATTCTTGGGACGCCTACCTCCCCCCACACACCAGATCAAGTGAGAGAGATCTAAGACAGCCTTTTAAATGTGTAAGAGTGGCTAATAGAAAGAAAGACTGGCTTCTTCTGTACAGGTAGACATCTGCATATGAAGCTGACTTGCTGATTTGAGTAAAGGAAACAGGAATTGGCATGAAATGGAAGGAAGAGCAGGGATGGAAATATTGCCAGTGGTCATAGTACTGTTTGGCCTAGCAGGGTTCTGAGTTTCTTTTGGATCTCTAGGCCACTGTGGGAGCCAACCAGGCTTGACCCATCTGGCCAGGATGGTGCCCCAGTGCTGTATGAAGGGACATCAACAGCAGGGAGGCTGTGGGGATTCTTGTCAGGGGCAGAGAAAGAGAAGGTTGGGAGAAATCAGGTCAGAGGGCACCTCCCTTGACAAGAAAGTATGCAGCCGGGACCAAACCTTGTAGCGCTTAGATTATTTAGTATTTCATTACACTTGCTTTCTTTTGGGATTCTTATCTGCAGCCACGACAGGATCATGACATTGGTGAAAAGCAATAATCTTTGGCTTAGCGAAATCAATGGATTCCTAATTCCCCAAAATGCTTGCTATCAAGTAAAGACTTATCCTGTGGTCTCTTATCAAGGCCTTCGGTTTAGCAGCTTTTCACATACCTCACCTTGCATTTCTGCTCTGTCACTTTCAGCAAAAGCCATGCTGCTCCCAGGTATCTGTGGTATTATCTGTTGCTACTTCCAAGTGGCTTCGTTCTAGTTGTTCTTCAGTCTTGTTCCAGTGGTCTCCACATGAAAGTGGGAAAATACTCTCTTTTCTCTCTTGCTTTCTTCCTTTCTCATCTCTAGTAGCTTGACTCTTCCCTATGACTTAATATTTTTTATAAGCATTTTCCTTTGAAGGTAATCTGAGTGTCACCAAACTGAGAGGTACTCAAAGTCATTGTCTCCTGTAATTGCCCCCCACCAACTCTGTCCCTGGGTTAAGTGTTTGACCTCATCTTCTTAGGATGGCCTATTTCCCTCATCAGACCATCAGCATCATCTCCATCTTGTACAGTGTCCACCCAGGCACCGTGCTTGGAACCTGTGGGAGGCCTCCTTCCTGGACATTTTAGGGATCTTAGCCCTGGCAGTCAAATGTCAGTTTCAGCAGTTCGAAAGCTTTTTTGAATCCTTGAGTCTTCTTGCAAGTAAGACCTGGCTGACCTTTCCTGCCTCTGGGACAAGTGAAGCCCATCAGCTTTTGCGGTGTATGTTCGGTTTAAAACTTGGTATTTGCACCCACTCATAGAGCAAATAATTCTTGCAGGTGATGTTAATGGGGAAAAAGATCTGAAGAAGAAGGGGTGTGTTCATAGCATTTCAAAAAAAATTCTCAGTTTCTTTTCTCTGATGAATCGTATCTTCATAATCCAGCTTTACCATGTTGACAAATCTCAAGGCTTTGCTTTCTAACTGCTTTCAGAAATGCCAATAGCTACAGGTGATTGCTAACAACCATACACGTTATTTTGCAACATAATGGATAGCTACAGAGTTTAATAAAAGGGAAAGGGCCAAGCAAAAATTTTTGACAAGAATAGCGAAATGGAGCATTTAACAGGATTTGTTTTCAAGCTGTTATTTGAGAGATTTAAATAAATCCTCTTAAGTACTACAATTTTTGAGCCCTAAATGTGCTTTAGTTAAAGTTTTTTTTTTTTTTTTTTTTTTTTTTTTTAAACTGGATAAATAGGAATGTAAGGAAAAACCCTCCCAGTTGCTGGGTGTGATGAAATCTTCCCTCTCAGGTTCATGGAAGGTTATGCCATGAAATCTGTGAAAGATGCTTCCACACTAATTATACTACTTAAAAAGCTGTCTCCAGCTCTTGGGTTTTTTTCTAAAGACAATGACAGTATTTTCGGGATTCAACCATTTTGAGATCAAAGGCCACATCCTGGGTCAGGTTAATTTGGGCAGATATTTTAGTACTTAACAATCAAAGGTGCACTCCTCAACTGTAAATGTCAGTTTCCTGTCAGATAAACCCCAAGAGTATATCTGTCAAAACTAGAATATTTAGATTAATTGGGACTTTGAGATAGCTTCTGGTGCAGGAGGACCTGGTCACCCCAGGTAGGTATGGATTGTCCTTTGAAAGACTTCCAGGTATAAAGGTTTCATAACCTTCTTCAGTCATTCTCAGTATCTAAATGTCCTTCTGCACATTTGAGGGCTTTCTTTCCTAATTTATTTAATTTTTTTCTCCCAGTGGAGATAAGGCACAGCTGGTCCATATCTGTATAGAATTTCTTTATTCATGATAGTCCTACCTCTCCCTTACTCTGATTAAAAACTGAAATACTAATTTCTTTAAAATATTCCTTAGTTAACTAAAAACGGAAACCCCAAGTCTTTATGAGTGTAGTAAAAATTGTACTTACTGAAACCATACAGAATACGTTGTTTTGAAAAATGTTATTTGTCTCTACACAAAGTTTCAAGTCTCTTTGTAATAAACATTTATTTAGCAGAGTAATTTTCTTATAAGAGGACTGTTTTCATGGAAACTTAGGTAGGTGGAGGTGAATCATGTGATGTTTTTCCAGAAGCCTTAGCTTTTCAAGGTGGTCTCAGAGGTCTTGGAGGACATGATCCCTACAGTCATCTCCAGTTTCCCAAATTTATCTAACAATAAACAGAGTGTGGCCATGTCCATTTTATAAATGCTTTGAACTGACTGATGTGACCAATGCATGAGAATTAATTTAAGTAACAGTGAAGTACTAAAAGATGAATTAAAAAATAATAAATTCATGCCTAAGCTTCTCAAACTATCACATGTCTCAATAATTTCATAGTTGCTTCATGTATGAATGAAGTTTTCAAAAGCAAAAATTTGGTTTATAATAACTAGATGTTCACAGCTGTGCAAGCTGGTTTTCTTCATATTTCTCAATTTATGACCATTCAGTGAGAAGAATGTTATTTCATATCTAGCAACATTTTAATAAAAGCCTTCAGCAGTCATGTTCTTTCTTCAAATTTTTAACAGATGACAGTATCATTCTTGATTCTTAAAGAGACAACTTGCTCTAAGTGTATGAAAATCATGAACTTAATGTAAAACAGTAAAGTGTATTTCTTAGCCAACGGCTGAAGACAGAAAAAATTTGCAGCCATGTGAATGATGGACTCATGTCCTTTTGCAGAAATTTCCTACTCCTAACAATACAGTGACTGCAATAGTAACTTACTGAATGGTTCTTATGTGTTGATCATGGTGCTAAACTCTTTACGATATTTTACAACCATAAGGGGTAGTTATTACCTTCTACTTACAGTTCTATTAAATAATTGAACTTTCTTTGAGGTCAGTGGCTTGTACAAAGTCATTCTTTTAATGGGTGGCTGAGCTCAGATTTGAACCCAAGCTATCTGATTCCAAAGACAGGCCTTTATGCCATCCAATGCCTTCATTTTCCACTAGAGAAACATATCAGTTATTCATTCCTTAAAGTTTTTAAAATCTTGCAGGTTTTTCATTTGAAAACCACGAAGTCATATGGAAGCAGTTTAAAAGGATGTTGAGCTCAGCATCCTGAATGTCAAGACCTTGTCTTTCTCAGAGATTTAGTCTGGTCCCTGATGTTTCAGAGAGACATATTGGTTGCAGCAATTACATTTCTCCAGTAGGAGAACCCAGGGAACAATACTTTACTCTAAAGCTGTTTTTCCTTTTTGTAACTGCATGGAAGGAGGCTACCTTCCCCATTTATTTAAATAAATAAATAAACAAATAAACCTTTACCTAAATTGTGCAGAATTGCCCACACTCGCTTTATCTTATGTTGACCATTGCTCACTAATTCATTTCTCTTATCCTAGGACTACTACTTATCCTTGATTGTGTAATTTGAATGGGCATTATGACACATGGGCACCTCACATAACTTCAGGGCATTGTATAATCAGAGTTACCTGTAATTTAAATTATCCTGGTATTGGATTTTTAAAATTAAAACCCTATAGTTTTCTCTAAATATTAAAGTTTGATTTATAAGTATTGTTGAAAATTTACATTTTTTAAGAATTAAGCATCATAACTTTGAGAGGCAATTGATTAAGTGTTTGATCAATTTAACAAACTAATTTCTCTTTAAGCAATCAGTCTCATTTATGAATGTGGGAATTTGAAGCTGCAACCATAAATGTAATATATTCAGTTTTCTTTTTAAGCTTTTCAGGTAATTGACCAGTATGACAAGTTCATGTCTCTAATGAGCAAAACTGTCGTGAGAATTTAAATAAGTCATTTAAGTCTAATAAGTTATTAAATTCATAAACATAGTAAATCTAGTTCTCTGAAATGGTCTAATTCTGTTTACAAAGTTAGTCAAAATCTTACACCTTCAACTTTAAATCACAACTCAATTACATATTTTAAATTGGAATCACCAGGCTAATCTGTCAGAGTCTCCAACATGCCAATCCTAAATCATTGCAAACACTTTAAATACTGAATATACACAAATTGTACCAATGATTAAAAACCCATTCCTGAACTTGACACAAAAATATTAATACTTTATTGTCTTTATAATTAATTCTAAGCCATCCTGGATTTGGAAAGATACTCAGTAAGGGAACAATTTTATCATCTCAGATGTGGAATCTGGGCTGTGCATATTCAGAGTGATTCTATCTCAAATATGGACACCTGAAGCACTTTTAAATGGTTGCTATAAAAACAAGGACTCCAACCCTACATCCTTCAGATGGGGTTTATTTTGCAACTCCTACCTCATAAGTTCAAGATACATTTTTATCTAATTGCTTCAGCTGATTTGAGTAAGGATAGTCTGTAACACTCCCAACTAGGATATAACTGCCAACAGTTTACTCTTTATTTTCTATATTTCCTAATTAAATTCCAGATCCTTTCTATAGTATTGTTGCCATTCTAGGCCATGATACTTATGAATACTTTAATGATATATTATTTGACTCTGCTTATTTCTCATACTTGTTAAGATATTTTAACAACAGATATATTTTTTGGAAATATATTACAAATTAGAAACTAATTTTAGTAAATTCTTAATCAAAGATGAGTAAAGAGAATGTAAGACTTGTATATTCTTTCAGTGTCTTGGTTAATAAATTAGATTTTCTTTTCATTAAGTCTGTGAATGAAACAGTCAAACTTTAAGAAACTGATTTTTCAGAAGGCTTCAGATATAATACCAATAGTTCTAGCAACAAAACAAAAAGTAGATGAATTAGACTTCCTCACAGTAAAAACCTTTGTGCATCACAGAACACTATCAAGAAAATGAAAACCTGTAGAAAGGAGGAAAATGCTTGCAAATTACATACCTGATAAGGGCCTAGTATTCAGAGTATATAAATAACTCTTATAACTCCACAACAAAAGACAGAACTCATTTTAAAATATGGGCAAATGACTTGAATAGACATTTCTCCAAAGAAGTTATGCAAATGTTCAATGAGTGCTTGAAAAGACACCCATCATCATTAATCATTAGGCAAATGCAAATCCAAACCATCGTGAGTTACTACTTCACACCCACTAATATGGTTACAATGAAAACATATGGAAAATAACTAGTATTAGCAAGGATGTGAAGAAATTAGAACACCTGGACATTGCTAGTGGGAATGCAAAATGGTGTAGCTTCTGTGGAAAACAGTTTGGCAATTCCCCCAAAAGTTAAATATAAAATTACCCTATGACCCAGTAATTCTGCTCCTACCTAAAATAATTGAAAACATGTATTCAAGCAAACACTTGAGTGGAATAATTGACATTGGAGACTTGGAAGGGTGGGGGCTGAAGTGGAGGGGAGTGAGGGATGAGAAATTATTTAATGTGTATAATGTATGTATACTATTTGGGTGATTGCTACACTAAAAACCCAGACTTTGCCACTATACAATATATCCATGTAACAAAACTTCACTTGTATCTTCTAAAGCTATTTAAAAAAAACCAAAAATAAATATGCATACATGAAGGTTCATAGCATCAGCATTGACAATAGCCAGTAGGTGGAAACAACTTTGTCCCTCTCCTGATGGATGGATAAACAAAATGTGGTAAGACTTTACAATGGAATATCATTCAGCTATAAAAAGGAACAAGTGCTACAACATGGAAGAAGCTCCAAACATTATGCCAAGTGAAAGAAGCTAGACACAATAGGGCACATATGGTATGATTCCCTTTATATGAAATATCCAGATTCAGTAAATCCATAGGGATGGTAAGCAGATCATTGGTTACCAGCATCTGGGGGAGGAGGAAATGGGGACTGACTGCTTGATGGGGTTACCTTTGGGGATGTGAAAATATTTTCAAAGTAGATAGAAGTGGTGATTGCACAACATTTCAAATGTATTAAAAGCCACTAAATTGTACACTTTAAAATGGTTAATTCTATACTGTGTGGATTTTACCTCAAATTAAAGATTTTTTACCAAAAAAAAAAAAAAAAAAAAAAGCTTTTTCAACAAAGTCTCTCTCTTTTTTTTTCCTCCACTCAGGATGATATTTAGGATCAGATGTTACCTGCATCCTTTTCCTCACTTTTATGGTGAGATTTTGCCACAAATATGGAGGATCTCTAACTTGATAAGGGGTGAACAAAGCTCCATAGAAACAGCATAGCCCCAGCTTTGAGGTGCAGGGTGACCTGACTCCCTCTTATAAATGAGATGACTGACAATGATGCCATAAATTGTGACTTTTCCTTCTCATTTCAGCCACTACAAAGCCAGCTTTCTCCATTCTTTAATATACATTTTATTAAGTACCAAGACACATAATTACTGAGGACTGAGATCAGTAACATTTTCAGAACATTTCGTATGTTTGAAAACAGCCCAATTTTCCCACAGAAGTTTGAGTAATAGACATTTGTTTTATCTACGTTCCTTTCCCAGGAACCTGACCATCAGGCCTCCCAGAAAGTATCGAGAAACTGAAACATCGCAGATCATGGCATCTGGACAATGAGACACACCTGCTGCCTGTTGACCAACTCCTCTTGCTTACCCCTTCCTCACTCCCCACTATATAAACCCTTTATCTGAGTTAGTTTCGATCTGTCTCCCATCTCTCAGCTGACATCATCTGTAATAAAGCCTTTGTTCCCTGGCAATCCTTGCCATCTCTGTGATTGGCTTTCTTTGCAGCAAGCAACTAGAGCTAAGCCAATCCCTGAGTCTTTGGCAGCACGTTTCCCTCCCCGGTTTGTTTGTTTTAATATTCCGTTAATTATCTGTTATGAATGGAATGGCCCATTTCTTCTGGTATCATGCTCTAGAAACACATGTAATAAAAACTTACAACACACGTACTCCTCAGAGCAAGCTTACGGGATCGGTAGTACTATTATGCCTACTATGCCCATTTTACAGGAAGAAGACTGAGAGACAATGAGATTAGGTAAATTGGCTAAGTATACTTAGGTTGTAAGTACTGTAGCTAGCTTTAAAACCTGGATAACCTCACTCCAAAGCCCAGATTTTAAAACAAATATGCTTTTCTATTCTGCCTCTCCTAGAAACAGCTTATCAAGCCTAACATGTTCTAGGTGAAGGAGGGCATAGCAAAAGTAGTTTGTGCTCAGCAAATATCCATGAAAACTACATTTGGAAAATTTGAAGTGTAGAAGAATATTTGGAGTATTTGAAATGTAGAAGACTACGTTTCCTGTTTCCCAGTCTTCTCTGCAGTTGAGTTGAGGCCATATGACTAATTCTTGCCTGTGAACTGTGTGGCCCACTTCTGTGATATGTGTTACTTCTAAGCCACGAGAGTTAAGAGCAGCGGCCTGTTCCCAAGGCTCTTTCTCTGTCATCTGCAAGCTGGAAAGAAAGAACTTTGGGATGGTTAGAATGCAAGATGAAAGCCATCTGGATCCTAAGTCATTGTTAGAGGAAAGTTGCCCCCACTGGAAAAAAATAGGCATTGAATCCATATCAGACTTCGATGTGAGTGAGAAATGAGCCTTTATTATGTTAAGCTGTGAGTTAATTTGTTACCAAAGGCTATCCTAATGTCTTCTGACTAACTCAGGATTATCATAAAACAAATGACATAAAATCTTGACCATGAGTCAGGCTACTTCCAAGTGCCTCCTGATGTCCCGTTAGCAATTGTTATGGGCTTAATTGTGTACTGCTCCCATCTGATAGGGTTGTTGCCAATGTAAGTACTTCATAGGAGGTCATTAGGGTGGGCTCTAATCCAATATGACTGATGTCCTCATAAAAAGAGGAAATTGGGTGCACAGACATGCACACAGGAAGAATGCCAGGTGAAGATGAAGGTAGATATCTACCAGCCAAGGAACACCAAAAACCAAGAGCAAACTACTGGAAGCTAGGGAAGAGAAGTGGAACAGATTCTCTCTTATTACCCTCAGAAGGAGCCAATCCTGCTGACAATTTGATGTGTAAGAATACATTTCTATGTTTGAAGCACCAACTGTCTAGCACTTTGTCATGGCAGCTTTAGCAGACCATCACAGTGATCCACGTGTGCTGCATCTAAGTGGAAGGTCAGTTGTGCTGCACTTGGTCCTGGGCAGACTGACCAGAACACGCGCATTACACAATTGAGCTGGAATTCTCCACTAACTCCATTAAGAATTACTACAGCCCGTTAGGAATCCTTTGGGAGAGTGGGTAAAATGGCCCTAATGAAGTAATAATTCCTTTGTTTTAAAAGAAAATCCCTTTACAAATAAGCATGGAAAGGATCATGGGGTAAAAAAATGTTCAAATAGTGATAGGAAGTGTATTACAATATGCGCTGTGGACAGAGCTTGAGGCCAACCAAGACAATCTGAAGGTCTGAAATTGAAATTTCTCACTAATAAATTCTTTACCTTGTGCCAAAGGGGAGCCTCGAACGGGAGAGCTCACCAACCCCTGGGAGCTTGTTCAGACTCTGAGAGCAAACTCAATCTTCCTGGGTGAGGCAGAGGTCGAGCCAAAATGGAATCCTTTTTTCTTTCTGCCTGTGGATTCTGGTTACTCCCTGCTTGCCCGAACTACTGTCTCTGCATCTCTAAGTGTGATACTGAAGCAGGAGAGGAAAGAAAGAAGCTTTGCTCGTGTTGACCATCTCAGCTCAAAAAAGGAAGAAGCCTTTTCAAATACTCATCAACCTCAGAAAGTAAATACTCCGATGCAGATAGCATCACTATAACAGGACTATATAGTGTAGGAAAAGCCCTGCCATATGGATCTGTACCTCAACATTGCCTGAAGAACTTTTTTTCCTCTTCAAACAAAAACTATAAAAGGGGTTACCAAATCACCACAGGTCACCCCAAGTGATACACCTTGAATCTGAACTGAGCAATCCAGGCCCATGTGCAATCTGCAATCTTTATTATTTCACCCTCGCATGCCTTGAGTCAAAGTAGATGAACAACTATGGATTGTGGTTAGACCTGCTATTTATTTACTTCATGGTTTTATTCCCTAAATAGAGGATTTGGTTTTATTCCCTAAATAGAGGATTTGGGGGGGGGGGGGGGAGAAAGTGACTTTGCTTTAACTGTCTACACCTTAGCTTCCCTGGCTATACTGTTCTCCACATACCCTGCAGCAAGGTTTATTTAGTGAAAGTTGTAAGAAAGATTTTGATTGCCAGTGGGACATTACAAACCAACAGCCAGTTCCAGCAGGGACTCACAGGGACAGCATCATGAGCTGTCATTGTTGGCTGGAATAGTCAGTGGAAGAGAAATTATTTGAACAGGACTTCAGGACCCACTACAGGAAGTACACGGCTGCTGTGCCTGTTTCCCCAATGTGTGTTTCCTTGTGCTAAAGGGGAAAAACCTGAGAAATGGGAACAATGACCTCTATGGCAGTAAACTGAGTCTCTGAGCTCAGGAAGTATCTGCCAAAATAGAAATTGTCAGCCCTCAGTCAATCAACCATCAGTTAATGAGCAGGCCTGTTCAGTTCAGTTATTTGTTGAGCTCTTATTATGTTCAAAGCTGTAAGAGGGGCCATAGACATGTAAACTTGAGGCAAATAGAGTCCTGAGCTCTGTGAGTTCATCAAGAAGAAGGAAAAATCAACATGCAGGTAACTAATGCAAGGTATAATCCAATGAGTATCCTAATCCAACCCAATTTCCTTCCACAAATATCTATTCAGGTCCTATACGGAGCACGGAAAGACAGTGCAGTCAGAAAATTCTGGTGAATTTAGGTGGGTAGACCTCATGGAGGAGGTGAGGTTTTAGCAGAGCCTGAATGATCTGTCTTTGGTTGATCCAGATGGGCCAAAGAGTACTCCAAGGTAGAACAGGTGAGCAGAGGTTGCTAAGCTGGAAAGCACAGGACATGGAAAGTGTGATGGGTAGGTGAGGAGGATGGAAGCGAGGATGCACATGGAAAGGAGAGTCATGAAGAATGTGGCTGAAAATGACTCATCTCTTGGAGGAGTCTGAGAAGAGTAGGGCACATGTATCTCTGCACTGGAACAGTAGTCTGCAGTTTGCTGACTTTGGGGGGACTTCTTTAAGAAAAAGAATACAAAATTATGAATTTAAAATTATGTATACACAAAAATTATCTGAAATGAAAAAAACAATCCTCATCAGATTATTGGAGCCTTGGAGATTTAGGTCTCTATCATCTGAGACCTCTTTAAGCAACTTACCAGAAATGCCTACATAGATATCCTCTATTGTTAAAACCTGGCTTCTGCCTCCCCACCAGGACACTGCCTGTCCCAGGATGCCCTCCACTCCCAGGAGCCTGTTCTAGTGAGAGGCCCTGAAGTTTAAACATCTCTAGTGTCAGTGTCACAATAAATTCAGCTGTACAGAAGTTGCCAAACTTAGCTGATTCCTTGTCAGTAAAAAGTGTGTGGCCAGGGGATTGGGGTGCTGTGATTGGTGCCTTCAAGGTGAGGTGCTTGCTCCTGTGTCTGGGTGGGGATATTTGTGCTAAGCAGCATCCTCCCTTCACTCCAAAATCCATGGTTAGAAAAGGGAAGCAACAGTTGCCTAAAAGAATGGAGGTGGGTGAAGTTTGAGCCACCAAAGTAGTATTTAAAAAGATAAGTATGGTGGAGATGTAAAGAAGAGACTGGAAAATGGAAAGTCATTAGGTAGGAGACCCAGTTAGGAGACTAACTCCAATCTGAAATGACAGTGTCTTGAACTAAACTGATGGAAGCAGGTGAAGAAATAAAGGATCAGCCCATAGAACCATTATGAAGAAGAGATTAAGCAATCTAAGCAAACTTGGGTCTTGTATCTTTTGCTGTCATTAGTGAATCCGTAACAGCCCAACAGATCACCAAGTACCAGGCACTGCTTAGGTATAGATTCAGATATTTTGAGTTTTATTTCATATCCATTTAGTGTCCTCAAAGTGAGCCACGGATGCTGGCTGTGACTTACTTCAAATCTTATAAATATATGCCCACTCAACACCTCTCAGGGTCTAGATTTTGTCTTTTTCTTTCAAAGAGGTCACCACACATATTGTCCCTGCACATTGAGGTAGCAGAAAGCTAGTGCCTTGATTACTCAAAATGATCTCCTAGGATAATTTTGTTCTCTGTCTTTGCAATGGTAACATCATTATTTCTTGAATCCCAGTCTCTGACCTCCTCATAAGTAATGGTCAGGTCAGTTTCCATATGTAATGGCTCCCACTCAGGCCATAAAGCTTTGATATACTTAAACTAGTCTTTCACCAAAAGTTAGCAGTAAACAACCGGCCTATAACGCTTTCCGAGGCAAGAGAACACTCGCTCCGTTGCTGTAATTATTACTTCTCTCTTTGTGACAACCCTTGAGGAATATAGTTAAAAAGCAGAGATACCACCTTTCTATTTTTCTCCATCTGTTTATTTTGCACAGTAAATTGCCAGCTCTTTGTTTGACATCGGAGTAAAACACTGTTGTGCCTCTTACCTGTAATTCTTGAAAGTGTAGCAAAGTATATAGCCTTTAATTCCAACATAATCAAGAATTTACTTTCCACAAACTGCATTTCATCTCTTTCTCACATGCCTGTTGGTGTTTGGGAGTAGTTTCAAGTTGTTCGAGAATGTGCCTGCATCAACAAAATTGGCAATTTGTTTCTGCTCACAGTGTAAAGACAAAGAATTGGAAATTCCAGTGAGGTTAAGGGGAGACCTACCTGGCAGACTGGTTCTCCTGGCCTGTGTAACTGTTACCCAAAGAATACTTAATTAGGCAACACATTCATCCCGACAGGTGCCGTGATCCTAAATGCATAGGCCAAGTGGCTAGGCTTCTAGTGTCGTTTTGTGTACCTCAAAACCTTCACAGCTGAGGGAAATGTAACTATGGAACTTTTCTCATTATTTGTGATCCAGTTTGGCAATATCAGTTAAGCAATCATGCCTCTGAATGGCATGGAGTAGGGTAAGCTTCTCCCCCAGGGGGATTTAGGAAATGGAATAATTGATTGTGCTCTGAATAGCTGTGTGCTCAGAGATTGTTGAGATGCTAATTAATGCACACATCTGCAACCATCAGTTCAGTTTTATTCAACAAATACTTGTTTTGTTTACCCTCTGTGCCGGACTCCATGTTATGGGCTGAAAACCCAAAGCTGAATAAAACATAGGCTTATTCCTCTTCCCTGCAGAATTTGTTGTAGGAGGAAGAATTGTTAATAGATTATTCTAATGCAGTGTGGTAAATTCAGCAATAGAAATGTATTAAGGTGGCCCATGACAAGCGATACCTGACCAGTTACCAGAAAATAGGGGAAGAGATCACGAAGGGATTCCTGGAGGAGAGGCCACTGGAACCAAGCATTTAAATAGGCAGTAGGGCTTAGGGGAACAGTGACAGCAACGTCTGGGAAGCCTGAAAGTGCATGAAGTGTGTGGAACATTAAGCAGTTTGAATTTCCAGTGGCTAAAGCGGAAGATAAAGAGTGGGAGTGGGTGCAGAGAAATAGGCAGAGACAGATCATGGAGATGCTTGCATGCCACCCTAAAGAGGTAGAACTTGTTCCCATAGGCAGAGGTGGGGTGACAGAACTTTAAAAGTCATGAAGTGAGTGACTAGTCTGGTTTAGTTTGGGTTTAAAAGCCTGAGTAGGATGGATTTGAGAAGGGCGAGGCTGGAGGTAGAGGACAAGAGACTTTGCAGCAGTCCCAGAGAGAACTGATGAGATCCTGGGGAAGGGCAGCAGGCAAGACAATAAAGGGGATGATGGGTGGACACAGGAAATTTTATGGAGTTGAAGCTCAGTGCAGGGATCTGGTTGGGGATGGAGACGTGTGCATCATTACCATGTAGGGCTGTAGTTAAGGCCAATTAGACAGGATCAGCGTGCTCACGTGAAACGTATGGAGTGAGAAGAACAAGAAGCTATGCTGAGTCAGCTGGGGATACCACCTGTTTGAGAG
Source organism: Rhinopithecus roxellana (assembly GCF_007565055.1). NCBI lineage: Eukaryota > Metazoa > Chordata > Mammalia > Primates > Cercopithecidae > Rhinopithecus > Rhinopithecus roxellana. The sequence continues at coordinate 65,801,709 of NC_044560.1, read as the reverse complement.
AATAGACGAAGAGAATGCCAGTGAAGGAGACTGCGGGGAGAGGAAAGAGGAGACTCAGCAAAGCGTGGTGTGACACAGCCAGGTGAGCAGAGAGTTGAGGACATTTTGACAATGATGTTGAATCTTCCCATCTGGTACCACACTGTGAAAGCTAAGATTCATTAATTCAACAAATATTTATGGAGTACCAAAGATGTATCACATATGTGCTAGTTGACAGTACCTTTACCTTATGATTTTACCAAGACTGACTTCCACATAACTAGCAAAATGTAAGCTACCAAATACATTTGTTGGATTCCATTCTGTCAAGTATTTCTCTGCTCAACATTGTTTTTAGTTTATTTCTACTTCTAATTGTAAGATATTTTAAAACCGTACAGTGAGGCAAAAACTTCCATCTGAGCGTGGCATTCAGAAGGGTAGTGGCAGCGACGTTGTTGCCTGCTGGTGAAATAAATGCAGTAGAACGAGAAAAACATTTGTTCATTCCATTCCTCAAAAGAAGCAGGCTGAATCGTATAGGAGACTGAGTGCTTCTCACTGTTTAACAGAAAAGGTTACTCTCTATTCTTCTGCTGGAGGAAGTTTCTCTCTCTCTGTCCTTCTAGTTCCCATCAGGTGAAAATTTCTCACATTCTTTCAACATTGCCATGCACAAACACCCATTAGCACCAGCTAAGTATATGATATGGGCCTCTGGAACCCAGGTCACTGAGGTCAGTCTCCTGGTCAGGTGAGTGAAATTTGCTTCTTTTAATCATCTCCTAATATGGCAGGGAAGGTCCCCCAGGCTACACGTAAGTAGTTACAAATGTTTTATTATTTAAATAGATATTCTATTTTGTCTTTATCTCTTGTTGTGCACAAGCCACACCCTAAAGTGAAAGAATCACCACAGATCTGTTGATAAGACGAGTCATTCTTTGGTCAGCAGACATTTTCTGAGCAACTTGTTAGGCCCCACACTGGGAGCTGGGGTAACAAAGGTGGATTAGTTCTACTCACAGCCTTTGAATTATTCATAGACTAGTGAGATATATCATGTATGTTGAAGTTCTTGGTGAACGCCAAAGTTATTTTTCTTTACCACCTGTCCCTTTGGAGTCCTTACCTTCTAACATGCAGACAAAAGTAAGAAGACAAGATAGCTTTTGTGAAAAGCACAGCATCTGTTGTAGGCAGCTGTTGATCTCTGCCATGGCACCCTCATTTCAGTAACTTATCTTTAGCTCCCCTCTGACTTCCATTTCTCGCACAGTTCCTGGCTCTATTTTCTGGGTTGGAGGGGTGCCCTGGACCATCAAGGATGAGACGTTCTCTGCCCGTGCCTTGTCCTCACAGAAGCCTTCACTGGGGGAAGTGATTGGGAAGATTTGTATTTCTGGGTAAATATAAACATCAGTAATTATACATCAAATCCCAATATTATCACTGCATTTGAGTACTTCTAATTTCAGTATGACCAATATCTTATTAATTAGTAAAAGACATGTTTAATGTAATATTCCCAGCTATGCTCTATTCTCCTTCTAGCTAAGTGTTTATGTATATGGATTTGTTTTTATGGTTAAAAATCTTATAATTACATTATCTTCACGCTCTCAAAATACCATTTGGCTTAAAGAACTGATGTTTTCTCTGGTAACTTCCACATGGCATCTGCTCAAACTACCCTTTAAACTACTGCGTTAATTTGCTGAATGGTTATCTTTTTGCACTTGTCTTGTGAAAACCTATCTTTCACTAATTCCTCTTCCCCCAAATCAGCAAAATCTCAGCCTGTTCCATCTGGCAGTATCATTGTTTCCCACTTGGCAATATGGTGTAGTGGTTATGAGCCTGGGCTTTAGAGTTCATTAGGCACAGGTCTGAGTCCTAGTTTTAGAACTTGCTAGACATGTGATCTTGAGCAGTTTATAGCAACTCTCTGTGCTAGGTTTCTCTATCTGTAAAATGGGTAAACTGATATTAACCATCTTATAGGGCTGTTGTAAAGTGAGTAGCACAGTGTCTTGTTCAGAGCAAATGCTTAATAAAGTCTTCTTTCTTTCCTTGTTACTGTTAGAATTTCCTTGGCTGCAGTGAGAAACATAAGGCACTGAAATCCGGTGGACTTGTTCAAACTGTGTCTCTGGAGAAGCCAGTTGCCTTTCTTAGTCTTAGTTTCCTGATTTGCTAAATGAAAATAACAACATATTACAGTGCTGACAAACTATCACAAAGACTAATTAAGATAAAATACATTTTTAAAAATCTGTCATGGTGGTTCGGGCACAGTGGCTCATGCCTGTAATCCCAGCACTTTGGGAGGTAGAGGCAGGTGGATCATTTGAGGTAAGGAGTTCAAGACCAGCCTGGCCAACATGGTGAAACCCTGTATCTACTGAAAATACAAAAATTAGTTGGGCATAGTGGCAGGTGCCTGGAATCCTAGCTATTTGGGAGGCTGAGGCAGGAGAATCGCTTGAACCCAGGAGGTGGAGGTTACAGTGAACCAAGATTGCACCACTGCACTGCAGGCTGGGGAGCAGAGCGAGACTCCATCTCAAAACAAACAAAAAACAAACAGACGAACAAACAAAAATCTGTTGTGGTGCATCAAATCATGACATGGGCTTTACTGTGACTCAATTATCACACCTAAAGCATCCCTCTCATTACCAGTCTTTTGCCCAATCTACAAGTGTACTGAGTTTAATAGGAGATTTTAGTACATATAAAAATATATGGTCTCCTGGATGGAATTCTATACTATTTACTAATCCTGTAAACCCTTTCATGATTATTTATCCTTAGGAACATATACAAACATTTTTATAGAAAATAGATTTTAAGGACCCTTGAGATTGTCTCTAGTTTATGCCATATCTTTTGCCTAGCTTGAAGCACTGCTAGGATTATGCCAGTGTGTGCCAGTGTTCATTAACTCACACAACAATATTTCTTGTGCATCTACTATGTGTTAGGCAGTACTCAAGATGTTTGGGATACTCAGTGAACATACCAAAGGTGTCTTTCCTTATGAAGCTTATATTCCAGTGGGGATAAACAGACAATAAAAAATGATAAAGTAAATTATACACAATGTTACTAGTTATGTTGATAGATTTTGTGAATTAAAAAAAAAGAAAAGAAAAAGGAAGGCTAAGGGGATCAGGAGTCTGGAGTGAAATTGCAATTTTAAATAGCGTGGTTAGGAGTGACCTTATGGAGAAGGCGACATTTAGACAAACATTTTAGATAAAAGCTACTTTACTCTGAAGCAATTAGAAGAATCTACTACATTTCTTCTTAACTCAATGAACCCTTAATACTTCCAGCTAGTTACTTCATAGAACATAAAGATCCTTCCACAAACCCTGCTCTGTTTCTGCTTTATTTGGTTCACTGTATTACTATTGCCTACCTAGGATCTCTTTGTCTCCAGCCCTGGTTCTCTGTAATTGGCATTCCCACATTGACACAAAATGATATTCCAAAAATACAGACCAAATTGGGTAACTTTCTTCCTCAAAAGATCCAGTGGCTCTCCATTGCTTTCTGAGTCAAGTCCACATACCTTGGCACGACCTCCAGTGGTCCTGGGATGCTCCTCTGTCCTCTTTTCTGCCACATCCCTCTTTGGGAGCCATACTTCACCCATTCTGGTCTCCCTGCTCTCTACAACTCTTTGCTTTTGCCATTGTTCCTATCCATCCTTTCCTACATTTAATGTTTATTGGAAATTGTACTCATCTTTCAAGGCCTAGCTCTAATGCTGCTTCCTTTTTGGATCCTTCCAAGTAAGGTTAATTTTTTCATGTACCTCTCCATTCCCTATGTCCTGAATGATGTGACGTAGATGACCACATTCTCTTGAAGTTGTCAATTCTTTCTCTATAGAAGATAATTCTTATTTATCATAGAGTCTTCTGAGAGAAGATTCTGAGCAAGCAGTATACTAAACTCTGAGAAGATTCCATGATAAATAAGAACAATCTTCTACAGAGACAACTCTGCTTGCTTGAATTAATCAAACTGGGCAAGCCACCTATCATCTTTGAACCTCAGCTTCTTCATCTTCAAATGGGTTAATTATACATTTTTATGAGTAATAGCTAAGGATTACATGTGATTAAGTGAGATAATGTCTCATTATTTAAATGCTTTTTGTGGTGGCTAGCATGTAGTATCCCTTCAGTAATTGTTCTATGAATATGACTCTTTTTTTCTAGATTGTCTTTTAATAATAACAGGATTCCATCATCCCTTTCATTATTCCTTTTTATTGCATAATGGCTTCATGATTGTCACCAATCTTTCTTGATTTCCAGAGGAAAGCTCTCCTTTAGCTTTCTGTTTCTAAATGACTTACATTGTGTTATTTTATTTTTTAACTAATAGATTTTATTTTTTAGAGCAGTTTTAGGTTCACAGCAAAATTGAGAAGAAAGTGCAGAATTCCTACATACCTGATTCCCACCCCATACACAGCCTCCCCCTCAATCAACATCCTATATCAGTGTGATACTTTTGTTATAATTGATGAACCAACATTGACACATCATAATAATCCAAAATCCATAGTTTACATTGGAGTTGCACATTCTATGGATTGTGCATCCTTTGTACATTCTAAGGGTGTCATACATTTTATGACTTTTGACAAATGTATGATCACATGTATCCACCATTATAGTATCATGTAGAATGGGTTCACTGCCCTGAAGATCCCCTGTGCTTCGTGTATTTATCCTTCCTTCCCCCGGTCCTCTGGTAACCACTGAACTTTTTCCTGTCTCCATCACTTTGCCTTTCCTAGAATGTCATGTAGTTGAAATTATATGCTATGCAGCCTTTTCAGATTGGCTTCTTTCACTAAACAATATGCATTTAAGATTCCTACTTGTCTTTATGTAGCTTGATAGCTCACTTCTTTTTCACACTGAATAAAATTTTGTTGTGTAATATAGTTTAAAAAAAATTGTGTTGACCCAGTTTTGAGCCCTAGCTAGAGGCAGTCAGTTTCCATTCTTGAGTGGCCCATTAAGTACACACTCCCAACTGTCTCCCTTTTTAGGCTCTCATGCACTGAGCCACTCAGACCCCTCCCAGGCCAGGCTATAGACAACCAGGCACAGCCTCTATGCCCAAGAGCTTATGGAAATTATTTGAACTGCTCAATCCTAAACTTGCTTACCATGACTTGCCCATTCTTTCCTGCTGAAACTATGGTCAAGGCACTTGCTCATAGTTCCCTCTCTCCTTCTGTCTTGTGAGTGGCCCTGGTACTTCCCCAAATGGCCCTGCATAGCATGCTGTATTCTCCCCAGGGAACTGTGAGTGTAACAGACTATAAAATTCTTTCCAATTCCTCCCTCTTGGTCCATGTCTGGACTCACCATACCTCACTCAAGGTAGTATGGGTAAAACATATTTTATGACCATACCACAGTTTATTTATACATTTACTTATTGAAAGACATCTTACTTCCAAGTTTCAGCTATTATGAATAAAGCTGCTATAAACACTCATGGTGTAGGTTTTGGTGTAGACATACATTTTCAGATATTTTGGGTAAATACCAAGGAGTGAGATTGCTGGATCTTATGCTGAGAGTGTGTTTGGTTTTGTAAGAAACTGCCAAACTATTTTCTAAAATGTCTGTACCATCTTTCGTTTCCACTATCAATGAAAGAGAGTTCTTGTTTTTCCACATCTTTACCAGCATTTGGTATTGTCAGTGTTTTGGATGTTAGCCATTCTAGTAAGTGTGTAGTGATACTTCCTTGTTTTAATTTGAAATTCCCTAATAACATACAATGTTGAGTATCTTTTCAATGCCAGCCATCTGTATATCATCTTTGGTGGGATGTCTATCCAGATATTTTAATTAGATTGTTCATTTCCTTATTGTTGAGTTTTAAGAGTTATTTGTCTATTTGGATAACAGTCAGTCAGGTATGTCTTTTACACGTATGTTCTTTTTAGAGTGTTATCTGGTTCCCTGAGAATTCACAGGTTTACTCTTGTAATAGATGGTTCTCTATAGCCATTTTTGTTTCTATAAGGGAATATTTTTTCTAAGTATTTATTGAAACAGTAGGTTCAGGGATACTGACTACTAAAACTTCTATTGCTACTTATCAGATATCAATCAGTCATTGAATCAATCAAATACTTATTAGCCACTTAATATTTTTCTAGGCACTGTTGGAGATAACAGCGGTAAAAGGAAGTAAAAGGCCTCCTACTGTTTTCAGTAGATTTATAGTCTATTTTGAGATCATTTAAATACAATTTAGGGCTGACTTTGTGGTACTAACTATAAGTGCAATTGAAATTCAGAGAGCTCCAGAAGAGTTCAGAGAACTCCAGAGGATTTTGTGTAGACTAGAATTATTGAGCAAAGATTCATGTATGACATGAGGGCTGACTTAGGCTTGGAAGGTCAGATAACCCATGCACAAGTGGAAAGGAAAGGAATACATGTAATGTGCCAGAGCACTTTGTAGGTGTTTACAATGCATGTGCCTCAAGCATTATAAACACTTAATATTGTTATTACATGGGTAGCCCCTCAAGAAGGAAAAGCAGACAGATCCCTTCTGACTGATTGATTTGATCACAATCCCTGTATAAAGATATCACTCCTACCATCTATCTGCTTCTACAATACCACAGTAGATATTTGTCTTAGTCCATTTGTGTTGCTATAAATGAATACCTGGGGCTGAGTAATTGATAAAGAGAAGGAGTTAATTTGGCTTAAGGTGTTGCAGGCTGTACAAGAAGCACAGCATCAACATTTTCTTCTGGTGAAGGTCTCAGGTTGCTTCCACTCATGGAGGAAGGTGAAAGCCAGTCAGCATGTGCAAAGGTCACATAGTGAGAGAGGAAAACAAGGCGTAGGGAAAGGGGGTGCCAGACTCTCTTTAACAACCAGCTCTTGTGGGAACTAATAGAGTGAGAACTCATTCCCACTAGGACAGCACCAAGACATTATTGAGGGATCCACCCTCATGGCCTAAACACCTCCCATTAGGTCCCATCTCCAATGTTGAGGATCAACTTTCAGATTGAGGTTTGTGGGGATAAATATCCAAACTATAGCATTCCACTGGTTACCCCTCAAACTTCATGTTCTTCTTACATTGCAAAATACAATCATTTCATCCCAATAGTCTCCAAAAGTCTTAACTTGTTCCAGCATCAACTCAAAAGTCCAATGTCCCAAATCTTATCTGAGAGTCAAGATAAATTCCTTACAGCTGGGAGACTGTAAAATCAAAAACAAATTATTTACTTCCAAGATACAGTGGTTGTGTAAGCATTGGGTAAACATTCCCATTCCAAAAGGGAAAAATTGGCCAAGAGAAAGGGGTAACAGTTTCCGTGTAAGTTTGAAATCCAGCAGGGTGGATATTAAATCTTAAAGCCCCAAAATAATCTTTGACTCCATGTCTCGTATCCTGAGTGCACTGGTGTGAAGAGTGTGCCCCCAAGGGCTCTAGCAGCCCTACCTCCATGACTTTGCTGAGTGTAGCCTATATGGCTGCTCTTATGGGTTGGAGTCCAGTGTCTGTGGCTTTTCCAGATTGAAGTTGCACATTGCTAAATGGCTCTATAATTCTGGTGTCTGGAGGGTTGTGGCCCTATTTTCACAGTTCCACTAGGCAGTGCTCTGGTGGGTACTCTGTGCAGGGGGATCCAACTCTACATTTCCCCTCAATACTACCCTAGTCGAGGCTCTCTGCAGTGGCTCCACCCCTGTGGCAGGCTTCTGCCTGGGTGCTCAGGCTTTCTAATGCATTCTCTGAAATCTGGATGCAAGCTGCCAAGCCTCCGCCATTCTTGCACTCTGTGCACCTACACACTTAACACTATGTGGAAGCCACCAAGGCTTATGGCTAGTGCCCTCACAGCAGTGGCCAGATCAATACCTGTGGCCCTTTGACCCACAGCTGCAGACTGAGGGAGGGATGCAGGGAGCAGCCCCCTGAGATGGAGCAGAACGGCTGCACCCTAGGAAATCATTCTGTTTTCCTAGCCCTCTGGGCCTGTGATGGGAGGAGTAGGTTTGAAAATTTCTGAAATAGCTTTGGGGCCTCTTTCCCATTGTCTTGACTGTTAACACCTGGCTCCCTTTTAGTGATATAGTTCCCTCTAGTGAGTGGTTGCTCTGTAGTGCCGTTGAATTCTTCTGGAAATGCTCCTTCCTTCTCTACTACATGGCCAGGCGACATATTTTCCAAATATTTATGCTCTGCTTCCTTTTTAATTATAAGTTCCACTTTAGGTCTTTTGTTTACTGTTGTATATGACCATAAGTTGTTAAAAGCAGCCATGCTCCTTCTTGAAGGTTTGCTGCTTAGAGATTTCTTCCCTTAGATACCCTAGGTCATCACTCTTAAATTTGGCCCTAGGACATGAACACAACACAGCTAAGTCCTTTGCTATGGCAACAAGGGTGACCTTTGCTCTAGTTCCGAGTAAGTTCCTCATTTCCATCTGAGATTTCATCAGTTTGGATTTTGCTGTCCATATTTCTATCAACATTTGGGTCACAACCACACAACCAATCTCTAAGAAGTTCCAGACTTTTCCTTGTTTATTTTTCTTCTTATGTGCCCTCCAAACTCTTCCAACCTCTGCCCATTATCCAGTTCTGAAGCTGATTCCACATTTTCAGCTATCTTTAGAGCAGTGCCCCACTCCTTGGTACTAATTTTCTGTCAGTCTGTTTGTGTTGCTATATAGGAATACTTGAGGCTGGTCAATTATAAAGAAAGGGGGTTTATTTGGTGATACAGTTTGGCTCTGTGTACTTACCCAAATCTTGTCTCAATTTGTAATCCCCATGAGTGAAGGGAGGGACCTGTAATCCTCATATGTCGAGGGAAAGGGGTGATTGGATCAGGTTTCCCCATGCTGTTCTCTTAATAGTGAGTGAGTTTCCATGAGATATGATGGCTTTATAAGTGTTCGGATGTTCCTCCTTGGCTCTTCTCTCTACTGTCGCCTTGTGAAGAAGGTGTCTGCTTCCCCTTTGCCTTCTGCCATGATTGTAAGTTTCCTGAGGCCTCTCCAGCCATGCAAAACTGTGTGTCAATTAAACCGCCTTTGTTTATAAATTACCTAGTCTCAGGGACGTTCTTTATAGCAGTGAGAGAGGACTAATACATTTGGCTCAGGGTTTGGCAGACTGTACAAGAAGCATCAGCACTGGCATTTGCTTCTGGTGAGGGACTCAGGATGCTTCCACTCATGGTGGAAGGGGAAGGGGAGCTGGCATGTGCAGAGATCACATGGTAAGAGAGGAAGCCAGAGAGAGATGGGAGGTACCAGGCTCTTTTTAACAACCAGCTCTCTCGGGAACTAATAGAGCAAGAACTCACTCATTACCAGGAGGACAGCACCAAGCCATTCATGAGGGATCCAGCTCTAGGACTCAAACACCCCCCTTTAGGCCCCACCTCCAATGCTGGGGATCATATCTCAACATAAAATTTGGGGGCACAAACATCCAAATTACAGCATTATTTATCCATTTAGCTCTAGAAAACATTTAATCATTAAGAGACACTAGTTAAAGGGAAAATGCATCTATGGGATGAAGAGGTGGTTATAACTTAAACAATCATCCATTATTTATGTAATCTCTATTCAGCAAATATATATTGGGTCCCTACTTCATGGTAAACACTATGCTGGATCCTGGCTATGAAAGATAAAGAGGCTATAACAGCTGCCTAAAGTAGCTTAGGGCTAGTGACCCTGCATGCGCCAATGACCATTATGCTGTGTGATTCAAGCCATTTCACAGGTGAGAAGAAAGTGATGGCAGACCATGGAGGCCCTGAGAGTAATGGTGAAGCTTAAGGGGTCTAGGAGTTAGCCACATAAACAAAAGAGAGAAGAGAGTTTTATCCTTTTTTTCTTCATCTTTCTCCTTTTCTCTACTTCCTGAACAATTCTTCACAAAGATTTTAGCAGGGACGAAGCAGAGTGGTGTCTTCTAGGTACAGTGAGGGGAGCCTCCATGGTCCTTCCAACAGGGGGAGGAAGGTGTCTATGCAGGTGAGTCAGGGCCCAGCATAGAGTGTTGGAGCTTAAGTGAGGCAAGAAGGGCTGCCCCCCAGGAAAGTGTCCAGGCAAGGAGACAGTGGGACAGCCATAGAGATGGTCCAAGTAAGGAAATATATTAGGAATAATGTGGGTCAGAGTTTTCACTGTTGGAGAAGGTACTTCCATCTATGGAAATGAGAAAAAAAGAACAACTCTCTAGTGTTGTATTAGAAGTGGAGTTAGCAGTTTGAATTCATGATTTTCGATACATAGAGAGATATGAATTTGGGGTGTCTGTGTGTGTGTCTGTGTGTGTGTATGTATGTGTATTTTCTAACTTTGTAGGCTTAGAGTGTCTGAGATCAGTGACAAACTCCTAGCAGTGAGTACAACCAACATCCACATCTTTGGTTGGTTCCACAGATGGGCCAGGGCAATTACAAGGTGACCCTGCACAATCTTCTTCTGGAAAGCAATGAAGTGCTCAAAGAATGATGAGAACGTGCCAAAAGGACACAGAATCCTGCAGGAAGGTGTTTCCCCATGAACGTAAAAAAGACAACAGTGGTAACAGATTAGAACCTTTTGAATAAAATAAGAATCAATGTACTCATATTCATATACATAATTGAATAAATAAATTGAAAATTTGATGATGAATGGGATGACTGCATAGGCTGAAAGTATTACCCACAAAATATATGTTAATTGCAAAAGAAAAAAAAAGTAACTATCCAGTGAAGAAACCTGGCAGAAACCACCTTAGTTAAGTGATCAATGTTAGTAATAGAAATGGAAAAAATCCAAATCGTGTGCTGCCAGTGGGATGCAATGAGGCACACATAGCATCACTTCTGTAATATTGTTGCCAAAAGTACCAAAAGCTAACTCTAATCATGGGGAAACATCAAACAAAGATAAACTCAGGTACATTCTCCAAAAGCTGTCCTGTAATCTTCAAAAATGTCAAGGTCATGAACGTCAAGAGAACATGGAGAAACCATTCTGAGACTATGACAACTAAAAGCATTGTTTGATTCTGGACTGGAACATTTTTGAGAAAACGAGGAAACCTGAATGCGATCTGTGGATTAGACGGTAGTAATGTATAAGTGTTAATTTCCTAATTTTGATAGTAGATAACATAAGAGAAATATATTTTTTATAATATGGGAGAATTATCATTGTTTATGATACATATACACCAAAGCATTTAGGGGTTTAGGATGTCATGCTAGCAACTTACTCATAAATGGTTTAGGGAAAACAGTTCTTGCTACTATAGGCACAACTTTTCTATAAGTTTGAGATTACTTATTTTAAAAAGGTGGGAAGAGAGAATCTCCTATGGGGAAGCCTGGATATGTTATGAGTTAACACTTTAGAGGGAGCTTGTTTTTAGCCCATTGAGAATACAGCTCCAGAAAACACAGCAACAGGGGGGTGCCGACTGTGGCTCTCCGTGTACAGCTGGGGCTGGGATTCTACTTACGGGGACCAGGCCTGGCTTTGCAAGTTAGCAGTGAAATATCTTTAGCTACAGCACCTACTTTTTCTAGATGGCTATTTTCTCCTCTGGAAAATGAACAGTGGACATAGCCTCCTTCCAGCTCTAAAATTCACTGTGATTTCATCTTTTATATATTTTAGCTTACCACCAGCTCTGTGGTGCTTTTTGTTGCAAAGTTCTCCATATCCATCTGCCCCAGGGAGATCCCTAGCTCATATAGTGTCGCCTCGGTTGTCAGTTTGGCCACCTCTGCCTGGATTAATCTTCATCTGGCAGGTAGGATTCGTGTCTGATGTGCAGAACTCCAGGAAGGAAGTATACCCTGGCCTAACAGCACAGGGATGGCCTTTGAGATAACGCTCTCTTCTGTCCTGTATAACTCCAGAAGTGTAACTTGAAGCTCAGTTGGGAACTTGCCACAGAGAATGTTCCCTTGGAGGGCCTCCAAATGTTAATTCCGGAGATGATGGTGCAACAAGAAGGTGACCAATCAGATGGGAAGCCCTGGCTCATGATGGGGTTCTCATCTGTCTACACCCAGGCCCATCTGAGTTTCTGAGCACATCAGGGAACTTTAACAACCTCCACACATGCACATGCCAACCACACATAAGAAATAGGCATTCTAGTTGACATTGGGGCAGTTGAAATTAATATGCTATAGTGTGCTGAGAATTCTGTTTCCTTAATAATAACCAGACTTAAGAGAATGAGAATAAGATGCAAGACTACTGAAAAATGAAGGGCGATCATCTACATATCATATTTTTTCCTGTAATATAAATATCCAATTCCAAAGGCAATTGCTTTTATATATAATTTAATTGGAAATGTTCCATCAGGTATTTGTTATTAAGAATCAGAGCTGTATCAGGAGGACTTGATTGTTTCAGGAAGAACACCAACAGGATTTAGAAGTTTCTTTGTCCAGTTACTGAAGTGCCTGGCACATAATTGATACTCAATAAATATTTGGATGAAGGCATAAAAATATATTCACCTGTGACGATGATGCACATTGTCACAGGCAGTGGAATCAGGCAGCTAACTATATTTTTAAAATATTGTGCAATTTAGGTTCTCTTAAAATTTCAAACCAGATGGAGATTAAATGAGAACTGGTTAAAATTAATGCATAATGTTTCCTGAATAAAATAGCTCACTCAGTCTGAAAGGCCTTTTCCTGTTTGTTAGAATTCTGTTTCCCTTATTATTTTTTCAGTTCCAGGTAAGACTGTTTGCAGGGAGACTTTCTCCTCCAGACCCCGCCTCTTTAATCTGGCAGGTAAGAGCACCATAAACTGGAATGATGCTTCCTATGTGTGCACTGAGATTTCTCTAGTGCAGCTCAACCCTGCCACAGGGATGATGGCTTGCTTATAAAGCTTGGGTAATGAATAGCCCAAGATTTATTTTCACATTTATTTAGGACAATTTTCTCTCTGTCACTGTGCCAACACTATCAGCACAACTCAGTGTTGCATAAAAAAGCACAAGCTTTAGAGAAAAAGAAAAAAGGTCTGGGCTTAAATGTCTGCTCTGCCACTCATCAATTGCCTGACCTTGGGCTGGTTATTGGATATATTTGAGCTTCATTTTCCTCACAGGGTTGTTGCTCCAGTTAGGACCACATTTATACAGTGCCTGGTACCTAGTAGGTCTGCAATTTAGTTCTCTGTTAGTTAATTTCCTGTGGACCCATTTTGCTTTCTATCACCTCAGTTTTCTTGTTTTCTATGAGCCCTTCCTAGTTCCCTCTTCTCTCTTGACTCTAATCTAAGGCAAATCAATAAACACGAGCTCACCCTGCAGTTAGAACACTCACCCTGCAGTTGGGACACTCACTCTGCATTTGGGACACTCACCCTGCAGTTGGGGCACTCACCCTGCAGTTGGGACACTCACCCTGCAGTTGGGACACTCACCCTGCAGTTGGGACACTCACCCTGCAGTTGGGGCACTCACCCTGCAGTTGGGACACTCACCCTGCAGTTGGGACACTCACCCTGCAGTTGGGACACTCCTGTAATGCTGTTACTTCATCAGCATCTCCTTGTCGATTGTGTAGGGAAGGTGAGTGTTTGGGATTCCTAGAGGTGCCCTAGTTGCCTTCCTCCAGAACAGAATTGTCTTACTTTATTCCATCATGGCATCAATAGATGCATGTATAATTTTTAAACTCATAGTCCTGATTTAAGTTCATATTTCTCCTCAATGTATACAGCCCCATCTTAAGATATTTCCCTTAGGGATAGGTTCAAATTACCTTGCCTCAATTTCTGTGGGTATTGAAGGTGGAGACACCAGCAATTACTGCAGTTAGCATCTAGTACCGCATTACCTCCAAACCCCTGAGTGGCTGTCACCTATCATTAGGATCATTAGGTATTATGGTGTGTTTTTGGCACAGTAGACAGAGTGGTTCTTTAAAACATGCCAGATAATAAATGACACTCTCCTGTTCAGTGCCCTCCAGTGGCTTCCCATCTCAGGCCCTGAGATTCCAGGGCCTGCGTGACCCTATGCGATGTGACCCTGCCTGCTCTCCAGTCTCCTCTCATTCTCTATCTTATTGACTATGTTCCAGTGCCACCGGCCTCTTTGCTGTTTCCCATGTCAAAGAACTCAAGATCCCACCTCAGGACTTTTGTACCTGTTGTTCCTCATGCCAGAATATTGATCTCCCCATATAGCTATACTATGAGGTTCTGCTCAAATGTCACCTCCTCAGGGAGGTCTTCGTGGACTATCCTGTCTAAATTAGCACCAGCAATCATCACTCTCTAGCCCCTAATCAGTGTTATTTTTCTACACACAAAAACACACACTTGTTATTTATTTAAAGCCTATTTCTTCTTCCAGAATGTAGGACTTTGTTTCCTTCACTGGTGGTATTTCCAGTGAGTAGAATACAGTAGTGCCCCCTTATTCCAGGTTTTGCTTTCTGTGGTTTCAGCTACCCATGGTCAATTGGTGTCCAAAAGTATTGAGTAGAAATTTCCAGAAATAAGGAATTTGTTAGTTTTAAATTGTGTGCCTTTCTGAGTAGTGTGCGGAAATCTCGTACCATTCCATTTTGTGCCCCCTGGAGTGTATCCTTTTGCCCAGCACATCCGTGCTGTATATACTGCCTGCCTACCAGTCACTTAGCAGCCATCTAGACTGTCAGATCAACTGTAGCAGCAACATAGTGCTTATGGTCAAGGAACCATTATTTCACTTACTAATGGCCATAAAGTGTAAGAGTACTGTGCCTAATTTACACATTAAACTTTCTCTTAGGTGTGTACGCATAGGAAAAAACATACTGTATAGGTAGGATTTGGCACTATCTGCAGTTTCAGCAGCCACTGGGGGTCTTGGAATGTAGCCCCTGTTGATAAGGGGGAACCACTGTAGTGTTTGGTCCAGCAAGGGCACTCAGTGACTGAATGAAGTAATACATTAATTTAGGACTAGCCTCGAGGTTATGATGTAGTTTGGTAAGAAAAGGGCTGTGAAGCCACTTTTGCTCGAAGACATTGTGATGCTATGTCTCCATAAGTACGAACAGGAACAGCAACGTCATAGCTTCCATTTATTGAACATTATGATGCTTTGCTCAGTAGGAATCTACAAGTTGTTTGTGATCATTCATAAGCTTATAATTTTATCACTTTGGTCTGTGGGAAAAATGTGCTGTAGTTTATTATAAGGTTATTACAAAGGAAATGTGCAGTTTTTAAACTACTAAATGCACCATGAAAATTATACTCTCCGCTGTTGATGTACACAGAACGTGGTGTCATAAGAGGCCCTCTTAAAATTTTAGTCCTTTCTCTGACACATTTCTCCACACTCTACATTCCCCTTACCATCTCCTGGCAAACAAATACAGACAAAGCCTCCTGGAGCATACAGTTGGGATTTCAAAACATGAGCGCTAGTTCCGGAGAGGTCTGTTTTAAATCTATGTGGCCTTGAATGAGTTACCTAAGGTTTCTATGTCTCAGTTACTTCATCCCTTAAATGGGAATAACGATAGCACCTACATTATAGATATGCACTGAGTAAATGAAATAACACATAATGTGATTAGCATTGGCTGGGTGTGGTAGTTCACACCTGTAATCCCAGCACTTTGGGAGGCTGAGGTGGGTGGATCATTTGAAGTCAGGAGTTCGAGACCAAACTGGACAACATGGTGAAACCCTGTCTCTACTAAAAATACAAAAAATTAGCATGGCGTAGTGGTATGTGCCTGTCATTCCAATTACTTGGGAGGCTGAGGCCTGAGAATTGATTGAACCCAGGAGGCGGAGGCTGCAGTGAGCCAAGATGGCACCACTGCACTCCAGCCTGGGTGACAGAATGAGACTGTCTCAGAAAAAAAAAAAAAAAAAAAAAAAAAAAAAAAAAAAAGACATAATGTGATTAGTATTAGCATAAAACTATCACTAAACAATTATTAACATAAGCATTTGGGACTTAGGAGAGGCAGTCCTTGCCTCCCCAAAGCGTTTTCTTCTAACACGGGACAAATAATTTTCTTTAGAATATATATTTAAAATTAGTCTGTGGAAATTTGTACAAATTTGCCAATATGCAATTTGAAATGGTGTCATATTTCCGCTGTATAAACACCTTTTGAATATAAGGTGTAATTGTCCTCTCAGTTTTCACTGTGATCAGCTACTCTACTCAGCAGCTATAAGTCTCGACCCTTGGGTGGAGTAGATAAGTCTTCAGGATTTGTTTTGTTAGACTATTTTCATTTTTTAAAAATTGTCTATCTGTTTTTAGTTTTAGGACAAGTTGCAGCAATTGCTTTACAGAGAATGTTTTACTCTCTCCTAAATGTTGTGAGACAAGTGGTTTCAGGAATAGGCCTAGGATATGTCTGGTTTGCTGTGTGTGGGGTCAGATGGGAATAGAGCTCTATCAGGGTGGATGGATTCAGGAGTCACGCAGGGGGAGATGTTAAGAGCTCCTGTCCCTCCCTTACACCACAGCCACTCTATAACTTGGCTCTTTCTCTTTTTTTTCCATTTTTCTTCTTAGCAAAAGCAGGCATTATTGACCTCACCAGGGTACTAGGGCAATTTTATTAGTATTCCTTTTATTAAACATCAGCTTTTATGTGGAGGTAGAAATATATATATATAATATGATTGCACACACACACATGCACATCTGAGGCTGGGGAGGATCCACAGAGACCTCCAAAAAGAAGAGAATCCAAGGGCATATCTCTGAAATGATCTTGAGTCAACTTTTAGCGGCAAAAAATTGCTCAGAAACAACTTTGTCTCTCTAGGGTAAATCTTATATAGGAAATGTCAGTGCAGAGCTCTGCTACCAGAGCGAAGATGTGTATGTGCAGAGATGGGGGTGTGGGCACTGGGGTAAGGGGGAGAACAAGAAACAGATATTACTCTAACAGAAATAATTTCCTATTTCTTGCATATCCTCCCACTCACAATAAAATATACTTTTCCAAATTATATATCAGCTGTTTGCAGTGTCTGAGGCAGAATGCCTGGGCTGTATTTTTTTTTTTTTTCTAGCAGGAAACTAAGAAATAAGTCATAAAACATTAATACTGCCTTAAAATAACTTGGGGTAGGGTGATCCCAAGATGAACTCGAGTTGAGCACCAGAGGGAAGCTGTACCTCCAGAGGAGAAATTTCATTAAAGAGGACTTGCCCTTTCCACAGAGAGGTCTAGGTCTGACTTCTTGAAGCTGGGAGGGCTTGTGTCACGCTGAGTGGGAATCATGGCCACTTCACACATCTGTGGAGCATGCCTCTCCTCCGAAACAGAAGTAACTGAGGAAGTAAGGCAACCTCCCTCTTCTAAACAAAGGGATTCCGACACATCATCTGGACCCATTATGGGGTGTTCTCAAATTTCCATAAGCTCAGCCAAATTTAGGACTTCACTAATTTGGACATGTGATCACTTATAAGAGGCGCTAGACGGAAATACAGAATAGTGGTTCAGTGCACAACTTTAGGAGTCAGACCTGGTGAGAATCCTGGCTTTGCCACTTACTCACTGTGAACTTGAACAATTTATGTATTTGCTCTCAGATTGCTTTCTCTTCTGCAGAACTGAAACAATAATATCTAATTATAATGTAGTTTTGAGGATTAAATGAGATAAGGAATGCACAACAGTTTATGATTAAAAAATAGTCACTCTTTTCATATCAATATTTACATTATTCTAAGCCCTTATCCTACTCATTATAGGAAGTCCAATTTTCTATTGGATCCCCTTTCTCCCAGAGTTTGTTTGTTTATTTTATTTCAGTAGTATTGGGGGAACAGGTGAGTTTTGGTTACATCGGTAAGTTCTTTAGTGGTGATTTCTAAGATTTTGATGTACTTGTCACCTGAACAGCGTATACTGCACCCGGTATGTAGTCTTTTATCCCTCACCCCCCGACTCCTTCCCCCAAATCTCCCAAATCTATTATATCATTCATATGCCTTTGCATCCTTATAGCCTAGCTCCCACTTGTAAGTGAGGACATACAATATTTGGTTTTTCCATTCCTGAGTCTCTTAGAATAATGGTCTCCAGCTCCATCCAGGATGCTGCAAATGCCATTATTTCATTCTTTATATGGCTAAGCAGTAGTCCATGGTGTATATATACCACGTTTGCTTTATCCACTTGTTGCCTGATGGGCATTTAGGTTGGTTTCACATATTTGCAATTGCGAATTGTGCTGCTATAAACACGCATGTGCACATGTCTTTTTCATACAGTGACTTCTTTTCCTTTGAGTTGATAGCCACTAGTCTCCAAGCTATTTTGGGGAACATCAGAGAAAGAGAAAGTAGTTTTTTTTTTTTAATTTTTCACTTTTTAGTTTTTTAAGATGGAGTCTTGTTCTGTCACCAGGCTGGAGTGCAGTGGTGCCATCTCAGCTCACTGCAACCTCTGCCTCCTGGGTTCAAGCGATTCTCCTGCTTCAGCTTCCCAAGTAGCTGGGATTCCAGGCATGTGCCACCATACCTGGCTGATTTTTGTATTTTTAGTAGGGATGGAGTTTCACCATGTTGGGCAGGGGTCTCGAACACCTGACCTCAAGTGATCTACCTGCCTAGGCCTCCCAAAGTGCTGGGATAACAGGCGTGAGCCACCATGCCTGGCCCAGAGAAAGTAGTTCTACATGTTAACCTGGTAGTCATTATTCCACTGAACAATTTCTGCTGCTCCAAATGTTTTGTGTAACCTCTTTCTATTGTACTCACTTCTCTGGACTTGAATTAAAATGAAGCTCCAGCTAGCCCATATAGTGCCTTTGTGTCAATCAGCAAAAGTGATCCTTCCACATAGGGCCATGACTTCATGAACAGACTGGGACTTTAAATGCGTTAGAAAATGATGTCCTCTCTTTCTGGGTAGACTCAGCCCCATGTCAGGGTCCACGGTTTGTTGAAGAGAACGCAGGCTGCATTTCAGTCCTCATTCCTCTCCTTAGCCAGACGCTTTTGGACAATTAAAAAACCAATACAACCTTGAGCAACAGCCCTGGGTAGTCCTTGGCTGCATGTAACACAAAACTCCAAAACAACACTGGCTTAAACAAAATAGAAGTGTATTTCTCGCTCGTGTGAAAGGAGGTAGGACTTCCAGGGTTGATACGACCATTTCATGCTATCATCAGAGTCCTGGTTTCTGTTTTTCTGCTCCACCATCCTACGTATGTGGCTTCCAGTGTTAAGGTCATTTAATGGTCCATGATAGCCTTAGAGCTCATGCCATCTTATCCATGCTCTAAATGGTAGGAAGGAGGAAGGATTGAAGATGAGTGTGCCCTCGTGCACATAAGGATTCTTTTGCATAAATCTTGTTGACCAAAACTTCATCATATGATCACACCTGTCTGCAAAGGAAACCGAGATATGTATTAGCTAGGCACATGGTTATAGGTGCTTCTATCATTGATGAGGTGGGGAAAATGGATATTAGGGGTGAGCTGTTGGCAATTTCTCGTAAGGCTTTTCTCATTTGCAGCTCTACTTTATGCAGGGAGCTAGAGTACTTCCTTACCATAACCACTCCCTCCTCTGACTCAAAACAGCTAAGAGTCTAATTTAATAAAATTTAATTGAATGCAGGGGATGATAAGAAAATAACACTGCAGAGAGCTGAAGGCAATATTGCATAATGGTTAAGCACATTCGTTCTAGAGTCAGATTGTCTGGGTCAAACACTGGCTCTGTGATAATTTCTTAGCTATGAGACTATGGGCAGCATTTTCCCCTAACCTTTCCAGGCTTCTGGTTTCCCAATCTGCAACATAATAGCGTAGTTATGAGCATTAAATGAAATAATACACATGTAGTCCATTTAGTGCAGAGTGGCTGTATTCCTACAAATTAGCACTCTAAAGGATTCGAGGGCAGACAGGCAATGATATACCTCTGGCCATGGTTTCTTATAGATCCCCCTTACAAGAATATTGGTTTATCCTTCCACTCTGCAGTGATATTTATGAAGTGATATTTATGAAAAACCAATCATTACCTAAGTGTCTGCTGATCTTTACCCTTGGCTTGCTTTATTGTATCTTGAACAGTCAGAAAACTTGCATTTGAAGAGTTAGCATAATTCTCATTCTTCGTGGCAAGTTGAAAACTTCATTTGCTTACCCTTGTCAGCCATTATGCATTAAAACTATTTGCCAGAAATAAATGTCAGAAAGAGAATACACAGAGGGGTAAAGACTACAGAATGCACTCAACTCTTTGAGAGTGTTTCCAGCATCTGACTCTGATGCTTATTAGCCACAAATCAGCGGTCTGGTCTGCCCTGCCAGCTCTCCTGTATTTATCCAAGCGGGAGTGTATAGACCATACGGGATGGTCATATAGAAATACTTCTTAATTTTTTTTTTATTTTGAGAAAAATATTTGAGAGAAAAATAGAAATATTATGTGTCAGTGCTGTGGCAGGTATTAAACAGGCTAGAGGTATATATAAAGATCATACTACTTGAGAGAAAGTCCTCAATAAGTGTTCAGTGAACAGGTAAAAATGATGATATATACGACTGTCAACAGTGATTCCTTTTAGGGTTTATAGGCTCTGATCCCCATTTGAAAGTCCTTGCTTTGCTCTCTATGGGCTCCCAAGCAGCAGAGGTCCCACTTCTTGTGGGAATCTCTGGCTCCCACGGTGCTTCCCACATCAGACACCCCAAGTGTCTCAGTCCACAGTGTGTGAGATTGGAGTGGGAATTCTCCCTTGCCACTGTCCAAGGCCATGGTGTTTCCTGTCTGGGCATGAGTGACAGTGGAAACTTATTTTCTCCAGAGGATGCTCCTAACCCACCCAGAGGTATAGTCTGAACTCTATTGTCCTGACAAGACAATCATGAAAGTTGAGAGTACATTGCTCAAAAGGTAGGTTTTCTCCAACTTAAGTAATTCCGTATGTGGGCTCCAAATTTCAGTCTAAATCTGTATTTTCAAAAAAATTTCTTCACATAAGCAAGGATATAGCATAGTTAAAGCTAGCTCTAGTTTAATATTGTAATAAATAAAATAATATCTTGATCTATAGCACCATCATTAGGACATGGAGTGACTTCACATGTTTTTTTCTTTCCCTAGAAAACTATGGATAAGAACTAGCTTTTAGCTTTACAGTAGTAATAGTAAACTTTCCTGATAATAATATCAACTCCCTGCTTCCAAAAGAATGTCCCAAAGGTCTCCATCTAGAGAAACTGAAAACCCTCAACCACTCCCAAATGGCACTCCAAATGCTTAAAAAGAAGATAAAAATTCTTTTTTCACTGGGGAACCAACTTGCTAGTGTTTAGCACATCATAAGCACTAAAACAGTATCTATTGTTCCTACCTGTTTCTTTCCAAAAAGGACTTTTTGTGGCTTTGAGTTAAGGACTTATGTAAAATAAGGTTACAATATTGTAAAAACAGGATCATGTGAAAAAACAAGGCCTATGTTCACTGCAAAAGGCAGTATATTACTGTGAGCTTCCTTGCAGCAAGGACAAAGAAAGGAAATTCATCAAGCTTTTTAACTCGGGGATGAACAGACACAGCAGTTCTTTAAGGGAGCAAGTTTTTCATGGCAGTGCATCCTATAGAAGACATTGAGAGACATAACAGTCAGTGTCCTTGAAAAAGCTAGAGGCACGGGGTTTTAGTGCAACTTCATACAATTCTAAGGGCATCTAGGCTTATGACGAGGTCTGCCTGCACTGATAGGCAGGCATCAGAATACCTTGGGGAGCAGAAGAGAGGCATGTACATTTTAGGCTTGCTTTTTAAAATATTCCTTCCTCTCAGACATTTGAGGATGAACTGTCATTTTCAGAAGATGGGATAAAGACCAGAGGAATATTTGATAGAGTTGAATTTGAGCTTTGGAGAAATTGTATGTATGTATATATGTATGTATTGCTGAGTGCATTGAATGTAATTGCAGACATGTTTATAACTATTTAAATATTAAATACAAGTTTGTTTTTTCAAGTTTTTAGTCATAAAAATACAGAAATTTGACTAATAAAGACAAAAATCACCTTCACTCTCATAATCTTAATATAATTACTCTGGTAGTTTAAAAACTTTTTTTAAATTTTTGTTTTTATTTTTATATCAGGGTAGTTGAGACAATTTTTAAAATTTTTTAAAATTTTGCAGAGACAGGGTCTCACTCTGTCACGCAGGCTGGAGTGCAGTGGTGTGGTCATGGCTCACTGCAACCTCAACCTCCTGTGCCCAACAAATCCTCCCACCTCAACCTCCCAAGTAACTGGGACTATAGGCATGCAACACCACGCTTGGCTCATCTTTCAGAGATGGGATCTTGCTATGTTGCCCAGACTGGTTTTGAACTCCTGACCTCAAGCAATCCTCCCACCTTGGCCTTCCAAATTGCTGGGATTACAGGCATGAACCACATCCCCCAGCTACTATGGTGATTTAAAAACATCCATAAATTACTTGATAATCTTTCTTTCAAAAGAAGAAAGCTAATTCTCCTCCCTTTGAGTAAGAGCTATACTTAGTGACTTGATCACAACACATAGAATGTGGCAGAAGTGAGAATGGATATGACTTTCTAGCCTGGGTCACAGCAAACCCTGTGGCTTCCTCCTTGTTCTTGGTTCACTCACTCTGGAGGAAGTCAGCTGCCACTTTGTGGGGACACCTAAGAAGCCTATGTAGGGGCCCATTTGGCAAGGAATTGTGCTTCCTGGCAATAGACAACAAGAAACTGAGCCCTCACTGCCACCAGCCATATGCATGAGCCTTCTTAGAAGCAGATCCAAGAGCCCCAGTCCAGCTCTCACATGCCTGCAGCCCTACCCAATAGCTTGAATACAATCTTCATGGAAGACCTTAAGCCAGAACTACCCAGCTAAGCCATTCCCAAATTCTTAGCATGGAGAAACAGTGAGATAATAAATGCTTGTTGTTTCAAACTGCCAAGTGTTGGGGGTAACTTAGTCACCCAGCAACAAGAAGCGAATATAATCAGCGTTAATACCCTTCTGTTTATTTACTTCCATTTCGCCCTCTGCTGTAGAGATGCTTGTGTTTCATAGGTCCAATCAAAGTGTACATAAACTTGTCTCCTATGTTTTTCACTGAATGGTGGAGATGCAGTATAGTGGATATAGTGGAATGATTGAAAATGCAAGCCGTGCAGTTAGCTTACTTGGATTTGAATTCTGCCTCTTCTCTTTCTGTGTGATTTTTGGTATGTCATTTTCTTTGTGCTTAATTTTTCTATTTAAACTGGAAATGATAATAGTACATTGGGTTATTGTAAGGATTAATGAGTTTATATACATAACCTGTTTAGAAGTAAATCTGGTGCATAGTAAGCAGTCTAGAGGAGTGAGGGATTTCTATACTGCATAACTTAAAAATTTTTTTTTTTTCTTGAAGACAGGGTCTCACTCTGTCATGCAGGCTGGAGTGCAGTGGTGCCATCATAGCTCACTGCAGCGTTCAAATCCTGGGCTCAAGCAATACCTCCACCTCAACTTCCCATATAGCTAGGACTACAGGTGCATGCCACCATGCCAGGTTAATTATATATATATATATATTTAGAGACAGAGTCTTGCTATATTGTCCAGGCTGGCCTTCAACTGACCTGAAGTGATCTTCCTGCCTTGGCCTCCCACCAAAGTGTAGGGATTATAGGCATGAGCCACGGTACCTGGCCATATAACTATTGATAATTACTTTTAATGACTACATAATACTATCTCTAGAGAGGCACCATGTTTTCCTCATCATTTCTCTAATATTAATAAGTTAGGTTATCTTGAAATTTTTTTTTGCCACTGTAAATAATGACATGATAAACATATTGGACAAAATACAATTTTATCAGATAGAATCTCAATATGTAAACATCGAAACTAGCTCAAAGGTGCTCTTGAAAGTGGCAAGATTATGCTTTAAAAAGTTCTGTAGTTCAGATTGTTAACTACACAATCTACACTTCTGTTAATGAATGACTTTGCAGCTTTAAGTGTATTTAATATTACATGTCTCTTCATGAACCTTTGTTGTAGAGGTCTGCATGTAGTCTGTGTGGGAACAGCTCTTAAACAGAGGCTCGGAGATCTCAGGCACTGACTTCCATTGAGTTTTGTGACATCAAAACTCAGAAGTGTGCTAAAACCCAGATATTAGGGACCACGGTTTTACATAGCTGGGGATCAAGATACCTAAGTTTTGGTGCTGCTGCTTACTAGCTGTATGACTTTCAGCAAGGTGGAGGCTTATTTTCCTCATCTGTAAATGTATAGGATAGTAAGTCTTATCCTATAAGGGGTGGAATGGGGATACAACAAAGTAGCTTTTGTCCAAGTACAAAGTAAGAATATAAAGACTGTTATTTCTAGGACTGTGAGCTTCATGGAGACAAGAAACTGCTTTTTTTCTCCTTCTTGTGAATGAATCCCATTGCAGCTTTGATTGTGGTTGAATTACCTATGGGAGCCATGCATTTTCAGCATCTAGCACACAATGGACACTCAGCAAATGACAACTGAATGAACAAACTAATTACTCTTACCTTTAGCAGTGACTTGTGTGACTTCTGGCAATCGGTTCACCGTCTGAATCCCTCAGCTTGATACCTCCCCTAATGCTGCTCCTCCATCGACAGGCATTCCGCAGCCGTCAGTTGTTTCCCAGCCAGAGCCAGCACCAGCACTGATGTCTGCTATTATCACTGGAGAGGTCCCGGGACTTCAGTGGATGCTATCCCACTGGGATGACTGAGAAGAAGTAGAAGAAAATCAAGACAAGCGTGGGCTTGTCTAAGTGTTTCCTCTTCTGTTTCTTGGCATCTTCCTTGCTTCCTTGCTTCTCCAGGTCCCAGACCTCCTTGTCTTCTCTTCCATCCAGAAAGACACACATGCCCCTTCTAAGTATCACTTTAGGGCTAAAGTCCAAAGTCTTCTCTTAGCTGAAATTCACTGTGCACTTGCCACTTGGCAGAGACTGCCAACAGTTCAGTGGTTGTTTTCATAGTCAGCATTAAAAAAATAATTGCTGCACCACTATTAGAGTTTTCCTCATTGTAGTAACTGTTGGCAAAGGCAAATGTCTGGGGAGATTGACTGCCTGAAAAGCTTCATTATGCTGCAAGAATATTTTTGATAAAATTTCAGCAGCTCCTGACTGTCAACTTCACCATGTGTGTTTTTTTTTAAAGTCATCCCTCACCCTTCTCTAACAGGTCCTCCAAATTCACAAAAACATTCAGGTCAGTTATTGAGTAACTGAATCTTCCCAAGTAATTAGCAGGTAGAATTACCAGGTAGCAGGCAGTGTTTGCTTGTAATCCATCAATAGTAGTTGCAGTGGAGCTAATTGTCATCTTGAGTGGCCCTGCAACCACATCTAATTAAAAGTGTCAACAGAGAGTTATTTCTGTCTTTTGTTCCCACTGCTAGGTTATACGTGTTCACTTCAGAAATCAAGGCTCAAAGTAAGACAGATATTTGGAACATGTGAATATACAGGAAAAATATTCCCCAGCAACCCAAAGTACATAAAAGCATTTAGGCCTCATTCCTCTGTCCACCTGACTTTATTGTTTATATTAATTTATATATTCAAGGCAGATACACAATATCTGATAAATGCAAGAGGGACATGATGCCTTTTCTAAGCAGCAAAGTTATACTTTGCCAACTGGACTGGGAGATGGGCTGAAGGGACAAAGACAGGAGTCTTTTAAGGCTCACTGACACTTACCTAGTAATGGCAGTGGCTGCCACTATGGCTAGGTTTCTTGCCTTTGATTCATATTCTTTCTTTCTTTCTTCATGCTTCACTGAACTGTTTTCCAGTTCAAGATAGGTAGATCTGCCAAAACTACAAAGCCTATATTGCATACAGAACATGCCTAGATTTACAGAGCAAGGGTGCAGGAATGGATTTCTCCATTAGCAGAGTCTGCGTCTTGGCTAACTTAAAGTTTTGTGACTGTTCTTGGGATCAGCCCTAGGTGAAGCCTCTGTGAGGTCCAGCTGACTACTTCATTCTCATGAATACTTTGACATCTCCTTGATTGAATAAAATCATTTCTTGTTTTATATTTAGAGACAGGATTCCATTTTCTTCCTTTCATTCTTTCTTTTTTTGTTTTTTTGTTTCTTTCCTCCTGACTCACATATAGAATCAAGATGTTGGGTTCCAGAAGCCCATATGCTAATTCACAGATGGCTTTTAGGGATACATTTTTTTCTTGCCATTTGAATCATTTAGGTAATGTGCTTTATTTTCCAATACAGAATAAAAAACACTCTAAGTAGACATCAGTGTCATATGGTGCCTAATGATTTCTTCAGGTACTGCAATCAATATCGCTTGGTGATGGTAGTGAATAAGACACAAATATTACGATGAGGTTTTTCTTGGACTTGCTTTTTTGAAGATTTCATGTAAAGTTGAATTCTAAAATGTTGAGAATACAACAGCTGGTATTCAACATTTGTTTTTAATTTATATCTAATCAAGATAATAGATTCTCTTCACACCTAAGCAAAAACTAAAAAAAAAAAAAGCAAAACTAGGATGCAAAGAAAGTAATGTACTTACAACCAATACATTCTATTGATATATTTTAGCTTTAACATTAATTGATTTTGTATTGGAGAGGAAACAAGAGAGCATGCAGAGAACCAGTGCTTTCATGAGGCATTGCCATAGGCATTGATAATCTATTTGGTTTTAGTAGGTCATCATGCAAAGGGAAAACCAAACATGAGAAAGAAAACTCACTGGAAACTTACCTCTATAACATTCAGATGATTAAAAATCTATTTCCTCCACACCCACATCTTTTATTAGACAGTCACCAGCAAATACACAGGTGATCCCTGTAACTTTAGGTATAAAGAACAGAAAATGTGTTACAAGCCTATCCACAGTATAACTAAGCTTCATTGCATAAGTCCCACTCTTATGGGGATTTTCGACAAATTCTGTGGCAACCTGACAGATGTGTCATAATGTCTAATCCCTTTTAAACCCCAGAGCTCTTAGAAAGTGGATGTTTTAAAAGAGCAGATTGGAAAACATGCTGTTCTTGTCTTGAGTTTTTTCCTTCAGTATCGGTACTGCCCCACAATCCCTCCCTTCTGCAAAGTACTACAGGAGAGGCAAGATGTAAATCTAGCATTGAAATAGCACTAGGGAAACAGGAGCTAAATGGGATTTCCCTGCAGCTGAAACAATAAAAATAGAAAGAGGTGAACCTAAATGAGCTGGCCTTTCCCCAACTAAAACCCCAAAGCTCTACCATTTAATAAGAAGACTGCTTCAACTGAACCACTCCATGGCAGCATGCCTGCATACCTGAGTTAAAGAAATACGTTCCAGATTGGAGTCTGGGAGGGCAAGAGAATAAAAGTAGGGATATTCGCATAATGAAAGATATAAGAACTGCCCCTCCCTCATCAAAGATCCTCCCTAACCTGCTCAGTGTTTTTGAGCTCAGGTCCATATTTCTAAATTGTATAAATCCATGTTTAGAGGGCAGCATGGTGCCAGATTCACTGGAGGCCAGGAGATGCTTTCATGGAGTGAAGTGACACCCTCGGAATTGCACACATTTGTGAGGTCTGCTTCTCAGACATTTGGACAACTGCCACGAGGAAGGGAGGGAGGAAATTGGGCCAGTTTGCATTCTGTTACAGACCAGCCTTTTGGATGACAGAATTCTTTCCAATCAAAATGCCGTGGATTACTCCCTGCTGTGAGCTAATAGGGTGCTAATTAGCATATTTCATTTATTTACTTAACTGGGATAGAAACGATTGGGCACGTGGCCCACTTAGAATGGTTTCCTGGGGAAGCTATGAACTGTTCTAAGTGTTACCTTCATGCGTTAAGAAAACCAGTTCACAAAAGCACAATACTAGGCACTCCCCCTTCCTTCTCCAGTCACACCTCCCTCTCCCGAAACACACACAGGCAGTACAGACAGGTCTAATCTGGTCAGTCTAATCTGGTCTCACTTCAACAAGAATCTGAAATGAGAAATGAAATTGCATGGCCATTTCCCATAGTTCATCTCCATAAATGGTTTTTGGCAACTGCATGGACCATTCTTGACTTGCTGCTTCACCTGTAATGATGACTCTTGGGCATCAGCAGAAGCAGAGGCCTCTCCTGATCTCTTTATCACTCTCTCTGTCTGACTGGGAGCCAAATTCACACAGCAAGTGAAGACGGTTGCTGGGTCCCAGGGCCCTCTCTGGACTGTTATTTGGGGAATCTTAAAACACCTGTTTGACATAGTTTTCTTTTCACTTTGGGAACAACTCACTTTATGATTCTCAAGCTGCACTGAAGTACTTTTAGGTTCTTTGGAGTTCCATATCTGTTAATCTCTCTAATGGCATATTTTCAGTTTGTTCAGGGACAAATCATTAACAATGTGCAATGAAAACAAAGCAGCCAAAACCTACTATGCAAGAAGGAATGGATCCCAATCTCAAATTGCTTCCTGTGGTGCAGGAGCCCGTGTGCTAAGCAGTAATACCAAAGGGCTGAAAAATAGGCAGTCAGTGTTCTATCAAGGACTCTGCTTGAGTGGGCAAAGAGAGGGAGAGAAAAGAAAAAGGCAACCTTACACAGTAGGGGTGTTTTTCTACAACCTGGTAGAAATAAATGTGTGTAAGGGCTTTTGTGGTATTACTGCATAGTCTTTATTTCTGAGGACTTGGTTAATAGCACCTTGATACTCTTAGTTGTCCAAGCCTAAAAATCTTGGAGTCATCGTGAATATTTTCTCTTATTCCAAGCAGTCACTAAGTCTTGTCATTTTTACTTCCTGATGCTTTTCAGCCGTGTCTTCCCTGCTTTTCCATTGTTACTGCCAAGTTCAGGCTAAGTCACCTGCCACCTAGACCCTTGCTACTTAAAACATGCTCTATGGACTAGAGCATAAGCCTCACTTAGGTGTTGGCTAGAATTTCAATGACTCTGTCACCCTCAGGACAAATCAGACTTCGCCTTTTAACAAGACCGGCACATGATTCATCTGTCCATTGAAATTTGAAGAGAACCAGCATAGGCTGCCATCTCGCTTACTTCTGCCATCAATTTCCTCTGTGCCTCCCAGACGCCTCCTCATGGTCCACAGATCTGATTATGATATTCTTCTGCTTAAAAACTTCCTGGACGGGTGCAGTAGCTCACACTTGTAATCCCAGCACTTTGGGAGGCTGAGGCGGGCAGATCACCTGAGGTAGGGAGTTTAAGATCAGCCTGACCAACATGGAGAAGCGCTGTCTCTACTAAAAATACAAAAAATTAGCCAGGTGTGGTGGCACATACCTGTAATCCCAACTACTTGGGAGGCTGAGGCAGGAAAATCACTTGAACCCTGGAGGCAGAGATGGCGGTGAGCCAAGATCACGCTATTGCACTCCAGCCGGGTGGACACAGTGAAACTCTGTCTCAAAAAACAACAATAACAACAACAACAACAACAACAACAACAACAACAACAACCTTCCCATAGCACTCCATAATCTATAGCAGCTATGATATTTTCAGTCTACAATATCAGGTAGACACAATATCACGCACAGCCTTGTTTTTCTATATGGAACATAGCTTCTGTGTCAGGTTTTCTATACTGTATGATGTTGGAGAATTTCCTAGTTAATTCTAGATGATCACAGTTATTTCATGTTAGCTCAGCCATTTCACATTTAAACTTAGTTGATCATGATTTGCTGTTCTTTACTTTTCACCCCATAGTGACATCAAAAATCCTAGGGATCTCTACAGTTTCCTGACATCATCTGGAAGTTCATTGGCCATTTGCTGGTGTCTGTCCATGTTGGAGCAGGTCTTCAGGCACTGTCATCACTCCACGCTGATGTTCACCAAGTGGCCAGACCCCCATGTTTCCATATGGTCTCTGAGTTTACCGTATTTGCTGCTTTCTCTTCTGGCATATCTTTGTGACAACCTTTGGGCTAACTTTCTTTCCTTTTGAGTTGATTTATGAGCCCATCTTGGGGGATACAGAAAGACTTGACTGTTCTTTGTGGCCAAGAGAGCTGCAGCAGGGCTGCCCAGATCCTTTGTAACCCACACACAGCCACAGCTATCATTCTCCAGTATTTGTATCTGAGCACCTGAAGTTTCTAATATACTTTTCAGCTTTTCTTCTTCTTCTACCACCCTAAATTTTGCACTGTACTCAAACGAGACACAGATTTCTCTGTATCTTCAGTCTCTTTATAGAACATCTCCTTCACTTTAAACTTTGTATATGCTAATAATAAATAAATACATTAGTAATAATGATATTTTACCAAGTGCCTATAATCTTGAGACCTTCAAACTCTGGGCCTACTGATATTGCCAGCAATATACCATAGAGAAAACTCAACTCACATAGTTTTATGCGGATCACTTAGTGTCTTTGCATCCACATGTAAAAGGCTTATAAGAATTATGAGAGGAAAATAATTCTCGGGACCCCCAAATCACTAAGCCAAAGGGAAAAGTCAAACTGGGAACTGCTTAGGGCAAATCTGCCTTCCATTCTAGTCCTAGAAAAGATAGCTACCAGACTGGGCATGGTGGTTCGTGCCTGTAATCCCAACACTTTGGGAGGCTGAGGTGGGCAGATCACGAGGTCAAGAGATCGAGACCATCCTGGCTAACATGGTGAAACCCTGTCTCTACTAAAAATGCAAAAATTAGCTGGGTGTGGTGGCAGGCGCTTGTAGTTCCAGCCACTTGGGCGGCTGAAGCAGGAGAATCGCTTGAACCCAGGAGGCAGAGGTTATACTGAGCCAAGATTGCACCACTGCATTCCAGTCTGGCAACAGAGTGAGACTCTGTCTCAAAAAAAAAAAAAAAAAAGAAAAAGAAAAAGAAAAAGAAAGCTACAAAATAATAATAATAAAAAAGCTACATGCCTTTTTTGCAGTTTGACCAAAATGAAGTTCCTGTGGACAAAGAACAGATGGAACTCAAAGTCATCCCTCTGCTTACATAACAAGTGCCTACCTGATTGCTTCTTTTGCCCTGTTGTTTCACTAAACCAGACAAAGGCATAAGTGGCTACTCCTGTAAACCATGTGTTTAGTGAAAGGCTAATCAGAAACTCAGAAGAATGCAACTGTTTGTCTTTTATCTGTCTGTGACCTGGAAGCCCCCTCCCCTCTTCAAGTTGTCCCACCTTTCTGGACCGAGTCAGTGTACATCTTATATATCCTGATTAATGTCTCATGTCTCCCTAAAATGTATAAAACCAAGTCCTGCCCTGACCACCTTGGGCACATGTCACCAGGGCCTCTTGAGGCTGTGTCACAGATGTGTTCTTAACCTTGGTAAAGTAAACATTCTCAATTAATTGAGACTCGTCTCAGGTACTCTTGGTTTATAGAATAATACTCTGCCAGATAGTTATGATACACTTCGAGACCCCTGGGAGAGAAAAACCATAGGTAGCCTTTGCATTTCTCAGTTTTGTCCTATTTTGTCCAGAAATGTTCTCCTATTTTATTTTCATGTACCTTATTTCACCTATTAAATATTGGGCAACCCATCAGGAAGGAACTGTTTCCTTACTTTATTTTATATGTTCATATTAATTAATATAGCATTAAGTAAACAGTTGATATCTATTGAATGCATATCAAATTAATAAATATAGAGAATTCTACTCCTGTATTTGCTGAACTATGTGAAATGCCTCTGTTTCTGGGAAGTCTATGATATGGCTTGTTGCTTTATTCAAAAGTGTCTTAATTTTAATATCACAGCGTTTCTTAATTTAAATCACTACTACATGGCTTCAGAGTTACAGTGGTACTTTGTCAGAGGTTAACATCAAGTGTTCTTATTGAGGGCAACAGCCTTAGAAACTAAACAGCACATATTGAACAACAGTGAATTATCCTCTCATTCAGGAATGTTCAGTTGTTAATAAATTAATCAGTGAATGTACTTATTCCTCACTGATTTATTTAAACCCTTCCCAGAGCACTTCTTTTGGAATTCTTACCTAATTTCTCAAGTCCTGATTTGAAATCTCTATCTCCATAAAGCCTAACACCTTTTATGTTGATTCCCAAATGGATGTGACTCCCTCTTTTTAAACGTTTACCATATTCTATCTCATAGAAATTTACTGTTTTCCTGATCTGAAAACAGATCAGGATTTGAAATTCTCTTCAGAGTAGAAATAGTATGGTCCTTCTTTCTGCAGCCTACAAAATGCCATACAGTAAATGTCCCGTAACTATTTGAGTCTGGTCAACTGAAATAACAGGACATTCCAGTTTTATTTTTGAACATGTGATATTTCTTGATGGAAATATTATGGGAACTATCAATAAATATTTTGGTATTATAGCCCACATCTCCTCCTAAGAATTCTTCCTAATAACTGAGCCCTCCAAAACATCAGCAAGTATGTTATTTGCTAGAAACTTATAGGAAGAAGGGAAAGAAGAGTCTCTGATTGATTGATTGATTGATTGATTGATTTATTTATTTATTTATTTATTTATTGCTTAGTGCCAGCCTGCTCTGGGCTCAAAGTGATGGAGAGAATTTATAATTCATTCAAAATAAATGTATAAGAATACAGTTATTTATATATCTTTCATTGCCAATGCCTTAAATCATAAACGTATCCACATTTGATATCTGTTCTGCTCCTCTAAGCATCCATGTAGTTTCTACTGGAAAAGTAGCCATGGATCTTATGAATTGGTAAGCAGAAAGTTGATTCAAACCCCAAATCAAGGAAGTTTTCCCTAAAGAGAAATCTACCTTTCTAACTGGATACCATCAGTTACAAAATCCATAACCCTGGTGAAAACACTTAAAAATTACACTGCAACTAGGTTTTCAGTTTTAGGAAATGCACTGAATAACAGTTGTGACTATCTTTCATATGTTATAGAAATAAGATAGAATATGTTTAAGGGAAATAAGAGGCAAAATAGTGTCATTATTAAAGGTACTGAACTAGCTTTCAAGTATCAGTGGGCTGGGGTTTCCCTGGTTTGCTCAAAATAAGACCTGATAAAGTAGGTGAAAATGCAAGTCAAATTTCTAGGTCTAGCTTTCTGGGCTATGCTCTTTCTAACAGACCAAGTATTAAAGCTGGTCACAAAATCTGCATGAATCTAGCACTTCCTTTCCTTAGTAATCCAGCTTTCTTGGTAAGCAGATTATGAGGGGGATGTTTTGGGGGAAAAAGAACACTGTACTTGGAAGACCAAAAGCATTGATGGAAAACTACGCATATCCTTCTCCAGCTTCTTTCAAGGCTCAGGAGCTATGTATGGGCTTAGAGGAAAGCCAGACTATCTTTCATGAAACCTCCTACTCAGAAACTTCTGTTAAAGGATAATTTTATTCCTCAGCTTACCCCTGAGTTTCCTAGAGGTCATTCTGAGGACATGTTTTTTCCTATTGTATGTAATATAAGAGAGAGAAGGTCATATGGCTATAAGCCATAGTTGCTGTTACAGGGAATGTTGTGATTTGAGAAGTGCAGTAAGTTATATAAACCAAGGATGCGGCCCAGGTTTGCCGTCTGCAGGAGTTTGGAAATGGAGTTATTCTTCAGCTCTCTGGTTAATTAGTTGACTGTTGGAGGATGGTGAGCAATATACAGGTATATCAAAACTTGGAGAATTTTAACCAGTTTTTGTTTAATGTCATTACTTTTAATGGGAAAAACCACAGTTACTTTTGCACCAACCTAATATAAGGTTGGACAAGTTCTAGGAGCTGCAATTGAATATTCTGTAGCATGACAGTCCATGAAAGCAGAAAATCTTTGTTAAATAAGGGTAGCTGGGCAGGTGTGTGAAGATGAAGTAGATGAAGTTCCTCTCATATTCTGGTTTCCAAAATAGGGCCTTTATTCTTTTTTTTTATATATATACTTTAATTTCTAGGGTACATGTGCACAACGTGCAGGTTTGTTACATATATATACATGTGCCATGTTGGTGTGCTGCACCCATTAACTCAACATTTACGGCCTTTATTTATTCTTTTGGAGTACTTGATACTTGTGAAATGGAAAAGTGATAAAAAAAAAAAAAAAGACCTCCCTCAATCCCCTTGAATTCCAGGACAATCTCACCTTCTGCGTCTAATAGCCTACGATGGGACAAACTAAGAAGCAACATAGGATTTGGAGGGATAAAGACAAATATGGTCTTTCTCCCCTAGGATGCAGCAATGGTTTATGGTCCAAACCAGCAAACATAAAAGTATTGGAGAAAAATGTACAAAACAATAGAGAGTAAGTGGATGGAAGACAGTGACCTGTGAACTCTGCAGTGATAGGATGTTTTTTTTATTGCCCTGAGGTCACTTTCACTAAAGCTGATGATACCTTAGGCAAAACCCCCTCCCCAGACTTTTTGGTGGACAGTTTATGTTACAGTTCTCCACCTCAGGGTTTTCAAATCCAGTCACGTGTCACTAAAAGATGGAGATATATTCTGAGAAATGCATGGTTACGGGATTTCGTTATTGCGTGCCCATCAGAGATGTAGTGTACTTGTGATGTACCCTATATGTAGTGTACACAAACGTAGATGGTATAGCCTGCTACACAGCAAGGCTAACAGTATAGCCTATTGCCCCCAGGCCAGTTGCTTTTAGGCTGCAAACCTGTACAGCATACTGTAGACAATAGTGACACAATGATACTTGTGTATCTATATATATTCAAACATAGAAGAGGAAATACATTGTGCTGTGACATTCCATCACCAGGCAATAGAAAATTTTCAGCTCCGTTATGGGATCACTATCCTATGTGTGGTCTGCCATTGACTGAATGTCATTATGTGGTATATGACTGTACCTATATCTTAGAATTAACCTAGAGGTGGTGGCCTCAGGTAGTTGATAAAGGCTGTGGCTCATGGGATACCAGCTAGACATAGCATGTTGGCATTTCATCAAATTAGGCCACGTCTCCTTGGGTTGAGTGACTAGATGAGATGTTCAGTGAAGGCTGTATGTCGGTAAACTAGAAAGGTCACCATTTATTCATCACTAGATACAGATGAATTTGTAGTTCCCCTTGGTATCTCATTTTGTAGACATTATATATCACCTTAGAGTGGGTGGGTCATCAGAAGCTGATGATATGCTCAGACAGATAATGTTCACATTGATAACTGGGGTTTTCATGGCAGAAGCAGAACAATCCACTCTTTAGGAAACACACTGTGATCCCTTTGGGGTAAATGCAAAGCTTGATGGCCTCCTGCCTTCAGTTGGTGTCCATATACTGGTGGAACACCTGACCTTGGGTTTGGAGAGAGATGAGAACATAAAACTGAGATTCTGTATTATTCGTATAATCGTATTTGCAATATGGGGCCAACTCTTCAGATTTATTGCTGAACAGAACTTCCATAAGTTGGCATCAGGAAAGGAAGAGTCCAGGACTCATCAGGCAAGGTAAATAATACTGGCAGCAGCTAGCTAGGATCAAGGCAAAGCCTGGGTTTTCCTGAACTTGGGTCATAGAAGTCTGACTAATAAAGACCTGGAAATAAAAGTAAATGTGGGCAACAGATAATGAAAAGCAAGTTTCTTGCCATGTCCAACTTGATGACAGAAGTTTCTTGAATTACTGATAGCTAAGGAAAGAAGAAAGGGGCTTAGAATAGGGTAAGAAGCTAGCTAAATGGCCCAGATTTGTTTTTTATAGCTGTCTGTAGCCCCTGAGACTATGATCCTAAAGCTCTGACTCAGGACCAGTCAGCTGGTCACGCTGGGCATCCTAATTTCCCTTCTTGTGGTTAAGGACTGGAGTGTGACTGGAGCCAAAGTCAGCAGATATTTGGGTGAGTGCCATTGCCAGGGAGAGCTCACCTCTGGATGATAGCGGCTTTCCTATTGCTGTAAAGGAATATTCAACCTGCGGGTACATCTCATCCATAGACAGCAATGGCTGATGAGTGTGTGCAGCAGAGGTTTTTCTGGCTTTAGGTAAGGTTTTGGTAGCCTAGTCTGCCAGCTCCTAAAGGCCTTGGGATCAAAGCTGGGGTTTTCTATGTGTTTTATGTTACAGGCTATGGGGCAAGTGAAGGGAGACTACACCTTAGAGAGGCGGGTAACAGTCCCATTTCCCCCTGGGTCCTGCCAATGTATCATTGGTTATCTCTTTCTAGGCAGGTCACAGGATATATTGCTTGGCATTGCCATATGTCCATGGTCTCTGTGGCCAGAGAAAAGGTCTCATTCTCTTCTCTGCTTCATGAAAGGGCCAGAACTCACTGCTCGCTAAATATACCCACACACACACACACACAAATGGCATGCACTGCATACCTGGAACTTAGTATCAAAATGGCTAAAAAATTAAAGGCATTTATTGGCTCAGGTAAGTTAAAAGGAAATAAGTAGAATGTACTAAACAAAGTGTATACAGTGGATCAACCATTTCACCAAACACCTATTTCATTTTGTTTATCCCCTTAACTTCCAATATTGACTTTAGCCCAAAGCTGGCAGACGTGAAATGGCTTTGAACATCTCCTGAGGCAATACGCTTTTTCATTCATATCCATCAGGAGGTGAAAATGTCTCTCCTTTTCCAGAATCCCTAGATACCATCTCCTGTTGACTCATTAGCCCAGACTGGATTATGTGCCTGTTGTTAAACCAATCATGGTAGTCTGGGAGATCAGTTTCACAAATGGGATTACGTTAATCAGGGCCTTTTATAGGTATTTAAGCCACTAAATTATTTTTGATATTTTAAATAAAGTACATAGTGATACTTAAACATAATCATCACTTTTAGAAGACTAGAATTATTCTGAATTAATAAAAAAAATCTTAGTTTCCTATTAATTCCATGAAGGACTAGGTAAAACACAAAAGACTTGCCAATCTGGTTAATGTTAAAAGTACATTGCAGATGAGGTTGGCTAAAACCCACATTTCTTGGAATTTTGAAAAATATGTTATCTTCAAATAGATGCCTGGTCTGTCCTGGATGATTTATGTGAAATCCCGCTTTGATGCAGGAGGATGGAATAGATAAAGGCTCTCACACAGATCCTTTTGTCTCTACAATACTAGAAAAATGCACAGGAAATAGTCTACATTCTTCTTACCACAAACAAGTAATAAAGTCACACACTTGAAAAATAACTTTTATACCGTTAGATGACTTGATAATATAATTGCAGAAGAAAAGTAGGGCATGAGAATCTGGAGGAAAGTGGTTTCTGATTTCTACTCTGCTACATACAAACTGTGTTACCGTGGTCAAATCATTTCACCTATCTAAGCCTATTTCCTTACCTGTAAAATGTAGATGATGCTTAGTCTCTTTCTACCTTATTAAGTTGCTATGAGAATCAAATAAGATAATATGTCTGAAAGTGCTCTCTAAACTATAAAAGGCTTTTGCATGTAAGGTACTCTTATTACTTCTATTATTTGACTGCTAAATTTGCCCAAATAAATTTATGGCCTTGGCAAAGTTGTTTAGCATTTCTTATTCTTATTTTCTGTTCTTATAAGGAATTAATCCAGATGATCTCTAATATCTCTTCTAGCTCAGTTTCGGTATCTTTTAATTATATTTTTTTTCTGTGGCTATTGAACAACACTTACACAGTGGGCAGGGTGTTAAAAGGGCATGGGTTTGCAATAACCAGCTTTGGCCAGTAATGCTGAGGATCACCTACAGCTACATCTTTGATGCAGTTTCCTGGAATTTGAGTGGTGGCAATGACAACCAATGTAGAATATTTGTTCAGTACCCTGAGTTGGTTTCTGTATATCAACTGTGTATAAGTTTGCAAGTTAGCTTGTGGACATATTTATTGAGGAAGAATGTGGACAACTCAGAGAAATGATTTCACCAAGGAATCCAATTTATTGACAATTTCAGGAACAGAACTCACGTATTTTGATCTTCATGGGACAGGATTTGCAATTATTATATTTTTAGTTTTAAAGGAATAACTAAATTGGTGAGAAAATGGCCTCCAAAGCTAATGAGGAAGGGTTGCCTTTGATGGTGGGAGATTTTGAACTATCTAGATGGATAGGAAAATGAAAGAGAAGTTCAGAAAATTAGGACCTTGAAACAGTGAAGCATTAAGTTTTTGAACTAAAGGAATGCAATTTGAGAATTTTCCCTATGTGTTCATTATAAACAGCGCTTTTATCTGTCAATATTTTCAGGCTATAAATATGAATTCCTTTGGCAGACATGATGATAACCACACCATGGCAACAATAATAGTTAACTTTCATTACACACGTACTGTGTCCTGGGTGCTAATCTAAGTGCTATACATGTATTCTTTCTTTGGATCCTAACTATAACTTTATGTTATGAGTGCTATTATTTCCTCTTTGGAGATGAGGAAACTGAGGCACAGAATGGTTAATTAACTTATACAAGATCACATACTAAGTAAGGGGCAGAGCTGCGATTCAAACCGATGTAACACTAAAATCACATTTACCCAGTTGGATATCTTTTAACATTACCACCACCAACATGAGCAATTAAGCCTCATGCTGTATTTGTTATTCTAGGTTCCATCACCTGTTAACTTATCTGATTCTCATAACAACCCTATGCAATAGATACTATCATCTTTGTCATCTTTATGTGAAAACTAAAGAGCAGAGGTCTAGCTCCAGAGTTTGTGTTCTTAGCTATTATACGATAATAATAATACAATTTTAAAATTATGAAAAAAACTTAATAGCAACAAGTACTTGAGAGATTTTTACAGGTCAGCTGCAAAATGCTTTGTGCACATTATTTTTACTATAATTATACCAGGTGCAAATAGTTTTATCCCTTATTTATAAATGACAAGACTGAGGCTTAGAAAAATTAAGAAATTTGCCCCAAATCTCAAAAATAATAATGATAGAATCCAAGACTCAGACTTTAGAGACTGACCTCAATGTCTATGATCCTATATAATTGTAACAATGTTTTGAGCCGTGCTATCATAATGCTATTTTGAACCATTTGGAGCAGGACATTATGAAATGTTGGCTCTTTATGGCCATAACATTTGTTCATTCATTCATTCAACAAGTGTTTTTTGAGCACCTACTTACTGTGCACAAAGTGATATATTTCCATGGTTTCTCAGGTGGGTTATAAAATGGTGTACAATATTTTCTTCAACAAAGGAAGCCTCTAGAAGGATGAATTGCTGGTGGCAAAGATGCTTTAACAAATGCAAAGATGGTCTGATAATGATCATTCTAGGTTTGATCTCAAAAAATAGTTAAATTAACTAATTCCATTTTAAAACAAAATATTTAAATCTATAAATAGCAGCAAAAAAATCCACAAAAATACACATCAAAACTGATGAGGATAACTTGATAAATGCCAAATTAGTCCAGAAAGAGTTTTTTCTCCCTCATTGCAATAGCAGAATCAGTGAAAATCAAATGAGATGACCTAGCACAGTGTTTTGAAAGTATGTTGAATACGTTCTCCCACTATTTTACTTGCAAAGTGAGTGCTAATTGGATAAGGTCATGGTCTTTGGGATGGAACACTTGCTGGGAGCAATGAGTGACAACAATTATGAAGTCAGTCACTTTATGGCTAGGAGGGGTCACCAGTTATCCTAGACAAAGGGCCTTTTTGTGATTAACCTTATCCTCCTTCTGTTGAATCACCTTGTATTTCCTTCTGATACTTTCTACCTGCTTGAATGCACTGGCTTTGCATTTCAAAGACCTAACGTTTTGGCAGATGTTTACACTTATTCTGTAGGAATAAGTCTGGTTGCTGTTGTGTTTCCACTGAGTTTTAAGAGCAAAAATGTATACTAATTGTGTACTAGTTGTTAATATATATTTAATAGTTTTATTAAAACCTCTGTAACTAACCAGTGCTAGCAGATATGGGGCTACCTGGCTAAACATGTAGATCTATCTGGCCTTCTCCCAATTTAAACAATGTGGCATTTCACAGTATAACACAGTACTTTCTAAATACTAGATTTTTAATACATGTTTGTTGGATTGCAATTTTTTAATTAATTTAAAATTGGCATATAATTAAGATACAGTGAAATACATGCATCTTATATATTCATTTGATGCATTCTAACAATATTTTTCAACCTTATAAACATAACACTCACTAAAAAAACAAAAAATTTCCACCACCCTGAAAATTCTCTCATGCATCTTAATTGATTCCTACCCCCATGCTGGAATTCGGTCACCACTTCTTGTCTCCGTAGATTAACTTTACCAGTCATTTGAATCCGTGTGAATGAAAACATGCAGTATGTTTTTGGGCCAGGCTTCTTTTGCTCATCTTAATATTTTTGAAATTCATTTATGTTGTTACTTGAATGTGTGCTTCACTGTTGTTTATTACTAAGAAATATTCCATTTTATAAATATAATACAATTTACCCATTGTTTTGTTGATGAACATTTTAGTTGTTGCCAGGTTTTGGCCTATTAACAGTCCAATACAGTGTTTTGTGGATCATTTTCATTTTTTCTGGATAAATACCCAGGATGGAATTCCAGGTGTGCAGGGCAAATGTGTATTTAACTTTACAAGAAACTGCCATGAAGTTCTTCCAAATGGTTGTGAGATTTTACATTACCACCAGTGTGAGAATAGTTCTAGTTGCTCTACCTCCTCATTAACATTTTGAGTTTTTACTTTCCTAAATTTTATCCATCGTAGTGAGTGTTAATTGGTACTAGATTATGGTTTTAACTTGGTGCCATATTGTGGGTTAGACCATGAGCACTGACATGTCCTTGTTGGTCATCTGCTTATCTTTTTTTTTGAAGTGGTTACATCTTTGCTTTTTATTTGGTTGTTTGTATTTTTAGTCTCAAATTGTAGGAATTTAAAAAATATATTCCAATTATATACCTTTTTAAAATATATATGTTCCAAAATTTTCCCAGTCTGGGGTTTGCCTATTCGTTTTTATAAAATGGTGTCTTTTAATAAATAGAAATTTTTATTTTTATTTTTATTTTTATCTTTATTTTTTTTGGGGGGGGGAGACAGAGTCTCTCTGTCGCCCAGGCTGGCGTGCAGTGGCGGGATCCCGGCTCACTGTAGACTCCACCTCCTGGGTTCAAGCGATTCTCCTGCCTTAGCCTCCTGAGTAGCTGGGACCACAGGCGTGTGCCACCACGCCCTGCTAATTTTTGTATTTTTAGTAGAGATGGGGTTTCACCATGTTGGCCAGGATGGTCTGGATCTCCTTACCTCGTGATCTGCTCGCCTCGGCCTCCCAAGTGCTGGGATTACAGGCGTGAGCCACAGCGCCTGGCTGAAAGTGTTATTTTTGATGAAGCCCAATTCGTCACTTTTTTTCTTTTTGTCATTGTTAAGCTTTTTCTGTCCTGTCCAAAGAATTTTTGCCTACCCCAAACTTGCAAAGACAGTCTCTTGTGTGCTGTTTCCTTTTAGAAACTTCACAGTTCTGAGTTTTTTATTTAGGTCTATGGTACATTTAGAATTATTTGTATATGGAGTGAAATAGCATTTAGGTTTATTTTTTTTTTTTCCATGCAGATATTTAGTTGTTCCAGCGCTATTTGTTAAAACAAAAAAAGTCTTTTTTCCATTAACTCAGTGCTGCGGTTAAAAAAAAAAAATCAATTTTCCTTATATATCAGGGTCTATTTATTGACTCATTTTTTTCATTGATTTGACATCCTATGCCAGTACCATATTGTTTTGATTATTTTAGTTTACAGTAAGTCTTAATATCAAGTAGTATAAGTCCTTCGACTTATTCTTTTTCAAATTGTTTAGGCTATTCTACGTCTGTTGCATTTTATATAAGGTTTATACTTAACTTTAAATTGCTTAAAAAATCCTTGCTGAAATTTTGATAGAGACTGTATTGAAGATATAGACAAATTTGGAAAGAAAGGGCATTATAACACTACTGAGTTTTATGATTCATATATATGGTATGTCTTTTCACTTATTTATGTCTTTTTCTCGACTGTGTTTTGTAATATTTTCATAGAGCTCTTGCATATTTTCATCAAATTTTTTAAAGTATATGACAGTTTTTGAAACTTCTGGAAATTTTATTTTAACATTTCATGCTCTGATTGTTCATTGCTAATGTACAGAAATAAAATTGATTTTGTATTTTGTAAACTAAGTTCACGTATCGGTTATTATTTTTTGTAGATTCTATGTACACAATCATACCCTCTGGGAATAATCTCAGTTTTACTATTTTTTCAATACTTATGTCTTTTATGTATTTATCTGTTTTTATTGTACTTGTTAAGATGTTCAATAGAATGTTGAAAAGTAGCGAGAACAGTAATGTTTAACTTGCTTCCAATTTTAGCTTTCAAGCATTAAATATGATATCAGCTATATGTTTTATATAGATGCCTTTATCAGGATGAGGGAACTACCTTTTATTTCTAACTTGATGAGAGTTTTTATCATGGACAGACACTGTCAATTTTTTTTTTTCTGTTTCTATGGAGACTTTTTTTGTCATTTGTTCTGTTAATGTGTTGAATTACATTGATAGATTTTCTAATGTTGACTGAACTTTCCATTCCTGGGATAAACTCACTTGGTAATGATATATTTTTCTTTTTATATATTTCTGGATTCTATTTGCTAAAATATTTTAAATATATTATTTGTATCCCTCTTCAGGAATGATATCGATCTGTATTTTTTTCTCTTGTAATATCTTTGTCAGATCTTGAGTTCAATATTATGCTGCCTCATGAAATTAGTTGGAAAGTAGTCCTTTCTCCTCTGCATTCTGAGATACATTTTTCGTGGGATTAGTATTATTTTTTCCTTGATTGTTTGATGAAATTAAGCATTGAAGTCTTCTGGGCCTGAAATTTTATTTGTGAGAACATTTTGTATTGCAAATTAAATAAAAAATAGGTCTTATTATTTACCTTCTGCAGTGTAACTAATTACCACAAATTTAGCAACTTAACACATATTTATTATCTTACTCTTTCTGTGAGTCAGGAATCCAGGCATGGCTTAGCTGAGTCCTCTGCTTCAAAGTCTCTCACAAGGGTGCAAGTGAGGTGTTAGTCAGGACTGGAGTCATATCTATGGCTCACCTGGGGAAAGGTTAGTTTCCAAACTCACCCTGTTATTGATGGGATCCAGTACCCTTTGGGAATATGGGACTCTTTTCCCTGCTGACTGTTGGCTGGAGGTGCCTTCCATCCCCACTTGCGTGAACATGAACACGTGAACATCTCTACAGGGCAACTTCATCAGAGCCAGCAAAGGAGAGGGTCTATAGAGAGGGTCTGCTAGCAAGAAGGAGGTTATAAATGTGTGTAACATAATCATGGGAGTGACATCCCATCACCTTTGCCTTATATTATTATTAAAGAAAATCACAGGTCCCAACTACTCTCAAGGGGAGGGAATTTCATAAAGGCATGAATAGAGGGAGGTGGGGATATACTTGTTATCTATCATGTAGATATAGTGCTACATATACTTTCTATTTATTCCTATGTCAGTTTTGGTAAGTTGTGTCTTTCAAGGACTTTTTCTACAGTGGCATGAGGTTACTCATAGTATCCCGTCATCATCTTCTAAAATATTTGTTGAGTGATATTCCATTTTTCATGTTCAATATTAGTGATTTGCATTGTCTCTCATTTTTAAAATCAGTCTTTTTGTAAATCTTTTCAAAGAACCAATGATTAACTTTGTTGTTTTCTCCCTATGGTTTATCTACTTTCTAATTCACTGATTTTTTTTTCTTATTGTATTATTGCTTCTTACTTTTAGTTTAATTTGCTCTTATTTTTCTAGCTTCTTAAAATAGAAATTTTCACAACTGCATGACTATGTGAGTATACTACTACTCACAGGGCTTTGGAAAGGGCCTATGCAATTGAGAGGCCATGAGGCTCTCTCTTCGTTAGGTTCACATTAAATCTACTTCTTATTCTATTCTATTTCATTTATTTGAAAATGTGCATTTGTTTTTATATTTTAACATCTCTGAAAATGGAATATGTCCTATAAAATATGACATCTTATAACTGTTGTCAGCCAGGGAGAAGTCATGGCATAGTCATCATTGCCTGTGGATGCATAAAGCTGGTTATGGCTGTTTATATTGTCATCATTTAAGTAATAAGATATTGTAAAATAACTACATTATGATTCAGCACTGAAACCATAAAAGAATGTATATTAAGAACAGCAAGAAAAGACAGCAACATTTAACATTAGTAAAGCAAATGTTATAGGAAGAATGATCATAATTTAATATTTTATTTCAAAGCAATAACCAATTAATTTCATTTATATTTTGCTTTTTATGTGTGTATCATAGTAATACAGAAGAAAAGCCATGTCTAAATCATAGCCAAAATGAAAACATTAAGTGATGAGAAAGTACTGAGTCATACTTTTATTGGTAGTCTTTTTCTTTTTTCTGATACATCTTATAGCTGATAGTGCTTTGATTCAATAAAATATAGGTAGCACATTTAATTCTTATATAAAATCCCAGGAAGCTGCTATTATTACTCATGTTTAGAAATTAGAAAATTGAAGCACAGGAGATGAACTTTTCCAAAGTCACATAGCTAGTAGGTGACAGGGCTAGGAGGAGAATGTAGGAGTTTTGGTCTATGCTCTTTATCACAACATTATATTGCCATGGTACATGATGGGAGTGGAGAAGCAGTTTCCTTTTTGAGATCCTCATCAATGGAAAAGTATTAGATTTTCCAGATGACT
Organism: Rhinopithecus roxellana; assembly: GCF_007565055.1. NCBI lineage: Eukaryota > Metazoa > Chordata > Mammalia > Primates > Cercopithecidae > Rhinopithecus > Rhinopithecus roxellana. Next base: position 65,756,853 of record NC_044560.1, on the reverse strand, counting down.
TTTGACCTTGTCCCTTTCCTACTTAAAACTGTTCATGAGCTCTTCACCACCCATGTATAAAGCCCAAACTTCTTAAATGCAAAGCCTTCCATCATCTAGCCTCAGCCAGATCCTGAGCCTTAGCCAACTCATGCAACACCAAACACCAGCAGCATTAACCTACTGTCTCATATTTTACCACAACCATATGTTCATACCCCGGACATTTCTGGTTTACACCCCTCATCCTGGCATAATAGTTAATTGATCCTCCTTTCCCTCTTAAGAGTGCCAGTTTGGATAATAAGGTCATCCTACCTATCATGCCTCTAGCTGTGTTTTCGTTATTCGAGGTTATTCATGTTAGCCTTTATGCAGAAAAGAGTTGACATAACACATCTAACTGCTATCTTTTGAAAGGCCTGCTTACAAGATTGTCCCTTGGCTATGATCTGAAAACTTGGATTTCAGAAGGTTTTCAGTTCCAACCATTCCTAGAACTGGTTAAGAGTGACTACACTGTGCTAAAATATGGTTTATGCTAAACACTTGTTCTCCTTCTGAGACTCGGAAATTTTGGTACATGTTAGGAAAAGATGCCTATGTGACTAGCCCCCCAGTAAAAATCCTGGAGTATCTAACAAGCTTCCCTGGTTGGCAACATTTTATGTGTCTTCACAACCCACTTTAATTAAGCAAGTCCTGTGTGACTTAGTTGAGAGTGGACTCTTAGAAGTTTGTGGTGATGGCTGGGCGCGGTGGCTCAAGCCTGTAATCCCAGCACTTTGGGAGGCTGAGACGGGCGGATCACGAGGTCAGGAGATCGAGACCATCCTGGCTAACATGGTGAAACCCCGTCTCTACTAAAAAATACAAAAAAATTAGCCGGGCGAGGTGGTGGGTGCCTGTAGTCCCAGCTACTCGGGAGGCTGAGGCAGGAGAATGGCGTGAACCCGGGAGGCGGAGCTTGCAGTGAGCTGAGATCTGGCCACAGCACTCCAGCCTGGGTGGCAGAGCGAGACTCCGTCTCAAAAAAAAAAAAAAAAAAAAAAAAAAAAAAGAAGTTTGTGGTGATTTCTCCTGGACTTTGCCTCATGTGGCTCTTCCCTTTGCTGATTTTGCTTTGTGTCCTGGCACTGTAACAAATCATAGCTGTGAATATATGGTAAGTCCTGTAAGTCCTTGTAGTAAAACATCAAATCTGGAGGTAGCCTTGGGGGTCCCCGACACATCCTCCTCTGCTTGGAATCACTTTCTATATCCTTCCCCTTCCTTCTTTGCTTGGATGACCTTTTCCTGGAAGTTGCCTCTGAATTGCTTCCCACCCCATCCTGCTGATACTCTTCCTTGGAGCTACTATCCTGGGGCTGTTTCTATTTTTACGTTTATCACCCATTTAATATGAGACTTTGTCTCATACTCCTCTAGACTGTGACTTTCTTGAGGGCTAGAGCTGTGTTATATTTGTCTTTGAATCTATATACCTGTCACATGGTAATGGTCAGTTAGTATTGAAAAAAAAAAAACACACATTGGCCAATCCAGGATCATTTTCTGACAGCCAGTGGTGTCTATATTTAAAATAACAATTAAAACATAAGTTTGAAATGTGCTTCCAGAACTTTTTTTAAGCATACCTTTGCTTATACAGTTAGTTATTAAACTGTTTCCTTATTTAATAGGCACTTAGAAAACACCTACTGTGTTTTACATGCTAAGTGGTGCTTTGAGGTCTAAAAAAGAAAGAGGAGAATTCAAGGGCTGACTTGATGTTAAGACAATTGGGATAATTAAATATATTCTTCAGCTTCATTATTCTATAAAACTGTGCCAAGGAAAATGGCTCTTCTTAATTCAATACCATGACAAGAAATAAAGTAGTCCAGAGTGATTCTTCAGGAGAAGGTGCCAGGGAATTCCAAGTACAGTATTTATCAATAACTTGCATGCTTCACTAATTTTTTTTTTAAAAAGCTTCTTTTTTATTTTATTTATTTTTTTGATTACTCATTGGCTAGAAACTTAGACTCTTATTCTGGTGTAACTCATTTCTTTATAAATTCATGAAAATGGTATTTAGATTTATTTTTTTCCTTCATTGATTTGTTTGCAAATGCCTCACTTTCCCCTCCCAGAAGTTATATAATCTGCTTGCTATTTTTAATACTGGTTTTCTGACAAAACCAATTTTAAGCTTTACGAGATATATTTTCATATCTTGGAAGTTGTCTCAATGATAACTTCGTTATGAGCTGAATGTATTATATATCATTTTAATTGTTCTTACACCTAAAAGCAATGTTAAGTTTCCTGAGATGTGATTTTTCAAGTTAAAATTAGAACCAGAAAAAGACTCCCTCCTTTTAGGGGTTGGGAGTTTTGTACAATAAGGAGTGAAAGTTGTTGGCTATTCCTGATAGCAACAGTTTCAGCTAAGCTCAGCCAACATTGTAATTACCTCTCATATTTCTCTTCAGGATATAGATGAATATGTGGGAATGGCTGGCATGGAATTCATCAATGTCTGGATCATTCCTTTTGTGAGAATTTAAACTGATTTCAGATTGTTCAAAACACCGTTTTTATATACTATCTTTTACTCATTATTAACAACCATTGTCCTATTGAGGAGAAAATAGTGCACAGGACACTGCTCTTGGCCATGTAAGGCTCACAGAACTAAGTCTATTTAGATAATGACTTAGCTCTTCTCTTAATTTTGGTCTCTACACCAATTTTTCCCGAATCATAAACAATTTAAAAATTATTATATGTGATACATGGGAATATTTTAGATTAGTAATTATTTTAATATTAACAAAAGCCTCTATTTCATAAATAGAAAGTCTGGACTTGAGGCTGAATAATTCACAAACACTTGTAAAGAAACTCTTGAGAAAATCTTTAAAAAAATTATTCAAATATTTTTGCATTGACCAAATCTTATTTATTTGTTACCAAGATAAAAAATTTATGTCTAAATCAAGTCCATCATCTATTCAACAGAGGCAAAAATCTACAGAGGTCTAAGTAATAAAATTTAGACCTCTGGCTAAATAATAAAATTGCAGTTTGGGAAGAATTGAAAGCCTCACCCTCCCAAATGCTCTTGCTCTCACTCCTCTCTCCCACTCCCTCTCTTGCTGAAATATACTATAGAATCCTTAAATTGTCTGCTTTCTAATCATAGGCTTTTTACCTCTTAAAAATGCAAAGTCAATATAGTTTTAGTAATAGTTTGCTTTTAAATTTTGAGATAGTTTAGGGTTTTTGTTCTTTCACTAGATTTATGCACTGGCCACATTTTAGTTTTATGATTCCAGCTAAAGCTATTGAAAGATGCCTAAATATTATAGTTTAGCGTAATCCTTGTTAGATTTATTCTGATACAATTTTCATCACTTCCTGTTGTGTTCATTTATAAGTCCTACCTTCAAGATGTTTACCTTTTAAAAAAGAAGCAACTTCATAAAATTCTGATATTGCAACATAAAATTACAGTTTTACATCAGAACAAGAACTAAACCAGACTTACAAATGGTGTGGTGAAGAGAATACAGCATACTAGCCGAAGGATGCCATCCCTCTGCTTCCCCACTTCTACTGTTTCTTTTCACGTTGCTGTTGCTCGGCTCAGGGAAAGAAACACCAGGAACAAAGACCTATTCTATTAGCATAGTTCCTCTTCTATAGGAAAAACAGCTAAACATGCAACATCTTGGTGTGAAAACAACTATTGGAAGAACAAAAGAATCAAAATGAGTATCTGAGTCACACTTAAAGAAATATTTTAGCAATGAAGTTCAAACTGCATTAATAATAGGATTTCTTTCTGGTCCTAAACGCTGGTGAACTAATAAAGATGATGATGATGATTATTTCTGGCCTTTACATTTCTCATTTCTTATCAGAATTCCAACCCGCTGAGGCAGATTGTGGGCACTGACAGCTCTGGGAAACTGAGCAGCATCTGAGCATACAATAATTGATTCTTGCTCTGATTGAGACAGCTTTCAATGAAAAGTTGCTGTATGAGAAAGATAACTTATTTTAAAACAGCAACCCAGATAGTCATATTTTCAAGAACACTCTGGCTTGATAATCAACATTTTCCTATGGTTATAATATATTTGTAAGTGTTGAAAAAAAAAAAAGACGGCACAGGCAAAAGACTAATGGAAATGTAAAGATACGTGTCTATTATTAGGGGAGTCAATTTATTATTTTTCACCGCTTGTTTTATTAACATCCATCTTATGTTACATGTTGCTTTAATCTCCTTTATTAGGACTAGCTGAAAGGTCCTGTCATTATTTATCGTTTCAATGCCTCAGGTTCCGTGTTTTGTTCTGAATTTTCTATGCCAACTTCTTTTGACATGAAAGTGAAATATTGTTGTTTGGGTAGATGTGTGAATGGGTCTAGGGTGGGTGTTTTATATGAAAACAATCACAGAAAATCAGTTGCGTGAACAAATTCTATCTTCAGGCAAAATAACACTTTTGCTGCAAATGATATCCCACTGTAAATGTTCTCTTATCATAGCTTTCTCTGGGCTAATGTGGTCCTTTCTCATCGCTCCCCTCCCTTTCGTGCCCCCCAACTCTAATAAAACTAGAAATACTGTTGTGCACATGGAGAAATGTGCATACTTCTCTTTTCCAGAGGCACTTTTACCAAAAAGGGAATACACCACAAACTGTTTTACCACTTTGACACAGCTTCTGTAAAGAAGAAAGAGTTAACTTCTCGGTCTGCAGCTGATCCGTGCTTAAGCAGTTCACTGGGGCATCATGGTTATAAATGTGATAGAGTATCCCAGGAGCCTTGCATGATTTTATACTATTTTTCATAAATAAGTAAAAATGCATCAGAAGGATTCCCACCTCCCAAGGAATGCACAATTAAAGAAAACAGAGAAAAACAAGACCTAGGATATGGGACTCTGGCTTCAGCCCTGTGGAGGAAAATGCGTTCGCTTTTTCTTTTTTTAGCTTTTGCTCTCCTCAGTCCTCTGATTGAGTAATGACAGTAGTTCAGTAGGAAAGCATACAGAAAGAAAATAATGCCCCAGAGCACATCAGTAGTAAAAGTAATTAGTTCATTGTTAACATCAGGGTGCTGTTAACAAGCACACAGGCCCTGCTCTCTGGCTAAGCTGCCACATATTATGATAGTCAACTCCAAAATAAAAATTATTTTGTGCAGAATGAAAGAGAATGGGGATTATAAGCTTGGGAAAGACTAAATTTGGGGACCGAGGATATTTTTCAAAAGCATAATCAGAATCCACAAATGCAGCCTTGCCTCCCAAATCTGGTCATTATATATTTAAAGCATGCATGCTTATGAGAAATGGAGAGACACCGAGAGAAAGAGAGAGCAAGAGTGAGCTAGCGGGTGCAGGAGACTGAGCAAAAACCATTATTATACACAGCACCTAGGGAACACAAGATCTAATTGGAGAATCAATAACTGAAACCCCATTTTAAATATTCTGCTCTATTAATTCTTCAGGTTAATAAAAGCTGCCCGTGTGATGATATTTTGGGATATAGATATTCAGAGTTGGATTACTTTTGACAAGAGCGTAAGGAATCTATTCAAAGCTGATTTCCCCCCCTTTTGTTCACTGAGGACCTGCAGAATCTAAGATAAAAATGGCAGTTGTCCTGAGGGCACCCTGAGGCATGTCATTAAAATCGGAATTTGATCCTCTTTTCATGGTTACTTGGGACAATCAAGCACAGGAAACCTGAAAACTCATCAGTTTTCCAAAATATGACATGCCCTTGACTTTGTCAGTTAGGCTGCCATATAGCAGCCCCGGCTATTTCAAAATCCCTTTAGATGTCACTCTGTCTTCAAGAATGCACGCTGCAGATCTTGTACGAGAGATGAGAGGCTTGATGCTTTCTCTTGGTGCCTTCGCCCAATTGAAGCACTTGCTTCTCTGTTTCCCATCAAAAAGAAATTCCATCACAGACTTCCAGTAAAAGGCCAGTAAAAGGGTGGTGTTTTTGAAGACATGAAGCAATTTACTAATTGTAATTAGTGCCAGTCTGAGAAGTGTTTTCAATCTACTTGTTCAAGCATTCTAGATAATGGGTTACTTTGGTTTTTAAAGCTGTGGTATGTGTGGTAGGTTATGAGAGCACAGAGAATCTTGGAGATAATTCATTGCCATATAAAATTCTATGGCTTGCTATTGTCCATTTGTTTTTGTTTCTTTGCTTTGTTTTTGGATTTTAATTTCAACAGATAAAGCCTTCTTCATTTTATCGTTTGAATTAGCCAAAGTCAGATACTCCACAAAACTAGAAATACAGCCAACTTGGGTTGCCAGAAAAATGAAAGGTGTATTTCATAAGGTAATCCCCAGGAACCAAAGTTCTCTTTTAACTAATAAATTCTTAAATGGATTTGTGAACCAAGGTCTATTCCCATCTCCTACCCTAAATAACACTGGTTTTTCAGGGATGAATGGTAAAGAGAGTCCCCATCCCTGAGCTCTATGTATTACCTTGAACTGAGAGACATTTGAGTATTCCGAGCAGTGAGAATAGCTTTTCATGAGGAAAGGGCAAAACTCTAACCCCAGGGCAAAGAGGAGGCTTTTCCAAGTAGGCAGCATGTGGGTTTGCTATTTTCCCATATGCTGTAAAATGAACTTTTCTTTCAATAAAAGGAAAAATAAGAAAAGAGATTTGCCTACTGAACTTTACCTGCCTACTGAAGCCGGCTGCATTTTGATAGATGTTGCCTATTGCAAGTACTGTCAGTTCAAGACTGTACTAGGGGCAGCCATGTGAATGGCCAGTGTAGACTATAGAATGCAAGTAATTCAGCATTGCTGGCAGGTCTAGGAAATCCTTGTTGTGCTTGGGTCTTATACTTGGGCTATTCCTCTCCTTACACAGAATTTTACTTAATACTGGCTGGCTAAAGGTGTTGTTTAACAACGTGAATGTTTATGAATTTAACTCATTCATTGCTATTAATCTACTACCTATTGCATAATAAAGTTCATTTCTGGCAGAGGTACGTAGTTAGAGTCATTTCCTCAAATCATATCTTTCCATGGGAATCATTTTTGAGAACTTTTGGTCACACTACAGTTTCTGTTCTCAAGTTAATAATTTGTACAACAAAAGGAGTGACTGAGTGAACAAGGTCTTGTGCAAATCTTTGATACTGTTTCTTGTTATTCACTAACATGATTGTTTCATGTGAGCTAATCAACTTGTCTTTTACTCGCTTTGTTCTATGGCTTTGTATGTGTTTTTAATCCCACCTGGGATGCATTTTATTTTCTCTCCACTTCTACTGTTTTGCTGTCTCTTGAAAATCAGCTCCTGATAAAAGCTTTCTTGATATGATTGACTTGACAAGGATCACTCATGTATCCTTCTTTTCATTTTGTTATTGGTGTGATATTATAGCTCATAGTTCATTAATGCAGAAACTTAAATATGTTGTACATTGAGGAATGTGCCCTCAAACCCAAAAGGAATACTCTGTTATAATACTTTCTATTGCCAGGTGTTAGCACTATCAACAGACTACAGTGGACCTCCTGGGTGTGTTGCTTGGTAAACTGTTCTCAAATGGGTATGCTATTGAGGCCACCATCTTCTTTTGCTTTCTGTTCTCAAGGATGCATAGTATAGCACCTAGCATAACTAAAAACAGTTCTTTTAGTTCAGCTAAGTAGCATCATGAAGTTACTATGTACAAAGCACTTGAAATAATGTAATGACTATGAAGATAGGCCAGTCTCTGGTGGTCATTTGCCTACTAGATCAGGTCTTGGAAAACTATGCAGACTGTGGGCCAGATCTGCCTGCCATTTATAAAGTTTTGTTGACACACAGCTAAGCTCATTCACTTACATATTATTTGGATAACTTTGTGCAACAACAGCAGACTTGGTAGTTTTGACAGAGACTGTATGACCCACAAGACTAAAATATTTATCTGGCCCTTTACAGAAAAAATTTGTTGACCCCAACCTAAATCTTTGTGATAGACCAGAGTAAAAAGATCATTATTGGATTAAAGTGTAGCAAGGACTAGTGTAAAATCAACCCAAATGAACTATTAATAGATAAATTACACAAATGTATAGCGTTAAGCAACTTGAAAAGGCAGGTTCTTTCTATAAATGGGAGTGGAGGTGGGGGAGCCAGAGCCTAATTACAGTTATCATTCCTCAAATCTACTCAGAACTTCACACATATCAAGAACTTTCATGTAACTGCCTGTGGGTACCCATCTCATTTATTTCTTCAACAAATACTTGTTGAAGACTTGCTATATTCCAGGTACTGATGCAAGAAATTCATTGGTAAGCCAAAATGAAAGTAGATCATTTAATCTGCGTTTCTTATAGAAGAAAACTGAGTCGGGGTAATAAGTGGCACATCCAGGACTGGAACCCCAATCGTCTGGACTTCCATTCAGTGTGTATGCTCAAGTCAATAGTCACCACCATGAGAGACAGACTGGAAAAAATTATACAAAGTCATTTCAAACATTACTTTTCTTTCCAATGGTAGAGTTATTGTTTAACGGTGTTCTATTTTTGCTCATATGTTTTCAAATGTGAGTCTAAGAGGTAGTCTAAGTGTGACACTGGTACTGATATTTACTAGCTATATGGACATAAGTTCTCTTAATTTCAATTTCCTCAGCTGTACAGTTGGGGTAAATAGTATCCAACTTTTAGCTTATGGAAGATACTTTGGTGTGAGAGTATGTGCTGAAACTAAAACACGTAGTCCTGAGCAGCGTAGAGTTTAAAATCCTGTTTTTCTAAATCCTATACTTAGAGAATCTCAGCCTGGCATCAAGTAGAGCATATTTAGATATGGATTCATATGTTCACTAACAAATATTTATGGAGAGCCCACTCTACGTAATTCAGTCTGGTGCTCTCATTTTCTATCTAGTTCGTGATGTAGCTTGCTTAACGCTGAGTCTCAGTTTTCTTCATTGTAGAAATGGAGAGAAATAATACTGGTCTAACAGAGTGGTGAGAATTAATTGACATAAACTATGTGAAGGCATCTAGTAATGTGTCTGCTTTGCACTAGGGGCTCAAGAAATGTTAGTCTTCATTCCTCTGTCAGTACCTTCTTAAATATTAAGGTCAAACCAGGGTAATATTAGTACAATACTAGGAAGCCAATGAAATTGTAAAAACATGAGAGAGAAGAGAATGGTTGTATTTCTTACTCTATCCAGGCACACGGTGAAAATGATAAAACTCTCCAAGGTGATGATGACATTGATGAAAATGACGGGAAACTCCATTGGATAAAAATCCATTAGCACATCCCATCAGAAAATCTAGTTTCTTTGCCTTAGTTTGAAATTTGAAGACAGAAGAGAGTCCATTTTATTGCCTTAGTTGCCAGGAGTAATTATACAAATTACACATAAAAATAATATTTAAGGGTCAGGTAATTGGTTTAGTGACTTGGGGGAACTGTTTTAGTAATAAAAGAAGCACTCTCTTATCTCTTCTTAATTCTGAAATCTAAACTTTCATAGTGCCAGTCTGCTTTAAAATCAGATGACACCGCTGCTAGCTGTTGTTCCAGCATTTCCAGAGAAAGTGTTGAGCACTTAATAAATTCAGGGGTGTGTTTCCAGTGATGAGAAGTGCTGTCTTGTGTTAACAGTGTCAGTGTGAGAGAGACTTGAAGGCACAAAAGACTATGTTTATGTAGGTGTTCTTTCATGTCGGGTGCTACACGTATTGCTTTTGATTAAGATGTATGATTGAGTTACTGAATATGACATTTGTTGAGAGAAGGAAGATTACCATGGGTGAATTGCAAGAGAGTAAAGAATGAGGTGGTGGATGAAGTGTGAATGAAAGGTTACATGCATTGATGTCTTGTTTATTTGATTTAGGAGTTTGAGATAGAATTAATCTATTTCATTTCTTGGCATGTTAGGAGAACTATCTTAAAAATGTGCTCTCCAATACATAATCAAAATATATCAAACTAGATGTTGGCAGGTAGCTTAAAGTCAGTTTTAGTTATACAAAAGTGTGTTGGGGGTGGGGATGAGAGTTGGGGAGGCTCTTAGAAAAGCTTAAGCAGTTTTCACATATATTATTATGCTGTTTATATCCACAGTATTCCAGTACAATAGGTAAAGCCAGATTTTTTATGAAGTTTAAATGTTTCCAATGAAAGCCCATTTTGTTATTTTTCTGAAACACTGTGAGTGCAAACCAAAACTCATCATCTCTGAACACAAAAATTAAAGAATGATATGGACTATAAACTGAAGCTGAATAATCTAATTTCACTGTTGCAGTTAATATGGTGAGAAAAACCTCAAAACCATGGACATTTAAAGGGCAGAAAATAAATGCAGTGTTTGAAGTTGAATTCTCTAAATGGCACCTGGATTTGGGCAGCTGAAAATGATGCTAACATTCACAATGAAGAACTGATATTCTCCCCAAAGTAATCATGCTCTGAATGTACAGTAGTCTTCTCCGACTATTTGCTAATTCTTCTGCTTTGCTAAAGGGTCCTGCTGGGCATATTACTGCCTCCATTTTACAGATGGAGAAAAAGGAAAGAATGAAATTCTAAACTGTATCAGTTCACGAAGTGAGTCAGTGACACAGGCAGAAAGAGAAAACTAGATCTTCTTGCTCCCAGACCAGAGCTCTAGTCATCAAACCAAATTCCTACCCTGTAGTCGATTCTAAATCCAGTTGCTGATTTGTGTCTACCGAATGGAACACAAGTGACCAAATACACCCCAGAGTTGAGATTATTAGCCCTCTTCAGTTGGTCTGGGCTGGCTTCACACTCCGGAAGGCTGGCTGCCACTGATGAGACATTTTTGCATGCCTACTTCTATTTTCTAATCAGGACCAGCCATTACAAAGCAGTCTTCCCCGCCCCAAGGCCTCTCATCTTCATTTTGTTTGAGAATATATTATAAAATGACTAAATATTTCTTACCGAGTTTTTAGAAATGCTTTAAAATTGGAGTTTATTTTTCCAACTATAAAAGCAGTATATCTTCATTTTCGAAAATATTAAGCAAAGTAGGAACAAAATAAAATTTCATAGTCCACCACCAGGAAGTATTAACTCCTGTGAAGAACAAAATAAAACAAAAGTATTAATTTCCATTTTTAACTAATTTAGATGGTTTTCTCCTGGGTTTAAAATGGAAAGCTTTTACTGTGTGTGTGTGTGTGTGTGTGTGTGTGTGTGTGTGTGTGTGCGCGCGCGCGCGCACGCGTGCACGTGTGTGTATCAGTAACTATATCATACAGCATATCAAAGAAAATCTTTCGTCCTTCCTACACTCCATTATGATTACTTTTTCTCTATTTCTCTGTCTATCTACAAGAAAATGGTATTGCTAGAAATGGAAAAGGGATCACAGTAAGTCAGATAGTGAACTTCTCTGTTGAATCCCAGGTCACAGAGACAAGTGCTATTTTTCCTTTTCTCCCACACAAGGTAATTTAAAATTGCATTCATTTTGTGATTTCTCTTGAAACGTACACAAAACCAAAGGCCTGATTGAGACTGTCTTTCAGAACAATCTGGAATTTAGCAATGCCATCCAGGCTCAAATGACTGCCTGACCCACTGGGACCCCGATCAAGTGATGTGCCAGAGGGCATGGATGGAATATGATATTAAGGCAGCCTATTGATTCTCTAGATTACCTTCTTGAGAAACTAATTATCATTTAATCTTTATAAGTGAAGATTTTTGTATTTTAAAATCTACTTTTTTTGTCACCAAGAAAAATATTAGTTTTGATGCGCAGAAGTTCCTGTCTCTGATTTTAAAGAGATATTGCTTAGTTCCCCATCTTTTATGGTATCAGTAAGTTAGTGGAAATAGTGGCGAATAAATCCCATAGAAAATAGTTAGAGAAGATCAAACATAACCTTCACTGCAGACATAGAGGTGCCTATTCTTCTTCACTAAAAAAAAAAAGAACCTGACTTGGAGATGCTCTCTTCTTTCACGGAACCAATATATTATTTTTTTCACTAATATTTACACTAAAACTGTTCTACTTAAAACACAGACCAGATTGTTTCATTAGTTTATTCCTAACCAGGTATCTTTATAAAAGCCTAAATAATACCATATGTTTGGTGACTAGAAAAAGAATATTAATAAATTATTAACTTTTAATAAATGATGTTGCTAGGAATTTTTTTAATGTAACTTCATCTTGCCGCAGTGCATTCTACCAAACTGTGTTGTTAAATTACCAATCCAACTTCGATATTTGGAGGATTATTTCCTTTTTCATATCTAAGAAAGATTCTTTGCAGTATATTTTATTTAACTTTCTTTTAAACATAAAAAATAATTTTTTTCACTTCACCTGTTTGTGACTTTGAAATTTCTGAATGTTTACATTTTATCTGCAATATCACATTACTCCAACTAGAGTTTTCATGACAGAAATAACTTAGTATCTTGGCTAGAAATGTTATGAAGAACCTTATGCTAACATGGCAATTAGGTAATGAGGGGTTTGTAAACCGAGTCAGAGCGTGTAATTCTCCTCATAGGTTGCTCTCTATCTAGATTTTATGACTTTAAGTACTTCATGATCAGTAAATAATAAATTCAATTTACCAGATAGAAGTTTTTCCACTTAGAAATACTCACTTGGAATATATATTTCTTAATTGGCATCAATGGCACATTTCCCAGGAAGCATAACAAAATGGATCATTTAATAGATGCCCAATCTCTCCATCCATCTATCTATCAGTGCGGCACATGATGTTTTGACTTTAATATGGTAATTATCTCAGGCTGACTTCAGAGCAGGAAGCTGCCTCCCACACAGCAGTGCTTAATTACTTTAGACTTCAGCTTGCCAAGTGAAAAATTGACTGTTTTTTTGCACATTGCATGGAATTGAAATGATTTCATTGTCATTTCAGTTGAAATACAGCCTGACATCAGCGTAGAATCATGGGAAAGATAATGCAAAATTTCTCTGAAATTCTAAAATGGTCTGAAAGCTGCCTTATTTTTTTTTATGAAGCTGCATTTCATTTTCAGAATGTTAATGAAGATCCATTTCATCTTGAGAGAAGCAAACCTTTAGGAATTCACTTCTGTGAATATATTCCAATGACAAATCAATAAAGGGCAGCGTTGTTAGGCAGCTACACTTGAATGTGAACTTTGACAGTTAGGGGGCAGAAGAGCCATTGGAATTGGTGTCGACATAACTAGTAGTAAAAATTGTTAGCTTGGCGTGGAACTAATAAAATAAAAGTGATAATAACTACCTCATTCAGAAAATTTAAGAAAGTGCACCTTTATGTAGAATATGCATAATAATACTTTTAAAGTGCTGGTGTGCTACATAAAGTAAACATCTGTACAGTAAAATTGTGAAATAAATCCAGAGTATCTTTGTGTTGAAACTGATCAATTTTTTTTCTTTAGATTTCAGCTGTCAATCACATGCTACTAATTGAATAATTTTTAAGATACTGATGGCAGGTTTCATGAATAAAATGTCCATATAAACGTGCTATTGGATAGAGGGAAAAGGTAAAATTATGAAGGAAGTCATCGGTATAATGGAGCAAATCACATCCAAGCTTTCACTTTGGCCAGAAGCACTCCGAAAGTAGCAGTGACACCTTTGCCATGTAAACCGCAGGGGAAAGTAATTAAATTTAACAGAAGCTGCCCTTGATTTAAAGCCACAGGGGAAGTAATTAAATTTAATATAAGCCACTATTTCTAAACAAAGATGTATGGTATTTCTATCACCAAATGCTACTTCTTTTTCTTTTTTTTTTTTTCAAATGTGCCTATAGCTTCTAGTGGTTTGCCTGTCGAAAGCAGTTCCCAAACACTAGTGGACAATATGTGACTGAATATTGTGAGCTATATTGGATAATAATCTAATGTTAGCACATCTAAGCTGCAATTCCAGATACGGCATGGTACTGCCCTGTATGGCCACCTACTCAAAACCAACATGTGGACTTAGGATGAAGATGGGAAATTTGGAGAATAAAGTAAACTTGTGATTTTTGGGTCAGTGTTGATGCATTTTTGTACATCTGCTTAAACTGTCTCCCAACTTCCACCCCGGCTGCTGCCATTGGCTTGTTGGACTGATTCAATATCTGGGCTCTGGAAGAAGCAAAGTTCTCCTTTTCTAAAATGTGCACTCTTGCCATCAGGGCTCTCCAGGTCTGACCACAGGGTTCATCATGGTTATAGTGATACATATGTAGGATGCTTACTGCAAATGGCAGTGTTTTCACCAAGCCTTGTATCCTGGCTCTGCCTGCCTGGCAGAAAGGGTGCTTTTAAAAAGTTGTGTGTCAGAATCTCCTACTTGTCGAGTCAAGCATCTTGTGAACTTTGTCCTACAAATCTCAAAGTTTTGGAAGGGCCAGCACAGCTTGAGTTGTTCCTACCAACAAAAATATTTCTTGACTATTTTGCCGAATTAGATTGAAGGTGTAGTATGGATGAAGGATGACAGAATTTGTTTTCCTTGCTTGCTGAATTTAGGATTAAGAAACCCAGAGGTGTCCTACTTACTCAGAGCGTAAGTGGTGAAGAAGCAGTGGAATGGGTGCCCAACAGAGGAGCAGTCCCAATGAAGACTAGTTGCTCAGACAGTTTCAGTCTTAATCTAACAATGTTTACAGAGGCAGAGTCATGAATAGCCCAACTCTGGCTAGACGACTTGAGTTTGCATCTGGTACAGCCATTCCTAGCTGTATGACATTGGCAAGTTACTTTCCTTCATCATAGTTTCAGCACATGTAAAGTGGGGATACTAATAGTATCTGCCACACAGCGCTGTAGCAAGGATCAAGTCGTTTACACATGTGTAAATGCCTGGAACAGCACCTGCTGCATAATAAACACTGTCTAAATGTTAAGGCTTATTATATACAATATATGTTGAAGTTCATTGACGAGTGACAGTAGCAGTTCCACATCATACCCAGGGCCATAGAAGAATATCCCCTATGGGTTTATTTGAATTGCACACTCCAAACTACATTGTGAATGTGGATCCTTGCGTATTATTTTTAAGTGAAAGCTATGCAGCCACAGTCCCTATTGCTTAGAGAGGAGTGGTGGTCCTCTAGTTGGAAAGTTGGGGTGGGGATCTAGAGGGCAGGGGTGTTGAGGGGATGGAATAGAAGGTAAAGCTAGCAAGGAGTATAGTGGTGAGAGGTATAGGTCAGTATATTGTGCTAAATCCCCAGCAAAAGCCCAAATCATGCCTCTACTGCAGTTTGGATTATGCCAGTTTTCCTGGCTAGCCTAGAACTGGCACCATGATGAGTGAAATCAGTTGCTAGAGCCCTTTCAGGACTGGACGTGTAGTCACGATATATTTGTCAGTTGTGTATTTTCCTGTCAACTAGTTGTTGGGTGGAAAACCACCAAAAAAGAATTTTTCTTTGTCAGATAAACTTTTCACAACAGAAGAGTGTAGTGATGGCTTCTGAAATAAATCTAGTGGCACTGGGGAGTTTACAAATACTAGCATATTAATATACAGCTAAAATAATAATAAAAAAACACCATGCTGCTAAAGATGTTTAGTATTATCAGCTCACTGCAGGAGTTTATTAGAAACTCCTGCTTTCTTTTATTAAAATTTCAATTGGCTTGGTGAATGAGATCCTATGTTAGTGTCATAAAGCGAGAAGGCAGAAGGAGAGGATATTGGCATTTAAGTGCAGATTTCATTTTAAAAACACTTCACGTTATAAAAGAAGATTGCATATTGTAAATATTACGTATAATGTTAGTGGTGTTAAAAGCAGTGTTAGTAATTTTTAAAAATTCATCAAATTGTCTTTGTTTATGATGATATCTAGTAGATTTTGTATTTCTGTAGTAAAGCAAAGTTTCAAATTTATCCCAAGATGTTTTTAGCTATAAGCAGCAGACATGGTTTGTAAAAAGTTTTCATAAAATGATGCATAAGTGTAATTTAATGGGAATCCTCTTTGGCAGTAGCATATGACGATTGCTTACTTTTATCATTATCCTATATTTTCACTCTGTATTTTGGAAGCTTTTGTTAAACTAACTTGTTTTAGCAAGGCAGCTGGACAGATTACAAACCTTAATTTACTGTTGAATGTTTGGGTTGGTGTTACAATAAATTACATGGAGCACCTTCTGAGGTAAGCCCAAGATTTTCTTTCGTGGTATTAAATGATCGCTGCTTCTTTACCTGGTGAAGCACTGAGAAGATGGCGGCATGCAAAGCTCTAAGGTGCAACAGCTGGGGAGCCAAGCTGAAACCTCTCTTCCCTGTCTCAGCATCTGGAGTCTTCATGGAAGTGAGAAGTTTGCAGGTTTGCAGCTGCAGCCCTTTCATGACAAGTTCGGTAAATTTTACACATGGTTGCTTGCTTAGAAAACATTTTCCAGATTTAACATGTTTACAGCATTGACATTTGAAGCTGAAGCCCCTTCCTTCTTGATGAGAGCAGAGAGCACTCACAGACTGCATTCTAACTTTATGGGGTTGGAAAACTGGGAATGGGTCATTTACAGTTTTCAAACACATCAAAATGTACTTTGATCTCTAGTCCAAGTTTCTTTAAATGCAATGAGTAATAATAATAAATTAGCCCAACTTAGCTATTTTTCCCTTAAATATGGTCATTTTTAATGTAATCATTTTATTGCATTCTAAAATTTAACCAACATATTTAATCCATCTTATTCAAAGTATATATTTTCTGAGAAGGAACATTAACTCAGGAAATTAAGTAGAGGAGAGACCTGTGTGTGTGTGTGTGTGTGTGTGTGTGTGTTTGTGTGTGCATATTTTTATATTTTCAGCTGCAACACATTCTGTGAGAATAAGAATTAATAATAAAGGTGGCATTTATCTTGACACATATTTTCCAGTTGAAATCTCTCATTTTATCTATAAATCTCTAGGTGCACTGAATGTTGTCAAAGCAATGTATGGAGCATTTTGGCAATAAGATAAATTCAAAACAAAGACACTGTGTTCTTGGATTTTCCAGTGCTTAAATTAAAATCCCTAATTTAAAATTTTAGATTAATTTTGCATTAATACTATCAGTTCTGTTTAACATTGATTTAGATCATATTGAAATAAGGTGAGAAATCATCACCTTGTGTTGATACAATCTTTTGTGGGGAACCATAAATGTCCAGTTGGCTGTCTAAATGCCCTTTGGTTTCTAAGAGGCATGTAAAAGGCATTCATATAATGTGATACATTTTACCATGCTCATCTCCACAAGTGCAAGCCCTGTTGCTTTAAACTGGATTTACTGGAATCCAGATGCACAATCCTGAGAATTTTCTTTAACAATAGTCACATTTGTTGAATACAATATTTCTTCTTCACGATTTAAGATAAACTATGGCACATACCATATGAAAAAGCCATTTATAGAATAGACTTTAGATTATGATTTTTAAATACAAAACAACAGCCACCTCTGTCCCTCCAGCAAAACAAAACAAAATACCGTACCGTTGTGGCAAAAAAAATGCATTTGGTAGGTATCAATATTGTGCATATAATTTGAAAAAAGAGATGACAGTTTGTTCTTTTTCATACTGTTTACTTTGCCTTTTCCCCCATCCCATAAATAAATGCTAGATATTTGCTCTAAGTAATGTTGAACTCAGCTCAGGAGTGACTTCTACGAGCAGCCAAATGGTTTGTATCGATTTTGATTTTTACATTTGTGGAAAGATATTTTAGCAAATCTTTTGGAAAGAATAAAATACTCCAAAATCAAATTCATTTGTGATTAATTGCAGAGTCAAACATTTTAATTTTAGCCAGGAGAAAGATGAGAACAAATGAAGAAATATGAAGATCCGTAATGAAAAGCAGTAAAATAATCTAAGTGAATCATTTTATTAAAATGGTTGTTTCACTATAAATAAGGAACCATAAAAAATACAATTTGTATATTCTGTTACAAAAAGCCTCACTGTAGGCAGCCAACTACTAAAATTTTATATGAAAAAAAAAAATGCTCCCCTAAGGAAATGTATGTATCTGTTGTTTCTTTTTAACAAAGATTGAGATGCTTATAAAGAATTTAGCAAAGACTTCTAAAAATAAAACCTTTTCTGCCATCCTCACCCCCTCCACACACACTGGATATGTGAGAGCTCGTTTTTTGTTTTTTGTGGTTTTTTTTCCTATTCACGCTGAATTGTCTGATTCCAATTTAAATTGCTAGTCAGTGTTTCACAGCTTTGCATAGCACTTTCTAACCCTTTCCTCTTGGGTATCTCTATTTGAAATGAAGCTTTACTGTCTCATACACCCGAAACAAACAAGTGTACCTACTTGATGGTTTAATTGTAACTGGCTAAGCTCAAAAAAATGAGCAGCAAATTCAGGAAAAAATGTGTGGGACATAACCAGCCGACAAAACTAAAACCCTCAGCAGAGATGCTAATGATATTTTATTATTTGAAACAGCTGCTGTGTAGCCTCACTTTGTTTTATTTTCTACAGATTTTTCCTAAATAACTTCATGCTTGTGTGGTATATCCTTTCATGCTTTCCCTGGTGACCAAAGCTCTCATGCCATTTACCTTGCTGCAGGTAATTTGGGGGAAATACCACAGACTTGTATCATTACAGAGTCTGCATAGTTGTTTGGCTGCTAATTGATTCTCAAAGGAAACAGACTGATGCTGTCACTATAATGTGATGTTAAAAATTCTTCCATTTAAGCATGCTTATTTTAGCAAAATTAAAACTGCTAGCTGAATGGATATTTGACTGAAAAAGCTTTTACAGAAAAGGTGATAATAAATATTGTCTTTATGAGTCAAAAAAAATCAGGACTGAGGTGCTTTTTTTTTTTTTACTTTTTAAATTTTTACTGTGGTTTTAGCTGTTAGCTACTTAATACATATATTATGATAAAAATTAAATCTGGGTACTTTTAATCCATGGTTCAAGAGGATTCATGCCCTGTAATCAGAATCTCAGAGGACAGTGTAATAACTACTTGTTTTAAAAATGGTTTCACGCTTCCTAAGTCTTTACCGGGTAACCCTGTTTTTAATGTCAGTGTTGTCATAAATGCTGGGACATAATAAACTTCCACATAGACATGTCCTTACTTTAAAAACAGAGCATGGTGTCGATTCTTTAAAGGTACATTATTCCTGTGAATGGGTTTATCAGCAGTACAACAACATTACAAGACAAGCTAAGCCATAAAACGGATTAAGTGGCACTGTATAATACTGATTAAGTAACAGAGCAATGCATGCAGTTGTGAGAGTAACTAGTGCTGCCAAGTCTTCTGAAACAACACGGTCATAAAAGTTTACTTTCCTTGCAGACCCAACTTTTTCCTCTGGGATCTTCTCTAACAATATTCAAACATCAGCTCTTCTACAGTCACTAAATTCTGCCTGCATTAAAAACCGTCTTCAACAACAAAAGCCAATTTTAGGTCTTCCTGTTGTAATAATGCTTCTGTGATATGTGGACTAACCTCTGTTTAATTCTGCCTCTGCCACGTATCAGCTGAGTACGATTCTCAACCTTTTCAGTTTCCTTATCTGTAAAATGGGGGTCATGAGACTTAAAATGTTGTTTTGCAGGTCAAAATGGACAATGCATAAGGTGCTTAATATACACCTAGCATATTTCAAGCACTACAGATACTAATTCTTGTTAAGGAAGATAATTGTATGTCATTTTCCCTCCAATGATAAATATGTTTTGAGAAATAGACCTGCTATTGTTCCTATAGTGATATCCTTATTATTTTATTCTTATGACAACACCCCAAGAATATTCTAAAATATTCTAAAAAGAATACGTTTGGAGTGTTGTCATAAGAATAAAACAATAAGGATGTGGCAAATACCCCCAGAATATGTATAATGCTGTGCCCTAGAAAAGGGGCCCTGCAAATGGTCACTGATTTAGATTACATGAAATTTAATATAGGCACAAAAAAGATTTCAGATACATGCACCTTTAAAATGCTTTTTATAAATGACTTGAATTATTTGCCCAAAGGATATGTTTAATGTAAGAATATTCCAAAACTGAAGTTACCTCACTGAAGATTCTTCACCTGTCAGCTTACAAGAAAAGTTCATCCAGTTCAATTTTTATGTGAGAGATTAGTTTTAGGAGATAATTTCACTGATATCAGTTGAAATGCTTTTCATATGGGCCATGGAGTGTTATAAATTCTAACTTAATAAAAGGCGAAGGAAAAAAATGCCTGTAGATTTCACACATGGAATCCATTCCACGTTGTTTTTGCTAGTTTTTCCAAGACCCCGAGGGGATCCAACAGCACTAGGTTATATTGAGTACAATTAGAACCATAACGCAGAAGCAAGTAAATTAAGGCAGATGTTGATATTTCAAAACGAATCTGCTTTTCTTACATTTGGACACAATTCACGAGATGCATTGAGAAGTACTGTGATTACTGACAACGTCCCCTCTTCAATATATCAAGACTGTTTACAGCAAACAGAAAAAAGCATCCATTAATGCAACTCCAAAATCTTACCCTAAACAATGTTATTCTATTATATGGTAAGTGTTGTAATTATGTAACTGCACCCACAATTGGAGCCCTAGATTTTAAATGTTTAAATTTAATTCTGCATGTCGCCTTTCTGAGTTATGCTGCAGACAGATGTGAGCCTGAATGGGGGGCAGCGGCACTGGAGTTGGGACCAACAGGGTAGATGGCGTGAGGATCGTTGAGCACTGCTTTGTTATTAGACATCAGTGTGTGCTGTCAATGGCTTAGTGAAGCTGCTTGTGGTTTGGGAGGGGCTTCTCTGGCTAAGCAGGACAGAAGCCAAAGGAAAGAAGGAACCAAAGTGGGAGTGAACAAGAGGTGTGGAGGGGTCAGGGTGGTCAGTGGTAGTCTGCAGAGAAGGAAGGTGCCTTTTAGGAGGAAGCAAGCCCATGGAATGTGACTTCAACTGGGAATAGAAGCCGGAGCCTTGGAGCAGATTCAGGGAAAACTACTCTCCAGTTTTCTGTCTAAACAGCATAGCAGTAGAGTGAGCCAACCCCAGAGGATTTCTGCAGCCAAAGAAACTCTGAGTTGGGGGGAGTATATTTTATTTTTGTTTGTTATCACAACACAGACTATACATTTTAAAACCTGTTTGAGTAATTTCCCTGCAGAAGAAATCTGACCCTATTCCCACAGCCTCCCTCCTCTCAAAGTGCTAAGTGTGCCACAAAGCATTTGGAAGGCTTCCTTCAAAGTTCCAGGTCGTCCGGCCACTCCTACCACTGCAGGTCTCTCTTGGTCCTGCTGATACTGGAGCTTATGTATGAGGGCTGTTGAGGGGTGGGTGGGCAGGGCGGTAGCTGCCAGGGCCTGCCCCCCACCCTGGAAGATTTGTGGCAGGTGGAGGGGGAGGGGGATAAAATGACCATGTGCAGACAACCTATTTAAGCAACTGTTTGTTATACAATAAAAATTACTCGGTGGCTCTGAGCATGAACTCTCCAAGGGAGGGTGCTGTGGGAGGCAGTTGGAGACTTTGTTTTAATCAAATGAGCAAGCAGGAGCTTAGTGCTTTGTTGTGAGAGGGGATGGCTTTGTGGCGGCCTTTCTTGCTGCCTCCTGGCTTCATTTGCTTGTCAGGCAACAGTGTGGCCCCTGGGGGACTCCCCTAGATGAGGCAGTTGCAAACGAGAAAATCTGTAGAATTGGGAAGGGGTAAGTGTAACCCTGAATCTATAGGGAGGGAGCTGGGCAGAACAATTTTGTGAAGCACCTTCCAAACACACAGGTAAAAGTTACTCCTTTCAGTTATACACATTTTCATAAGAACAGGAGCAAATAAGATTCATGCCATGTCCTAAGACACCCTAACGTACACTGAGTCTAAGCTGTAGTAACTGACAGAAGGAGTGATTTCCAGAGCCAAGGGCCCTGAGAACTGAGTCTCATGAGCCTCTAGAGGGGAGAACCAGGGGCCAGTGGCAGCAGAGCTCCCCAGCTGAACTCAGCCACCAGGGAGCCTCTGGATTGCTGCACAGGGGACACGGCAGCTCCAGGAGACAATCTTTGAAATTCCACCAGCATCCTTATGTGTCTGCATACTGCATGAGAATGTTGATGTCACACACTCTGATCCTCATCCCTAGTTCCAGGCCCCCATAGCCTGAAATGATTTTTAATGTATGCTATTTGCTTATTTCAAAGAAAAGGGTCAATCATGGAGTGAGAGGAAGGGAAAGAGAGTCTGGAGCATTTGAGCATAAAAGTGAGGTCAGATAAAACCATAGCATTGTAGAGCTTTTATATAAGCTGTATTTCTCTATGGGTTTTTACACCAAACAAAAGACAAACAGTTCGTCTACCCATTTGGCCATGGGAATTGCAGGGAGCACAGTTCTGGCAGCCAAGCTGGGCTATGGAGAAGCTAAGTTCTCTATCATGCCTAGGGCTGCCATTTGGGGCTGCCCACCAGCTTGTCAATCTCAGTGCATGTAAAGCTAGTGATTAGAGGACGTAGTCTTCGTAGCTCATCTCTTTGAAGCTGATTCTCCACTCAGAGAATCTCCCTGCTGTAGAGAGACTGGAGTCTTCTGCAGGTTCCCCCTGCAAGCTGTTCATCCTGCTTTGTATTATTTCTTGGCGTTTGTATGTACCCTGCTTGCATCTGATGTATATTTATTCTCAAGGACCGAGAGCCTCAGCAGGCAGCTGAAGATTAAGTGGGTGAACAGCACAGCCGCACTGGGGAAGATTCATTATTGGTACATTTCTAGGTTATTTGACATGGGAGAGTTTCAGCAGTTTATGTGGTGAGGAGAAGGCAAAGTGACAATGTGGGAACCTCTTCTGATGTGCAAAAATGTGCAGCCGACACAGGATTGCCATTTATTAAATCATAAATGTGATGCCAGATTTTTTTCCAGAGAACAGCAGGGAAGATAAATACTTGAGGCACGGGCCAGTGTCCTAGAACTAGCCCTGGGTCCTGTCCCTTACTCAAGCCACCTCCAAGGGACTCTGTTTCTCTGGATGAGCTTTAGCTCTCTTAGCAGCAACATGATGAAGCAGAGTTACTAATACGACTCTTTTGAATATGAAAAATAGAGAGAAAACCCTTTTTAATATTTGTTTTTATGGCTGCAAACGTGATTACATAGAGGAAAATCAATCCCAATGGAACACAATGGATAATACAAAGTAATTGATTGGCCTTTATCATTTTCCATTATGATATTAAAATAACACCATAATTTCAAGCGGCAGCCACTGATACATAAAGGAAAACCGTAGATGATTATGTCTAAGGGTAATCAGGTCAGGGAAGTGTGAAGGTAAGATAAATAAGGTAAATACAAAAATGAAAAAAGGCTTAAAAGAAGCGAAAGGGAGTTGGTGGCAAAGAAGCTACATAATAGAAGGGAGATCTGATGTTTGGAATATCGTTAAGCAGTAAGCCACAAGAGACAGTCTAGTGCAGCTGTGTGATTGCAGTATGTCTCGGTTGGTGTCCCAAGCCATGGGGGCAAAAGCTGAGTGACTTTAACTTCTTCTCAGGAAGTGCAATAATCCTTTCAGAGTACAATGCTTGCAGCCCTACTGCCATCAGGCTATGCAATTTAGAAAATGAAATAGGGGAAGCATTTAGCTCTTCGTATTTCCCAGGCACTAATGCCACCAACATGGCATCATAAGCAGCCACAAAAGAAGATAGAAAACCTTCATTTACAGCCAACTTTTCAAACTGCTGGCAACCAGTGTGGCTTTTGCAGACCTGGGATGCCATGGTTTGTGTCCTATTCGCAAGCAGTTGATGCGAACCCCTTGATAAAAATTGCATCAATACAATGCCTGGATACATTAATCTATGTTATTCCCTATTATATATTTTCATACAGGTTTATTTTCTCTCTTTAAACATGCATTCATGCTGTTCCTATTTATACCATTTTATGTAAAAATAGGATCAAATTTTAATTCCTACCAATTTTTTTCTTCTTTGGAAATGCTTCATATTAAAAATATATATATGTGCTTTGTGTCTGATAATAAATAAATATGTGTAGGAGCCAGTTAATTAAAAATATACAATTGTTTTGGTTTCTGCATCACTACATAACATGCTTCTAATTTAGACTTCTTAACACGATGTCGCACATGTGTTAAGCAAACATTGCAAATAACCCTGTTGTGGCCGGAAGTCAGCATTCACACTTAAAACATAGTAGAAAAATGTCATGCCCACCAGAGTGATCATGCTCTTTAGATTAGCAGTAATCAGGAATATAGGTTAAGGTGGCGGAATAAATCACTGTGTGGGTTGAAAGTGTTAGTGGACTGGTTAGCTGTGATACCCTCAAGAGGTGTGGGAAGTAGTTGCTCACTTCACAGAAGGACTCCAGATGTTATAGAATTTGTTTCTGACTTTCTGAAATTCTGGATTGCACTAATTTATTCATTCATTTGTTTATTTGTTCCAGGAACACTAAGTTCCTATTATGGATGAGTCCAGAACTGAGGTTACAGAGGTGGTCTCAAGAGGCACTGTATTAGTAAATGTCCTCCAGAGAAACAGAACCAATGGGATATATCTATCGCTGTCTGTCTGTCTGTCTAACTATTATCTATCTATCTATCTATCTATCTATCTATCTATCTATCTATCATCCATCAAAAGTGATCCATTTGTTTGACTTATGGAATTGGCTCACTTAATCATGGAGGTCAAGAATTCCCACTATCTGCCATCTGCAAGCTGGAGAACCAGGTAAACCAATGATGTAAGTCCTGGTCCAAGTCCAGAGGCCCAAGAACCAGGGGCATAGATGCTGAGGTAGAAGAGGGACGTCTGAGCCCAAATGGGAAACAAATTTGTCCTCCCTCTGCCTTTTTGTTCTGTCAGGACCCTCAGTGGTCTAGATGATGCCTGACTACATTGGTGAAGGCAGATCTTCTTTATTCAATCTACTGATTCAAATGCTCATCTATCCCAGAAACACCCTCACAGAGATACCCAGAAATGATGTTTTACCAGCCCCCTGGGCATTCCTTAGCCCAGTCAAGTTGACACATAAAATTAACCATCATAGGTACACAGGCTAATGGGGAGGACTGGTGCATATAAACAGGTATTTTAAAAAGGTCCTAGATGATATGACACAAGTGCTAAGAAACACACAGAGAAGAGATATCACGAAACAGCTTCCCAGAGACAAGTATAGATGGAAAAGTCTGCTTTTCTATGCAGATAGAATAGATGAGAAAGGGCATTTTAGATAGCACAATCCTTCCACAAATTATCCAAGAGACACAAAGAGCTACTGTGTTGGGAACCAGAGGGAAGGCCAGAATGGTTCATGTTCCGGGTATAGGGCATGGAGTGGTGGGAGATGACAAGATTGCAGGTGAAGCCCAGTGTATAAGGGCCTTGTCTGCCGTGGAAGAGAGTTGCCCCTATGGGAAATGGGAAGCCTGCAGAGGTGTTTAAGAAAAGATACAGTCTGGCAGGGTTGTTTGGGGGTGATAGCACTTTGGTATACAATAGAAAATAGGACTGCGGAAAAGAGGGGCCATTACACAAATTGATCCACTGTTCCGGTTGAAGCTTAATGCACCAAATGTGGTTAGAGTGGAGAGAACACACCAAGACAGTCGTACATTGTATAGCAAATGCTCTTGGCAGCAAGTCACAGAACACTGGCTTAAGCAATATTGAAACTTATGTAACAAGAAGTGATGGCTCTGTGTGGGCTATGCCAGGGTTCCAGCTCCACTTGTCAGCCAATCTCTTAGCTATGCCTCTTCATGTGTTGGCTGCCTCCTCTGACTGATGGCGATATGGCTGTAGCAGTTCTGGCAGTCCCAATCTAGACATACAATGGCCAGAGGAAGAGGGACCATCTCTCTCTCTTTTTTTTTTTTTTTTTTTTTAATCAGGAGTGAGAGATCCTTTCCCAGAAATTTTCAGCATGCCTCCTATCATTGGCCATATTAGGTCAAATGACCATTTCTAAACACTTGACATTATTTTACAACAAACTTTGGGAGGTTAACTACCATGTGTGTTCTGCCTTCCTCTAAATGCCTTCCTCTAAATATCTTCTCTTTTGATCTTGCATTTGCTCCCACTGAAAAGATAACTTCTAGCTAGTTCTGTAATAGGCAATGGACTCTTCCACATTATCCAGTGTACAAGTACTGCTACACTTCCCTATCAATGTAGGCGTATCCATGAAGATTGGGGGGATGTCTTCTACACTCACTGTTCATGACTCCCTTCTGTTTCTTCCTGCTGTTGGATGGAAATCCTGGTGTTTACACAGATCCAGAAGATATGAGGAGGACCTGATCCCCAGTCCACGGCACCTCACTCTTGTTGTCCTTGCCCAGGCCTGTAAAGTCTTCTCAGATGTGATTTAAGATTCCCACAACCCTCTCAGAATCTGCACATCTCATCTCATTCACAGGCCCTGGGGATTCAAGTTCTTCCCACTATAGATCCGGGTCTGTTATCCTTGCCCAGGCCTGTAAAGTCTTCTCAGATGTGATTTAAGATTCCCACAACCCTCTCAGAATCTGCACATCTCATCCCATTCACAGGCCCTGGGGATTCAAGTTCTTCCCACTATAGATCCCGGCCTTTCTATACAAATCCAGATAAATTCAGCTTAATTGTTTCAGTGGGTGCGCATAGGCCTGATTAGTGATTGTCTGCTTGGGTTCGTTTCTACCTGGCAACTTCCCTCCAGATCTTGAAAACCCAAATGCCTGGTCACCTCGGCAGGGGAGACAGAAGATGTGCAGGTGGAGAGTTTATTCAGTTCTTCCTGATGAGTGCATTGCCAGCCAAGTATTCAAATCAGTGACTCATTTGTCCATTCTATAGGATCGAGTGTTCTTTAATGTCCTGATACACCGTGCATCAGTGCATTGAAGAAAGAAGCAGCTATGCTGGGCTGGCCTGAGTCTTAATTGGTCTCTTAGAGGAAGTCCGGCTTTGGGGGGATCCCCAATCCCACAGATCTGATATCCTCTTCTATTACCGTTGCTCCTCAATCCCCAAGACACCACCATTTCCTGAGTTTACTGATTGGAGGTGCTTCAGAGGGGAAACGATCAGATTGATCAATTCACAACAAGTAAGAAAAACTAACAATTCTGATTAAGATGATATTCACATCAGAGCTATTTGACATTTTAAAAAGTTATCTTCCAACTCAGATAGATCAACTTCTAATGGTGGAATTTCAGGCAATATAGAGGAATATATCTATTGGCAGAGTTGCAGGTGTTATTATATGCTCTAATAGAATCTTCTATACATATTTATTGTAGAATATTATATTTTAATTGTCTGCTGAAGGGTTTTTTTTCCCCATAAAACTGTGACTTTCTTGAGGCCAAGACCATGCCTCATTTATTGTCCTGTCTTCAGCCCCTAGCACAATTCCTATCACAGAGAAGTTTAATGTTTTTTGATGGTTGCTTAAAGCATCTCTTTGCAATTAAACTGTTACATGGTTCTGGGGGAATCAAAGAGAAAATTAAGAAATCACTTTTTCTTTTTCTGTCTTCTAAATAATCCATAATTTCCTAACTTTTCACTGCATTTATATTTCATAAATCTCTATTGCACAGTTTGGAACTTTTTAATTGCCCTACAATTCCCTTAAAATGAAATGTCCCCTTCTAGGCCTTGTTATCTAGATTTTTTTTGACCAGTTAAGAAGTTCCCATATTTGACGTATTCAGTGTGAAGTATGAAGACATAACTTGCCTCTTACCTCCTTTGGATGTTCATATGTGTTTCGTAGATATTTCGTCTCAGGTGAAATTTCTCTGATTTTCCTGTGAAAAACTCCTATTTCAGTCTGAGCCTGGGGCTGAAGTTTAACCTTTGAGAGGCTCATTCCCTTTGAGCTGGAATCTGATTGTAAATATGTGCAGGGTCTGCAGATAATTCTCACTCATTCTTTAGCAGAGGTGGCACTATTGCAAGGTGAGCTAGCAATAAGGCCTCACACACTGAAATGTTCTGGCTTATCTGAAAAAATGTCCCGCAGTTGATCATTTCACGTTATAATGAATCGCTGCTATGTTGTCTTCCCGGTATCTTTTTCTGTCAGCAATTGTCCTTTCCAACCTGTTGAAGATGTTGGTTATAAACAGATGTCTCCCCTGCCATGATGGCGGGCATGTGACTCAATCTGGACGACTAGGGCACCCCCTCTCTGCTCTTGTGATAGTTCATAGATGATCACATGACTCAAATTTAGCCCATTAGAGGCATCTTCAGGAGTTTCGCAGAATTTGTTAGTAAAGAAGCCCTGACTTCTCTCTGTCATAACTAACTCTAACATACGTTTTGAGTTGAGTTGTTGGGGATTATTTTTGCCATAATGTGCAAAGAGAAAGCAGAATCAAGAGATAAATGAAGGAAGGGAGGGAGGAAAGGAGAGAGAGAGGAGGAGCACCAATGCAGTGTTTGAAGACCTGGACCCACCCATATCTGATAATTTAATAAATTCTCTTTGATTCAGTTTAAGCTAATTTGAGTTAGGTTTCCGTAAGTGACATCAAAAAAGACTCCAGGTAAACAAACATGTTCCCAGTTTATGTGCACAAGTACAAATTATATGAGCTTTACAAGATAAAGGTGTATATATTTTTAAGCATTTTAAAATTGCATTTTGAAACCTGTCATCTGAATCCATTGAACTGGGTATTATCAAATATTAACTTTGAACACACTATTAAAAAAAAACTAGTACATGCTTTGTTAGCATGACATCACTATAAGAGCAATTTCTACAGCCTACACTTACATGAATGTGCAACTGATTCAGGATCCAATGACTTCTAGGGAATTCAACTAAATAGCTGTTAGTAACTAATTTTATATGTATCTGAGAAACATTGGGA
Organism: Rhinopithecus roxellana; assembly: GCF_007565055.1. Lineage (NCBI taxonomy): Eukaryota > Metazoa > Chordata > Mammalia > Primates > Cercopithecidae > Rhinopithecus > Rhinopithecus roxellana. The sequence continues at coordinate 65,727,902 of NC_044560.1, read as the reverse complement.
AAGTAAACAAACTGGTTGTGGACTAAAGTTAAGATTATACTCAGCATAAAAATAAGAGAAGAGAGAGACTATGACAAGAGCAGAAAGTTTGAGTCAAGTTACATGGAAAACAAAGTAGCTGATTTCCTCAGGTATGTACAGGCATTGGTAGCCTTAGGATCATTCCTATTCTTCAGGTCGCAGCTTCAATACCACTTCCTCTAAGAAATTCTTCATCATGGCACTCAGTACTTCCTTCTCAGCTAGCCGTTACTATACCACATTTGAATTGCAGATTTACTTTCTGGCTCCCCAAACAGATAATGAGCATTTTTGAGTGCAAGGACTGTCTTCTTCTTTGCTACGTCTCTCTTATTTAGCTCAGTGCTCTGCATCTGGCACATTCACAAGGCATATTGAGCAAAGGGACATGTCAGTGATGTCTCAAGGTTGGCCACGCAGAGGACCCGTGCTGTGGGAGCTTTCCCCTCTGGGTCCAAACCTGGAGGATACTGTTCTTTCTTGATCACCCACCATCCTCTTTAGGTTGATTATTATGCTATGTTATTTATTATGTTTAATACTTAGGTGCCTCCAACAGAGTCCAAGGCTCAGCAGAAATGTGATCATGCAGTGGAAACTGTATGCAGATTTATCTGACCTTGGTTTCTCTCCTCCCTACATTTTGTACATGTTACACTGCTAATAACGTACTGTTAGACTTGGTTTCCAGGGCACAAGAGGAAAAAAAAAAGTATTCTAAATTTACCAAGAATGGTTTTAGGTATTTCAGGCTTGATGTAATTTAGTCCTAATTACTGTAAGAATACTATTTCATTTTATAGTTGATCAAATTAGACAGAAGGCAACTTCCTCTAAAATAGCTTGTAGTGAGGCAAAATTTGAATCCAGATCTGCCTAACTTTCCAAATCTAGGTTTTTTGCACAATTCTATTTAGAAGGATAACTTCAACCTAGGATATTCAGATCACATTTTGAATAAATCGATTTATTTCTAATTATATATTCCTTGACCAAAAAGCAATGTATTTTAAAGTGAATTCAATTACACTCCTCTTTCAATTGTCAGCAATAACAAAAACTGTGGGAAGAGCAGATTACCAGCAAATTTTATATGGATAAAACTCATAAATAATATGTGAGTAATTAAGATTTGCCATCAGACTGTATCCTTGGCTATAAAAAGAAACTGGTTATAAGTGAGGTGTGATGAGTACCATGTTAGGTCAATTTACTCCTCCAGAGTTTATGACAAATAATTATTTAGCAGATGGAATTTTCTGAAGGAAATTTCATTTACTCGACTTCCTCTTTATGTGCTCAATTTCTTCCTAAGATTGAGTCTACTTAAAAATAACTTCTGGGATACTATCTGGGAGAGAAACACAGACTTACTTTATTCCAGAGGGAAAACAAAAGATTGCCTAAACATCAGCTTAATCCATAGACTGTAGTAGAGGTAGTATGTCAGTTCTCCATGAGGAAGTCTGGGGAGAGCAGAATAAATACTCTGTGTGGAAAACCCAGAAGGGACCTCTGTCGTGTAGTCTAAATTATGAGGTGTTCTCAGGAAACATGTATTTTATCCCAGGCTGAGGCCAGCTGGGGTTAGAAAGGCAGTCTCCAATGATTTGACATTTCCCTGATACCTCCTGGAGGAAATACTCAGGTTCCTAGAGGGGAGTGTGCTCTGGGCTGACAACTCATGTCTATTTTCAAGGCACCATTACCTATGGCAGGTGATGAAATACTCTGTAAGTTTTGACATTGTGAAGGGTGGAATAATTCAAAAGGGTCTTGTCCTCATAGGCTGAGAAGGCTGTCTTCCCTGTGAGTCTTTACAGGCCTCTACTTCATGCGTACACATGTATAGACATAGAAAACTATGCACATGCATGCACACATGCTCTCTCACACACAGAGACACACTGCTGATTTTTTAACTTTGTACTTTTTTAAAAGGCTTTTATTTTGGTGCTTTGTAATAGGGATAAAATTTTGAAAATACTATGCTATGTATTTTATTACTCCTTAAATCTTATTCTCTTGAAACTTTTTACCTCTAAGACTGAGTATGAATCATATGACCCCTGGGAAGGCATGGACTGAGGGATACACCACCCACAGCAAAGAAATCAAAACTGTTGTTACTATGGATGGAATGTTTGTGTTCCTCCAAAATTCATTCTGTTGAAACTCTGATCCCCAGTGTGATGCCCTTTGGAGATGGGATTTTTGGAAGGTAATTAGGACATGAGGGTGGGGTCCTCATGAAAGGATTAGTGCCCTCCTAGGGAGAGATGGAAAGGAGCCTCCTTCCATTCTATTTCTCTGTCTTTGCCATGTGGATTACAATGAGAAGAGAGTCATCTGCAAAACCTAGGAAGAGGCTCTCACTAGGAACTGAAATGGCTGGCACTTTGATCTTGGACTTTCCAGCCTGCAGAACCATGAGAAACAAATGTTTGCTGTCTAAGCCACCCAATGTATGGTAATTTCTTATGTCAGCCTCAGCTGATTAAGACAATGCAAGGGAAGCCCTAGTTATGAAGGAAGAGAAAATAGAAAGATTGTGCCTTCTGTCATGCGTGATGGTAGAAAGAGAAAAGGAAGATGTAAGGAAATGACATGTTCTGAGTTCTAATCTAGAAAAAAATTTGGAAGGTTACCAAATGGAGGTCACAGACCTCAGTGCAGCTTCCAGTTTGAGTAGTAAGACCCAATTTTGGAGTCATTCACCAAGGGAGATGGCCTGGTTCCCCAAGAACTTTGTTAATTACAGCTGTTCATTTCAAAGGTGAACACAGTAGGATGTCCAGCTAGGATACCCTCAAAGCCTAGACCAGTCAGTCTATCATAGACACCTGCCTAGGTACCAGCAGGAGACCAAGGGCCTCTCCATCCCCAATCATGAAGACTGTAACTTAAACATCATTTGGTGAAAGAAGAGGAGAAAGGAGAAACAGTTCCATTAGGGAGTGAACTTTGAGTTGACTAAAAAATTATCCCAAAGAGGCGGTGTAACCCAGAGGAGCCGAAACATCATTCATAGGCAAATTTAAAGTTAAAGCCTGTTGCTCCCCACCCTCTTTACTCCCATCAGCCACCCAGCAGGGTGGAAGCTTGTGAGAAAGATTTTATCACTTGTAGAAAATAAAAAAGCTCCCCTTTCTCTGCACATCTGGTGTGTTAATTGTGACCCTACCAACATAAGTAATACCTGCAGCACAGTTTTGGAATCCCTGCTGGGACAAATGTCATTTTCTGGGTCTGTCATTTTCTGGGCCCAGGAAAAGAATCACTAGGTAAAACTTAATGCAACTGGAAGTCTTTGCTTCTTTAACTTCAACAGCCTTCCAAGTTTGGTTGGTGCTTGTTCAAAGAATGAAAAATGCCTTTTGGCCTATGTTTCCCTGTGCAGCTAAAGATCCTAATTGTGCCATTACAAGCTGATACATAAATCTGTGCCAAGTGTCTCATAATATTATATCTGCAAATGAGATCTTGAAGGTATTGTTCTCCCTTTCACCTGATGACAGAACAGAATGCTTCATTTAAAAATGGCAAAGAAGGATGATTGAGTTCAATTCAGCCTGAGATTTGGGTTTGTATATTTTAGGGCAAATGAACTCAGAAGACAGAACAGTTTCAAATGCATCAGGAAAACAGGCTGAAACATCTGGAAAAATCCCTTTGAGATTGAAAGCATATGATGCACAACAAAGCCAACAACGAAGTCTCAATCTTAGTGCTTTTACTATTTCTTGATTGCAGTGGAGAAGCAGAGTTGCCAGCCATCTATGGATCCTAACAAAATTGGTCCTTGTAATACTCGGTATTATTTGCCAGGATGTTGAAAAACCTCTCAACAGTGAGAAAATAAGATGCTAAATATCTAATATACTCTTTACAAATTTAGGGGAGTCAGAAAAAAAAGTAACTGAAGCATCCAGGAGAATTGGATTACGAGTTAGTAGATTTCATCCAAATCTCACTTTTATTTGTGGCTTTTTTTTCCCTGACAGAATATCGACTAGAGTTAATAAGAAGCCTTTGTATTTGTTAGCATATTTATTCCAAGTAGCTCAAAGGCTCCACAGACAGACATTCTTTTATTATTTCTTGCAATATCTCTGTAAGGTTTTTGGCAACAGAATAGGTATTATCCTTGTTAAACCTGGTACAGAAAAAGTATCTATTTTCAAATGTAATTTACGAAGAGCACCTCTCAGACGGAAATCTAAATTGCTGTTAAGAAATTCTCTTTCGGGAATGTTTTTCTCCTCTTTCCTCTTTAATTTAAAGTATGAAGCTGTCAATTCTGTCATTAGTCATCGCAGAAACTTTTTCCCATTCAGACCAAGGTCAAAAGTCTCCCGCTGTTAGTCTATCCATGAAAGTGCTTGAACATACACAGCCACATGTCATGCATATTTATGTTGCACAGGTATTAGAGTAAACATAAGAGGGATGAATTATTAAGGGCAAAGTAGGACTGATGAAATGCTGTTAGTTTGGATAGTTGACTGATTTGTTCTTTTATGGGCTTACATGAAGCTGTTGAACGCAAAGGAAACAAACCTGATCTTGCTGTTAAACTAACTCCTTAAGAATGATAAGTGTTAGGGGTTGAGAATGGGGAAAATGATAAATACACATTGCTATAGTTTGAATGCGTCCCCTAAAATTAATGTATTGAAAACTTAATCCCCAGTGCAACACTGTTGAGAGGTGAGACTTTTAAGAGGTGATTAAGTCATGAGGGTTCTGCCCTCATGAATGGATTAATGCCATTTTTGTGAGAGTGGGTTAGTCATGGCAGGAGTGGGTTTCTCATAAAAGGATGTTTGGCCCCCTCCCCTCTCCCTACCTTCTTGTCTTTTCACCTTCTACCATACAATGAAGCAGCAAGAAGGTCTGGACCAGATGTGAGCCCCCAAACCTTGGACTTCCAAGCCTCCAGAACTGTAAGAAATAAATCTCTGCTGTTTGTAAATTTCCCAGTCTCAGGTATTCTGTTATAGTAGTACACAATAGACTAAGACATGCATATATACATATGTACACAAAGAAAAAGAAATAACCAATTGTGTCTGTGTGTGTGTATATGAATTTGAAATGTTCATTTCACAGGTGAACATAGTAGGATGTCCAGCCAGGGCACCCTCAAAGCCTAGACCAGTTAACCTATCATGGACACCTGCCTAGGTACCAGCAGGAGACCCATGGCCTCTCCATGCTCACATCATGAGGGCTGTACACACTCAAATACATATGCATACACACACATACACAATTGAGTTATTTCAAGAAATGCACACAAACCTCTACTTATTCATCAGGGTGTGTAGGCCCCTTGAACGATGCCATGTGGGGGCTTCCATCAGCCCTTGGTTCTCTTGTCGATCTTTAGTTGCATTGGACTTTTTAAACTCAAGAATTAGTATCTATTTCCAAAGCCACTTTACACTCAGTTATCAGAGCCTCTGTCTGGAATGAAGGTCTGTTTTCCGATCTTTGGCTCTGACGTAGATAGTGAAATATTATTGCAGCTCTCAGGTGGGTTTTTAGAGACAGTCCTTCTTCCATGTTAAATAAGCCCAATTGTCTGGTGTTTAAGGGGCATCATGCTTTACAAAGCCTGAAGTCAGTTCTTTATTGGAGACTAAGATTGTGGTAAACAAGCCCCAGAAGATTTCAAGGGAAAATGCGTCCAGTCTATTTATCTGTTAAACCTGTTCTGCCTTTTTATGTTGGGACTCCTCTCTGATTTCTTCAGGTTGGCTGAGCAAGGAGATTGCTGAGTGCTCCAGTCTCCTGTAGCAGTTTGTTTTAATTGGTGCAAAGAAATGCAGAGCTGTAAAGGTACAGCTAGAGGTGTTTTTCCCTATTCCTTTTTGAAGGAGTTCTGTGGATGAGGTACTGAAATGAAACTGTGGGCTGGAAAGATGTGGGGATGAGAAGGGTAGATGACCAAGAGTCAGTTAAAAGGCAGGGTCTGGAATATATCTGAAGATCTGCATTTTGTGGTGAGGAAGAGAAGGCCAGATTCCAATATCCAGGGCTGCTAGAGTCCTGCTTGGGATGTTATCTCTTGGTTATTTCTTTTTCTGTGGTTGAAGAGGTTGAAAGTTACCAAAAGGGAAACAAAAATCTCAAACTGAAACATACCACCAAAGTCTTGATGTAGAAAAATCTTTACTGTTCGTTTTGCTCAAAGGGAATAAAAATCCTCTCTTTAAAAGAATTATTATTGTCTGAAAAGAGCAGAGAGATCCTCCCACTGTGCTCTTTAGCTAAATGACAATGACGACCAGTAACTTATTGCCCAACGTGTTTGGATTATTGTGATTATTTTTCGTACTTCCTGACCTAAAACATCCAGCATGGTAGAACTCTGTACCCATCAAATAGCCACATTTTACAAAGTTACATTTAAATAGAAGATTGTTACATGGACCAGGTAGTGCTTATCATTTAAAAAATAATTATTTCTTCCCTATTGCTTATAACAACTACTTTAAAACTCAAAAATGAAATCTATTTCCTCACTTCAATTTTCTTTCCTCCATCAGCTCTGCATACACTGGGGGGCTTCCGGTGACTGCTGGGATGCTGGCATTGATCTTTTCTTTCCCTGGGGGCAAAAACTGACCTTGGATTTTTTTATCCTTTAGGGGAAAATACCACACCTTTTACAGATAACCGGGTTTTCTTTTCTTTCTTCGGATTTGGGTTATTTTGTGTTATCAAACAGTCTTGGGCTGGCTTAACAGTCATTTATCTATCCATTTATATATTTATATACTTAAGTATTTATCTAATCATTCATGAATATTTTGATGCCTCACATGTGCTGGATATTGTGCAAGGTGTGTGACATGGTGAATTGACTAAAGCAGATGCTACATGTGCTTTCCCAGAACTTTAGATCTATCATGTTTCATTAAGTTGAGGAGAAAATTATACTATTTATTGTATAGAGGGTTGTCATTTCCATAAAAAATGATAAGAATATTTTTGCCAAAGAAGATAGCTGGTACAAGGAGCTTACCTTTGGATTCATTAATCTTGACAGTAATCTACTAATTACTTTGTTCAGTTCTTCACTCTGTGATAGGCTTTTAGAGATATTAGATCAATTCTGAAAGGTAGGAAAAAAAAAAGGAAATCATGGCATATTTGGATTTTCAGAAGTTATGTGGAAGGTTAGGAATTAATATGGTATATTAATTCCTCAGTAATTTTACCTGATTAGTAAAGAGAGTATCAATCATGTTATTATATGCGTTCTCTTAGAACTGGATAGCAAACAACATCTTAGACCTGCATAGGAAAGTACCACCTTAGATCTGAATAGGAGAGTGTCATCTTAGACTGAATAGGACAATTCATAAGCATTGAGGGAAAATTAAGTGTTGTTAATTAAAATGCACACTGATGCATTTTAATATCTGACTTCCTCAAACACATTTGAATCTCCCATATCAAATCAGAGCCAAGTAGAGGGCTCTGGTATCGGTGGTAGTCTTAGCTTCTTATGTGTGAGATTTGGTGAGTACAGGTTGACTTAGGTCTGTGGTTTCACCAAATGCAAATTTTCTCTTGGAGTCTGAGCTGTAGACAAGAGGAAGTTTCCATTGCCAAGAGAGTGGGGAGCAAAAGGAGGCCAATTTTTGACCTCTCATTTTAAAGCCACTCACCTCTGTTTTACGGTTTTTTCAACACTGCCTGAAAGCAGGAAACTTTCAAAGTCCAGGTGAAGCAAGAGAATGCTACTTTTCCAGGGACTAGGGTAGCTTTCATTAAAACTGGGTATTATTTTAAAATAATTTATTTTGAATTTGAACCAAAAAGAAGTGAAAGAGGAAGAAAAAAGAGTAGAGCAATTGATGATCTCCCTAATGGCAGAAAGATCAATTAATTTACAATGAGAAAAAGAAAGAACTGTATTACAGATTTACAAAATGTTCATTATCTATGGACTTTGGCTATGACCCGTCATCAGCCTAATATCCAAGGCAGAGATCTGACAGTTCCAACCCTGAATTACGGGACCCGTTGATAAATTAAAAATCATTTTAAAATTTAATATTAAAATTGATAATTGCTCTGTGGGAAATAGATTTCTCTGAACTTACACCCTTTTCCTGCACTGCTGAGCAAATGCAAAGCGATAAACTGCCCATTTGTCACAATGATAGATAGACAAATCCTACTTTTACCCTTGTTCCTCAGTACTCATACATTTCAATTAAGGAGAATAAGTGCTACCATTTGTAATATGTATTCATATTGTCTTATCTAGTTCTTCAGGGCTTAAAGAATTCTCCTTAGAAATAGAATAAATGTTCCCCAATACACTCCATATCACTACTGGGTTGTATTACTCAACCCTTCGAGGAACATGGCAGGGGGGCTAGAGAGTTCTTGGCTATTATCAGTATCTTGAAGATGTGATGTATAAAGTAGTATCTGGAAATAATTGCTAATCTTCTAAATTGATGGAACAGTTAGTTCTATCATGTTAGTCCTGCTGAATTCTCCTCTACTTTGCTAATGTTGGTTTACACTTCAAGTTTTTAGTGCAATTGTCACTTGAGGTATATCAGATTACTTTTTGCTGTTATTCACTTACTCCCCTTGGCTATGGAACTTTGCAGAGAACCAGAGTAGGTGGGGTAGACTTCCCATCTCATTGATGTTAAGCTTGGTTATATGACTTGCGTAAAGCCATTGAAATATTAGGGGATATTATGTGAATAAAGACCTTAAATGTTCTTGTGAAATGGTATTTGAACACTTGGGCTCCTCTGCTCATTATGAGGAGGGCAAATCCTAGGTATTTGTTGCTCCTTCAGCCTGGGCCACAGAATGAGATACACAGAGTGAACATGCACCTGACCTGAAACCTGTAGCCAAGTCCAACCAACCTAGATTCCAAAGCAGAACTTCCCCCAACAGCCCACAGACCTGTGAAGGAAATAAGAAATGCTCACTGTTGAAAGATACTATGTTTTGGGATAGTTTAGGGCCGGTTAATTATGGAGTATTAATTGCAATGATAGCTTCCTAACATATCATTCCCTAAGGAAAACTTCTCTTCGCCTCAAGACTATGACTCACTGTAAGCATTTATTACAATGATAACAAATCTATATCTTGCTCACCACTCTATCTCCAGTGCATGGTATATAGTAAATTCTCAAGTGTGTGTTGAATAAATAAATGAAGAGCTTCTCAGGTCTACTTCCTATTTCGCACCATGTCCAACTGTCTTGGTTCAGTTCTGTGGCCATAGATAACATTCTTAGTAAGCCATATTGAAAAATATGTGACTTTGTTTTCAGTTGTGTCTATTCTCAAGTGTTTACAGTCCTGAAAAGGACATAACACAGATTAATCAGTGCTGTGAAAAATAAATGTTTGGAGAGCACAAAATTTGGGAACTGAACTCAGGCTGACAATGACGTCATTAGGGGATGGGAGATTTAGAATATCTCAATAGACATCCAGGGCAAGAAATATTTGAGTCATTTTAGAGATGTTGATGCCAAACTTTGAAATTAATGACAATAGTTAAGCATTTGTGCCAAGTACTTTATCTGTTGTCTTATTTGAGATAGATGTTTTTATTATCTCCATTTTAAAACTGTGGAAAATGAGGCTCAGAGAAAGCAAGTAATTTGCCTAAGTTCACAGAGCTAGTAAGTGTTGAAGACAGGGCTTATATCCCGGGCTGCTTGACTTCGAAGTCAGCTTGTAACACTAACCAAAAAATACCAACATTATAGTCACTGAGTCCTGAGCCCCTGGATCCCGGATGCTGTCTCCCTAGATTTCTGATTTTATTTTCCTAGGTTTGATCATTGTCTCCTATACTCTTCCTTCCCTTTTTCTGAAACAAATCCATTCATAACTATAGTTGCGGGTAGGGAAGGAGGTGTTCTTTCTCTGTGCTATAGAGAAAAGAGAGTATGCAGGAAGGGGGCCACTAATTAGCTGGTCCCAGCCCTTCACTAAGCTAGCATGGTTTCTTTATTTTTAAGGCTTCAAGGCAGGGGCCAGGCTGGGCAAAGAACAATGAGTAAGTCATGGAGGTGATGCTTTTAATGATACATCCGCTAATGAAATGGCACTCCATGGGTTCACGTATTAGTAACTTAGCTCAAACAGCCATGTCCTACTGTAAGCTTGCCATTGACAACCCAGTGTGACCTCAGAATTGTCAGCTCCACCTGCAAAAGAGCAAATGTAGCAGAAAATACAGAAGCAGCAGCATAATTTGGAGTGGAAAGATTTGCAACAACAGGGAAAACTCTCAAATCTCTGTATTTCCAGTTTGCTGTGGAATTATGCCAGAAGTGTAGCTATTTGAAGAACAGGCTAACCTTGCAGTATTTTGGTTTGCATCTGATTTGTAAACAATAGGATGAGTTGATTGAATGTTTTCGGAGGCTGGATGACAGTGTTGGTTCTGGAGGAGTGACTAGCACAACTCCATTCTCAACTAATTATATAGCATAGATCTTCTTTATTTTTTCCAGGGCATTTGGGATTTTTAACTTTATGTTCAGAAAATGATTTATGGGGGAAAATACTTCTGTACAGATCTTGTTTGACAGTTGGGGGATCATGAGTGATATATGGAAGTGAAAGTTTATGATACTTCCCACTTATGTAACCTTATTTATTCAAATAACTCAATGCCCTTTAAATCAATGATTGAATTTAATCACTTAATATACCTCTGTAAAACGTGAGGTGTGTATTGACTCTTCATTTTGTAGTTGCTTAGACAGGGCTGTGATGATTTGAACTGTTTTTCTTGAGAGATGAGCCAAATCTTACACTCATGCTTTGCATCCCTGATTAAAGCCTGCTCCTTAAATGTGCACTAATAAATGAAATTTTACTTTTTCATGCCTATTTACATTCTCATTAACAATTCATGATTCCTATGCATTTGGTATTTTCTTTATGCAAAGCTAAAAAACAATAGTTTTTTTTTTTTTTTTTTTTTTTTTTATTTCTGAGCTCTGATTGTAAAACTAGAGATTTTCCAAGGTAAAATGAATTCCTAGGAATCTTATAGTGTGAAAGCTATAAGGTTTTTATTTTCACTGGTTAACAAACCATGTTTATTAGTGGTAAAATTATGGAAAGGGCAATGCATCTGAAACCGAATCAGCAGCTCGGGTCAGAAAAGCATTCCAGATGTCAGAAATATGTTTGAAAACTGTTGGAGTAGATCCCTTTTTCGTATTGTCCTCTCAGAGTCTCTTTTTATAACTTTTGAGGTCCATGTGTCCTTCTACATAACTCTATCAGCTTCTCATTTTGCTTCCTTGTGACTTCTGAGTAATCAGCTCATTTCTCTCAGACTCGGAAACAGCCCCACGCACCACCAGCTTCCTGCCTTTGGCTATCTAGTCACGAAGTCAAGAAGTAATGAAAATGGGTTTCATTAAACAGGAATCCTACTTATTTTCTCAAACCACTATGCTAATAATCTCCCTTCTCAATATAAAGGCTTAAACACATACCAATATAAGTAGGTTTTTTTTCAGCTATTTTTTTCTAAAGAAGATTATTTCCTGAGGATAAAAATACCCCTCTTCACAATCCCAGACTTTGTTGTTAGAAATGAAGATCTGAAGTACATAGAACTCTTTTTTTTTTTTTTTTGCTCCCAAGGTGAATGGAGCTTGAAACTCCTATCTTTTTAGTCATTCAGTTTTGAAAATGACCACAGAAGAGATAGGAAGAGCTAAAACATTTCCTCACTAGAGCATGAATTTTGCAGGCCTTTATGAATAAATCAAGATGAGTATTAGAATACAGATAGATATACTTTGTAGGCATATGAATATGGGTAGTAGAAATATAGCTTTTTTCCCCCTAGAACAATGGAAACACGCATCAGGATGTACATAGTTTAATATTGAAGGAATACAAGTCTATGGAAACTCTAATGGACATTGTGTCTTCCTTAAAGAAAGCCATGCACAGCAGACTGTCACCCTTCTTTCCTGACAGGCTGCTATTGCAGACACTATCTTGATTGGGGTTGAAGTTATTCAGCTTCTGTCCTCTATCTAATGCCTGTAGTTTCTAGTTGAGTATCTAACTTCCTATTTGTCTAGAGGCCTGTTTTGAAATCATCCTTCTTGGTAGTTATCCTGACATTCTGCATCACAGCCTCAATCTTCCCTTTTTTTTTTTTTTTTTTTTTTTTTTTCCCTTTTCCCTGTCATGAAGTTTGTGATCATCAGCAAGAAGTCAATTTTGACTCTTTTCACTCTCTGGAGCTTTTAGAGCTCTTTGCAAATACAAGGAGCATGACCCTGGAAATTTCTTTTCCCCCAGAAAAGGAAAAAGCTTCACTTGTCAATCAGTCATTCTGAGCTTATGTGCTCACAAAGGAACTCAGAGCAGCCCCCATCTAAATCCATCAAGGTGGGGGAAGGGAGCAGAGGAGAGGGGACTCAAGTTACTGAATAACTGCGATCAGCTTTAAAGTCTAGCTTCAGTTAATTCTTACAATGCCTTTCATACTACTCAAACAGAGCACAGATACACAAAAGAATGAAAGAACACTAACTCCTTTGTTAGAGGACAAGTTTGAGGAGCAAGGCATTCTGGTTAACAGAATTTCCAGTTAATCGGTTGTTAACTTGTTATGGAGAGAATTTGCCTAGGGCAGGGTTTTTCGTGAAGAGTAGAGAAAGATAAATGTTTCTTTTCAGATGTGCACAGTTCACTGATTCACCCCACACTACCTTGTGTCTTTCTTCTGGTTCTTACATTTGTTTTATTTTGTAGTGTGTTGTCCATATGTTTCTCTCACCCAGGAGGTTATAAACAACTTTAGAGGAGAAGTGTTTTTCCATTTTTGTAGAATCTGTAGAAAAGATTTCACATTGTCAATGTTCATTAATTATCTGCTGACTTGAATGGGTGTTGCCTCTCTAATATGTTTTTAGATACATACTGTTTGACCAACAACGAACAGCCACTATGTATGTTAATGCCTCATATACAAAAAAGGAGTCCTGAAAAATGTGAGGTGAATGTGTACTTTGATGACTTTTATAAAACTTAAAAGCTTAAGTAAAAACTTAAAACCTTAAAAGAAGTTCTTTTCCTTAGAACTTCAAATGGTCACAAAGTAATACCCAAAGTCCTGAAAGGTCAGACACACACACACACACACACACACACATCTGTTTGAAATACATTCTACTAGAAAAGAGAAAACATAAAAATGAATCCTAGAACAATGAAACCACTTGAAACCACTAGAAATATGATTAAGGAGACTGAAAGTGATTCAATAACAATTATTCATTCAACACCTCCTAGCTTCACAATCTGGAGCTCCACTTGTCAATCAGTCATTCTGAGCTTACATTCTCACAAAGTCCCTATAGCAGGTACTTTGAGGCTACAAAAATTAGGAAGCTAAAAATTGAGCCTCGACTTTGCTTCATTGCACTCTTTTAGGTCCTTAAGATACATTAGTTAACAACAAAATGTATTCCTGCTCCTTGCCCTCATAGAGCTAGAAGGGAGAGCCCAACAATTAACAATTAACATAATTAGTAAATTATATGGTGCTTAGAAGGGGACAACCATAGACAAAGAAGAAATAGAGCAGGGTAGGCCGGGCGCGGTGGCTCACGCCTGTAATCCCAGCACTTTGGGAGGCCGAGACGGGCGGATCACGAGGTCAGGAGATGGAGACCATCCTGGCTAACACGGTGAAACCCCGTCTCTACTAAAAAATACAAAAAAAAAAACTAGCCGGGCGAGGTGGCGGGCGCCTGTAGTCCCAGCTACTCGGGAGGCTGAGGCAGGAGAATGGCGTAAACCCGGGAGGCAGAGCTTGCAGTGAGCTGAGATCTGGCCACTGCACTCCAGCCTGGGCGACAGAGCGAGACTCCATCTCAAAAAAAAAAAAAAAAAAAAAAAAAAAAAAAAAAAAAAAAGAAATAGAGCAGGGTAAGTTGAAAGTGGCTGAGTAGCCAAGTTAAATCGTGTGATTAAGGTAGGCTTCATTGAAAGGGTACTATTTGAACTGGGACTTAAAAGGGGTGAGGGAGTTAGGCAAGCAGATATCCAAGGAAGAGCATTCCAGGCAGAGCAAGCAATGAGTGTGAAGGGAGAGCATAAGCCTGGCAATGTGGAGGGACAGCCGGCAGACCAGTGCAGCTGGGACATAACCATTAGGGAGAACAGGAGGAGACCATGTCAGAAGGAGAGTTTTGAAGGGACAGATAAACAGGTGAGTCAATTAGGGATTCATGGCACAATTTTTAGCAGAAAAATGGGACACAATCAGATGTATATTTTAAAAGGTGTGTTCATCTGCTGTGCTAAGATGTGAGGGTAGAAGCAGAGAGGCTAGTTCAGAGGTGTCTCTACAATCCAGGTGAGACATGGTGATGCCTGATTACTTGTCTGTCTCCCTCACTAGAGTGCAAATTCCCTTAGGGAGGACAAATCTTGTCCAAGGTGTCCTTTCTAACACAGGTTCTACCACCAAGTAGGTGCTCAATAAATAAATGTTTATTTGCTGAGTATATGTAACTTCAGTGTATCACAGAAAATGACTAAAATTTCCCCCTAAAGGTTAGAATATAAAGCTATAGACATGGGGAGGAGGGTGAAATCATCTGTAACTTATAAGTTTTGTCATGGGAGAAATATTTCAATGGGATTAGAAGGACTGACAGTGATGATAATGATGGCAATTGTAGTAAAAATGATAGCAGCTACCATTATTGAGGAGATACTATATTCCAGGTTCTTTGCTAAATGCTCCACATGTGTCATCAGTTGCAAAGACAAGAGACAGGAATCCTCAGCACAGGATATAAGGAAGCAATGTTCTGAGTTTGAATAGGAGGTATTTCGTTGTGTTGAAAACCTGATGCAGAATATGTAATGAGAAATAAAGTTGGAAAGTTAGGTTGAGGCTGGATCGTTGAAGACCTTAAATTTATACATCACACAAATGTGTTGGATATTATTCAAATTTTGAAGTTTGTTTGTTTATTTAGCAGAGGCGTGATAGGTTTAAAGCTGAACCTGGAGAAGATTAGTATAACTCTTAGATTACGTCTGGATCATTTAACTAGAGAAAAAACTAGACGAACAGTTGTTTCTAAGGTCAAAATTACAGTTTTATCATTTGGAAGCACTGATGTGGAAAACAGAAAAATGACGAACCCTCATATTTGTATGAGCCCGTGCATTTTACAGAGCCTTTGCATAAGTATCAGCCCACTTGATCATCACAGCAACCCTGCTAGGTGGCATTGTTATCACACTTTACAAATTGAGATGATTTATGCAAAAGAGATCAGTTGCAATCTGGCCTGTAGTAGGTACTCAAGAAATGTTGGCTAAAGTCAAAAAATAAGGAAGCACAAGCTTAGGAAGCCTAAGCATATTGCTCAAGGTCATATAGCTGAAAATAAATGACAGGGCCAAGACTTAAAGTCAGTTTGTCTGAGTGTGAGTCTAATTCTCTTTGTTCGTATCCCAACACCAGAGAGCCTCACAAGTTCTTGAAAAATGACAGGTGAAGAAATCAAGCATAATACCTATTAGCTAACCTAACACAAACTCCCCGTGTAGAAAATATTGGTTCACATTTAGTAAAAAATTTTATTTTGTCTTAAGGGATTCTGACATACACATATGCATATATATTTACATGTGTATTATATATAGACATATGCTTCTATGTTATTCCATATATGCACATATATATGAATGTTTATGTGTGTTTGCTGGGCTGCCATAACAGAAAACCATAGACTGGGGGACTTAAACAACAGATATTTCTTTCCTTTTTTTTTTTTCTTTTTGAGACAGGGCCTTACTCTGTCATGCAGGCTGGAGGGCAGTGCTGAGATCATGGCTCACAGTAGCCTCTACCCTGTGGTCTCAGGTGATCCTCCCACCTCAGCCTCCTAGGTAGCTGGGACTACAGGCACACACCACCACACCTGGCTAATTTTTTGTATTTTTTGTAGAGACAGGGTCTCACCATGTTGCCTAGGTTGGACTTGAACTTCTGGGCTCAAGCTATCTACCCACCTCGGCCTCCCAAAGCGTTGGAATTACAGGTGTGAACCACTATACCCAGCCCAGAAATTTATGTTCTGACAGTTCTGGAGGCTGGAATTCCAAAAGCAAGGTGTTGGCAGATTTAGTTTTTTCTGAAGCTTCTTTCTTTGGCTTGTAGATAGCTGCCTTCTTGCTGTGTCTTCACAGGGTCTTTCCTCTCTGTGTATGGATCCCTGCTGTCTGTGTATCCAAATTTTCTCTTTTCTTTTGTTTTTTGTTTTTTTTGTTTGTTTATTTTTGTTTTTTTGAGACGGAGTCTTGCTCTGTCACCCAGGCTAGAGTGCAATGGTGTGATCTTGGCTCGCTGCAACCTCTGCCTCCCAGGTTCAAGTGATTCTCCTGCCTCAGCCTCCCGAGTAGCTGGGATTACAGGCATGTGCCACTATGTCCAGCTAATTTTTGTATTTTGCTAGAAACCAGGTTTCACCATGTTGGCCAGGCTGGTTTCAAACTCCTGACCTCAGGTGATCTGCCCACCTCAGCTTCCCAAAGTGCTGGGATTACAGGTGTGAGCCACCACACCTGGCCCAAATTTTCTCTTTTTATAAGGATACCAGTCGTATCGAGTTAGAGTTCACCTTAAGGGCATCATTTAACTTAATCACCTCTTTATGGACCCTATCCCCATGTCTGGTCACATTCTGAGGTTCTGGGAATTAGGTGTCAACATAAGAATTTTGGATGATGTAATTTAGCCCATAACGTGTACACACAAATTTATTATTATTGTTATTTTGATTCACAAGCCTTTTAGAAATTGTTTGCACATCCAATTTCCTTCAACTTTCCCAAATGTGGTATTTGTTCATTAAATATTTCTTTGGAAAAACTAAGGCCCCCACACAATGACATAAGGCATGGATGCAGCATGGTATGCCAGTGGTCATGGCATGGGCTTTGGACCCGCCCCCCTCCCCCATAACCTTAGAAAACCAATCCTGATTCTATTGCCATCTTCCGCCTATGTGGCCATGAGTTAGTAACTTAAATTCACTTTCTTCACTTATAAATTCAGGATGAGAGGGCCTTCCTGGCAGGTTTGGTGAAGATTAGGATAATCCATGTGAGCATGTCTAGGACAGGGCCCTCCCCTTCATAGGAGAGTGAGTGTTAGTTCCCTCTTCTGTCACTGCTCTGCAGGAGCTCATGGGGCCTGCTCCCTCCATAGAGTCAAGACGGCACACAGGCAAGTCCACTGGAACTTTAGATGTGCCACAGAGGTTACATGCATCAAAAGATCGTGTTTGCTCCAGTGTTTTTAGTATTAGCATAATTATGTGATAAATACTTTAGGCACCTAATTCATGGTTCTGTGTAAAGATCATTAGTGAAGCTAAAAAAAAAGAAAAGAAAAAAGAAGAAAAAAAGGTATGTTATATCCCAGCTAGGAGGATAAAGAAAAATTTAGTAATTGTAAGCCTGGACATCTAACCCCACTGTTAGGCAACCTCTAAAGTATCCCTCAATGATCCCCGCCTCCTGGTACTCATGCCCTTATTCAATTTCTACCTTCCCTTGAATGCAATTCCCTTCTAACGAATAGACTAGAACAAAAATCATAGAGGCCACTTCTGAGATTTAGTTACAAAAAGACCGTGGCTTTTGTCTTGAGCATTCTTTTCTGGTGTATTTCTCACCAGCTCCCAGCCCCTTTTCTGTGTCTCTCATCACCAGCTGCCATGTCCTGAGGACACCCAGGCAGCCTATGGAGAGGTCCACAGGTGAGAAACTGCATGTGTGAGCTGAGCTTGGAAGTGGATCTTCTATGGTTTGCCATTAGTCACGTGACTAGTTTTGGAAGCAGATTCTCCAGTCCCAGCCACACCTGTGCCAGAGGCACCCTTTAAGCCGCACCCAGGTAGATTCCTGACCCACAAAGACTTTGAAATCATAAATGTTTGTTGCCTGAAGCTGCTAAGTTTTGGAGTAATCTGCCATGTAGCAACATGCAACTACTACACCAACTTGGACCAAATATGTGTTTTTCTAAGCACAGGAATATTCACACTTCATTAAACTTGAGTATTCCAACAATAGGATGGAAGTCCAAGTTTTATTTCTCTGCTGGGACCCTCACATGCATGTATCACATATCTACCATTAAAAAAATGAAGGACAAATCTAATCAGGGGGTGACTTTATATTGATTTTTTTTAACTTAGTAGGATCAGTAAGTGAAATGTTGTTAGACTTAGTAAAATAAAAAATAAGCAAAGTTATTATATACCCACTGGTAAAGAAGTTAGTCATGGCATTGCTGAAAACACTTTGAGCACCACAGTAATAAGTCACAACACAATTTAGGATCAAGGTTCATAAATGAGATCTGTGCACAGCACTCTGGGTGTCAGAAAAATCTGTAATAACAAGGATCTCATGGAAAGGAGTCATATAACTGAAAGCAAACATATTTTGTACTCTACCAGATAAAACTGCAAATATATTCGTTATCCATTTTTTAAAGTGTGCAAAATATATAAGAGTATTGATAGGTTGGACTTACAGGGAGTTTCATGTCTGTTTTTCATATCTTTCATGTCTATTTGTTTAATATTAATAGTTCAGTTATGAAACGGGTAAAAAATTTTTGGCCCATTTTACAGATCAGAAACAGGGATTTAACTCTATCACCTTAGGGATGCAGATTGACTAAACCATCTTTCGCTGCCATAGCTTGAAAATTTTACTTCATCCCTCATGAAACAGTCTATCTACCTACCTACCTACCTATTTACCTATCTATCTACTCATCCATCCATTCATCCATCCATCCACTCACCCATCTACCTATCTTCTGTCCTTATCTAAAGGCCAGCTGCATTAGGCCATTCTTGCATTGCTATAAAGAAATACTTGATACTAGGTAACTTACAAAGTAAAGAGGTTTAATTGGCTCACTGTTCTGCAGGCTGTTTAGGAGGCATGGCACCAGACATCTGCTCAGCTTCTGGTGAGACCTTAAAAAGCTCACAATCACAGCAGAAGGCTAAGGGGAGCCGGTATATCACATGGGGAGAGCAGGAGCAAGAGAGAGACAGGGGGAAGATCCCACACACTTTTAAACAACCAGACCTCACAAGAACTCACTATTGCGAGGACAGCACCCAAGGGTATGGTGCTAAATCACTCAAGAGAAATCCGTCCCCATGATCCAAGCACCTCCCACCAGGCCCGACTTTAAACATTGGGGATTGCATTTCAACATGAGATCTAGAGAGGACATCCAGACTATATCACTAGGTATCTGACAATTACAGCCTTCTGCAAGCTTGCAGGGAAGGCAAAACATCCTCATAGCAAACATGCATGCCATAGAATACGTGCACAAAAACCTAGGCTCCAAAATAGGAATACTTCATTTTGAAGAAGATCTCAGACTTTCTATGAAGAACCTGTGGACACTTATTTCAATTAAACACAAAGCTAACTAAAGTTTGTCTCCAAGACCAGAACAGACTAAACGAGAAAACGCTAAGAAAGGTAGAGAGAGGCTGACACACTGACTGTAACTCAATTATATGACAACAAGGAGGGATAAAGAAGAAAAATTTAAAAACAACCCATGAAACTAGAGAAAGCAGGGTTTGGACAGTTTTAAGGTGGTGATAAACATAGTGACCCATTTCAAAGTGCTATATAATCATTCATACTCATAATTATCACCCCAGAATCATTAAAATGTCAAACTAAGGTCACCGCATTTAAAGAGACAAACTATTCGTAGCTAGCATGTACTGAGTATTTACTTTGCAGCAAGAACTGTGCCAGGTACTTTACATACATTATGTCTAATCCTCTCAACCCTTAAGGTTTAGGAAATAAGAAAAATGAGATTTTGAGAGCTTAAACCACTTTTTTAAGGTCATGAAGACGCTAATAAACGTCTGAGCCAGGATTCAAACTCAGACTTCTCTGATTGAAAAGTCTCCCCTCTGTCTACTATCCCATATTACCTGAAAGATGCTTATCAAAAACTGCTTCTGATGGGGAAAAAAAAGTGTTTCAGTGCCTAAGGATATAGTCTGTTAATCTAGAAACTGAATCAATCCTGTTCTATCATTCCTCCAAAGTATTATGTAAGTTAATCTTTGTGTACTTTTTTGAGGAGATGGGGAGAGGAGTATATTTTCTTCTTGACATGAACAGGATTTAAACAACACAATTAGAATTATATGGCAGCAGAACAGCCTGCTTTGTGAGATGGTGAGTTTCTCATCTATTGAGAATATTGTAGCCATCAATACTTAACATTTTCCTGGGATGCTGGAGACATGAATTCTATATAGAAAAGGAAATGGATCACTAAGAACCTGCTTCATTTCTAAGAATCCGTGTCTCTAAAATCCTATTTAATCTTAATATGCAGTGTTTCTAACAACTCATAAATGGTGAAGAAAGATTTGCTACTAGATGAATTGTCATTCTTTAGAGCACAAAAATAGTGAGTTCAACCCTCTTGGCAGTTGCATTTAGTTAAGCAATTTTTTGTGTCCTTAATTCTTTGGTGTCAAATGGATCACTGCATGTTTAATGCTTAATTACTGAATCTTCATCATCCCCAAATACTTCTGTGCTTAATATTTATTAGAACCTTTTTTTCACTGAGGCAAACCTCATCTACTATCTGAAATCTAATTTTCATGACATTTTGTAGATAGTAGTTATGAGCTAATAATATACAGTGCTGTTTGAAATCATCATTCCTTATGTTATACTGTAAAATTAATTTTTTCCGTTTGATTTTTAATATGTTTTCCTTATTCTATTCAAAGAACAGTAGGGTGCCCTTCTAGTGATAATTTTGACCACCCATTTAAAATTGTTATTCAAAGATGGACTGAATAGTGTTTTACATGAGTATTTCTATTAAATTTCCTGTGATGTTACTTATGGATTAAAAAATAACTTCTGTTGTAGAAAAAAAGCCAAAGAAATATATAATCAAACGTCTATGTCTTACTCAGAATAGATGAAATAAACCTTACTCAGCTTATGTAAGTAAAGGTAAATATCTTTTAGAAGACTTCCATTGATGAATACATTTGGTCATTCATTCCAGGACTGGCTTATGCATTAAGCTCAGTAGGCACAGTGTTTAGGATTCAAAGTACTTTTAGGGCACATGAAAGTGTTTTATTTTAAAATCAAAAGGAAAAAATGAACTTTTGAGTAAAAAAGTTTTAATATGTAATATTAATATATTTATCTTTAATACTAATGCAATCATAAAATATAATTTCAATTCTTTGTATAGAGAAAGTGGCCCATGAAGTCCAAAGTGGCTAGGGGTCACACAAGATATAATGCAGTCCTAATTCACTCATCCTATTGAGATCACTGAGCTACCTGCTATTTGTCAGAGACTGTGCTAGGACTGGTAAATGTTTGGGACAGGAAAAAGTGGGTACAGTGGTGGTAGACTGGATAAAATGATTAGGACCCAGCTCTTGTCCTCAAGGAATGCATGACCTCCTAATGAGTGGAGAAAGGATGTGAATCTGTGATTACAATACACCGTGGTAGGTGTATTGTATTGCATATAGACAAGGTGCTAGGGAAGTGCTGAGAAGGAGGAAGTAAACAGCTCTGCCTAGTGGGAATGGGTAGAGGCAGGGATTCATATAGGACATGAGGGTTACACTGAGTCTTGAGAAATGAGAAAGATTAATAAAGAGCAATGAAGTGGACTGTGTTTTTGGCAAATGTGTGGCATATGCAAAGGCCTTGCGGTATGGTAGGCCTTAGTGTTTTCCAGAAACTTTAGATAGTTGATATGGCTTCACAGAGTGCCTGCAGGCACTCTGGGGGTTATAGAAAACATAGTTAGGGCCCAGAACAGGAAAAAAGCTTAGGTGCCATCCTTCCCATGCCAATGAAATTGCACTTTATTCCACAGGGTAAGGTCTATATTTCTGAACCTTGGCATTAAACACTTTTATCATTGACGTTCACTACAGTTCCATCTCCCAAGATGCCCTACCAAGGTACTCTAATGACAACCATCCTAGTGAATTTGCTTTCTCACTTCTGCTCTTTTGCACATTTTCCCTTTATCTGGAATGTATTTTTTCAAATCAGCTATTTCAACTTTGACTTTCTCCCTAAAGCTACACCAGCCCCAGGCAGATACTCACAAGGCCAAAGCAGTTCAATGCTGGGAAAGACCTCTGGGATTTTTTAGACATTAACCATCACCTTACTGATAAAATGGAGGCCCAGAGAGATCAAGCAACTTATGCCCATTACAGTCAGTAAGAAACAGAAGCAAATTCACCTGACTTCTGGTGGAAACAATTGCTGTAGCAATTATCTTCATAATTCATTTGGTGATTAATCATGTACTGTCTTGATATAGCTAGTGTTATCTTTGACTATTTAAATGTTAGTTTTACTTGTTTATACCTTGTTATATATTTTGCCAACCAAATTTTACCACCATGTGGGCTAGAATCATCTCTTATGGTGATTTTCCACAGGACCTAAGCCAGTGAGTCAACATATCAGGAAGCCCTTAAATAGTTAATAATGTGATTTAATGTCCTCACTGTCACTAAATGGTTTGCTACATTATAGAGATTATGAAATCTATGACAAGACAGAGAAGGAAACACTACCAGTCTTGAGTCTCCAAGAAGCAGAGCTTGTGACATAGGTCCTGTAACCCTTGATCGATTGAGAGTTTGCTATTCTGAAAAATAAAACCAAACAGAACAAAAAACCTGAGAGAGTAGGGAAGCAGGAAGGGGAAAGGGAAAGAGCCAAGTCTAATCTTGGTCTGATTATAGGGGCCTTTGGAGCATCAGTCTCACCACAGATTTGCCCTGCCTTGAGCCTTTCAAATCCCCTTGCTCAAGGAAACTCATTGTTCGTGGCTGCCCCAGAGTGGGAGGTCTGGTGGTGAGGGTAATCTTTTCGGTGAAGGGACCCTTGTCTGCTAAAGACAATTCTCTGGAGAGAGTGGCAGCTGTGAATCATTGGTAGATGACAGTCATAGCAGCTTGGGATTGTGTCCTGCTCAGTAAAGGGGATGTGGGCAGAGCACCAACAGTATCTATCCCCACTTCCATCTGGAGGACAAAACAAAATAAAACAGAGCAAAACTCCCCAAAACCACCAAACAAGAAAACAAAACCAAACACCCAGAACCAAAGACCTGATCTTCTTTATTGAAAGTCTGACATCTTCTGTTAGATCATACATTTTCTTAAGTTACTCCACAGAGTCACCTAAATGAATGTCCACACTAACCCTTATTCTAATAAAAACAGATTTAATATACAAACAAGTTATTCATTTCTTCTAATGGCATGGTTTCCTATCTCAGAGGAATGTAGTTACTGCTGAGAAAAAAAAAAATACCACTGGTTGTTGAATTTGAGATAATTTCTAAGATTTTAAAGAACAAATACTGCAGTTTTTGATTTTGCCTTCAAATAGCCACAATGACTGAGGAAAGCACCAATGAGTCTCAAAAAGAAAAAAAAAAACAAAAAACCCACCAATAATTTTCCTTACAGATAACATCAAAAAAGATTTAGGCCTATTTAAATGGAGCTATTTCTTAAAGATTTCATCTGGCATAAAAATGTCTGTTGGGTGCAGAGGCATAGTTCTGGGGTTGAAACACAATCTATCCAATCCTGTGGGGTCTGGCTCTGATAGGTCCTAAAGACAACCCCGACCCCGCTTTAAGCCACAAAAGTAATTTTGCTATTTCCAATCTCAGTTTGGGCCCAGCAATTAGAATTCCATCAGGTTTCTGCTACTCCAAATGATCCCTGTTCTTGTTCCCATATTCTCACAAAAGGAAGTCCACGTTTGACTCAAGCCTTGGACACCTGTTTATTCCAGTCAATCGCCATTGTCTCCCATCGAGTGCGTGGGTCTGTATCTGAATTTGGGCTTAGTAACCAAAGGAGGCTTTGTCCTTTCCAAACTTTACCCAGTGATGCCAGGCAGTAAGAAAAATGCCTGGTCCCATTATATGGTTTCTTTTTCTACAGTGATCTTTACCTGCTGCTCTGGGGTTGATTTTTTTGTTGTTGTTTTTTTAATTTTCTTTGTTTTATATACCTCTTACAGTGTGAAATTTAGAATAATTCAGCATTCCATTGGAAAGATACGGCAGGAGGTTTGCACAGATATATGTGAGCATCGCAAAGCTTAGCTTAGATCCCAGTTCTTATGCTATTTCCATTATTAGCCTCAATTGTACCAGATGCCAGGCAGCCCCTGTGGCTTTGCACAGGATGCTGTGAATATAAATTTGGAGAAAAATAATTAGTAATAATAATTCCTAAGATAACTGGGGTCAAAACTTCCATAATGTCTACTTTTCTCTTGAATTTATACCTGATTACATTACATTTAAAATATGACAAACTCTTAATGCATTTGGCATAGAAAGAAAAACCAATTAACAAATGAGCACTCAAAAATGTTTATCTGAGAAACCATTTTATCATGCAACCTCTGTAATTAAAATTCCTTAACCCTCAGATTTTGCTTGAACTCATAAGAAGTTAAATAAGCAGTCAAATGCACACAATTTCTCCAAACCTTCCCTAGATTTCACTTTGCTTGGCACGTTTGTTTAAATAAAAAATAAGCCTGGGCAACATAGGGAGACTCCCATCTTCACAACAAACAAACAAACAAACAAAAAAACTAGATGGGTATGGTGATGCATGCCTATGGTCCTAACTGCAGGAGGATTACTTGAACCCAGGAGTTCTAGGTTGCAGTCAGCTATCATGTGTCACTGCACTCCAGCCCAGGTGACACAGCAAGATCCATCTCTAATAATAATAATTAAGGATTCTTTAAAATGGGTAGACTTTCCCATGATCTATTACCAATTACCGAATGAGTTTTAACTGGAAGGTCATGGAGGAGAGAAAAGTCTTGGGTGGCTCCAAGTTTTCCAGCCTGGGAAGCTAGGACAATAGGAGCAATATTAATGAGAATTTGGGAAAGAAAAAGAAGGCAATATTGATTTTGGATATGGTCTATTTGAAGTGATTTGGGACAGCTAAGTGAAGATTCCACTTGGAACTATGAGAAGTTGATCAGAAATAAAAAATAATGACGAATTTGGGAGTTATAGTCATCTTTTGTACCTGTGGATCTCTCCTAAATGTCATAGATGTATTAGTCCCCGTCCACTTGTTTTTAAGAGAAAGAATGAACTAGGCCTTGTGTGGCTGCACAAGAGACACTGAGTGAAGACAGGCTGGCCTGTGGACCACACAGCCCAAAAGCCCCTGTTGGTCCATCCTCAAGAGAAAGAGGACAGCAGCTGAGTGGCTCCTGCAAGACCCACTCTATATGTTAATACTTTTAATGGGTTTGTCCTGATGAGAATTCAGAGGCTAGAAATTGGTCTATTTTCATTCCCATTCAACTGATAAGGGGTGGTCAGTGAGACACTTCAAGCCCCAGGAGATTATGGGCTTTGACTTCGCTGCCCACATGACTAAGGAGAACACAATTTTTGATAATTTTTTTCTCCCAGAGGGTAGAGAAAGGGAATGAGGAAACTATTAGTCTGGCCCTAATTCTGAACTGCAAGTGGAAATTGGTTGATGAAGTAGAAGTGATTAAAACCTGGGGGGAAAATTGTCCACACCATGTCATCTTGAAGTGACAACCAAGAGTGAGGAGGCTGGACCTTGTCAGATGTGTCCCCTCCACTTCAAGAGGGCTGGCATTTTAACAGGAGAGGAGAGCAGATAGGCATAATTTTACAGCAAAATTCTGAAAGGGAAGAAAGTTTAAGAGAAATGGAAAACATTCAAGAATGGGATTCTAACTATGCAGTTTCAAATGATCTTAGAGAGCAAGCAAAGGGAGACGTAATGAAACTCAGGATGAATAAGAGAACAGAAAATTCCTGGTAAGTTCAGATTTTCAAAGGACATGCACAGCTTTTCAATGAAAGAGGCACAATTTACTCAGGTAAATGAAACTTATATTCTCAGGATAACTAAGATTTATTTAGTTAGACTAAGCATTCCAAATTATTTATTCTACTTATGTTAATTCACACAGGAAAGACTGAGGCTCAGAGGTGCTAGACGACCGGTTAAGATTTCTTAGTGACACAGCCACGATGACAGCCAAGTTTTTCTAATTCTTGGTCCAGGCCTCTCTCTAACACATCAGTGACTTCTAAATAATCATCATTTGAAAATTCTGAGGTGATCCTTGTTGCCCCCCATTCCTCACCATCCAAGCCCATGTTCAGCTGAGTTTATGTTCTGTTTTACACATATGGCAATAATGTATGATTTAACTTTTAAAATGAATTTTTCTAAAATGTTTGAAAACCTGCACTACCCCATGCCACTTTATTGGAAATGACTCCAAAAATACTGAACCCTAAGAATATTGAACCATATTGTGAGTTAAATGAAAATGGAGGCTCAAATACATTTACATTAAAAATATTAAATACAGGTGTGAGCCAGCATGCCCGGCCTTGGGAGGCTGAGGCAGGCAGATCACTTGAGGTCAGGAGTTAGAGACCAGCCTGGCCAACATGTTGAAACCCTGTTTCTATAAAAAATACAAAAAATTAGCTGGGTGTGATGGTGTGCTCCTGTAATCCCAGCTACTCAGGAGGCTGAGGTTCGAGAATTGCTTGAACTTGGGAGGTGGAGGTTGCAGTGAGCCAAGATCGTGCCACTGCACTCCAGTCTGGGTGACAGAGTGAGACTCTGACTTGCAAAAAAAAAAAAAAAAAAAAAAATTAAATACAAGTGTGATTCTCAAAAAAGCTAGGGCATATAAGCAAAGAGGAGACAGAAGTCCAGATCTGTAAGAAGCTTCAGAAAGCCTAGAGCTAGGAATTGATGGAAGTTTCTAAATATAAAAGTGGAAATGTATTTTAAAGATTATATTTAGAAGTTGATGGTCAAGGACCACAGCTTTGCTAGTTTTTTGTTTTGTTTTTAGCCAGTTATGGTAAGTGGACTTAATTATATCTTGATCTTTACCATATATACAAGTATGTAATAGAATCTTAAAAATATTTTAACCACTATTTATTCCAAACCTAATGGGTTATAATCTGGCAGTTATTTATCCAAATGCTTTTGGAAAATTAGGTTCAACTTTGAATATCCATGGCTGACTGTTTGGCTAGAAAATGTATGGTTTTGCACATTCACTCAGAGAAGTAACATTCCAATTTCTGTCCTTTGCCTTCATCTTCTTTTTCCCAGACCTTTATCTTATGTGCTTGGCTAATAATGATGGCCTCTCAGATTTTTGGACTCCCCTAGTCCTGAGTATCCAATGAGTCTTGTTAATGGTGAGCTGCAGCCATTTGATTTTTCTTTGCTTCCTATTGCAGAGAACTTGATTAGGGCACTTTGTGACCTGCCTGCTTCTTGCTTTCTGCTGAATCTACATGTGCAGAGGTTGGATCATGTCAAGTCCTTGTGTTACCTGGCTGCCTTCAAAACTTCTGGCTCAGCACCTCTTGATTTTGCTCATGTTTATTTAGAAAATAATTCAGGATCAGCTAAAGAAAAAAATATTTTCTGCTACATATGCAAAAGGACTATTCATGAGGATAATGGTTGGTCTCTGCCCAGGTTGGAGCTCTGACTTGGCAAGGTGTTTGGATGCCGCTATAGTGCATGAGGGCCAGGGATTTCAGTTTTGGTTCCCTCAAGATTGTCATTCTGCCCTTTGCTCTAAACCAGTGCCTACTGTACTCAGAGGCTTGCTTTGTTCCTGTGGAATGCAGGTTGAAGCATTAGCTGGTGTGCCCTGTGCTTTTCCTGCCTTTGTGTATTTTCCTGTCCTGGCTCTGACTCTGACCATGGTTTCATGCATTTGACTCCACAGTTTTCTCCCCTAAAATGTTCAATTTATGTAGCTCATGACCCTAACCTATATCTTCAGCCTCATCACCTTATGCTCCTACCACACTGAATTAAAAACTGATCACTAAACTTTCCAGACCTTTGCATAATCATGCCCCTTGAGTGCTCTTTTCTCTCTGCAAATATCCTTGAACATTTGTCTCTCTTTTGTGAAGCCTTTCTGAGTCTCTCAGAATGAACCCACATGCATTTTGATCTGTCATAATGTTTGATACATTATGTTTGTTTATTCATTTATTGTTTCAGTATGTTTTATTAGTCATCTACTGTGTAAGGTATGTTAGTATTAATCACCTACGATTAATTACTAACCTATACTGTAAGGCACTGGGGATAGAGTGGCAAATAAAGCAGATGGTCTTCAATAGCAGTGATTGAAAGGACAGATGATTTGAGAAGTACCAACTATTAACTTAGGGTGAAGAAGTATATCACACATGGGAACATAGAGCAGGAGAATAATGTATTGTAGTTTGGGGCTTTGAGAAGGCTTCATTCGGGGCAAACTTTTCAACTGTGAGCCTGAACCCTTGAATGAAGCAGGAACCATGTGTACACCTATGTATTCCCATACATAGTGCCTAGTAGTCACTCAACAAAAGCTCACGGAAAAAATGAATGACTTAATGTACTATATTCTGTCAGTGGAAGTTTGAGGACCTCATTCAAATTTAATTTCAGCCAACTCGTCATAAAATGATTCTAAGATATGGGGTAAATTGTGTTTGTGCATATGTATCCATGTATATTCAGACAGAATTTAATGAACATACACCTACACATATGGCACATGATCTTGAAAATGTTTTTGTGTATTCTCAAAAATAAAGCAATTTTCCAAACTCCAGGCTACTTGAAAGAAACTCCAGCCATGGAACCTACAGGTGCTTGTAGTGGGCTGTGCCCAAACCAGGCCCTCCCCCAGTTTCTCGGAGAGGTGCCAATAGAAAGCCTTTGGGTCCAGCCCCCTCTGTGAAGTATCCTCAGCTAAAGGGAACTGTCTTACTCAAGGCCACCTTCATGCCAGTCCTGAGCATCCAATAACTGGTTCATGAGGTAGCTATAAATGTATAGCTCTCAACTCAGGACGACTCTGAAGGACCATCAGAGTCCCAGAGCTCCTCAGAAAGCTGGCTGAAGACTTTCTTCCTGACTGCCCAGGTCCTGCCTCCCTGCCCAAACCTGCTTCCTTCTCTTCTGCACCAGTGATATTCCAAGTCTTCCCTAATAATCTTGTACTCTAGTCTCTGTCTCAGAGTCAGCTTCCCAGAGAAACTGACTTGTGAGAGGGCTCAATGTGACCCAATAAGGAAGTATCTGCCTTCCTTTTATGAGCTCTGAGAATATCCCCAAATAAGGCAAAAGAATAAGAGATGGGAAACCAAAACATCACTGTTATTACTGATAAGGCTAATAACTGAAAACTGTGGCATCTATCTGTGGGCAGACAACCTTGCCTCATCTCACATAATAGATTCACACCCTCTTATCCCCCAGTAGTGATAGTCTGGGCAAGGCTGACTCCACAGAGACAAAGCCTGATCCTGTCAAGATACCGCAAGTGGAGTTTGAATCCAGCCTGGGTAACATAACAAGACCACATCTCTAACAAGAACAACACGAGGAAGGACAGAGAGAGGGAAAGAGAGCTAGGCATGCCCAGATCTTGCAATTCACCTGCCCATTGGAGACCTCTCATGGTGTTGTATGAGATCTCTGTTGACTCTAGTAGGGATGTGATCATATCTAAGAAGCTGAAAAAATACCCAGAGCTAGCAATCAAGACATAGGATTTATTGGGGGGACTTACATACAGGAGTTCAGTGGCCATGGGCT
Organism: Rhinopithecus roxellana; assembly: GCF_007565055.1. Lineage (NCBI taxonomy): Eukaryota > Metazoa > Chordata > Mammalia > Primates > Cercopithecidae > Rhinopithecus > Rhinopithecus roxellana. The sequence goes on along the minus strand of NC_044560.1, from coordinate 65,698,032 downwards.
GCACAGGAAGACAATTATCATTTGTAAAAACTATGCAGTTTATATAGTATTTTCACTTAACACCCTCCACCTAGCAACCTCTATTTGACCTAAAACAAAGAGCCTTGATCCCTATATGGCCTATATTCCAATGAATGGGCCAGGGGTTTGAAGATCTTCATGTATAAAAAATAAATCTTCAGGGTGTCCACTCCCGGATTCCTTAACTTGGAACTCCAAACCAGCACTCATTTTAGACCACAAAGTCATCCCCAGAACATGCTGCATTTATAACTGTCAGGTGCCTCTGCCATACACATGGTGGGGAGTTAGAAAGTGAGAGAAAGGGCAAGACGGTCACCCCAGTGGGACTCCTACCCCAGGGGAGGAATTTCAGGATTTGGCAGCAGCCACTCCTCTCCTCTCACAGTATACCCAGGCCTGAGCTTCTGACTGCACAAGCAGGAGAGCCAGAGCTCTAGCCTGGCTGGAAGGTCCTCGCTACAGGCTAGCTAATGTGTTTTTGACGTTTGCCCCTGTTGTGGGTATATTCAAAAGAATAATGAAAAGAAAATCACAATCGCAAAAACAAAGAGAATTTTCAGTGCCTATGTCCAAGGCTCCAGGATGAATCCCTTTGCTACTTATTCTGAGCTGGATTGCTCTTGTCCATTTTGATAGGGACTATTTTCAATATAGAAGGCAATTGACATACATATATACACATATTCACACAAGTATAAAAGAATGCTTATCTGATGTATAAATTAGTCTACAAATGTGCAGTGGAGATATGTATGAAAAAGAAAAAGAAATAAGAGAAGCTGACTTCTATTTTTTTCTTCTAGATTTAGATAATATTATTAATAATATTAAAGGAAATTTTAAGAGAACACAATTCTATTTTGGCAAAATTTTATTGCTGCAATGTGTTTTGTATTTCCATCATGTTTTGTCCATGAATATTAGTATTTCTGCATACACACAAATTTGGATCACTTTTCTATTTTTCTACTTGGTCTTTTTAATGATCACTTTTAATGTTAAATTAATATTCTATCTTGTTAATTTACTACAATTTATTTAACTATTCCTTCCTTACTAGATTTTTAGAGTATTTCTAAATTTTGTAATAAGAGATACATCTGCTTTTAAAAATAGCAGACATAAAATGCAACAAGTAATTTTTAAAACCATTCACTTTTATTATTAAAAATGTATGAATCATAAATACATAGGAGATCTTAGGTGAATTGAGTTTTAAGCTATACTTTGAAGGATGGGCAAGGTCTGGTAGTTTTTTCTGTGCACATGTTTCTTGTCACATTTAGATCACTCTTTACTGTGGCTGCTGATGAGAATGTGAACTCCTTCATGGCAGTGACCATATTGTCTAAATTTGTGTCTGGAAGGCTTGGAAGGTATAGCAGGCATTCAAGCAATGTTGGTGCAATAACTTAATTTAATTAAAAATGAATGTGGGGAGTGGGGCATTATGACAGACAGATCTAGAATGTCCAGGAGCACACTTCCTTCCTCCTTTTGGTGGCTTAACAGACAGCTGGTGCAAATTGTGCAGAAACAAGGCCTTCGGTTGATGTCAGTGGCCCTGGAAGGCACAGCTGCTGTCTGGGTACTCAAAATGGAGAACTTGACCCTTGATCCGTGTGCTCCTTAGCAATGTTTCTGAGCCTGGAGTTCCTTTCCTACTTTCTAGAGATCTTGGAGACGCTAGGTGTTCTCTAGCTCCCCCTAGGCAAGCCTATAAGCAAGTACCATAGTATGGGACAATTACATGCAATTAAGGTGGAAGACCAAGGGGAAGCAAGGCACGTCTTCATAAGGTGGCAGGAGAGAGAGAGAGAGAGTGAACAGAGGAAACTGACACTTTTAAACCATCTGATCTCATGAGAACTTCCTCAGTATCATGAGAATGGTATGGGGGAAACTGGCCCCAGGATCCAATCTCCTCCCACCAGGTCTCTCCCTCAACACTTAGGGATTACAATTTGAGATGAGATTTGGGTGGCAACACAGAACCAAACCATATCACTTGCTCTCTTTGCCCTGTGCTCCTGGGAACAAGTCCAGCCTGCTGACTGGGACAGGCCTTTTTTTGCTGAAATTTTGATTATATTAGTATTAAAATACCTATACCCAGCCTATGTTATGGAATAATGAGATTCAGGGGGCAGCATACACTCTGCTACTTATCTGCTTCTAAGTTTTTCCAAATAAACCCTGTTTATATCTGTACTATGTGGCACTAAGGACCCCCTTACATAACACACACAAGGAGAGAATAGTCATTGAAGAGAAATAGTGAAGCTTTAGTGATAGCATGAGGCAAAAGTCAGATGTAGAGACAAAAAAATCAACAAAGGCACAGAAAGATAATCACGTATGCATACTAAAATTAGCGGAGTTTGAGTTACACTAACAGGTATCAAGACTTTGAGTGTGCTGTTATCCATGCAAGGGTGGACAAATAGGCCAATGAAATTGAATAAAGAATCCAGAAACATACCTGTAATATATGGCCACCTAATCTACAACGAAAGCACCACTGCAATTCAGGACAGAGATGTGTCTTCTGTAAATGGTGCAATTGGGTATCAACATGGAAAAGTAATAGATTTGAGATGGATAGACCCAAACTTGAAAGGTAAAGCAGTAAATTTTCTAGAAGAAAATACAGGGGAATTTCACAGCCTTAAGATAGGCTCTTAAAGAAGACATGAAATGCACTAATCATAAAAACAAAAGATTAATAAATTGCACTTTGATAAAATGGAAAACTTCTGCTAATAAAACCACCATAAAGGGAGTGAAAGTATGGGTCACACAGAGAAGACATTGACAATGCATATGCTAAACTAGGACTTGTATCCATGGTATAAACTGCTACAAATACAAAAAATAAAATAAAATAAAATGAAATAAAATAAAGAAAGCACAAAAAAGGAAAGACAATCCGATGAAGAGATGGGCAAGATACTCAAATAGGCACTTCACAAAAGAGAATATCAAAAAAGCCAACAGGACTATAAAAATGTGGGCAACATCTGAAAAATGCAAATCAAAACTACAACGGAGATGCTACTACATACCACAGTTGCTACAGTTAAACAGACCAACAATACCAAGTGTTGAAAAGGATATGGAGAAAAGAGGATAAATTGGTACCACCACTTACTAAAATTAATTGGCAATATATATCTAAGCAAAATGTACTCCTATCTTGGTTGGGCATGGTGGCTCACACCTGTAATTCTGGCACTTAGGGAGGCCGAGATGGGCAGATCACATGAGGTCAGGAGTTCGAGAGCAGCCTGGCCAACCTGGCGAAACCCCCCTCTACTAAAAATACAAAAATTACCTGGGCGTGGTGGTGCATGTATGTAATCCCAGGTACTCGGGAGGCTGAGGCACAAGAGTTGCTTGAACCTGGGAGGTGGAGGTTGCAGTGAGCCAAGATTGTGCCATTACATTCCAGCCTGGGCAACAGAGTGAAAAAATAAATAAATAAACCTATCTCATGACTCAATAATCCTATTCTTAGTTAATACTCAGACTTGTACATAATGTTTACAGTAGTTCTATTCATAATAAAAACAAATACATTAGGAAACATCCCAAAACTCTAGTAACAATTGAATGGATACACTATAGTATATTCATATAATAGAATATTACATAGCAATAAAAAATATGCCAAGTACAAAAGAATGCATGGTGTATAACATATGAAGTTCAAGAATTGGCAACACTAACTTATGGTAACAGAAATTGGAATAGTGATTATCTCTAGGACTGGAATAATGATTATGAAAGGATATAAGGGAGGTTTTGGTGATGCTGGAAATGTTCTATATCTTGATCTTTGTGGTGAGTACCCAATTTATAAATACAAATTTATTGACCTATTAAGATTTTTGCATTTACTGTATATACATTATACCTCAACAATAACAAAAAAGTCAAAGGATTTTTCTTAATCTCATATTACAAATGTTCATGAATACACAAGATGCATAATAAAATTTGCCTGCCTTATCCTAACCCCCATCTGATGGTATCACACAAAAGATAGCAGCTGACTTGAGTGACTGGGTGCAGTAGCATGTGATTCAAGGAAAGCCAAATTGTGGGTTGCTCAAGAACTGGATTGTGCCTATAGTAAAATAATGATCCAAACCAGATCACTCACGCTGGCAAGGCTCCCGGTAAGTCCAGAGGATGGGGTGTTACTATGCACATGATTTTACTTAATGTCCTACCTGTACTCAATAATTCTCAGCCTCTCCTCCCTCCATCACTGCTAATCCCTGTCAGATCACGGCTATGCCCAACTCCAGCCCCAAGTCTATGAGTTCAACCTGTAACTCTACTGATGAATTATTCAATGGATTTTGCGTGCTGTCATTCTTCCATCCTCCATCTATAGTACTAATGTTGTATTCTCTTCTCTTAACATTGTTTAACCATCTGTTAACCCAGCCTTCTGCCCAAGGGGGCTAGTGGGGAGATTGATTTGAAGGTTCTGCCGAACTGCTTTACAGTTGGGGATAGTCCATTAATTGTTCATTTTGTTTGTATTCAGCATTCTGCTTCTATCCATTGTTTCAATTGATGTGAGCATGCCTAGGGGCTTATGCTGGACCCAGCTGTATAAATCAAATAAATAAATAAATAAACAAATACATAAATGAAGTAAATCTTTCCTGGAATAAATAGATAATATAGTTTTCTTAAGCTTTTTTTTTTTTCTCCCTACAGTGCTTGTAAATGTGCCCTGAGGCTTATATATGAGGAATGCATCTAAAGTTTAAAGAAATAAATACTAAGGATCCATAACTAAAGACAAAAATCACATAATGACACCCCTTTGTCTTAGTATGGAAGCTATGGGGGGATTTGGAATATTTCATTCTTTTCGTTCCACTCGCCCCTTTATTTCAGATTGGTCTGGGGTTGCCCTTGCCTCTGATGGTTTCTTTTGAAAGTAAAACAAAAGCAAAACAAAATAAACAAGTAAAAGGAAAAATCTCCATGGCATGTTGTAGTACTGCCCATGGGGCAATGGGGAATTCGGAAGAACTGATGTTCTTCTCTTATAGGGGATAGTTGAAATCTGTCACAGTTCGAATGCAGGCTTTTTAGTAGGCACAGAGCCAGAGAGCAGAGTGTGAGCAAACTCAGTGTTCACACCTGAACAGAGGCTTTAAATGTTCTTCACGTCTCTTGCCCTCATGTGTGAATGACTTACCCAGGTAGGGGCTGCTTGCTGAACTTGCCCCCAGAATAAGAAAGGTGAGGCCAGCCGGAAAGCTGACCTGGAGCCGTGCCACAGCTAAGCCACCACAGGTCCTCAGACCCAGAGTGAGAAAGAAAGGTTTGTTGTGGTAAGGCACTGAGATCTGGGGTTGTATTTTACTAAGGCAAAAAGCCACCTCATAAAGAGACCATGGTTTCTTCAAATTTCCAGAGATAGAACCATAAAGCCTCAGAATTAGCAAAGAGTCTTGCTGATGGCATATGATTTCTTGTATCTCAACCATCCCGTCCTGGAGCTGACCACACTTCTGTCTCTGATATGGGAAGATGAGCTCTTTCAGAGGAGGGTTCTATTAGCATGGTTTCCCCTTAAGACAACTGGCTTATATTGGTGAGGCAAATGAGTACTACAGTGTGAGAACCCTGGGCTTCTGAAGTCAGACAGACATGAGTTTGAAATACATGTCAGAGAAAAACCTAAGACAGTTAAATTTAATACAGTTTATTTGTGCAAGAAAAAGTTACTAAAGATGGGCAGCATTCCAAATAAAGATGGTTCAGAATGCCCCTCCTCCACTGTGGTGAGCTATGTTTATAACCAGAAAGAAGAAAATGACATACAAGGATTACCTGCTACCCGATTCTTTCCTTATTTGGGCATAAATTGGCCACCTTCAGTCCCTGATTTGCTGAGGGTTGGGCTGCTATGATTGGCTGAGACTGACCAGCTTGCTTACAAGGATATGCTCCTAAGTTCAGTGACATTTTGTTTACATATCAAGCTAGGTTACAGTTCACGACCATACAGAAGACTCTTTGGGCTAGACTTTATTACCCAAATATGGAAGCTGCTTTGAGCCAAACTTAGTTTAATTCATGGTTCTGCCACCTGCTAGCTTTCTGATCTTGGGCTTTGAATGCCAGTTTCCTTATTTGATTGAATAGAAATAATATTGCACACTTCCTAGCATTAAATGAGTTGGTATCTATGCCTGGCACATAGTAAAGGCTCAAGAAATGGTTATTATTCTTCTACCCTTGGGCTCCATAATCTAATCCATCTTCCTTAGGGCAAACTTTCAAATATAGGAACACCCTTTTTCAGCCACTGTTCTTGTTCCATTTGCTTTTTGTGCCTTCGTTTGGTTGACTATTCAGATTAAATTTGTTCTGGTTATACACAGCTCATGGGGCCAGCCGGTGGCTAGCTTTACAGATTCTCATTCTGCCATCTAATGTATTTACTATAACTCTCAGCTTTGCATCAACCACAAGTTTGATCAGTATGTTTCCCATTTCCTCACCCTAATTGTTAATAAATATACTGCAGGTGTTTCATTAGATAGGCTCTTGGAGTCCTTTGGAGTAGTAAGCTCACACGTATTGTATTCACACAACACTCAGGTGTTCTAAGAATATGTCATTTCTTTATTTCTAGTTACTGATCTAATCTTCCTCACAACCATCCCACACAGTGTGTTTCCGATAAAAAGAGCTTTATTTTAAACTTCCTAGCCCACAGTATCTCAGTTTCTGCTGGTTTAAATGATCTGTTTTTGAACGCTGTCTAAATAGGAGTGAATGCTCAGGATTTGCGTTCTCCCTTTCCTGTTGTTTTCCACATGGCACTGGGTAATGTATTAATATGTAACCTTGTGGAATTGAGGTAGGGTAGGCATTGGGGTTGGACCTGCCAAACTCCTGCTGGTCCTTGGGCTGGTCCCCACTCTGGTGGTGAGGGGAGGGTGGGGGGTGATCATTCTTGTCCCACCTTCTGCTGCTGTCCAGGCTAAAGTTTGTGGCTGATAAAGTTTGTGGCTGATGCAACTCAGTGTCTGTTCTCCTGCATGGGTAAGATTCCCACGGAGCTTAGTCATCTCCCTAGCTGACTTGGACGCACTTCTTTTCACACCAGCCCTGTGGATCCTCTAAGGTCTGGCTCTGACTCCCCCTGGGCCTCAGCTTTGGAGGCCCAGCCTGCACCTGTTGACCTCAGTTTCACTACGGACTTGTTCAATCCCCAGCCAGATTTTCAGCTAAATTGTAGATATACTATCGCAGAAATTGAAAAAAAAAAAAAAAAGAAAAACTTAAGAGGATAGACTGTGGAGTCAATCTTCCTGGGTTTGATGTCCAACTCTGCTGCTTACCAGCTGAGTGACCACAGACAAACTGCTTACCATACCTGTGCCTCTGTTAGGTCATCAGTAAAATGGGATTAATAATAGCACCTGCCTTATAGAGAAGATCCTTGTGAGGATTATATGGGTTAATTAATACATGTGAAGTCCTTAGAACTGTGCCTGGTAAGCTCAGGGTACATGCCTGGTAAGTATTAGCTAGTAGAAAATGAGAAAATCTGTTGTGGCACTTGTAAAGGTTATATTACCTCTCTATGCCTATATTTTCTTATATGCAAAACAAGGGTAATCATTGTAACTCTCTCAAAGGTTTCTTGTGAAAATAAATGACTTACTATGTAAAGGAATTAGAACACTGTTGGGTACAAAATAAGCTCTTGTCACGGTTGTTACTTTGTTGTTCCCAGGCCACTGGGGAGCCTAGGGCAGCCAGGAGTGTCAAGTCGCATTCATGCTTTGTCTACCTATCTGTAGCTATCCAGGTGGCGGTTGGAACCACCCTTGAGAATGGAACAAAAGCCCCTTCTCTTTCTGAATTCAGCTTTCCCCTCAATCCACTGTCATATCTTTCCCTTCCCAGATGTGAGCCTGCCGCCATGCCTTTTCCACGGCCAGCTTCTACTCTGTCTCTCATTTTCCTTTCTGCAGTGACCAGATAGGACAAGCTCTCCTCTTCACTCTCTTTCTGGAAAGCACCTCCCTTGAGTAAGACTCTGTTTCCAGTTGCTCATGTCTGACTCTGTTTGTTTGTTAATGGAATCTTAACAGAATTAAGATCTCTTTATCTCTCCCTATAAATTTGATTCTCAAATCTGTCTCCAGCCTGTTAACTCCAAACAAAAGTCAGCTTTGAAATGATGCTGAAACGATGACCATTAAGTGGATAAATACCATTAATCAAATGAGAGAAAGTCAAAAAACAACAGGATATATGGGAGATGTAAATATATATATGTGAAAGGTTTTTTTTTTTTTTTTTTAAGTATCCCTCTAAAACTGACATTTAAGAATCTTTTTTGACACCCTCTTTCCACCTGTTGCTGGATTACCACTTGGGAAATGTGCCCTAGGGGAGCGGATCAAAGAGAAATGAGTGTTACACTTATGAAATATCTGGGAATCATAGTTTATTTCCTACTCTGTGACAAAAACAAGGAAAATAATGTGAGTACCTACTTGGAGTCAGGCACTGTACTAACAGGTTTACATTTGTTCTGTCAGTCAGGATCATTTATTGAGCCCCCTCTATGTCCAGGCATTTTATAAGGTACAAAAGACATAGTGGTGAGAAAGGCATATTCTTGTAAAACTAACATCAGCTGTATATATGATGGGTATTATTATCTTCATGTATAGAATGAAGGAATGAAGTTCTCAGGGAAGTTAAGCAAATTAATGTCATGGAGCCGGTAGGCAGCAGATCCAGGCCTCTAGCTCTGAGGCCCATCCTTTTCCATGTGGTGTGGCTGCCAGCTTGACTGTTGCAGAAGGCTGACAGAGATGACAGGGCCTTGTGTTCTGCAGGCCACTGAACATTTAAGCAAGAATAAAAAGAAAATTCTGATGTTTCATTCAAAATTATGTTTGTGTGTTAAAATGTGCATTTTTCTTAGGAGAAGGGATTTATGGTTTTCCTCAGAGCTCATAAAAGTTCTGTTAATGAAGAGCTGGTTGATATGGTTTGGCTGTGTCCCTACCCAGATCTCAGCTTGAATTGTAGCTCCCATAATTCCTATGTGTCATAGGAAGGACCCAGAGGGAGGTAATTGAATCATGGGGGCGGGTCTTTCCTGTGCTGTCCTCCTGATAGTGAAGAAGTCTCATGAGATCCGATGGTTTTATAAAGGGGAGTTCCCCTGTACATGCTCTCTTGGGTGCCGCCATGTATGATGTGCTTTTGCTCCTTTTTTGCCTTCTGCCATAATTGTGAGGCTGCCCCAGCCATATGGAACTATGAGTCCATTAAACCTTTTTTTAAAAAATAAATTACACAGTCTTGGGTACGTCTTTATTAGCAGCATGAGGACAGACTAATACACTGGTTTTTCCTTGAGTGTTTGGAGACAACTTTATCTTGGCATTGCCATTGCTCTAAATATTTATTTTCCCAGGCCCACTGAAAGGTACAATTAGAAGATTGCTGGGAAGTGATGGAGAAAGACAGAAGGTAGGGAGAAAGTGGCTCCAGGAATTGATGCTCAAATAAAGTACTGAGCCTTTTAGATCATCAACCTCTAACAACCAAAATGGTGGGGGCTTTTCCTGTCTTCCACATGCCACCTGCTTGAGTGCTGTGCTAAATGCTCCCCAAAGCCTGGTCTCCCTACATAAAAAATGAATATGTGGGTGTGTGCAGATTTGCAGTGATGGTGAAAAGAACAACAGTATGATTTGCTTCACCTCCTATTCAGGCTGGCTCTGGCCCACATCCTAGCACCTTTATGATATGCATGGATGAGACTCATTGGAAAAAAGAGGCGATGTCTGGGGCAAAAAGACCAGGCTGAATTAGTTGCTGGTTCTCCTCATGTTGCCAGGAGCTGCCTCCTCAGCATCTGAAAGTGATTGACCATACTCTGAAAAATATTATTCTGTCTGTGGACTGGGCATCAGGGGGTAATCAGGGAAGTGAAAGGAGCAATAATTGCTACTTGGAGGTGGGGAGGCCGTGTCTGTAACCTTGCAGATGGAAAAAGAAAACCAGAAGTGATGAAATGTTTTGAGGTCTCCCTCAGGGTACTTCATGGTGCCTTATTTATTATTATTGTTATTTTTTGTATATCTTCCTATTCATTCCCCAGCATAGGGCTAAATATTTTCAGATAATCCCCACATATTGTGGATTGACTTGAGACATTGTCTATCACGTTCTTTAACCCAAAATACTGCATCCCTTGAAGGACGAACATATTAGTTTGGACGGGTAACTTCTAAAAACAATATTATTGTAGTCTTCTCTAAGCACCTCTAAATATAGAGAACAACAACAAAACCTTCAGCTCTTTTATTCTTAGAAATACAATTTAGCCAAGCCAATGTTTATCGTAGCATAAGATCTAGAAACGATTAGAGATGTCACATACATTTGCATTTTTGATAACATTTGCAATGTAAATGATAGAATAATAGAAGACTTTGGGAGAAACATTTGTTTCCCCCTCTGTGCCCTATGTACTTCTTCCCACAGAGGACACTGATTTAAGGAAAGCAGCTCCAAAAATGGAATAGATAATAGAGGTGAGAATGTTATTTGCATTTGGGATTTATGCATTTCTTTTATTAGATGAGGTAAGAAAGCATAGAATAAATGTCACCAAAATGGCAGATGTTAAATGATTCTCAGCGTGTATATGTGTATTTATCTGGGTGTGTGTCAATAGTGGAGGGGTGTGTCTTTGGAGGCGTGTTTCTGTTCTAGGTGTCTGTGGCTGTTTTGTGTGTGTCAATTGTCTATGGCTGCCCGGGGATAGGGAGATGGCTCTTAGGGGGTGTTGGGTGAAATTTTTTCTACGATATATATCTGCATGCTTCCATGGTGATGGCAAATGTATGTGTGTGTCTTTGTTTCGTATGGCTGTATAACGGGATATTTATTGGGAATGAAGACTTAAAATCCTGATCTCTTCTAATTAGAAAGGGGTTAACAGGTAATTGATTGTAACCTCCTAAAATCGCAATCTGTTGTCTGTTGGAAGAGTGAAAGACTAAGATGGAATAAACACCTCAAAGGTGAGAGCTAGTCAGTGAAGGGATATTTGATAAGCACCAAGACATATATACAGATATATCAGACATAATTCTGGACAAGGGGGATGCAACAATGAATGAAGGAGTCCTAGTCCTCAGGAAGGCCTGTATTATAGGAATGAAGAGTCATTCAACAAAAAAGTCAATCATTTAATTATGTGTGTTAAGTGCCACAAAGGAAAAGTACAGTGGTCTAAGGAAGCGAGTGCAGGAGGCTCAACCTGGACAGCAGGATTAGGGAAGCTTGCAAGGGGAAATGATACCTAAACAGAAAGCTAAAGTCATCCTGCGCGATAGTGGTGTTCAATGCCCTCCCTCACCCCATGTGAGAGCAGTGCTCAGTACTCCTCCACCCACTACCCCACATGAGAGTGGCTTCTGCCCTCACCCACCCTAGCTTTGCATGACAGTGGTGATTATTGACACCCACCTCCACCCTGCATGATAATGGTGCTCAATGCCACTCCTCCCACACTGTACGGTAGCGTGCTGTGTGCAGACCTCACATGACTTCTGCCTTACACACCCTTCAGATACTCCAGATTTTGTTCATCTAAAGGAGGTGCTTAGAAGTCTTAGAGGAGGCCAACTGCCAAAGCAAAAATGCTAAAATTTCACCCTGGAAATGTGCTTTTTTGTTTATGCAACAATCAAAGAAAGGTGTTCCTGGTTTGGTGCTCTCTGGAAGCGGTGACTTGGGGCCCTAGGCTCCTTCCATATTGAGCCTCTGCTATCCTGCAGAGTCTCAGAGTTCTACACTTTACTTCTAGGCAGAGGACAAGGAAAGGGAATGAAAGGTAACCAGCAGAGTTTTATGGACTGAGGACACCACTGCTGCATGCATTTCTTTGGCTAGAATTCAGACACGTACCCTGTTTAACTTCAGGGAAGAGTGGGAAACAGAGTCTATCTGTCCATCCAAGAGGAAGAAAAAATGAGTTTTGATGCATACTCAACAGTCTCCAACACACTATGGCTGTCTCTTTGCAATGCCCGAGAAAGATTGTGGCAGTGTCTTAAACTTGGAAAGGGAACTGGCTGTCCACTTTTTAGCAGGGGAAATGGATGACACAGGAAATTGCAGATGAATAACGTGACTTGATACACTAAGATCTGAACTAATTGCTATGACAGTGCAGATGTTATTTAACTTTCAGAGAACTTTTATTCTGTCCTACACCTTGTAAACATTAAAATCTTTGAGAGAAACAAACACAATAATTTGTATTTCAAGACTGTGACATACCTGTAAACTTGCTGGGAAAAAATTCACTATGAATAAAGGTCCCACACTGATATTCTATGAGTTACATCTAAATCCTATTATCAGCCCACATCCTACCCATCTTTCTTCTCGCCTCATCATTGATTATTGGCATGTATACTAACCATTCCATCATGTCTCTGGTTTAAAAGCATATGGAAGGAATATTGAAATGTTGATAGCATAACCTTAAGAAGAAGGATGCCATGTGCTAATGAGCAACAGAATTTCCTGCACTCAACTATTAGGTAGTGCAGAATTTGTAGTTTATTGTTTAAAACAATAACAACAATATTACAAGGAGAGATAACAAGTTCCTACCAGTCTACCAGGAAAACAGCACTCATTCTGCAAGAATCAGTTTCTGGTCTCTGTCAAACCTTCTGTGACCCACTTGGGCAGGGCTGAACATTCCCTTCTTTGTGGCCACATTGTTCCTACAGCACACCAAATTATAGCAATTTATCTTTAAGCCTATCTTTGCAAGAGGCATGTGAGCTCTATGATGACAACAAAAGAGTCCTTATTCCCCATTTTAAATTTCAAATCCTTCTTTTGAATTCTTCTTCTTTTTCAAATGTTTGGTATGGTAGGGCTAAGGGTTTGCTGAATAAGTGAATGGGTTGATGAATGAAATACAATGGCTTTAATGAGAGAAAATAAGCATGCCTCCAATGTTCAGCCCTCCATTTGACCTTTCCCCAGCTTTCTCTTTCCTTTGGGTATGAGACCTGGGATCAGGGGATCCACAGTTTTCTGAGCCAACTGTTGGGCCTGCATCCCAGCTGGCCTCACCTGTGCAAAGAAACCCACTTAGGGCAGCTCCATATGCATTTACACTGCCCATTTGGCGACTCACATTCAAGAGTCTTGATTTTGATAGCCAGAAAGCAGAGCAGAGAAAAATGCTATTATCAGCCCGCATCCTACCCATCTTTCTTCTCGCCTCATCATTGATTATTGGCATGTACACTAACCATTCCATCATGTCTCTGGTTTAAAAGCATATTGAAGGAATATTGAAATGTTGATAGCATAACCTTAAGAAGGATGCCATGTGCATATTCCTTCAATATGCTTTTAAACCGGAGACATAGCCTCTTTTCTACAGATTTTCCTTTCAAAACAGCCTGTGAGGTCTTGTCAGACTTGGATGACCTCTAGAAAAAATAGTAACCCCCATCATTGGATCGTCATGAGAATGACTACATGGAAAGGGTTTAACATAAAACTTGGCATAAAGCAGGTATTCAGTCAATGCCGGCCGGTCTTCTTATGCTGCCGTCACTGCTTGTTTTATTATTTTAACACAGGCTTTTTGCCAGAATCCCTTTCTAATCCAGCCCACCCTAATTCAGGAGAATGGGGAGAATAAAGTCAGATTGATCCATTGTGTTAAATCAAATTTTGTGAACGTTAGGTACCAACCAAAATGACATTCATCATCTACTGCAGTGAAATGTTTTCAATAACAGGCTGAAAATCTCAACTTTCTGATAGTTATCCATTTGGGGTTCCCAATTTAACATTCTGAAATAAAAGGCTGGCCTTTTCAAAATTCCACAAAATGGTTGTCTCTGGCTAATCTGTGATTTGTGTTGAAATATAGAAATTCTAGCCAGACCCCAAATTAATAAAATTGTGTGACATATAAAGCTCTATGATGGATGGCAACCAATAGTCCAATACTGTTTTACTCTCTCTAATATACTGTTTCTCTGCAAAGGCCAAGAAATTAAAGAACGGTTTTATTCTCCCCTTCCAGCCTGTGCAGGGTAATTATGTATTATTAATAATGCAGCAGCACAAATGATATTAAATGAACTACATTTGTTAATGCAGATCTTATCTAACTGCTTTTTCCATCAGTGGACTGTTTCTCATCAGGGGGTACTAATTAGCTGTAATATGTAGAAAGATGGGACAGAAATCCAATCAGATAAATGGGATCTATTTGGAGAGATCCAGGAAAGAGAAAGAAAAGCATTCATGATTCTGTGAGAATTACTACAAGTAGAAAAGATGAAAGTTTCTGCCGTTTCAACTTCATTTACATTTTGTGGTCACAGAACTTAAAATGCAGTATCACTGGATTGCCTAAGCTGCAAAGGCCTGCAAATAATTTTATTTATCATGACTGTAACACTGTTGTCCTTTGCAGTAATAAAAGTGCATATGGCTCTATAAAAATCCCAAATGGTTTACATGGCCCTTGCAAACATTAAACCTAATGAATTAGGGTAAAAACTGATGTTCTCCAGATTTCTCCAACTAATGCAGACTTGCAGGAAACTCACCTTCTAAACTGTTTTCTTAGAGAAGGAATCACCTGAACCCCTCAGGTAGGCCCCATGTTGAAGAATGGATAAATCAGATCCTTTAAAAATCTCCCGTCAACTAAACTGGGTGCATACGTGGCCCGTCTTCAGATATTACAGCAACATTGTTCACCTTGCCTGCCACCCTGCCTGTTCACCCTGAGCACACTAGCCAATGTTAGGGACTCATCAGTGGTTCATTTATAAAGCAAGTGCTTCGCTAACCTGACAACATGTTTATCACTGCTCTTGTAGGATTATGGTTGCTTTAAGCCACCTTGGGTGAGCTGGTGGGGACTCAAAGGGCAGGGACATACATTCTCATTATGAAAATGGACACAAAAGTGAATTATTTCGTTTTGGCTAGCTCCGTTCCTCAAATGTAAAGAAGGGCTTGCTATGTACTATTCAAAAGCTTGCAAAGAGGTGAGCTGATTATTGAATTTAATTTTTAAATAAAGCCTTTCTTTCTTTTTCTTTGCCTGCCTATTGTCAGAACCAATGACACCTTTTTGCTCCTTTCTAAATTCTAACCCAGTAGGCATTCCAACATTTGATTTCTGTATATTAGGGAAACACTGTAATATGTGGTAATATCTAGCATTTATTGAGGGTTATATAAATGTTCACTATTAGTATTTTTCAAATTCTGAAAAATATCTTTTGGGGCCTCAAATTTTGGGGAACTACCATATCACTGTTGTGGCATCCCGATTCAAACCATAGCATACTCAATGTCTGAAATCCAGACATATTACAGTTTAACCTTTGAATATTTGAACTTACTTTCGGAATCTTTAATGGTCATCAATTGAAAACATTTATTCTTCCCATTCTTGGTGTCTCTCCAAAAAGGCACAAAAATATTTGAAGAATTTGGACTTATGCTTGAATTGCCTTTAAAAGGTGACCTCATCATTAACCAGTCTAAGGTTGGGATGGACACAAAAGATTTTACTAGTTGGGACCCCACTGGTCATTGGAAACTAATGAAATATGACCTGGTCAAATAGAATGAGACTTAGTGCCTCAGCAATCTGCAAATATTCGACACTTTTTTAGCAAAGTAATCATGAAAATTCAGGAGACATCATTATAATATAAAATCATGCAGGTATCTAGGGAAATATATTTGTATACCTCATGACAAAACTTGAGTGGAAGCTCAGGAGTACTATTTACATTTATATATACTTATATCATGTAATTAAAGCCAACAGATAAACACATCAATATGTTAAAACAGATGTAAAAATATATAGATAGACATATTGCACTGAAACCTTGATATTGCATCCAAATGAAATCCTATATTCCAAATATGCCCCGTAGGAGTTTTGCTCAAGGCTATGCTTAGGTATACTCAAAAATTCCCGATAGTGAGTCACCGGGGAAAACATGTTCTTTTACAGATAATTGCTACTGGCAGCCAGAGACCTAGAGAATTTGATGTGCAGTAATGTGACCTGACTATGTATTAAACTTTTTTGAAGGACATGTGTAAAGTAATTTTTATTTCTGTCACACACCTTGGGTTTTCCCCCCACTTGCTAGCACATTTTTATTAAATAAATAACTTTTCTATTTTTAATGTATCTGTTAGGTTTTGTCCTAATCAATTTCAATCATAAAATATATTCATATTGTTTTCTTCTTCAAGAAAAAAGCAAACTAGAGACAAGAAAAAATGTCCACCTGAGTTGTAAGGAATATGTAAACAAAGCAAAGTTATATTATTGGTAATGAACTTTAGGAAAACTGTGACAAACAGTAGATGCTTGTTCACAGACAAGAGAAATTAGAGATCAGCTGATTTCTCTAAGGTTGGGAGGTATCTCTGCTGCTATTTAAGGCAATAATCACTAGCTTTTCATTAAATCTAGGGATGTTTAGGAGATGGTTCCTGAGGTGTTTTAAATATACTGCTTCAGAAGTTATAATTAATAACTTAAAAAAATTATAAATTGGCAAGGACACATATGTGCAATGATACAATTCAGTGAACAAGTGTCATTGCTGCTAATTACTTTGGTTCTAATTTTTCTGTGTTATTATGCCATCTTCATTTTATTGTTCAATATTAACATGTAAACCTTAATTAAGAATAATGTCAGAAGGTTCCAAGAATATTGCAAAGATTTTGCAAGGTAGTTCAGAAGCTTGTTTGGAAAGAATCCCTGGATCAACTGGGGAGTGTAATTTCTAAAAAATGTGCTTTTGTGTTGAGCGTTGTATGAATTATTATGGGCTGACACTGGAAATGAGCTTTTAAGAACTTAAATCCAGGAGAGAAAAGTAAAATCAAACTAACATGTAGCAGCACAAAAATTGGGTATGGGAATTGGCTGCAAAAGCTGGGAATGTCACATCAGTTTCTCTAATGATAGGCAGCAGTTCACAGGTTTACATGCTTGTATTCTGGTGCCAGGAAGATGAACATGCAAAATGACAACTTATCAGGAAAGCAATATATTTCTAGTTTCCATTAAGATCATTAAAAGCCCCATTCTCTCTTCTGGTATGCAAATGGATTTTCTATACAAATCCATGAACCAGGGTAAGACGTGGCTTGTGTTCAGAGCTGCAAAGAAAGAAAGTACAGAGACTTCTAGATACTGTATTGGTTATCTAGGCTGCATCTTCTCATACCACTTGTCTCTTCTGTTTTAGTTATTTTAGTAACAGTGCTGAGGCAAAGGAAAACAGAGTGAAACCAAAGTGAATCATTTTGTCATGTATTCATTTCTGGTAAACGATATGGTGAGAAAAAATAAAGGTGAAAATGAGATTGTCCTTCAAATTTCAGGGGGCCTTCAAAATTTAGCAAACAAAACCAGGATGAGTTGTCATCATGAATCCTCTCTATTATGGCAATGAAATAGTGCGGTGGGGAGATTCAAAGCCCAGTCTTGTAGTCAGAATGCTTGTATTCATTATTTCTCCCTCTGCTCGTTGGCTGCGTGACCTTGGACAATTTATTCAACTACTGTATACCTCAATTTGCCCTTCTGTAAAATGACTATAAATATTGTTTCTGTCTCCTAGGATTCTCGAGTATTATGCAAGTTCTCAAATGCAAAGCAGTTAGCAATATCTAGCATACAATGAGTTCTATATAAATGTCCACTATTAGTATTTTTCAAACCCTGAAAAATAACTTTTGGGGCATCACAAATCTGTGATTTGTACCAACAACAGGGTTTCATCCTCAGCAGTGAAGTCATACTGTTCCTTTTGGTTAAACTGTATTACAAAAATTACTCTAAAAAATATATGAAACATGATGAAAATGTAACCTGTATCACAACCCTTTCTTCTTTTCAATTTATAACTTGGTCTATTAAAATTCCATAACCAGAGGAAGTTTGACTGCCCGTTTTTGTTCATTAGAAGTATGTTCTCCTTGAGGGTAGGAACGATGTTATTTTATAAATCCTTGTACAAACTGGGAGCACCTCAGAAAGGTTGAACTATCTCAAAACAGATTGAGTTTATTGGATGAAAAGGCAGTATATAAATAAAAGAAACCAGGCTTTATTAAGAAAAAAACCCAATACATAAAATGGAAGGCAGCCTTTTTAAAAGATGTTAACCAAATCTGTTTAAAATAATAGGTGTCTAAATTGTACAAAACTCTCCTTCTGGTGACCTAATGTCATGTCAAATATTTTGAAAAGAACCTAAAGAATAGTAATATATCTGTCAATTTTAGTCTTTCAGAATTCCATTCCAGAGGGATGGAAAAACAGATATCCCAAGCCTCATTCTTAAATCAAGTTCTAGAACAGCAATGTCCAGTAGAAATATAAGCTATGTAATTTTAAATTTTCTATTACTAGTTACATGGAAAAGTAGTAAAAAGAGACATGTACAATTAATTTTAAATAACATATTCTACTTAACCCAATATATCCAGAATATTGTCATCTCAGATGTCATCAATGTGAAACATTATCAATGAGATTTTTCACATTCATCTGTTTCCATACTAAGTTTTCAAAATCTGGTTTGTTTTTTACAATTACATCACATTTCAACTTGGACTGGCCACGTTTCAAATGCTTCATAGCCTCATGTGGCCGGTAGTTACCAGATTACACGATGCACTTCTTGTATGGTTAGGCTTTGTGTCCCCACCCAAATCTCATCTTGAATTGCAATCACCAGGTGGTGAGAGAGAGACCTGGTGGGAAGTGATTAGATTATGAGAGCAGTTTCCCCCATGTTGTTCTTGTGATGGGGAGCAAATTCTCACAATATCTGATAGTTTCATAAATAGTGGTTTTTCTTTCAGTCTCACACTGTCTCTTTCCTGCCACCATGTGAAAAACGTACTTGCTTTCCCTTCACCTTCCGCTATGATTGTAAGTTTCCTGAGGCCTCCCCAGCCATGCGGAACTGTGAGTCAGTTAAACCTCTTTCCTTTGTAAATCACCCAGTCTTGGGTATTTCTTTATAGCAGTGTGAAAACCAGCTAATACACTTCTAGAATGAGAGATGTGGGGAGGTGTACCCTTAGAAAGTGTCAGAAGAGTATTTGTTGGTCTCAATAAGAGCTCTGCTTTGAGTCTCTACTTAAAAAAAGATTCTACTAGGGTCTTTGGCTTTTGGTGTCATTCATATTGGACCCGTTACAATTCTTGTTTGCTAATGTTCTTTTAAGTGTGCACAGAGTACCCATGTGCCTTTCTGACACCTGGTAGTGAGGTCTATTTGCTTAGAACAAATGGAAATCAGCTTTGCAATTCACATGTCTGAAGAAAACTCATGTTGATAACTGCCGGGGCAGATTCCAGCACACAAAAAGTGAAAGAAAGCCACATGGGACTTTTTTTTTAACCACTAGGGGTGGAATAAGGAGATGGAGGGAATGCCTTCTTATAGTGCCAGATAAGACAAACAGGTGACACAAGGAAGGAACAAATAAGGGATGAAGGGAAGAGCAGCAGGTTAAGGCCTCAGGCAGAGCAAATACAAGATTCAGCTGCTGCAGGTTCAAGCCTGAGGCAGGATAATAGAGCTGACGGTGGCAGGAAAAAATCAGATCTGTCAACAGTACAGTTCATCCATGAATACATATGGGTAGAAGAGTACAGAAAGGACTGCAGGGCCTCTCTGCATTACTGTTCAGCCTCACTGTTACTGCCCTACCCATAAAAGCCGTCCTATCTCAGAAAGAGGCTCAGAACACCTGCATTATTGACTAGATGATACCTACAAACACAATGACACCTACAAATGCATAGGTGCCATGACGTCTTCTATTGTTTAAATATTTCTTTTCTAACTTTGCACAGAAAAGGGATACAGTCAGTCAACCCCAAAAGCAAGCAAACACACCACAACTGGAAAAAATATGAAGAGAAATAAAAATGTTTCTAAAAATATTTCCCTGTAAGGGACCCTACATATAAATGAGGAAAAACCAATAACTTCCCTCTTCCACACAAATAAATCATCACAGAGCAAACCCCAATGCCTTCCGAAATGAAGCCTGACACTAAAAAATACAAATCCCTAAAAAATAGAAAATATGTGCAAAACCTATCATAGATCAGGGAGAAAAACATGTTTTTCTTTTTCTTCCAGTACTTACTGCCTCCACATCCATACACATTCATTTTATTTCCTTGCCTTTTCCAGCTCCTGGGGGCTGCTCCCTTCCTCCATCTTGGAATCTCTCTCTCTCTCAGGGAGGTTATATGCAGCCTGAAAAGGTTCTCTGTAAGGATTTGCGTGATTTGATTGGGCCCACCTATATAATCCAGAATAATCTCACCTCAGATCCTCAACCTTAAGGTTATTTGCAAATCCCTTTGCCATGTAAGGTAACCTATTCACAGGTTCCTAGGATTAGGGTGTGCACACCTTTGCAGGGCATTGTTCTGTCTACCTGGGTCTTTCTAGATTCAGGTTACAGGAACATAAACTGCAAAGAACTCTCTGCCAGGGTGCCTTCCAATGGGCATGAGCAGCTGTGAGGGCTGCAAGGCCCGGTCCTCAACCGGGTAAGCCAACGACATGGAGTGACTGACATTCTTTTGAATTGCCTCATCAAATTTCATGGCTAAACAGTTCTTCAGAATGCCCATGAGAAACCACCAGGTCTCTAAGTAAAGAAAAAGTGGTATTTAGTTTTGAACCACATACAATTAGTTATGTTCTCATTGTTTTTCCACTAAAATAATAATAACAATAATAATAATAATAATAATAATAATAATAATAATAATTTGGAGAAAATTTGGCTAACTAGCTGATTCTCCCCTACTCCACTCTATCTCCTTTTCTCTGAGTCCTTCCCTTGCAAATATGGTCTCTGATGTTGGTCTTCAATGTAACTCATAAGCCCCAAGAACAGGACTTCAGTCCTAGAAGTTTTTCTATAGCCATTGGAAACTGCACACAACCCTGCAGAAAAAGGAGTCTTGTATCCACACTGCAGGAACAGTGTGAGTGATGTTTCTGCTCTACTCAGAAGCCGATCAGAACAGCATAGGGAGAAACTTGAGCAGAAAGCCCTTGGTCTACGTCTTGGGTGAGAGGGGTGAATACATTGCTGACATCCATACATCCTTGCCACTACCCCAGCAATCAGCCAGCCTACCTTGCTCTCTAACTCTCTTCCCTTAGGATAATTAGAGTGTCTGTCATACTGTTTTCCTGCAGTCCTATTACTTTAGAACTGGGTTGTGTTTTTGGTATCAACTTCTCCATATTATACATAAGAAAATTGAGCCTCAAGAGAGGTACATGAACTGGCATAAAGTCACCACAAAGATAATTTCACAACCAGGCACCAGATATCAGGGACTCTGTTTCCATTGCCCCGTCAAGGTCAAGGGCATGTAAACAGGCTTCTGAGAGTTTGAGCAAAAACACTCACTTGTGGTTAGAGGTAGGGAGTTATGTCAAGTAAGAAAGGAGGAAGATTGGGTGGAATCTAGAAAGACCTAGGTAGACAGAACAATGCCCTGCAAAGGTGTGCACGCCCTAATCCTAGGAACCTGTGAATAGGTTACCTTACATGGCAAAGGGATTTGCAAATAACCTTAAGGTTGAGGATGTGAGGTGAGATTATTCTGGATTATATAGGTGAGCCCAATCAAATCACACAAATCCTTACAGAGAACTTTTCAGGCTGCATATAACCTCCCTGAGAGAGAGGGAGATTCCAAGATGGAGGAAGGGAGCAGCCCCTAGGAGCTGGAAAAGGCAAGGAAATAAAATTCCCCTCCTAGAGCCTCCAGAAGGGACTGCAGCCCTGCCAATACCTTGATTTTAGCCCGAGACCCGTGTCAGATTTCCATCCTACAGAAAGGTAAGATAATAAATCTGTATTGTTTTAAACCACTCAGTGTGTGGTATTTGTTACCACAGCAATAGCAAACTAGTATCACCCTGCTCATAGCAAATATCTTCCCCATTCAGGGCTCTTGTTTCAGCAACTTTTTCTTTCTTTCTTTCTTTCTTTCTTTCTTTCTTTCTTTCTTTCTTTCTTTCTTTCTTTCTTTCTTTCTTTCTTTCTTTCTTTCTTTCTTTCTTTCTCTCTCTCTCTCTCTCTCTCTCTCTCTCTCTCTCTCTCTCTCTCTCTCTCTCTCTCTCTCTCTCTCTCTCTCTCTCTCTTTCTTTTTCTTTCTTTCTTTCTTTTTTTCTGAGAGGAGTCCTGCTCTGTCACTCAGGCTGGAGTGCAGTGGCGCGATCTCGGCTCACTGCAAGGTCTGCCTCCTGGGTTCACACCATTCTCCTGCCTCAGCCTCCCAAGCAGCTGGGACTACAGGGGCCTGCAACCATGCCCGGCTAATTTTTTGTTTTTTTAGTAGACAGGGTTTTACCATGTTAGCCAGGATGGTCTCGATCTCCTGACCTTGTGATCCACCCGCCTCAGCCTCCCAAAGTGCTGGGATTACAGGCATGAGCCACTGCGCCTGGGCAGTAACTCGAACTTTTGATGGTATTAGCAAACCGGTGCTGGTTAAGCAAACACCAGGAGCGAGGGGTTGAGGGTCAGCAGGGGTGGTGAGGTCAGGAGGGAGAAGTCTGGGAATATGGAAGGATGATAAAAGCAAACACAGATAACAACTGCAGGAAAAGGCTTCCATCCCCGGGGCTGGGAGGACAAAGAGGAAATTGGACTGGAAGCTTAGAAGAGGGGTCTGTGGGGACTCAGCCTGGGAGGACAGGGTGCCTCTTCCTCAGAGGGACAGAGTGAGACTCGTGTTGGGAGTGCCAGTGGGAGAGCTGGAACCTGAACACCTGCTGCTGTTGGGTGCGGGGTGCTGCTTACAGGAAGAGTAAGTGCCATGGAGAGAGTGAGTCTCTTCTGCTTCTGTCTGCCAGTCTCTGTGTCAGTCTGCTCCAGCTGCCATCACAACAGCAACAACAAAACAACCACAGACTGGGGGGCTTCCACCACAGACATTTATTTCCCACAATTCTGGAGGTTGGCAGTCTAAGATCAAGGTGCGGGTAGGTTTACTGTCTCCTGAGGCCTCTAGCTGTGGCTTAGAGATAGACAGATACCTCTCGAAGTGCCCTCACAGTGTCCTCCCTCCGTGGGCAGAAGTGTGCCCCTGCTGTCTCTCTGTGTGTCCAGGTTTCCTCTTCTTACAAGGATGCCAGGCAGATTGGATGAAGGCCCAGCCTAGTGGCCTCATTTTAACTTAGTCACCTCTTTAAATGCTCTATCTCCAAGTAGAGTCACAATCTAAGGTACTGAGCATTAGGGCTTCAACATGTGAATTTTGAGAGGACACAATTCAGCCTAAAACACTACCCCTCTAAAAATTCCTATTGATGGAAGCTTGCAGGGTATCAGCTGACAAGTGAGAAATGTTGTTTTTAGAGTCCCAGTCCCCAGTGTCACAAAAGCAGAGTTATAGAAAGGTGAGATCTGTGACTTAGTAACTGGCCAAGGAAGGGGCTAACAATGGAAGGAACCCCCTTGGTGGAACCCTGCCTCTGTGGCGAGGTGGCACAGCAGCCTTCCAGACCCCCAAGTGAGGTCCGTGTGTATCTGGGGAGTAGTGTGACGTGCATGACTGTTGAGGTTAGTCATTGTTTCTATCCCAACCTTTTGCCTGAGAGAGGCCTGGTTCTCTCTCAGGGCCTGGGTCTGAGATACCAGGTGGAAGTGAGAGCATCTACCCCCTAACTGTGGCTGGAGGAGCCAGAGGATTATTGCTCAGGAGGAGTCCTGAGGGTCATAGTCAGAAAAATGAGCTGTCGAAACAAGGTGTCAGGATCTGAGCCACACAGCACACAGCAGAGTCAGCAGGTGACAGCAGCAGTCTCCCAGAGGGCCCAGGCTGGATGTGGGATGTCGGGTATTAGAGATGACTTCCATGGGAGTTAGGGGGAGGCCACCAGGAGGAGGACTGCAGAGTCCCTGGGGATTCACTGTGGCAGAAGGACACAGAAGAAGGGGGGTATATGGACCAAAATCTGTGCTTGTCCAATTGTTTCCTGCTTCATTGGGCGGGCCCTATATGAAACACAAACGTGACCCTTTATTTCTCTATTATTATTATTAGTAGTAGTAGTAGTGTTAGTATTACTCTTTGCAAAGAAGGTGAAATTGGAAGAAGAGTGAAGAAAAGCTGAGATAAGTGCTAGATCCTGAGAAAAGCTCTGAGTGACCTTAAACTTTAGAATCCCATGGAGAACAGACAACAGGTGTCAGTCTGATACAGGAGACCCCTTTTCCCAAGGCAATTGCTACTACTTCTACATGCACTCCTTACAGATGGTCTGGGGGTTGTAGACAATATTAGGTATAAAAGTGTAGAATAAGTTTATTTTAAAAAGAGAGCCAACTTTGGCTTAATATCATGAGCCTCTCATTTTACAAATAAATGTCCCATTACAGCCAAAGAAATAAATGTTGAACAAATTCATTTCAGTGTTTACTGAGTGACTGCTATGTGCCAGGCACAGTCAGGTTGCCTCTTTTTTCTCTACCGTGTACATTAAGTGACAGCTATTCTGATGAGATATGGCTAATAATAGCAGCTACTGTTTGTTGAGATTATGGTATGTACCAGTTACTATGCTAAGCACTTTTCATACATTATCTAGTTTAACCCTCAGAATAACCCATGCGGATAGGTATATTTCCCACCCTTTTCAAAATTTGAGCAAACTGGGGCTCAAACCTGTTTGCTCAAAGTCACAGAACAATTAAATATCAGAGCTGGAATCCAAAATAGGCTTGTGTCATTCCAAAATCTATGCTCTTGGGTTACCTATTTTTCTTCCTACCAAAGATTTCCTGCACAATGGGCCCCGTGGTCTTTCAAGGTAGTACCTACTAAATCTGAACACAGTCCTTACATGTGAACTCATGATGGTAGAGAATAGTCCACATGAAAATTGCTAGATGTGTGCTGAAAACAAATAAACAAATGCAAAATACATTCTAAAGAGTACATTGCCTGAGAGTGGAGGGGGGCCAGGAGAGGAAGGAAAGGCAGAAGCAGGTGATTAGAAAAGGTTAGGAAGAAGTGCTTGGTAGTGATGGGTATGTTCAGTATCTTGATTGTAGGGATGATTTCATGAGTGTTTTGCTGTGTCAAAACTTAACTGTATACTTTAAATATGCAGAGTTTATTGTACTTTAATAGAGCTGTAATAAAAATAACACATATGTAATGTCAGTTATTGCTGCCTAACAAACCACCCCAAAACTGAGTGGCATAAAAGAACAATTTTTATAGCTCATGTTGGCATAAAACAATAATCAATTTTTATAGCTCATGTCACCATGAGTTGGCTAGAGTTCTGTTGATCTAGGCAGGGCTCAGTTGGAATAGCTCTTCTCCAATCTCTCTCATCCTCCTTGCATCCATGGGCTGGCAAGGCATGAATTTCTCATGGTCATGGTAGATACGCAAAGGGGAAAGCAGAAATATAGCAGAATATTGAGAGGCTTAGCTTGGAACTGGCTCATTGCCACTTTTACCTACATGTCGTTTGTCAAAATAAATCATATTACTGAGCCCAAAGTTGGAAATGGAGAAGTACTCTTCCCACAATGAGGCTAAGGCAGGGCTGTAGATGCTGGGAGGGATAAAGAATCGGGGTCAATCATAAAATCTGTCACAGAATGTAAGAAACTAATAGACACAGGGCTACTAGAGATAGGGATGTCATCATCTAGATAGCAATCTGCTTTTCTGAAAGGCAGTGTTTGAGGACATATCTGGGCTCAGAGAAACAAGATCCTAAAACATCAAAAGACTATGAACCTGCTTATATTAGGGTATCTCTCTCCAAAGGAGTTAATGGCATTCTCAGAAAAGTGACTGACTCCCCTGAGAGTTGGGACATGATATGGGACCATGGTACGGACAAAACACAAGTCCATTTGGGGAAAGAACACTAAAGTGTTATTGTCTTAGAAATTTGATGAGTAAAATACATTACCAAAAGTAATTAAAGCAACATGAAGGAATCAACTTTCCTTGGTTAATTTATTCCAAGCAAAGAGAAAATCTTAGGACTAAATTTAGTGTTGAAAACTTTTAAGTAAGTTTGCGTTTCTTGAACTGGAGCTAATTTGTATAGTTTGGATTGTCCTGAAAGTTCCCTTTGTCATCAGTGACTTAAAAATACTGCTACTGGGCAAAAGAAATCAATGATCTCTACATTGCAGGCTGAGTAATTACATAATAATGATTTGCATTAATGAAAAGACAAGTTGGTCTGGATCCAGATGTGCCAGTGACCACAGTTCCCTGTGATGTCTAAGCAGAATGCTGAGGCTGGAGAAATTTCAGCATTGGTTGTGGGACGAAATGACTGGTTAAAAAGTCTTGCCTAATCAACATCACTTAATAGCTCTTTAATGACTGACTCATCATTTTCCTCCAAGTAAAAGTAAATTTAAATTTCAAAATAAAGCAAACTTTACTTCTATCTGTGGCACAGAAGCAGATGTTTCCCTGACATGTGCACACAAGCTGTTGACTGTGACCTTGCAGGATAAAGCAGTTTTTGAAAATTAGCTTTTGTCTCCCAATCTAGGGAAAACAATGCTGCAGTGAAGATTTAATAAAAAGTCATAGCTTCTCACAGAAGCTTATTTCAGCCAAGTAAACTATTAATTAAAATAACAAATGTCAGCTGTTTCGAGGCTGACACTTAACACAACGCAGCATTTGCTTACCTTGATATACAGGATGCATGGGACACTGGATGGATCTATAATCCATTCCAGGTATGGCTCTCTTATGCCCTAATATAGTGATAACAGAGTGATAAATTAGCTCTCGTTCAGCAGCTTCATTAGCAAAAGTACTTGGGGACTTGGGGAAAACCCACCTAGAGAGGGCCTTTTGGCAGGCTGGAGGAATATACACTTGAACAGCTTGAATGAAAGTTTCATGGAATTCCTGGAAAACTTGAGTACCAAGAGAAACAGTTGGGGAAAACGTAAAACTAGGTGAGAGAAAGACTAAGAGATACAGTTTGCCAGAGCAGTGCATTACGATCTGCTTTTGGCCACAGTGGTAAAAGATTATTAAGTAGGG
The DNA here is from genome assembly GCF_007565055.1 of Rhinopithecus roxellana. Taxonomy (NCBI): domain Eukaryota; kingdom Metazoa; phylum Chordata; class Mammalia; order Primates; family Cercopithecidae; genus Rhinopithecus; species Rhinopithecus roxellana. The sequence continues at coordinate 65,670,776 of NC_044560.1, read as the reverse complement.
GAAGGACCATATCACCCCCAAGAGACCAGGAAAGAGAGAGGTTAGGGGAAAATGAGAGGGTCAGGTTTTAAAGAGAGGGGAGAATGAGCAGGCAGGGAAGGCAGAGAAATGAACAAACCTCTTCTACCTTCTCTAAAGTCAATAATTTAGAAGGGATTTTGGGGCAGACCAGGCCCAAGTACAACACATGGGGAAATTTATTTTAAGCTGTTTCCTAACATGATTTTGTAGGTGAGAATAATAAGTATAAAAAGTTACATCCACTTTCTGAAGCATGCTGGTGGGGAAATCTGTGTTAGGGGTTTTCTATTCAGATAGACAGCTCAGTAACACATCTATTGTAAAATTAAAGAAAGAAGAAAAGTCCCTGGAGTTAGGACACCCTGTAAAAGTGTGTATGGAAAGCCTGAAGGAGTGATAGCTGGAAATGGAAAGATAACCTGGAGGAAATGTCTGGGCAAAGCAGATTAAAGGGGAGGTGGGAATGGGTATGTTGGGTGAGGCTGAAGGAAAATCTGTTTACTATCAAGATAGGTGCTTTCAGGGAAATGCCGAGCTCTTCAAGGCTGGTTCTTCCTCTTCGCTGGGCTCTTCAAGGCTAGTTCTTCCTCTTCGCTGGATATATCAGAAGGCAGAACAAAAGCACATATCCCACAGTTCAGGTGTTCCATGCTTCTTTTTAAAGGAAAAGAAATGTAAAGAAAAGTAAAGAAATACAAAAACAAACCAATTAAATAGGAACTGGCTGCATGAGGTATCAGCTATCCATTTTCTTACAAAACCCATGATGGACCAATGAGGCTATTTTTTTCAATTTCTGGGACTATTTTAATCTGTTCTTATGGTGGAGGCATCTACATTTTAAAACTCACTTGTTATCATTTCTACTGGAGTTCAAACTTACTGCATCATTAAGTGTGATTCAGTTCACTGGTCCAAAATGAACCAATAACAGAGCCCAGAGTAAGCTTTGTGCACAGTTCCTGTTCCTCATTATTCTCTCTTTCCTCATTGGCCTGGGGACTCCTTCTAAGGTATGGGTTGTAGATAAAAGGTATTTGGGATTCATAAAAATGAAGTACATGCGAGGCATACAAACAAGACTTTTGGTCACAGACATCGGTTTCAATCAAGCTATAAAACCTGCCCCAGATTAATGACCAGAATCAAATGCAAGGAAGAAAAGGTGAATAAGTTTGGATGAAGTCCTCTCTGATGCTTTATTACAAATGCGAAGCAAGCAGAATCTTTTCAAAAGATCCCAGAGTCAGCAACCTTCATGTTTTTTTGTCAACCTAGATGTTTTTTTGTCAGATGCCAGTATTCTTAGGTATCTTTCTAAGTAAGATAAGGCTGGCTCATGAGTAGCAACAAGGAAGGACTTGCCCCTCAGGGGAGGGACCACATTCTGGAGGGTTGCAGGGCCACCGGCTAGGCCACATTGGGTCTACCAAACAGTGACATCAGCTTTTGTATCCAAGGTGAATCTGGCATAGGCTTCATCATGCCAGTTTTCAAAAGAATCTTATCCACGCATATTCCAATGTAAGAAACTCCTTCACTGCACGACCCTAATTTTCTCACCACCTTGGGAGTTTTAAGAAAAGTTAGGTCTAGACAATGTTATTATAAACTCCTCGTGTACTAGAGAGAATTTACATTTCCATACAAATCTACTGAAAGCAACCTAATCAAGGGCAGCCAGTATTGAATCATTTCTGCTTCCTCCTTTTTTCTCCCCTGCAAATGTTTCTGTGACACTAAGTTGTCCTATTTGATAGGCAATTTGCTTCTGCGTGGTGTTGCCATTAGCACTTGTCTCCATGTTTCTTCTCCCTCAAGGGGTTTTTCCACCAGACTTCAAATCTATGGCAAAGCACAAGCTGCAACTCTAATGCTCAGTGGATATGCCAAAAAAAAAAAAAAAAAAAAAAAAAAAAAAAAAAAAAGTTGGAATGCCATTGAAAAACTAGGACATGACTATCTTTGTATTGAGTTTATTTAGGGAGAAAAACTGAATTCTGTCACTGCTGCAGTTTGTGGATGCTTTAACTCATGTAATCGCCAAGGAATTAATGTGATTTAATAGCCACAACAATAAATATAGCCTTGACAAGGTGATTATCCCATAAGACTAAAATCATGATACAGCATAAATCAATACCAGCCCTAAGTATGTCTCCAAAAGGGGTATATATTTCTACATTCACTGCTAGATGTTGAACTAATTTTGGAATTAGAAGCTGTATGAAATGCAAAAGCTATTTTTCTAAGTGAAAAATTACAGAATATGTATGATGATCACTCAGAATATATATTGCTCATAAAATGAGTAGAAGGAAAGTAGTCAAACTTTTAAAGCTAGTTCAAGTACAAACCTCTGTTGCTAAGGACATGCTTCTCTCCACTCCAAACCTACCTAGCTCAGCCCAGGTCCTCTGATTTTCCTGTCTCTGCCCCACTGTGGCCCATCAGCCCACCTGAGAGACTAACTTGACCTTCTTGTAGGGGAGTAGCCATTTCAGCCTTCTCTACTAAAGCAACCCAATTGATTCACCTGCTTGAGAGAGCTCTGGCTGGTGCAAAGGCCCCTTAAAATCTCCGTGGCTGGAGTTACATCATACAGAAAAAGAGGATATTGATCAGGAACAATTTGGCTTACCTCATCATGGGAAGTTTCCCCAGAGATATGGGCACATCTAGGTTTTAAAGGGTATTAGCAATTCACAGCCGTTCTTTAACTAAGGTAATGTAATTTTTAGCTGGCTTTTCTGGAAGTCTGGGTTCTGTGCCTTTCAACCAGTCCCTCCCTCCAGGGAATCAGATGGGAACTTCCTTGGAGGTGAACTGCTTCTCAGCCTTCTCTGGTAGCCCTGTGCAGGCACAGGGAGATTCTCCTATGCCTGGCTCCACTGAGCTGAATAGCCCTGTGGATGCTACACCCCTCTCAACCTCCAGAGCAGCTCTTGCTTAGTGAAGAGTGCCCTAAAAAAAAAAAAAAAAAAAAAAAAAAAAAAAAACCATTTAAAGCCTTAATATATGAAGTGCCTTCTCTCAGAGCTGAGTTTCCCACTGCCAGATAAGTGCCGCCTTAACTACGTTTTTGTGAAGTAGCTGCAGTGGCACTCAATAGCTGATTATGTTAATCCTTTAGGGATATTCGAGAAAATATCTGCCTCTTCTTCCTATAGGAGAGTAATCAAGATTTGATGCAGGTATCAAACACCTGACAGGCCTTCTAACTTATATGTTCTCAGTGTGCCCAATATTGTATTTTCAGTTTTCAATATTGTACATTTTTTCCTGCTTTGCTCCCATCCTCTGTAGTGCACACAAAGATTTCCTTAGTCACAAAGGATTAAATAATTCACCTATGAAAAATCCTTTTAAAGCATCAGTGTCTGTCTTGAAAATGGCTTCCCTTCCCTGCCAAAAAAAAAAAAAAAAAAAAAAAAAAAAAAACAAACAAACAAAAAAAACAGAACAAAGAACAGTGTTAATCTTTTGATAACTGACTCTATTTTTTACTGGAATTTGTCTTGTGATTATTTAACACATCTCTAGTTAATTTCAAACAGTTTGTTTTCAGCACACATCCCTAACCAGAGACAAGTTGTCCAAGCAGCAGGGCTGGGGAAGGCTGTTTTGGTGGAAACAAAACCCTAACACAATAATGAATATAGCCCAAGCACACTGTTCAAAAATGAAATTGGCATTATTTATTTTGACAAAGAAACAAATGTACTGGTGGCTTCATTTACCACACAGAGCTCTTACAGAAAGTCTGTTCGAAAAGAGACAGATAACTTCCTACTCTGATGGGCATATCAGTAGGAATTTTATTTGTGTCTTCCTGTAAATGCAGGAGAGCTTAGCTATTGATGAGTTTAATTCTACAGGCACCGGCGGTTTGTATTTAGCCTGAGAAATAACATTAGCGAGTTCATCTGATGGGCCCGATAGGCTTAGCTGTGCTGTGGACAGGCCAGGGTACAATGTGATTACAGGCTCATTCTGGAACCTCTTCCCCTTCTCACCCCCTCACTCCCTTTCTTTTCACAAATGCAGAGAATTCAACAGATGTACACTACTTACTTCATTATTCAGGCTAATACTTGCAACTATTGATTCAGTCAGTGCTGTCGAGGTTGCAAAAATCTGTATTAACACATGGGTTAAATGGAAAAATATTTATTTAATGCTTTTGTTTACTCTTCTGCCTGCTTCTGACACTGGGAAACACACAGGGATAGGAGAGACCCCAGCCGGGCTCTGTCTGGCTTCTTCTTGGGTTAATCACATTTCACACGTCCCCATTTCTGTCAGATGCAGCACCTGACCTCCCCTTTGTCCCTCTTTGGATGAAAGTGTGAGGCTCCATAATTTCCCTCAGGCACAAAAACAGTTTGCTTTCCTGCTGGAGGTGAAAGTGACTCCCAGAGCAGGCACAGCTGGGGCTTTTATCCACCCTTCAGCCAGTGCCCGGTGGCTGAGCTCTTTCACTTTGCATGAAAATAAAACTGAGATTGGAGCCGCTTAATTTGGCTCTTCACAAAATGGGAGGCAGAGGTAGGGGTGAAAGGAACCTTGGGGGCTTGGTTCACCACGTAGGAATTAGGTTGGGTGTCAAGCGGGCTCCTTGGGAAGGAGGTGACAAGTGCTCCCGACAGGGGCCGCGCTGAGCCGCTAAAGCAATTGAAGCCAATGAAGGGTTCTTTGCAGGAGTGAAAGTGTGGGCACAGCTGTGAGAGCTGCAGGAACTGCCTTAAGGGTAGGAGGTGGAAGGGACAGGTCTGTGACAGGAACTTGCAGGAGCTCACTTACCAGGGGCACTGCTCACCCCAGACAGCTCCCGTGATTTATCTGAGAGGCATTTCCCTCCCCTTTTCCTTCCCCACTGTTTTAAATGCTCAGTAGCTGGCTGACCCTTGCTCTCCATGGGTCTGCCTGCTGCGAAGTCAGTGGCGGTTCTCTGTGGGACTGAAGTCAGCAGATCCATTAGGTTGACTAATGGTGATGGAAAGATCCGCGGCCATTTGGGTTAGGGTAACATTTATGTTTGGACACCCTATGATTACTGGCAGGCTCCTGGGTTGTTTGGGAAATATTCTGGGAGCTGGGGCTGCGGAGAACCTGCCTGAAAGAGTGCAGGGGTGAGAGGCAAACCATGACAGGGAATGAGCCCAAGCGGCAGCTCATGTTGGAGATGGTGCCGAGTGGCAGCCGCTCCTAGGCGCCTGGCAGCGGAAGGCTATGTCCTGAGGTGTTCTACCGACATCTACCAGAGCAGCTGGCGCCTGGTGGAAGGCAGATGGTGTTGGATCCCCCAAGTGTCGCTGTCTAGCAAGATGCCATGTCCACTGATTAAAAATAATTAAACATTCCTTCCTCCAGTGAAGGAGAATGGCACGCACACCAGGCAGGGAGGTTGACAATGGCATTACGCAGCAAGACATGGCAGCAGCAGTGAGTGCCCAGGGTAGCAGGTGCGTCTGGCTTGGAGAAGGTGGGGTGGTGGGGGTCCCAGGTTAGCAATGACAGCAGAAAGAGTTTAGTGAGGATGCATATGCATGAGAGATGCATGAACGGGATCGTGTTGGATGACTTTCTACTGTTCATCCACGTTTATGGAGAATGTTTTCCGATTTCTGAATGGAAATAACGAATTTTATGTTCATGACCCAATCAATATGCACTGATTACCTAATACATGTTTTTATACTAGGTGCTATGGACAGAATACATTAATAGATGGTGTTGTCTATGTCTTCATTGTACTTACTTTAGTTGAATTTACTCACTTATTTCTCCATATATATGGTTTTTCTTTTGCAATTTGATTAAAGGTTTGAACATACCTTCAGTTGAACAGTTTGATGGAAAGAATTTGATGAAAGAGTTGAACTTACTGATATTCCTGAGTTGTATTGTCATAAACGAGACACTGATGAGTGTCATTAGTGTTCCCCATAAGAGTGTTGGCTGTAAGGTCATGCATGAGACTGTTTTCCAAGTGTGCCCAGGCTCATAAATATCTATATCCTGCTGCCTTCTCCATACCAGCTTCTCATCCCCCTACACACCCCTTCCCTTTCATAGACCTAGATGTTGTCAGAAACGTGATGAAAAGGCAGCCCTGTTCCTACAACTAACTTGACAAATGATTGGAGAAGAGGAATTAGACACTGAGTATAGGTAAATCCTTCAAAGAATTTTTCTATTTATTATTTAATTTTAAAATTAAATTATTTAAACATAGAAATTTGCTGTAAGAGGTGGGAAGGTCAAGTACAAATGTTAAAGAGTGAATAAATATATTGGTGAAGAAATTTTCTTGTGATTGTTCAATTATAAGCTGAAATTTACTGTGCATTTGTGAATTACTTCAAATTTATAAATAATCAGCCCATTTCTCCAGGTTTCTGACATATGGAAGATTTCTATTTGGACTGAATGATTTGATTTCAGGTCAGTGGAAACCTTCTAATTTCCTGTTAGTTACATAAGAGATTTTTCTTCCTCACTTGGGTTAAAATCTGCAGTATTTATTTGCTAAGTATCTATATTCTATGACTACTACATGCCACTCCATTGTGGAAGTGGTAGCAAAAACAATACAACGTGTATGCGAATGAGGGCAAATTCTCAAAAATCCAATATCGCTCTGAATTAGTTTGTTCACACATTGCTATAAAGAACTACCTGAGGAGGGGGGGCGGAGCAAGATGGCCGAATAGGAACAGCTCCAGTCTCCAACTCCCAGCGCGAGCGACACAGAAGACCGGTGATTTCTGCATTTTCAACTGAGGTACTGGGGTCATCTCATTAGGGAGTGCCGGACAATCGGTGCTGGTCAGCTGCTGCAGCCTGACCAGCGAGAGCTGAAGCAGGGCGAGGCATCGCCTCACCTGGAAGCGCAAGGGGGAAGGGGATCCGTTTTCCTAGCCAGGGGAACTGAGACACACAACACCTGGAAAATCGGGTAACTCCCACCCCAATACTGCGCTGTAAGCATACAGGCACACCAGAATATATCCCACACCTGGCCGGGAGGGTCCCACGCCCACGAAGCCTCCCTCACTGCTAACACAGCAGTCTGCCGCGATCTATCCGCAAGGCAGCAGTGAGGCTGGGGGAGGGGCGCCCGCCATTGCTGAGGCTTAAGTAGGTAAACAAAGCCGCTGGGAAGCTCGAACTGGGTGGAGCTCACAGCAGCTCAAGGAAGCCTGCCTGTCTCTGTAGTCTCCACCTCTGGGGACAGCGCACAGCTGAAGACCAACAGGGGAAGTAGCAGGAGCCGGTGCAGACGCGAACGACTCTGTCTGACAGCTTTGGGGAGAGCCGTGGATCTCCCAACGCGGAGGTTGAGATCTGAGAATGGACAGACTGCCTGCTCAGGTGTGTCCCTGACCCCTGAGTAGCCTAGCTGGGAGAAATCCCCCACTAGGGGCAGTCTGACACCCCACACCTCACAGGGTGGAGTACACCCCGAGAGGAAACTTCCAAAGGAAGAATCAGACAGGTACACTCGCTGTTCAGCAATATTCTATCTTCGGCAACCTCTGCTGCTGATACCCAGGCAAACAGGGTCTGGAGTGGACCTCAAGCAATCTCCAACAGACCAACAGACAGTCCTTCTGACTGTCAGAAGGAAAACTATCAAACAGGAAGGACACCTATACCAAAACTGCATCAGTACGTCACCACCATCAAAGACCAGAGACAGATAAAACCACAAAGATGGGGAAGAAGCAGGGCAGAAAAGCTGGAAATTCAAAAAATAAGAGCGCATCTCCCCCTGCAAAGGAGCTCAGCCCATCACCAGCAACGGATCAAAGCTGGTCAGAGAATGACTTGGACGAGAGGAGAGAAGAAGGCTTCAGTCCATCAAACTTATCAGAGCTAAAGGAGGAATTACATACCCAGCGCAAAGAAACTAAAAATCTTGAAAAAAGAGTGGAAGAATTGACAGCTAGACTAATTAATGCAGAGAAGATCATAAACGAAATGACAGAGATGAAAACCATGACACGAGAAATACGTGACAAATGCACAAGCTTCAGTAACCGACTTGATCAACTGGAAGAAAGAGTATCAGCGATTGAAGATCAAATGAATGAAATGAAGTGAGAAGAGAAACCAAAAGAAAAAAGAAGAAAAAGAAATGAACAAAGCCTGCAAGAAGTATGGGATTACGTAAAAAGACCAAATCTACGCCTGATTGGGGTGCCTGAAAGTGAGGGGGAAAATGGAACCAAGTTGGAAAACACTCTTCAGGATATCATCCAGGAGAACTTCCCCAACCTAGTAGGGCAGGCCAACATTCAAATTCAGGAAATACAGAGAACGCCACAAAGATACTCCTCCAGAAGAGCAACTCCAAGACACATAATTGCCAGATTCACCAAAGTTGAAATGAAGGAAAAAATCTTAAGGGCAGCCAGAGAGAAAGGTCGGGTTACCCACAAAGGGAAGCCCATCAGACTAACAGCAGATCTCTCGGCAGAAACTCTACAAGCCAGAAGAGAGTGGGGGCCAATATTCAACATTCTTAAAGAAAAGAATTTTAAACCCAGAATTTCATATCCAGCCAAACTAAGTTTCATAAGTGAAGGAGAAATAAAATCCTTTACAGATAAGCAAATGCTTAGAGATTTTGTCACCACCAGGCCTGCCTTACAAGAGACCCTGAAGGAAGCCCTAAACATGGAAAGGAACAACCGGTACCAGCCATCGCAAAAACATGCCAAAATGTAAAGACCATCGAGGCTAGGAAGAAACTGCATCAACTAACGAGCAAAATAACCAGTTAATATCTAATGGCAGGATCAAGTTCACACATAACAATATTAACCTTAAATGTTAATGGACTAAATGCTCCAATTAAAAGACACAGACTGGCAAACTGGATAAAGAGTCAAGACCCATCAGTCTGCTGTATTCAGGAGACCCATCTCACATGCAGAGACATACATAGGCTCAAAATAAAGGGATGGAGGAAGATCTACCAAGCAAATGGAGAACACAAAAAAGCAGGGGTTGCAATCCTTGTCTCTGATAAAACAGACTTTAAACCATCAAAGATCAAAAGAGACAAAGAAGGCCATTACATAATGGTAAAGGGATCATTTCAACAGGAAGAGCTAACTCTCCTAAATATATATGCACCCAATACAGGAGCACCCAGATTCATAAAGCAAGTCCTTAGGGACTTACAAAGAGACTTAGACTCCCATACAATAATAATGGGAGACTTCAACACTCCGCTGTCAACATTAGACAGATCAACGAGACAGAAAGTTAACAAGGATATCCAGGAATTGAACTCATCTCTGCACCAAGCGGACCTAATAGACATCTATAGAACTCTCCACCCCAAATCAACAGAATATACATTCTTCTCAGCACCACATCGCACTTATTCCAAAATTGACCACATAATTGGAAGTAAAGCACTCCTCAGCAAATGTAAAAGAACAGAAATTATAACAAACTGTCTCTCAGACCACAGTGCAATCAAACTAGAACTCAGGACTAAGAAACTCACTCAAAACCGCTCAACTACATGGAAACTGAACAACCTGCTCCTGAATGACTACTGGGTACATAACGAAATGAAAGCGGAAATAAAGATGTTCTTTGAAACCAATGAGAACAAAGATACAACATACCAGAATCTCTGGGACACATTTAAAGCAGTGTGTAGAGGGAAATTTATAGCACTAAATGCCCACAAGAGAAAGCAGGAAAGATCTAAAATTGACACTCTAACATCACAATTAAAAGAACTAGAGAGGCAAGAGCAAACACATTCAAAAGCTAGCAGAAGGCAAGAAATAACTAAGATCAGAGCCGAACTGAAGGAGATAGAGACACAAAAAACCCTCCAAAAAATCAATGAATCCAGGAGTTGGTTTTTTGAAAAGATCAACAAAATTGACAGACCGCTAGCAAGGCTAATAAAGAAGAAAAGAGAGAGGAATCAAATAGATGCAATAAAAAATGATAAAGGGGATATCACCACTGACCCCACAGAAATACAAACTACCATCAGAGAATACTATAAACGCCTCTACGCAAATCAACTAGAAAATCTAGAAGAAATGGATAATTTCCTGGACACTTACACTCTCCCAAGGCTAAACCAGGAAGAAGTTGAATCCCTGAATAGACCAATAGCAGGCTCTGAAATTGAGGCAACAATTAATAGCCTACCCACCAAAAAAAGTCCAGGACCAGATGGATTCACAGCTGAATTCTACCAGAGGTACAAGGAGGAGCTGGTACCATTCCTTCTGAAACTATTCCAATCAATAGAAAAAGAGGGAATCCTCCCTAACTCATTTTATGAGGCCAACATCATCCTGATACCAAAGCCTGGCAGAGACACAACAAAAAAAGAGAATTTTAGACCAATATCCCTGATGAACATTGATGCAAAAATTCTCAATAAAATACTGGCAAACCGGATTCAGCAGCACATCAAAAAGCTTATCCACCATGATCAAGTGGGCTTCATCCCTGGGATGCAAGGCTGGTTCAACATTCGCAAATCAATAAACGTAATCCAGCATATAAACAGAACCAAAGACAAGAACCACATGATTGTCTCAATAGATGCAGAAAAGGCTTTTGACAAAATTCAACAGCCCTTCATGCTAAAAACGCTCAATAAATTCGGTATTGATGGAACGTATCTCAAAATAATAAGAGCCATTTATGACAAACCCACAGCTAATATCATACTGAATGGGCAAAAACTGGAAAAATTCCCTTTGAAAACTGGCACAAGACAGGGATGCCCTCTCTCACCACTCCTATTCAACATAGTGTTGGAAGTTCTGGCTAGGGCAATCAGGCAAGAGAAAGAAATCAAGGGTATCCAGTTAGGAAAAGAAGAAGTCAAATTGTCCCTGTTTGCAGATGACATGATTGTATATTTAGAAAACCCCATCGTCTCAGCCCAAAATCTCCTTAAGCTGATAAGCAACTTCAGCAAAGTCTCAGGATACAAAATTAATGTGCAAAAATCACAAGCATTCTTATACACCAGTAACAGACAAGCAGAGAGCCAAATCAGGAATGAACTTCCATTCACAATTGCTTCAAAGAGAATAAAATACCTAGGAATCCAGCTTACAAGGGATGTAAAGGACCTCTTCAAGGAGAACTACAAACCACTGCTCAGTGAAATCAAAGAGGACACAAACAAATGGAAGAACATACCATGCTCATGGATAGGAAGAATCAATATCGTGAAAATGGCCATACTGCCCAAGGTTATTTATAGATTCAATGCCATCCCCATCAAGCTACCAATGAGTTTCTTCACAGAATTGGAAAAAACTGCTTTAAAGTTCATATGGAACCAAAAAAGAGCCCGCATTGCCAAGACAATCCTAAGTCAAAAGGACAAAGCTGGAGGCGTCACGCTACCTGACTTCAAACTATACTACAAGGCTACAGTAACCAAAACAGCATGGTACTGGTACCAAAACAGAGCTATAGACCAATGGAACAGAACAGAGTCCTCAGAAATAATACCGCACATCTACAGCCATCTGATCTTTGACAAACCTGAGAGAAACAAGAAATGGGGAAAGGATTCCCTATTTAATAAATGGTGCTGGGAAAATTGGCTAGCCATAAGTAGAAAGCTGAAACTGGATCCTTTCCTTACCCCTTATACGAAGATTAATTCAAGATGGATTAGAGACTTAAATGTTAGACCTAATACCATAAAAACCCTAGAAGAAAATCTAGGTAGTACCATTCAGGACATAGGCATGGGCAAGGACTTCATGTCTAAAACACCAAAAGCAATGGCAGCAAAAGCAAAAATTGACAAATGGGATCTAATTAAACTAAAGAGCTTTTGCACAGCAAAAGAAACTACCATCAGAGTGAACAGGCAACCTACAGAATGGGAGAAAATTTTTGCAACCTACTCATCTGACAAAGGGCTAATATCCAGAATCTACAAAGAACTCAAACAAATATACGAGAAAAAAACAAACAACCCCATCAAAAAGTGGGGAAAGGATATGAACAGACATTTCTCAAAAGAAGATATTCATACAGCCAACAGACACATGAAAAAATGCTCATCGTCACTCGCCATCAGAGAAATTCAAATCAAAACCACAATGAGATACCATCTCACACCAGTTAGAATGGCAATCATTAAGAAGTCAGGAAACAACAGGTGTTGGAGAGGATGTGGAGAAATAGGAACACTTTGACACTGTTGGTGGGATTGTAAACTAGTTCAACCATTATGGAAAACAGTATGGCAATTCCTCAAGGATCTAGAACTAGATGTACCATATGACCCAGCCATCCCACTACTGGGTATATACCCAAAGGATTATAAATTATTCTACTACAAAGACACATGCACACGTATGTTTATTGCGGCACTATTCACAATAGCAAAGACTTGGAATCAACCCAAATGTCCATCTGTGACAGACTGGATTAAGAAAATGTGGCACATATACACCATGGAATACTATGCAGCCATAAAAAAGGATGAGTTTGCGTCCTTTGTAGGGACATGGATGCAGCTGGAAACCATCATTCTTAGCAAACTATCACAAGAACAGAAAACCAAACACCGCATGTTCTCACTCATAGGTGGGAACTGAACAATGAGATCACTTGGACTCGGGAAGGGGAACATCACGCACTGGGGCCTATCATGGGGAGGGGGGAGGGGGGAGGAGGGAGGGATTGCATTGGGGAGTTATACATGATATAAATGATGAATTGATGGGTGCTGACGAGTTGATGGGTGCAGCACACCAACATGGCATAAGTATACATATGTAACAAACCTGCACGTTATGCACATGTACCCTAGAACTTAAAGTATAATAAAAAAAAAATAAAAAAAAAATAATAATAATAATAAAAAAAAGAACTACCTGAGACTGGGTAATTTATGAAGAAAAGAGATTTAATTGACTCATAGTTCCACAGGCTGTACAGGAAGCATGGCTGAGGAGGCCTCAGGAAACTTACAATCATGTCAGAAGGTGAAGGGAAAGCAGGCACATCTTTATATGGTGGAGCATGAGAGAGAGCTAAAGGGGAAGTGCTACACACTTTTAAACAACCAGATCTCCTGAGAACTCACTCACTATCATGAGAACAGCAAGGGGGAAATCTACCCATGATCCAATCACCTCCCACCTCATCCCTCCACCAACACTGGGAAGGAATTGCAATTCAATGTGAGATTTGAGTGGGAACACAGAGTCAAACCATATCACACTCCTTGAGGGGGAGGACAGTTTTGCACTGAAGATGTGATCACAATATGATAGCATCACTTAGGGAAGGCAGGCACCTTGAAAGCAGTGAGGTATAAGCTGGCTGTTAGAATTTGGGGTTGCATGCATATTTGTGGTGAAGAATAGGAGAGACTTCCAAGAATGGAAGAAAGATTTCAGCAAAAGCATGAAGAAAGAAATGAGTGAACCAGAAGTTTAATTTAGCTGATTGAGAGAGCCCACAATTTTTAAAAAACCAGCAAGTGAGTACCTCCCTATTACCCAAATGAGGACAACTGTTTACACATATACGGCATTCTTCACAACGTTCTCTAAAGACTGCATGAGAGACAAAGGAATGTTAAAATCTCAGAATTCCCCTGTGACAGACTTTATTTTGGTCTTTTCAGAACCCATTTTGAACGGTTGCCTAGCTTGATTCATAAACCACAAGGGCTAGAAAACAAACTTCATATTTCCCAAATCCTTTGTAGCTAAAGTTTTACACATGATCTGATTTCTGCTGAATAGATGCCATGTTAGTCAGTTCAAGCTACTATAATACCACAGACTGAGTGGTTTAAACAACAAACATTTATTTCTGAAGGTCTGGAGGTTGGAAATGCAAGATCAGAGTGTCCGCACAGTCTTGTTGGGGTCCTCTCCCTGGTTTAAAGGTATCCATCTTCTTGCTATGTCCTCATATGGCAGAAAGATAACTAACTCGTTCTCTGGTCTCTTCTTGTAAGGGCATGAATCCCATTCAGAAGGGCTCTACTCTCATGCCCTAATTATCTCCCAAAGGCCCCTTCTCCAAATACCATCAATACCATCTAATCCTTGGGAGTAGAGTCTCAACATATGACTCTGCAGATGCTTCGCAATCCATTGCAGGTGCTTTCTTGTGAGACTTAGAAAAGTAATTGAGTTCTTATGAGACAACAGATGCGGGACATGAGAAGTGATCACCAGGTAAACCAGGAACGAAGGCATCTGGTCCTTTAGGGAAGTTAAGGTAGAATTTCTGGAGCTAGTACCAAGTGGCTCAGGTGTTAAGCAGGAAGTTTGGCAGCAATGGTGTTTCTATAGAACAGTCCTCAGTGATTGGATATTTTTTCCAAGCTGCTCTTGTCTTGATGGCACATCATCCAAGCCTGGGTTTCTTGGTTCTACCTGAGATTCTGGAAACTATCTAATATCTTCTATGAAAACTTTTTCTAAACTTAAATGAGGTAGATCTATGATCCACAAATAAGAACACTGACTACTATAGCTGCCTTATGAGTGTTCCTATTATATAGTGCCAACTAAATGAGAAATCTTAAGTTACACATAGGTGACTGTATGACAACATACCCCACCTTTGATGCAATTGATTGGATTGGGGAGGACACCTGACCCAAGGGGCACATTGATTGGTTGACTAGTAACTTAAAGTGTAGCCTTGCAAGAGACCTTTGCCAAGTAGGGTCTATAATGACAAGCTAGACCAACTAGATCTTGGTTAAGAGTTTGAACTGTAAATATGAAAAAAAAAATCAATTGACAAGAAAGGAAATATGAAACACTCACAGATAAAAAGGCAGGCAGCCCAAAAAGGCAGCAGTGAATATGAGTAATAAGAAACTATAAACATGTGCAGAATAGACTGCTGTTAGTAGTAGTGGGATTTGCAGTAGGTTAGAAGTAGTAGGATTAGTAAAAGAAAGTTCATGGTGTTAAGGGTGTGTCAAACATGGTGCCTGCTATACCCAACTTCTCCTTCTAGATGCAACTACCTCCTTAACGGCCTTCTGCTTCAGGAAGTAGGGCTGGTACATTCTTCATGGTGGGACAAAAGTGAGCCAGGGATCCTATCTGCAGACTCATGAGATCCCTGGTGTGAAGTTCTCAGCCCAATACGAACAGTAATATTAGTCAAACCAATCAGACCATCAGACCAGTCTACTTTTGGTTGGGTTGGCAAGTCAGTTCAGAGAGGACAATAGAGGAGACAAAAGAGAAAGAAGAGACCCGTGAGAAAGAGAGAGCTGAAGAGTGAAGCTGATTCCTAAGACAACCTTGCTTTGGCATGGATTTTTCCACCCAGTCCACATATATTTCTGGGATGGACAGTCCCACTTTTCTAGCCCAATAAGGCTTCCAAGCACATGACCACATTCAGAATGAGGCCTGGCGAGACTACCCAATTTCTAGAGCAGCTCTGGATCCTGAGTAACCATCTGGTCCCAAACTCTCCTGGCTTACCAGGACCACCTCCTTTATGCTTTCT
This sequence comes from Rhinopithecus roxellana, assembly GCF_007565055.1. NCBI lineage: Eukaryota > Metazoa > Chordata > Mammalia > Primates > Cercopithecidae > Rhinopithecus > Rhinopithecus roxellana. The sequence continues at coordinate 65,655,230 of NC_044560.1, read as the reverse complement.
CTGATGACAATGCCAACTTGTCCTACTTTTTATGGGTCTTTTATGAGGCCTAGCTACGCAACTTCTTATCTTGTTTCATAAAAATACCTGAGGTTCTGCTCCCACCTTATTCATAACACTTACAATACCTTGAGAATTTGTTTCTTGTGTCCTTAAGGATTTAGGTAACATAGTACATTTAATAAACAAACAAACAAACAAACAAACAAAACAAAATCATTGTTTCACCTGTCTTAGACATATAAGAAGTGGAATAAAGGACAAAGTGCAAACTTTTCTGACTTGGATTTAGAAAAATTTGAAATGACTTGACTTTAGTTCTTTAGCATTTAAATGGCAGGGGAATAACCCTTGGAAAGAAAATGTTGACCAACCTATATGTGGGCCACTATTTAAGTCATCTTTTAAATGTAGTATTTGATTACCACGCCTACTGAATAAGAGCTTAAACTACCATTGTCATCAATAAAAGGCATATGAACACATCCCTACACTTGAGTGGTAATATACCCTTAAATTAAACTATTTTGGCCTCTTTGAAAGTCAAACCATTTTTAGTAAGTGCTTTCTGAAGCCTCATTATTATTGTGGTGACTACTAATTTATACACACATAATGCATTCTGCCTTATGTATCTGAAAATTATATTTCAGAATCATTTTTACCCACCTGGAGAGAAGCATGACAGCTATTCCGTAGCACTCAGCTATGTCTCAGGCCTGACAACGAACAGAGGAAATGGCTGTAAATATGCCATTTACCCCAGAAAGGTGGAACATTCTTTCTAAAGGGAGTTTGACTTTGATAGGTGAATCCAGCTATCTGGGAGGCTGTTGGAGGACTGCATAATCTTCTTTTCCATCTATCACTCATCCTGGCCTAGTTAGCTGCAGAAAGACACTCATCAATGATTTTCAAATTTGGTTGAACTTTAGAATCTCCTGGGGAACTTAGAAACATATTTATGCTTAGATCCCATCTTAGACCAACTGAAAGTATCACTGTGGATGAGGCCACGGCTACTAGGTGTCAAAACATCACAGGTGACTCCAATAGACAACTATAGTTGAGAACCACTAGCCTACAACATTGGCTTTCAAATTTTAGGTTCCATCATAATCACCTGAGGATGATCCTGCCCAGCCCTACTAAACCAGGTGACTCTGATACACATTAAAGTTTGAAAACCTACTAATTTATAAACTACTGGTTGGTTATGTGATTGTTTCCATCTGCCCCAAGGCTTCTGCTCTTTTATTTCCCCCCATATCCTGCTCCAGTCCTGGTAATAGCTACCATTATATATATCATGGTTAAAATGCAGTCATATTAATCGGAGTGATAACATATCATACTAAACAGCCATCATTAAAATGTTCTCAGAAGACAGCAGAGCCTTGAATAAATAGACAAAGCATAGGTAAATTTTGCAGGTAAGAGAATTCTAATGCTCTCTTCATCAGGTTCATAATGCATCCAATGATCACTGTCCACCACAACCAAGCACTAATCCATGGCTCTTTTTCTCCTGGCAAAAATAGAAAAAAAATATTTATTATCTATTAAGGGACTCCTCCAATAATGTAACACTGCTGGTATTATCTCATGTTACTCTTACAATAACATTATTAAGTATATGTAATTATTTTCAGTACCCAAATGAGAAATCTGAATTTGGAGAAAGTAAGAATTTGTCTAAGGACCCGTAACTGGTGAATGACTTATTAAAGATTGGAGCTCAAGCCTCTGGACCAAGGCTGCGTTCTTAACTTCCATATTTCCTGCATCAGGCAGATATTACAAACAGAAGAAATCTGATTTTAATTTTTTGAAGGGCTTTTATGCAGAAAAAGCAGGCCTAGTCTGTATTGTCACAGAGAGTAAACTATGGTTCAGTAGGTAGAAATTTAACAAAGGCATATCTCAGCTTAATCTGTTATAATAAGTACTGATTAAAATACTAATGGCGATTTCTTGAACATTTTGTGTTCAGCACTAAACTGAGCGCTTAACTTAGTGCGTCTCATCTGATCATCACAACAACACTGACAGAGGTACTATTATGATATTATTTTCTAGGAAATAATATCATATATTATTTGATGATCAGTGAGGAAACTGAGTCTCACGGAAATTCAGAAACTTGTCAAAGGTTATAGACCCCCAAACTGGTGGCTGTAGTGGTGGAATCAGAATTAGCATGCAAGAAACCCGGTGCTCCATCCAAGCTACTCAGGTCAGTCAGGACAGAATTAGCTCTAAAGCTCTAATGAGAGAATTGACAACTAATGGGTTGAACTGCTTTATAAAATCAGAAGTTTCTTGTCAGTTACTGAAAACACTTTGAAAAGTCTGAATGATCATGAGCCATTCTGGCTTCAGACCCTTCACCTCTGCACTTCTTTGCTGCCTTGCTCAGGCTGTGATCCCTTGCACACAGGTGACTGGGCCAAAGGTAGAGATCTACTCCTATAAGTCAGAGTTCATATTGAGATTGAGTCAATCTTTCTGAAATATATGCGTTTAGTTGCCGTGGGTGCTTTCTTCCAATTACTCTATAGACTGAGGATTCCTGTAGTAAATTCTACCTTTTAAAATCTATGGCACTGACATAAAAATGGGCATATAGACCAGCGGAAGAGAATAGAAACCCTGGAAATAAATCCAGACATATATGGTCAACTAATATTTGACAAGAACACCAAAAAAGACACAACAGGGAAAAGGATATCTATTTAATAAATGGTGAGGGTAAAATTAGATTTCCACATGCAAAAAAATGAAATTGGACGCTTATCTTACACCACACACAAAAATCCACTGAAAATGAGCAAAAGGCCTAAATATAAGACCTGAAACCATGAAACTTCTAGAAGAAAACATAGATGAAAAGCTCCTTGACATTGACTTTGGCCATGATTTTTTTGGATGTCACACCAAAAGCTCAGGCTACAAAAGCAGAAATAAATAAGTGGGATTATACTGAACAAAAAAGCTTTTGCATAGCAAAGTGAATAATCAACAAAATGAAAAGGCAGCCTACAGAATGGGAGAAATTATTTGCAGATCATGTATCTGGTTAGAGATTACTATCCAAAATATATCAGGGACTCATATAGTTCAGTAGAAAAAAATCAAATAATGAGATTAAAAATAGTCAAAGGACCTAAATAGTATTTTTTTCTGAAGAAGGCCATACAAATGGTCAACAGGTACGTGCAAAGGTGCTCAACATTACTAGTTATCAGGGAAATGGACATCAAAACCACAAGGAGGTATCACCTTATGTCTGTTAGGATTGCTATAATTAAAAAGACAAGAAATAAGTATTGGCAAGGATGTGGAGAAGAGGGAACTCTTGTATATTGTTTGTGGGAATGTAAATTGGTAAATCCATTATGAAAAACAGTATGAATATTCTTCAAAAAATTAAAAATAGATTTATCATATGACTCAGCAATTTCACTTCTGAGTATACATCCAAAGGAAACAAAATGCATATCTTGAAGTATACCGGAAGAGATATCAGCCCTCCCCTGTTCACTGCAGCATTATTTACAATCACCAGCAGATGGAAACAGCCTCAGTGTCCAAGGATGGATGAAAGAATGAAGAAAATGTGGTACACACACACACATACATATCCATGCACACAGTGGAATATTATTCAGCCATAAAGAGAAGGAAGTCCTGCCATTTGTGACAACATGGATGAATATCGAGGGCATTATGTTAAGTGAAGTAAGTCAGACAGGAGAAAGACTAATGCTGTATGATATGACTTATATGTGGAATCTAAGAAAGTTGAACTTGCAGAAACAGAGAGTAGAATGGTAGTTGCTAGAGACTAAGAAGTGGTGAAATTGGGGAGATGTTGGTCAAAGAGTACAAACTTTCAATTATAAAATACATAAGTGGGGATCTAATATACAACGTGGTAACTATAATTAATAATACTGCGTTCTATAGCTAAAGTAACCATGTGAAGTAACGAATATGTTAACTAACTTGATTGTGGTAACCCTTTCACAATATATATGTATATCAAAGCATGATGTTGTGCACCTTCAATATATACAACCTCAATAAATTTGGAAAACATGAACCTAGCTATTTCAAACTGATTTCTGTTTGAACTAGTATGTGGGAGTATGGATATCATGAAATATGGAACACAAAACTACATGTAAAGATGGTAGAGCCTTCACATATGCTCAAATTGGAGGGGCTGCTGGTCTCACAACAGTGTCAGTGTAACCTACTTTTTCTGGCAACAAGCTCCACTACCCCAAAACGAGGATCAATCATAGTACTTAACTCTCCTGACCTTGGTTATAAGCCCAAGAAGTGGGCATATTACCTAAGTTCAGCTATCTTTCCCCAAGGATTTATAAACAGCACTGGTAGTGAGTACTCTTGGCTAAGGTTATGGCATTAAAAGATTATAACCTCAGGGTTGCTTTCAAGCATATTTTCTACGACATGGAGAAAGTCTATCCACACTAAGGACTGCACTTGGAACAGAGCAGAAATGAGAGATGGTGGCAGACAGATGGAGGGTGAGAGAGAAACAGGGAGAGGAGTATCGAGCTGGAAACACTGACTCCATTGGAGAAGGTGACCACCCACATGGAAGAGAAGGGTCCCAGTAGAAGTGGCTACTGTGTTCTGATCCGCTCCTGGTTCTCCTAGGGTGCCCTTCCTAGTTGCTGATCTGATGCTAGGTCTCTGGTGCCTTCTCCCCAGGCTGCTGAGTCCTTTCTATACCACACTCTGGTGTCTTGGTTTTCATATCACTTCCCCCAAAAAAGATTTTCCTTATGATTCAGGTTCCCCGTCATACTGGCAAAGGAAATTCTGTTGCTTGGTTAGTAACCCAGAGTTTTGTGGCTGGGTAGTTATACTATTCACTGGGAGTCCAGCAACAATTGGAAAATTCAGTAAGTGGGACATTCCAGAAAGGGTGACCTCTATTTGTGCTCACATTGGAACAGAGGGTGTCAACTGTGAACTGCAGAACAGCTAGAGGATGAAACTTGACGGGGGGATCTGCGTGTACATAGAATATTTACCTATTCTCCTCTCCCATTTTAAAATGTGTCTCTAACATCTTGCCACAGGCATTTCCAATCCATTCACTCGGGGATTTGCAAACTTTCCCAAGAGAGTGCATCTAAAAGTAGAGGAGAATGAGCAACCCTTAGTCTCAGGCAAGAATTTTTTCCAATATCCAGGATTTTATCTCAAAAACTTTCTCATAAATTTTTTCAGGTATAACATATTTACATTTTTAAATTATGAAAATAATTTTCTTTCTATTTTTGAATAAGATTGATGGGTGAACATTTACATCATGTTTATTTTGCGATTGGCATAACCCTGTTGAGCCAAAGCTCAACTTGGAGATAGCATGGCTACTATTTGAGATACCACATCTCTCTTAAAACGCTAAGATTTTGGAGGAGATGTCACAGTGAGCCCTTAACACCTTGGCCTAAATCTGCTTTTATTTTCTAAAATGATTTTTCTATTTATCAAAATAGAAAAAAATTATGTATTTATATATCTATCGTTAAAAATATCAAATGCTAAGAAAGTCCCCAACCCCCCTTTGCCATGGTTTCTCAGGACAGTCCTGTTGGTTTTACTAAAGAAAGAGCTCTTAAAAATATTCCTTTCTAATACAAAAATTAGCTGGGCATGCTGGCACATGCCTGTAATCCTAGCTACCTGGGAGTCTGAGGCAGGAGAATTGCTTGAACCTGGGAGGTGGAATTTGCAGTGAGCCGAGATTGCACCACTGCATTTCAGCCTGGGCAAAGAAGTGAGACTCTGTCTCACACATATATATATATATTCCTTTTTAACCAGGGAAGACACACATCCTGGGCAGTCCTGATTTGTTTGTCCTAGTGTAAGTTATTATTGCTATTATTTTACTCCAAAGTATCATGGTTGGGATGTTAAATTACATGGTCACTATCTGGGATGCCATTTTTGATGCTTTCAATGTTTTTTTTCTAGCAATAACCCCTATGTCTTCAAATTTATAGTTATTTACTTGTTTCTTGATACTGTATCTAATTTAGGCATTTCCTATTGGCTTCTTGCTATCATGATTACATATTTAGCTTACCTAAATTCCCGTCTCTATTCATCACTTCCTCTGAATAAATATATTATTCTTTAGTTCCTCTGTTGGTTACCTGAAAATCTGTATTTCTTATTTCATTAATTATAGATAATTTTTCTTGACTTTCTACTTCATAAGATAAAGATATTAATGACTCCACACCTTTCTATACCCATCTCTCTCTTTCACCTGCATCCTGTACTTTTTACATTATCAAAGTTGATAACATTTACATTCGGTCCTATAGCCAAACACTAATCTCGTGTTGAATGTATAGAAAGGATGATTCTGAACACTGACGGTCAGTTGGTAGTGTTTATGTTATGATGTCCATGTATTTATTCACTGCTAAATAATGCAGCACTGTGCTATGATTTCAGCCCTTTGTTGTAAAATTTTTTTCCTTTTCAGTTTTTGCTCTTATACTCTGTGTTCATCTTCTAAGTTCTTCCAATGTTTCAGATGCCTTACCTATTCTAGAAATTATCTTTCCCTTTTTCTCATCTCTGGTCCTTCTAAAACCATCCACCTCCTTGCTACAGTCTGGACTTCACGTTTCACTGCTGTAAAGTCATTATCCTGAATCTTGCCTTCATTGCCCTCCTGCCTTGGATGCAGCATTTACTGGATTCCACGTCTCCCTCCTTGGTTTGCTCTCTTTTTAGTCAGTTGTGATTGTTGCTCACATATTTATCCTCTTCACCCCCATTGTGTGGCAGCCATGCAGTTAGAGAGGGATTGACTTCAATCCCAATTTCTGTAGTTGGTCCTGATTGGTTGAAATCAATCTAAATAATCCTGTCCCTCTTAGTCGCTTGGTGGTATTCTCTACCAAGGTTGTGGAGTTAAGAAGTAACCTTACCCAAAGACCTTTGTGCTTGACCACTGGGGAGTAATCTCTAGTCCTGGAATGTCCTGCCTGATTGGAGTGTCTTGGTTTGCATGGGGGGTTTGTTCACTGGATAGTCAGTCTAGCAATGTGATTTATGAAAGGGGCTTTAAGCCACTTAATATCAGTTCCAACCTGTGAAGGGACTGAAGATCAGCCTGACTTCTCAAAAAGTTGGAAACTAATGTTCAGCCATGCAGGCAGTGTTGGATAGAGCCCAGTAAAATGTCTGGACACCGAGGGCTTGGGTGAGCTTTCCTGGTTGGCAATACTCTGTGTGTATTATCATATATCATGGTCAGAGGAGTTAACACTGTCAGTGCCTCCATGGGAAGAGAATGACTGTGAGCTCTAAATCTGGAGCTCTCTTGGACTTTTCCTGTGGTTAATTTTAATCTATATCATTTTCCTGTAATAATCATGAATATAACAACTTTCCTCTAATTCTGTGAGACCTTCTAGAGAATTATTGAAGCTGAGGGTGGTCTTGAAAATCTCACAGACTTGCAATTGCTGTCAGATTTGAGGGCATTGATAGGGACTGTGTCCCCAACTCTCTTCAAAGGTCTAACCCAAACAGGCCATGCATCCCACTGGACACAAGGGTGGCCTACTCAATGGAAAGCCTGTACTTTAGGACAATGTTTAAAGTAAGTCATACTCCTTCTCTCCCTGGGTGCTACTGAAGTATCATGTAGCCACCAATGCTTATCACAGGCATGTTATAACCATGAGAGAAGCCAAATTGAGGAGACATTCAGGGAAGACTGACTGAGAGAACCACTGAGGAGCACAGCTGGAACTCTGATTGCATGGCACCACAATTCTAGCCTACTCCTGAACCTGACCGTTATGCAAAGTAATGAATCAGCTTACTTCTTTTTATGTCAGTTTGTCTTGGGTTTTCTGCTCCTTGTTACCAAAAGCATCCTAGCAAAATCACTACTTTGACTCATATACATCCTAAAGTAGTTTCCTAAGAAAGGGTACAAGTGAAGTAAACCTCTTATGTCCTGGAATGTTTTTTATTTATTCAGCAATGACTTAAGTAGGACTTACTTTGCAACATTTTCTGTTTTAAGTGCTTTTATGAAAATAATTCATTTAGTTCTAATAGCAACATTGAAGTAGGGGTTATTAAAATCTCCCTTTTATGGAGAAGGAAACTGAGACAAAAAGAAGTTAAGTCATTAGCTCAAGGTAGTATTAGGTAGTAACCAGATTTGAGCACAGGCAGCTGGCTGCAGAGTCAATGTTCGGGTTTTTCACTCTGATGTGCTACTGCTCAATGGCAAAAACTTCTTCCCACTTTACTGTTGCTCAGAATCCAGTGTTGCTGATGAAAAGCCTGTTATCAGTCTAATTGTTATCCCTTTATCAATGTACTTTTCTCTACTCGTACCACACAGGTTGCTTTTAGGCAGCCTATCTATTTTTAGAATTCTTAAATTTGTAATTCTGGAGGCTGAAAGTTCAAGCTTAGGGTACCATCATGGCTGAGCTTTGATGAGGGCTCTCTTCCTGGTTTGTAGATGGCTGACTTCTTGTACCCTTATGGGTTAGGGAACAGAGAGAAAGAAAGCAAACCCTTGCTGTCTCTCTCTTTTTTTTTTTTTTTTTTGAGACAGAGTCTCACTCTGTCACCCAGGCTGGAGTGCAGTGGCGTTATCTCCACTCACTGCAAGCTCTGCCTCCTGGGTTCACGCCATTCTCCTGCCTCAGCCTTTCGAGTAGCTGAGACTACAGGCGCCTGCCACCACATCCGGCTAACTTATTGTATTTTTAGTGGAGACAGGGTTTCACCATGTTAGCCAGGCTGGTCTCGATCTCCTGACCTCGATATCCACCCACCTTGGCCTCCCAAAGTGCTGGGATTACAGGCGTGAGCCACCGCGCCTGGCCTGTCTCTTCTTATAAGGGCACTAATGCCATCAGGAGGACTCCACTTTCATTATCTAATTACCTCCTGAAAATCTCATTTCCAAATTCTATCAAACTGGGCACCAGAGTTTTAACATAATAATTGGGTATAGGGGACATTAATGCCATAGCAATGGCATTCAAGAACACATTATACTCATAAAACAAAAACAGGTATTCTTGAAAAAAGAACAAGATGGAGCTTTTGGAAACAAAAACTATGATTGCCAGCATGAAACATTTTAGAAATTAATGAAAAAGGTATAGGAAATCTCACAATTGGTAAGACAAAAACCCACGTGTCCCCAAACACTGTGCTTTGTTTTCTTTATGTAGTTCTCCCTTTCTGAAATCACATTACTTATTTGTCATTTCAGTCACTTAGTTTATGGTATTCTATTGTAGCAGCTCAGACTGACTAACACAATTATGATACCAAATCATTATGGTAAAAATTAAAGTATTGTGAAACTTCCTTTAAGGTCCTAAATTATTTCTGCTGACTCTGTTTTTCTCTTCTTCCTGTTTCTATCATCTTGGTAGCTCTCCTTCGTATTTCTAGCTTTTCTCAAATGTCTTGGCTTTCTATTTGTATTAAAGAATGAGGCTACGGAGAAGCTGCCTGGGAATTCTGAATATGTGGTCAGGGATTGTCACGTGGCAGGCTATACTGTAAAGTAAGCATGAGTGTCAAGATGCCCAGTAATTTTATCTGAGACACAAAAACTTAACATCAGCCAACATAAGTCTTCTCAGATAATTTGCTCAATTTATTTAGAGTGGCCCTACAGTTTTGTTATGACTGGATGAAATGTATGGCTTTGACTCATTCTGTATACATGGATGAAAAAGTGAGGTCAGAGGTAGCTCCATTCCAAATTAGCTCCCTCTTTTCTTCCCCTGTTGTCACTTCTGCCCTCCCTCTCAATAGCCTTCTTTGTGCCTTGCACCTCATGAGGAGTCTGCTGGGCAGGTCATCTGCTGCCTTGGTTGCTGTGCCTCTCACATCAAGGAGGCTGTGGCTTTATTTTAAAGCTTGCAGCTTGCCAGGTGTGGTGGCTCACTCCTGTAATCCCAGCGCTTTGGGAGGCTGTGGTGGTTAGATCACTTGAGGTCAGGAGTTCAAAACCAGCCTGACCAAGATGGTGAAACCCCATTTCTACAAAAAATACAAAAATTAGCCAGGTGTGGTGGTACATGCCTGTAATCTCAGCTACTCTGGAGGTTGAGGCAGGAGAATCACTTGAACCTGGGAGGTGGAGGTTGCAGTTAGCCGAGATCATACCATTGCACTCCAGCCTGGGCAACAAGAGCAAAACTCTATCTCAAAAATAATAAATAAATAAATAAATAAATAAATAAATAAATAAATAGCTTCCTGCTTCCAGAATATTTGCAAAATTGCAAAATTTCTCATCTCCCCATGGCCTCCCACCTTTAGTTGTTATTTTTTCCTTGATCATAAGTATATTGGGTTCTCAAGTAGGAAAGGAGAAAAATATACCTATTCAGTTTACCATGCAAAAATAGTTTAAGATGATATTCCAAGCGTGGGCATTATAAATAGAGAAACATGAGGGAATAGTCCTGAGAGAGTAACTTTGATGGGAAAAGGATTGAAAGCCAGATTTGAAGAAAGAAGTCTGTCCCTGGGAATGGTAAGATGGTTTTCAGGGGCTTCATGGTTCCCAAGGAGCCAATTACTACAGACTGAATTGTGTCCCCATCCCCTACTCCCAAATTCGTATGTTGAGTCCCTCAACCCCAATGTGACCATATGTGGAAACAGGGTCTTTCGAAGGTAATTGAGGTTAAATGAAGTCCTAAGAGTGGGGCTGTAATGCAATAGTACTCTGGCCTTATAAGAAGAGAAAGAGAGACACATCTCTCTAGTCTTTCTCTACCACGTGAGGACACAATGAGAAGGCTGCTGTCTATAAGCCAGGAAAACAGTCCTCACCAGGAAGAAATAAGCCACAACCTTGATCTTAGATTCCTCATCCTGCTGAACTATGAGAAAACTAATTTCTGTTATTTAAGCCACTCAGTCTATGGTGCTTTGTTATCACAGCCCAAGCTAAGACACTGATAGTACAAAGTTGCAAGAAGAAGACACAGATGTTGCTAATTTTTTTGCTGAGGATTGGGGTATTTTCAGTGAGAGCATTCTGAACTTGAGCCAGGAAATCTGCTAAATGATGTTCTGTCTCTGCTATTAGCCCAACAGACTTTGGGCAAGCACTTAACCCACTGGGGCACAATTGTCTCATCTATAGAATGGAGCTAATAATTCTCATCTCCTGAGTCTTGATGTGAATATCAAATCAGCTATATTATACCATAATCATTTATTTTACCTCATTATTTATTTACAATTCATCCTCTTGACTAATCTATGACACTGGCAGTTGAGTCTCTGAGCCAGAAAAGATAAACAAATATTAATGAACATGGCCAGCATGGTACTTGGCCCTCAGGAGATACTCACTAAATTTAACTGTAAACTCCATAAGTAACCAGATGGTTATAAAAGTCTACGCCTTTCTGATGGTTGTTTCCCACTAGGGAGGATCATGGAGATCTTGGCAGCAGCCATTCCTTGAAGAGCTTGGAGTTCCTGTTGCTCATTCACTTTTGGCCAGTCCAAGACAGTGCCCCTATCATCACTACTACTAAGTGACTTAATTCAACCTTCTGTATTCCTGGGACCCCCTATCTCTATCTGACACTTAGCATGTTTAATAAAAATGATTTGGTAAATATTTCTGTCCTGCCTTCTAGAGTGAGATCTTCTCTGAGGCATAGACTATACTGTATCTGAATTATTCTTATTCCCAGAGGTTAGCCCCGTTGCTCATCAAACAGTAGGTACTTGTTTTACTGGGAGTTCTTGTGCAGGAGACATAGGACTTCTGCTTTCCCCCAGATTGTTCTTTAGAACTGTTTGAGGTCCCTCTGTACTCATCTATCTTTCTGCATATGTTGAGGACAATGGATCTCATTTCTAGTTGCAGTGACTTAAATGAAATCAGACTGTGTGACTCTAGGGCCACGTTGCTGCCATCTCCAACTTTATATTTGATGTGAATTATGGCACAAAGGGGGATTCTGATGAGATTGTTGAGAAAGCTATATGTCTCATTCTGTGGCAGCCTCCAGTCTCATTGTCATAGACCACATTGAACACATCTTGTATGCTATTGACCTTTAATCTGAGTCTGGAGATGAAAGCATGTTGACACTATGCTTAGTCAGCCATTCTCCCAAAGGACATCCTGGCCTATTGATATAATTTTCCATTTTGAATGTAACACATAATCTGTCATTGTTCTCTCAAGGAAGTGAGAGCATTAACAATTTCAATTCTCTTATTTCTAACAGTGATGTTGGATTTCTTTAGTGTCAAGTGGTACATGTTTTTAGTTTCTTCAATAATGAGACCATGGCACTTCAGAGAGTCTGCAAGGTGGTTTAGAATTTACCAGTTTGCCTTTCATGTTTATGGTTTCAGAACATTGCAGATAACTAAACTGGTTTCATTGGATTCCTTTATTAATCAAACATTGATCAAGAACTTTCTCTGTCAGGTAAAATGTTAGCCTTTGGCTTGAAGCTGATGATGATGTTCTCCAGCTATTAAGCTGAAAAAATAGAAAACAACATGTGGCTAATTTCAAACATTAGATTTCAGATAGTTTGCTGTATAGTAATTATAACATTTAATATAAAAATATGTATATATGAGTATATGTATATATGTATGTACTGTATAAAAATATTTATATATTCATATATATGAATTATATATTCATTTATATATTATTATGTATCTGTAGTCTACATATTTATATACCTGTATTAGTCCATTTTCACTCTGCTGAAAAAGACATACTTGAGACTGGACAATTTACAAAATAAAGAGGTTTAATGGACTTACAGTTCCACGTGCCTGGGGAAGACTCACAATCATGGCAGAAGGCAAGGATGAGCAAGTCACATCCTACATGGAGGGCAGCAGGCAAAGAGAGAGCTTGTGCAGGGAAACTCCCATTTTTAAAACCATCAGATCTTGTGAGACTCATTCACTATCACGAGAACAGTGCAGGAAAGAGCCACCCCCATAATTCAATCATCTCCCACTGGATTCCTCCCATAACACGTGGGAATTGTTGGAGTTACAATTCAAGATGAGATTTGGGTGGGGACACAGCCAAACCATATCATTCCACCCAGGCCCCTCCCAAATCTCATATCCTCACATTTCAAAACCAATCATGCTTTCCCAAGAGTCCCACAAAGTCTTATTTCAGCATTAACTCAACAGTCCACAGTCCAACATCTTATCTGAGACAAGGCAAATTCCTTCTGCCTCTGAGCCTGTAAAATCAAAAGCAAGTTAGTTACTTCCTAGATACAATGGGGATACAGGCATTGAGTAAATACAGCCATTCCAAATGGGTGAAATGGCTTGAATTTCTGCTCAGAAAATGGGACTTTCTGTTCTGTTGCATTGTCAGGTTGCAATACTTATGTGTACATGTATGTATATATTTGAGATATATTGGTATTAGCTATATATATACACACACACACAGACACACATATAACAAGCAATCTATATTTGGTTAACACTGTTATTTCACAAAAGTGCACGGTATTTTTTTGATTAGCAAAATACTTTAGCACTGAAAAAAAAAAATTGTTCTGGGTTGGGCGCAGTGGCTCATGCCTGTAATCCCAGCATTTTGGGAGGCCGAGGCAGGGCAGATCACAAGTCAAGAGTTTGAGACCAGCCTGACCAATATGGTGAAACCCCGTCTCTACTAAAAATACAAAAATTAGCTGGGTGTAGTGGCGGGTGCCTGTAGTTCCAGCTACTTGGGAGGCTGAGGCAGCAGAATCGCTTGAACCCGGGAGATGGAGGTTGCAGTGAGTCGAGATTACGCCACTGCTCTACAGCCTGGGTGACAGAGCGAGACTCTGTTTCAAAAAAAAAAAAGAAAAATATTATTATTCTGATCCTCAAAAACTCTGAGAGGTCTTTAGGATATACATGATATTTCCACATGACTAAAACAGGTTTCAAGTCAATTGCTCAAGGGTACAGCACAAGTTAAGTCGCAGAGTTGGTCCAGGCTAATTCTTAATGTGGTGTTCTTAATACTAGATGCCCTTGCCCTCAAAGAGTTTCTGATTTAGATATTATTTAAGACATACATACACACTTAAATTATTGATCAGTTAAACACTACTTGACAGTGTGTAATTATGTGCTGTTTTTCATATAAGTGCAATAGATTTTCAGAGACAAGACAAGAGCAGTACTGTCTGAAATTGTTAAAGAGCTTCATGGAGAAGAGACAGATCTTGAAGAAGGGATAGAATCATGGGTGAGGAAATAAAACTGAATAGTTCTAGTGAGAAAAGAAAGTGCACAGTCTTGAATATTAGGCTGAGAACTACGGGGCTTTATTCTATAATTAACGGTAACGTGTTAAGTATATTCTAGTAGTTAACTAGCTTGCTACAGTTTCTCCATGGCAATTTGTAGAAAGGATTAGTGTGAGAAGAATCTGGAGATTTTGGCCAGGTGTAGTGGCTCACGCCTGTAATCCCAGCACTTGGGAGGTGGACATGGGTGGATCACGAGGTCAGGAGTTTGAGACCATCCAGGTCAACATGGTGAAACCCTGTCTCTACTAAAAATACAAAAATTAGCTGGGCATGGTGGCACATACCTGTAATCCCAGCTACTCAGGAGGCTGAGGCAGGAGAATTGCTTGAACCTGGGAGGCGGAGGTTACAGTGAGCCGAGAGATCAGGCCATTGCCCTCCAGCCTGGGTGACAGAGTGAGACTCAGTCTCAAAAACAAAAACAAAAACAAAGCAAAAAAAGAAGATTCCAGAGATTTTAAGTTTTATTTTATAGGAGAGTATTGACAATATTGTGCTGGCTAGTCCCAATCTTTTCTCTCTTCCCATTGTCCACAATTAGGCTAACTGGGGGCCTGCTCTGTCTGTTTAGCTCTGCCCAACTTCAGGGAAAGGCTGTGCCTGAGGTATCCACCTTTTTGGTTTTATCTATGCCAGGGCAGTAAAACAGGGCAAGCCTGTCTCCGCCTGACATATGACTGTACATGGAGTTGGTCTATACATGCCAAGACAGCATCAAGTCTCAGTGTCTTGAAGAGCTGCTCTGAGCATCAGGTTAGTTTACTATCTATCAGTACTGACAAATGCAAAACTATACAAGCTTGAGCATTCTTTATGGTGAGTCTTGACAAAAATGAGTCCCAGCAGGATCTTTTAAAATTTTAATACTGCAGGATTTCCCCAATATTACTACCATCAGCTTAATTTTTTTCTTCAAGATAGCAATCTAATATTCTCAACACTGGAGGCATTTGGGCTGCACTCATTTGTTAAAGAAAACTCTAAGCATGTATTTTAGTAATCCCACCGAGTTTTTCTTGTAAACCTGTCAGCAGGGATCATTTGTACCATAGGGATATGTGGCAAGAAGAGGGGCATTCAAGTAAACAATTATAGTTCTACAATCCTGGGTGATAAGCATTGAACTTGACTCATGTAGGGCCTGTTGAGGGGCTCCAGGAAAAGGAATGAGACTTAGTTTACATGGGGAAGGGTAGTGTGACCTGTGGAGCTGGTGGAGGATGACAGACACGTACGGTGTGAGGCAACAGTGCTATCAGATTGCGTTTAGATACACCAAAAGTCCGGGTTGTGTGGATAATGGAGTAGATAGGAAGAATAGGGAAGAGGCCTGGAGGTAGGAGACCAGTTAGGGTTCTCCTGAGAAACAGAATAGAACCAAATCGGTGCGTGTGTATATCTGTGTGTGTGTGTGTGTGTGTGTGTGTGTGTATGTGTGTAGGGAGAGAGGGAGAGATAGAGAGAGAGAGATTTACTTAAAAGAACTGACTCATGTGATGGTGGAGGCTGACAAGTCTAAAATCTGCAGGGTGGGCTGGCAGGCTAGACCCAGGGAAGACATGAGTTCAAAGACAGACTGGAGACAGAATTCCTTTTTCCTTAGGGGACCTCAGTCTTTTACCTCTTGAGGCCTTCAACTGATGTTATGGGCCCATTCACATGACAGAGAGTAGTCTGATTTACTCCAAGCCTACTGATTTAAATATTACTCTCATATTAAAAATGCTTTCACAATAACATCTAGACTGGTGTTTGTTCAAACAACTGGGTACCATGGCCTAGCCAAGTTGAGACATAAAATACACTATCACAGGGGCCAATGAAACTTTATCCTACAAGTGTGAGGAGAAGAATTATATCAGAGTGTAATTGTGTAGACTTGTTGAGCATCTGGTTGTAAGTTGTAAGAGGCTGCAGTCTGAGCAGCTGGAGCAGGGATCCCTAACACATTTTCCTGTCAATTTATCCATAATAATGGCCTAACAGCCATTCCCCCTCCATCCCGAGTTCGATTCTATCCTTTATTGAGTAGCATGTGCCAGGCACTCTGCTAGGAACTGGGGACAAAAGGTTGCTAGAACACATTGTTTGCTAGAACATATTCTATTCATAACTCTGTACTTGCAGCTTTGCAGAAAAAAAACTAAGAGCCACTTCATGCATTTAGGTGATTTTTTAAAAATTAACTTTTAAAATTAAATAAAATTGTATGTGTTTATCATGTACAACATGTTGTTTTGAAATACATATACATCGTGAAGTGGAAGTTTAGTTGATTCTTCATGTTACTTGGGCTGTCCTGGAAATGAGAACAAGAATGCATGGCAAAAACAAACCAACAAGCAAATAAAAAAGTAAAGCCCTCAAGCTTGCTTACATTGTTTCTTCCAGGACTGTTGTGAGGGTGGAGCTGGTTTTCTCTGCTCTAGCTCTGTACTTGCTGGTTAGTTCACACACACTCATAGCCCTTGCAGAGAACCCTAGGGTGGTGTCTGACCTTGGCCTCTCCCCCCAACAACAAACAAAAAGGTTTGCTAACTTGAAACAGGGTCATGGCACAGGATTCCATAAATTTCCTGTAAAAAGAGAATCTCCACAACACTTTTGTCTTGGTCCCTAAGAGACTTGCAGAAGTTGCAGTCAGAATGACAAGAATGGGAGCCACAAAAATAAGAAGCTTCTTTGGGGAAAGATATACTTTAAAACGTTTAGTGTGATGTTATATGGGATTCCACATCTGGTTTTTCCACATTTATCATGCCAATAAAACATGCACCTGTTAGTTTTTCATCACAAGCCATATTTCTCATCTGTCTTGCCTGACCTTGTCACAAGACATTTCCCTTTTAGCACCCACTTGGATTTTTGTACTGAGTGGAAGTTGGAAGTGATTGCAAAGGAAGGCAATTTCTTTTGACATCTCATGTATGACCCATTATCTCTTTATGGAATATAGTGAAGTATTGGAGGGGAGCATTAGAGAGCAAGAAATAGTTCTCTAAGTGTATAGTGCTATAGTTTCATCTTAGTGATTATATAAATATATATATACATACACATACATATATATACACACAATATGTATGCCAAATAATATAGTATAGGTATAATTATGTGAATGTCTATTTGGATATGGAGACCTGGTTTGCCTTGTTAGAGAGACAGAGTGACTGACAAAACTTTTCCTAGATACTGGTCTCTTTTTAGTCTTTCATTTATTTTTATTATGGATCATTTCCAACACATAGGAGAACAGAGAGAAGAGTACAATGCACTGTCATACACCCATCTTCTGGCTTCAGCAATCACCAAAAAGGGACAAACTTGTTTCATCTATACCCTTCTTGTTCCCCCAAGACCTTTTGGATTATTTTGAGACAAATTCTAGACATCGTGTCATTTCATATGAAAATACTTCAATGTATACAGCTCTAAAAGATAAGTCATTTTTCTATTGCATAACATAAAATACCATTATCACACCTAAAACACAGTATCTTAATATCATTAAATATTCAGTCGATACTCAAATTTCCTTGATTTTGTCATTTGTTTAAAACAGAGTCCAAATGGTCCACTAAAGCAACAATTGCATATAGTTGATACTGCTTGAGTAATTTCAAACATAACCCCACTTCTTTTTTAACCTTCCAATTTTTAGGTTAAAGTAGGAGTGTCCAATCTTTTGACTTCTGCTGGCCACATTGGAAGAAGAAGAATTGTCTTGGGCCACACATAAAATACACTAACACTAATGACAGCTGATGAGCTAAAAAAAATTGCAACAAGAAAACCTTTTAATATTTTAAGAAAGCTTACAGATTTATGTTGGGTTGCATGCAAAGCCATCCTGGGCTGCATGTGGCCTGCTGGCTGTGGGTTGGACAAGCTTATGTTAACGAAACTGGGTCATTTGCCCTGCAGAACTATTCATATTCTTGATTGTGCTGCTTGAATCCTATAATGTCACATAACATATTTCCCTGCTTTTCATTCACCACCAGTCTTTATTTCCTGTAAACTAGAGATCTAAAAGTGGTCAAATCAGAATGTTTGCCAGGAACCCTCCATAGGTTATGTGGTGAGCAGTTCTATTGCATCACATCAGGATGCATCTATAATCTCCCTGCCTCTCTCTAGGTGATGATGTTAAGACTGATCAGTGGGTTTAGGCATTGTCAAGCTGGTCCAGCTGTATAAATTCCCAATTTAGTAACCAAGGACTCTTGCCTAGATTCATTCACTTTTCTTTTTCTTCCGTTATAATTGCAAAATGGAAATATTCTATGTCTATCATTCCTCCTTCATCAGTGGGAGACTCTGGTTGATCTGTCTTTTTTACATGACTATAATTTTTAACATAAAATAAAGTATTAAATATATGCAAAAGACAAAACATGTTCACCGAAAGAACAAAATGGAACAGAAGATGGAACATACTCATTCATACTCATTGAAAGGGAAATTCAACACCATTGATGATTTCTTTAAAGCAACGGTTTGAATTGCCAGGACTTGAGAAAAAAATTCTAATAGATGAATGTTTAACTCCACAGATAAAACCCAGGACAAAAAAAAGGGGAAATAAGATGGGCATTGGCAAGAGTTAAACCTTAGCAATCATACTAAGCCAAAATGCCAATGAGAGTAGCCACTGAATTTAAAAAATCAACAACTCAAAATGGTTTTTTATTTTTTTATTTTTATTTATTTTTATTTATTTATTTATTTTTAATTATACTTTAAGTTCTAGGGTACATGTGCATAACATGCAGGTTTGTTACATATGTATACTTATGCCATGTTGGTGTGCTGCACCCATCAACTCGTCAGCACCCATCAATTCATCATTTATATCATGTATAACTCCCCAATGCAATCCCTCCCTCCTCCCCCCTCCCCCCTCCCCATGATAGGCCCCAGTGTGTGATGTTCCCCTTCCCGAGTCCAAGTGATCTCATTGTTCAGTTCCCACCTATGAGTGAGAACATGCGGTGTTTGGTTTTCTGTTCTTGTGATAGTTTGCTAAGAATGATGGTTTCCAGCTGCATCCATGTCCCTACAAAGGACGCAAACTCATCCTTTTTTATGGCTGCATAGTATTCCATGGTGTATATGTGCCACATTTTCTTAATCCAGTCTGTCACAGATGGACATTTGGGTTGATTCCAAGTCTTTGCTATTGTGAATAGTGCCGCAATAAACATACGTGTACATGTGTCTTTGTAGTAGAATAATTTATAATCCTTTGGGTATATACCCAGTAGTGGGATGGCTGGGTCATATGGTACATCTAGTTCTAGATCCTTGAGGAATTGCCATACTGTTTTCCATAATGGTTGAACTAGTTTACAATCCCACCAACAGTGTAAAAGTGTTCCTATTTCTCCACATCCTCTCCAACACCTGTTGTTTCCTGACTTCTTAATGATTGCCATTCTAACTGGTGTGAGATGGTATCTCATTGTGGTTTTGATTTGCATTTCTCTGATGGCGAGTGATGAACAGGCAACCTACAGAATGGGAGAAAATTTTTGCAACCTACTCATCTGACAAAGGGCTAATATCCAGAATCTACAAAGAACTCAAACAAATATACGAGAAAAAAACAAACAACCCCATCAAAAAGTGGGGAAAGGATATGAACAGACATTTCTCAAAAGAAGATATTCATACAGCCAACAGACACATGAAAAAATGCTCATCATCACTCGCCATCAGAGAAACTCAAAATGGTTTAACACGATAACTCAATTTTAAGGTTTGAAGCCGCATTAGAAAGATGAATATAAAACTATCTTACTGCTTTTCTTTTGCTTCACCACAATTTATGTCTGGATAATTTCCAAACAAAGGCAATTTTTTTTTTTGGATTTTAAAAATTTGAGGGCTGAAAATAATAGATTTAAGTGTTGGTATGATACACGTAGTTAAATGAACTACGCATCACCTTTCTGAGTGGTTTCAGTAATTTTATTTTACAAACATTGAATACTTTCAAGTGATTTTCCAAGGTTTATTTTCTTCATCTTGTAAATTTTCCTTTGAATATGGCAATTGCTTACAAGGCCTGGCTGTGTCAGCTTTTGCTAAAAATGAGCCAAATCTTATCTGAATGATCCTATTCCCATCTGTACGTTGTCAGATGTAGGACAACACTTTGGATTGCCATTTAATGTGTTGCGCACTGGTGTTCATTCGCATCTGTAGCATTAGGGGACTTGGCTTTTTCACTCTAAGACTGTACTCTTTCTGGGAAAAGAGAGTGAAAGGCAAGAAAACTATTCAGTACCTTTTAAATTCCATGTCTGTTACACATTTTAATCCATTTAATTTTCCCATATTTGAGTGGTTGGAAGATATATATGGATAACTTTTAATAAATTACACTAGATTCTCATTCTTGGTAGATAATATCACTAGGCTAAGTTTTAAAATGATTATAGAGCCATATTTGGTACCTATCATAGTCATTTTGGAAACAAGGACACTAAGACTCAGAGCATTAACCTATCCAAGTTCAAGCAACTAATAAGGGACAGAGTCAGAATTTGAACGCAGATGTCTATCTGACACATAAGGTTGGCTTTCCCCTTAGATCACCTGCCTGCTAGCCATGTCAAAGATGAGGGTGGCAAGTATTCGGAAAATGTGCTTTATCATAAACATTTAGCGTAGATTTTATAAAGACTGGATGTTACCATATGCTTTTTTTCTTTCTGAAGAATCCACTGGATAGGAGATATGATCTGACAAAAAGGGGCACATAGCCTTGTTCCTCCCCTCATTGGAAATATTATAGAATGTAGAATTACATAAAATAAGGGTAACCTGGTATGGTGCTATGTGAAGTGGAATTCTGTAAGCTGTGGCCCAAGCAGAAAGTCAATACATTAAGAGCCAGAAATCACCAAGGAGCAATGAGCTTGGAAATTCAATACAGTAATAAGTAACTCAGTCCTATATCCATGAAAGATCCTTATTGTCTACCAAAAAATGTTAATGTGTTGCCCCTTGGTGTAGGTTAGTCTTGAATTTTAAAAAATGGACATAAAGGAAATCAATGAGGATTATTTTTTTCTTCCTTGCAGTTTGCTACACAGTCCTTGATGATATTATCAAGGCAAAAACTCTATGGGATTATTTAACAACCCTGGATGCTTTTGTCGTAAAATTGAAATTAAATTAAGTACATTCAGAATATGCATTTTGTGTGAGGCT
The DNA here is from genome assembly GCF_007565055.1 of Rhinopithecus roxellana. Classification (NCBI taxonomy): domain Eukaryota; kingdom Metazoa; phylum Chordata; class Mammalia; order Primates; family Cercopithecidae; genus Rhinopithecus; species Rhinopithecus roxellana. The sequence goes on along the minus strand of NC_044560.1, from coordinate 65,633,613 downwards.
TATAATTATGTACATATAATTAAAAATTAAATGAAAATAGGCTGGTTCCCTCTCTACAAAGTCCATTGCCTCTGTTATCAAGTCACTGTATTAGTGGTGATTATGAACACAGTCAATAATAATAGACCTTCTGCATTGTTTTGATTTCATAGCTTCGTAGAGACAGGAACTAGACTACCTTGGTTAAGAGTCAGGCTGGATGCAGTGGCTCACTCCTATAATCCCAGGACTTTGGGAGGTTGAGGTGGGAGAATTGCTTGAGCCCAGGAGTTTGAGACCAGCCTTGGCACCATAGTGAGACCCTGTCTCTTAAAAAAAAAAAAAAAAAAAAAGACTCTCGATAACACCATGTGTTTATTGAGTGCCTACTACATGCAGGGCTTTTGTTAGACTCTGAGTAAGCAACAAAGAGTAAAAAGAATTAATTCCTTGCCTTGAATCACATATTACTGCTAAGGACAGACACATGAGGAATCAAGTATACTGTATATTAAGTGTTTGAATACTTTTAGAAACATAACAGAGCCATCTTACTTACCACGGGGTACGAGCGAAAAGGAGGTTCTGAGAAGGTGTGGAGGAAAAAAATGACATGAAGCTGAGAGAAAGACCATTTGGAGCTAGTCACACTAGAAGGTAGGAGTTAAAAGGGTAGAAGATGTGGGGAGTCATGCATATTCCAAAGTGAAGAGCATCTAGGAAGGCCTCAAAGCTAGAGAAAGCATGGAGCACTTGACAAACTCAAGGACAGTGCGGAAAGTGGAAGTGAGGGCCATGGGAAATATGAGGAGTGGGTTCTGCAATGATAAGTGAAGAGTAAAGCTACAGGAGGAGTCTTGTAAAACACATTCAGATGATCAGACTTACTCTGAGGGCAATTGAAGGGAAGCAAGCAAGAAGGCGAAATGGTCCAGTTTGTGTTTTAGCTGCTGTGGGGGAATGGATGGGTGCAGGTAGAACTAGCTGGGGGGCTTTGAAATAGTCTAGGTAGGTGATGCCAGTGGCCTCACCTGGAGCATTGGCAGTGGCAGACAGGATGAGCAGGAGTTCACTGGTTGGATGGGTGGTTACCAGAAATACTTGACGGGACTCAGCGATTGCTTGGATGAGGGCGGAGAGAGTGAGGACGGAATCCAGGATGATGTCTGGCTTCTGGCTTGGCAGCTGCGTCAGTGGCAGGCAAAGAATAAAGGAGGAGGAATGGGTGCCCAGGAGGACATAATGAGTTCATTTCTGGACATGTTAGGATTGAAGTGTCAGAAAATCTATCTTCTTCATGTTCTAGTATTTGCCAAAGAGCAAGCTGAATTGTTCCTGTGAAATAACAGAGATAGACAAACTCACCCAAGTGTTTGTGTAGATGCAATGGCATCCAAAAGTCATAAAAAGCTGACTTTTTGAAAATGATTTTTTATACCAATAACCAGTAACTCTGGGGTGGGGAGGCCATGTGAGCTCCCTGAAGACAGCAATGGTTTGTTTCTTTTTTTAAAAGATCACTTTATTAATATATAATTTACATACCATAGAACTCATACATTTAAAGCATAAAATTCAATGATTTTTATTATCTTCACAGATATAGACAACCATCACCACAGTCAATTTTAGAACATTTTCATCACCTCAAGAAGAAGCCCCATATGCTTAGCTATCACCCTTCTATCCCCCACCCCATCCCTAAGCAACCACTAATCTATTTTCTCTCTCCCTAGATTTCCATATTTTGGACATTCATATGAATGGAATCATATAGTATTTCATGCTTTATGGCTGGCTTCTTTTACTTAGCATGTTTTCAAGGTTCATGTTTTAGCATGTATCAGTACTTCGTTCCTTCTTACAGCCTAATAACATTCCATAGTTTGGATATGCCACATATTGTTCATTCATTTGTCTGTTGGTGATCCTCCGGGTCATTTCCACCTCTTGGCTAGAATGAATAAATATTGCTATAAACATCTGCATATACAGTCACTGCTTTTGATTCATCTGTGTGCCTCCAGGTCTAGTACAAAGAAGTGTGAACTTTTCTTCCACTGATATCATCCCAGAATGGATCTCTGAACGCAACAAATGGTTAGTGGCTCACGGGCAGCCTCCAGGATCTCATGCACAGTTGCAAAGTAAGAAAGTCATTATATTCACCCTTTTCTTACCCCCTGTCCTTTCTTTCCTCAGTAACCTAAATGTTGGAGTCCTGATCTCTTTCAGGGATGGCTCTGTTTCTGAAAGACTGCCAAAACTTCTACCCCTCTAGCTTGCTCTAATACAAGCCATCATTCCTTAACTATGGCTGAAGGGCTGATAAATTCACATAAAGGGTGAATGAGGCCCCCAGCACAAAGATTCCTTTTCTTTTTCCAAGAGGGGTGTTGTCCTAAATGAATCCTACTGTGAGAAGGGAGGTTTCTTTAAAATTTGAGTTTGGGAAGCGTCTGAGTTCTGTGACTGTTTCCAGGTAATTGTCCTGCTTCCCTTATCCTGTGTCTCTCACACCTCCTCCTTCCTAATCTCTGTAGTAGGTCAGTCAGTCAGTCTAAAACTTTAACCAGAGGCACTACTTGGCATGAGTGCCTAAGTAAATAAAAAGGAAGTACTCAAAAGCTGCCCACCTTGAGTCTGGGAATACAACCACTATTTTACATTATTTCAAATAATTAGCAAAATGAAAATGGGACAACCAAAGACTATGTGTTTTTCCATTTGCAGTTGTGAAAACTATAATCCATATCACCTGGAAAATGTCCCATTTATAGAAATAGAAGAGCCCATCTGCAAAGATTTCATTAGCTTTGCCTGAATATGAGGGGAAATTTAGCAGGATTCCTCATAGTGTGAGCTGCGTCCCTGCTGTATCCAGACTCACTCTGGATGCTGATTCCAGGGGCTCCATTCCAGTTACTGAAGCATCATCTCTTGCAGGATGTGACATAGGGATCTGTCCTTTGAGCAGCTTCCCAGATGATTCTTATGCACAATTGTGTGTCAGGGTCATTCAAAAATATCAGGGCTTCAATTTTGTGCATGCTAGATATGTAGAGGTGACCGTAACATTTCTATTCAAACTTAGGAGAGTGTAAATACTGTAAACTGGTATAAGTAGGTTGAAATCAGGATGTCAGCAGGGCTGTGCTTCTTCTCAAGGCTATCGGGGAAAATCTGTTCCTTGTCTTTTTCAGTTTTTGGTGGCCATGATCATTCCTTGGCTGGTGGTTGCACCACTCAAGGCCAGCATTTTCAAACCTCTCTGCCCTTCCTCTCAACATCATCCACTTTTTTCTGTGTGTGTCTCATCTCCCAGTGCCTTCTGCTTAGGAGGATACATGTGATTTCATTCAGGGCCCACCCAGGTAATCTAGAATAATGTTCATATCATCATATCTCAAGATCCTTAATTTAATCACATCTTTAAAAAACATTTCTTTACATAAGATAACTGATATAGTTAGGTTTTGTGTCCTCACCTAAATTTCATCTTAAATTATAATCCCCGTAATCTCCACATGTCAAGGGAGAGACCAGGTGGAGGCAATTAGATCATGGGGGTGGTTTCCCCTATGCTGTTGCAGTGATGGTGAGTGAGTTCTCACGAGATCTGATGGTTTTATAAGGGGCTCTTCCCCCTTTGCTCAGCACTTCTTCCTGCTGCCTTTTGCAGAAGGTGCCTTGCTTCCCTTTCACCTTCTACTGTGACTGTAAGTTTTCAGCCATGCTGAACTGTGAGTCAATTAAATCTCTTTCCTTTATAAATGACCCAGTCTTAGGCCGTTCTTCATAGCACTATGAAAATGGACTAATACAGTAACATTTGCAGCTTCTAGGGATCACAACCTGATATTTTGGGGCCATGAGCAGCCCACCACAATATTTAGTAAACCTTTGGGGATGATGAGAGCAGGCATGCATCATCATTTTCATTTCATAGTCGAGGAAGTTGAGGTTCAGAGAATTTAAGTGGCTTGTACAAGATCATGTGCCTGTCCCAGCGGCAGACAAGGGACTGGAAATGCAGTGCTATTCCCTTTAAACTACAGTGTTCCCTCAAGGGGGTCAGGAGGACAGATGGTGTGTGGCCCATCTCTTTACCTCTCTGTGTGTCATTGGACGGTGTGCTTCCAAAGCACATAAAAATTGGTTCTTGGAGTTGACTTGCTGATGGAAGCGTAGGACTTACCTGCAATATAAAGAACTAGGAGAAAGCCTGGACTGGAGATCTAGCTCCAGCTATGTCATTATGAACTATGAGTTGTGTGAGCTTGAGCAAATTTCTGTGACTTTCTGTTCCTCAGATTGCTCATGTTTAAGACAAGAGGATTGGGCAGGAAGATATCATGCTAAAATATAGATACCATTTATTGAATGCCCACAATGTTCTGAGAATATCGATGCTGGACTAAGAACTTGGCTTACATTATTTGCTGCACTCTTCATAAACATCCTAATGAGAGAAGTATAATTATTGTCCTCTTTTTACAGATGAGACTTAGAGAGATTGTACAGTTTGACCAAAGCCACACTATAAACAGTTGGTGGGCTTAATTTAGATCCAGACTTTCTGGATACAGCAGGAACACAGCTCACACTGTGAGGAATCCTGCTAAATTTCCCCTCATATTCAGGCAAAGCGAATGAAATTTTTGCAGATGGGCTCTTCTATTTCTATAAATGGGACATTTTCCAGGTGATATGGATCATAATTTTCACAACTGCAAATGGAAAAACACATAGTCCTTGGTTGTCCCATTTTCATTTTGCTAATTATTTGAAATAATGTAAAATAGTGGTTACATTCCCAGACTCAAGGTGGGCAGCTTTTGAGTACTTCCTTTTCTTGCTTGACACCGAAGTCCTTCTCTGACCTGGCCCTCGATTCTGTCTGTACTACCCATTCACATAGCACTGCGATACCATGATGCTGACATGGCTTAGGAGTCTGGGCCATATACCTAACCAGGCCAAATTTCACATGCCAGGACCCACTTGTGTCTACTGTTTTCTAAGGAGCAGCCAGCTGCAGGTTAGTTTTTGTTGAGATATCCCGTGAGAGAGACACAATCCTGAGCGAAGTCAGGAGTTCCCATGGAATGTCTCAAGAAGCAGAACTGTGGAACAGAGGCAAACAGTGGTCCCATGTTATCAGTTAAACAGCTTGTATTCAGTAAATATTTGTGTCTTTTTGGTCTGTAAACCCTAAATTCTTTGTCTCCATGACTACTGAAATAATTTTGCAGAATTCTAGCATACCAGGGCCACACTGCTTGTAGACAATTCAGTTCCAGCTCTACATTTTCTGTTTGAAGAAACAAAGTATAACTAAGTAAAATTCCTTTATTCAGTAAACCCTACTATGTTTCAGATATGGTGCTAAGAGCCAAGTTACCAAAATGAAACAACATGATTACTATTTTAAGATGTCTATGCCTAGTTGGTGAGGCAAGCCCATAAACATGTAATTTCCATAAATATGATAAACACCATGATGATTGTGCTGAGAATTTTATGAGAGCCTGAGGGAATCGGCGGAAACTGATATTGGAGGTAGAGAAAGAAAATGGGAAAAGACAAACCAAGCCAGCGAATCAGAATCCTGGATGGGTCAGGTGTGTTGAGAGAATGACGTGAAGTCAGTGGGGGCTGGAACATGGGGTGGTATGGGGAGGCTGCAAAGGCTGGTGTGAGACCTCTCAAAGTAAAATACCTTCTGGCCCATCAAGGTACAAGCATTTCAGTTCATGCCTCAAGTAGATTTTAATGACATTTTCCTTTCACTGGGTCTAATTTGTGTAACCTGGCGATACTGGACAAGACTTGGCATCCTTCATCTGGGACATGGGATGGCTTTCATATGCTGCAAAACTTCTCAGGGCAGCTGACAGGTCTGCTGACCGTGTGGGATAGTTTTGTGGTGTGTGTCAATCTGCCTGGGTTCTTCTTGTACTTTATTTTGTTTCTGTTTCCAGCCCACAGCAAAGCTGTATCTCCCGCCCAGCATGGAGACCTCTTACACAGTGATTCTGAGAGTACCTGGTGCATCTCTGTGTGTACATAGTTGAAAATGCCTTCTGAATAAAGAGATTGTTTTTTAATCACTAAAAGAGAATAACTGAAAATTCAGAGATTTGGGAATGTTCTATCTTCTATGTAAAAGAGAAAAAGAAAGACATACTGCTCCCTCTCTGGATTTCAAGATTAAATCCACTACCCTTTTATCGCACTTCCAGGTTTTCCTTCAGAATTCATTAACTGCGAGTTGGTCCCCCATCTCCATGATGCCTATGTATATTTGATGTACTTTTACAGACTGGCTGAACAGTATGATGGAAACAGAGGTGAGGCTCCACTGTTAATAGTGGTCCCACGACATCCCTTGTCCCTTAAAATTGGTGGATCCTGCCAAATTTCTTTCCATTAATTATAATAACAATAATAAGAAAAGCTTCTTTTGAGGTCTCCTCTTTGCTTTTATAATACAGTTATTTCTCTGTTATATTCCCCTTAGGATATTTTCTACTTAATGAGATGCAGTGATACATACTCTTCCTTGCTGTTTCTTTCTTGGCTGAATTTCTCAAGAAGGCCCCTACAGTTTTGGTCCTGAGTGCTGGAAAAAAATCCTTAAAGAAGAAGGAAACAAAATTCTGAGGCTAAAATTAGGAACTCAAGAGAAATATTTATTTTCTTTATTTAGCATTTATTGGTGGTGTAATCTATGTGCTGTGCTAGATTTTTGAGGACATAAAGATAAATCAGTGTATGCCCACAAGGAAATGAGTTGTGTGTGCTGAAGAGTGATGAGTAAACCAACAATTGCAATACGGTGTGAATAGCGTCAGACACACAGATAGAAAGAACAGGCATCTCTTAGGAGCTGGGGGAGAATCAGAGGAGAGCCACTTGGCCTGCTGAGGATGGCAGGACAAAGGGAATACATTTCCAGAGATATGCCACGTTGATTCTTAAAGAGCAGAATTGAGGCTGAGTGCCCTGGCTCAGGCCTGTAATCCCAGCACTTTGGGAGGCTGAGGTCGGAGAATTGCTTGAGGCCAGGAGTTTGAGACTAACCTTGGCAACACAGTGAGAACCCCAGCTCTACAAAGATTAAAAAAAAAAAAAATAGCCAGGTGTAGTGGCATGTGCCTGTGGTCCCAGCTTCTCAAGAGGCTGAGGTGGGAGGATAGGTTGAACCTAGGTGTTCAAGGCTGCAGTGAGCTGTGATTGCTCCACTGCACTCCAGCCTGGGTGACAAAGCAAGACTCTGTCTCAAGAAAAAAAAAAAGGAATAAGTATTGGGGTGGAAAATTGTGGAAGAAGGGGAGGAGGGAGAACTGAGGAGGGGGAGAAGACACAAAGCATGGTGAAATGAATCAGAAAGGAACATCATTTACAAAGAGATGGAGGTCAGAGATTACATGACATACAAGAGCACATGCAAAGTAACATGTTAAGGAGAGGATCAAGATTTTAACTAATATTACTGAGGGCCTCCTGAATACCTTTTCATATAATATTATCTCATACATGTTGCTTGAATAAATGACTATGGTGATATTGTATCTTCATAAAACTCTAGTTCAAGAATGGTAAGCCATTTTCCCAGGACCTTGCAGCTACTTAATAAGTGAAGGAGCTGGAATTTTGATTCCTTTCTTCTGGCTTTTGGTCTGGGCACTTTTCAGCTGCCCCACATGCATTCGCAGAAGCCCTTGTTAGGCTCTTTTTTTTTTTTTTTTAAAGGAAATCTCAGTAGCACTACGTGAATTAACAACCACATTCTCTAGGTCTTTGAAGAGAACTCTGTAATGTGTGTGGGTGTGAGTATAAAATCAAGGAAGAAAAAGAGTGAGTGGTTCTTCAAAGAAGAGCACTGGATGAGTTGAAAAGGGAAACCAAGAATGAAGAAGGTTAAGTGACGATGAAGAAAAGAAGGAAAGTAATTAGAGTTCAGTCAGCTAAAGATACAATTTAAAGACTTCTCATAAAGGAGCCAAGGTAGGAATGAAAAAAGAAAAACTAGATTGCGAGGTTTCTAAGGGCTGCAAAAGCTTTAGGGCAAATCAAAGAACTGTTACCAATCCAATAGAAATTTTTATTATTTTAGGAGATCGACTGACAGTCCATTAGCTGTAAAGCCCAGGATCAAGGAGAGAGCTGAAACACAGGAAAAATTCTGGAAGCCTCATATATTATAGGATTTTGATCTAGCAACATGTTGATGCTAGAGAGGTCTCAGAGATATCTCCTATGACCTCCTCACTTTACAGCTGAGGAAATTGAGGCCAGAAGAATGGTGTTAATTCTACATGTGACTGAATCTACTGCAAAGCAGGATTTGATTGTAAGCTTCCAACACCCAATATTGTGCTCTTCGCCAACAATGTGAATTGCAGATCAGGGCATTGGTTTCCGAAATTGGTAAGGACACCAGGCCTCTCCATCCAACAGGCCAATCATGGAACCTGGGGTATAGAATCAAGGACCTGAATTGCAAAGAATGATGGGGACAGTAAGAGAAGTGTGACTCGAAAAAGCAAACACTAGGAGGAAATGACATTTGAATACAAGTGTTGGAGATCAAAAAAGTTCAAGTGAGGGTAAGGGGAGGTGGAGGAACACAGAGGCAAGAAAACAGACCAAAATACTATCAGTACATGTATCAAAAAGTCTCTTTAGTTTTATGGAGAGTAAGTCCTCATTTATACTTTTATTAGAACGTTTTTGAAAGGTTTAAAGTTAGACAGTTTTGCAGGATAGATGGCATGGCTTCACGAGGAGGGTGTGGGCTTTGACCCTTAGCAATCCTGGATTGAAATCCTGATTCTGACTCCATGTCGGTGTTCAGTCAAGAAAACATGGCCACTAAGTTATTTTGACAGAGAGAATTTATTTTCGGAAAGCTGTTAAATAATTATTGAAAGATGGAAACACTAAAAGGGAACACTGAGAAAACAAAACTGCAGGAAGCAGCTGTATCCCCAAGGGCTAGGAGAACCCAGGGACAGGTTGGGGGTTTTGGAACCTAGAAGCTTGTACGAGGGGCCCTGAGGGAGACTTCTGAAGATGAGAACTGCTGTGCTGTGCTGATGCTAGTGCTTCAGGGGCTCAGAGGAGGAGCCTGCAAAGCTGGGACTCAGAACACAGAGAAGAGAGTGCCACCTTGATGGTTTGGATATTGGTAAGGGGGCACAGTGCTGATGGTTTTAGCAGTAGAGGAAAGAAAGAACCACAGAAATTGGAACCAACTGCTGCTCGCAGAAGCCACTACTACTGAAGTGAGGAAGCACTGCTGGGGAGGTACTGATGGGAATTGTGGAAACAGGAAGGAGCATGGACATTTCCCTTTATTTCAGTCTCCCAGATCTTTCTAGAGTTCCCTAATGGCAGAACTTACAGAGAGCCAGCCAGAAATAGAAAAATAGGTTTGTAGAGTCTTAGTCCCCAAAATTTAAAAAGCAGAGTTGAGAAGTGTGGATTTGGACTGAAAAGTTGTAACTTAAAACCAACATAGGCCAGGTGCAGTGTCTCATGCCTGTAATCCCAGCACTTTGGGAGGCCGAGACGGGCGGATCGCAAGGAGTTTGAGACCAGCCTGACCAATATGGTGAAACCCCGTCTCTACTAAAAATACAAAAACTAGCCTGGTGTGGCGGCACAAACCTGTAGTCCCAGCTACTCGGAAGGCTGAGGCAGAAGAATTGCTTAAACCTGGGAGGTGGAGGTTGCAGTGAGCTGAGATCATGCCACTGCACTCCAGCCTGGGTGACACAGAGAGACTCCGTCTCAAAAAAAAAAAAAAAAAAAAAAAAACTTAGACTCTCATTAACACTGGGATCCCCCATTAGCATAGATCTCTGATCCTAGAAACAAGTCAACTCTCCCTTGACTTTATAATCCTTTCTGGTTCTGATCCCCTTTTTCTCTCATCCCCTTTCCCTTTTATGGCAAAACTCAAAATGGTTGTCTGGATTCAAAATGGTTGTTTGGATTCAGGCGTCTCACTTTTTCTTGAAACTTTTCCAGTCAGGTCTCATTCGTAACACTCCATGGGAAACCAACCTTGTCAATTCTAGATCATGGCTCCATTGACTTCCATGGTGCCAAATCTAATGGCCAATTCCCAGTACTCAGCTTATCACACTTGTCAGTATTAGTTAACAGAGTTGGTTACCCCTGGGAACCAACTTTATTTACTTAGTTTTTAGAACCTATATATTCTCTCCATTTTCATCCTACCTCCAAACTGCTTCTGCTCAGTCTCGTTTGCTGGGTCCACATCCTCTTCCTAGTTCTAGACTTTAGAATGTCCCAGGAAGTAGTCCTCCTTTTCTATTCTTAGGCCTCCTCTTCTTTTCTTTCTTTGCTCTGTTGTCACACCCAATCTCACAGAGGTCTTCCAGATTTGTATGTTTAGCCCAGCCTTCGTTGCTGAACACCAACTCCTTGGTTGACATTTTTACTGATATATTTAATGGAAAACTTAAATTTAACAAATCTTCGAAGCACACTCTTGAACCCTTACCTCCAATGAACCTCATAGGTTCATTGTAAATTGTACTTTTACACATCCAGATAATCCAGAAACCTGGTTTTTATCATCGAATTACCTCTTTCTCTCAGTTCCACCTACAATTGTTATCAAGTCTGCCATCAAATACTGTAAGATCTACTTCAATCTATGCCCAGCACTCAATGCTGTCTCACCACGTCTACCACAGCTACCCTCATCAGAGTGGTGAGCATTTCTTACATGCAGTACTGCAGAACTCTCTGCTTAGACTCTACCTACATTCCTCTCTCTTGTCAGTTTATTTTCCACGAGAGTCATGATGATTTTTTAAAATTATGTAAATATTATATCATTGTTTTAGTTCATTTGTGCTGCTGTCACAAAATAACTGAGACTGAGTAATTTATGAAAAAACAGAAATTTATTTTTCATAGTTTTGGAGGCTGGAAGTCCAAGATCAAGTTGCCAGCATTTGATGTCTGGTTAGGGACTAGTCTCTACTTCCAAGGTGGTGCCTTGTTGCTGCATCCTCCAGAGGGTACGAACACTGTGTCCTCACATGACATAAAGGACAGAAGAACAAAAGGGGGCCTTGCTAGTACCCTTCACCACTTTTAAAAGAGCACTAACCCGTTCATGAGGTTGGAGCCCTCATGACCTAATCACCTCCCAAAGGGCACCCAGCTTAATATTGTTGCATTAGGGATTAAATTTCTACATATCAATTTTGTGATACTCATTCAGACCATAATCATAATTTTGTTCAAAACACTCCAAAGGCTTCGTGCCACAAAAAATAAAATCCCAAGTTCTCTCCATGGCATTCAAAGTCCTACATGGTCAAGGCTCTACATGGCTGCAATGCTACATCTGTAATTATCCTCCTTTCTCATTCCTCTTTGTCACATGACCTTCTTCTTATTCCTCAAACAAGCCAAGGACTCTCTGACTCAGGGCCTTTCTATGTGTCTTTCCCCACAAATATCAGCATGCTATTTTTTTATTTTAGTTTTTTTTGGGGGGGGATTCTCTGCAATATGGCAACTTCTCAAAGAAGCTTTCAATGATCATTGTATCGGCAATTCTAAATCCCATTACTTCCCAGACCTCTTTCCTGTTTTCTCTTCCTCCTTTATAGTCTTCTTCAGTATTTCTTTACTATCTGTCTCCCTCTCCAGAATGCACATTTCATGAGGTCATAGGTTTTAACTCTTTGTTCATTGTTGCATACCTGAAGCCATCATAGTCTTCAATACATTGTATGTCCTCAATTAATATTTGCTAAAAGATTGGATGAAAGCTCTGATGCAAATTATTTAACTTCTCTGAGACTTCTACAACTATAAAATGAGAGCGTAATGCTACCTTCTCTTGGCGGTAGGTAACTGAGAATGTGCATAAAGTGCCACACTCTTAATAGTGACTTAATAAATTTTCTGGAAGGAATGGTTTGGAGACTTTATTATCCTATTGTCTTAATTCTATTCACCAAGGGCTGATCACTTGCCAGATACTAAGGGCCGTTAAAAGGAAGAATCTGTGTGTTATTCTGAATCTAAGCCACTCAGGCTTACCTGTTTTCCATTCCCAAAAGCTATTTTTGTTTCTAGTTGTGTTTATGTTTCACCTATAGGATGATAAAACAAAAATCGCATTGCTCTATAAAGAAGAGATGAAAAGGCCAGAAGGAAGGCCTAACCAGAAAACTTTATGAAGGAAAAAATAGAAAACTAAACACCACCCACTTCTTGTATCAGACCAAGTTTTCAGACTGGTAAAAAGTAAAATGTGTTTTTCCAATAGAAAAATCTGTTACTCAGAATGTTACTTTGAGGAGAATATTAGCTCCACCTGTAGCTTTCCAAATGGCTTACTTTAGGGGCTGATTTGGGGCTGAGGGAAATGAAGAAAAATCTTACCTGTTTTTGCACGAAAAATGTCGACAGTGATATCTGTTGCTTTGTTTTCCTCACTTTCTTTGATCATACTCACCATCTCCTCCTAGTTTTCCCAACTATGTATGCAATTGAGGCTGGAGAAAAATCCGAGTTGCCATTTTGATTTAACAAATAATCATTGTAAGTATAATCCTAACTTTTGAATCTCTAGTCCAGAATATCCTACCAGATATGAGTACCTTTGAAGCAACTTTTAATCTGTAATTTACCTTAAATTGAGCTCTTTATCCTTGGAAAGAACATACAGACACTCTGAAATTAGAGCTATTTATATTTTCTTTTAAGTAAACAATTTGAATATGAGCTTTGAGAGGTGGGAGGAAGTTTCTTTTGATAGGATACTTACACATATCTTTACTGCTGGAACAATCCTCACTCACGTGCACACAGAAATCCTTTCTTTAAACCTTCTCTTTAACCTTCTTTTCCTGTGTCCTCAAATGAGTATTCAGATATTTGTCTCAACTATGGAAAAGCCTATCTTGATTGTCATTATCTCAAAAATAGGGTAAGACATAAAGTTTAATGTGAAAAGTAAGATGCTGTTTGACTGGGGGTCAAACAAAGGGCCTTTACTGGCCCTTTCTGATTCTATCCAAGGCATTACATAAGTTGTCAAAGGGTACTATGCCACATTGTGCTTCTAGACCCCCAGACAAGCTGGCTCATGACTGTAAGAGAAACGAGGACGTCTACCAAAGTTACTGATATACTCCTGGAGGTACCCATCTGTGGTAAGATACAAGGCTGAAAATGAGACAACAGAATAGAAGAAGAAAATGCAGTTAGCTCTCGATATGGCTGTACACATGTAAACTTTAATATAGGGTTAAATTTTGGCTTGTGAACCATAATCAGAGAAATGCCAAACAGTTCCTATGAAGAAGTCTGTAGCAAGCAACAACACTCTCACAGATTTAAGAAAAGCCCTAAATAATACAAAAGATTCATCTATTAATAACTTCATGTCTCAAACATTTCTTTTCTACCATCCAGGCAATTAATACTCCCAATCGTTCAACAGTTAGCAGAGAAACAATTTAGTTGATATTCTAATTATCATCACCCTTATTTGGGTAGATGAAAATGTCACTTTGACAAGTCCCTTGAAAAAACAATTTGCGATTGAATATAGTTATTTCAAAAGTTCTCTTGAGCAATTTAAACAAAAATTATTTCACAGATATTTTAATCTTGTCATTTTTGCTCAAGGACCAGCAGTGACTTCCTATGGATCCTTAAATTAGATACAAGTGTCTTCACCGACTGCCAGTTGCTCAGCCCATCTTCCCAGTCTAATTGTCATTATAACTCTATATTAACACTCTGGTTTGTCATGTTAACTTGCTTTTCCCCCCCCAAAAACAAATACATAATTATAACCCCCCCAACCTTTTTTGAAAGACCATCTCGTTCACCCCTTATTTTCATCTAAAGACAGGTTGAGATAGGCTGGGTCCCATGGCTAGTTACTGATAGACCTGGGCTTTAGGCCAGGTCACTTTTCTCTCCTCCTTGTTGTTTTTCTCTTAGACTCTATTAATAGCTTCTTTTTTTCATTTTCACCTTGGTGCCACCATTCAATGATGGAATTGCCTGAAATGCCATCAGCTTTCCTTTTAAAATGTATGTCTTTCCATTGCCCTGTGAACATTGCTTCAAAACTCAGCTCCTTCAGAACACTTGGCCTTTAACCCCGGGTAGCTCTAACCTGTCTTCATCTAGTGTCAAAATATCTCTCCAAATCCCACCAGCCCTCTCTCCTTCACATACTCATGAGTGAATTCAAGCAAAAGTTATAGGACTTTGAGTTGATTCCACTTCCTGATATTAGATGCTCTTTGTTTCTCTAGTCATCCTTGATAGAATTCCCAGCATCATTTTCCCCTACTTTCTCTCATAGTGCTAAACACAGTGGTTCTTTACATGGATAGTAGTTTAGTATCCATCAGCAGAAAAACTGAAGGGGGCCTGAGTTGTTTCATCTTGTCTACATCTTCTTGTTTTTAGGACAAACAGAATTCTCTTTCTGTTAGTGCAATGCCTGTTCAAAGCTGAACACAATTGACCAAACATATTCTGTATCAGTTCTTGACTTTGGAGTTGTGATTGAGAGAGATATTGTAAGTAAATTGTTACCTATAATAGAACATTGAATTTGGAAATATTTTACTTCTTATTTAAAGTAGAGGGAATTGAAAGTTGTATCTATTCGATCACCCTTAACAATACGTTCTTGAGCTGCTAGAAAGGAGTGGAGTCACTACCTTAATTAACCACTCCCTTTAAAGAAAACCTTGCATATCTCTGCAAGGTTTCATGTTCTGCTATGCCAGAGTTTAAATTCTAGAGATGACTTATTACTCAGTAAAAAAGTTTTTTAATTTTTTTAATTTTTTTTTTTTTTAATTTTTGGGGAAAGTACAGTGTGTCGAGAACAGTGAAGGCTCTGAGATTTCACCCTGCCCACAAGATATCAAGTTAGCCTGCCACCAATTCATGGATGCTGGCAGAAGAATGAAGATGCCAAAAAACAGTTTATTACTTATAGCCATAGCAGTAATCAAATAATTCTCATTTATGCCCGTTTCCAAGCCCCATTTCCCACAGTGCCACGTGACAAGGGCTAAGAGACAGACACCTGTCTATGCTGTGGATTGTGTTACAGGAGAAGCGCACTGAGCTTAAGAAACCTTAATCCTAGTAGTGTGTTGCAAGCAAACTTACCTAACCTTTGTCCTCAAGGAGACATCACTACAAAAATATTCTTGGAAAGTTAGTCTGAAACAAAAGGCTGCCAACACTTCTGTTCATAAGACATGAAGAAACAGAAGAGAACCATGGAGAATTGTCTCCTTGTAACCTTGTACCAAATACATGGCTCTTGTCCATAGATCAGAGTCATAGCAATGAGTCCAGTTGGCCTTTGTGGAAGGTGTGACCATGGCAACATAGGGCCTCTGGCTTCACCTTTGCAACTGAAGGGAAAGAGACATGTGGTACCTTGCTTAGCTAAGGAGGCAAAAGAAAGGCAAGTGTGAATCAATTGCTATGCATAAAGGATTGTTTGATCATTGAAATTAACAGAACCATGGTCCATGGAGAATAAACATGAGTAGGGAAAAGGAATAGTGGAATAACCCAGCTGGAGACCCCAAAAAAAAAAAAAAAAAAATGTTGAAGAGAAATAAGGAAATGCAAAGATAAAGAACAGAAGAGGAGGAAGAGATTGGGCAAAAGATAAAGTATTGATGAATGACAAAGGGAAAGCAAAGCTCATCAGCTTTTACTTTGACTTCATCTCTCTTAAGGAGAGTTCTACTGATATAAGTAGAACTGATATCAGGGGTCAGCAAACTATTACATACAGGCCAAATCCTTTCTTCTGCTACTTTTTTGTTTGTTTTATTTTTGAGACAGGATCTTGCTCTGTTGCCTAGGCTGGAGTGCAGAGGCACAATCACAGCTCACTACAGCCTCAACCTCCTGGGCTCAGTCGATCCTCTCGCCTCAGCCTCCTGAGTAGCTGGGACCACAAGTGTGTGCTGACATGCCCAGCTAATATTTGCATTTTTTGTGGAGACAGGGTTTCGCCATGTTGCCCAGGCTGGTCTCCAACTCCTAGGCTCAAGTGATCCACCTGCCTTACCTCCCAAAGTGCTGTTCTAAATGAATTTACATTCCCTTCACTTTATAAATGAAATCTTGGTGTCCTAAGACATCCTACACATTAAATAGTTGAAATATTATTAGTAGTTAACTAAGACACCATGTGTGCAATAAGAAATAGCAAATGGGGGCAAATGCAGTTGCAGTTTTTGAGAGAGAAAAAAGTATTAATACTCCCAAACTATAGATAAGTGGGTGTTATGGGAAACTTTTAGAATGAACTCTGAAGATAATAGATTTTATGTACTTAGTAGACAAAGAAATAGTGATCACTAGTAACCAGCACAGGATCCCCAAGAGAATACTAGTGGTTCATAGTCATTTATGGGACATATTCTATGGGCCAGGTGCTGTACTAGACATTGAGCTTACATCTTAGTGGGACAGCACACCTGAGCCTCTGAATAAGGTACTGTAATAGATGTATTTATAACTTACAGGAAAATTTACTCTAAGGCAGGTGATTAATAGATCAGTGTTTACTTAAAAATGATTAAAGCAACAAGCATGGATATTTCTTACTGTTTTATCTTTCCCTACCTTTTCGTCAATGACATATATGATGGTGAGGAGATGATTACTAGTGCTGAATTAAAGTTGTGAAAGCCGGGCACAGTGGCTCATGTCTGTAAACCTAGCACTTTGGGAGGCTGAGACTGGAGGATCACTTGAGGCCAGAGGCCAGTCTGGGCAATATAGCAAAATCTCATCTCTTCAAAAAATTTTTAAAAATTAGCAGAGTGTGGTGGTATATGCCTGTAGTTCCAGCTACTCGGGGGGCTGAGGTGGGAGGATCACTTGAGCCTCAAGGCTGCAGTGAGCTATAATTACACCACTGCATTCCTGCTTGGAAGACAGAGCAAGACCCTGTCTTAAATAAATAAATAGGGAAGGATGGTAATATGGTAGACAAGATCTACAAATATCTTTGTGGTTTTAGTAACAAACACAATTCAATAAGATGAATGTAATGTTCTGTCCATGGGCCTCAAAGCCCAATGTTATGAGGTGGAGGCTATAGCAAGACCGACTCCAAATTAACCCAGGAAAGAACTTTCTAAGAATCAGAGCTATTGTCCAGAAACGGAACAGACCATTCTAGAAGAAAATGTGTTGCCCTCACTGGTGCTTTCTAGCAGAGGCTGAGCAGGTACCTGGCATGGCTAATGTGAAGGTGCTCTCCCTCCCTCGCCTCCCTGCCCCTGGATGCAGATCGGAAAGGGGAACCTGCTAGAACCTGACAGTCCAGGCGGTCCATGACTCAAGGATAGAGGATGAGGAAGGTTACAAGTGGAATTACTCAGCCCTGGGGTCAGAAGCAAAGCTGGATTCTTGATAGGCAAGATAAGCGTAGACTCAGAGCACCAGCACAGTAGGGGGTGTCTAACGACAGGAAAAACTATTTCTGAAAGCATGTTAACCCTAGTGGGAAAAATCAGAGTGTTATAGTACCTCATTAGACTGTTTAATGTTTTGTATTGAATGACATACTGGTGGGCACCACAGTCCTCTTAGAGTTTACTAGACTCTCTGAAGGCCTTAACCTGGACCTAATTAGGAAATGGTTCCTTTTGGTTCACTGTGTACTTTGGGCTTCAGTTTCCTTTTCTTAAAAAGTATGAATTTGGCTAGATAATCATTCAGATGCTACGATGGCTAAGTTGCTTTGCATTCTTTTTCCTTCCTTTCTGCATCACCCCGCTGAGGAGATGAGCCTGCCCTCACAAACCTTTCATTTCCATGGTCTGCAGCCACTTCTTAGGCCTGGCCCAGATGCCTCCAGCCTGTGGTGAGAAAGAGTAGGCTTGCCTGGTTCTGCCAAACCTCTAGGCCAACACTAGACATTTTTGTTCATATTAAAAAATAAATCTGGAGTTGTTTAACATTCCCAGGCTGGTCGTGTAAGAGTGTGTGTGTGTGTGTGTGTGTGTGTGTGCATGTGTGTTTATGTGTATATGCACAACATGCAAAACTTGAAAGCAGAGAGTTTCAGCTGGCCCAGAACCTGCCATTTCCATCCAGCTGTTGGCCTTGTGCCTCACAATAAGCTCACAGCCCATATGAACAGCTCCTGTGAAATATGCCGTTATTTTACCCAGGCAGTAAGATTCCCAACAGCTGTGGGGAACATCTTTTGACCCAACAACAGACAAATAGGATTCTTCATCTGGTTGGAGACTGAAAGCTGGAGTGTGTGAAACAATACTGAGATCTTTTAAGAGAATCAATGTCACCCAGTTAATTATTAGAAAAAATAAAACTCTCCTGCCAAGATTCTGCATAGGATACAAAGGTTTTTATTTTAGATATCATTCCTCAGCCATGATGTTCCTTCCTCATGAAAGTCACAGATTTACTCAAGTCATGACTTGAAAGAAACGAAAGCAGGATTGTAATTTACCACTTCTCAGCTTCTAGAATGTCATCTTAAGTAAACAAGCAATATTTTAGGCAGGACTGCCCTTGCCAAACTTTCAGTTTCAAATGATTAAGAGGAGGATGTGGGAGGCAGGAGAAAGAGGTGTGGCTTTTGTCTCTGCTTTTGTTCTGCTGCAGTCCCTGGGACGTTAGGGAAGACTGTCAGGGGCCCTGTTCATCAGCTTGCCCAAGACAGGCCACTGGATTTATCTGATCAGTGAGCCTTGTGGTATTTGAGCAGCCTCCACCTAAAGAGGAGCATTTACTACTTGGCTCTTTAAACAATGTGTGATAGTGAATGTATGGCTGGCAGCTTTTTATCCATATCCATGTTTTCCACCTCGCCCACGTTTTTGAAGATCCAGCTGGGTGAAATGTTTGTACTTGCTGACTGGGTGAACTCAAACAGGGCATCAGGATTTTCTGACTGGGACCAGAGACTGTCAAGCTAATTTGATAGGGTGCTATTCAAAAACATACAAATACATTCAAACAAGTATTTTTAGATTTTCATTGGAGACTTGTCTCATCTTTCTTCAAGAGTCTTGATTCAATTAAAAAAACAGAAACAAAAAACTCCACCTGGCTCCTATTCTGTCAAAACCAGGCTTATTGTTACTTTGCAATATTATGGTACTTACCATTTGTTTTTGGCTTTCAAGCTGTTCAGCGTCTGAGCACAAAGATTCATTGTATAATCCGTATAACCTCCTTGTATTTTGAAGACTCAAAGGCAACAAAATGAGCTTATATACTTTTACTCTTAACTTAATTGTGTATCAAGTTTTGTCACTTTCAAAATAATGTCACAGTAAATCTGAGATGATATTCTCAGAAGCTTGTTATTTGGAATCACATGGTATTTTTCAGTAATTATGCAAATTAATAAAGTAAGACAATCTTATTTAGAAGCAATTCACATGATACATGAAAAATAAAACACAAGCATAGTTAAATTCAATTCTCATTTTTACAAGCCGTGTCTTATTGTATTACTGAACTGAAACACAGGCTTTCATTGTGAAATGCTGTATTTGTAACAAGTAAGATTATTTATTAAAATTAAGCATTAAAGGGTATATTCTTTGCTCTTTCTTTATGCAGCTTCAGAATGTAATGTATTCCTCAAATTGCTACCATATTGTTTCAGAAATGCTTATCAATGTGGTGTCATTCAATTTCATGGAGTCTTCTGTTCCCATTCCCTCAATTGTAAACCAAACAAGAAAACAGATGTGTGATTGCAGATCTTTTAAGTACTGTAACAACTTTCAGAAAGATGTGCCTTTCCCCTACATTCCAAATACTTTTGTTTATTATTAATTTTTTTTTTAAACATTACCCTACTTACTGCAGTTAGCTGCTTTCTTTGACTAGAAGAGGCATTAGTCAAAACTGTAGCATGAAAATTTGTCTTCAGAACTACCCATCTCCTCTTGCCTTTCAGGGACTTTCTCCTCTCCCTCTCTTTTCCATCTTAAGGAGCCTCATGCTATCTCCTCTGCCCTCCTACCTATTGAAGACCGTGTCTAGGAAAAAAGCTTGTATTGCTGGTGTATGTAGAGAATTAGAAACTCTACATTGGAAGGGATTCTAGAGGCCTATGCCATTTGCTTTCATTACTTCAAAGACAGAGGTCACTCTTTTTCCACTATTGTTGCATTCTGGTGGAGTTTTTTGCTGTTTGTTTTGTTGTTGTTTGTTGGTTTTTGAGAATGCTCTTTCTTTGGGTGAGCTAAAATCTGCTTCCTTTTACTTCTTAGTCATTGACCTTAATTTGCCCTCTGGGGTAATACAGAATGAATCTAACTACCTTTTCCACTTGAGAGCTTTTCAAATATCTGAAGACAGTAAACATGTCTTTCCTTTGCCTTCTTTCAGTCAAGTTAATCATTCCCAGTTCTTTCATTTGACATGGTTTCCAGATTCTGCCAAGCATTTCCCCATTCTGCTACTACCCATCCTATCTCCAGCAGTGAACGCACTCTAATTTCCCAAATGCTCTAAAATATGGTATCCAGGACTAAACATGACATGCCTAGGTTCTTTAAGTGACATGGGGATGGCAAATGAGCTATAATTTGGTATCTACACTTCTTTAAAGCAGTCTACCAAACTCCTCAGCTTTCTTTCATTTAATGTTTTTAAGATCTACTATGCATACTATGCATCAGGCATGGCATTGGAGGTACAATAGTGAACAAAATCCAGTCCTTGCCCTTGAAGAATCTGTAATCAGCATCTAGTCATGTAAACAAATATGACAATGTGGAGTGAACACACAAGATAACCCTATGTGTAAGGTATAGGAGTGCAGAGCTAACAGTGATTACCTCTGTGTGGGGTTGCTGAGGAAGAAGTACTGAACAGGAGTTTGATTGCTGCCAACCCCGGTCTTTCCTACCAATAGTAGATTTTCCAGTGTAAGAGTACATATTCTCTGCAGCTGTGGAACGACAGGCTTTGTTGATTGTTAATGAAATTTCAGGGCTGCCTCATCAATGACTCAAATTTCAACTCCACCTTCTCTGAGGTTTGACCAGCAATCCTAACAGTCTGTAATTCCAAAGGCAACAGAAATAGATCTGGTAGTTGGTATCATTTTGTTACTCAAAAGGTCTAGAATTTACACTTGAAATAACCTTTTCTGGTGGAACCAGCCTCCTGCCAGTGACCATTAGTCTTATTTCTCCAAAAGATGATAATCAGGACTTAAATTCACACGTCTAACCATGTCCTTAAAGATATACAACCAGATGCCACTTTAGGAGAAATGCACACATTAGATTTATAGCAAAGACTTAGTTGCCAAATTTTGTCCTGTTTTCTTACCCAGTAAATTGGGTGGCTGTTAATAACTCTCTGACCTTTCTTACCTAAGGCTACAACTGGAGATAAACAGGAAACCTCATCATTCCTTTAGTGGGCTCTTCATAGAAAGCAGAAATCAGTTCTATATGTATCTTACCATATCACTATTGATTTTCAGTTTCTTCTTTCTTACCATAAATTTCAAGCCCTTTACATGTTGGTCATTTTGTTCTCGATTCATGTTATAACTGTTCCTTGTTCCTGAATGGTAGGGTATGGGTGTGGAGGGAAGGTTAACGGGAGATTTAGTGAGGAGGGAGTGGGTGGTGGGAAGAAGGTGGGAAGGTGTAGAGAGGCCTTAAGACTTTCTTGATGGTAAATGTCATGTCTAACAACATGATTGCCACTCAGTATATTTCCCAAAAAACAGATTCTGGGATTGCAACCCAGTTTATTTCCCAGGGAGCAGGAAAATTTTGCTCGCTCTGCTTGAGAAAGACTAGGGTTTATGAGGCACCATGGGAGAAAATCCTGGTTGGCTGACTTTCACATGAAACCAGAAGTATGGTTTACTTCTTTTGCAGGTGCTAGGGCTGACAGAATGTAGATGACCATCCAATCATAAACAAAGAGATTAACACAAAGACTCAAGGAAATGCTTTATTTACATCACCATTTACCTCTGTAATCATGATCTTTCCTTAAATAAGGCTGAAATACAACTTCATCACCTGTTGTTAATCTCTGAGAGATTGTAGTTTTATGGCTTCAGAGCTTTAATTCCTTAGCTTCCAAGGTGACCTTGGTAGTGCCAAGTTCTTTTTATGATAATGCCTTAAATTTGTGCAACACTTTGCAGTTTAATAAAATCTTAATACACATTATCCCACTTTGAGTTAAATAGGAGGATGTTATCTCTATTTTACAGGAGACGAAAGTGAGACTCAGAGGAGCTCAGAGTTGCTTCAAGGTCACAGGTAGCAAATCATTGAGTTGGTAGTATCTTCAGGTCTGCGCGTTCTGGCTTCAAATCTTTCTCTGCTGGACAGTACTGCCTGTCGTTGCATGGAGGTTACAGTTTATCACATCCTAGTGTATTCTTTATTTTGGAGAGATCCTTACAATGGGCCTCTAAAGTAGGCAAGGCAGGCATTATAAGGCATGTTGTTTCTTTTTCTCAATTAATAGGCTAAACTAGAAGAGAATTATGCTCAATTGAAAGCCAAAAAAACCTTCAGATATCCATGAGGTTTTGTTCTGCTTTGGAGTCTCTAATGCTTTTTCACACCATCATTCGTGCAGTACACCTACTAGTATTTAGGGAAGCTCTTATTGCTGAGTGAGCCCAACAATTGTGGCTGTTATCAATTTTGATTAAAAGAAAGAGATGTTAATAAATAAGAATTGACACTCACAGCTTCTGGGCATGACTCATGACTGAATGTTGACAGATAAAGTAAAACGTCACATTGTTAATCTTATTTCTTTCTTCTCTTCATCTTTCACATCTACACTCTTCTATCTTTAATAACACTTCAACTCAGTCACGCCAGCAGCTTGTGACTTATCTACACTTTGAGCCAGTTATTCATTACCAGACCACACTACCTACCTCTGCGTTCTTCCCACTTGCACTCCCAGTTGCCCCCACCAGTTAAAGCTTTCTACAGATCAGCTTCAAGGGTGTGTGACCTGTGCAGTTAGTTGTTCATGATATCATACTTAGAAGAGCCCATGCCATGTTTAATGCTCTGCCAACACCAACGTGAAATTCTTATTAATATTTGGTCAAAGGCTCCTGCATTTTCATTGTGTCTTAGGCCTCACAAATTATGTAGCTAGTCTTAATCTCCAACCAAACTCACTGCAGCACACACAGAGGTTTACATTCTTGTTCCTTTCATTGTTTTAATGGGGATGCAGACCTCTATCCAGGGCACCAGATCTAGCCTTTGACCAAATTTTACCTGAAGCTCCAAAAGCTTTCTGAAATACAGAGACTTCAGGCTACACCTTCTTTAAGAAAAATCAGTTACGCGGCTATCGTAAAGTTCTCACAGTACAACTTAGGTCCCTGTTTTACAGGAAAATTCTCCATGAAATAGGGTGGGTTATGGGGAAAGAATCATCTGTAGATAGTAATGAGTAAGTTCCAGACAGACTCCTGGGGTTGGGGGCTGAAAAGCTCAGAAAACTAGAAAGGATAGGATATATTCTTATACGATGGGAAGGGAAATGCTCACCCATCAGGTTAGATAGCAGAAGAAATGGCACTGAGTTTAGAATTCTGTAGAATGGGTTGCCAAGAGTGGAGATACTTAAAGGGTTAAGATATGTGACATTTTCTCTCCTTGCTCCGTCCCCTTGGTCTGGTACAGATCTCTCCAGAAATCCCCTTACCTTTTTTTTTCTTTTCCTGTTTCCTAGTTCCCTCTCAATTTATTTTCCCCTTTCCTAGCTTTTCCTTCCTCCACTTTCTTTCCATCTGTCTATATTATTTTCTGGGGTTTATTGCCTATAAAGGTATGTCCTTCGTTCTTAATTTTGAAAGCAATGGAAATATTTATACAGCCCTAAATATTGTGCTCTTTTTTTTTTTTTTTTGAAAGCAATGAAAATATTTATACAGCCCTTGTGCTTTTCTTAAGCCACAAGAAGGAGTGGGGTTTGAAGTCGGGGGGAACTAAATTTGAATCAACATTAGAAGAAAATACTTTAAAAGTTAATTAGTTTGATTTTCTTTGATTTCTGTGATTTTGTTTCCTCTCCAGATTATTACTAAAAACCCCTGAAATTATTAGTAGAATTATTTTGTATGACCCTTCGTTTTTTCATGTTTATAGGTTGTCCCTGATTACAAAGTTCTCCAACTCAAACTTATTTAATGACTATAAGAACATATTTTTATACAGTAGACTGTCTTGTCATGAAAGGAATTTGATTACATAATTAGTTTCAAAGTCCTCAACTTAGTGCTTTGTTATCTCGGTTTTATATTTGTTTTTTGATTTGAATGTATTTCTTTCCTATCTCTGTAAAGGCAAGAAAATAGACTTTAGAGTAAAGAAATGAGAAACATGTTCCTTCCCTCATGAAGTTTACAGGGTAGTGGGAGAAGAAACATGCCCAGCACAGTATAGTATGCTAATGTTTAGCTGGGAGGTGGAGCCATAGTGCAGCAACAGAACCTGCAGCAAGTGTGGCATCATCCAAGACTTCAATGAGATCAGAGAAGGCTCTCAACCAGCACAAGTGGCAATTGTGGGCAATTGGGGGCATGACTTTCGCCAGTTTTCAAAGTTATGAAACATTAAAAAAATAATTGAATACTGATAGGAATGGGTTTTTCCTTTTGCTAGGAGTATGGAGATATTTGATAGGCATTGGTTTACAAGATACCTTTGGGAAAGACGTGGAGGAAAGCATAGCCAACTGGCTCTCTCCTTGACTTGATGCTAAATATTAGTAAATAAGAGGACCAGTGGTAGGTAGTTACCTCACCTCTCTATGTTATTTCCTTACCTTTAAAATCAGTATAAGAACACTACCTATCTCATGTGGAGTTACTATTAAGAGTTGGCTAAGAATGATGGTTTCCAGCTGCATCCATTCTTAGCAAACTGTCACAAGAACAGAAAACCAAACACCGCATGTTCTCACTCATAGGTGGGAACTGAACAATGAGATCACTTGGACTCGGGAAGGGGAACATCACACACTGGGGCCTATCATGGGGAGGGGGGAGGGGGGAGGGATTGCATTGGGGAATTATACATGATATAAATGATGAATTGATGGGTGCTGACGAGTTGATGGGTGCAGCACACCAACATGGCACAAGTATACATATGTAACAACCTGCACGTTATGCACATGTACCCTAGAACTTAAAGTATAATAAAAAATAAATAAATAAATAAATAAATAAAGAGTTTGCATCCTTAGTACCATGAAAGTGTAGGAAATACTAACATTATTATTTTATTGACAGCTTCAAAGAAATGTCCACACTTAAAGGGACTTTCTTCATAAGCAATCAAGCCAGATACAGATTTTTCCCTCATGCATCTTTTAAAGCTGAATGTCAAGCAGGCAAATTAGAGGACAGTTTCTTAATCAGTGGCATTGATTTTCAATTTCTCAACACATCATTGCTCATTTGTATTGAGACTTAACAGTGAACGATAAAAAATGTTGACCACCAACCTTGCTTACAGAGACTCATAGAGGCCAATAATTGAAGAGGCACTGAGCTTCTTTGGGGTGGTGAACTGGGCCATGAAAAGAACATTTTTCCATGGTCCGCACATGACTGAAAAAGCATGGGTTCAGAGCTGGGAGCACTCTGCTACTTCCTAGCCATGCAACCTTGAGCAAGTTATTGAATAATTTGGAGACCCAGTTACTGATCTCTAAATGGGAAATGTAATTTTTAAAAATGCACACACAAACAAGAAAAACCTACTTTCTTCATAGGGTTATGTTGAACTTTACGTGGAAAAATGTATGTAAAAGTAGTATATAATTTGGTATCCAAATTCTAGTTTTTACGTCTTTCTTTGATCAAGACTAAACCTGTGTATGCACTGTAGAATTATGTGTACGTTGTATTTATGGTAAGTATTTCATTCTTCTCCTGCTTATTTTATAGTACTGGGTAATCTAAGTCGGTGTTCTGCAACCTTGGCAACACACTAGAGTCTCCTGAGGGGCTTTTAAGAAAGACAGCAGTGGAGGACCTACCCCTGGGGATCCCGATTTACCTGTTCTGGGTTTGGCTCAGTCATTGGCAATTACAGTATAGAAAAAGGAATAAAAGACACATTTGCAAACTGTTGTTTATGAAAGAGGCAGAGTTGGAAAATGGCAGAAACTTTTGACTAAATGGGAATTAACAATCCATTCTGCCTTAATGTCTAAAGCACCTTTTCTGAATTATTATGTATTAATTAAATCATGTTGGTTGTGGACAGTTTTACCACTGTAGCATTGCCTTGGCTTTTCTGGTTTCACTTTTTACAGCTGTACTGAGAAGAATAATCCTTTTTTTTCCCTATAGAATTAATTTCCACAGATGAATTCCAGGAACCCTGTATTATCTATTTATTTTGCATGAAGTTTTTTCAATTTCTTATCACCTATCGTTTGTTTGGACTTAAAATGTCTCTGGCTCACTCTCCACTGACAGAAATTTCTCCTGGGATGCCTTCCTGAGCCTTTACTAACCCCTATTAGGCACACACTCTTCAGTGCTCTCCGTCTCCCCCCATTCTTTGCACCATGCAGTATTCTCTGCTGTTCAGAGGGTGGAGAACATGAAATTTCCTCTGGGTTCATATATGCTTTACACTGTACATTTATACTTCTTGGAAGAGAGCACTCATATATATGTTCACAGTGAGAAACATGTATCAATACTTTATATTTATAAAATATAAAAAAATCAGGATGTGGATATTTATTTATACCTGGTGTCATACAAGAGACTTTGACCATATCCCTTTTTTGTTATGTAAGTGGGTCAATACATAATATCTTTTCCTCACCAGAGTCCTGAACCATTTTAGAAGTGCTTAAAATTTTTTTTAAAAAGGAGTAGGCAGATGGAAATCAGAATATCATTTTATTTCTGATAAAGGACGGGTTGGGGAAAGCATTATAGGCATGAGGCCCAATAGGTTTGCTAATGCTGAACCCAAAATGAAACTGACTCAGCCACCAGCCACAGGCAACTGGGCCACTACAACCCTTGCTTCTCCCCAGGAGGGCCTCAGACATAATCACAAAGCTTACTGATGCTTTCAACAGAGTAGTCAAGACCTGAACATAGTGAGGGAGAAGGTGCTGAGCAGTCCTGCCCACCTCACTGATCACCCAAGTCAATTTGCCACCTGAGGGGTTGCAGCAGGAGATCAAGAGAATTAGAGGAAAGATTCTTTCTCATGGAAACTGGCTGAGTAGAAAAGATGGGTTTCTTCCTCATCACTCACTGTCTTCATTTAGAGAGAAACAATGAGACCAAGAACAATTTACCTACTTTGTCAGAATCACACAGCTAATTAATGGCAGAGTTGCTATTAGATTTCTCATCTCCTACTTTGATATTCTTTTGCAGAGGAAAGTGAACCAATGAGCCAATTCCTGCTAAGACACCTATCCAGTCATTCCACAAATATTTATTGAACACACACTATGTGCCAACCGCTGTCCTCTGGGAATAGTGATGGACAGTATGGAAAAACAACTGCCTTCTTGAAATTTTCCTTCAGTTGGGAAGACAGATGATAAACCATTAGCTAAGAGGAGGCTGATAAGCCCTATGAAGACAAGGAAAACGGAGGAATGGTGACAGGCTGTTACTGGGGACAGCCTCTTTTATGGAGGGTAACTGGGGAAGGCCTCAGTGAGGATGTGAGATTTGAACAGAGGATGGGCTGGTCATGGGATTTCTGGAGGAAAAGTATTTCAGGCTGAGGGAATGCCACTGCAAAGGCTCAAGTCCTCAAGTGTTCGGTTTTGAATGTGAACCTTGCTCTTTCAAAGACAAGAAGAAAGTCAGAGGGGGCCACAAGCAAATGAGTGGATATTTTGGATCTCACACCAAGGATGTCTACTCCCCACTATTCCTAAGGCTAATCTTGCCGGCACATATC
Source organism: Rhinopithecus roxellana (assembly GCF_007565055.1). NCBI lineage: Eukaryota > Metazoa > Chordata > Mammalia > Primates > Cercopithecidae > Rhinopithecus > Rhinopithecus roxellana. Next base: position 65,605,597 of record NC_044560.1, on the reverse strand, counting down.
AGTGATTAAAATCCTGGTTGAAATATCCCTGTAAGACCTTGCCAATGCTGTTTTAATTCTCAGATGAGTGGTGTTATTCTAGGTTACTCACCTGGAAGAATGCTTTGGAATGATCTTTACTGTCTTTTGATTCTCCCATGCTAATATGGTAGCACCATCTCCAAGCAGGGAATGCCATCCACATTAGTGGTGAGAGTGTCTGAAAGTCATGGAGCCTGTTTATTACTTGTTCACTGTCATCCCTTATTAGTGAAGGTGTCACAGACCCGACTTCTATCCTGTTGGGCATTTGATATGTTTCTGGTGAATGCTTGTATTACATTGATTTTGAATCGCCAGCAGTATTAGGAGAGTAAACAGCACAGCTTTAGAAGAAATCCTCTAAGCTTTTGGATATTAAGATATTCTTAACTTCTGCTCTACTTTTGTTAGAGTCGAGTCTCTGGTAAATTCTGAAAGATTGTATAGTCTGGTTCATCATTAGATTCAGGATCCATAAAACTTGTGTTTCGAGCTAGTTACTGCGGCTACAGTATGGTACAATAAAGACCTGCACTGGCGCGGGATTTCAGGGAAACTGCACATTAAGAGCCAATCCCTTCAGTTCACCTGGAAGAAAAGTCGTTGGGCAAGAAGTGGGAGGGTAGCAACGCCCAGGAACATTAACTTGCTCAGCATGGTGCTGAGCTAGTGTCTGCCAGGGGGCTACATAATTAAGGCACATGAACTCTCCTGACTGTGGGAGGGGATGAAAGGTAATAAGGACTGGAACAGATCTGGAAGAAGCCTAGCTTTGTGTTGTGTGTGTGTGTGTGTGTGTGTGTGTGTGTGTCTTTAAAAAGCACAGGTGAGGGAAATACCTCTCAGAAGTAAGGAAAAAGAATTGAGGTGGTTAATCACATTTCTTCCTACCTTCCATCTCTCTGGGAAAAGCCAGGGATAGGAAAATGGGGGTGGAAAAGTACATTGTGAACTGGCAATGGAAAGGGGCCAGAGGCAGGATCTGAGTGTGACTTGCCCAGCATTACTTTCTCTCCTGCCCCAGCATTCTCTAACACAGTGCCTGACACATAACAGAGCAAATACTTCTTATTTGTTGAAAGAATTAATAAATGAGTGAATGAATGAATGCAGTGTAGGTTGGGTACCTTGACTCAAAGCCCAGTCCCTTTTTCAAAGCCTACCTGATGAATTGGTTTTTATTTTTAAATGAACTGCATAAAGAGAGGCTACTTAAATGGATTCCATTAAGAGTTACATTGTGCTTGACTGGATGGCCTTGAATGTACTCACCTCATATTTTAGAACATTTAAAGAGGAATATGGCCATGAGGCAAAAGAAATAATATGAACCTGTTCCTGGACTTAATATAACAGGGAAACATTTATACAAAGCCTTTCACTATAAGGTTTGTTAAACCAGTGGGTTTACTGTGGCAAAATTTTGTTATTTATGCACACAATTCACTCTCACTGACTTCAGTCTTACCCTTAGTTCTCCCTGGTCTGCATAATCCTTAGTTGTACTCAATTATCCAGATATCTTCCCTTAGTCATTCATATCCATTCACCCAGCCATTCATTTTTCTACCTATCTGTATTAGTTAATTTTCATACTGCTATGAAGAAATATCTGAGACTGGATAATTTATAAAGAATAAAAGGTTTAATGGACTCATAGTTCCACATGGCTAGGGAGGCCTCACTATCATGGCGGAAGGTGTAGAAGGAGTAAAGACATGTCTTATATGGTGGCAGGCAAGAGAGCATGTGCAGGGGAACTCCCCTGTATAAAACCATCAGATCACATGAGACTTATTCACTATCATGAGAACAGCACAGGAAACCCCCCCTACCATGATTCAGTTACCTCCCACCCATGACACGTGGGGATTATGGGAGCTACAGTTCAAGATGAGATTTGGGTGTGGACATAGCCAAACCATATCACTATTCATCCATACACCTCCATCTATTCCCTCACCTTGATATTCATTTTTCCATCTACACATCCAACTATCCATCTATGCATCCATACAATTTGTATTTTTAAGCCCATGCTGTGTGCCAGGTTGTTTGTACTGGGGAGAGACATAAAGAAGACATGGTTTTTTTGTCCTGGAAGCTTGTAGCCATTCAGTTATTAGCCCCATTTGGGCTGACACAGCACCTCCTGTAAACCCCCATTGCACTGTAATGTTTGTGTATGTGTCCATTTCCACAACCACAAAATTAGCTCATGAAGACCACGATTTGTTCTAATGTTCTAATTATGTAGATGAGAAACCTGTGGTGCAGGTAAGGTGTGTACTTTGCCCAACTCCCCCCAACTCTTGTTGGCTGAGCAAAAACTTAAGACTTAGGTGTTTTCTCTCACAATCCATGGTTCTTTTTTTCACATCATGTAAATTCTCCCCTTAATTGTCATCTCAGATGGTGTATATCTGGGACTAAGGCTGAAGCAGAGTATAGACTCGGTGGGTAGTCTGAAGTCCAGGCTCTTGCTATTTTATTCAGGAAGACATTCTAAGCCTTCGGGACCTAGAGTGACTGGAGAGTCCTCAGGAAGCCAAAAAGAGATCAGTGCTACTTTTTTTTTAATTTTTAGTATTATTATTATTATTATTTTGGGACAGAGTCTCGCTCTGTCACCCAGGCTGGAGTTCTGTGGCACAATCTCGGCTCACTGCAAGCTCTGCCTCCTGGGTTCAGGCCATTCTCCTGCCTCAGCCTCCCGAGTAGCTGGGACTACAGGTGCCCACCACCTCGCCCAGCTAAGTTTTTGTATTTTTAGTAGAGATGGGGTTTTACTGTGTTAGCCAGGATGGTCTCGATCTCCTGACCTCCTGCTTCGGCCTCCCAAAGTGCTGGGATTACAGACGTGAGCCACCATGCCACCTCTGCCTCCTGGATTCATGCCATTCTCCCACCTCAGCCTCCTGAGGAGCTGGGACTACAGGCGCCCGCCACCACGCCTGGCTAATTTTTGTTTTTGTATTTTTAGTAGAGACGGGGTTTCACCATGTCAGACAGGATGGTCTCAATCTCCTGACCTCATGATCCACCCACCTCAGCCTCCCAAAGTGCAGGGATTACAGGCCTGAGCCACCATGCCTGACTGCTACTTTGTCTTTAATTTCTCAAAGAATATTTATGATGTACCATTAGAGGCCTGCAAGCCTCCACAAAATACTGCATTTACAGATGACACCCACTTCAGTAAGAGCCTAAGGGGAACTCATTAGGAGACAATTAGTTATTCAAGTTGTTAAGCATTGATTCCTCTCATGCCTCTCATCTGCCTACTACAAGAAAAAGGGGTAAAGGATAGCAACTAGAGTTTGAGGAAGTTACCCGGTCCTTGCTAACAGTCCTTCTTTTTCTCTACGGTCCTAAATATTGCTTTGGTATCTCTTAATTACTCTAGGGGATCACGGAGGAGGAGAGCTTTTAAAGAGAGGGGCCAACGTTTCCTCTATTTTCTTTTTTTTTTTTTTTGAACTAACAAGCAGATGATCTCTGACATGCAAATAACACGGCTCCGCCATGCTCCTACCACCGAGGATAGGCCACAGATGTCTTGGATTCTAAAGCTTTCAAGACAGTGGACATTGGACATATGAAGCTGTGGGTACCTATAGAGGTAATGACCACACTTCGGGAGGAGAGTGGGGCTTTAGTAAAGGAAATGTGGCACAAATAAAGGAGACAGTAACACACCGATTCTAGATTTCCAGCAACTGGGAGTCTTTGGGCAGAAGGAAAGGAGAGCATGTAGGAAAGCAGAAAAGCAAGTAGACCAGAGACCCTGTGTTCTGGAATAAAGAGGTGCAGCACTATGTCTGGAGGTACTAATGAGCAAGAGCACAGCCCCTGTGAACCACGGTCCCAGGATGGGGCTGACACAAGTTCTCCAAGGTATGAGTGCTTCATCCACATGGCACAAATTTGGGGCAAGTCTTCAGAATCATCAGTTCCCTAATATCCACGTTGACTGGGTTAACATACTAAAGAGAAAACCAGGAAAGGGGTAGGTAGAGAAAAGCTACAGATTGACTTGCAGGGCCTGCACATGCCCATACCTATCCCTGGGTCTCTAGTAGCAAGGTGGTCTGCAGGGTGAAGATGCACTGCTCAGAAATGGCCCCCACACTAGGTAGTAAGGACAATGCAAGCTGGGCCTCTTGCCACCATCTTCTTTGGTCACATTAAAGAAGTCAATAGTTTTGGAACAGGAAAACATTGACACCTAAAGAAAGGTAGAGCCAAAAAATGCAGAAAAGGGGACAGCCCTGGTAGTCCGTGGAGCCTATGGACCTGGCCTCATCAAAAGCCACCTGCACCCCTGGACCTCCTCACAAATGAGCCAATTCATTCTCTTGTTCTGCTGAAGGGACTTCAGTTGACTTTCTAGCATTTGCAACAGAAAGTGTCCTGAACTAGCTAGTTTGGGCTCTGTAGGTTAGCGCTCGCCTTAAGCTAAATTTCAAGTAATAATTACTGTCATCCTCTGAGTACCTTTCACCTGTGAGTACATGTCACACAACTCCTCAAGGTAGAGACAGTTCTCATTTTACAAATGGAAACACTGATACCCAGAAAAGTGGAATCTCTTGCCTAAGGCTACAAACCTGGTAAATTTAAAAAGCTGATTTGTCTAACTCTGATGTTCAGACGTTTCCCTCTCTACCGTGGTGTCCCCAGCTGGTAAGATTTGTTCCCAAGTACTCCCTTAAGCCCCCACCCACAGTTCCCTTAAGGGTCTTTTATTGTCCTCTGCACCCCTAGGCTTCTTTTCTACCTTCCTACCTGCAACTCTGAGAGCTTTATTCCTTCCCCTTTCTCTATACCCATCAACATATAGGGATCTCTTAATAGGTCCCCAGGATCTTGCTCACAGCCGAGGATGGCTAATTCTCTGTATATAGCATACTGATGAGCAAACCCACACATAATATCTGTATTTACTGAGCACTGATCAGTAAATAAATGTTCATGATGTAACTTAGGATGTTACACATTTTTGCTTTGCAGATATTAACCTAACCCAAAGGAACGATGCTAGTGTGGGGAGCTTGACCAGGTTAAGAGGGTTTGGTTTTGAGGGGACCCCCATTTCTCATCGTCTCCCTTCTCAGCCTCTTCTTAGTTAGCTGTGCCATGCCCTGCAGGCCTGTCTGCCAGCCTGCCAGGTTGATCTTCCCTGTTAGTGCCAGCCTGCTGCTTTATGTGGCACTGCATGACTGATTTGATGACCTGTGACCTGACTGTCCATCTGGTCACTCAAGAATTTGCTTAGCTGTTTACCTTTTTTTTTTTTGCTGTGACTGAATTTCCATTGGCCCTCTCAGCACATGACTTGCTAACCACTCTGCTCTGTCTGTTAAATGGATGAAAAGAGAGAATGGCCTCCTGCTGCCAGTTCTGCCCTGGGCCCTCCTTGTCTTCAGTCAGAATGCCCCAGTGCCTCAGAATCTTCTTTCTCCTGAACTCCTGTTACCGCCATGGCTGCCACCCCCGATTGCCATGTGTGCGGTGCTCTGTGAAAGGAGAGACGTTTCATTTTGTACTTGGCAGGTGCTGAACTCAACTGGACAGTGAGACCCAGGAAATATGACACCATCTGCTTCCTGCCATGTTCTGGCCCCAGTGCTTGATGCCAGGACATCAGCTGTTACCTGAGTGTGCTGGGTCTTGTGAAGTGAGCCAGTCAGGAAACACTTCTGTATACACTTTCCTCAATAGTACAGTTCATACTGGTCAGGCTGCAAAGCTGTATATATATTTTTTTCTTGACTCTCAAAGTGAAAAAAAAAAAAAGTCTTCTTGCTTCTTAATTCTGTTTTCTAAAGAAAAAATATACATACATAAACTTATTCGTGGACTTCCTTTCCATCCTTTCCTTCTATGGTCTTTTTTTCTGCTATAAAGTGACCCTATTTAAATGCCTTTGATTGGTCGCTGACTACCTTGCACTGTATTAAGTGCTCTGTGCCTTGGTTTCCTCTGCGTTCCAAGTGGGGGCAATGTCCTTAACTTGTGGTTAAGTGAGGATTAGATAGCCCAAGGGGAGGATTAAGCAAACAACACCATCCTAGAAAATAGGGAAGGCCAGTTGGGCCTCCCCTGTGCTGGGAGTGCCTAATCTAGTTGAGTGCATTTAGGGCTAGAGGAGGGAACAGGAGTTGTATTTCTCTCCTCCTATGGCCCCTGCAAATCTCAAGTTTCTTTGAACCTATGACCTGCCCCTCTCTAGTTCTAGAAGCTGCCACGCAGGTGGCATGGAAGTTGCATTGGAGGCTAATTCCTTTCCTGACTTGCTGGTTATAATGCTTCTGTGGATAGACAAATCAAGCCACCTGTGTGGGATATTAAAAATGCAACAACACATACACACCAACAGTGCTGCAGATTTGTTACTGAATTTTTAGACTCAAAGTGTGCCATCTGGACCACAGTACTTCTGGAGTCTTTGTTGCCTCTTTCCTCTTTTGTATGATGTTGAGATGGTTTTGGTCAGCTACTCCTATTTTGATGCCTAAATAGTGACGTAAAACAAAATCTGAATCTTAATTGAAAACATGAGCTTTTTTTCATTTAAATTTGTTGGCTCTTTGAAGATTTATGGCATTGCAAAGTTGTGCTGGTGGAGTCTCTGAGAAAATTCTTTTTGGTCACCAGATTGTTTCCTAAATTAGTTGAAGCCTTTGTAAGTCCTCAGTCATAACAAAGATGAAACAAGCTGTTAGAATACGAGAATGTGGCTTTGGAGCAAATGCTATGATTGAATTGTAAGAGTGATATAAGTTTTAGGGAAAGACTGAGAAAACTGGTGGGCTGCTCATGCACCCACACTCCAGCACAGGACAGTCTGACCATTACCTGTAAGAACCATGACCAAATCCAGCCAGCCCTGCAATAGACTGAGCTCACTGGCTTTCACTTTGGGTGAGTTGATGAAATATACATGTATGCACCCGTGCATACACACACACTGCAGTCCATGCCATTGTTGTTACACCTGCTAGAACCCATGGGCAGAATCAGTGTCCTTCCTCTGACCAAATTAGGTCAACCCAGAGCTCCTTTCCACCCATCTTCCTTTGCCAGGCTCAGTTCTACCTTATGTGGAGTAGTGAGAAGCATAACCTGGGCCTAGAGGTAGCCTACAGGTGAGGCTGGAGGTAGCAAAGGTAGCGTTAAAAACTTGCTTTTGTTTTACATTAAGTGGGTTGTACAGTTACGTGGGTTGAACCATCATGTAAACTAGAATTGGTTTAATTACTAATTGCTGGTGAGTCCATATTCTATCATTTAAGATTCCAACCCTATAGAGGAAAAGGAACCTTTCTTCATTACACCTGTGAACTAGGAAGTTAGCAAGAATAAAACAAAAATCAGAATGCTGTCCTTTGTAAAATTCCCAAAATAGGAAGGGAAGGACCAGGTACATAGAGACAGTGTGCTTGGCCAACATCCTGGCCTTTTCACTTTTAAAGGAATACCTATATGTAAAACGTTGTGGTTTTTCATTCTTTTCGTTATCAATTGGTATAAGGCTATGAGGATGGCCTGATCTGCTTTTTAAAGAATCAGGAAGATTTTGTACTCCACTAAGTAAATCTTGTTGGACTTCGCTCTGGCCAGTGCTGCACAATCTGAAGCAAAGGCCGTATAGGCTGGACCCTGTGTGGTCGTGGCCACTTTGTTGGCCATGAATGATAACAACCCTGGGCATCTTAGAAGATGCTGTGCTCTCTTCAAAGAGTCTACCACCCACAGAGAGTAAAGGATTAGAAGTCCTATAATGGAAATCCATTAAATGTTGCAGTGTTAGTAATAATTAAGTAGTGTTTTATGACAGCACCAGCAGGCTGGTCAAGTGAATAATTCTTTTCAGGGTTTGCTCTGTCTCTCTCCATAGGTAAAGGATTTAGATGGATTTATGACACTGGCTGAAACAAATCAGTGGATGAGTGATTACAGGATTTGAGTGTGGTTAAGCCAAGATTAACGCCACTAATTCCTGAGAATAAAGGAGATGACTGTCACCCGAGTACCTGAACTTGCAGTTCAAGATATGTAGGCTCCTAGCCAGCAGTTGAAAACCTCTGGGCGCACACACACACACACACACACACCATCCCAACCCTAACCGCATTCCCATGTCACACTGTGAAGGGTGGTAAGCAAACAACAATAATGATAGAGGACTTGAGATATGGTAAATAAAATACTCAATGCGAGTAAACTGCTGTTTACTAACATTCTCAGGCCACCAGGGTACCATTTAGACCAAGGCCTTAACGAGGTCATTTGCCTTTACCTATACCAGAACCATTACCTTAATTGCTACTCAGCCTTCATGAAAGTGTTTATGGGTAAACAGTTTTCACCAAGGGAGTGATTAACTACCCCCGGATTACTGTAGGATCAGGAATCATAAAAATCATAGCAATTGTAGTCATAATAACCTATGTTGTGTAAGTATTTGCTATGAATGTCTTAAATTTCACCACTGCCACCACCACCCAGAGCAGCTTTAGGGTGAAGCACAGCACACCATGCACAACACTGGTTATTAAGAAACATGGACGGATGAGAGGGCTCTCTTCATTCATCAAGTCTGGAAAACAGAAAAGAGCAAAAATAACCCACCTATGATCTATAGCGTTTCATACTTTTGCTGAGGAAACAGTAGTGGACATGTGAATTGTCCTCACCCTAATAAAAGGAGAAAATGTGCTGAGTAAATGTATTATACGTGCATGCCCAAGGTCAAGGTAGAGCAAGTTTTGGTAACAGTGCCAGTTTCACCATCTGCATTGGTTCATTCTATGGCTACATGATCTCAAATCTAGAAGTATATATTTCAATCCATGCCCAATAAACTTAACCAAGTTAGAGTTTTGGGCTGCACAGACCTAGTCATTCCATTTCATGGACTGCTTCTCCACTCCCTAGCGATGTGCCCATCTAACAGTGGGTTTCTTGAGCAGTTAAGGTAATGGTTCTGGTATAGGTAAAGGCAAACGAACTCGTTAAGGCCTCGACCTAAATGGTAACCTGGTGGCATGAGATGGTTAGTAGGCAGCAGTTTACTCACACTGAGTATTTTATTTATCATATCTCAAGCCGTCTATCATTATTGTTGTTTGCTTACCACCCTTCACAGTGTGACATGGGAATGCTGGGTTAGGGTTGGGATGCTGTGTGTGTGTGTGTGTGTGTGTGTGTGTGTGTGTGTATACCCAGACTGAATTCTTGGTTAAGTCTGCCTGGAAATGCCTCCTGCATCAGTCCTTTGGTGTGCTGAGCTGACATTCTCCATCCATGTTGCCTAATAAATTCCCTTCTGCTTCTGACTATTGAAATGTGCATCACATTTTTCCTTAGTTGTTTGCATTGCCTACAAAATAAAATTCAGCCTGAAAGATCCATGTTTCAGGCACTCTGACCTCTTAGCCCCATAGACCTTTCCAGCTTTTTTGCACAACTTTCCTACACATGTAGTACTCTGGATCAGTCACATCCCACAGTTTATGTCTGTCCTGCAAGCAGAAACCAGGATGACTTAGTTATAGTATTTGTCAGTTTGAGCAACAAACAGATCATCTATAAAGGAAAACGATTATCATAAATATCCACACTGACTTTTGAGTTAAAGACAAAGAAAAATCTAAGTATGAACTTCTTCATGGATCTGATAGACTGAATATGACTTCTCTTTCTTGATCAGTAGAGAATAAAATGATTCTTTCTAAAAACGTCTTTCAAATATTTGAGAAAATCAATCATAGATTAAGTCTTTCCCTTATTAGGGTAGTAGTTCTTGTTTCTTCAGCTGTTACAAGAAATGATTTAAAATTCTTTCTTCCAATCAGATCACTTCTCGGATGAGATCCAGTTGGTTAATATCTCTCATAAAGTTTAAATAGCACAGCACACAGACTCATCATTCTCTTGATCTGGATTCCACACTGAGTTGTCACTTCAAATTATTAAAAAAAAATTTTTTTTGTAGCCACATCTTATACTACTGATTCATGTTGAGCTTACTGTCAACTAAAAAGCCTATGTATTTTAAAATCTATGCATGATTATTATTAAACCAGCCCTCTTATCCCTCCTTCATTCTATATTTATGCAGCTGGTCTATTGAGCATAAATGAAGGACTTCAATTTTTTATTTTATTTTATTTTATTCTATTTTATTTTATTTTTTAGATGGAGTGCACTTTGTCGCCCAGGCTGGAGTGCAGTGGTGCGATCTCCGTTCACTGCGACCTCTGCCTCCTGGGTTCAAATGATTCTCCTGCCTCAGCCTCCTGAGTGGCTGGGACTACAGGCACCCACCACCATGTCCAGCTAATTTATGTATTTTCAGTAGAGGCAGGGTTTCACTATGTTGGCCAGGCTGGTCTCGAACTCCTGACCTCAAATTATCCACCCACCATGGCCTCCCAAAGTGCTGGGATTACAGGTGTGAGCCACTGTGCCGGGCCTAGACTTCACATTTTTAATTTTTTTATTGATACATACTTTTATTCATATTTATGGGATATGACGTGATATTTTGTGGGATGCATATGATATTTTGTTACATGCACAGAATGTGTAATGATTGAGTTAGGGTATTTAGGACATTTATACCCTCAAGTATTTATCATCTCTATGTGTTGGGAACATTTCCAGTCCTCTCTTTTAGCTATTCTGAAATACACAATATACTGTTAACTATAGTCACCCTCTTCTACTATCAAATACTAGAACTTATTCCTTCTACCTAAACTGTGTGCTTGCACTCATTAACCAATCTTTGTTTATCCCTTCCCTCTTGAACCCCAACACACCCTTCCCAGCCTCTGGTTACCATCATTGTATTCTCTACCTCAATGAAATCAACATTTTCATCTCCCACACATGAGTAACAACATGTGATATTTCTTTCTGTACCTAGCTAATTTCACTTACCGCAATGACCTCCAGTTCCATCCACGTTGCTGCAAATGATGATTTCATTTCTTTTTATGGCTGAATAGTATTGCATTGTGCATATATATCACTTTTTTTTTTTTTTTTGAGATGGAGTCTCGCTCTGTTGCCCAGGCTGGAGTGCAGTGGCCGGATCTCGGCTCACTGCAAGTTCCACCTCCCGGGTTTACGCCATTCTCCTGCCTCAGCCTCCTGAGTAGTTGGGACTATAGACGGCCACCACCTCGCCCAGCTAGTTTTTTGTCTTTTTTAGTAGAGACGGGGTTTCACCTTGTTAGCCAGGATGGTCTCGATCTCCTGGCCTCGTGATCCGCCCGTCTGGGTCTCCCAAAGTGCTGGGATTACAGGCTTGAGCCACCGCGCCCGGCCAACCACATTTTTAAAAATCTATTTGTCCACTAATGGAAACAGGTTGATTCCATATCTTTGCTATTGTGAACAGTGCTGCAATAAACATGACAGCGTAGTAGGGTTTCCTTTTTCTGCATTCTTGCCAACATGTTATATTTTGTCTTTTTAATAATAGCCTTTTTAACTAGGGTAAGATAATGTCTCATTGCGGTTTTAGTTTGTATTGCTCTGATGATGAGTGATGTTGAGCATTTTTTTCATATACCTGTTAGCCATTTGTATGTTTTCTTTTGAGAAATGTCTATTCATGTCCTTTGGCCACTTTTTAATGGCATTACTTGTGTTTTTGCTAGTGAGTTGCTTGAGTCTGTTGTATTTTCTGGATATTAGCCCCTTGTCAGATGAATAGTTTGCAAATATTTTCTTCCATTCACAGGTCTTCACTCTGTTGTGTCCTTTGTTGTGCAGAAGCTGTTTAGTTTAATATAGTCTCATTTGTCTATTTCTGTTTTTGTCACCTATGCGTTTCAGGTCTTATCCATAAAATCTTTGCCTAGACCAATGTCCTGAAGTGTTTCCCTTATGTTTGCTGCTAGTAGTTGTATAGTTTTGGGTCTTATTTAGGACTTCACATTTATCCCTATTAAAATTTATCTTGTTTTCAGCCCAGCATTATAGCCTCACCAGCTTCTCATTCCAGCCTTTGATGTTACTTATTTAGTTTATTTCAGTCTATTAACTAGTCTTTTCAAATGAAGATTTAATCTGCATACCACTCTTGTACTTGGTGAAATGCTCCTGTCACTGTCCTACAATTTTAACAAAAGGAGACCTGTCTCAGTCTAGGATACGAGGGTGAAGAGGGGAAGAGGTAGGATAATAAATAGGGAGTAGTGGGGCCTGTGGTGAACTAGAGTCTGTTATGGTGTTTCAGTTCACATTAGTTAAAATAATTAATAACAACAACAGCATGCTAACCAAGTAGTACAAACTGAGCCTTGGCAGGTAGTAGGTAGAAACAGTTGTGTTACTAAGGTGGTATCATACTGCAGTGGTGTTCAAGTATGTTTAAACTGTCTAAGACTAAATAAGCCCTGCTGCTTTTGACATTTCAAGCTGCATCAATATTCAGTCTACTTTTCATCTTAAGATAATGCTCAAGATGCAAACCAATCAAAACAGGGCATAAGAAAACCATCAAATGAATCTTCTTGTAAACCGGGTCACACATCTGCTGTTGCTCTCATGAAATTCTACCCAGCAAAGGAATTATAAGGAAGAGCCCTGCTTTGAGGCCATTGCCAAAATTCCTCTTTGCCCTGCTGGGTGGTAAATGCAGGCTGGAGAAGGTACAGAGAAATTTGCTTATATATCACTAACTAAGTGTTCAACACATGAAGCGGAGTGGTTTCTCAGGAAAACAAAACAATTACAACTAATGCACATTTAAAACATTCCTTCATGACATGTACATACTATGTGCACACACATATATATATGCCTTTTGCATAATATGAAAACAATAAATATTTGAATGCATGAATGAATAAAGAAAAAGCCTATCCAAAGTGATCTGGGATAAACTCATTGCTATTTTCCCAGGTAATGAAGATGGCTATCTTTGTGCAGAACAGATGCTATGAGATCATGTCTCCAAGAGATGAACTGAGAATGAATTCACTTAAATTATGGTGCTCACAGAGAGGATTTTAGCTTGAACATTTGTTCATATGATTTATGGCACCCTCCATCCGGTGGAGTCAATGCAAAAAAATGAAATGTAATTACAGCATACAGACAGCAGTTTGCTTAAAAGAGAGCTGAAAGTTTGTGGGGATTTTTTTTTTTTTTTAAATGGGACAGGAAACTTATCCTAAAAGGAATAAAAAAAAGCTTTATAAAACATTTGCAACTCATCAGAAGTGTGAGTCTGACCTGCAGCGGATAGGGGAGGGGATGGTACTGGCTGTGACTCCAGAGAACCACCAAAGAAATTACCCCCATCCCCAGGTCCCTACTCTGTTCCCACCTCCTCCAAGGCTAGCCTCTTCCAGATTCCCTTTTATTTTAGCCTAGCCTTTCCCTTTAGGGAAGAGAGCATTATTAATGTCCTTTCTCCTTGGCAACTCAAGTCTGGAATTTTAAATTTATAGTCTAAGAACTGTTCTGGTGTTTATATGGCTCAGGGGGTGTTATTATCAAATCCAATTAAAAACATTCCTTCTGCTAATAAAAAAGTCAACACCTTCCCATTAAGCTAGGACCCACCCTTACGTTAATTAATGGCTGTTAGTACCTTTTTTGCTTTCAAGGGTCTCTTGGGTACCGGGCTTCTGAGACAAAGCAGAATCTATTTGGTCAGTGGCTTTGTTTGATGCACATCCCTGATCCCCAGCTTAATTCTAAATCTGAACCTGCATCTCTTAACCTTTCTATGCCTTGAGATCTTCTCTGGAGATCCCATCCAGAGGGGCCTGGTTAATGGTACTTGTTTGGCAAAGATTTTTAAGATCTGCAGATGAACCTGGCTAATGAATAATAGTAATGCTTATGATACCCATCGAATGATAATTGGCCCTCTTTGGACCATTTAGGATTCAATGCCTCCACCCAAATCATTACACAAATGGCAGACTGCCTCTGAGGGTTCGATTTAGCTTTTGCTTTTAAATTTGCAAATTGGCACTGCTTTCATCAAGAAAGAAAATACAACAATGAATTGATATGACCTAACATTAAATAGCATTTTGTATTTTGCAGCATGTTTTTGGATAATACATTATGTAACTCTCAAGCAAACAGCATTTATCTTTCTCAGGAATTTGAAGACAGTAGGACTCCTGGATCCTCAAAAACTAATCATGATCACCTCTGAGACCCGCTGTTGGGTCTATTTTCCATAGATTTTGTGGTTAAAGACGTGATTGATGATTCTATTTCCTCTCCGAGAGTCAAGTGAATTTATCAGCCTCTGATTCGTGAATTCACCTAAAATAAGGTGTCTGGTCTGGGCATTCAGGCTCAGATTTGGGGGGCACCCACCCAATTCATCCTCCTTTCCTTATTACTCACCTACCAGTGCTTTCTTGTCGTTGCTGCTCCTGTAGCTGTAATGGTGGGCATCAGCACTGAAGAGCGGCTCTACAAATGAAAGTGTCTTCCGTGAGCGGAGAAAAGGGAATGCTCTCTCACGGAAGCCTCACCTACAGACAATTTATCTAACAAACTCCATTTCCTGCATGCCATTTGCTGATATTTATCTTGTGTGTGGGCTCCCATGGAGGCTTGCCATGAAAGGATTGTTCTGTTATAACCCAGAGTCATTTTTTTTCCATCTAAATAATGAAGAGGCTTCAGCTTCCTTTCTCTTTTGTTTCCTACTGCCTAGATCAGATGTCCAAAATCAGAATGCTTTATTAATAGCAAGGTTGCTACCTGACTTTTTTTTTTTTTTTTTTTTGCTTATGAAGGGGCTCTCTTTGTACTTTCTCAACTTAAAAATGGTCTGTTGAATTTGACAAGTGCAGCTCCTTCGTTTCCCTCTATCTCTTCCTCCCTCCATTCCCCTCCCCTCCTCCTTCCTTCCTTTATTCTTTCCATCCTCTCTTCTTCATTATTTCTTAGATATAAATTGCCAGCTTTTTTCTACATCAACTGCATTTATTTAAAGATTTAAAATAGTAATAAAAAAATAATAATGCTGTTCACAGAATCGCTTGACAGGGAATGTGTGCTTTGTCTTAAAATATTTTAAATTAACAGTAACCCAAATAGCATAGAGGACTCTCCATTAAGGAAGTTTCTTTTTTCTTCTTTTTAAAAATCATCCAATGGCAAGCCATTCATTTTTTTACATTTCTATCTTAAAGATATGTGCCCTAAAACTGCATTACCTTAATAATCAATAACTCAGTGGGAGGTCCTAATGGGGAGAATCCACTGGAGCTACATTCCAGTTGAAGTAGCAAAGGACCACCATAGGCCTGCGGGCTATAATTAGACAACCATAAAACTAGGAGGTAAAGGGTGGCAGACTACATTAGCCGTAAAATGCTAACTTGCAAGTAATAAGTCTCGAATCTTTCATGTCTACTGGAGTGTCACTTATACTTGAACAAGGAAAATGTTACGTTAAAGAACAAATTTACATTTAGGATCCCTAAAGCTTAAGGACTGGTGAAGGTTAGTGTGGCAATGAGAAAACAAATGAATACAAATCTGCACACTTCACAGTTTTCACTCAGTGCTCCCCTTCCTTCTTTCTTTTCTGTATACCCGTTTTTTCATCCCCCTCCAGGGTTTGAGAAACATCACAGAATTTAAACACAGGAAACCAATATAAAAACCCTCTCATGCAAAGAAACAGTGTGGCTGACTTTACATTGTTTCTATTCATGGCTCGCTAGTTTTACATTTTCTGATCAGTTGCTGCCACTGAGACCAAGAAACCAGTTTCTTCAAGAGCATCCATGGACTGTCTGAAGGCCTTGCATTATTGATTTTCTGCTCATAGATTCCAGTTGCTCTGTCAATCACGGGCCAGAAATACAAGATGGCAGTTAATAAGCAAAAGGACTGAGCTCCCATGAAGACAACAAAATAATTCAGGAGATCTGACTGAAACAGAAAATGCTAAAATCCTCAAGAGAAAAGAAATCAGGTAAGCGTCCCTGGAAAGAAAAGTCCACGGTCAAACAAAAAGACAGGTTATCTATGTAAGGAAGTATATTCCTGCCAAGTATGTCTGGAATTTGTTCACCAAATTAATTAATTGATGAAAACATGTATAAAGCTTCTGTTAGGCAATATTATCAGCAGTGATGACAGAGTGAGGAATACTGTTCTGCTCCTATTGGATAGAAACTTACAATGTAAACATGTAATTACAAGAAAATGTGCTAAGCACGGTAGTACAGGTAAGTACAGACAGCTTTGTGAGTATAGAGGAGGGAGATTCAACAGCCTGGGGTGGGGGTGTCAGGGAAGATTTTACATGTGACAATTGAGTTGCCTCTTGAAGAATGCTTAGGAGCTCTATAAGCAAAGGGAGTGGGGGACGCGTCAGGCTGAGGACCTAGCATGTGGTAATCACCCAACACTTACGCGTTCTTATTAATTCAAATTTAATGGACATATAAATTATTGAACAAGGCATTCTTTAAACTAGAGATATGAACTGAACACCCCGCTATGTTGGTTTTAAACTATTTAATGATTTTTGCCTCATTCTATATCAGCTGTAATCCCACAGTTCTAACTCCTGATTTGGTCAAAGAAACTGCTCAATAAATGTTTGTTAATGGATTGATTAGAGAGAGGAAGACTGAACATGAACTGAAGGAAGTCATAAAATACCTTTAAGGAGTTATTAACTGTCTTGAGGACCTCTTAATGTGATCTTCAAAATCTAAAAATTATTAAATGATGAGAAAAATAATATGAATTAGGCAGTAAAGCATCCATTACAAACTCAACATTTGGAAAATAGGATTTTCTGCTTGATACAAAGAAAAGCTAGCCTAAACTCCTTATTATCATGCATCTTTTAAAGTTGTATTTGTTTGAGTTACTACCGTTCTTTTTGGATAGCACGCTAAGGTTTCCATTGTTTTCTGAACAATCTGACTGGGCTTCCTCCTTCCTTACTCACTGTGCCCCAGCCATAGTGGCTCTTCCAAACATGGCCAAGTGTCTTCCCACTTCAGGGCCTTCTAACAATTTATTCTTTTTTCCTGAAGTATTTCCTCCCCTATAGGGCATCAAAGGCTTATGAAACTGCTGGAAGGGCTGGGGGTTCAGTCTGACTGAGCTCAGCCTTTAGCATTAACTTCTAAAAAGTTGCTACCAACCCTTGCAGCTGCCTGTAGCACTGAAGCAAATGATTTGCAGACCCTCATCCCAAATCCTCTGCAAACCTTCCCTCTGCAGTCTGACCAGGAGTCTGCAACTGTCACTAGAGAATAACACTTTCTTCTTCTCTTCCTTTCTTTTACTTATTGTGAGACTCTAAACTCAGACCATAAAGAGAAAAGGGTCCTGGGAATGTAGTTTCCAGTTCTTCTTTGGATAGACTGAAGAGACTGCAACAAAAGAGGAGGCGACTAGGTTGGAATGACTGCAGGTACCCCAGCACCCCAGATACCCCAACTCCTACACATCTTTTGTTTTCACCCAGCATTTCCTGGCTCCTAGACAGGATTAAACTCCTGTCATAATGTTTTCTTTATAACACTTAGCACAAATGAAATAGTATAACTATATCAATAATTATGGGTCAAATATTTTTCTTATCCACTAGAAGAGATAGTTCTTTGTGTTAACCAAAATATTCTCTCACTGTCTAGCATGCATTAGGTTCTCAGTAAATATTTACTAAAGAAATAAATGAAGCACCTCAAATTTTCTTCAATTATTTATGCTCTTGCAAAAGTTGTCCTTTCTGAATATTGCAGTGATAAGGTTGCGCTATAGATGTAACAAGTGGAAAAGACTGGGTTAAATTGATAGTTGCAGGGCAAATTTGCAAATTGTCTTAGAAGTTAACAAAAGTGAGGGCAGTTTGGCATTTTTATCAAAAGTTTTGTAAACATATGTATCCTTCAACCCAGAAATTCTAAGGATGAATTCTAAGGACATTTTAAGCTGGGAAAGATTGATATATAAGGATTATTCATTGCATTATTCATTATATCTTCTGGAAAGATATGTCCTTACTCTGTGTTTATACTTCCTCACCTCCCACTTAACTTCTTAAATCACTGTTATATGCTTCAGTCCTCATAAACCCATTGAAAATATCTGTCTAAGGCCATTAATGACCCTCTTCTCACCAATGAACTCCAAGGATACTTTTAGTTTGTACCTGACTTGACAACTCTTAGAGCACTTGACCTGCTGATTGTTTTCTCCCTCTTTAAACATCCTCTCCTTTTGGCTTCTTATACTTGGCTTTTCTTCTGCCTCTTTGATCACCCCTTCCCAGTTCTTTCATGAGTGAGCCTCTCTTCCTTCACTTTGTGGTTCTGCCCTAAAATTTCTTTTCTTCTAGCTTTCCTTGGCCAAGTTTATCATCTCTCATTATTTGAAATACCTTCTATGTATTGAAAAAGCTCAAGTCTTTACCTCTAGACTGAAAGGATGTCAAAATATGCAATTGGCTACTGGACATCTCAACTCAGCAGACCCTGAAATTATCTAAAACCGAATGTGCCATCATTCCCAGCAAAAGAGCTTCATTTATCCATTCAACCAATATTGTGAGTATGTGTGTGTGCTTATGAGTGTGTTATGGAAATGAAGATGAAGCATCTTTTTATTTACTTTTAGGAAGGCAAGCCAATCAGTGTCAGAGCCTATGTGTTCCAGTGATTATTCCTTTAAATCTAGTCCTATTTTCCTCACAAATAGTAAAATTCATTCCAGATTTTGGCAATATAATTACTATTAATTTTTTTTAGTGTTTTGGATTTTAAATCCCCATCTTTTCTGAAATCTTTTCAGATATGTTAATATAATACTATTAGAATTTTTTTTCTTTTTTTTTTATTATACTTTAAGTTCTAGGGTACATGTGCACAATGTGCTGGTTTGTTACATATGTATACATGTGCCATGTTGGTGTGCTGCACCCATTAACTTGTCATTTACATTAGGTACATCTCCTAATGCTATCCCTCCCCCGTCCCCCGTCCCCACAATAGGCCCTGATGTGTGATGATCCCCTTCCTGCATCCAAGTGATCTCATTGTTCAATTCCCACCTGTGAGTAAGAACAGGCGGTGTTTGGTTTTCTGTTCTTGTGATAGTTTGCTGAGAATGATGGTTTCCAGCTGCATTCATGTCCCTACAAAGGACACGAACTTATCCTTTTTTATGGCTGCATAGTCTTCCATGGTGTATATGTGCCACATTTTCTTAATCCAGTCTGTCACTGATGGACATTTGGAACTATTAGAAGTTTGTACCACTGGAACCAGAATCCACATACATCGTATTTAATGGTTTCAAAATTGCATAATGTAGAAATACCAGACATTATTTAACTATTCTCTTATTCCTCCTTTCTAATAAAAGAGGAGTTTGAAAGTACTCTAGTGGATTGAGGGTCCAGGTAAGTCGGCCATAGTCAGTGAAGTCTTCACTATATTTTAAAGTTCATGAATCTCAAAATATTTGATTTCAAAAAGAAATTCCTAGGAGGAGTATATTTACCTGTATTTCTATGTTCTTTTCCAAGAAATTTGTGTCCATCTTCTGGAAAAATCTGTTAGAAATGAAAGAGAGCATCATCTTTTCAGGATCGGGGGATTCTTTTGTGCTCTATGAAGGAAGGGCTTCGTATTATATAATTATGGGACGTTTTACTCTACTTTTCTTGAAGATTAAGGAAGGATAGCTTTCAAGATGCTTTTGTCTTGTTGACCTTTCGTAAGTCAGGTCAAATAAGAATATATCTCTGTAAGTTTGAGGACAAGAGGAAGATGATAACTTATTTTCCAGAGGAGTATGATTAGCTTGATTCATTTGAATAAGTGATGTTTTAGGATGAGTTTTAGTACGTTCAAATAACTGAATATTCTGTTCTGCAGCTTGCCTTCATGTAGAATGAACAAAACACCAAATATCTGCATTTGTTTTAAAGCAAAACTAAGCTCTTATTTGCCCCCACAACCTCTGCCTAGTATCCACCTTTGTTCCTTAGTGACATTTTTCTGACTTTTTATGGTGCCTTATACAATTAGCATGTAAATAGTGAAATGTCTATTCTCTTAGTCAGGTTAGGCATTTGTTATGACTACATAAAACTACAGAATATGAACCACTCTTCAAGATGAAAAGAGTCTTACTGAGAGGAGAACGTACATGTATGAAATAAATGAAAAATAACTTAAATAAATTAGAGATCTTAAGCCTGGAGAAAGGAAGACAAGTAGCAGAGAGATGGGAAGGTTTGGCATAATAAATATTGTAATGATAGTCATGTTGAAAGAGTGATTTAACTTGCTCTTTTGACTACCAGAGGTAGAACTAAAAAATGGGTAGAAATTGTAAAAAGGCATCTTGGAATTTTAAATTATAATTGACCTAAGAGCAGACTGATTGGCCTGTGCTGAGAGAATGTTTCTTGTCACCCAAATTCATTCAAGGAGACTCTTGTTAAACACTAATTAATGCTCTTATGGAAGGGATCCAAGAGTGAGATGGGAAGGTGGACAGGCAAACCTTTAAGATTCATTCTGACTCTGAGATTCTATGTATATACTATTTTCAAGGTAGAGATGACAGAATTTTCTTATAGTTAGATAATATACTATATAGAAAATGCAGAATTATAGCATCGTTTTAATGTTTAACAGGGAAATCTCCTGTATTTATTTAAAGTCAACTGATTGTAAATGTTAACCACATCTACAAAATACTTTTCTTTCTTTCTTTTTTTTGTCACCAGACTGGAGTGCAGTGGTGTGATCCCAGCTCACTGCAACCTCTGCCTCCTGTGTTCAAGTTATTCTCCTGCCTCAACCACCTGAGCAGCTGGAACTGCAGGCACACACCACCACGTCCAGCTAATTTTTGTATTTTTAGTAGAGACAGGGTTTCACTATATAGGCCAGGCTGGTCTCGAACTCCCGACCTCATGATCCACCTACCTTGGCCTCCCAAAGTGCTGGGATTACAGGCATGAGCCAGCAACACTGGCATTATTGCTTGATTAAATAACTAGGTACTGTAACCTAGCCAAGCTGACATAAAGCTAACCATTACAGCCACTATACTAATATCTTTCTGGCCAGAAAATCTAAAGTTATCATATCTTCTTTCTCACGGAATTTTGTCATGCTGGTATTTAATAATTTAATACTTTTGTCCAGAGTTGGCTTTGGTAAATGAGGTTGGCAACTGATAAACCATTTGCACCACTTTCCAAGTCATAGCAATGGATGGATTTGTTCCTATTCATCCTATTTGTGTGTGTGTGTGGGTGTGTGTGTGTGTGTGTGTGTGTGACATGACTGTCTTAGATTATGTATAACACTTTTATTTGAGTGACATAGCCCCACTGTAACCCACTGTAAGCTGTCTCGGAGGATGGTGGATATTAGCAAAACCTCATTATCTTTGTGTCTTTACTATGTTACATTAATACCACAATAATAATTGCAATAACCCGCTATTGCCAAATAACAATTCCAAAATCATTATTTTCACTCTTGTGTGTCTTGCCTAACTTTGGCTGGGTCCATATCTGCTCTGTGTTCCTACATGCTTCTGCTACTAGTGGACTATATGGTTAGATTTTGTGTCTCCACCCAAATCTCATCTTGAATTATAAGCCCCATAATTCCCACATGTCAAGGGAGAGAGCAGGTGGAGGTAATTGGATCATGGGGGTGGTTTCCCCCATACTGTTCTCATGTCAGTGAGTTCTCACAAGATCTAATAGTTTTATAAGTGTTTGGTAGCTCCTCCTGTGTTCATTCCCCTTCCTGCTGCCTTGTGAAAAAGGTTCCTTGCTTCCCCTCACCTTCTGCCATGATTGTAAGTTTTCTGAGGCATCCCCAGCCATGTTGAGCTGTGAGTCAATTAAACCTCTTTCCTTTATACATTACCCAGTCTTAGGTAGTTCTTTATAACAGGGTGAAAACTGATTAATACATGGACTGTCTGAGACATGTCTATCTCACAGTTACAGCAGAAGAGCAAGGGAGGAAAGTGAAAAAATGGGATGCTTTTCTAGGCTTGGAGCTGACTGATATACTGTCTCCTCTGCTCTTTTTTATTGCTTGTTTGTTTTGTAGAGACAGAGTCTTGCTCCATCATCCAGAGTGGAGTATGGTGGTGCAATCTTAGCTCATTGCAACCTTGAACTCCTGGGCTCAAGTAATTCTCCCCCTCAGCATTTTATTGGCAATACAAGTCATGTCAATAGGATGGAGATGTATCTTCTGCCTCTAGTGGGGAAAACTGCAAAGTCACATGGCAAAAATCATGGATACAGGGAGAAGTGAAGAGTTGTACAAATAATTTAATTTATTACATTCTTAATTATGAATCGTTTTCTATGGCTGCCATAACAAATTATCACAAACTTGGTGGCTTAAAACAACAGAAACGTGTTATCTTGCCTTTCTAGAGGCCAGAAGTCTGAAATCTGTTTCACTGAGCTGAAATCGAGATGTTGCAGGGTCAAGCTCCTTCTGGAGGATCTGAAGAAAGTGCGTTCCTTCCCTCTTCTACCTTCTGGTGGCTGCTGGTACACCTTGAGTTGTGGCCCTCTCTCTCCAATCTCTGCCTCAACAGTCACATTGCCTTCTCTTCTTTTATGTGTGACTTCTCCTCATCTGTCTATGTGAACTCTCCCTCTGCCTCTCTTTTTAAGGACACATTTGATTGAATTTAGATCCCATCTTGATAATCCAAGATATTCTCTCCATCTCAAAACCCTTAATCCTATCTTTTGCATATAAAGTAATGTTCAAAGGTTTCAAGGATTAGGATTTGATGTCTTTGGAAGATATTTTTTCAGCCTACCACAGATAGTAGTAACATTCATAGAAGGCTTACAGTATGTAAGACACTAATCTAAGCCTTTACATTATAACTCATTTATATTAACTTATTTATATTTCAAAATAACTCATTTATAACTTAACTAATTTACATTTCAAAATAGCCCTTGATGTTGTTTCAGTCATTAGCCTCACTTTTTGAATGAGGAAGCTAAGACAAAGAGAAGTTAAAAAACTTGTCCATCTAGTAGTGCCAGGATTTGGCTCCAGAGTCTCTGTTCATTACTGCATTGTACTGTTTCTCAACATTGCTTATAAATCAACAGATATATAGATGAAAACCATGGCCTCTAACTGTGGGACTTTTAATGGCGAGCTTTTAATACCATTATGCAGTTAGCTTCTTGCACTCAAATATAAAATGAGCTCTGGATAATTTTGGGGAATGGCAAAAAAGAATATCTTGGATGCTGTCACCAACTGTTTCAAAACTATTGGAGTGAGATTAATGACCATACTGCTGGGTGACAGTCCAGTAACCAAACTCTCAGCAGTGCTTTGCAGTCTAGAACATTTCTGTTTTACAAGGTTTCTTCTCTTCAAAATGACTAAGAAATTCAGACTAGTGCTTGACGAAGTTTGTGTTCTTCCTCCCTGAAGAAAGCTGCCTTCAAGGAGCCTTAATACGCACAATATAACAGGAAACAAAGTCTGAGTGATAATGATGTTTAGGTTATTTTGAACCAGTCATTTAAAAGACTAATGTGTTTCTTTAAACACACACATTTTCTTAATGACTAAAATGCTGAGATTTTTAAGCTTAGCTTCTGATCTACTCTCCAAAAAGGAATGTTAGCTACATAAATCATTATGTTTGCTATTTTGGCCTAAATACAACAATATCTAATTTGTTATGTTACTAAGAACCCTAACATTGCACATGGAGGGATGAATCCAATGGCACGGAATATGAGCTACATGTCTCTGGTGATTTTCCTAAATATTTTTTACAGGCCTTACTGAGACTTTCCTTTTTTCAGTCTTATAGCCCACGTATTTTTTAAGAACATTAATTGGCTGAGTGCAGTGGCTCACACCTGTAATCCCAGCATTTTGGGAGGCTGAGGTGGGTGGATCACGAGGTTAGGAGATCCAGCCCATCCTGGCCAACATGGTGAAATTCCACCCCTACTAAAAATACAAAAAAATTAGCTGGGTGTGGTGGTGCGTGCCTGTAATCCCAGCTACTCAGAAGGCTGAGGCAGGATAATTCCTTGAACCTGGGATGCGGAGCTTGCAGTGAGCCGAGATCATACCACTGCACTCCAGCCTAGGCGACAGAGCGAGACTATCTCACACAAAACAAAACAAAACAAAACAAAAACAAAAACATAAACATTAATTGCTATGTATTTTAATCATTTGTCCTCAATCAAAAATATCTCATATATAGATATCTTATTTCCAAATGGCTTTGTTGATTTTTTAGGTATGCCAAAGGTTTGCCATTAGATACTAAAAGCCACCATTAAGTTTTTTCTCCAAGAATAAATACATTTAGATTTATGAGCTTTACATTCCCAACTTATCAAAACTAAATTCTTAAGTCTGCTAAACTGATTTAACAGTAAAAATCACATTGTCATTTAAGTTACTGGAAGTTGAGACAAAAGCCAGTTTCTAAAGTACAAATAACAAACTTAAAGCAACACTCTTTCTTTTCATTTTTCACTTTCTATGACTTTGTTAGAAAATTGTCATTTGGATTAACCCTAAAGAAAAGTAGGAAGGAAGATCAAGACTTTAATTAGGTTTCTACCATAGATAAAACTGCCAAAAATTAAAGATTGTATTTGAAACATGAAATTATAGGAGTATTAAATCTATCTAGTCCCTGAATATATTGTAGGCACAGAGAAAAACAAGTAAAATATTAGGAGATTTAGGATGTACATGTGTGTGGTGGAAAGGTAATATTTGAATGTTTCAGGAGCACTGGCTGCCTGCCAATGATGATTACATGAATCCTCAAGACAATATTATAATAAGCTAAGCTTATTTCCATCTTAGGATGCTAGAACCTACTCCCATTCCCTAACCTGGAATAATCTTATCTCAGATAGTCACATGGCCCTGTCCCCTCCTTCAGGTTTCTGCTCAAATACAATTTCCTCAAAGAGTCTCTCTTTTCTTTATTTTATTTACATTTTTTAAATTGACAAATAATAATTACATAATTTGTGAGGTACAATGTGATGTTTTGATATAATT
The DNA here is from genome assembly GCF_007565055.1 of Rhinopithecus roxellana. Lineage (NCBI taxonomy): Eukaryota > Metazoa > Chordata > Mammalia > Primates > Cercopithecidae > Rhinopithecus > Rhinopithecus roxellana. Next base: position 65,580,470 of record NC_044560.1, on the reverse strand, counting down.
TGCAATGTGGAATTATTAAACTGGGCTAATTGACCAATCTATCACCTCACATATTTATCATTTTGTGAAAACATTTAAAATCTACTCTTTTAGCAACTTTTAAATATACAATGCATTATTATGTTTTATAGTTAGTATTCTGTGCAATTGATCATTATAGCATATTTCTGGCCTAACTGAAATGTTGTACCCTTTGATTAGTATCTCCCCTTTCCCCATCTTACCCTCTCCTCCAGACTCTGGTAACCATCATTCTACTTTCTATTTTTATGGTGGAGAGGTAAATTAATATAGCCACTTATGCAAAACAATATGGAGGCTCCTCAGAAAAGTAAAAATAGAATAATGATATAATCCGGTAATCCCACATCTGGGTATATATCCAAAGGAAATAAAATCAGTATGCTGAAGAGATATCTGCACACCTGTGTTCATTAGAGTATTATTTACAAAAGATATGGAAGCAACGTAGGTGTCCATGATCTTCAGATGGATAGATACAGAAAATATGGTATATATGCACAACTAAATACGATTCAGTCTTTAAAAGGGGGAAAACGCTGTCATTTGTAATAACATGGATGTATTTGGAGGACATTATGCTAAGTGAAATAAACCAGGCACAGGAAGACAAATACTGTGTAATCTCAGATGAAATCAAGCGAGTTCAGGTGGTATGGCCATAGAAGTGCACAATCTCGTGTGGAATCCAAAACAGAGTCCTTTCTTGACAATCCTATCAAAAATAGCAACCCCTGCCACTCTGTCTCTGCTTGTTTTATCTCTGGACATTTATCACTACTTCATTTTATATTAAATGTTCATTTATTAATTGTTTATTTCCTATCTCCCTCCTCCCCTAGACCAGGACTTGGTACAGAATGGGTGTCCAATTCATATTTGCTATTCCTACTCTACCCCCATCTCATGCTTTCATTACAAATACACACATCGTTCATTTGTTTCTATCAATTGCTTATATATAGACACTTTAATCAATGTGCATTCGGAATATTTTTTAAAATTCAAAAATAAATAACCAGGAGTAAAATGAATTGTTCAAGGTCACATTGCTGTCAATAATTGTGGAGGGTCCTTTACCCTTCTTGCAAGTGAAGTTAACTGGCCATAGTTTCATGCATGCTGGCAGAAAACATAAGAGTCTTGGATCAGAAACAAAGGACTGTTTTCACGGCATAGCCAGCAGAATGAGCATCAAGTTTGTATCAGTTCCCTTTGTTCTCTCCCTCAATCCACCAGCCTTATGGAAGTGATGTGGGATTGCCCAAGCTGATGTTATAGGTACAGAAAGCGAGTCTATGTCACAGCTTAGGAACTCTGAGTTTAAAGAATTTGAATATTTTATGAGTAGTATGCTAACCTGACCTCTATTCCAGAACAGTCACTATCTCTATCATCCAATATTATAATATTTACTTGGAAAGATAAGAATAGATTGTGCCATTGTTCACAAAACATGAAGAAATGCTAGAGATCCATGGAGAATTGTCTTCCAACATTAGCCAGTTATTAAAAATTGGGCTGACATTCCTAACTCTTAATTTAATTTTTGATTTATTAATTACTTAAAACCCGTACAATATTTAGTACAATGTTTGGAATATAGTAAATACTCAGTGAAAGTTCACTGTTCCCATTTGACATATTGCCTTTTCATCTTTGAGTTTCTGCTTTACTTCTGATGTGTACTATGAATATTGGGATAGGTTTATCTTGGTGAAAGTGTTATACTAGAAAAAATATCAGTCATAATCTAATCAATGTCGAACTCTATTCTGAACACATTGAGAGAGGAAGCCCCATTACAACAAATCACTAAGTGAATATAGATACATCATGAGCATTTCATACCTTGTAAAACATAATAAATTCATGTAATTGTACAGTGGAGACGGTCAAGATCCTCTCACCCAGTTTGCCCTCCTTCCCCAGTTTTGCCAATTTATTTGTGAGGAAATGAGTTGAGGGACTAGGTTGCTTGTCCACTGTCATATTGAGATAATAGCAAAGTGGAGGATATGATAGTCATGATGAGGTAGTATGCTTGTAACAATCACTTGAGTCTTATCTTCTCATACTGAATTTTTAAAGAGATTCTCAGTCTAACTGGTTTGATTTAATTGTCGCTTTACTTATCCAGGAGAGTGAAGGACTGCCCAGACCTGAAGTTGATGAACTGGAGATGAATTGCAAGGAAAGCCAGTGGCTGCATGAGATTAAGAATACAGATTAAAGCTATGGGAAATCTTAACAGCATCAATTAATCAGTATTAAGTGGGAGACAGTACATCATAGTAGGCATAAACTCTGGAGTCAGATTTGGGTGTGAATTCCTACTTGATTTACATTTTCAAAGTTATTTAATTTTTGAAATTGCCTCAGATCATATATAGTTTCAACATAATAATCCTATCTTTTTTATAGGATTAAATGATAAAGTACATACATACTGCTTAGCAAAGTTCATATGTAGCAAACACTTATTATTAGGATCATTTATACAGTTATGTACCCTAGATGTTTAAGTAATTTAGGGTAGATGTATCTACTGGTCTTTCTAGATCCTTTCCCCAGCCTTCTCTGTCCTGCTTTCTGCACTTAGAGAAATAAGCCATTTTTGTTCTTTCAGTGGGTGACCTTGAGTTCAGCCATGGGGAACCCTGGCACGGGATTGAGAAAGGGAGGAAAGGCTTACTGTAAGCTCACTGTGAAGTCCATAAAAAGTCTTAGCTTCTGTAAGGCTATCCTTTTCATTTTGTCCTCTGTACTCCAAAGTTCTGGTAACTGCCTCCACCTCCCTGCCCACCACCTATAGAGAGGCCCACTAATATTGGTCACGGGGTATTCCATTGCCCTGTGTGGTCTCCTTAAACCTTGCTCCCACTTTTATAAAGAGTCTTTTTATTCAACTCTTCTCAAATTATCTTAATCTGAATGTGCTCTCCAATTCTTGCTGATGTATCATTTTCCCATTTGATCTTTAAAACAGCTCCATGTGTTATGTATAATTTTCACTGAACATATGAAGCTGCTGAGGCTTAGGTGAATTAAACTAATTCCCCAAAGACAATTGACTAATAAATGACAATGTCAAGACCAGAATACAGTCTTTTTAGTCCCAAAACCCATGACAATTTTAGTATGCCATATTTATGTCCTTCTAGCACATTCCCTAGATTATATGCAATGGTGAGATTGTGTTTTATTAGTCTTAGTATCTTAGTAATAAGACTATGTTTTATTAGTCTTTATAATAACATATACTATTAATAGTCATATACATATGTATATGTAATATGTAATAATGTATAATGTATACATTATTAGTCATATTACATTCCAAGTACATGGCAGATATTCAATAAATATTTTTAAAACTTTCTATCAAATGTAATTTAAATTTGAAGGTTATTTTTAGAAAGGCACAAATAACACCTCAGCAATATTGCATTTCATGTCCCATAATTTGAACATACTGTTTTATGGTCTGATAATAATCTTACTGCTTAAACATTGGCTGCCAAATAACAGCTCTTTCTTTCTTTCTTTCTCTCTCTCTCTCTCCCCCTTCCTTCCTTCCTTCCTTCCTTCCTTCCTTCCTTCCTTCCTTCCTTCCTTCCTTCCTTCCTTCCTTCCTTCCTTCCTTCCTTTCTTTCTTTCCTTCTTTCCTTCTTTCCTTCTTTCTCTTTTTTTTAAATTATACTTTAAGTTCTAGGGTACATGTGCAGGTTTGTTACATATGTATACTTGTGCCATGTTGGTGTGCTGCACCCATCAACTCGTCATTTACATCAGGTATAACTCCCAGTGCAATCCCTCCCCCCTCCCCCTCCTCATAATAGGCCCCAGTGTGTGATGTTCCCCTTCCCGAGTCCAAGTGATCTCATTGTTCAGTTCCCACCTATGAGTGAGAACATGCGGTGTTTGGTTTTCTGTTCTTGCGATAGTTTGCTGAGAATGATGGTTTCCAGCTGCATCCATGTCCCTACAAAGGACACAAAGTCATCCTTTTTTATGGCTGCATAGTATTCCATGGTGTATATGTGCCACATTTTCCTAATCCAGTCTGTCACTGATGGACATTTGGGTTGATTCCAAGACTGCTATTGTGAATAGTGCCACAATGAACATACGTGTGCATGTGTCTTTATAGCAGCATGATTTATAATCCTTTGGGTATATACCCGGTAATAGGATGGCTGGGTCATATGGTACTTCTAGTTCTAGATCCTTAAGGAATCGCCATACTGTTTTCCATAATGGTTGAACTAGTTTATAATCCCACCAACAGTGTAAAAGTGTTCCTATTTCTCCACATCCTCTCCAGCACCTGTTGTTTCCTGACTTTTTAATGATTGCCATTCTAACTGGTGTGAGATGGTATCTCATTGTGGTTTTGATTTGCATTTCTCTGATGGCCAGCGATGATGAGCATTTTTTCATGTGTCTGTTGGCTCTATGCATGTCTTCTTTTGAGAAATGTCTAGAACAGCACATTCTTCATGAGGAAATGCAATTGGTTGGTTGCAGGGGAAAGAGGAGGATGACTTCATTAGTAAATCTTGGGAATTGTTCTGTTGACTTGTTTTTTATAAAATAAATTTTATTGTATGTATTTAAAGTAAATAACATGATATAAGATAAATACATATATATACATACGTACACATATATATTAAAACGGTTACTATAGTGGGACAAATTCATCATCTTGCATAGTTACTCTTTTTTTTTTTTTTTTGCCCTGTGGCATGCACAGTTATAATCCATTCATTCAGCAAAAATTCTGAATACAATACATTATTATTAACTATAGTTCTCATGTTGTATATTAGATACATTCGATATTTCAACTTGTTCATCCTACATATTTGCTACTCTGTATTCTCTGACCTACATATCTCCATTTCCCCCTCCTAACCCTGATCCTGGTAAGCACTGCTTTTATTCTCTCTATATATATACTTGACCTTTTATTTATTTTTTTAAAATTCTACATATAAGTGAGATCATGCAATATTTTTCTTTTTGTGTCTAGCTTATCTCACTTAGCATAATGCCTCTAGGTCCATCCAGTCTGAGGCAAATGGCAAGATCTACCCCTTTTGTAAAGGCAGAATAATAAATACATAAGCACACATGTCTATATATACACATGCACACTATGGCTTTTTTATCCATTTGTTCATTGACAGACACCTAGAATTTTTCGCATATCTTGACTATTGTAAATAATGCTACAATGAACACGAGAATAGAATGCAGAAGCTTTACTAGGTGATGATTTTATTGCCTTTGAGTGTATACCCAGAAGAGGGATTGCTGGATTATGTGGTAGCTCTGTTTTTAATTTCTTTAGGAGCCTTCATATTGTCTTCCATAATGGTCGCACCAATCCACATTCCCACCAACAATATATGAGAGTTTCCTTTCTTCCGCCTTTGCCAACACTTGTTATCTTTTGTCTTTTTGATAATAATTATCCTAACAGGTATGAGGGGGTATCTCATAGTGATTTTGATTTGTGTTTCCCTGATGACTAGTGATGTTGAGCATTTTTTCTCATACCTTTGGCCATTTTATATCACCTTTGGAGAAATTACTATTCAGGTCCTTTGCTCATTTTTAATAGGGTTATAGGTTTTCTTGCTATTGACTTATATAAGTTCTTTATAAATCTTGGATATTAACCCTTTATCTCGTATATCATTTGCAAATATTTTTTCCCAGCCTGTAGGATTCCATTTCATTTTGTTTATTATTTCCTTTGCTGTGTGAAAACTTTTTAGATTGATGTAGACCCATTTATTTATTTTTGCTTGTGTAGCCTGAGGTTTTGGTATGACATTCAATAAATTATTGCCAAGGCCAAAGTAAAAGAATTTTCCCCCTATGTTTCCTTCCAGGAATTTCATGGTTTCAGGTCTTTATTTAGGTATTTTATCCATTTTGAGTTAATTTTTGTGTATGTTGTTAAGAGCCCAGTTTCATTCTTTCCTAGCACCATTGATTGAAGAGACTGTTCTTTTATCATCATGTCTTTTTGGTATTCTTGTCAAAAATTCATTGGCTGTATATGTTTGGAAGTGTTTCTAGAACCTCTATACTGTTCCACTGCTCTAGGTGTCTGTTTTTCCTCCCATGCTTTACTATTTTTATTACTACAGTTTTGTAATATAATTTTAAATCAGGAAGTTGGATGCTGCAAATTTTTTTTTCCCCCAGAATTGCTTTGACTATTTGGGGTCACTTGTAGTTCCACACGAATTTCAGGATTTTTTTTTCTGTTTCTGTGAAATATGCCATTGGGATTTTGATAAGGATTACATTGAATGTATATCTTGGTTTGGGCAGTATGGACATTTTAACAATATTAATACTTTTAATGCATGAACATGGACTATCTTTTTATTTATTTGTGTCCTCTTCAATTTTTTCCCTATATTTCATAGTTTTTAGTATACAGGTCTTTCACCTTCTTGGTTAAACTTATTCCTAAGGTTTTTCTTTATTTTTTTACTTTCATTTTTTATTTTTTTGATGCTGTTGTAAATGGGATTGTTTTCTCAATTTCTCTTTTGGCTAGGCTATTTTTTTGTGTCTAGAAATGCCACAGATTTTTGTATGTTGCTTTTATTTATTTAATTAAGATTGAGTCTTGCTCAGTCACCCAGGCTGGAGTTCAGTGGTACAATCTCAGCTCACTGCAACCCCCGCCTCCCAGGCTCAAGCCATTCTCATGCCTCAGCCTCTTGAACAGCTGGGACTACAGGCATGAGCCACCACACCTGGCTAATTTTTGTATTTTTAGTAGAGACAAGATTTTGTCATGTTGGCCAGCCTGGTCTCAAACTCCTGACCTAAAGTGATCCATCCGCCTCAGCCTCCCAAAGTGCTGGGATTACAGGCATGAGCCACTGTACCTGGCCTGTATGTTGATTTTATATTCTACAACTTTACTGAATTCATTTATTAGATCTAACAGTTTTTTGTTTTGAGTCTTTGAAAGTTTTTACATACATGATAATGTCATCCATAAATAGCAATAATTCTACTTCTTTCTTTCTGATTTGGATAACATTTATTTCTGTTGTCTAATTTCCTTCGATAGTACTTCCCTTACTATGTTGACTAGAAGTGGTGAAAGCGGGCATACTTGCCTTGTACCAGATTATGGAGGGAAAGCTTTTAATTTCTCCCCATTGATTATGATGTTAGTTCATGGTTTTCTATAAATGGCTTTCATTATATCGAGAAACTTTCCTTCTGCACCAAAACTGTTGAGAATTTTTCTGAAGAAAGGATGCTGAACTTTGCTCAATGCTTTTTCAGCATCAATTGATGTGATTATGTGGTTGTTGTCTTCCAGTCTGTTAATGTGATGTGTTGCCTTGATTGATTTACACATGTAAAACCAGCCTTGCCTGCCAGAGATAAATCCCACCTGATGATAATGTACGCTTTCTTGACATGCAGTTGAATTCAGTTCTGCTGCTATTTTGTTGAGGATTTTTGCATCGATATTCATCAGAAATATTGCCCTGTAGTTTTATTTCTTTGTGGTAATTTTGCCATACGTTTGTAATGACAGTGGTCTTGTAAATGTGTTCAGAAGTATTCCCTCTAGCTCTATTTTTTTTGGAAGAGTTTAAGAAATGTTAATATTAATTATTCTTTGAAAGTTTGGCAGAATTCATCTGCAAGGTCATGTGTTCCTGGGCTCTTCTTTGTTGAGAGGTTTTAATGTACTACTTTAATCTCTTTGTGTGTGGTTGGTCCATTCAGACTTTCTATCTCTTCCTGATTCAACTTTGCTAGGGTTGTCTTTTACTAGGAATTTATCCACTTCCTTTAGGTTATCAGATTTGTTGACAAATAATTGTTCATAATAGTTCCTTATTATCCTTTCATTTCTTAGGCATCTGTTGTGATCTTTCCAGTTTCATTTCTAATTGTATGTATTTGAATCTTCTCTCTCTCTCGCCTGGCTAAGGGTCTGTTGATTTTGTTCACTTTTACAAAACTGTAACTCTTAGTTTCATTGATTTTTAAATGTTTTTTCTATTCTCTATTTGATTTATTTCTGTTCTGATATTTATTATTTTCTTCCTTCTGCTAAGTTTGGGTTTAACTTGTTCTTTTTCTATTTCCTTGAGGCACGATATCAGGATATGTATTTGGGATCTTTCTTCTTTTTCAATATAGCCATTTTTTTGCCATAAACTTTGTTCTTAGAACTGCTTTTAAGCTGCATCCCATAGGTTTTGGCATAGTGTATTTCCATTGTTGTTTGTCTCAAGATATTTTTAAATTTCCCTTTTGATTTCTTCTTTGATTCATTGGTTGTTCAGAGCATGTTGTTTAATTTCCACATATTTGTGAATTTTCCAAAATTCCTCCTGTTATTGATTCTGTCTAGTTTATACCATTGTGGTTGGAAACAATAGTTGATATGATTTTAATGTTAAAATTTGTTAAGACTTGTTGTGTGGCCCACCATATGGTCTATCTTGGAGAATGTTTCATATGTACTAGAGAAAAATGTATATTCTGCTTCTGTTGGATGAAAAGTTTTGTGTATATCTGTTAGGTTCATTTTGTCTAAAGTAAAGCTCAATTTCAGTATTTCCTTATCAACTTTTTGTATGGTTGATTTGTCCATTGTTGAAACTGAGTGATATGGTTTGGCTCTGTGTCCTCACCCAAATCTTATCTCGAATTGTAATCCCAACATGTCAAGGGAGGGAGCTAGTGGGAGGTGATTAGATCATGGAGGCAGTTTCCCCCATGCTGTTCTCATGGTAGTGAGTGAGTGAGTGAGTTCTCATGAAATCTGATGTTTTAAAAGTGTGGCACTTTCCTCGCCCCTCTCTTTCTCTCCTGCCACCTTGTGAAGAAGGTGTTTGCTTCTCCTTTGCCTTCTGCCATGATTATAGGTGTCCTGAGGCCTCCCCAGCCTCACAGAACTGGGAGTCAATTAAACCTCTTTTCTTTATAAATTACCCAGTCTCAGGTAATTCTTTATAGCAGTGTAAAAATGGACTAATACAGAATATTGGTACCAAAAAAAGTGGGGCATTGCTATAAAGATACCTGAAAATGTGGAATCAACTTTGGAACTGGGTAATAGGCAGAGCTTGTCATGGTTTGGAGGGCTCAGAAGAAGACAAGAAGATGTTGGAAAGTTTGGAATTTCTTAGAGACTTGTTGAATGGTTTTGATCAAAATGCTGATAGTGATATGGACAATGAAATCTAGACTCAGATGGAGATGAGAAACTTCTTGGGAACTGGAGTAAAGGTCACCCTTGCTATCCTTTAGCAAAGAAACTGGCAGCATTTTGCTCTGACCTAGAGATCCGTGGAACTTTGAACTTGAAAGAGATGACTTAGAGTATATGACAGAAGAAATTTCTAAGCAGCAAAGCATTTAGGAAGTGTTCTGGCTTCTGCTAAAAGCACACAGTCATATGCTGTTGACAAAGAGATGGTCTGAAATTCAAATTTATGTTCAAAAGGGAAGCAGAGTGTAAAATTTTGGAAAATTTACAGCCTGACCATGTGGTAGAAAAGAAAAACCCATTATCTGGGGAGGCATTCAAGCCAGCTGCAGAAATTTGCATAAGTAATGAGGAACTGAATGTTAATAGCCAAGGCAATGGGGAAAATGTCTCCAGGGCATGTGAGACACCTTTGTGGCAGCCCCTCCCATCACAGGACCAGAGGCCTAGGAGGGATAAATGGTTTCATCTCCGGGATCAGGGCTCCTGCTGCTCTGTGTAGCCTCAGGACATGGTGCCCTGCATCTCAGCCACTCCAGTTCCAGCTATGGCTAACAGGGGCCAAGGTACAGCTTGGGCCATGGCTTCAGAGGGTGCAAGTCCCAAGCTTTGGCAGCTTCCAGGTTCTGTTGGGCCCATGGGTGTGTAGAAGATAAGAATTGAAGTTAGGGAACCTCTGCCTAGGTTTCAGAGGGTGTATGGTGTAATATAGTGAAATATATATATTTGGTCTTTGACCCCATTTTCTGGTATACAACTCTTAAAATATTTAGAATCTCCAAAGTGATATATTTTTGCATGACTGATGGCTGGCAGCCCTTGGGTAGCTTCTTCCTGAAGCTGGTCACCAGAAAGATCAAGATATGATTAGAGGGATTAGAGGGTTGGGACTTTCATTCATACCCCAAACCTCTGGGAGGATCCATACCCCAAACCTCTGGGAGGGGGAGAGGGACTGAAGGTTAATTTGATCACTGTATCACGCCATTCTGACATTGCTATAAAGAAATGCCTGAGACTGAGTAATTTATAAAGAAAAGAGGTTGCAGGCTATATAGGAAGCATAGCAGCTTCTGCTTCTTGTGAGGCCTCAAGAAGCTTCCAGTCATGGCAGAAGGCAAAGGGGAAGTGAGGCGTCTCACATGGCAGGAGCAGGAGCAACAGAGGGCATGGGTGCTACACTTTTAAACAACCAAATCTCATGAGAACTCACTGTTTATCTCAAGGACAGCCTCAAGAGGATGGAGCTAAACCATTCATGAGAAACTGCCCCCATAATCCAATCACCCCTAACATTGGGGATTGCAATTGACCATGAGATTTGGGTGAGGACACAGCTCCAAACCATGTCAATTGCCAGTGGACAATGGTTTAATCAATCATGCCTACATAAAGACCCAAAAGGATGGCTTTGGAGAGCTTCGAAATAGCTGAACACATGGAGGCTTGCAGGAAGGTGAACAAGAACTCATCCATATGCTGGGAGGGTAGAGCATCCCAGCTTCATGGGAACAGAGGCTGCCACACTCAGGACCCTTCCAGACCTCTCCCCATATATCTCTTCGTCTGGCTGTTTATTTGTATTCTTTGAAATATCCTTTGTAATAAACTGATAAGCATCAGTGCTTCCCTGAGTTCTGTGAGCCACTCTAGCAAATTAATCAAACTTGAAGAGGGGGATGTGGGAACTCCAATTTATAGCTGGTCAGTCAGAAGCATAGGCAAAATAATATGGGGCTTGTGACTGACACTGGATGGGAGAGCAGTCTTGGGGACTGAGCCTCCAACCTGTGAGAGTTTATACTTTTCCCAGGAAGACAATGTCAGAACTGAATTGGAAGACACCCATTTGGTAGCTGCTGCAAAATCGATTGCTTGCTTGGAGGTAGGAAATATTGCCCCCATACACATATACACATGTGGTCACAGAAATTTTCTGTGTTAATTGTTGTTGAGAGAGAAAATAGATAAAGCACTTTGAATTTGTGTGTGAGTTTTTTCTTCTCAGACTGGGCCTCTCTCTAAAATGTAAAGAACTCTGGGACTCTGGATGTAGATGAAAGAGGTGGATTTTTGTTTTGAAAGAAGCTGAGGGAGGGAGGTGGATGTGTTTTGCTATGTTTTGAATTTAGTTTTTTTCCTGCATTGTAGAATCTGATTTCCTACAGAAAAGTTCAGCATCTGTTTTGTGATTTGATGAATGGCTTTGAGCTGTTAATTTAATTGCCTCCTAGTAAGACACTAATGACCTTTTTGTTCCACTAAATACTAGTGTGTTTAGTTATAAATTAACCATAACTAAACACTTGGAGCTCCAATACTTAACAATTCATATTGCTCAGGTTCAGGCTGTAGCAACCAGGGTTGGTGTTATATATGGCCTGTGGATTTTGCTTCCAAAATCTGTCATAGGTGGACAGGCCATTAAACTTCTCATAACAGCAAATTCAGAGAAAAAGTCCACTGCAGTATAAGCAGACAAAGGAGAAGAAAATAGAAAAATACCTCAACACCTCTCTAGGTCTGAGAAATCTCATTTGATATTTTCAGCGTAGGAGCTGCAGACTGGAGTTTGGATGTTTCCAGTCCCAACTACCTCATAATTGCCTATTCTCTGGGTACCCAACAAGCACGGGGTAGTGATAGGGGAATTAATCTAAAAGTTTGGGACCCCACATCTATCAATCAGATTTCAAATTTTCCTCCAAGAATGAGAACATCTTTATATATTTCATGGGAATAAATATTAATTCAGCACTTCTCCAGCTCTTCTCATGTGGCTACTGAGTGTTGATTTGATTGGTTATTGAAATTAGGGCATTGACACTCCCACTGAACTTTAATTGGCTTCCTCTTGGAATTCTGCCAAGTAAGATCTTCTCCCAAAGGCCCCCAACTAAACAGGGAGGCCACGGAAGGTCTGGGTCTGCCTTTGGCAACTAGAGTAATGCAATTGCTTGGGACATCTACATCATCAGGAGATTTATTCCCTGTCTTCTTTGAAATAGCACTTTCTCACTAACTAGGAATTCTGCCAAAGCTCCAAGATAAATATTTTTGGAAATCTAATGATATTTGATTTCCTCAAAATTGAGACAAAGATAAGGTACATATTCAGGAGAAAAAAAAAAGGCAGGAATCTCACTCTCCACTCCTAGCTGAGGCATATTTGGTTTCCAAACTGCCTACAAATGGAACAGCTGCAAGAAATTGAAAGTGAGCTGAAGCTGGAGTGAAAGGATTGCATTGCTCCTTCATTTTCAGGACTCAGGGGGAGCTGTAGCATGGAATTTGGACCTCCCACACATGGACTTGATTTTATAGCAAAGCTGGTATAAGAGCCAAGAGACACCTTCACCAGAAAGAGCAGGGATTTATAAAATTGAAGATTTGTGATAGTCATGTTAAAGAGGATAAAGGAATAAGTGTGTAAGTCAAATCTTGAATTCTTTTATTTAATCACTCCCACCCTAAACAACAACAAAAAAATTGTATTTAGCATTTCAATTGCTGTATTATGCTTTAGGTAAAATGATACCTTATTATTGAGATTAAATTTGAATCCTTTACACATATCCTGTAAAGATTGATATTGTTAAACCTCAGGTCCTCTATATCTTTAGCTATTAGAAAAGAATATATAAGCACTTTTTAAAATAGTGATTTCAATTTTTTATTTTTCTGGAAAGACGTGTTTCTAACCTTAGAACTCGCTCATAGCTCTTCATGTTAAGCGTGGCCATGATGTTCATGTTAAGAATGGATTTTAATATCTCTCAAGGTGAAACTCTACATTGAACATGCAAATCACTAACATCAAATTCATCAACCAATACTGTTAGCTCAACCTTCAGAATAAACCCAGAATTAGACTGCTTCTCACTACCCTCACTGATGCCATTTTTGTGTGAGTCACCATTACCTCTTACCGTCAGTTCCCAGTTGATCTCCCTGAATCTAATTCCCTTCAGTCTTTTTGTCAAACCATATCTCAAGGCAGATGAAGTTACTCTTCTCAATACTTGCTAAGAGCTTTTTATACCACTCAATGTTAAAGTCTTATAATGGCTTCCTAGGTCCTACATGGTCTTCTCCCTATCCCTTCCTTATTCTTTCTCTTCCATCTCCAGTCAGTTTTCATTCAGCTACTCTGGCCTTCTTGCTGAAATGGAGCTAAGAGTCTAGGAAGACTAAGGTGGGTAGTTTGCGTGAGAAAGTAATTCAGAGAAGAGAGCTGTGCAGAGAAAAGGGCTGTAAAGAGACAGGGAGAGCCCAGGATAATTACAGAGGATTCCCCTTGATTACCCACCAGAGTACTAATCAGCATATGCATGTGAGGAAACTACCTGAGGCCAGGGAAAGGACTTTTCAAAGGGAATGGAAAGAGTAGTACCCAGTGCTCACAAAAAGCTAGAAAGAGCCAGACTGGAAAACTTTGCATTTCATGGAACATTGGTTAGAGCCTTTAGCAGGGTCTTCGTAGTAGAAAATAATTAGCTCTCAACAAAATGCCATTCTTGTCCCACCTAACAGATCTTAAAAAAAAATCTGAAAAAATTAAATTATTTCAACTATATTAACTGCATTGCAGAACCAAGTATAAGAATATTTATAGGAATATAAAAATGTCTAGCACTGAAAATGGTAAAATCACAATATCTAGCATTGCTGAAAGATGAGCAGACATAAAAGAGGCAGAAAAATATGACTTTGAATAAGAAAACTCAATCAATCAAAACTCATCTGGAACTGACACTGGTATTAGAATTGCAGACAAGGACCTTTAAACATCTATTATAATTGCATTTCAATTATTCAAAGAGAAAAATGGCACATAGAAGTCATGAGATGGACTCAAATCTAAGTTCAAGAGAAAGAAATATGCCTGATATAGCGATAGATTGTGTTTGGGACCAGAGGAGGCAGAGCTAGATGGCTGAATAGAAGCCTCCAGTGATTATAACTTCAACGAGAATACCAAATTGAACAACTATCCACACACAAAAATACCTTCATAAGAACCAAAAGTAAGGTGAGCAATCACAGTACTTGGTTGTAACATCATATTAAGGAAAGAGGTACTAATTAAGATAGAAAAGACAATCTTGAATTGCCTACACCACCCCTCCCCCACCCCCTGACAGCAGCTGCATGGCATAGAGAGATAATTTATGAGTTTTGGGGTAGGAAAATTCAGTAATTGTAGGACTTTGTATTGGAACTCACTGCTGCCCTGTCACAATGGAAAGCAACATGGAGCAGAACTCAGCTAGGGCCTATGGAGGAAGCATTTAGACTAGCCTCAATAGAGGTGAATTGCCTATCCTAGAGGTTGGACCCTGAGTTCTGGCAAGCCCCACCACTGTGGGCTAAAGAATGCTGGGGTCCTAAATTAACTTGAAAGGCAGTCTAAAGCAATAGGACTGCAATTTCTGGGCAAGTTTGTTTCCATGCTGGGCTTGGAGCCAGTGGACTTGGGGTGCATGTGACTTAGTGACACACTAGCATGAGTGGCCAAGGGAGAGCTTTCCTCACCCCTCCCCTGACCCCAGGTGGTGCAGCTCACAGCTCTGGGAGAGACTCCTTCATTCTGCTTGAGAAGATGAGATAGGAGAGTAAAGAGGATTTTTGTTTTACAACTTGTATACCAGCTAAACCATGGTAGAACAGGGTACCAGTGAGAGTCCTGAGGCCCCCATTCTAGGACCTTGCTCCTGGATGTCATTTTTAGACACATTCTAAGCCAGAAGGGAACCTGCTGCTTTGAAATGAAGGGTCCAGTCCCAGCAGAACTTGTCACTTGTTGACTGATAAGCCCTTAGGTCCTCAATAATCAGCAGTGGTAGCCAAGTTGTACTCGTTGTGGACCTTGGGTGAGACTCAGAGCTGGGCTGGCTTCAGGTGTGACCTAGCACATTCCCAGATGTGGCGGCTATGGGGAAAGACTCCTTTTTCTTGAGGAAAGGAGAGGGAAGAGTAAAGAGGACTTTGTCTTACAGCTTGGGTGCCAGCATGACCACAGTGGGATAGAGTACTAAGCTCCTGGGGATCCCTAATTCCAGGCCTTGGCTCCTAGACAGCATTTCTGGACCTGCCCTGGGGAGGAGGGTGCCCATTGCTCTGAAAGGAGAGACCCAGGCCTGGCAACATTTACCACAAGCTAACTGAAGATCTCTTGGGCCTTGAGTGAACATTGATGATAGACAGGCAGTGGTCACTGTGGGTCTTAGGTGAGACTTAGTGCTGTCCTGGCTTTGGGTCTGATTCAGTGCACTTCTAGTGGTGGTGGCCACAGCAGTGGTTATATCACCCCTACCCCAGCTCCAGGCAGCTCAGCACAGAGAGACTCCATTGGTTTGGGAGAAAGTAAAGGACAAGAACAAACATTTCTGCATCATATTCCCAAGGAATTCTGGATCTCACCCAAGACCACCAAGGCAGTACCTCTATGAGTTTGCAAGAGCCACAGTTTTACTAGGCTTGCAGTGCCCCCTAAGCAGATATGGCTGCAGTCACCAAAGATTTACATCACAACCCCCAAGTCCCTTTGAAAACTTGAAAATCTCCCAAGAAGGATGGGTACAAATAAGCCCAGATTTGCAAACACTACAATAAATTCCTAACTTTTCAATGCGCAGACACAGATGAACATTTACAAGCATCAAGATCACCCAGGAAAATGTGACCTCACCAAACAAACTAAATAAGGTACCAGTGGCCAATCCCAGAGAGACAGAGATATGTGACTTTTCAGACAGAAAATTCAAAATAGATGTTTTGAGGAAGCCCAGTAAAATTCAGTATAATACAGAGAAGGAATTCAGAATCCCATCAGAAAAATTTAACAAGGAGATTAAAATAATTAAAAAGTATGAAGTAGAAATTCTGGAGTTGAAAAATGCAATTGACATACTGAAGTCCCTTAACAGCAGAACTGATCAAGCAGAAGAAAAAATTAGTGCACTTGAAGACAGACTATTTGAAAATACCCAGTTAGAGGAGGCAAAAGGAAAAATAATAAAAAAGAATGAAGCATGCCTGTAAGATCTAGAAAATGCCTCAGAAGGGCAAATCTAAGAATTATTGGCCTTAAAGAGGAAGCAGAGAGAGAGAGAGAGAGAGAGAGAGAGAGAGAGAGAGATAAGGATACCAAGTTTATTTAAGGGGATAGAGAGGAGAGAACTTCCTAAGCCTAGAGAAAGATATCAGTATTCAAGTACAAGAAGAGTATAGAACACCAAGCAGATTTAACCCAAATAAGACTGTCTCAAGACATTTAATAATCAAACTCCCAAAGGTCAAGGAAAAAGAAATGATCCTAAAAGCCACAGGAAAAAGTAACAAATAATATACAAAAGAGCTCCAATCCATCTGGCTGTAGACTTCTCAGCAGAAACTGTACAGGCCAGGACAGAGAGGCATAACATATTTACAGTGCTAAAGGAAAAAACTTCTATCCTAGAATCAGTCTAGTGAAAATATCCTTTAAACATGAAGGAGAAACAAAACAAAGACTTTTCCAGACAGACGAAAGCTGAAGAATTTTGTCAACACCAGAGCTGCCCTACAAGAAAGGCAAAATGAAGTTCTTCAATCTGAAACGAAAAAGAACATTAATGAACAATAAGAAATCATCTGAAGGTGAAAAACTCACTGGTGATAGTAATTACACAGAAAAACAAAGAATATTATAATATTGTTATTGTGGTATATAAACTCATATCTTGAGTAGAAAGACTAAATGATTAACCTATCAAAAATAATAACTACAACAACTTTTCAAGATAAAGACAATATAATAAAATGTAAATAGAAGCAATAGAAAGTTAAAAAGCAGGGGGATGAAGTTAATGTGTAGAGTTTTTATTAGTTTTCTCTTTGCTAGTTTGTTGTTTATGCAATCAAGGTTAAGTTGCCGTCAGCTTAAAGTAATAGGTTATAAAATCTTATTTGCAAGCCTCATGGTAATCTTGAATCAAAAAACATACAACAGATACACATAAAATAAAAAGCAAAACATTAAAACATAGAGAAAATCACCTTCACTAAAAGGAAGACAGGAAGGAAGAAAAAAGGAAGAGATGTCCACAAAATAACTAGGAAACAAATAACAAAATGGCAGTAGCAAGTCCTTTCTTATGAATAACACATTGAATGTAAATGGAAGAACCTCTCTAATCAAAAAACATAGAGTGTCTAAATGAAATTTTAAAAAAAGAAAAAAAAAAAAACAAGAAAAAATGATCTCTTACCCACAGGAAGCACACTTCACCTATAAAGACACACATAGACTGAAAATAAAAAGATGAAAAAATATATTTTATGCAAATGAAAGACAAAAATGGTACAGGAGTAGCTAAACTTATATCACACAAAACAGACTTCAAGACGAAAACTGTGAAAAAAGACAAAGAAGTTTACTATTTAATGATAAAGTGATCGATTCAGTAAGAGGATATAACAATTGTAAATATATATGTACCCAACAATGAAGCACCCAGGTATATAAAGCAAATATTATTAGAGCTAAAGAGAGAGAGAGATTCCAATACAATAATAGCTGGAGAATTCAATACCCCACTTTCAGCATTGGACAGATCATCCAGACAGAAAATCAACAAAGAAATGTCAGACTTACTTTGCACTATAGACCAGATGGACCTAATAGATATTTACAAAACATTGTATCCAGTGGTTGCAGAACACACATTCTTCTCCTCAGCACATGGATCATTCTGAAGGATAGATCATGTGTTAGGCCACAAAACAAATCTTAACAAATTTAAAAAAATTAAAAATATATTAAGTAACTTCTTTGGCCACAATGGAATAAAGCTAGAAACCAATAGCAAGAGGAATTCTGGAAACTATACAACAACATGGAAATTAAACAATATACTCCTGAATGACCAGTGGGTCAAAAAAGAAATTAAGAAGGAAATTAAAAAATTCCTTATAACAAATGAAAATAGAAATACAATATACCAAACTTATGGGATATAGCAAAAGCAGCATTAACAGAAAAGTTTATATAAATAAGTGCCTACATCACAAAAGAAAAAAACTTCAAATAAACAACCTAAAGACACATTTAAAGAACTAAAAATTAAAGAGCAAATCTAATCCAAAATTAGTAGCAGAAATAATAAAAATCAGAGCAGAAATTAATGAAATAGAAACAAAAAATATAAAATATGAATGAAATGAAAAGTTGTTTTTTGAAAAGATAATACGGTAAACCTTAAACCAGACTAAGAACAAAAGAGAGAAGACCTAAATAAATAAAAGCATGAAAAAGGGACATTATAACTGATACCACAGAAATTCAAAGAATCATTAGAGGCTACTATGAGCAGCTATATGCCAATAAATTGGAAAACCTAGAAGAGATGGACAAATTCCTAGACACATCCAACCTATGAAGAATGAACCATGAAAAATCCAAAACCTGAACAGGTCAATAACAAGTAATGTGATTGAAACCATAATAAAATGTCTCCCAGAAAAGAAAATCCCAGGACCTGATGGCTTCACTGCTGAATTTTACCAAACATTTAAAGAAGAACTAATACCAATCCTATTGAAACTATTCTGAAAAAAATAGAGGTGAAGGGAATGCATCCAAATTCATTCTATGAGGCCAGTATTGCCCTGATACCAAAACCAGACAAAGACACATCACAAAAAGAAAACTACGGGCCAATATCCCTGGTGGACCTTAATGCACAAATCCTCAACAAAATACTAGGAAACCAAATATATCAATGTGCTAAAATGATTATTCATCATGACCAAGTGGGATTTATCCCAGGTGTGCCATGATCATTCAACATATGCACATCAATCAATATGATACATCATATCAATAGAATGAAGGAGAGAAACCATATGACCATTTTAGTTGAAGTTGAAAAGACATTTGATAAAATTCTACATCCCTTCATGATAAAAACCCTCAAAAAACTGGATATAGAAGAAATATACCTCAACACAATAAGAGCCATATATGATAGACCCATAGCTAGTATTGTACTGAAAAATGGAAAACTTAAAGAGTTTCCTCTAAGATGTGGAACAAGATAAGGATGCCCACTTTCACTACTGTAATTTAACATGGTACTGGAAGTCCTAGCTACAGCAATCAGACAAAAGAAAGAAAGGGCATCCAAATTGGAAAGGAAGAAACCAAATTAGCTTTGTTTGCAGATGATATAGTCTTACATTTGGAAAAACTTAAAGACTCCACCAAAAAATATTCGAACTGGTAATCAAATTCAGTAAAGTTGCAGGATACAAAAACAATATACAGAAATCAGTAGCAGTTCTACATGCCAACAGTAAGCAATTTGAAAAAGAAATCAAGAAATTAATCCCATTTAGAATGGCTACATGTAAAATAAAATACATAGGAATTAGCCAAAGAAGTGAAAATCTCTACAATGAAAACTATGAAACATTGATGCAAGAAATTGAAGAAGACACAAAAAATTAAAATACATTCCATGTTCGAGGGTTTGAAAAATCAGTATTGTTGAAATGTCCGTACTACCCAAAGCAATCTATAGATTCAATGCAATCCCTATCAATATATCAATGACATTCTTCATAGAAATAGAAAAATAATCCCAAAATGTATATGGAACCACAAAAGAACCTAAATAGTCAAAACTATCCTTAACAAAAAAGAACAAAATTGGAGGAATCACATTACCTGACTTTAAATTTTACTACAGAGCTATAATCAAAACAGCATGGCACTGGCATAAAAGCAGACATATAGACCAATGGAATAGACTAGAGAACCAAGAAATGTATCCATACACTTACAATTAACTCATTTTTGGCAAAAGTGCCAAGAACATACTTTGGGTAAAGGACAGTATCTTCAATAAAGGGTTTGGGAAAACTGGATATCCACATACAGAAGAAGGAAACTAGACTCCTATCTCTCACCATATACAAAAATCAAATCAAAATGAGTTAAAGAGTTAAATCTAAGATCTCAAACTATGAAACTACTGAAATAAACATTAGGGAAACTTCAGGATATTGGTCTGGGTGAAGATTTCTTGAGTAATACCATAAAAGCTCAGTCAACCAAAGCAAAAATAGACAAATGGGATCACATCAAGTTAAAGCACGTCTGTACAGCAAAGAAAACAATCAAAACAATGAAGAGACAAACCACAGAATGGGGGAAATTTTTGCAAACTATCCATTTATCAAGGGATTAAAAACCAGAATATATAAAGAGCTCAAACAACTCAATAGGAAAAAGTCAAATAATCCAATTTTAAAATGGGCAAAAGATCTGAATAGACATTTTTCTTTTTTTTTTTTTTTTTTTTTTTTTTTGTATTTTCTAGCAGAGATGGGGTTTCACCGTGTTAGCCAGGATGGTCTCGATCTCCTGACCTAGTGATCCGCCTGTCTTGGCCTCCCAAAGTGCTGGGATTACAGGTTTGAGCCACCGTGCCTGGCCGACATTTTTCTAAAGAAGACACACACATGGCAAACAGGTATATGAAAAGGAGCTCAACATCACTGATCATCAGAGAAATGCAAATCAAAACTATCATTGCATCATCAACTGGGATATAATCTCCTCCTAGTTAAAATGGCTTTTATCCAAAAGACAGACAATAACAAACACTGGCAAGGATGTTTAGGAAAGGAAACCCTCATACACTGTTGGTGGGAATGTAAATTAGTACAGCCACTATCGAGAGTAGTTTGGAGGTTCCTTATAAAATGAAAAATAGAACAGTAATATGACTATTATTGGTAATATGACCCAGTAATTCCACTGCTAGGTATATCAAAAGCAAAGAAACCAGTATTTTGAAGAGATACCTGCACTCCCATATTTATTGCAGCATTATTCACAATAGCCAAGATTTGGAAGCCATCTAAGTTATCCATCAACAGAGGAATGGATAAAGAAAATGTGGTATATATACACAGAGGAGTAGTATTCAGCCATAAAAAAGAATAAGAGCCTGTCATTTGTAACAACATGGGTGGAACTGGAGTACACTATGTTAAATCAAATAAGCCAGGCATAGAAAGACAAACTTCACATATTCTCACTTATTTGTGGAAGCTAAGAATTAAAACAATTGAACTCCTGGAGAGAGAGAAAGAGTAGAATGATAGTTACCAGAGGCTGGGAAGGGTAGTGGCAGTGGGGGTGAGGGGGATGTGGGAATGGTTAGTGGATACAAAAATACCATTAGAATGAATAAGATCTAGTATTTGACAGCACAAGAGGGTGACTATCATCAACAATAATTTAATGTCCATTTAAAAAATAACTAAAAGAGTAAAATGAGATTGTTCTAACACAAATACATGATAAATATTTGAGGTGATAGATACTCCATTTATCCTGATGTGATTATTATACATTGTTCACCTATATCAAAATGTCTCATGTATCCCATAAATATATGCACCTACTATGTACCCACAAAAATAAAAAAAAAAATAAAAATAAAACATTAAAACATTAATATAAAAAATACACTATATGATATTAACAACAGATTATACCAGGTTTTCAACCTTTTTTCTTATTACCTTCAAGGAGCCTTTTTGGACATTTGTTTTCTAATCTCCTCCATTTCCCATGAAATTTATAACCACACATGTACCATATAATATTTTGTTTTTGTCTCTCAAGAGCTGATTTTTTTCTTCTTAGGAGAGAATTTCCTCTGTTGAAAATGTATGAATTATATATTATAGATGGAAAGATGATTGAAATTGCAGCTATAGTAAAGGAACTATTCAAAATTAAATACTCAGAAAAAAAGAACTTAAAAAAATGTAAAGAACATCAGTAAATGATATAGTTTGGCTCTGTGTCCCCACCCAAATTTCATGTCGAATTGTAATCCTCACATGTCGAGGGAGAAGTCTGGTGGGTGGTGATTGAATCATGATGCAGACTTCTGCCTTGCTATTCTCCTGATAGTGAATGAGTTCCCACAAAATCTCATGAATTAAAAGTGTCCGGCACTTCTCCTTTTTCTCTGTCTCCTACTGCCTTGAAGAAGGTTCCTGCTTCTCCTTCACCTTCCACCATGATTGTAAGCTCTTTGAGGCCTCCCCGGCCATGCGGAACTGTGAGTCAAGTAAACCTCTTTTGTTTATAAATTACCCGGTCTCAGGTGGTATTCTTTAAAGCAGTGTGAAAATGGACTAATACAGTGAACCACGGGACAACTTTAAGTGGCATATTACAAATGTAATTAGAGTTTTCAAAGTATATAAGAGAAAGGGAGAGACAGAAAGAAGATTGGAAGAAAATGGTTAAAAAGTTTCCATATATAATAAAAACTGTAAATCCAAAGATAAGCTTATTAAATTTTAAGTACAAGAAACATGAGGTAAAATTCAACAAGAGATATCATAAATCGTTCAAAATAATAGATAAGACAACGCATACAAAGGAGAAAAAAGACATAGTAAGAACAGAGGAACGAAGATAGGGATGATAGTGAATTGCTCATTGAAACAATACAAGGTCTGGGAACAGTGGTGCATGCCTGTATTCCCTGCACTTTGGGAGGCCAAGGCAGGCGATAATGTTAGGCCAGGAGTTTGAGACAAGCCTGGGCAACATCGTGAAACCCATCAATTCAAAAAATAAAAAATTAGCTGGGTGCGGTGGCATGCACCTGCAGTCCCAGCTGCCAGGGAGGCTGAGGTGGGAGTATCGCTTGAACCCAGGAAGTCAAGACTGCAGTGAGTGAGCTGAGATCATGCCACTGCACTCCAGCCTGAGTGACAGAGAGGCCCCGTCTCAGAAAAATAAAGGAACAATGCAAATAAGGCAGTGGGACAACATTTTAAAATTACCAAAAGAAAATTTATGCATTTAAGTTAATGTATCCAATGAAAATATTATTTAAAAAAGAAAGTGAAGTAAAGAATTTTTTTCATTATGTATACAGAAACTGAAGAGTCTTTTCAACAAATGGTGCTGGGAAAACTGGATATTCACATGCAAAGAATGAAGTTTCACCCTTACTGTATTAGCTTGCTATGGCTGCCAAAATAAAATACCAGAGACTGGGTGGCTTAAACAATAGAAATTAATTTTCTGACAGTTCTGGAGGTGGAAGTCCAAGATCAAGGTGTGGTCAGGTTTGGTTTCTCCTCAGGCCTCTCTTTGGCTTGCAGATAGCCACTTTCTCACCATGTCCTCATATGGCCTTTTCTCTGAGCATTCACATCCCTGGTCTCTCTCTCTCTCTGTCTGTCTCTCTCTCTCTCTCGCTATTTATTTATTAATTATAAGGGCATCAGTCCTACTGGGTTAAGGCCCCACTCCTGTCATCTCATTTAACCTTAATTACCTTCTTGAAAGTGATACACTTAAATGCAGTCACACTGGGGTTAGGGCATAAAATATGAATTTTGGGGGGACATAATTTAGGCCATAACACATACCTGAAATCATACATAAGAATTAACCCCAAATGGATTAACCATCTCAATGTAAGACTAAAACTATAAAACATAGGGAACAAACTTGATGACATTGAATTTGGCAATGATTTTTTTTGATATGACATTACACATATAGTCAAAAGAAGCAAAAATAGACAAATGAGACCACTTAAAAACCTCTGTACATGCAAGGAAACAATCAACGAGTGAAAAGGCAGCCTACAGAATTGAAGAAAATATTTGCAAATGATCTATCTGAAAAGAGGTAAATATTCAGAATATAGAAACAACTTCTACAACAACAAAACCCCAAATAATCTGATTCAAAAGTGGGCAAAAACCTAGTTGTCAGTTGCCTGCTCTCCCACCTGCACTCAGGTGGAGGCCAGCATCCCTTCTTTTGCAAGCTTCTGCAAAGCCTGTGCAACAGCTCTTGGCATGGAAAGTCACACATTGAGTTGCTACTTATTCTGTAGCCTTCTGCAGCCCACAGGTTCCCAAGGGCTGCAGCTTCTGCCTGGTCCCAGGTCCCAAAACCTCCCAACATAAGTTATTGATTGCTCTATGTATATGCACTCTAGAGGCTGCCCTTTTTTCTTGCAGTTGAAGAAATTTCAGGTGGGCTCCAGGATGGCCAAAGTATCCAAGTTCTTTGCTATTCAGTGGGTGAACTGCATGTTTTCCCAAGAGGTATGAATTCCTCTCAGGTTTGACTTTTTCTAGGTTCTTCCTCTCAGCTCTAGGGTGCTTTGCAGAGGTTCCTTATATGTTACACTTACTTTTTATCATAATGATTCTTTATATTAAACATCTCCTGTTGAATTTATAAAAAATTAGGCAAAAGACTTGAATAGATATTCCTCTAGAAAAGATATGTACATGCCCCACAAGCAAATAACAAGATGCTTAATATTATTAATCATCAGAGGAATGCAAATTAAAACCACAATGAGATATCGCCTCATATCCATTAGGATGGCCACTATAAAATTATTGGAAAATAGCAAGTATTGGCCAGAATGTGAAGAAATTGATACACTTGTGCACTCTTCATTGGAATGTAAAATAGTGCAGCTCCTATGAAAAACAGTATGAAAGTTTCTCAAAATGTTAAAAATAGAATTATGAAGATTAGAATTAGATTAAAAAATCAGAATATGATATATAGCAATCCCACTGGTATGGACTGAATGTTTTTGTTCCTCCAAAAATTATATATCGAATTTCTAATTCCTAATATGATAGTATTTGGAGGTGGAGCTTTGGGGAAATAATTAGGTTTAGAGGAGGTCATGAGCATGGAGCCTCTGTGATGGGATTATTGATCTTATTAGAGGAAGAAACAGGAACCCTCTCTCTCTCTACCATGTGAGATTACAGCAAATCAACCTACACCTTGTTCTTTGACCTCTCAGTCTACAGAACTGTGGGAAATAAATGTTTGTTGTTTAAGCCACCAGTATATGGTATTTTGTTATAGCAGCCTGGACTAAGACACCCACTTTTTGGAATATATCCAAAAGAGTTGAAAGCAGGATCTCAGAGAGATATTTACTTACCCATGTTTATTGCAGCATTATTCACAATAGCCAAGAGGCAGAAGCAACCCAAATATCTATCCACATGATGGCAGTGGTGGCGCATCTGTAGCAACCACTATGAAGCTGCCAGCTGCAGCAAGGGAGGTGTGGCCCGGGCTGTGTGCTCCATGGAGCCAGCAGGAGCCAGGAACAGGTGGGAGCCTCACCCCCTTCTGAGTTGGCAGGGCAGGAGCTCTGTGCTACCCAGGCTCAGCTGCAGCTACCCAGATGCAGCTCCAGATCCCAGCATCCCTCCACTCTTGGGGGCCAGGATCAGTTGGGAACCCTGCCTCCTACTGAGTTGGCATGGTGGGAGCCCTGTCCTCCCAGGTGCAGCTGCAGTTGTGGACCCAGGCATTCTTGTGCTCTCAGGGCAGGGAACCTGCCCTACCCATGCAGGCTGGAAAGTGCCTGCTCCCGCTGCCAGGCCTCTTCCCACTCCTTGTGCAATCTGATTTTGGAGCAAAGTTGAGGCTAAGCCTGGGTAGTGTCATGACCCAGCTGAGTGTGTGCACTCAGGGGTATGCTGACACACCAGCCCCCTGCTGCCCCAGCCCGCTCCAGACTTTGGGTGCTGACAAGCATGGAAGGGAGGCCTATCAGCCAGAGGCAGACAGGCTCCTGGGTGGAAAGGGGTGAGTCCCCAGTGAAGCCCCATGCATTAGTTTATTTTCATGCTGTTGATAAAGACATACCTGAAACTGGGAAGAAAAAGAGATTTACTTGGACTTATAGTTCCACATGACTGGGGCAGCCTCAGAATCATGGTGGGAGGTGAAAGGCACTTCTTACATTACAGTGGCAAAAGAAAAATGAGGAAGAAGCAAAAGAAGAAACCCCTGATAAACCCTCAGATCTCATGAGACTTATTCACTCTCATGAAACTAGCATGGGTATTTCCCGGCACCCACGATTCAATTACCTCCCCGGGTCCCTCCCACAACATGTGCGAATTCTGGGAGATACAATTCAAGTTGAGATTTGGGTGGGTACACAATCAACCCATATCACCCTGCCTTCAAGCCAGGGCAGCCTGAAGCATGGGAGTGGGGATGTCAGTTCCTAGGGGAGTCCCCTGCTAGGAGTGAGAACTTGTGGTGCTTTTTCTAGCCCACCTGTGGCCACCCATGGACCAATCAGCAGGCTCTTCCTCCCTTTCTTAAGCCCATAAAAACCCTGGACTCATCTAGACTCACAGAAAGGTGTCAGGACAACCTGCCTATGGACGTAAGTTACCCATGCCGGGTCTCCTTTCTGCTGAGGGCTTCATAGATGTTGGGATGACCTGCCTGCAGATAGGAGCTACCTACTCTGGGTCTCCTCTCCATCGAGGGCTGCACACTGGACAGGATGACTTGCCTGCAGATAGGAGCTACACACTCTGGATCTTCTCTCCACTGAGCACTGCACTCATTGGGATGACATGCCTGTGGAAAGGAGCTACCCACTTTGGGTCTCCTGAGAGCTGTATTGTTGCTCAGTAAAGCACCTCTTTGCCTTGCTTGCCCTCCAGTTGTTGACCTAGCTCATTCTTCCTGGATGTTGGACAAGAACTTGGGACCAACCAAATGGCAGGACTGAAAGAGCTGCAACACAAACAGGGCTGAACTTGCCTCCTCTCCCCACACCACTTGCCACATTGTGGGCAACAAGAACAAGAGAAGAACTGAGGCCCTTTGGGAGCCCAGACCTAGGGGGTCCCCAAGCTGGGGTGGTGACACCCTCTTTAGGGCTCTGCAGTTTCTGGTGTCTTCAAGCTTCTGGGTACCACCACATGCCTCTTGGCCAGACACAGGTGCCTATAGTGGAAGCTGCTTATGGTGCACCTGATCCAACTGCAGGCTTGCATGGAGCCAGCACCTATGTTGGCACTTGGAGCTGGCTGCTCCGCCACAGCAACCAGCATGCCTGACTGTGTGCAGTGGCTGGACCCCGTGCTCACTTCCTCATGCACTTCTCGCTGCTCTGCACCTGGCTCACCCTTGGCAGGCATGGGATCCAGGCCAGTGGCATGAGCTGAGCACAGCCTGCCAGGCTGAGTGGCTGGAATAAGTCCAGCAGGCCTGAGTTTTGGCACCACTGGCCACAGAGGTTTCTGGTTGGCAAAATGACATCCTAAGGATCCTGTGACACATGGATGAATACATAAAATATGTTATACATGGATAATAGAATATTATTTAGCCATTTTCATTATTTTTAAGTGTACAATTCAGTAGTGTTAATTATATTCATATTGTTGTGCAATATATCTCTAGAAATTTTTCATCTTACAAAACTAAAACTCTATACCAGTTGAAAAACAATTTCCCATTTCCTCCTTTTCTTAGCCTCTAAAAACACCATTTTACTTTCTAAGAGTTTGACTACTTTAGATACCTCATAAGTTAAGTCTTACAGTATTTATCTTTTCAAATTACTTTATTTAGCATAATGTCCTCAAATTTCATTCATATTGTAGCATGTGACAGGATTCTGAGTGACTTCTTTGCCAGCAGACCTGCACTATAAGAAATGTTAAAGAACTTCTCGAAGCAGAAGGAATATAGCATCAGACTGAAACATGGATTGACATGAAGAAATAAAGAGAACCAAATACGGCAACTATATGACAAACTATATGACATTTTCTCATTAATTAAATTTCTTTACAGGATAATGAGTTATCTAAACAACAATCATAACAATGTATTGTGGAGTTTATAACATATGAGTAAACAAAATATATGACAATAGTATAAATACCAAGAAGATAGACATGCAAGTGTGCTACTACAAGATATATTTATTTATTTATATTTTTGTTTTCACTAAAAGTTTTATACTATATGTACAGTTGTATAACATCACTTGAAGGTAGACTGTGATGAGTTAATATATGTACTAAAAATGCTAAAGAAACCACTAAAGTTGACAAACAATTAGAGTTAAACAACCAAAAACAAGAAGATAATAAAATCATAAAAAGTAATTAATACAGATGAAGGCAAATCAAGCAGACAATGGGGACAAAAGAATTCCAAGATGATAGATGTAAATCTAGTCATATCAATAATTATATTAAATGTAAATTGTCTATAACTCCCAATTAAAAGGAAGAGATTTCATATTGCATAAAAATATGAGACACAATGTTTTGCCTCCAAGAAAAGAAGTTTAAGGATAAAGTTGTAAGTAAATTGAAAGTAAAAGAATGGAAAAAAGGTGTACCTTAATAACACTAATCAAAAGAAAGTTGGAGGAGCTATAGTAGTTTCAGAAAATATAGATTTCAGTGTATGGAATATTACCAGACATTATGAAATTCATTTCATAATGATAAAGGTGTCAATCTATCAATACAATATAATCATCCTAAATATTTATGCCCCTAATAACAATGATTCAAAATGCATGAAACAACAGCTGATAGAACTTCAAGGAGAAATAGATAAATTCTCAATTATTTCAACACTGTTCTCTTAAGAAATCATAAAATAAATTAGACAGAAAATCAATAAGAATGTGGAAGGTTTGAGCAACACTTCAACCAACTTGACCTCGTTGACATTGACAGATCACGTTCTCCAACAAGAGCAGATCAAACATCCTTTTTAACTGCACGCAGAATTTTTACCAAGATAGATAATATGTAATGCTATAAAACAAGGTTTCATAAATTTAAAATGAATCAAATCACAGAAAGTATTTTTTTCTGATAAAAATTGAGTTAAATTAGAAATTAACACAAATATCTGTGAAAATCCACAAATATTTGGAAACTAATAACACACTTCTAAATAACCCATGGCCAGAGAATAAATCAAAAGAGAAATTAGAAAATGTTTGAACTAAATGAAATGAAAGCACAACATATCAGAATTTCTGGGGTACCACTAAAGGTACTTTGATAGAAATTATAGCACTAAATCTCTATATTAGACAGTAAGAATGGTATCAAATCAATGATCTCACCTCCCACTTTAAGAATTAGAAAAGAAAAAAATAAAATAAGCAGATGAAATAAAATAATTATCAAAGCAAAAAACAAAGAAATAGAAAACAGAAGCATTCACTGAAACCAAAAGTGGTTACCCAGAGGAAATCAATAAAATTAATAAACCTCTACCTAGCTGGGTGCTGTGGCTCACACCTGTAATCCCAGCACTTTGAGAGGTGGAGGCCGGTGGATCACCTGAGGTCAGGAGTTTGAGACCAGCCTGGCCAACATGGTAAAACGCTGTCTCTACTAAAAATACAAAAAGATTAGTTGGGCATGGTGGTGCACACCTGTAGTCCCAGCTGCTCAGGAGGCTGAGGCAGGAGAATCGCTTGAACCCAGCAGTGGAAGGTTGCAGTGAGTCAAGATTGCGCTATTGCACTCCAGCATGGGTGATAGACACACACACACACAAAGTTAATAAACCTCTACCCAAATGAATAAGAGAGAAAAGAGAAGTCTCAAATTACAATGTACAAATGACAGAAGTGACATCACTACAGATTACATGGATATTAAAAATATAATTGCCGGGCGCGGTGGCTCAAGCCTGTAATCCCAGCACTTTGGGAGGCCGAGACGGGTGGATCACGAGGTCAGGAGATCGAGACCATCCTGGCTAACATCGTGAAACCCCGTCTCTACTAAAAAAAAAATACAAAAAACTAGCCGGGCGAGGTGGCGGGTGCCTATAGTCCCAGCTACTCGGGAGGCTGAGGCAGGAGAATGGCGTAAACCCGGGAGGCAGAGCTTGCAGTGAGCTGAGATCCGGCCACTGCACTCCAGCCTGGGCGATAGAGCGAGACTCCGTCTCAAAAAAAAAAAAAAAAAAAAAAAATATATATATATATATATATATATATAATTAAGAAATGTTATGGCCAATTATATGATAATAAACACCACAATTGAGATGAAAGTGACAAAATTCCTGAAGGACACAAACAATCAAAGCTTGCTCAGAAAAAAGAGATGATTTGAATATTCCTATATTAATTTAAAAACAGATTTCATAGCTTAAAATATTTCCACAAAGAGAAGTCCAAGGAGATATAGCCTCGCTAGTGAATACTACAAACCATTTAAAAAAAGAAATAGTATCAATTCTACTCAAACTCTTTCAGAAAATTGAAAAGGAGAGACTACTTTTCAGTTTATTTTATGAGGCCAGCATTATCTTGATACCAAAACCAGAAAAAGACATTTCAGAAAGAAAAACTACAAACCAATATTCTTGATGAATATAAGTACAAAAATTCTGAACAGATTTTATCAAATTGAGTCCAACAATACATAAAAGCTAACACATCATTACTAAGTGGAGTTTATTTTGAGGCATGCAGCATTGACTTACCATTAGAAGATTAATCAGTGCAATTTCCTATATTAACAAACTAAAAAGGAAAACATAATCATCTCAGTAGATGTAGAAAAAGCATCGACAAGTTCCAATATCAATTCCTGATTTGTAAAACTCTCAGCAAACTAGGAATAGGAGGGAAATTCCACAACCTGATTAAAGGACATTTACCAAAAACTTACAGTTACATCATACATAAGGGAAAGACTGAATGTTTCCCTTAAAATCAGGAAGAAGACAAGGATGACTGCAATTACTGCTTCCATTCCACATTGTACTAGAGGTCTGGCCAGTGATTTAAGGTAAGAAAGAGAAATAAAAGGCAGCTATATTGAAAGAGAAGAAGTAACACTGACTTACTTCAAAGGCAACATAATTATTTATCTAGAAAATCAGATGAAATTTGATCTAGTAAAAACACTACTATAAGTAAGAACCTGTTGGCCAGTATACAAGATACAATCTCAGTATACAAAATTAATTTTGCTTCAGTGTAGTAGAAACAATCAGAGACTAAAAGAAAAGGTGCAGTTTATAATAGGATCAAAATATGAAACCTTTAGGAATAAATCTGACAAAATTATGCAAAATCTGTACATCGAAAACTGCTAATGGGGTCCAGGAAATGCTACCCCCAAATATGGCATCTTGTCACTTCAGAAAGTAGTAAAACCTAGGAGGATCACTCTCTGACCTTCTCCAGCTCTTCTCCCCTGAAGCAAGTCATAAGGTCTTCATTCAGGAGGAAAGAAACATTCTTACTGTGAAGACATGGAAACACAGAGAAGACTGAAAAAACAGGCCTTTCTAAGTTCCCCCAAGTTTATTACTATTAGATCATACCCTCTTTGTCCAATAATGTTTCTCCTCTGCTATCCATTTCTTCATCAAACTTAGCATAAAATCCTATTCCTTTGATTCTTCATTTCTGAAAGATCCTATGTTATATAAAACTTACATTAAATAAATTTGTATACTTTTACCTTCTTAATGTGTCTTTTGTTTTAAGGACCTTAGCCATGAACCTAGTGATGGGTGAGGAAAAGCTGTTTCTTTTCCCCCACCCTACAAACTATTTCTGAGAGAACTTTAAAAAGACTTAAATAAGTAGAGATACATGCCTTATTCATGTGTTGGAAGACTCGATATTTCTAATATGTCAGTTGTCCAAAATTCAATGGAATTCAAATAAAAATTTCAGTAGGTTATTTTGTAAAAATTTACAACCAGACTTCAAAATTCATGTGGAAATGCAAAGGGCCTAGAATAGCCAAAACAAAACCAAAGTTGAAAACAAGAATGAAGATGGTGAACTAATACTATTTGATTTCAAATTATTATAAAGTGATAGTAATCAAGACAGTATTATATTGCATAAATATAGAGAAACAGATCAGAATAGAGAGCTCAGACATAGACTCACAAATATATGAACAAGTGATTTTTGATGAAGGCACAAGAGCAATTCAGTGGAGAGAAGTCTTTTCAACAAATAATGTGTGGAAAAATTGGCTGGCCATATGCCAGCAAAAAAGAAGAATGAAAAAGAAAAAAAAAATGACTTTGATTCATACCTTGCATACTTTGCACCATATACAGATATTAACTCAAAATAGATTCTGGACCTAAATGTAAAACTTCAAATTAGGAGAAAATCTCTGAAGTCTCCATGACCTTGGGTTAGGCAGAGTTCTTAGATATAGCACCAATGGCTTGATTTGTGAAAGAATAAATTAATACATTGGACTTCATTAACATTAAAAGATTTTGCTCTTAAAAAACAATATAAAGAAAAGAAGAAAGCAAGCCATATACTGGAAGAAAGTATTTTTAACTCACATATCTGCTGAAAGACTTGTATCCCTAATATATATAAAAAGTCTCAAAATTCAATAATAAAAAAATCAAACAACAAAATTAAAAAATTGGCCAGGCACAGTGGCTCATGCTTGTAATTCCAGCACTTTGGGAGGCCGATGCAGGCGGATCACTTGAGGTCAGGAGTTCGAGACCAGCCTGGCCAACATGGTGAAAACCAGTCTCTACCAAAACTACAAAAATTAGCCAGGCATGGTGGCTGGCACCTGTAATCCCAGCTACTCAGGAGGCTCAGGCAGGAGAATTGCTTGAACCCGGGAAGCAGGGGTTGTAGTGAGCTCAGATCACGCCACTGCACTCCAGCCTGGGCAACAAGAGCAAGACTCTGTCTCAAAAAAAAAAAAAAAAAAAAAAAGAGTGTACAATTCCACAAAGGATATAAAAATGACAAATAAGCACATGAAAAGATGCTCAACACCATTGTTCATTAGGGAAATGCAAATTAAATCCACAATGAATACTTAGAACCAGACCCTAAGATAGAGATTTGCATACAAGAACTTGACTGGGGAGCGCTCTTAGGAACTGCACCAGTAGGGAAGTGAGGAAGCAGAAATGGGTGGAGAGAGTAGTTGAACTCTGGTACGGTTGCAATACACTTATTAGAATAGCCAAAATTAAAAAAAAATGACAACATCAAGTGTTTAGGAGGATGTGGAGATACTGGAGCTCTTAAATATTCTTAGTGGTATTATCAAAAGGCACAATCCATTTGGTAAGCAGTTTGGCAGTCTCTTGGAAATTTAAACATACACCTGTTTACCAGCCTTTTAGAAACTTATAGAAGCTATTTTATGGCTAAAACGAGGAAATAACTTAAATGTCCATTAATAGTGAAAGGATAGGCAAATTTGTGCACGTCTATACAATGGAATATTACCCACCTATGAAAAATTATGAACTATTGATAAATGCAAATACATGAACAAATCTCAAATTAATACTGATCGAAAGAAACCAGAGAAGAAAAAGTACATACTGTATGATTGTATTTATATAAAACTCAAGAAAATGCAAACTAATCTATAGTGAGAAAAAGCAGATCAGAGGTTGCCTGGTAAGAGAAATGGGAGAAAGTAATGAGGGAGAGGAAGGAGAGATTACAATGGGACTCAAGGACACGTTTCATGTTTGCAGAAGATGGATATGTTTACTGTCTTGACTGTGATAATAGTTTCACATGTATACATATATCAAAATTTATCAAATTGTATACTTTAGATTTGTACAGTTTATCATCTGTCTTTTATACTTCAGTAAAGACAAAAAGAAAAAAATAACATTGATTTCAGCTATTCCAGCTATTCAGAATGAAATTGCCCGTAACTGAGGTGGAGAGCAGGTTTGGGTAAAGATCAAGGTCCAGTTTTGAGGATATTGTGTTTCAGAGGTTTAGTAGACATCCAAATGAGATACCAAGTGAATAGTAGAAAATGCTAGTTTGGTGTTCAAGGAAGAGATCTGGGCTAGAGATACAAGTGAGAGTCGTCGACACAAAAGCAGTAAAGCCTTGGTAGTCACTCAGTGGTTGTTTGTGATTGCCTAGGGAAACATATTCCTGAATCAACCAACATTTACTGATTATCTACTTTACTTATCCAGATGCAATTAAGAGACAGTAATACATATGACAGTGTTATGTAACATATACTGTTATATAATTGATTCATTAAATGATTCATGCGTGATGCTTTGTTTTATTTTTCAGTGAGTACACTTTTTTTTTTTTAATGTTTCTTGATCTGTTTTGGTTATCTGTTAAAGCTCCTTGTGACTACACTTGCAAAGGCAGCTGAAGGTCTAGCAAAGAGCTTTCTTTAGGAAGGGAGTTTGAAAGCTAGTACTTATAAGTCTGTGCTAATGACCTAGTAATTGTTTTAATGGATTTTCAATGAAGTGCGAAGTTCTCTGCTGACTTCCCAACAAAGTGTAAAGTATGGTAAAGTATGTGAGAGAGTTATTCTCACTCCTGTGAATTTGTCTCTCTGTTTGTGAAACCAAGAAACACTGCCAAGTACAGCTTTGGCTACTTTATAAATACAAATCCGCTTTGGGGGTGTAAGCATTCAAGCAGCCTTTCTTGGTTTCATTTAGCTAGTGGGATGGGGCAAAGGTCAAGCTGCCTTTAGAAGTGTAATCAGCTCTTTCCACCAAAGGAAAGACCCTAGCAAATCTGAGAACAAGAGTTCTGAAGAGACCAGCCTGGATTTCTAGCAGCTATCTTGCTCAAGACTTTCTCTTGCCTCTCACCTGGAAGGGAACAAATGCTTCCCTTTGCTTTCTCAGTTTCCATTTCGAATATATTTTGTCTAGTTGTCCATTTCGAATACATGTCCCAAATGTGGCTTCTCAATCCTGGTGAAAGAACATTTCCATGTAATTTACATGAGTGCTTTCATCTAGGCTTACCACTGTGTTAAGCTGTTTTGGGGTGTGCATTATACTGAGAAATGATTTCGGACCAGACACCTTCCCTCACAATGCTGAAAGACAGAGAATGTATTGTTTTTTGAAACCAGCTTTTTTTTTTTTTTTTTTTTTTTAACCTTTGTTTGGTGGCATCTAATAGATTTGGAGGTCATGGAATGGTCAAATGTTGTTTCTTGTTTGTGTCTCTAAGGCTTGCAGTTTATGCCCTCTATGTTGGCTTTTTAGTAGAAATACTACTAAGAGTACACCGAGGCCACTGAAAACTCTGCTCTAGGGCAGAATTCAGCCCAGGGCAAGGCAGTTGTGCCTTAGGCCCTAGTCAATAAGTTTTAAGGTGATAGATGTTATGAATGAATCATGCTCATAGACCTAAACTCCATTGACGTTCTTAGTATTGTAGTGAATTAATAGAGTATGACTGTCTTGAGACAAGTTCCTCGTAACAAAAGACCATGAGATCTGTGGAAGGAAAAGAGAAAGCTTCATTTTCTATAAGAAACAATTTGCATACTGTGGAGATGCAGCCCCTGGTGTAAAAAGAAATCATGCTCCTATGTGAGGTCAGTGATCAGGAGATTATAAAGGCAAAAAAACCTCAGGTCAGAGGACCGTAGTCAGGGGAGTGAGAAGCAGTGTGGATTAGATGACTTTTAAACCCAAGGTCGCTAGTCTGTCTTCCTGGTGGTCAGTTAGTGGGCACCAGGTGGTCTGTTGTTTATTTGGGGAATTTCTAGCTGTAGTCTATCTTGGCACCAACAACAGGAACTGATTTGGCTTGATTGTAGAAAAGGAGGTCCAGTGGTGCTTTTACAACACCTTTCTGAGAACAGAGTTTGCCACAGCTTCCTTATCCAGCCATGGTAGCCTGAGATCTCAATTAACCATGAGGACTCCATTTTGTCTGTGGGCCAGGGCATACATTTTTACTTAGAACCAGACTCTGAGATGGAGATTTGCATACAAGAACTTTATTGGGGAGCACTCTCAGGAACTGCACCAGTAGGGAAGTGAGGAAGCAGAAATGGGTGGAGAGAGTAGTTGAACTCTGGTACCGTTGCAACAAAGAACTCAGCCCATCCCACAGAAAGCTCTGGATCTGGGATGTCCTACAGAGTTGTTCCAAATTGAGGCAAGATGTCTAGGGCTTTGTACCTTCCCATCAACCAGTCATTGGATGAAGGTTGTCTTTGGAAAGAGAGTCTAACCTTATAGAAGGTGGCTTCCTTTGGCAGAGGGCAACTCTTGGACTAGGGTGCAGAAGACAGCCATCAACAGGTGGTGCACTTGGCAGCTGAGGGAATAAGTGCCTCAGTCCTGAAGGGGAGATCTGGCTCACATACCACCACATCCACTGTATCGGGGTGCTCAACCCCCAGGCCATGAACTGGTACTGGTCTGTGGCCTGTTAGGAAACAGGCTGCACAGTAGGAAGTGAGTGACTGGCAAGGGGGCATTATTGCCTGAGATCCACCTCCTGTCAGATCAGTGGGTCATTAGATTCTCACTGGAGTGCGAACCCTATTGTTGAACTGCCCATGAGAGGGATTTAAGTTGCATGCTCCTTAGGAGAATCTAATGCCTTATGATCTGAAGTGGAACAGTTTCATCCCCAAAAGCCCCTACCATCCCATGGAAAAATTGTCTTCCATGAAATTGGTCTCTGGGTACCAGAAAGGTTGGATACCACTGCTCTACATGATTAATAATGTAGGACAAGATTGGGATATAGCTTATAATGACAACCGTAAAGTTTTGTTTTGTTTCGATATTCATCAACTATTTATACCAATAATAACAAAAATAAATTTATCAAGACTTATTAACTTAATTTGTAAACTACGCTGTCCACTATCATACACTATAGGTTTTTAAAAAAATCCTCACAGTGGGGCTTGACTGGCTGTCAAATGAGCTTTCAAACTTTCAAAATATTAAATGAAGCTAGATCCCTAACTAAGAATTCTTATATGTTTGACAGAATTGGTCTAAGCTTGTTATAACAAAATTAGTTTGTATCTTAGTTATTAAACAGCATCTGGGACTGGTTTGGGCAGAACATTAAACTTATTTTGATGCTAATTATTGTTTATCAAGTATAATGTTGCTATTTAGCAATGTGCTTGGTTTTAAAGAAATTCTCCTTGGGAGAAAAGTGTCCTCTTTTATGCTTTCTTCCTATAAGCCTAAATGCCTGGACATAGCTATTGTGAAACCTTTAAATGAATCCATTTTGAATGTCTTTTGAACCCACAACAAATAATGTTTTAAAGTTATTGCCTTGTTACTTTACTGATACCGTTATCATTTTTGAGACAGTTGGCTAACTTAAAAATGTTACATTTCATTTGTATTTATTTCTTTCCCTTGCCAAAAAGATTTTCCAATACTGCTTATACCGGCCAGGGAAATGCTCCAAAACACTATTCAGCTCTCTTGTACTCAGGAACTTATTTTTTCCTCCATATTGACTTCTGGCCTACATCAGCCAAACTTACCTTGGGGAGGTCTGGATTTGATAGTTCCGTGCTGATTGCACAGAGTTCATATTCAGATGGTCTTGAATACTCAGCAGATTGTCTTCCTTTATATTGTGTCTTTTTAATGTTGCATGTTGCTTTTCGTATTAGTCTGATTTTTTGCTCAGTATATGATAGTTCTGCTGATGTTTTATTGTTTATTGGGTGAATATATCTTCATTTAGAGTTTTTAGAAATCTCATCAAATTCAATGAATATGTTTTCTTCATAACCCATTTGGAATTATTTTATTACTAATAAAATGATAAAATATTTAAAAAATAAAAAATCCGCACAGCAATATTGTAATATAGATATCACATGGTATTTTTTCTTGAAACGTATTTTTCAGAGAGAAGAAATGAGTTGCTCAAGGCCACACAGCTCATATTCAATTCACATTATATGTTCTTTTCTCCAAGTTATACTGTTCTCTCTATCCAGTCATGGCTATGTTTCCCAAACATATCTTGTGTTTCCTTACTTCTTTGCATTAGTGTGATGTTGTTCACTCTACTTGGGATGTCTTGCATTGCTTGTCTTACCATCAAACATTCATCCATCCTTCAAGCCTCATTTTGAAGATCATTTTCACTGTGAAGCTTTCCTAGACTCCCTCACAAATAATTATTTGTTCTATGATCTCAGAACACCTTATATACAGCACCAACTAGGTGATTGAAATGTGCTCATTAAATGAATATATGAGTTGATATTTTCAGTCATGTTGCTTTGGCTTTGGGGTTTGCCTGATGCATTTTTTCCAAGAAGGTGTTCTGTCTCTAAAACCTTTCTTTTTTCTGGCAGTTCCCAGTGAAGACTAGGATGTGTACCCAAAGCATTTCTCTGGATTGACTAAGTTGAGTGTCACCATAGCAAGTACTGAATACTGTTACCAGATTTTCCACTTTAGGATTGTTTTTGTTGTTGAATTTGTCTTGCATTTATTGTTGAGCCCAAAATGTCACCTCTCTCTCTCTCTCTCTCTTTTTTTTTTTTTTTTTTTTTTTTTTTTTGCCTCTGGTGGGATTGATCAAGCAGATATAAGCAATATCTGCAGTCAGTGTAGGTCCCAGACCCTTGAAGCATTTTAGAGGCTACTGGTCTATGATATTCTCATAAATCTGTGAAGAGAGACATGATGTTGGAAGGGACTTTAGGAATTATCTGCTACAGAGGTCGTCACATACTAGTGTTTTGCAAGATGATTCGGATTCCAGATGTATTTGGTTTTGCAAGTCAGTATTTTCCTTTAAAATTAAAGTTGAAAATTAATATTAGATAAGTCATTTGCTCTCCAGTCCTGCAAAGCTCCTGTTTCTCCATATTGTCTGGTATCTATGCTTCATTCATTTAAGCTACACGCGTTTCTGCTGAGGACATTCAAGTTTGGGACTCCCAGTTCCGATATAACTTCCAGAATTTTCAAATTGATAAAAAGTGGCCCAGTGAGAGATCGCAGAGGGCCCAGTGTGAAACCCATAAAACAATATCCAGATTTTATTTACTGCTTACTATTTGACTCCACACTGATGGTATGCTCAGTCTGTTTGTATCTTAAAGTTTCATGAATGCTTCTGAGCCAGAAAAGTGGCCAATATCTGGGAGATTTCTTCTATCAGATCAGGTATGGATTTGAAGTAAAAATGGATACTGGCAAGTGACTTTTTACTCAAAATGGTTTCCACTGTTGCCTGTGCTTTGCTGGGACTATCAGGAGTTGTGCAGTGTAGACAAAGAGTGAGTGCCACCAGCTTGGATTCCTCTTGCTCTGCCTTACACAGTCCTGAATGTTCCTGGAATATTATATCTGTTTCACTAAATGGGCTTCTTCTGGAGACAAAGCATCTTCCAATCTTTAAATTACATATTTATTCACATTCCTTTCAGTGCCTGGTGGTGCAATTCATCCTAGTAAAGGGTGATTCAAAGAAAGTGGTTATTATGGTTTGAATATTTTTGTCCTCGCCAAAATTCATGTTTAAACTGAATCCCCAATGCAACAGTATTAAGAGGTGTGGCCTACACGAGGTGATTGAGTTATGAGAGCTCCACTCTCATGAATGGGATTAGGTGCCCTTCTAAAAAGGCCTCACAGAGGGAGTTCATTCCTTTTGCCCTCTGTCCCTTCTGCCATGTGAAGACACATCATGCCCCCACTGTGGAAGAGCAGCAACAAGGTACCACCTTGGAAGCCAGGGGCTTTCATCAGACACCAAACCCATTGATGCCTTGATCTTAGACTTCCAGACTTTAGAACTGTGAGAAATAAATTTATGTTCTTTATAAATTACCCAATCTTATGTATTTTCTTATAACAAAACTAATAGACTGAGGCAGGGGGTCTATTGTGATAATTAATGCAGATCTCAGAAGTGACAATTTAGAACTCAGGAGTGACTTCTGTATCGGGGGAGAGTCTGATCTTGCATGTCTTTCTTATCACTGACATTTACAGAACAAAATGAACTAAATCCTTGTTAATGCTGAGCCTTAAATTTTTCTGGTCCTCTCTCTCCCTTTTAGGTGCCCACACTCATAAATACACAGTCCCTTAAATACTGATCCAACTTTGTTATTTAATCAAAAGTTTCTCTGTTCTCTTCTTATTCCCTCAGCCTTTTGTGAAGCATAGTATTAAAATCACCAAAATACTACATAATTTATATCTACAGTTTCTTCTGTTTCAAATTCCCATTTTCATGAACAGGTAACACTTCTGTGACTCCTTGGAGACTATCATTAAATCATTCCCCAGTATCGGTTCTCCCTTTAGCAGTCAATAATACAATAACTCAATATTCTGGAGGTTTGTGGAAGACACTGAAGTTATTCTTCAGAAACCTAAAGATTATACTATTATTTTCAAGAGTTTTAATTTGTAGTTCTTTGTCATTTAAAAACACTAAATCCTTCCTTATAAAGTATTGCCCTGGTTTTTCTTATGGCTCATTTTATTTTAGAATCCTAACTGTCCTTATTTACCTGTTTGTATTAGCTATTAACTCCACTTTACCTAAATCCAACATCTGTTCAGGCTTTGTGTCTTTTTATTTGTTGCCTGCAAATGCTTGGGAAATGTACTTACATTCATTTATTCAAGAAATGTTTATTGAGGGGTCACTATGGTGCCAAATAGCTTGGATATCATGTAACTTGGAGGATCTTATTTGGGGTTGCCTATACTCATGAGGCTATGCTCTGATTTAAGTGTTCTTCCTGGAATTCAAAGCAGAGTATGGCATAGAAATTACCTGTGAAATGGGGGAAAACAAGCATGGAAACAGGAGAGTGCTCAGATACTAGGGACTACAGGGTGGAAGGGGGCACAGAGAAATAGGACATCTAGCCAAGGCTGATCAGGGTCAGTGGGTCTTTTCTGCAGGATCTGAGCTAAATCTTGAAGGAAAAAGTGGAGTTATCCAAGTGAAAAAGGAGTGGAAAAGTGCTGCAGGCAGAGGAAATAGCATAAGCACAAGTTTGGTGGTTCCAAATATCATGGTGTGGTTGGAATTACACATAGTTCAATACCATTAGAATGAAAAGGAGAAGGCAGAAATTGGGGTAGGGAGTGGGTGGGGAGACAAGGCCCTGGAAGTATGCAGAAGCCAGCTCAGAGAAAACTCTTCATGCAGTGGTAAGGAGACTGGTTTTTATTCTAGAGGCAACAGGGAACCACTGAGAGATTTTTAGTGGAGTACCAAGTAAATCTGAGTTTTAGATCACTTTCTGGGGTGCAAGGAGAACACATTTGAAGGGAGTGAATTCTGGGGTAGGGAAACCAGTCTGAAATTGGCTGCAGCTGTCCAATGGAGGTGTAAGGGTGGCTGAGACTCAGGTGGAGGTAGAACTGGAAAGAAAGGGAGCAGCCTGGAAAATTTTTAGGAACAACACTTGTCTGCGGAAGGTGAGTGGATTGGCTGTGCTGTCATCTCTCTATGAGCAGGTGTAAGTACAGCCTCTGTGGTGATATCTGGAGCGAGAAAGGCATCGTCCTTTCCTGAAATGATGCCCAACAGCTCTGTGCACTGTCAATACATTAGGCATCTGATTCCACAGGGTAATGCTCACGAGGCACCAAATTTCCTGCAGTGGGTCCAATACATTACTCAAAAGTTTTCTCTTTTTGCACTTGAATATCTGAAGCTTAATCCCAGTGAGAAGAGCTGTCATTTTCTTCCCAGACAGGAAGCCAAACTGTCTTTTTGAATACCCCGGGGCTTTCTGAACTCACAAACCTTTCATTATAAGTACTTGTCTAACTTACGGGGAAGTTACACAGAGTTCTCACCATGTGCTGTGCTTAAGATGCAGTTCATGTGTCTATAGATCTGCCCTTGGTACATGGGCCCCTCAAAGTAAGCTGTCTCTGCAGAGGTCAAACAAAATGTTCTTTGAATTTGGAAGGTGGGTCTCACTGAAGAATGGGGTGTTGTCAATGCCCAAGAATGCTGGTGGACATGCATTATATCCTCAATGTATAGAAACCTATACAACTGCCAGAAGAAAAAAAATACCGCCAAACATCTTTTTAAATTAATTCATTAAATTATGTAAAATACTTATTAAGAATCTGCTCTGTGTCCTGGTGCTATGTTAAGTCCTGGCTAATATGCTTTTAGCATATTAGATCATTGGCAGATCGGGGCTAGAAGATGGGCCATGTGAGGCTGGTGGGTGGGAGTGGATAATCAGCCAGGACAGCCAGAGTCAGGGGAGGAGGATTATAACAAGGGTCCTGGGCCAGAAGCCAAAGGTCAGGAGCTAAGAGTCCACATGTAAGTGTGATCTCCAAAGGATGAGAAAAGGACAGGGAGATGTGTCAGAGCTAAGAGATAGGGCCAGACGGGGATGGCCCCAAGTGGCAGCAGGTTCAGAATGATAGCCAGAGGGTCCAGGGACATTGCTGCAAACAGATGGGAGTGAGAGGCCTACTGTCTGGTATACTGGAGAGTTATGTGTGGGTTCTTCTTGCTGACTTAAACGCAGAGGCTTTTGGCAGACATGACTTTAGAGTACAAGGAAAGGGCTCTTAAACATTTATTTTCTGCTTGCAGGAGATAAGACTAAAATATATTTAAGCAAGCACTGAAAGAGGGAAGGAACATCTAAGTGAGTGTATTACCATATGATGTAGGAGCCCAGAGGAAGAATTTAAAGTGGACTGAATTTGTAGAAGCTTGATGAATGAAGGAGAAATTGGACAATTGTCCTACTCAAGAGCCATATTTCTTTTTAAAACCAAACTCATCATGACTTCCCTGACTCCACACTATCCACACTCCCTGTGCCAACTTCAGTCTGTGGCATTATGGCTCAAACACTGCTCAGGAGCCACCTCCTTCATGAAAGGCCACCTGGATGACACTAAGTTAGTTTCAATTGTCTCGTTAGGGATTGTATCCAGCTCCTCATCACTAGTAAGTTATTTGAACAATTGCATCTGCTAGATTATGAGGTTCATGAAATATTTATTATATGCTGTTTATTCCTCTATGTGTCCAGTCCAACTAACAACAGAGGATGCTTCACTTGGGCACTTAT
The DNA here is from genome assembly GCF_007565055.1 of Rhinopithecus roxellana. NCBI lineage: Eukaryota > Metazoa > Chordata > Mammalia > Primates > Cercopithecidae > Rhinopithecus > Rhinopithecus roxellana. The sequence continues at coordinate 65,537,425 of NC_044560.1, read as the reverse complement.
GGTTCTCCATCTCCTAACCCTACATTATCCTCTTTTCTATTTCTATGATTTTGGAAAGTTCATCTCTCATTACTCTTAAGTCAGACGTTCTGCTCCAGGCAAGTCTGTCCCTGTTCCACCTCCAGCACATGCTGTATTTGTTCTAAAATCTCTCTGCTCCATTTTTCCATCTGCACTTCCCTTTCTTCCTTCCTCCCATCACATTATTCCTTTCCATTTTTTGTCCTCTTCAGGAGCTATCTTCGGGATCATGCTCTCGTGACTTATTTGTACTATTTATGCTATTGTACTTGTAATACTTTATTTGTAACTATTGTCATACCACTTATTAATTAAATATTCATCAAGTTTTTAAACAAATAGTTATAAGTTCCAGAAACTGTCATACACTGGAGACACATCAGGGAATATGACACAATTCCAGCCCTCCAAATGTTCACAATGTGATGCCTTTGGGTTGTCTCCCTACTTGGGTTTTAAAAATACTGAAACACTGCCATTCATATGTACTTTACAGTTTGCAATGTGCTTTCAAACGTTATATCTCATGTAACTTCATCTTTATCACAATTTTAAGTGTGATTTTAGTGAGGTAGAATTAATGTTAAATAAAATGGACTTGGATGATCTATCTGATAAGGGAGGGTGACTGATATGTTCTTGCCCCAATTCCAGCGCTCCATCTACCCTGTGATACTACGTGGAAGATAATTTCTCCTCTAGTTCTTTGATAACTTTTCAACAGTGCAGAGAATAACACTTCTACACAGTAAGCATTCAGTAGACTTAGATCATCTTCCTGATGAATTTGCTATTGCCTGATGTTCTGACTTAAAAAGTAGGAGACATCAAAAGTGGTTGGTCCATTTGATTTTATTGGCCCAAGTGTATTTTGCCCAAGGATGAGTTCTGCCTGAAAAATGTCATGCAGTGAAACTGGCACATCATAAAACTTGGATCCTGGTAGAAAAACAAAATTTAATTTTGGCTCTTCGACCTTTGCATGATATGGTGGTGCTGTTGTGTATGTGTGTGTGTTTGTATTGTTCTTTATCTCTCTTTTTCACAGGCTTTAAGCAAGCATTTAAAAAATATTTGGTTGAAAGTCCCATGAAGGCTGGTGGGAGATAAAGCCTCATGGGGTAAGCAGGAGAGGTATCAGGCATATTGTGGTGGCGGTGGTGCCCCTGGTTAGTTTTTTTTTTTTTTTTTTTTTTTTTTTTTTTGAGTAAGTGGTTGCTTTCTTCTTGGGGTGGAGTTTGTGGTTCTCAGAATTCATAATCTCTTAAGAGTTCAATACTGGTAGAATTGAACATTTGAATGCAATATGGAACAGCCATATAAGATTATCCTCAAGCAGATTATATCTCAATAATGCCATCTCCACGTGGAACTGCCTCTTTTTTCAATATCTATAATTCAATACAATTTAATTCAATCCCATTAAACTAACATTTACGGATCATTGGCAACCGTTGAGGCACTCAGGGTTCTGGAAGAATAATGCTCAGACCCTGACCTCTGGCGAACTCAAGTAGTCTTTTTTTCCACTCCCAATATGACAATTTTTGTCCGATTTCTCTATAGTTCCTAAGGGATGTGGGAAAAAGATATATTATCTCTTCTTTTTATGAAGAAAAATTAGTTGACGTGTTTTTCTCTTTTGTCAACAGATTCCTTTCACTCTTAAGCATGTCCTTTCTCTGGCACTGAGTACATTTGATCACCTTGTCACTGTCCCAGCTCCCCACAGAGAACCAGGAGAGGACCATAAAGGACATTTTATTTGTTCCAACTCAGCTGAGTTCTTATAGCTCACCTTCCAGTTGGACAAATATTATAACAAACTAAAAAGCAAAAAAATAAAACCTTGAACAGCTTCTCAGAAGAACAACGTACTCTGGAAAGCTAGCTGATTTGCTCTACCTCCTGGTTCTCCACATGGTGGAAACAAGATCCTAATTGATGTAGCATTGACATGATTTCCCTCAACATGTACAGAGCGGCATCTGCCATGGGCCCTGTCATTCTTCTGAATACTGGCTTCACCTCAGGGGTGATTCACACTGAGACATTTTGCTCCACAGCAAAACTTCTACTCAGATAGCAAAGAAGCAGCAACAGGGGCAAGGGTGTGTCCAGGTTCATTAAAATGCATTTGTGGATGTCACAATAAGGGGAATGTAGATTCAGTAGTTCTCTTCGCTTATAATAGCTGGGAAAACTTTATGTTCCATGCTAGAGATGAGAGCAAGATGAAGAAAAACAACTACAGGAAATAAAAGAGTGAGGAGATCAGCTGCCTCCATTTAAGGTCTCAGAAAACTCACATATTTTGTATATTAATATATTCTGGCAACAATACGGATATATGAAAGTGTTTTTTAAACCCCCCAGATATTTTAGCTCCAATGATCTGATCTGTTTTGAGATTTTTGCCAGCCATGAAATGATGGACTGGGGGAGCCAGGGGCCCAGAGCGAGGGATAGGATCATTGAGAGTCTAACAAACTTTTTATTAAATGGCTCATAAATACCACGGAGATAATTATAGTGGTTACTTTAAGTTCATTTTAAATGAAAGTGAAAATTGTATATATTTTTTGATATAGGACTGTATTCTAAATGCATCACTATAGGGTCTGGATAAATTTAAACACTTAAGAGCTAAGCCCTGATAAGAGCAAATGTGCCTTGGGGATGTTACCAATGGGGCCATTGATGGTCCTGCTTAGCCAAGGAATTGCTGTGACCTTGGGTGAGTTCTTTGAGTTCCCTCAGCATCAGATTTTCCATCTGGAAAATGTAGGTATCTTATGGGAAATGCCCAAACAGTAAAAGTCTTAGAAGAGAGGGCTTTGGGAGCAATGAAGCGAGTTTATGTCTCTCTCCACACTGTATCTCCCACCCTGACCAGCTGTCTGTATTCATAAACTCCCTTGAACTGATTCTGGGGCTCCTGCTCTCCCTTTTACAAGCCTTATGCATAGTGGGGCCTGCTTAGGTGGAATTAGCTGACGGCAAATATGGACGTCAGGGGCACCTGAAAAAAAACAGTAGAAACATTTACCTATTGTTCACATCCTGTGATAGGCAGAACAATGTCACCCTCCCCAAATGAATACATCTTAATTCCTCGAATCTGTAAATACGGTTACCTTACATGGCTGAAGGGACATTGCAGATGTGAGTAAGTCAAAATTCTTGAGATGGGGAGATCATCCCGTGTTATCCAGGTGTTCTCACAAGGGTCCTTAGAAGTAAAGAGGGAAGCAGGAGAGTGGGTGTCAGAATAAGAGTCAAAGAGAGGTCTGAAGATGTCAGGCTACTGGCTTGGTAGGTGCAAGAAGGAGCCACAAGCCATGGAGTGGGAGTGGCCTACAGAAGACGGAAAAGGCAAAGAGTGGAATCTCCTGTGGAGTCTCCAGGAGGAGTAAGCCTTGCCAACACCTTCATTTTAGCCCCGCGAGACCCATTTCAGACCTCTGACTTCCAAAACTGAAAGACAGTAATAAATAGGTGTGGTTTTAAGCCACTGACTTTGTAGTAATTTGTCACAGTACCAAGGGGATACTAATACATATCTCAAGGCCATGATTTCATCTTTTAAAAATGGCACTGGAGTGAAAAGAAAAAACCCAAAAACTTCATCAGCTTTTTCTTTTAGGGTAATCTACCAACTGGGAGGAGCAGAACTGGTGAAAATGGACTGAACCTTACAGCCCTGCTGCATTGCCTAGTGCGTGGATATAATTTGGCTCTATTTTATCATCATATTTCACTTCTTCCTAGTCATCACCTTACACCCTCCAGAATGATCTTTTGAAACCAGAAATCTGATCACACCATTTTCCTGCTCAAAATTGTCAACACTTTCGTATTGTCTTCAGGAGAAAGGTGAGTTTCTTAGCACAGGAGCCTACAAGAGCCTCTGTGATCTGTTCCTGATGAACTCCTGGCTGCATTGTCAGTCACATGTCCCCCGTTTTCCACCAAGACCCTAGGTTATATCCACAAGAAGTAACTGACAGGTTCCTACCTGCTGTGGTTCCTCATAGTTCCTTTCTTTCACTTGGATGTCCTCTCCTTTTAGCTAATATTTGTTGAGCTCTTATTATTGTACTTGACACTTGTAAAGGCTTTGCAAGTGTCAACTCATTAAATCCCATGGAGTAGGTGCTGATATTATCCTTATTTTACCCATCATGCAACTGAGGAATACAGAAGTTAAGTAGCTTGACCAAAGTCACATGCCTGCCTAATAAGTAGTAGAACCTGGACCAGGAGCAGGAGTGAGGTGCAGGGGAGAGGGAAAAAGGGAAGGAGGAAGCCAATATTAGGGAATAGTATCAGTTGGTTATGTCGATGGGCACCAAGGGTTTGATTCTGCTAGAGTCTTTGTAGGAACAAATAGAATGTCTCTTAGAATTATCCACCTAAGCATTGATAGGGGAAATCATTTCCTCACTGGTTTCCATTCCCCTTTGAAGGTCACCTGATGGGGATGTTAAGTGCCTTATTCTTTTGGGTGGCACATGGATATGTGGCAAGTAGACACCTGGACAATACCAGTGTTCTATATAGTGACACTGGAATGTTCTTAGAGATGGAAAATTCCATGGCATAAAGCTACAGGCACTCAGCAGGCACTTGAGATGACACTTTATCACAGGAATTCTCACAAACTGCCGCAGCTACAGTGGGAATTGGAGGTAAGACCTGGAGATATGAAGTGTGACATAATAAGCTTCTGATTTGTGCTCCAGGTTTTTTGTCAAGGGTAATATTTCAGGAGTTTGTGGTGTGTGGAATGAAGCTTTTGTAAATTTGTGTAGATCCCAGCACTTTTCATAAACAGTCCTAGAAACTATTGTATTAATATGGTCACATTACGTGACCTTTTATTCATTTCTTATTGTTATTATTACGATTTATAGTATTCATTTATTCAGCCAGATATTCTACAAATGTATGCTAATTCCTATTCTTTAATGAACATTTTCTCGAGAAAAATCGGTAACAAGCTAAGCGAGGGTCAGTCTACACAGGCACTCACCAGAAAGAATCTAAAAGTTCTGAGGCTGGCAGTAACCACATTAGAAGTCTTGCTTAATGCCATCATGAAACCTAATCTTATGAAAAGGACCCATTGAAGAAGGGGATGAGGTAGGGGGAAGGTAGAACCTAACAACATCTTTGGATTCAGTAGATTTGATAGAAGCACGTGGTTTCACCCTTCACTTACTCTCTTCTTCTGTAAATGTAGAAAGAAGCACATTCAGATTAGGTAAAGGGAAATATCCTCTCACGATGCCTAGCTACCTGCCAGATTAGAGTTGGAAGCAGCACATTTGAGCAGAGCTCTCAGAGGCCTGGAGAGCATTGAGTGTGGATGACAACCACAGGTGGCAGAGGAGAGGTGCCCAGCGAGTGGGTCTCTGGAGATGAGGCACTCACTTTGCTGCCAGTCTGGCACTGCTGGCTGGGGAAATGACATTTGAGGTTCTGCATATGAGGTTTGTGTGGACAACAGAGCACTGATGTCCTCATGAAGAAAAACAAAATGAAGACTTTTCCAGAAGTCTGACTCTACAGGAATTCTCTTGTTCCCCAACCTCTTAACAAAAAAAAAAAAAAAAAAAAAAAAAAAAAGAAAAGAAAAGAAAAGAAAAAGAAGATTATTTTCAGAGTCTATTTGTTTCACTGCTGGAGACCAGGAAAGAGAGATGTAAGGGCTGTTTGTCAACTCTCAGGCAGAGAAATCACTAATTCATTTCTTTCTGGGGTCAGGGAACCTGATCTCCTTTTATCAAAAGAAAATTACTTCACAGAGAAAGCACTGTCACTATAAGGGGGAAAGGAATTAAGCAGCACAGAATTTGCAAGCAGCTCATTTGCTTCTGTTCTTTAACTTATCTTTAAGCTGGAGCTTACTTGCTCTCTGCCTAGAAGTTTAGAATTAGTTTCTTGTATGATTGTAAGGAAGTCATTAAGTTACATTTTATTTGTAATGAAAATACCCACAAATACAAATATACACACGGACTTGCACATACTTGTATTCTCACAGGGCACCTTTGCCTAGAAGGTTGAACCCAAACTCAATCCAGCAAATATGCATTAAATATGCACTATGTGACAGGTTCTGTGAGGGTGGTAGGGGGAAGAAAGACAGGGTTTCTGCCTTCATGAGCCAACAATCTCCTTAGTAAGAAAAAAACTCAGAATGAGAAACCATTCATTCATTTAGCCATCTACTCAACTGATATGTATCCCGGGCCTGTTATGGACTGAATTGTGTCTTTTCCCACTCCCTGCCCAAATTCATATGTTAAAGCTCTAACCCCAATGTGACTATACTTGGAGGTAGAGCCTTTTGGGAGATAATTAAGGTTAAAGAGGTCATAAGAGTGGGGCCCTTTGGTAATCCCAGCACTTTGGGAGGCCAAGGCAGGTGGATCACGAGGTCAGAAGATCGAGACCATCCTGGCTAACACGGTGAAACCCTGTCTCTACTAAAAATACAAAAAAATTAGCCAGTCGTGGTGGCAGGTGCCTGTAGTCCCAGCTGCTCAGGAGGCTGAGGCAGGAGAATGGCTGGAACCTGGGAGGTGGAGTTGCAGTGAGCTGAGATCACGCCACTGCATTCCAGCCTGGGCGATAGAGTGAGACTCCTTTTCAAAAAATAAATAAATAAATAAATAAAAAGAGTGGAGTCCTAATCTGATAGGGTTGGTGGCTTCTTAAGAAGAGAAAGAGACAGCAGATAGCTCTCTGTCTCACTTCCCCCTGCATGCATACTCAGAGGTAAGGTCATAGGAGGACTCAGGAAGAAGGCTATTCACAAGGCAGGAAGAGAGGTCTCGCCAGAAACCAACCCTGATGGCACCTTGACCTTGGACTTCTGGCCTCCAGAACTGTGAGAAAATACGTTCTTGTTGTTGAAGCCACCCAGACTACGGTATTTTGTTATAGTAGCCATAGGAGACTGACACAGGACCTATTTGGTGCCATGCACTGAGCTAAGTGCTAAGTACAGCACTGAATGCAACAGACAGTTGCTGTACTCAGGGGTTTCTTTCTGGAGGAAGAAGGTAAAGTGCAACGAAAGCTACTGGAGCAGAAAGAGAGTTACCTGTGGAGGATTCAGGGAGGAGTCTGCTTTATTTTAGGAGTCAGGAAAGGCCTGCTTAAAGTGATTATTTGATCTCTAAGGTAGGGTCAAAGATGGTAGGGGTTGGGAGGAGGGAAGTTCAGCCCAGGCATGGTGACAACCTGTGAGAAGTCTCCATGGCAGGAGAGGCTTGGTTAGTTTAAGACCCTGGAATAATGCCATGTGGAGAACTTACTGGCAATGGAGAGAGACAGGCCTAGTCCACATCACACGAATTCCTGAGGCCACATCCAGAAATGTGGGCTTGATCCTAAGAGCTCAGGAAGGCTTCTAAATGGGGGAAAGGAAGCCAATTGAGGTATTATGAGGGGACTCTCGGGGTAGGTAAGCATGTTGGGAAGAATAAGGCCTCTCAGACCCTCCTGATCACAACAGCCTAAAGCACTGTTTCCCAAGGCTGGATGAAGTGTGTGGGAAAGATGATTGTTTTTGTGGATAAATTGTTATTTTCATATGCCTAGAAAGATCTATCCCTTAGGCATGTTTTGTAATTGCACTTTCTGCAGCTTGCTAGGAAGAAAATGCCTAAATTATTTCAAAGTAAAGTACTTCAGGCGTTTGTGGTTTTAAGGCCATCAAGTGCCACAAACCCTACCAAAACAGACCATTCAAAACAGAAAGTGTTGAAAGACATGCATAACCAAATCAGTCACTTAGAAATGTCTTTCTTTGCTTGTCGGCTATAGAAATGGTTGGAACTGATAAATGGCCTGCTGGAGAATTCAGTCTGCTGGGGGTGTGTCTGTCCTAGGTGTTAACAGTGACACTGCTCTGACAGGGTTCAGGGCCACATCTCAGGCAAGCTTTGCCCAGGGCCCAAAGTGTTGACTGGAAGACGATCAATTATGGTGAAGCTTGGATGTTATTGCCAAGTAGTCACACACTCAGCATGAATGTCACTCTCCACTCCAGAAAGGAGCTAAAAGGAGATTAGAGGACGTGGGGTTTGAAACTGTGGCTGTAGGAAGGGGTGAGTGTGGGAAGGACAAGGGGGAAAACATGTCAGGCTACCAGACACTTGGTAGAGTTTATACAGTTAGTACCTCTTTCCCCCATGCAGCTGAGCCAACTCAAGCTTAGCACACAAACCATTCTTCTTAATGCTCTGTGAGCTTCACTAGAGTGACTTTCTGGAACAGAATCAGACATTTCTATGATTTCCTTCAGTTATTTTTCTTGTGGCCCCTATTCCCTTAGTTGCTACTTTGCCTTGCCTCATCCACCACAGAGCACATCAGAGATACATATGTAAGTCCTGGAAGATTTGAAAACCCTCAACTTGCAAAATCAGGGCATTTCTCCCAATTGTTGATACTCTTTTTGCTTCCCCCCTCTCACCTCAATTTGGAATGCCCAGCTGGGCCTGGACTGAATTCTCCTCTCTGATCTGTAGCCTGGAGTTTTCTGCATATGCATCCTACCAGTGAACTCTCCCTGGTTATCAGTGGGAACTCTGCCCAGAGAATAAGTACAGAGCATGCTCCAGAGGGCTACAGTAAAAAGAGAAGATTCGTTTGCCCTTTGACCATAGAGAATAGTAAATCACCACAGATCTATTTAGCTCCATCTGTAGCATTTGGCACACTAACCTAGGAGATGGCTGGAAAACCTGGTATCTTGGAAACTGAATCTTCTTTAAATGCAAAAATGGAGGACATGGCTAAATAAAGAAATGGTAGAAGAATTGTTTCAAGGTAGATTGTCATTTTTCAGTATAATATTTAGACAACTTGTCTGCCTCTCTTTCTTTTCTCCCATTGACCTAATTTTAATTATGCCATATGAAAAATGTACTTGGTCTTTACAGCCATAAATTAAGTTGCTTCTTAGAATTGTTTCTAAATTTGGGGAGCAAAAGTCTTGGGCTGGTCTCTGATCATGTACTGCAAAAATGTCAGAAGACCACAAGAAAAAATAGACAAGCTTAAATCCTGTCAAACAAAGTTCTGTTTAAAAAATTTCATATTTTGTGTGTTCATGTCTTCTTCAGTTACAAATGTGATTAGGTTTCTTAAATTAAATTAAGATTGACATGAACCTCTTCCAACTCTTCCTCTGGATTTCAAGGTTTCCTTTAGGTTTTCTACACCTATGCATGTCAAAGAATTGTTCAGCTTGTTCAAGTCCCCTTTTCTCAAATCCTAAGCTGAAATTCTGGACCACTATGTCATTGGTGCCTTGATTCTCAAAGGAGCTTTTATTTTATTTGTGCAATACGAATGGAAGTGTTCTGTGCTTTCTTTAATGGTGATTTAGATTTTCTTTGCTCCTTAAGCTTTCAGGAGATTCCTATCTCCCTGCCACATTCCTTAATGTCTTTGTTTCAAACATGTGTAAAACATATTCTTTGAAATGTCTTACTTAGCCAAACCAGACTGGTGTATTACAAAAGAGTATTAAGGCTGTGCTTTAAAACCACCAAGAATGGAAATTATAATGAATTAACTTTCTTTCCCAAGCTAGTCTAAATCATAACTGCCTAATTTTCTATGGTCCTGCAACTATAGCTCTAATCCTTTATTTACCTGTGTCCTCATGATAATTCTAGAAAGTGGGAGGTGAGCACCATTATGCATATTTTACAGTTAAGGGAACAGCTGTTTCAGAGATGTTAAGTAACTTGCCTAAGGGAAGTCTGCTAGAGGGACTCAGAGTTGAGATTCAAACCCAGGCATGACAGCCTGCACTCTTCCCACTCTGCCTCCCTGGCTCTCCTGGAGTCTGTGTTGGCTGCTGGTTGGGGAGAAGGAGATGGAGTGCTATGTTTGGGACCAGTGGGAGACAGCTTTGTGAGATGTCTATATACACAGATGCTAGGGTCAGGTTGATATTTGAAGAGTCACCAGTATCAACTCTGTGCATTTTTTTTCTTATCTGTAAAATGGGGATAACAATACTATCAACCTCATAGGGCTGTAGTTAGAACTGAATTAAGCCATGTAAATTATTTAGTACCTTGTCTGGCACAGAGAAAATTGTTAGCAACTCTTATTTTATTTCTGTGCCTCCCTCCCTTCCTTCTTTCTTTCCAACATCAATCATTTCTTGAATGCTTAATAAATGCTTGCGCACTAGTCTAGATATAGTTAGCAGATGTGAGCACAAGGGAGTTCTTGAAACTCAAAGTTCTTAAGCTTAGTGTGGGCAATAAATTATATAATAATGGGATATACATTACTGTAAACATATGTGTGATAAACAACCGGTTGAGTAGAATATTCCAAGGTGGAGAAATAATAAGGATATTTGGGGTGGAAGGAACAAAATATACAAAAATATGTGGTAGATGGCTGGATGTGGTGAAGGGAGTGAGAAGTGTGGTCAGAAGTGATGGAAGTTGAGGCAGAAAAGTAGAAGAGTAGGCAGAGAGGGGACTAAATACCATATATGGAGGAGTTATATTTATTTATATAGGAAAGTCATATAATGCTCACTATGTATATGTCACTGTTCTATGCCATTTGCCAGTATTAACTCAATCCTCATAATAAGCCTACAATATAAGTAACCCATTTTACAGCTGGGGAAACTAAGGTGCAGCTCCAAGTCACTCTGCTTATAATTGGCCCAGCTGGTATTTGAACTCAGCCAGGTTGGCTCTGGAGCCCTTGCTTTTGCTTGTCTGCTTTACAAGTGTGAACCTAACCCTGCCGAAAATGGAAATATACTCTAGAGCATAGGTAGGCTTGGGATATGATTTTCTTTTGAACTTTAGAAAGATCACTTTGGTGACATAGTTGGGTGCATTGGAGCAGGGAGACTAAAGGCAGACAGATTGGTTAGGAGGGAATAATGGCCCGGGAGGAAAAGAATAAGGACCAGGGCAATCACTGTGGGTGACAAATGTGAGGGTCAGTTTGAAGGCATGACAGTGGGGTGGCAGGGAGGCAAGGGAGATGAGATAAAGTAGGGGCCACTTTGGTTTCCAAGTTGTGTGCTTGAGTAGAACCATTAATGTTTAGGAATCAGCCATGTGGAAAAAGAGGGATTAAATAAGAAAAGCAAATTATCCTAAATCCAGGAAATAGGAAATGCATCATTAGATCAGAATAATTCTATGGCTTCGCAGTATATCAGTTTAAACCTCGAAACACCCACGGAGTTGATAGGAAGAAATGAATGAGAATATATATTTAAAACTAAAACGAAAAACAAAGGTCAACAAAAACACAGGGAAACTTGTTTGGAATATTTTTCTCGTACTGTGAAAATGAAACCATCTGTAGCGTTTCGGCATAGAAAGGGGGGCTGGCAAACAAGGTGGGCAAGGGACGATAGGGTTGGCAGAGCTGAAGCAGGCCTGAGAGCCAGTGAAAGTATTGCTTGCTTGGAATATAGCCCTGGTTACCTCCCACTGATTACACTGCAGGACCTGCATGGAAGAGAAGAAAAAGCGCTAAAGGGAAACTACTAAAAAAATCTGCATTTGTCTGTCTTCTGTCTCAGCCCTCTCTTCCTCCCTGGAATCCATCATTATCCTTTTCTCTCCAATTGTACTACTGTATTTTTCTCCAATAAAAACCAGTCTATTTGAGGCTGATCTCCTGTTGCATTAGGAGGTGGGAGAACTTTATAGGGGATGCTTCTAAAACATGGGGTGGTGAGAAATCGGGATTATCAGAGAAAAGTACACAATCATAACTCAAGAGTGGCTCTTGCCATAGGAATGGTCCCTCAAAGCTCTCTGCTTTTTGCCTTCTAGATCAGCATGTTCACAAAGCTGTCTAAGGCAATTATGAAAAAGCCTTGAAACTTTGCAGACTATTTGGACTACAGATTGGAATATAGGTGCAAAGAAGTAGATTTACTGTGTCCAAATGCAAAACTAATCAACTCAGAATGACAATTTCATATGGTTATGCCCATTACAACTTTGCTTTACTTCTTTCGTCTCTTTGAGTATATGGGATGCCATTAATGTTACCAGCTGCATGACTTTCTCTGAGTACCAACAGCAGAGGAAAAAAACAACCAAACCCCACACTCAACAGCCATTGGCTCTCCTGTTTTCCACTTAGATAGCTATTATACTGCCAAGGCAAATGTGAAACAGGCTCCCACAATAACAGCAGTTTCCCAAATGCCCTGTTAATTTTCAGTAAACCAAAATAAAATGTGTTATTATTTATTAAGAATATGAACTACATACGGTTTCCAGATGATAAGTATTTCAGTAAAGTACTACATTGAGAACAATTTGAGTTGGCTTGCAAGCTGTAACCTTAGAGTAATGGGTATAGCCCAGGGTCAGAATTGTCACTTTTATTGGGTTAATTCAATGCTCATGGTTTACAGACTATGATATAGGACCAGTGAAAAGTTTTTCCATCCCCGGTATCAGCTGCATTATACATATAATTTTATGTAAAAGAGTAGCATCCCATATGTCATTATTTATTCATAATGACATTTACCAAGCAACTGCATGGCACAGGATGATAGTGTAGTCTGGGGGACAGAATATGGAACACACATTCCAAACACTGGGTCTGAGACAACTCCTTCAATTATATCAACTTTAGAAGCACAAGGTAGGAAAATAAAATTTCACAGTTGTGAGACAGCATATCATGATTTCACAAATAGAATATGAAAAATTGAAAGATCTCAGGTTTGGACACGGTTTGGGCTCTCCTTAGGGTAGTTAATACATGCTTTAGGAATCTTTACTATAACACGGGACCCTGAGTCTCCACTTGAATTGTGGGGGCCCTGATCTAACCTCTGCTTTCTAGAACCTTCCAAGCCCTGAGGAGAGGAGAGCAGCATCTGACCAGGACTCTGGCAGTGACAGGGCACCCTCTGGATCTGGCCCTGGCCAGATCTCTTGTGAGAACCGCCTGCTTCAGCTTCATTTCCTCTTGTCTGTGCTTCCAGGTTCTCATAGCTGGGTCTGTGATTGCCTAACCGAATGCTGCTTAGGTTAGGGAAGACAGCCTCAGTTTCTGCTCTCCCCTGGTGGCCTGACTGTGAGATGTTCACTCAGACCAAGGGCTGGCACCCTGCAAAGAGCTCCAGGCTGTGTCATCACCTCCCACCCTGAGGTCAGACCCTTCTGTTCTCAGGGCTTCAGGTCACTGAATTAGAATTCCAGTTCGATTTTGGCTATTTGTCTTAAAGACAAGGAAGTTATGGTGCTTTTTAAAAATTACACATAAAATATGTATTCATTCAGGAAAATCAGAACCCCGGTCCCTCAAATTACACAAATTCCCACTGCCTAGTGATAACTACCGCTAACATTATGAGGTTTATTCTTCAAGGAATTTTCTCTGTACATATATACAAAAGCTTACTTTTTTACAAAATGAGATAATGTGTGTGTTGTATGTATGTATGTATGTATCTATATACTTTCACAATGTAAATATGCATTTTTTCTTGCATAAACATATCTTATTAAAAATATACTCTATGACATTTTTAGTAGTTGGTTAGCATTCTAATTTACTTAAAATAAGTTTCAAATTTGAAATTTCAAGAATGTATTGTTGCACATCTATTGCTTTGATCACTTCCTCTGATTTTCCCAGTTCCTCTGCCTGAAGCCTTATCTGTGACTCCAAAGGGGATCCTGGTTCTCACAACATAACGAATGGAAGAATCATCCCTGATAGATACTTGTCTGAAATGTATTTGCCCTGGATTTTTAAGAGATCCTGAATGATTTTGCTTCATTGTTCTTCTGACCATGTTGTAAACAACGCTGCCCCAAAGGAGCAAAATAAAGTTCAGAAACTTCATTAGCATACATAATAATAGCTAACATTTATCGGGCTTGTGTTAAATTAATTAAATCATTTAATTTTGACGAAAGCACCCTATGAGGTAAATACGATCATTCACGTCATTTCCAAGTTGAGGAAACAGAGGCACAGAGAGGTTAAATAACTTGCCTAAAGTCACACAACTAGTAAGTGCACACTTGCAATTTAATCCAAGCACCCTGGCTCCACTGCCAAAGTGCTTCATTCCTGTGCTGTGCTTCTTTTAATCCTAAAAGCATAGAGTCTTTCTGCCTCATCTAGAGTGAACTCAAGCCCAGAGTTGGTATCACTCAGACATCACTTCCCAAATCATAGATATTTTCTTGTCTACTCTTAGCTTTTATTTGTCAGTACAGATGAGTGGGACATTGATGCAGACAGGCCCCAGAGCAACCACTCCATAGACTGGCATCTCTTTTTGCGTTGCTGCGGTGTTGTTCCCTTGAAGTCATCTACAGTCCAGGATGCATCAGAATGGATAGATATGCCTTGATTTTCTTTGCTTCTGGTGCAGCATGGAAGGAGAACAAGGGTGCGAGAGGTGAGCGAGCAAGTGCTCCTTGATCTTTCCTCCAGGATATCTTGGGGAGTTCAAATCTTTCCTCAGACCACCCCCTCCACCCTTCCACTTATCTACTACCTCTCTTGAGGTAGTGAGAGCATAGTGGGGAGAGACTACAACTAAATTTGTGAATTTAATTCTAGTTTCAATCTCACTGTAAATGTTGTGTGTGTGTGTGTGCATGTGTGTGCTTGCATATTTTGGTTTTGTCTCTGAGTGCTATGAAAATATAGGAAGAGGGGAAACGTGACCCATCCCAAATACTCTCTTTCACTTGCTGTGCAGCTCTCAGGAATTATGCTAATTTTATGTAAATTTTGATAGTCTCTTATCTACATGTAGAATAAATATATTTAAAGAACGACCATTCTCTCAAACTATACTTCAGTGAAAGGAAGAAACCAGCAGCTTCAATGAATAATTGAAACTTACATACCAATGTACAACTGGAAGCCAATGTACAGTCTTCTGACTTCCTCTACTTCAAGAAGTCAGCACTCTGACACGTGCCTATAACATTTCAAAGGGACAAAATCTGCAGATACCCCCTACAGGTAACTGACTGCTGGGGTGGGGGTACTTTGATCTTCTGCTCCCCACATCACATACATACTTTGTTGGTTGGAGCACTGAGCACTGTCTCATCAGTCAGCCCCCAGAACACAATTGCATTCCAGAGGCTCTACTTTAATGCTGCCAGGTAGCTGCTCTCTTTTTCAGCATGTGCTTGGTGCTCTTCTTGAAATTAAACGGTGACCTCTTACTTACCTTCAGGTCTAACACCAGGCTGGCTATGATCCTACCCAAAGCTTGTCTCCTGATTCATGCAACCAACAACCGGGGCTCATCAATAGTGAAAAGTAGGTATTTGCTCCTCTGTACTTGTCATCAAAGCCAAAGGAGCTCACGTTCCTCAGGGCACCATCTGGCTAGAATTTATGTGGTGGGCATGGAAATATTATTTTCTAGATATAATGATTTCTTTGCTTTGGCATGGCTGATAATGGCACCCTGCCACCACCAGAAACTAACCATGTCATTTTCCTCCTGTCAACAAGTTCTTATCAATGATTTCCTGTCATTCCTTCCCTATTTTAAAAGGGGCACCTTCTCCCTTGGCAGCATACTTCGGGAAATAATCGCATCAGCTGGGCAGCTGTTGAGGTGGAGAGTTCTATGCCAGAGGAACGACCTCTTTAGGATTCATTGCTACACTGACAACTGTGACTTGTCCTCACTCCATCTGATGTCGTACCAACAGCTCCTTCCATAATTCCCCACGCTGTGGCCTTTGCTCCCCACCCACTGCTGAAATGCTCTGGTCTTCCACTTGCAGCTTTGCGCAGTCTTGGCTCAGTTGCTCATTGTCGTTCCCTTCTTTTGGTTCCCATTGACGGGTCCCTCCTTCCCAATGCTCTCTCCTGATCTCTGCTTTCTAGGTCATTGAACTTCTTTGAGCCCTTTGATTTTTCTCTTTGGTTTTTTCCTGTTTCTTCTTTGCTTCCTCTTGTTCCTTTGGCTTCCAATCTGTGGGCCATGTAGGGCTCCAAAGAACTCTGTCCTAGGGACCTTTCCTCTCTACTCACTCTGAGAGTTAACCCATATCTACGCATTTAAATACCACCTTAGTGATACTCACCAAAACTTTCAGCAGTGAATTAAAACATTAAAATCATCCAAGCACACACTTTACACAGGGAAATATTTCTAAAAGTCTTGGTAAAATTCATTCCCTGAAGGAAACCTCATATCCTGTCATATCCTATTTGTGGAACCACATTCAATTCTTTTAACTGGTATTTTTGGGCATTATTTAAAAATCTCTAGAAATGATACTTACGTTCCTCTTTCTTTCTTCCTATTTTTGTATGTTCTTAGCTATTGGCTTCCAAGGTAAATGAAGAAGATTTCACTTCCTTTCACATATACCACATTATACCTATACATATTTTCTCTTCTCCCTATTCTTTTTAAAGAATCATTTTAAAATTTGAATTAAATGAATAATCAGTGTTTATGTTTGACTATAAAAATGTTACTTACGGTGAAAGATAGATAACATACTATGATTATTTTAAGAGGTAACATGGAGTAATAGTTAGGAGAACAGATTCTGGAGTCCAACTACCTGGATTCAAATCCCAAAGACAGTACTTATATTAGGAGCTAGCTCTGTTTCAGTTTCTTCAACTGTAGAATGAGATACTCATAGTATCTGCAACAATGAGTTGTGGTAATTAATAGTTAATAACTGAATGAATATAAAATTAATATAAAGAATTAGAACAATGCAAGTCTCCTAGTAAGCACTAAGTAAGTGTTAGAAATTTTTGCTTTTATTATTATTATCTTTCCCTGTGCAACATTTAATTTTTCCTGGGATTAACAATAACAATCATAGTCATGATTTATATTTTTATTTCTGTGTACTAGCTATTCTTACTCTGACTTGGTTTTAGCTCTACCTTCCACAGTCAGAGGCAATTGGTGCCAAGGATTCCTGAGTCTCTGGGGACTTCCATGGTGTAGATCGAGCTGCTTCTCATTTTTTTCTCCTTCTGGCTCAGGATTCAGTTGCCTTAGGTGCACCAGGTCAGTTGCTACTCATCCATCTGCTTTCTAACTTTTAATGTTTTGTCATGCTTTCTTTAATTTGAATTTATATCTTCAAAAAGCATCATTATTATCATTCTAGTGGGACTTCAGGAGGGTACAGAGGGTAATGTGTATTATAACATTAAGGAAGACAGATCTTAAATAAATAAACGCATATGAGCATATCACTCCAAATTACAGGAATAACCTGTAAAGGAAAATAGTAGGGTAATTTGAGAGAACAGTAAAGAGGGACCTAATTTGGTCCTCTTTGGTTTTCGTGACATGGCTTTTTGAGAAAGTATTATTTAAGCTAAGCCCTAAAGATAAGTGAGAGTCAGTCAGGCAAAGATCATAGAGAAAAACCTTCCCTGCAGATGAGGAGCCTTGAGATAATAGAAGAATCAGGACTCTGGACTGAAAATGACAGACTCCAAGCCTAAGGTAAAAAAAGAGAACTGTTTAGTCCATATAAGTGGGACATTTAAAAGGTGGAGACAGTAAGGCTTGACTGGATCCAACGATTTATATGAGGCCTCAGACTTCTGTCTCTCTGTCCATCTCTTGGTTCTATTTGCCTTTGCTTGGGCTCGTTCTCAGAGACTTCCTCTATTTGGTGGCATGTTGGCCACTAGCAATCACAAGGCTACATCATTCTTATAGCTTCTGTCCCAGAGAAAAAGAAAGAGGCTTTCCCACCATTTCTTTTAAAATCAGCATCCATACACGACATCTCACATTCCTTGGGATGATTACAGTATGGAGCTCTGCATTTGACCAGACATGGGTCCAACCATACAGACAGATAATAATTTGGCTCACGCAATGTGCTGAAAGATATTTACTATTAGAAGAATCATGAGAGATAAGATTATAGAGACGTTAGGGTTATTTAAGACAGAATCTTATGGGTGATGTTAAGCACTTGGAATTTATACTGCTTGCAATGAGTAGCTATTGATGAATTTTGATCAGGGAGTAACACAAGCACTGTAATTACTGTTCATCTGATCCAAACTTTCAAATCCAATTACCTTTCCAGTCCCCTTACTGTGTCAGAGGCACCACCATCTTCCTGCTGTTTTAGGCTTACATTTTAGAGTCATCTTTGAGGTCTCTCTTAAATTTATCACCCATATAAAATTAGTCATTAAGTCCTATAGGTTTCCCTTCCTGAAGTCTCTTGAATTTATCCTTGCTCCTGCTTCAAGTACATTGTCACATCCTTACAGGTTCTTATCACCTTAGACTTGGGTTCTTGTGATAGTCTCCTAACTGGCTTCTCTTCTGTTTTCTCCCTGCTTCCAAGTCATCACACATAGCACTGTCAGATAGTCCTTTTGAAAATACCACTATCTTCTTGTCATTCCTCTACCCAGGAGCCTATGCTGGTGTCCTATCACTTAATGGATCATACCCAAATCCCTCAGCCCAGAATCCAGAGCCTTCCATCATCTGGCCCTGCTGCCCTATCTACTCTTATCTTCCCATTATCCCTCCACCACAATAAGACATGGGCCCCGACTCCACACCTCTTCCATTCCACAAGTGGGGAAAGATGGGCTGTTATAAATTGCTTTGCAGACAGAAGAGGATAGAAACTCAGGGAAGATAAAGGAGAATGTGAGCCACTGTAATGAACCACAACTGTGTTTGTAGTTGTGTGGCTAACCTGAACTCAACGGTGTGGTCAAGCGAGCCCGTCTGAGTGAGCATGGTGGGCAGATGTTGACGCCCAGGAGAAAGGTCCAACTATGCATTTTCAAGATGAGGCATTGGCTGGAAGGAGGATATTTGCTCAGCAAGCCTTTCCAGGTTGTAATACCCACACCCTCTTACACAGTGTGTGGGCCAACTCACAGGTTTCTGGGAACCTGCCCAGACTTTTCAGAGTCAATTGATACTGCAGAGAAATGATGGATTATCCAGAGAGGTATGAATAGTGTCAGGAAACAAGATCAAGCCGGGTGGGATCTCATTACTTATTTTTGTTAAAGTAGCTTTATGGTGGGGTTTGGATTGGTGTTTGTAATCTTCAGGAATAATATGCCATTGAAGAGGGAAGGGAATCTGGCAACTTTAAAAACCTACTAAAGTTCTAAGGAAAGTTGGATAAGAAGGTTTGTAGCTAAATCCTAGGAAATAATAGAAAAGTTAAAAAATTTAACACAGGGGCCAGGCACTGTGGCTCATGCCTCTAATCCCAGCACTTTGGGAGCCCAAGGCAGGTGAATCATGAGGTCAGGAGTTCAAGACCAGCCTGGCCAACTTGGTGAAACCCCGTCTCTACTAAAAATACGAAAATTAACCGGGTGTGGTGGCATGCGGCTGTAATTCCGCTACTCAGGAGGCTGAGGCAAGAGAATCGCTTGAACCTGGGAGGCAGAGGTTGTAGTGAGCCTGAGATCACGCCACTGCATATCAGCCTGGGCGACAGAGCAAGACTCTGTCTCAAAAAAAAAAAAAAAAAAAAAAAAATCAGTCAATAAAACAACAAAAAGAGAATTGCTATTTTCTCTACCTGGGAATGATTTGGTTAATTGCTAACTACATTATCAATTACTGGGTGCCAGGAATAGACATAATTTGTTCAAATTTTATAATTTCCATAATACTTGAAGTTATTTTGCAAAATGAGGAGTTTACATTAAGTTTTAAGGGGTGGAAGGGTTTTATTCGTCCAAGAGAAAAAATTTTAAAATCTGATACAAGGCCACAGTAGTTCTGTGATAGAAAGAATGTGGCTCCCTGAAGATGTCCACACCCTGCATCCCTGGAACCTATGAATGTTAGTGTACAGGGCACAAGGAACTTAACAGCTGTGATTGACCCTACTGGCCTTGAGATGGGGAGATTAGCCTTTCTTATCCAGATGAGCCCAGTGTAATCACATGGGTCTTTAAAATTGGAGAATCTTTTCCAGCTGGGGTTAGTCAGCAAGAGATACGGCCATGGAAAAGTGTCAGAGAGATGCAATGCTGCTGGCTTTGAAGATGGACGAAAGCCATGGGGAAGGAGATCACAAGCCAAGGAATGTGGGAGGCTGAAAAAGGCACAGAAACAGATTCTAACCTGAAGCCTCCAGAAAGGAACACTTGCTGGCAACACCTTGACTTTAGCTAAGTGAGACCGCATTAGACTTCCGACCTATAAAACTAACATAACACATCTTATGTTGTTTTAAACCACGAAGTGTTTGGTCATTTGTATGGCTGCCATAGAACACTACTAATGCATATAGAAAACTAATGCATGTTATTTAGTAAATATATATCAAATGAATGGAATTCATTTAAGAAATCAATAAGAAAATCATGTAAACAGTTTTCGTCTGTTTGGATTGGTACTTATACATGTTTTTAATAAATGATTCATTTTAAAACTCACATTGATTAAGCACTTTCTTGTCCTAGGCACTTTTCTATGCTCTTGTATTAAATCCTCAAAGTAACTGTTTGAAATCATTACTATCAGCTGGTGAATTAACCTTTCCAAAGTCGTACACTTAGAAAATGGTGAAGCTGAGTTTTGAACTAAGGAGGCTATAGAACTCATTTGTTTAGTCACTATGACAGTGGTTCCCACACCTACCTGCACAATAAAATCACTTGCTGAGTTTTTACAAATCTCAATGTCCAGATGACACCCTAGATCAATTAAATCAGCATGTTTGAGTTTGCAGTGAGACATCAGTACTTTGTAAAGTGTACAGCAAAGTTTGAGAACCATTGCATTCAATGTACTACCTCTCAAACTACAAAATAAATTTGGTGATTTATTGCATGTAATAGCAAGAATTAGAACTCGATTTGTGTAAAAGTACAATACAAATTACCTCTGACTCTAAGTCAGTGCTTTTGTCTTAGTTAGTACAGAAACTGTCATTGGCTGGTTAAAAGGGCAGTCGTTAGTTAATCCAAAGACTACAGTAACATTGATTGTGCCTGTAGACACAATTTGGATTGTCAGTCAAAATAATGGAGGGGTAGCAGTAGGGAAACCTTTCCCAAAATCAGACAAGAAGGAAGGAGAAACAAAGATCTTTATCTGGTATCTAAGCCAGAAGAGAATGGAGAGCTGCCAGATGAGATCTATGATCAAACTGCCTGTCTGGACATCTTGTCACCACTGTTGTTAAGTCTGTGTGCTTTACGTGTCTTCAGCCTTAGTCAAAAGCAGCTCTGCTCCCCCTTTATGGTTGGCACTGTGCCTAAGAACCTGTATTTCCTCATTTTGCCATATCCTTGCTTCCTTGTGCCATAATGGATAGCTTCTCCAGGGACACCAATCTTGTTAGCAAGGGTAGTATCCCCCTTCTGGTCAAGGAGCAGACTGGAAGTTGGAGCACTGCTGGAATTCTGGCTGCAATCTCTGGCTGCGGTATTGGCAGATGATGATTTTTCTCTTTAAATGACATTTTTTTTGGTGAGGTATATTACCCAACTTCTCCTCTGGCAGGAGAGGCCCTTTGTGTTTTTTCATCTGCTGCAAAACTTCTTAACTTTCTCAATTAGTTTTGAAAACAGAAATTGGTTCAGCAGGTTTCAACTGGAAACAGGTGTTGTTGATGGTGTCCAAATCTTCAACTGAGGTTCTTCTCTTCCCTTTGCCAGCCTTTGCATGGAGTAATGAACAGGTCCATGTTGGATGTAGCAGACTGCACATCTCCTCACGGGCCAGAGCTCTTGATTCAAATCACAGGCTTGCAGAGAATTATCACAGAGATGAGAATCATACATTAAAATGCACTTTTGTCTTACTAGTAATGATCACAGACCCCATTACATCATTTATTTGTATACACTAAGCCATAAACTTGCTTTGGCCAGGATTACTTCAGGATTCCTCGCTAAACACAAGACAATCTTTTTGGCTTAGGTCCTCCCACTTGGCTATATACTCTTTGCAATTTCACCAGAACGTTGCCAACACTCTACTCTGATGTGTGCTGTGTAGATGTAGAAGGAAAATAGCTAAATCAAGAGAAGGAAAGAAGTAATTTACAAAATTTTCATGATTAGCATTATTGGTTTTCTGTTGGACTTGGACTCATCTTGGTAAATTTTACAGATTATAATTCAATTTTATTTTTTATCAATTCTTACTTTCTTAGCTTTTAAGTTAGTCAGGAAAGAAAGTTAGTTAAGTTAGTCAGGAAAGAAAGTTAGTTAAGTTAGTCAGGAAAGAAAGTTAGTTAAGAGAAAGAAAGTTAGTTTGGTTAGTAATTATACCAAACGTGATTGTAGCTTAAGTGGAGTGGAGACCTCATTGTTTATCTAGTGGATTCGTATAGCATAAAGATACAGGATTACCAGCCAAGGAGTCGTCTGGGGGCAATTGCATAAAACTCTCTTTTCTCATCACACAACATCACCTGGAACAAGGACTCTAGGCTTTTCAAGATTTAAAGGTGGCTGAAAAATTCTGTGAAAATCAATGGGAATTGAGATTTTAATAAATCACGAATTCATTAATACTCCAAAAACTACCCTTCAAGTTGGGAAAATCAGTATTCTTTCCTGATAATTCCTTTATCCTATATTTTCCTTGCAGTTAATTTTACTTTCGTTTTCTCAAAACCAATTTGTCTTTAAGACAGTTGTTAAGTCCTATTCTATGCCTTTCATTTTCAAAGAATTATATGGTTTTCTTCTTCCTTAGAGATAATTTAACAAAGCTTACAGACACATTGTGTGTGCCTGTGCACGCGCGCGCACACACACACACACACACACAAATTTATCAGCTAATATCAGCAAATGATCAAAGCCCTGTGGAAACTATTGAAAATTAAACTGGGTTGTAGTACAATGGTATCTGCAATGTATTGGTTATTTATCCATGTTTATAAATAGGACACAAAAGCTTAATTTTATCATAATTGAAGAACAATTTTGAGGAAGTCATGTAATTTAATGGTTTAGCTGTCTTTTATTGCTCTATGTAAATGGACTAAATAACAGCAGTAAATGTTGAACACAATCTAATGCACTACAATTTCTTTGGAACACAATTTAAATTTCAAATTATGTTTAATGCTTTTGTACATATCACAGGTCTCTTTTTTAAAGCTTATCACATGGAATTGATTTATTCAAGGAAACTAGCATATGGAAAAAAACAGGAGAATGGGTCATTTGGAAATATGACCAAATATGCTGAAAAATGTGCGTCATTTACTTTTAAATCATCGTTTCCTTTCATTATTATGAACCTCATCAGTGCCTTCCTGTATTATATATTTAGAGAGTCTTTGAATAAGACAACTTTTTCCAATTGTATTGTGTCATTTGGCCTCAAACATTTCCTGTTTCTTTTGTGTAATTAGTCTCAAAAGGAGAAGGTGATATAGAATAAGACGCAATGTGTGTATATGTTGGCCCATTTTTCCTGTAGAAGTGATTCATTAATTGGCATCTGCCCTTGGTGCTATATTCACATCCACGCCAACATATCCTTCTGCATGAAATAACGTTCAGTGAAATAGGGGAGAAAATGTTGTTCTCTTTGGATTCCATCTGATTTCAGAATGTTGTGATTAAGATGCAGATGTGAAGGTCAGATAAAGAAGGCTAAAAATAAAACATTTTTGTGAGAGGCAATTAGAAGGACTTTAATGAAATTTTAAGATGGGGGTGTTAGAAATAAGCCAGGATGTCTAACTTGCATTCCCTTGGGCTATCACAACAGGGAAGGATTCCTCTAAAAACAAACTCATTCATGAAATGTATAAATCTTAGAAGGAAAGTACTCAAAATATATTGTGCACACAACAATATGCTTTGGATCTCATAGAATTTTCCTGTTTAAAAAATAGGGTTGTCTGCTCACAGGAAGACATCAAACAAAATTGAGAAACTATGGAAACACACTTGCTGCTAGGTTGAAAAGAAATCTGGACTGGACACGGTGGCTCACGCCTATAATCCCAGCACTTTGGGAGGTCGAGGCTGGTGGATCACCTGAGGTCAGGAGTTCCAGACCAGTCTGATCGACATGGTGAAACCCCATCTCTAGTAAAAACACAAAATTAGCCGGGTGCGGTGGCACATGCCTGTAATCCCAGCTACTTGGGAGGCTGAGGCAGGATAATCGCTTAAACCTGGAAGGTGGAGTTTGCAGGGAGCCGAGATCGCCCCATTGCACTCCAGCCTGAGCAATTAAGAGCGAAACTTCGTCTCGAAAAAACAAAAGAGAAGTCTGTAAACCTACTATAACACAATTATTACTAAATTTACTGCACACAATTATTAATTATCCATGGACCAACAGACAAATGATGATTTATCCTACATCTCTTACCTTCTCAGGGTGAAGCTTTTTCATGCCTTCTGACAGTTTCAGCTTTCAAGTAGGTTGCTTGATTCAATAGGTATCATTCATTTATTTGGAATTCATCCTTACTTTTGACAGACTTGAGGCAAATGGTAGATCAACCGGTAATGGAGCTCAAAGACTTATGAAGAGGACACATAGTAAGCAAATAGTTGTATGATTATAATAAATTTCTAGATGAAGACTGGAGAGATTTACTTCTTTCTGCTAGTTCCTGGTCCTGTTACTATGAATCTAGCTTCTTGACAGTGGCAGCAGCAGTTCGTTCCAGTAGCCACAGATGACATCTATTTGCAGTTTTTCCAATACTCACAGAACAAGTCTCATCTCCTCCTGGTACCAGTGCCTCTCCCCAGAAGACTGAGTCCTTACCCTGTTTACTTTCTCCTCTAAGCTTCTATGTTTTAATAATTCCAACCTCTTACTTTTGTTTCCTGGGAGTGAGAGTTGGTTCCTGCAATTCCTATCTCTGTGATACCTTACTGTTCCTATTTGCCTTTCACTTCCTCGATACCCAATTAAGAATCTTTATATTAAATTCTCTCTATTAAAATAATTGGTATGGTGAAATCTGACTGAAATTTAGTAGATATAGTTGACAAAACTCTAACATTAATCACATGTGCATTTTTTTATCCTGAAGACCTGCCTGGATCCCCTGTAAGCACTGAGAAACACATATTCAGAATATCTGAAGTCATATACAATAATAATTTTTTAAAATATGCTATGACCAAGCCAGGCATTGTGGTAGACTTTGGGAGATTACCATTGATGAGTTTGTAAGTTAATGGAGCAGATGAAAATATAAACAATTGACCATAAAATCACTCAAGAAATGAGCCTATGAAAGGTATTTTTAAGGACGTGTCAGCCTGATGATAGAGACAACTGGATAGATAATAATGAAAAGCTCATCATTCCTTAACTTAGTTGTGTTTGCTGGTTCACAGAAACTTTATCCATTAACTTAGGTCCACTTCTGCCTTTGGGTAAGTACAGATAAATATAAGTCCTTCTGAAAAAGCAGCAATCGTACTGTAAGTAGAAAACTGAAACAAATGTTAAGTGGACCTGACACAATTAAAGAAAATTAGGGCAAGAACCTAGACTATTGTTGGAGGTGCCCAACAACTCTTGTTATGTCTTGGTGTTTGGGTGTTTTTGGAATGCTTGGTAACTTCTTTGGCTACCCCAATACTGTTTCTCTTCCTTAATGCACCATTATTGCTGCAATACTACATTCTTTAGCATTAGCAACCAGGCCCATACCCCTTGATATTCCCCTTACAATTCCAGGATTTTGAGTTTAATGCTAGTTCCTGGCTCCTAATTGTCTTATTTGGTCATAGATAATTGGATAAAGATAATTAGATGAGCTCTCTGATGCACTCTGGATTCAAATGTCTATCTTCATGAAATAGCCCACTATCATATGTTGTCTAATGCACACTAAAATATTAGTTGGCGACAACTGCTGTTTTGAAAAGCAAAGCAGAATAAGGGTGTGGAGAACAACAGGAATGTTATTTCAAATAGAATGGTTACTAAAGATCTAACTGATGAGATGACATTTGAGCAGAGACCTAAATGAGGCACAAACCAAGCTGTTGGAAAGATTGGAAAGTGGAAGAGCATTCCAGGCAGATGGAATAGCAAATGCGAAGGCCAAATGTGGACATGGTCTTGGCCTATTTTGAGAAAGTGCATGGATGCTATGGCGAGGAAGTAGAGTGAATGAGGGGTAAATGGTGGGAGACTCTATTAACAAGATAGTCAGAGATAGGTCACATTGCAGATCATGGTAAGAATTTTGGATTTACTTACCAGTGTGTGGAAAGCCATTGGAGATTGTTAAACAAGGAAGTAATGTGCTCTGATTTAAATTTTTAAAGGATAACTGACTTCTGTGTGGAGAATAGATGGTTGGTGGCAGGAGCCAAGACCAAGGAGAATGTTATTATAGTGGACATACTGAAGAAAAAGGATGGTTTGCAATAAGTTGGTTGTGATGCCAATGTTGAGAAGTTGCTGACTGACCTTATTGATGCTTTAACAGTGAGCTCAGTTCCAAGAATCACTGGACTGCTGCTTCAAAGATGTGCCAATTACTGAAATGAAGAAATCTGTCGAGAAAGCAAAGCAGAGACACATACCTCCAGCTTCCTCCCCACCCACAGGTTGTATAGAAGAACGATAAGTTTCATTTGAGGTCCAATTTAATATTTAGTTGAAGAGGTCATATATGCAGCAAGCTGAATGTTCAGGGGAGAGTTAGGCTAGAGATACAAATGTAGCCACTATTGTGATACTGGAAGTCTTGTGATTAGATAAGATTAGCTATGAGATGAGTGTAGATACAGAAGAAAAGAGGACAGGAGACTGTGTCCCAGGGTACTCTAACATTTAGAAGTAATGAAAAGGAAAAGGCAATGGAGAATGAAAGGAGGGTCAAATGAGGTAGGAGAAAAATCCAAGAGTGGGGTATGGAAAGGCCTAGTAAAGACACAGTTTCAAGAAAAAGAATGTGGTCGCCTGTTCCACATTCTTCTGAGGGGTCAAGAAAATTTGTGATAGTACACTGACCATTGATTTAGCAATATGGAGTCATTGGCAACCAATATAAGGCAATATTATGAGTGGAGACAAAAGCCTGACTGGTACTTCTTTGAGAAAACATGAGGTTGAGAAACACTTAGTACAGTTAAATTAAAAAAAAATTATTATTATTATTATTATTATTATTATTATTATACTTTAAGTTCTGGGATACATGCTCAGAATGTGCAGGTTTGTTACATAGGTATACACGTGCCATGATGGGTTGCTGCACCCATCAACCCGTCATCTACATTAGGTATCGTTAAATTTTTAAAGGGCTTTCTGTAAAGAGAATCAGGTGAATGGAGCAATAGCTGAATAAGATGCTCGATTAAGAGAATTTCTTATATTTTCTGTTGGCAGATACACATAATTTTATCAATATGAAAATGATTTGAAAAGAGGGGAAATTAATGATGGAGAAGAAAGGAATAAAGACTCTAGGAATAAAGTCCTTGAATAGGTAGGTGGGGATAAAAGGTACTTTTATCATGTAGGGGTTTGCCTTTCATCCATGATGGAAAGAAAAGTGCAGGAATGAAGACACAAGTAGGTCAATAAATTTAGTGGTGGGAGACAGAAGTTTTCTTCTGGTTGCTTCTTTGTTTTAAAATGGATTATTTTTGAAAAGCAGTTTTAGATTCACAACAATGTTGAGCAGAAAGTAAAGAGATTTCCTATATATCTCCACCCCCCAAACCTGCACAGACTTCCTCATTAGCAACATCACCCACCAGAGTGGTACATTTGTTACAACTGATAAACCTACATTGACACATCATTATCACCCAGAGTCCATAGTTTACATTAGGAATCATTCCTGGTGTTGAACTTTCTATGGGTTTGGATAAATGTATAAGGATAGGTATCATTACAGCTTTTTTTTTGGAGATGGAGTCTCGCTCTGTCGCCTAGGTTGGAGTGCAGTGGCGCGATCTTGGCTCACTGCAACCTGTGCCTCCTGGGCTAAAGTGATTCTCATGCCTCAGCCTCCTGAGTAGCTGGGATTACAGGCGTGCACCACCGTGCCTGGATAATTTTTGTATTTTTAGTAGAGATGGGGTTTCACCATGTTGGCCAGGATGGTCTCGAAATCTTGACCTCAAATGATATGCCTTCTTGGCCTCCCAAAGTGCTGGCATTACAGGCGTGAACCACTGGGCCCGGCCAGCTCATTTCTTTTTAGCATTGAATTGAATATGCAAATAGCATGTTCAGGGGAGCGTTTAGACTAGAGATCTAGAGTCCTCTTCCTCTTCATGACTTCTAAATATTAGAGTGTCCCGGGACTCAGTCTTCTGTCCTCTTTTCTTCTGTATCTACACTTATGTCATAGACAATCTTATCTAATCACAAGGTTTCCACTATCACAATAGTAGCTACATTGTCTGGATGTTTACTTTTCCATTTACCTACTTAAGGACATCTTGATTGCTTTCAAGTTTTGACAATAATGAATAAAGCTGTAATAAATATCCATGCGGAGGTTTTTGTGTGGACAAAAGTTTTCAACTCATTTGGGTGACTAGTACGGAAATAAATTGCTGACTCGTTTGGTAAGAGTAGTCTTGTGACAGGGTGTAGTGGCTCACGCCTGTAATCCCAGCACTTTGGGAAGCTGAGGCGGGTGGATCACGAGGTCAGGAGATCGAGACCATCCTGGCTAACATGGTGAAACCCCGTCTCTACTAAAAAAGTACAAAAAAAATTAGCCGGCTGTGGTGGCGGGCACATGTAGTCCCAGTTACTTGAGAGGCTGAGGTGGGAGAATGACGTGAACTCAGGAGGCAGAGATTGCAGTAAGCTGAGATCGCACCACTGCACTCCAGCCTGGGCGACAGAGCGAGACTCCCTGTCAAAAATAAAATAAAATAAACATAATAAATAAATAAATAAATAAATAAATAAATAAATAAATAAATAAGAGTAGTTTTGTGAGAAACTGCCAATTGTCTTCCAAAGTCGTTGTACCATTTTTCATTCCCACAAGCAATGAATGAGGGTTCTTATTGTTTCATATCCTTCTTGGCATTTGGTGGTGTTAGTGTTTTGGATTTTAGCCACTCTAATAGGTGGCAGTGGTATCTCATTGTTTTTTTTTTTTTTTTTTTTTTAATTATAGTTTAAGTTCTAGGATACATGTGCACAATATGCAGGTTTGTTACATATATATACATGTGCCATGTTGGTGTGCTGCACCCATTAACTTGTCATTTACATTAGGTATATCTCCTAATGCTATTCCTCCCCCTCCTGCCTCCCCACAATAGGCCTCAGTGTGTGATGTTCCCCATCCTGTGTCCAGGTGTTCTCATTGTTCAATTCCCACCTATGAGTGAGAACATGCGGTGTTTGGTTTTCTGCTCTTGTGATAGTTTGTTGAGAATGATGGTTTCCAGCTGCATCCATGTCCCTACAAAGGACACAATCTCATCCTTTTTTATGGCTGCATAGTATTCCATGGTGTATATGTGCCAAATTTTCTTAATCCAGTCTGTCACAGATGGACATTTGGGTTGATTCCAAGTCTTTGCTATTGTGGCAAAGGATATGAACAGACACTTCTCAACAGAAGATATTTATGCAGCCAACAGACACATGAAAAAATACTCATCATCACTCGCCATCAGAGAAATGCAAATCAAAACCACAATGAGATACCATCTCACACCAGTTAGAATGGCAATCATTAAAAAGTCAGGAAACAACAGATGCTGGAGAGGATGTGGAGAAATAGGAACACTTTTACACTGTTGGGACTGTAAACTAGTTCAACCATTGTGGAAAACAGTGTGGTGATTCCTCAAGGATCTAGAACTAGAAATACCATTCGACCCAGCCATCCCATTACTGGGTATATACCCAAAAGATTATAAATCATGCTGGTATCTCATTGTTTTAATTTGCAGGTTTCTGGTGCCGTATGATGTGGAGCAACTTTTCATATGCTTATTTGTCATCTGCATATCTTCTTTGGTGAGGTGTCTATTAAGGTCTGTTAAGGCCCATTTTAAAAATTGGATTGTTTTCTTACTGTTGAATTTTAAGTGTTCTTGGTGTATTTTGTATAACAATCCATAATTAGATATGTCCTTTACAAATAGTTTCTCCCAGACTATGGGTTATCATTCTCTTGATAGTGTCTTTCACAGAGCAGAAATTTTTAATTTTAATGAGGTCCAGCTTATCAATTCTTTCTTTCATGGATCATGCGTTTGGTACTGTCTCTAAAAAGTCATCACTGAAGCTAAGGTAATCTAGATTTTTTTTTTTCTATCTTATCTTCTAGGAGTTTTGTAGTCCTACATTTTACACTTAGGTTTGTTATCCATTTTGAGTTAGTTTTTGTGAAGAGCAGTGTCTAGATTCTTTTTATTTTTAAGCTATATTGTGTGAAGGGCAGTGTCTAAATTCTTTCTGGTTTTTGTATATAGATGTTCAGTTGTTCTAGCACCATTTGTTAAAAGACTATCTTTTCTTCTTTTTATTGCCTTTGTTCCTTTGTCAGTGATCAATTGACTATAGTTTTGTTGGTCTATTTCTGGGATCTCTATTCCATTCCATAGGTCTGTTTGTTTATTCTTTTCCAATACCACAGTGTCTCGATTATTGTAGGTTTATATTAAGTCTTGAAGTCAAATAGGGTCAATCCTCCAACTTTATTCTTCAATGTTATGTTGGCTATTTTGGATCTTTTGCCTCTCTATACACAATTTAGAATCAGTTTGTTGATACTCCCCCAAAAAACTTGCCAAGACTTTAATTGGCATTGCATTGAATCTATAGATCAAATTGAAAATAACTGGCATCTTGACAATATTTAGTCTTCCTATCCGTAAATATAACTTTTTTCCATTTATCTGGTTTTTCTTTGATCTCTTTCGTCAGAGTTTTGTAGTTTTCATCTTATAAATCTTATATGTATTTTGTTAGATTTCTACCTATTTCATTTTTGAGTGATAATTTAAATGGTATTGTGATTTTAAATTCAAATTCTACTTGTTTATTGCTGGTTTGTAAAAAAGCAATTTACTCTCGTCTATTAATCTTGTATCCTGACATCTTGCTATAATCACTTATTAGTTCCAGTTTTTTTGTTACTTTTTCTGGAATTTCTACATAAATGAGTATGTCACCTGTGAACAAGGAAAGTTTTATTACTGCTTACTTCTTTCTTAATCTATATGCATTTTGTTTCCTTTTCTTGTATTATTAACTAGTACTTACAGTTCAATGTTGAAAAGCACTGATGAGAGGGTACACCCTTGTCTTGTTCTCTGTCTTGATGGGAAAGCTTTGAGTTTCTCTTTATTACATATGATATTAGCAGTAAGATTTGTTTTGTAGATATTTTTTATTCAGTTAAAAAATTTCCCTTCTATTTCTAGTTCAGTGAGAGTTATTATCAAGAGTGGGCATTGGATTTTGTCAAATTATCTTCTGCATCTATTAATACAATCTTGTTATTTTTTCTTTAGCCTCTTGATATGATGGATTAAATTAATTGATTTTCAAATGTTGAACCAGCCTTGCAGACATGGGATACATCCCATTTGTTCATGCTGTATAATTACTTTTATATATTGTTGTATTCGATTTGCTAGTATTTTACTGAGAATTTTGCATTTCTGTTCATAAGAGATACTGGTCTGTAGTTTTCTTGTAATGCTTTTGCATTGTTTTGGAATTAGGGTATTGTTAGCCTCACAGAATGAGTTAGGGAGTATTTCGTCTACCTTCTGAAAGAGATTGCAGAGAATTGTATAATTTCTTCCTTAGGCTGGGTGCGGTGGCTCATGCCTGTAATCTCAGCACTTTGGGAGGCCGAGGCGGGTGGATCATCTGAGGTGAGGAGTTCGAGACCAGCCTGACCAACATGGTGTAACCCTGTCTCAACTAAAAATACAAAAATTAGCCGGGCGTGGTGGTGTGCACCTATAGTCACAGCTACTTGGGAGGCTGAGACAGGAGAATTGCTTCAACCCAGGAAGTGGAGGTTGCACTGAGCCAAGATCATGTCACTGCACTGCAGCCTGACAGAGCGAGACACCATCTAAAACAAACAAACAAACAAACAAAAACAAACAAACAAACAAACAAAACCAAAAAACATTCTTCCTTAAGTGTTTGGTAGAATTTACCAGTGAATAGTACTTTCTGTTCTAAAAGATTATTAAATATTGATTTGATTTTTAAAATAGATATAAACCTATTCAGATTACCTATTTCTTCTTGAGTTTTGGCAGATTGTGTTTTTTAAGGCACTGGTTCATTTTTCTCGTTGCTGCTTGAACTGAGAAGCAAGATCAATAGCTGAGAGTGATAAAGGGGATAGAGGATGTCAGCATTTTGAGAATGAAAGTGAAGGAATGGATGAGTTGTCTCAGAAGTAGGGAAGTAAATTAATTAGAGCAATACAGTTGGATTGCTAAGCAGTGCTGAAGCTTTGAGTTTGTGGACATAAACATATGGTGATATTATTCTGCCTCTTCAGATACCTGGATGAAAGCATAGATTTGATGGAGAGTCCTATTTAACCAGGAATATAAATTTGGTAAGTAATTACAACAGAATAAAGGACAGTTGGAGGAGCTCAGCTATATATGAGAGAATAGATATAATGATGGTCCATTGAGTAGAATACAAATGGGTAAAGAAGTAAGTGAAAATATGATAGGATAATAAACAGAGACATGGTGATTTGGTCAATATTTTTAAGGTTCTGGTGGAGTCAAATAATTGCATAAACATAGTATTGACATTTTTGAGGAGAGGCAGTTATTACTGGTATGAACACGGAGTGGTGGGCCTGGTATAGGAAGAAGACAAGGTCACTGGAGATGAGGAGGTAAAGAAATTTCTAGGAATTGAATTTCCATTGATTTATGGTTATTGGGCAAAGATGACAAGGGAAGCAGCAGAGAGAAGTACAGTAGGCCAGATGCTCCAGTATTCATGGAAGGAGAAAGAGTGACAAGAAAATCAGCAGAAGATCATGACAAGACTGGCTCCAGAGGGATGGTAGATGACTGCAACATGGCACAGGAGTAGAGTCCAATGGCAAATGTTTCAATGGAACAGGACATTTTTAGGGATGTGGAAGAACAAAAGAAAATGCAATGGACAGAACACTCATTGGAAAACAATGAAAAGCAATGGAAAAAGCAATAAAAAATACTTCATTGGACCCAAAGAAATAGAAATCATTCTATTCTAAAAACACATCCAACACTACTCACAATAGTAAAGACATGGAATCAACCTAAATCCCCATCAGTGATAGACTGGATAAAGAAAATGTGGTATATATACACCATGGAATACTATGCAGCCATAAAAAATAATGAGATCTTTTTTTTTTTTTTTTTTTTTTCAGGGACATGGATGAAGCTGGAAGCCATTATTCTTAGCAAACTAACACAGGAATGGAAAACCAAACACTACATGTTCTCACTTATAACTGGAAGCTAAATGATGAGAACACATGGACACATAGAGGGGAACAACACACAGTGGGGCCTGTTGGAGGGTGGGAGGAGGGAGAGGATCAGGAAAAATAACTAGTAGGTACTAGGCTTAATACCTGGCTGATGAAATAATCTGTACAACAAACCCCCATGACACAAGTTTACCCATGTAAAAAACCTGCACATGTGCCCCTGAACTTAAAATAAAAGTTAAAATAATATAGTTCATTGGAAAAAGCAATTAAGAGCAAGAAGCATATATGGTCCTTTTAAATAGACTTAATGGTAAGTGGGGTGAAGTATAAAAAATAAATACCCCTTGGATGCCCTGCAGAGGTAATAATATCCTCAAGTGGTAGCTGATTTCAATTAATGCAAGACGGTGAAGATGAAGGCAACATTCAAAGAAATGATTAAGTGGAATCTTTTCAGATAACATAGTAAGATATGGAAACCAAATAAAAATCCATGTCCAGAATAAAGAACTTTTAAGGCATTTAGCTGAGGGCAGTTAGAAAGTCCTGACTAATTAGCTTAATTTAAAAGTTATTGTCACAATATCACCTACAGAGACAGTATTTACTACGGAGAAGAAGTTTTTAGATGGACTCTAGCTACTTTTTAAGTCCTGTTGTTTTAGTTGCTGCTTGTGTGTGTGTGTGTGTTGCAGGTAGTATGTTATGTAAGATAATTTTTTTAGACAAGGTTAGATACAAAGGTGTGCTTTTCATGTGCTGTAGAACAGGAGTCAATTCATGTGTGGGGCGTAAAAGCTAACTGTGAGAAAGTCAGTGTTGGACAAATGTCGGTGGGCTTCCTTTCTGAATAACTATTGTTAGTTTCCTGTTTCTAATCATAGGTTTTCATTTGGTGTTATAGTTTTCTATGCCATCTTTCTTGCCTTTTGGTACCTTTTAGACATGGTCAGTATTGGCCCTGGTGATAGACACAAGGCTGTGTTTTACAGATAATAGAATCTTTCTTCATTTGTTGGTTATATAACATACCTTGCGTGTTACCCCTTATTTTTTTATTGTGCTGGGCATGATTTCCAGCAAAATAGCCAGCAAATATGTATAAATTTTACTGAAAGTGAAATGTTAATATAACCCTAAAGGCTTGGACTTTCCTCAACCCTTCCTGGATGGGCAATTGCTTGAAATGTCCTTGTATCCTATGGCTGTCATGTCATCTGCTCTTTATTATCCTACTCTTGCTGTTATGTAGGCATGTTGTCTCTGTTGCAATTCGGGCATGTCACTAAGATGACAAAAACAAGCAAACAAGCAAACAAATAAACAACAAGCAGCCACCTGTTTCCATCATTTGTTCTTGGGAGTGGTGATTAAGAGCATGTAGTTTCTGGCTGGGCATGGTGGCTCACACCTGTAATCCCAGAACTCTGGGAGGCCCAAGGAGGGCAGATCACTCGAGGTCAGGAGTTTGAGACCAGCCTGGCCAACATGGTGAAACCCCATCTCTACCAAAAAAAAAAAAAAAAAAAAAAAAATTAGCTTGACTTGGTGGTACACATCCATAGTCCCAGCTGCTCAGGAGGCTGAGGCATGAGAATCACTTGAACCCAGGAGGTGGAGGTTGCAGTGAGCCGAGATTGCACCACTGCACTCCTGCCAAGGTGACAGAGTGAGACTGTCTCAACAAAAAAACAAACAAAAAACAAAAACAAGAGCATACAGTTTCAAAAGCACACTGGGTGGAAATGTCAGATAGTGTCAGAAAAACATATTTATTTTGTGAAGAAAGAGATTATTTATACTCTGTGGGGACGAGTTAATTATCCCCTGCCTTAGAGGAGATGTCATTCCATTCCAGATATTTTTGGTACGTCAGTATTGAAAAAGTGACTGAGCTAGTGGCACACTAAAGGTGGGGGCAATGAGCACCATCTGTCCTGGGTGCAGGGCCTGGAGAGAACTTGGAAAGAATAATGAAGCTTGCTAAAAGTAGGGTGGTTTTCATTATAACCATGTGCTGGCAATTCTAAACAAAGCTGGTAACACAATAATTCTTCCTCAAAAACTTTTTGTTTGTCTAAGTTCTAAGCAATCATAATTGTAAATTTTAATAATATGTATGTAAGCTTCAAATTAGCACATTTTTATTATCCTCTAATGAGCATTGTTTTTTACATGGAAGTTAATTTGGAGAACTCCCAGTTATTCAGCTAGTTCCATAACACATATGGTCTTAACTACACATGTTTTGAGATGAAGTTTGTTAGAGATTAGAATGTTGAATTTTCTTTAGGCATTATTTGTGTCTCCAATCCCTATGGTACTACATATTCCTGTGTTTTAAGCAGTAGATTTGAAATAAACAGTGAGAAAATGTAATAATGGAGGATTGGAATCTGAGTTATTTCCATTCTATCATCTTATGTGACCAATTTGAGTTTTAAATCTGTGTTTAAAATTTGAAACATTAAATACAAAGTTTTTGGTTGGCGAATACAAATTTTAGTTCATATATGAAATATTTTATTAAGATAAAACATCTGTAAAATTTAATTATAAATTATGAGTTGTTTTAAAACCAAAGAACAAATCAAAACATAAAATGTGCATCAGTGGTAAAAATTAATAGTTACGTAAATTATACCTTTTGCCGATGTTTCAGTTTCCCTAAACTTTACTTATTAGTTACTGGTTGTATATATTTATGATTTTCAATAAGAAAATTTGATCATATAGAGCAGGGAGTATTAAAAATGATCTTCTTCAGGTGTCACCTATGCTAGATTTGCTGCTAAAGCATTCCTATTACTAGAATAGGATGCACGGTTCCATCATTATGGGGGTATGCTCCCATGGAACATCCAGAATCAGGTTCTTAAAGCACTTCAAATTTTGGGTAGAGAGATGACCTGTAAGGGTAGAATACCTGTATTTGAAAAACGAGCATGGACATTCATTGGCAGCATAATTATTTTAGTTTGCTGGGAACATATTGCTGTTATTTTACATCTTCAGCACGCCCTCAAGGGCTGACGGTGAAAACAGAGACAAGATTTAGAATAATACAGATCTGTGTTTGATTCTCAGCCCTATCTCTTATTATCTGTGAAGCCTGAGCAACTCAACCTCTTTAAGCTCCAGTTTCTCCATCTACCAACATGTAAGAAAACTACCTGTATCTCAGAGGGTTGTGGTGAGAATTCAATGTTATGTAAGTGGGAATACTCAATCCATAGAATCTGCCCAGTGAATGTATTTTCTTTGTTCCTACCGCTTTTACAAACTCAGTTTAGTTGTTATCTCATTCTTTTTCTTTTCTTCAACTTTTAAGTTCTAGGGTATATGTGCAGGATGTGCAGGTTTGTTATATAGGTAAATGTGTGCAATGATGGCTGCTGAACAGATCAACCCATCACCCAGGTGTTAAGCCCAGCATCCATTCACTGTTCTTCCTGATGCTCCCCCTTACCCCTGACAGGCCCAGTGTGCATAGTCCCCTCCCTGTGTCCATGTGTTCTCTTTGTTCAGCTCCCAGTTATAAGTGAGGACATGCAGTGTTTGGTTTTCTATTCTTGTGTTATTTCGCTGAGGAAAATGGCTTCCAGCTCCATCCATGTCCCTGTAAAGGGCATGATCTTGTTCCTTTTTATGGCTGCAGAGTATTTCATGGTGTATATGCATCACATTTTTTAATCCAGTCTATCATTAATGGGCATTTGGTTTGATTCTATGTCTTTGCTATTGTGAATAGTGCTGCCATGAACATATGTATGTGTGTATCTTCATAATAGGATGATTTAGATTCCTCTGGGGATATACCCAGCAACGGGATTACTGAGTCAAATGATATTTCTGCTTCTAGGTCTTTGAGAATGGCCACACTGTCTCCAATGGTTGAACTAATTTACACTCCCACCAACAGTGTAAAAGCGTTCCTTTATCTTTGCAATCTCGCCAGCATCTGTTGTTTCTGGACTTTTTAATAATCACCATACTGATTGGCATGGGATGGTATCTCATCTGGCTTTGATTTGCATTTCTCTAATGATCAGTGATGTTGAGCTTTTTAAAATATGTTTATTGGCCACATGACTGTCTTCTTTTGAAAAGAGTCTGTTCATGTCTTTTGCACACTTTTTAATGGGCTTGTTTGTTTTTTCTTGTAAATTTGTTTAAGTTCCTTGCAGACTCTGGACATTAGACCTTTGTCAGATGGATAGATTGCAAAATTTTTCTCTTATTCTGTAGGTTGTGGAAGAGCTGGTACTATTTCTACTGAAACTATTCCAAAAACCGAATAAGAGGGACTCCTCCCTAACTCATTTTATGAGGCCAGCATCATACCCATACCAAAACCTGGCAGAGATACAGTAACAACAAAAAACCTTCAGGCCAATATCCCTGATGAACATCGATGCAAAATTCCTCAATAACATACTGGCAAACCAAATTCAGCAACACATCAAAAAGCTTATCTGCCATGATCAAGTTAGCATCATTCCTGGGATGCAAGGTTGGTTGAACATACACAAATCAATGAATATGATTCATCACATAAACAGAACTAAAGACAAAAACTGCATGATTATTTCAATAGATGCAGAAAAGGTCTTAGATAAAATTCAACATCCCTTTATGTTAAAAACTCTCAATAAACTAGGTATGGAAGGAACATACCTCAAAATAATAAGAGCCACATATGAAAAACTCACAGCCAATATCATACGGAATGGGCAAAAGCTGGAAGCATTCCCCCTGAAAACTGGCACAGGACAAGGATGCCTTCTCTCATCACTCTTATTCAACATAGTATTGGAAGTTCTGACCAGAGCAATCAGGCGACAGAAAGAAAGCATATTCAAATAGGGAGGAGGAAGTCAAATTATCTTTGTTTGTAGATGACACGATCCTATATCTAGAAAACCTCAATGTCTCAGCCAAAACCTTCTTAAGCTGATAAGCAACTTCAGCTAAGTCTCAGGCTAGAAAATCAATGTGCAAAAATCACAAGCATTCCTATACACCAACAACAGGCAAGCAGAGAGCCAAATCATGAATGAACTCCCCTTCACAATTGCTACAAAAAGAATAAAATACCTAGGAATACAACTAACAAGGGAAGTGAAGGACCTCTTCAAGGAGAACTACAAACCACTGCCCAAGGAAATCAGAGAGGACACAAACAAATGGAAAAACATTCCATCTCATTCTTTATACAAGTTTTCATTAGATGGACACCGTCCTTGTATTTTATGCTGATTTTTTTAAGCACTAAGGAGGTCCACTGAACATTTGCTAACTGGTTGTGATATATGACATTGGTTTCCTAAGGTCTTTGTTAAAGTTTCCAACTTACTTATTAACTGATTTAGAGAGGAAATAAATGAGAAGCATTAATTTTTACTTCATTAAAAGTATCTCTATGTTCAATTATCAATGCATCTTTTATCCCCAAGACCGGAGGCCTGTGGAAGGCATGGAGAGTGTAGAGTGCAGGGGTAAATGGCAAGGGGGATTAAACAAAAGTTGATCCATTGTAACAATTTTATATCGCTTTCTTCCCAGGGAAGATTTGTACTGGTGGCCCTGAAGCAGAGAGCTCTGTATCCCATTACCAGCAATGAGTCATTCAGTCTCCCACAGATCCAAATAAAGTTTTACAGAATACCCTATGGCATGCCTTTCAAAATATATGAACACCGTAAAATATATCATTTATTTTACCATATGAACTGACTCTGTCCCTTTTCCACCATTTGGGATAGCAATCTCACCATGTGTTTTTGGCTCTTAGGTTATCATCAGATATATTGGAGTTCTCTGAGCTTTTCCACTCTAAGTCCCCATGGTATTTTCAGGAGTTTTATAACTTGGTTGTAAAAATTCACTCTAAACTGAAACTTGGCAAACAATGTATTAATCTGGGAAGTTAATTTCTTTTATAAAGTCCAGAATCTGTTTAGCCCCTCTTCTGAGTTCTCAGAGACCTTGGAAAAATAAAGTCAGCAATTAAAGTTTTTTTTGTGTGTCTTAAAAAAATGCAATTACATTTCTCCAAAATCCTTTCAACCCTATTTTTACAGGTGAATAGCTTATATTTTGGACTGAGTTCTGATATATTTTGAAACAGATTTTTTTTTCTTTTGGCACAGTGAAATAGAGTAATTAAGAAAGAACCTAGGCTGAGCTTACCCTGTTACATCACTGGAATAACAACGTATCTTTAGAGAGTGGAGCCTGTCTGAATTTACAAAAAGGACTAAGACTTTAATATCATTGGACGTTCACTAATCTACAAATACATCACTGAGAAGTAGTTAAAACACATGATATGCCCTCAATCTTAGAAGAATTACTAAGATGCTAAAACTTCTGTTTGCAGTTGATTTGTCGGACTTTGGGAATGACTTTGCCGTCATATAGTGCCAGCAAATGTAATTAGACTTACATATTCTTTTCAGGTACCAGAGAATTCTGTCTCCACCTCCTCCCGCTTACCAGGGCACAGCTCCAGGGATGAGTTATACAAATAGTTTGATTGACCAGATGCAATCTGCACAAATAACCTTCTCACTTCAGAGACAGGCCCAGTGATAAAAAGTTCAACAACAACAAATGACAAAATGAAGTAACATTTAAAATGGAACTTTGTGGTTTTACAACACTTTCAGGTATATTTTTACAAAAGGAATGCAAAAGAGAATTAAATCACGGTCTTTGGAGTTTCACAGCAGTGACGATTATTAGCTCTGTGGCCTTGGGGAAGCTATTTAATCGTCACAAGTTTCATCTTGTTTTATCTTCAAAGTAGAGATAATAACAATACATACTTATTTAGGTGCTTATAAGGCTTAAAATGAGAAAATATTTGTAATGCAATTCATAGAATAACTAGAAAGCTATAATTAATAAATATTACTTTTTGGTATTATTAATGATGCTCAATTTTCTGGTTAATTTTATGAAGTAGATTTCATTATTATTGCCATTTTACATATGAGAAAAATTTAGGTTCAAAATGGATTTTAACTTGTGTGAGATCACACGGTTAATAACTATGTTTAGCTTGGTCTCAAACCTAGGTTTCCTGACAGTAATCCTAGTACTTTTTTCTTTTTTCTTTTTTTTCTTAGTACTTTTTTCTTATGGTAACCAGAATATCAATTTGAGGAAGATTGTTTCTTACTCAAAAAGTGGGATAAGTGGACATTTTATAGAGAACATAAACATTTTTATATTAAAAAAGTTAGTTAAAAATTTTAATGTATAAGGATGATCATGTTTACTAGATGGACTTTTGGGGTCCTTGAAGGTTTCTTTTTTAAATTGAAGTATATTAACTTTGTACTAAAATTATCTGTATAGCAGCTGGGTTTTCCCAGTAGACTAGAAAGGCTTAGAATGAAACAGTCATAGCGGTTAAACAGCTTATTGATTTCTGTATCCAAGGACTTCACTTGGTAGATCCTATTCCTGCACACAATGATCATTATGGCTGCCATGTATACACATATATATTTGAGTAGGGCAATACTTGAGGAAGAAGGAGAGTCAGGGAAGGCTTTTATATGAAGTGAATCTGTATTTATTTGAAACAAAGGAGAATTTAGGCTGTGTTCATCACATTAGTGCAGATGTGGTGAAGGCAGTGTTGCACCAAACTTCTTTCCAATAGTGAGCACTCCTTCCCCCTGCTGCCCGTACTCATGGGTGAGTTCTTCTCCCTGCAATGGCTGTTAGCTGAAAGGACTTCCTTTGCCCAAGGTGTTTTCCTCTTCCTGGAAGTAGCCTGCATCCAGTGATTGGCTGATATGCGTCTCACAGGCCCTGCCCTGTCCCAGTTTGGATAACTCAGAAGTGCCATTCCAACTTCAGGGCTCCTGCATGGTTGGCTGAGATCCCTGTTATAAGAGCTTCACAGTTCAATTTCTCTCTCTGGGGTAGCCCAGCCAGTCTTACTTCGTTTACTTCCTTACAAGTGTTGTTCCACAGAGTGCTCCCAATAAACCTCCAGCATGAAGGTCTCCATCTGGGAGTTTTTTTTTCCTGGTAATCCCAATCTAAAGTTGTAGATGGCCATCACAGAGCTAAGGGGACTTATCAGATGCTACAAGAAGGAGAAGCAGCTTTACTGTTATAGGAGAAGTGGGAGACAGAGTAAGATAAAAAGAAATGAGAAGGGGAATTGGAGTAAGCATTGAGTGTCACAGAGAGGCAGAAACAAACAAACAAACAAAGAAAACAACCCATCCTGGATAAACAGAGGGAGGCTGAACCTATGTAAACAAAATATCTTAGTATTTTATTATATGATGATCATAGCTGGGTGAGATATTATCAGTTAGGTCTTTATATGATAACCAATATATTTCTGGTGTGGCAGCTTGGTGAATATAGAATCAGAGATCAGACAGCTATAGGCCCTAGAGAGGGCTTCAAAAGAAGCCCTAGCAAGGATGCCCAGAGTGTGACCAGTGTGAGCAGTGTGACCCTTACATGAGGCGTGGCAATCAATAAATTCTTTGTAGCAGCAAGGGTCAAACAATGCCCACATCATACTGATGATCAAATACACAAGGAACAAGTATGAAGACTAGTCTTCATCCCACATAGGGCAGAGTTA
This sequence comes from Rhinopithecus roxellana, assembly GCF_007565055.1. Taxonomy (NCBI): domain Eukaryota; kingdom Metazoa; phylum Chordata; class Mammalia; order Primates; family Cercopithecidae; genus Rhinopithecus; species Rhinopithecus roxellana. Next base: position 65,495,326 of record NC_044560.1, on the reverse strand, counting down.
GCATAAGTTAGGAAGGGACCAGAAAGAGCAAAAGAAGGTAATCCAGTCTTAGAATAATTAAGGTAATAAGGGACCAATAGAGGAGCTGAGGTACCATAAACGGATCAGGGATCCAATGCAAGGACTGGAGTATAAACAAGTCTACTGTTTGGTGAATTCAGCAAGGGTAATTAGTTCCCGGGTAAGACAGAACTGGCCTAGAGTGGTTTTAATTACAACTTATATGCTGATAACTCCTAAACATCCAGGCCCAATCACTTCTTAAAAAAATCTCTGCACTAATTTCTCTACTAGACATCTTCGTGTGACTACTGAACCAAAATTTCCTATTAAACATGTACAAAACTCATTTTCTTCTTCAAACTTCACTCTCTAGTGCCTGCTCTTGGTTGATTGCATTACTATTCTCCGGTTATTCTATTTGTCCCTGTCAATATTATACAGAAAGGATAATATTGTGAAAAGGGTCTGGATGAGTGACTTCTGAATTCTAGTGTACAAGCAGTTAGATGCTGTAAAAGATGTGGATGTGCCTAGTTTGACTCCAGTTCATGCCCAAGCTTTCCAGTTTTGGTTTCTGGTCCCACAGCCATGACCCACTAACGTCAGTCTCCACATCATTATGGACTGTATGTCTGCCCCTCCTGGGTGAGCTGGCTTGATCCTTAAACCCTTGGGGTTGGGATGGGTGAAGGACTTGATCCAGCTGGTTGCTCTGTATTTTCAACCCTCTGTTTAAACAAATTCCCCTAATTTGTTTTACTTTGGCATATTTGATCACACAAACTAAGAGGAAAGTGCTGGAGGAAAAATATGTTGGACTTCATTGAATCTCAACTACTCAAAATCATTTGATGATCTCTTTGAACAGCACTATATTCAACTCAGTAGAATCAAAGATGATGCGAATAGTGGATCACCTGGCAATTACTTGTTTAGCTTTCATACTGGATGAGAATCACCATTTGTCAGTGTTTCCTAATTGGTTAAGATGCAGGGGAGTACTGATGGCAGGGAGGCTCCTTAGCCTGTCACTTTGCCAGAAAGAGTGTGAGCACAAGAGGAGCTAGAGTTCCCAGTGGGCTAAATTCGAGAGGTGCATCAAGGTTATCTTTTACGTATTTATTTATTTACTAAATGCATATCAAATTCTGTGTTGTTGGTGAAACTAGTCTTCCTATTTGGCATCTTTTCTCCTACATCTTTTTTCTCTCAAGTACTCACTGCTCTCATGTTTCCTTTATTGTAATCAAAACCTCCTCTCAGACTTTTTCACCTATAATAACTTTATAAGCACCTAAGTTATTACCTTTTTCTGGCAACCTTGCAGTTAAACATAGATCCAAATCTTGAGTGAAAAGAATGAAGTATGTATCAACTATTGGGTCAGGGAGAATTTAGGACATCTGTGCCTTCCCAGTCACCTTGAAATCACATTACCTAATTGATCTGTGCAGTAGGCTGGCCTTGGATCCTTGTGTGGAAGGAAATGGGAAAACCAGAAGTGAATTACTATAGAATGAAAGATGATTAGCAGACTAGCAAAGAGATCTCACTGAGTAGATGGCTGTATAAAGTAGAGTAGCATGGCCTTCAGTGTTTGACAGAGCAGACTTTGAAATTTAGTTTTGAAATCAGTTGTGAATGCCAGCTATGACATTCAGCATGGTGTAAGTCTTAATTATTTATTTGCACAATGAAAATAATAGTACATACCTTTAGAGTTGTGAAGACTCTGTGACTTACTCTATGCAAAGTACTGATAGGGCAGTGCTGGCATATCATCATTGTTCAATAAGTGTTTGGGATGATAGTGAAAAAGACAAGAAGGATGAAATGAAAGAGGAGGAGGAGGGGGAAGACTTGCACCAGACTGGCCTTTGAGGAGTTTAGATTTATATTGCTGAAGCAAGATTGGTTGCCACTGTGCACCTCCTTGTTTTGGCAGCTTCACACTGCTGAGTATGATTGCTCTTCTCCATCCCAATCTTCTGGTGTGGTTGCAGTGACCATGTCCTGGCTTCAAGGTTCTGCTTTTTTCCCCTTACTCTATCTACCTTGAAGCAGGGAACCTTTGTAGTTTAGGCATTCTTTTCATTTCCTGTTTTGTCATTTCTGCATTTTTTTGTGAGGTCTTCACTAGAAAGACCTGAACTAAAGACTGGTTCCGTAACTTCTTCTTGAATGTAATGTTTCTGTCATTCCTGCATTCAACAAGTATTCACTGAAAATCACTAAGTGCTGAAGATTCAGTGTTTAGCATTAACATGGAAGCCTTGTCTTAATGGAGCTTAAAATCAAAAGAAGGTTCACATGAAGAGATACTAAATGTAATTAGTCATTAGGAAAAGAAAATTACATGAGAAAGGTATACTATTACTTATCTAAAGTTCTGAGGCAACTGGAGCTCTCATAAATTGCTGGAGAGAATGCAGATAGCATAGCCACTTTGGAAAATAGCTTAGCAGTTTCTTCTAAAGTTAAACATACAATTGACATGTGATACATCTAGACCAATGTCAGGTATTTACCCAAGAAAAATGAACACTCAAATTTGCACAAAGCATATGAAAACAATTATAGTGGTTTTATTCAAAATCACTGAAACTGGAAACTATTCAAATGTCTTTCATTTGGTAAATGGATAAACAAGCTATGGTACCTCCATAGATTGGATGCTGCTGAGTGATATAAAGGAACACATTACTGATAGATTCAATGCCATGGATGGAGCTCTAGTGCATTGTATTGTATGAGAAAAAGCCAGAATTCAAAAGCTAAATACTGTGTTAGTCCATTTATGTGGCATACTGGATAAGAAAACAGAGCAGCAATTTCCTGGGACTTGGGAGTCAGAGAAGAGGTTGGCTACAAAGGGGCAATATGAAGTAATTTTTGGGTAATAGAAGTCTAAGAATGGAAAAGAGTAAATCTTACTCTCATAAATTTAAAAAATTGATTTGAAAAGAAAAAAAGCATATATAGAGGGAGAAAGAAGAGGAAGAAGATCAACAGTATGTTACTAGATAATACGTTAACCAAATATTTTTAAGAAAAGATCTGACCTTAAATATTCAATCCCTCATTTCTTGGAGATAAAATTTCAATATGGCCCTGCTAATTTCAAGAAATATTTTAAGGTAAACATAAATTTTTAATTATTCTAACAAATCAAGTCACGATTTCATAATGACAAGTCTAAATAAATATTTCATTAAAACAGAAAAAGATAGGTTATGTAATGTTCACCAAACAAGACTTATAAATGTATTATTTTAGGTAGAGTATCAAAGTTGCAAGAAACTGAAGCCTATGTGAAGTGTGTGAACTTTCTACTCTTATTGATGTATGTAGCAAATGTGATTTACTAATAAAAACAAACTAACTTGGGTGACCAGTGGCCTGGGTTTGATTTGCTTTGGGAGCAGTAATATAAATCCAGCCCTGGCCAACAATGAATTCATCCATAATTAAAGTACCTTAACTTGACTGGTCAAAGATGATAATCTTTCAATTTTGGGGCCTGCAACCCTGGAAATTAATGAAAATTAGTAGTTACTCTAGAAAGGTATAATAATAAAAGTAAAGAAATAATAAATAAATGAGTTAGACCTATGATGTTGACATTTAAAATAATTAATTGAGTTTATAACTTTTATATTTGTATATGCTTTGTTATTTCAAACGTTTGCAATATTGAAAAGAAGTAACCATGCCACATATATAATAGCAGTTAAAATCAAGGTAAATTATTTACTAAATTTGTAATAGTTGTTTAAATGCTTGAGAAAGATATGATTCAAAATTGTGTTCACTAGATAAATGAGTTTATTCAACATTAAACAAATATACACAAGAAATCTATTGAAGGTGACAAATATGGGACAAATTAAGAAAGATCAGTGGACGCATTGAAGCAATGACATAGGGGAGGGAAAGCTTGGACACCCAGAGCTAGGAAAGAAAAACTTATTTTCATGAGCAGAGGAGAAGAGCCCAGACTTAGGAGAAAGGATCACAGTTATTTGAGGATCAAAGATCTCTGATGTGTCTGATGAAGATTGACCCTCTGATTTTGCCTGAGGGCCTGATAGTAGCAACTACTTTTGGGTAATGTAATATAATCTCTGCCTTCTTTTCTCTTTTGTTACATTGCTTTTGTTTGTTACTTTTATTTATTTTTACAATAGATTATGATGTGTCCTGGAAGTGTGAAACTGTAGTGTTGGGTAAGCACTATCTAAAGAATGCCCATGCAAGTCAGTGGAGGTGCATTCATGAATTGTCATTTGATTGCTTTATCTCAGGCTGTCCAATGAGGAATTTTTTCTTCTTATAGCGGACAAATGGACCCATTCTCCCACCATGTAGTGGGAGCTCTTGGGTTATTCTAAGTTAGGATGGAAAGCATTGGTTGTTAGACTGTTAGAAGATGTTCTTGTCTTTATGGCATTCTCTATACCATGGGAGTCAGGCAGTGTCTCAGGCTAAATCTTAATCCAAGAAAAGATTTCACAAAAATTAAGGAGCTAAGAAATTAAAACAACACTCCAAAGCTCCTTCCAGTTTTACTTTTTTCTCCAAATAAGGTAAGCACCTATAGTAACATACCAGTAGGGGAGAAGGGAAGGGAACTAAAGAAAGAGAGGTGGCTGAGGAGTAGAGTAAAACTCATCAGGAGGATTTTTTTTTTTTTTTTTCATTCTCTAATGTTCTAGGCTGTGAGCTTCATTGTACCTGGGAAACAGCAGGAAATTGTCTGGCTAAACCAAGGGCTCTGAAAGCAGAACCAAAAGCCATGGAGAATGATTCCTAGGCAGATAATACTGAGTCCTAAAGAAGGAACTTCTAATATTTTCTTATCTGATTTCAGAACGTCTACGGATTAGTGACTTCTGTGTGTCTCTCATTTTCCCCCTTTTTGAATGGGAATGCCTACCGTAGTTACCTTGTTCCTGTCTTCCTGTTTTGGAATAGGCGTTTCAAATCTATAGATAAGGGGAAAGATACTTGGGGGAACTGAATCTGTCAAGCCTCATTATTTCCCATGTCTGACTTAGATGAAAAAATTTCAGACTTTGACCTGATATTATAATGAGATAAGATTTTGGGGGTTTAAGAGTTGGTGAGTACATTTTGCACAAGGCAAAAAGTTAATCCTTAAGGACCAGAGAGGGTATACTAGGGTAGCTGGTCTCCAGAAAAGTATCCAATAATTTCTGCATCCTGGTACACATGTCCTTGTGTGTTCCCCTCCCACATTGTACTGGAGTTGGTTTGTATGACCAACAGAATATGATAGAAGTAATGGCATGTCACTTCCAAGATTAGGTTATAAAAGATGATGACTTTGTCTTGGTCTCTGTCTCTTGGATCACTCTGAGAGGTATCATCTGCCATTATTAGGACAGTCAGGTGGCCTATGGAGAGGCCCACATGGTGAGGAACTGAAGCAGCTGGCCAACAGCCCACAAGGAACTGATACCTGCCAATAACCCAGTGCATGAGTTCAGAAGTGGTCCTCCTTCAGTCTGGTCTTCAGAAGACTACATCCCTGACCTGTGCCTTGATTGCATTCTCAGAAGAAGCCCTGATCCAGAACAGAACCACCTTGGATTCTCTACCTACAGAAATGGTGCAACAAAACTTCAGAAACTGTTGTCAAAACATTACTCCAAAGAAACACTTAAAAATTTTGTTGTCCTGAAATACCGTGTCATTGCATGTAACTTTCTCAGAAGAACCTGCCAGCCCCCACACAGCATTTTACCCATATCATAGTTAGAAAAAAAATAATTGGGACCACAGCTCACACTTCCTTTCAGAGATGATTCTGATATTGCCATGCATCCTGATTCTCTCAGTTCCTGCTAGGTGTCTGTTCTCTCTGGTCCCTCATCATCAGCAGAATCATACTCCTATTTCATTCTGCCCCAGCCACCTGGCTTGTCCCTCTTTCCTGAACCCGTCTAGGAGCCGGGTGCCCTCTGGGACCCCTGCTCTTCGCTCAACTCTTCTCTACCCTCTGCCTTTTCTTGAAACCATCCTTTCTGTATCACTTTGTTCCAACTGAAGCCTGGATTTCTCTGGAGGCCACTGCTCTGTAGCCTCCTCAGGGCTAGTCTAATTTTATCCATTATTACTCACATATCTCTGAGATATGTAAGTTGTGTACTCTCCACTGTCATTGCTTTCTCTCTCTCTCTCTCTCTCTCTCTCTCTCTCTCTCTCTCTCTCACACACACACACACACACACACACACACGTACACTTTACTCTATTGAGATGCATGGCATTTAGTTATGCCATCCTGCTCCTCAGCCCACTGCTTTCATCTATTGATCCCTTGTTCATTTTGTTTATCAAAGGCCTTATTCCTTGATTCCCAAGAATTTTCTCTTTCCCAGATCCTATGATTATTCTGGATGACTTGAACATCCATACAGAGAAACTGCCTCATACCCTGTATTCTCTGATTTGATCACATGTGATCTCACCTCAGCCATCCAGGACCACACCTGAGAAAGTATACCACTTTTGACATGTTAACTTTAAAAAAACTCTACTCTCTGATAAAACCTTTCATTATCCATATCCCTTATACAACTTCCCTCAATTCCAGGATTCTTCAACAGCATTGAGACCTGTAATCTATTGTCCTCTACCATTTTTTTTCTCCTTTTAGTCTGCCCAGTTTCCATAGAGCATTGCTATGATTGCTCATTGAAAATATGTTACATAGACTTGCCATCCTCTTTCTCTGTCATTCTCCTGGCAAAGCCCAACACAAGATGAACTCTTCTATCAACTGCCTCAATGCCAACATATGAGAAGGTTAATTTAGCCAGAAAATTCTCACAACTGAACTGAATACTTTAGTTGACATTTATAACATTTTTTCAACCAATTAACAATGATTCATTTGGCACCTACTTTATTTATGAGTCAGGAAATATTTTAGACACTGGAGAATCACAAGAAGCACCAGGCATACAATCCCTCTCACTTATGGAGCTTGCATTTTAGAGTATCACTATTCTCTTTTCTTTACATCCAATTTACTCATTGGCTTACTGAAGCAGGGTTTGTTGTTTCATCATAATTGCTCTAGTCAGTGATTGACATGTTGCTAAATCCATTGGACAACTCTTTGTCCTCATCTTTGTCATCATGTGGATAGCATTTTTTCAACTTCCTTTTTTGCTTCCTCTCTTTTGGCTTCTGTCACCATTTTTCTGCCCTTCTGATCACCCCAAAGGCTGCTTCTTTCCAGCCTCCTTTGTAATTGCCCCCATCTCTTGTTGTTCTCTCTATCTACGCACTCTCTCAGGGATTACTTCATTCCTTTCCCTGCATGTTAAGGCCATCATTATACTGACGACTTCTAAATGTATGTTTTTAGCTGAGAGTTTTTTCCTGATATCCAGACCTCCACACTCTACCTGACATTTTCAGCTGGGTAGTTCACAGACATCTCAAACTCGACATATCTAAAACAGAACCCTTTTCTCTCCTAAAATCTGTGCCATCTCTCTCTCTCCCACTCATCTCTACCTTAGAAAACTATACTATAGTTCACTTATTCAAGCCAGAAATCTAAAAATCTATAAGTAATTCATAATTCCATAATTATGCTTTTGTCTGATTCCCAGTCTATTACTCCCCTCCTTTCTCTTTACAATCCAGTCACCCTAGGTTTTTCCAGTTCCTCAAACTCAAACAGTCTTTACAGGGAACTTGGCATATACTCTTTCTCACTTAGAATGTTCTTTCTCCTACTCAAAAAATGGCTATTGAATGGCCATGAAAAAGATAGATTTTAGATTTAAAATTCTCCGCAGGATGTATATAATTCCCCTTTGCCTCAAGTAGTATATGTATTTGCATTTATTGATTCTGATGCCACATGTAGGTAGTTTTGATGTGACTGCTGTCTCCTTGTAAAACCTGGCCTTGGTTACATATGGATTGAGGACACTTGTTTGGGACTATGTTAGACAAACATTGAGTTAGATCTTCTCTATTAAATGGAAACAAGGTAAGCTTTTAGCGTGCTTATAGAATCTCCCCACTTAGTGCAGGCATAAACTGGAGATAAAAAATGATGGGATTCAGTTTTTAATGCTATGGAATTCAAATTAAACAGAGCTGATAAATAACAGGGGGGAATCTCCAGAACAGTTAAAAAATATATGTGTATATATTTTTTAACTGTTCTGGATATATATAATATGTATATATCTTTTAGATGGAGTTTTGTTCTTGTTCCCCAGGCTGGAGTGCAGTGGCATGATCTCAGCTCACTGCGACCTCCGCCTCCCAGGTTCAAGTGATTCTCCTGCCTCAGCTTCCTGAGTAACTGTGACTATAGGCATGCACCACCATGCCCAGCTAATTTTGAATTTTTAGTAGAGAACTCCCGACCTCAGGTAATCCACCCACCTCAGCCTCCCAAAATGCTGGGATTACAGGCATGAGCCACCGTGCCTCATCCAGTTAAAATCTTTAAAATGACCTTTCTGAGAGTCCTGTGTCCCATGTTGTATTCTTTCTTCAGGGAACACCATTGGTTCTTGACAATGCTGATCTGTAATAATGCTCAATGAAACAATAAATTTCTTCAAGTGTGTCACTAAAAGCTGCCTGAAAAGCTTTATACTCATTCAGCCCATCATTCTTCATAAACTTCCGCATTGCAGTTCCATTTGTTTCTTCGTTATTTTGTACAGTTTCCCTTTAGCGGATGTCTGCCGACTCCTTCACATCTGGATCCAATTAGAGATCACTCTATGTGATTCTAATTATCTGTCTCTACATGTGCTCAGCAGAGACACAATTATTAATAAGAATTTGAATGTGGCTTTCCATTTTTCAAGTTGCTTTTTCCTTTTATTAGGCATCCTCAATAACTTGAATTCCAGCCCTAATCCTGACTCTGGCTTTTAGAGAAACATTGAGAAAATTGGGGCACCAGAAAGTTGAGTGAATTTGTTTTTACGAGTGGGGCAAATCGGGGCAGTTAAATACAGCTGACTTCTATGTTGTATAATTTCCAGGATATGAGGCAAGACCTTTCTTGAGTGTTCTTTGCCATGATAGTTAATGAGTTCTTGCTGCCCTGCTGCTACCTCACCACCATTATCAAGGGGGGAAGTAGATTTAAGCTTATACATTGCCGTTGCTGTGGGATTTTGCTACGTTTTGACTGCCATGTCTCTATTCCCCCTCATTTTGTTAACAAAATGCTAATTTTCTTTTGGAGAATCATTTCTTTTTCCATTCTCAATCTTTCTGCCTTAGAGGGAGCTCCATACCCACATTGAGGGGTCAGCAGGTGTGATCCAAATCTGGACACTTAACACTTCATGTCACCCTCGCGTCAGGGATCGGTTTAGGAATGAGAACATATCCTGAACTGTTGTAGTAAAACAAACAAACATACAAACATATAAACAAACAAAAATACAAAAACTTTTCAGACGTGGAGAATTGCTTCCAGGAAATAGTGACTCATTTTTTCACTAGTATTGAATATGGAGAGACATATGCTAAGGTATCAGAGCCACTTGTCTTTTTCATGACAAGATGAGTGATGTCAGAGAATGCAACCAAGTGAAAGAAAGCAAAGCTTTGAGAAGGAAAGACAGAAACCAGGCCCTAGTGCCATCACAGGAACTTCTAGATTCCACTGTCATTTTTATTTTTAAGTTATGCGAGTCAAAACATTCCCTTTGTATTTAAAAAAGTGGAGTTTGGGTTACTGTTGGTTGCAACTAAAGGACTGTTGACACGTTGACTATTCACATTCTAATTTTCATTGTTTTATTTTCTAGAAATAAGATTTGATACTGGGGAATTGAAGTGGAAGCATGAAAGCAATGGTTGTCTGAGAAAACATGAAAATAAGTCCAGTGAGGAGAAAAGGGGAGAGAATGAAAATTCTAGAGGTTTGGATGTATAATTCAAAGGCCAAAACTTTTGATTTTGTGTTGGGACCCATTAAATTTAGTCTCTCTACTCATAACTTTTGACAGTACAAGTATTTGGAAATGCAGCAGAAGGTACAATAGAATAAACAATTAAGACTGTTGTATAGTTTATGTTAAGAGCTGAATTTTGCAACCCCCACTATTGAAGCCCTAATACTCAGTACCTCAGAATGTGATTATAATTGGTGATAGGGCTTTTAAATAGGTAATAAAATTAAAATGAGGCCATTGGGGTGGGCTCTAATCCAGTGATTGGTGTCATTATAAAAAGAGGATATTAGTATCTCACCTGAATTCTTCTACACACTTCTCACCTGAAGTCTTCTAACACAAGCCACTAGATGCCAAAAGAGAAGTCTTCATAAAATATGCTTTTATCACATCACTTGTCTGCTGAATATCATCAATGGCTTCCGCTCCACGCCCCCCCCTTTTTTTTCCTTTAAGAAAAAGTCTCTGTCTCCCTCAATAGATGAGAGAGACACTATAGATGTATGTTCACAGAGGAAAGGCCATGTAAGAACTCAGCGAGGAGATGGCCATATGAAAGCTAAGAGAGAGACCTCAGAAGAAACCAAATCTTTGGACACCTTGGTCTTGGACTTCTAGCCTTCAGAAGGGTGAGGAAAAAAACTTCTATTGTTTAAGCCACCAGTCCATAGTATTTTGTTACGGCAGCCCTAGCAACCTAATACAGAATATATTTCACATTTATTGTTCACCACAGAAGTGGGCCTTAATTTCAAGAGTAAATGCAACTTTTTGAAACTGTCAATTACTTTAAAAAGTGTATCTATTATATGAAATAATACAGAGTGGTTGTGGAAAAGTGGATACAACCCTATCCCAGACAAAATTCTGGACTTCATGAAGTATGCAGTCCATTTAGGTACTTAAGCCATCTGCGCATTAAACAAAAGATGGAAACAAATCAAGAAATATGAAATGAATGTAACAAACATGGGTGTTCTGGGGATGCCCAGGAAGAAGGGGTGGTCACTTTGAACTGGAATTGTTGGAAACCTTTTTGTTAGAAAGATGCCATCTCAGTTGGGCCTTACAATTGGAAAATATATCAGTTAAGAGTGAAGAGAAGGCCAGGTGCAGTGACTCACACCTGTATTCCCAGTACTTTGGAAGTCCAAGGCGGGCGGATCACTGAGGTCAGGAGTTTGAGACCAGCCAGACCAACATGGTGAAACCTGGCTTCTACTAAAAATAAAAAAATTAGCTGGGTGTGGTGGCACGTGCCTGTAATCCTAGCTGCTCAGGAGGCTGAGGCGGGAGAATTGCTTGAACCTGGGAGGAGGAAGTTGCAGTGAGCCAAGATTGTGCCATTGCACTCCAGCCTGGGTGACAGGGCGAGACTCGGTCTCAAAAGAAAAATAAATAAATAAATAAATAAATAAATAAATAAATAAATAAATAAATAAGTAAAAGACTTCTGGAGAAGGAAAATATCCCTAAAAGAGGAAAGTACAAAAGGTGTTTGGGGAATAAGACTAAATAAACAGATTAGACTAGGATAGAGGATTCCTATGGGGAATAGTGGAAAAATAAGCCTGGGAAAATAGTGTTGAAGCAGATTTTGGAGAGTTTAACTGTCAGATGCATTAATTTGGACTTTTTCTTAAAGGCAAAAAAATAAAAATAAAAAGGGCAGGGGAAGCCATTGATGATTTTTCGCAGGCAAGTGATGTGATAAAAACCTATTTGAGGGAGACTTCTCTTGGCATCCAGTGGCTTGTGTTAGAAGACTTCAGGTGAGATACTGGAGGTGGGTGATGGACAGAGTTGGTGGTAGTCTACCGAGGAAGAGACTGGGGTCTGAACCAAAGTTGTGCCTATAAAAGTTCCCCTTAACTCTGCCTAGAAATTTGTGCCAAAGTGTAACTTTTAGTTTGATTTGCCTCAGGCAATGTGAAGAGCACATTAACCCTTTCTAAACATAATCTAGATTCTCTTTTAAATGCTAAGTGGGTCCTCCTTCAGCTAACTTATACATGGGACTTGGCAAATCCTAATAATAATATACTTTCTTGAAATAAGTTCTTTATATTCTTCTGTTACAAATTCCCCCTGGTGCTTTTGCATAAAATGCATGAAATCTCCTCATTATTGCTTAAATGCCCTTGCCGATATAAAACTATTTATTTCATTGTGGGAATTTTCCTTCAAACACCTGTTCCTTTTTAAAAGAATCTGCAAATTCTCTTTAGTTCAAGGTTATCTTTCCTCCTCTCTCTCTCTTTCTCTCTCTCTCTGGTAACAAGTATTCAGTCCACTGAATCAGTTTTCTCATAGATTCCGCTGAGGAATGTACTGATCTGCTTTCTCTTTCCAGATGTGGTTTAATTGTTTAACATAAAGACATATGCTGAGATTTAGGAAGAACTCCCTCCAGAACTCAGTATTATCATTATGTGCCAATTTAAAACCATCAATGATCAACTAGAGATCTTTTCTGCCCTTCAATTAAAACATACTAACTGGGCAGGATGTGGTAAACCAGATGCAATAATTAAGAGAATAGTTTAACTGTTCATATTGCACATTGCTGTTTGCTACAGCATGACCATTAAACAAAAAGTAAAGCCAAGAAGGGTTGTATGGCCCCATAAAAATTCCATTTGGCTTAGAAATACAGTACCATTTGACATTAATGTTAAACACTCCAAAAGATAATTACACAGCCAGGAGTCAAATAATTAAATACAGAAAATGGATCAACGAAAAAAAGTCCCCCTCCTTGACTTCGACCCTTTCCAAATAAATTAAAGAAAAAAATATTCACCACCTGCATAAAGGAATTCTCTTTGGAAGCCTGATCCCTTGGGAATTGCAGGTGGCAGCAGGGAAAATATATTAGTATTTAATTCCACATACACAGGAAACCATTTCCCCTGGCAACCCCAAGATTTTGCAACAACACCAATTACCTAGGAAGAGTAATTGTCTGGCAAATACATTAAGTGATATCAAAGGGATGAATAGCATTTATTAAGTTATATGGTGAGATCAGTTATTACTTTCTATTTAAGTGATAATGGTAAGGTATTCCATAAAAATCCAATGGAAGATTTTCTGATTATACAGCATATAAGAGTATAAATTCTCCAGCTAATTATTTCTGCCGATGATAATCGTATTGCCAAATATTCCATTTTTGAGCATTTATCTTGAAAATATTCATTACTTCGCTTTGAAAATTTCCTTCCATCTGTCTTTTTCTCTTCACTTCTGGTTTCCTCTGCAGAAAATATATATCTTTCTACTGTCTAGTTTGCTAATGACTACACAGTTTTGGAGTGGATGTGTAGAAGTTGAAACACATTTGTGATATTTCTCTTATGGGGGACAGAGTTACCTAACTTCTCTTTGATAGCAGGTAGTTAAGCCTATTAAAATCTCTTTTCTTTGGGGTTTTTAAAGGTCCCTGAAATGAGAGAAGCTCAGAATTCCCTTGTCTCCAATTAAGTTGTTGGGGGAGAAGCTAACCAGGGTTCTCCTAAGAGCCGGATGTTCAGGGCAAGAACTAGCAGTTAACTTAATGAACCTATCAAAGGAATTTATAAAAAGGTGGCAGGCATGGGGGAACTAGAAAAGCAACTGAAAAGGGAATTAATCAGTTATGTGAAAATCAAGAAAGTGAGTTAACTAAAATCTACTGAACTTCTAAGAAGTGATAATTTCGTTTGAATTAAATCTTGACCTTAGTTTTTGAGGATTTTATAATAAAGAATTATGTGCTCAGCTGCTGTTGGCTTGAAACCAGTAAGCCAAATTCCAAACCTTAGGGGTTAGAAAAAGTCCTTTTCACCTCAATTATGTGTGATTTATACCTTGATATTTGTATTGTCTGTAGACTTTCATTGTTGTCTTTTAGGGAAAGAACATTTTAATCTAGATCAGCAACTCAACCATATTAATGAGCCACTTGGAGGAGAGCCCAGAATAGTGCAAGATGAAGAGACATTCCTATCAGGAACTTTCCAAGCTAGGGTAATAGGTAGTATAATAAACCGATGAGCTATATATAATGTACAGTCACATATTTATAATACAAATCCATAGGAGCCAACTGGATTATATTCACAGGGTTATGACTTTTTTCTAATGCATTGTGATGGTTTCTGGCAGAGATTATAAATTTATAGTATAACCTCATAGCTGGGGTCAGTTGCTATTAAGTGTTATCATGAAAAAGACCACTTTGTTGCAGAATAAAATAGAAAATTATTGTGGTTTCCTTCCATTTTTTAGCTTGGTTTATTACCCTTTTTAGTGAGCATATAGTTGCCTAGCCATCCTTCTATAATTATTCTGCTAGCCCATATGGTCACAATGGGACTGCTACCCCAAGCCCAGGGTCTCCAGGAGTGGGCATGTGATCCAAGTCAGGTCAATCAGAATCCTCCCCAGGATTTCTCTGAGCTCTTACTCAAACATCTGCACTATTTATCCATGTGTTAGAGCTGTAAGGATGCTGGTGGCCACGAATGTGGCCATCTTATGGCTACATGAAGAGAGCTAATTGGAAAAAGGAGCCAAGCAGAGTGAAACAAGCACACAAGAAAGGAATAAGAAACAGGACATTGAACACAGCATGCTCTTGGAATCAGGCTTGAATTCAGCTCCTCATTTCAATTTTTGAGTTATTTGAGCCAATATTTTTTCTTTATTGGTAAGGTTTTTGTCATATGCATCCTAAAGGATCCTATACGATCTCAAAACAAGGGAAATTAATAAGTTTGAGACAATGTTGTCTGTTTCTAGCTTCCAAGGATAAAAATGACTTCAGAATGTTTCCAAGGTTTCCAGTGAGTACTAAGTGCTAGAGGGTGGACAGATTTAGAATATGTGTCTTCTGTGACTTCCTGGGGACTTCCCAGAGATTTTGGTTAAGTAGACTTGGGCTGGCTGGCTCAGGAGCCTACAGTTCTAATGAGCTCCTGAGATCTAGACAATGGTACTGGTGACTGATAGACTGAGAGATAATAATTGCTTAATATTATTGTATTTACTATAAATTAGAGATAGTGTGAACAATTCAAAGACTCTTCAAAATATAGACATGGTGACGGTGATTAATGCCATGGTAGAGATTTTTCTGAAATACATACACATATTTCATTAGAAGGATAGTACACAGAATTTGAAAGCAATTTAAGATTCTTTATTTCTAGCTTCTGAGAGGTGCATTAATTTGTTGTATGTCCCTATCAAGATATCATCTAGCTTGTGCTTGAACTCCTCTATCAATGTTTATGGCCTCCAAAGATATTTTATTCAATTTTGGAAGGTTTTACTAGTTAGAAAGTTTTCTGTTGTACTGAATAGATTTTTATTTTACTTAACTTTAACATATTATACTAACCTGAAGATCTACAGGTTGAATAGCTGGTTTATTCAGCTGCCTCCTTCATATAATAGATATTTAAGTATTTGAAGACATCTAGCAGGACTTATAGCCTTCTTACCTTTTGGGCACCATTTGTTAGCTCTTTCAACTATACCACTTATGCCATAGTTTCCTAAAATGTTTCCATCCTGGTGGTTGTTTTTCTGCATGTGCTTCAATTTATTAGTGCTTCTTGCAATGTATGCTTAGCAAGAAATACTATTCTTCAGGCACAATTCAGAAACACAAAAAGAGACAGCAATATGTTCCTTGGCTCTGGACATTAGAATTCAATTTATGCAATTTAAGATAACTTATTAACTTGTTTTGGCATCTCATGACAGAGTTAATTTGTTTTGGGTTTGTACTTTACTACAACTAATTGCTGAAGCACTGTTGGATTCTTCACTCTGGTTGTCTTTGTAAGAAGTTTTTGATACAATTAGGCTTACTAGGCTTGTCAGTGACTCCCTAATTATCACATTATAATATATCACTAGAAACCATCTGAAGTCTTGCAAGTCATTGGTCATGGAAAGCCTGACCATATAATTTATCATCCAGACTTGGAATCTTTTGGGAATAGAAGAGGGTGCTATTAATAATTACTCCAGTGTAAATAGAAACTGACCCAGCCAAGGTCCCAGACTGTGGAAGGATTAGAACTGGTGTTTGTGCGTACCTCAGTCTAAACTAGAATGGAGTTAAATTTATCAGTTTGAAAACTCCTGTTAACTATGAAGTTAGAAATCACAACTGTTTGACTTTATTTACTTAATTGTCATTCATTAATTTAATAGAACTGTTTTAGCTTTTTTCCTCTCAATTCTGCCCTTTTTCTATGGGTGGACTTAAAGTGAAAATATGCTTTATTTGACCCAGATTTCCAGGTTGGCTACCACTTTTTCTTCAGAGAGAAATACACTCCAAGCCAGCACCTCTGGTTTCTAGCAAGCTTTGCCAGACATCCCTGTTTCCCTGGCAGTTGTCTCATGGGGTGTTGTTTCCTCTCCTGTGAAATAGTCTGGCCAGTTGAAGGCACCGGGCAAGCATTTAATTAGCAACCATCAGCTGAATGCTATGCCAGTGGGCTCCACCCATGGTCTCTAAGCTAAAGATCTGAAGAATTCCAAATCTTTGTACAATTCCCTTTGGGTGCAACAAGGAAGAGCCTTCAGGCTAACAGCCAACTTGTCCTCATCTCAACTCAAAGCTCATCAGCCATTTGGGAACAGGCAGTTTTAAAATAAAACAAACAAAAAGCACAATTCAGCCTTTCTTCCAAATAAACTTTGTAAAGTATCAGATAAAAAAGAAAAATGTGTGTGCATGTGTGGGCTTCTTTTTTTTTTTTTTTTTTTCGGTCTTGTAAACTTCTTCTCTGGATGCTGCATATGAGCTATTTCCTGCCTTGTGGTCAGAGCCAGATTCCAGACTTGCATGAAATCTCAGAGGTTAAAAAGAAAGAGACTTGCTTTTGGGTGGAGCTGAGAGTTCGGGGAAGGGAAGTGAGGAGTAAGAATAGCTTTCAAGTCAGATACCTGTCTTCCTGATTCTGCTTGGTATTTTGCAGCAGTCTTACTAATAGTAATTATCTTCTGAAAACATGTTTATAAGAGGTAAGCTAGATTTGCAGATAATTTTCGAATTAAAATTTATAAAAATGTTATACAAAAATGTAATTTATTTCACACCATGGAAAGGAATATCCTGATTCTCTTTCTCTTCCTTGGTACTCCCAAGACATCAAGGAAAGCACATGACCTCCATAATCTTCTCAAATCTTGTTTCTGAGGCCATGGAGACACATAATCACAAAAACTTTAAACATTAAACACTAATGCTTTTACGTTAAAAAACATGGACTTCCTATTGAAGAGTCTGAGTAACAGGCAGATGAGCTCAAATTATGTACTTGTTGTTTGATTTATTTTAAGTACACCAAATGCTTAAGGGCACCTAAGCTCACGTACAAAGAATAAATGCTGCAGCAAAGCTCAAGCCAGAATTCTATCCATCCTTCATGAAGCTGGGCCTAAGAGATTTAATCTTATCTACATTTCCCAAAAAGTGAACACACTGGAACAAAATCTGAGTTTTTGGGAAGTCATCAAAAAAAAAAAAAAAAAAAAAGAGAGAGAGAGAGAGGAGAGAGATGCAAAAATCATAGCAACACACTCAGCATGGTAACACTGTCCCTCTGGCTCAATTGCAGGCCACATTCTCCTGAATGCCCATTTGGCAAGAAGGTTCCTGTTATAGCTGCTAAATCTTCCATCTATGCCTCCCTTGATGCAAGCAAGACTGTCCCCAACCCACAACAGGGATGGTGCTATTATTTCATCAGTGGCAAAGCTATCCCTAAGAGATGTGTTTCATAAGATAAACTAAATGGATTTTTCAGATTCTGAAAAGACTGTCTTCCATGATCAAAGCAGGCAAACAATATTTCATATCTCAGCCAAGAAAGCTACTGTCTCAGTAGGTCATTTTGAGGCTCAAGTTTAAAACATGAATGGGTTCAATGCATTAATGGGATGGGGTGAGTATAGAGATTTAGTATGCTTATCATCACCACTCCCCATATTTATGTTGCCCCTCCACCAACCATATATACGTAAAGGGAATCTGCATAGACTTGAAAACTGCCTGGTTGCTTTTGGAACAAATTCTTTTGGAACTAGGCTCTAGCTCAACTAGATTTTAAGCAATCCACATCTCCTGGAAAAGAACACATTTCTCTATTAGACCACTGCAGCCTCTGAGTGGTGACTATAAACTTAGCAAAGTTTAAAATATAGTTTAATTTCTCAATTTTGGCACTTTTCTCCATTTCATTTTTACTATTTAGTAATCCAGAGATATAGTCAACTGATGTAAAAATTATTATTCCAGAATATGAATAATTAATAGAAAAATATATTTTGAGCTCCAGTTATTTCTTTTTTAACTTGTATGAAGTTTAACTGCTTATTTATTACATTATTTCTAAAGAAAAGAACATAAAATTTAGTATTAGAGAAATTAGTTTTCCAGTCTCTTAAGAAGAAGACCGCCTGGTCGGGCACAGTGGCTCACGCCTGTAATCCCAGTACTTTGGGAGGCCAAGGCAGGTAGACCACCTGAGGTCAGGAGTTCGAGACCAGCCTGGCCAACATGGTGAAACCCCGTCTCTACTAAAAATAAAAAATATGCTGGACATGGTGGTGCACGTCCATAATTCCAGCTACTTGGGAGGCTGAGGCAGGAGAATTACTTGAACCCAGGAGGTGGAGGTTGCAGTGAGCCGAGATTGTGCCGCTGCACTCCAGCCTGTGGGAAAAGAACAAAACTTCGTTTCAAAGTAAATAAATAAATAAGTAAAAGAAGAAGACCATCTAACTAAATATTTATGTGAAACATGGAATGTATTTACAGATAAAAAGTAGGGAGAAGTTGGGACTATTGTTTAGAGTTATTTTGATTATCAGCTGCATTGGGGATGTATTAAAGTGTTTTGTAAACCATTAAGCATTCAATTATTAAAATCATTACTTTCGTTCATCACTTATTTAATATATGTTATATTCCAGGTATAGTACTTAATGCTACATATAAAAATATGAGTAAAACAGTTTTATTCTGAGCAGTATCTATCCTACTGAAGGAAATAGATGTGGATCAGCACTATCATCATTATTATTGTTATTTATTACATGTCTACTAAGACTCTGGCTGTGTTCCTGGACCAAGGAAAAAGTAAAGAAGCCAAAGTCCCTGCGCTGTTAAGGCTCAGAAAAAACAGTCAATAAACAAATAAATAAATATACATTTTCAGATAGTGATAAGTATAGTGAAGAAAATAAAGCAGGAGAAGGAGATAGAAAACTCTCCAAAGATATAGCACGTAAGTTGAGACATGAACTATTAATATTATATTAATATAATATCTTGAAATCAAGCCATGCAAAGATCCAGGGTCAGCACACTGGCACAGAGGATAGTAAGTGTAAAAATCCTGAAGATGGGTGAGATTGGTATGCTTGCTGAACACCAACTAGACTAACATAGACAGAACAGATTCAGTGAGGGAAGATTTGTAAATGAGGGTAGGGATGCAGAAATGGCCAGTCACTTGTCAGGAGAACAAGCTTACAGGTTTAGTTGGGAGATGGGTCGATGGCATTTGATTTACATTTTGAGTAGATTACTCTGGATATGGTACGGAGTTGAGGTGGTAAGATGGCAAAAGCAGGAGGAGGAAATGAGTTAGGAGGCTACTGGAGTAGTCCAGGAAAGATAAAAGGTGGATTGGAGCATGACAATAATGTAGAGTTAGTAAGATAGTTTTAGATTGGGATATATTCTTAAGGTAGAGGCCACAGAACTGTTAATGAACCGAATGTGTGGCCTAACAGAAAGAGAAGATGTCTCAGTAACATCTAGGTTTTTGGCTTAAGCGTTAAGGAAAGCTGTGGTGCCATTTGACGAAGTGGGGAAAAGGAGGAAGCAAATTTGGATGACAGGGAGAATAAAAAGTTCCTTTGGAAGCATCTTAGATTTGAGATGCCTTTTAGATATTTAAATGACAATGTCCTGAAGGTGGTAGAGCTGAGAGTTTGGAATGGTTGGAAACAGAAACACTTATAGTTATTGAATGTAGATATTTGTTGAGGTCATGGGTTTAGCTGGGATAGAGAATAGAGATGTGGACCAAAGACTGAGCCCTGAAGCAATGTAAAGTAAACCACAGTCAGAAAGAGAAGGGAGCCAGTACTGCAAATAAAATGGCTCTGGAAGGAGGAGGAGGCAGGAGAAAGACCCTGAGACTGTGGTGAACTAGAGGACGAGTAAATAAAGAAGGAAGGGTCAAGCCTTGACTGGTAGAGTGATTAAGATTAGGAGTGAGAATTGATCTCTACATGGATAGAATGGAGGTCATAGGTTTCCTGGTAAGAGTAGTTTGGCAGAATTTTGAGGAATAAAATCCCTATTTGACTAAGTTAAAGAAAGATTGGGAGGTAAGAACGTGGAGCCACTACATAAAGATAAAATTCTAAAAATTGTGCTTAAAAAAAGAGAAACAGACATATAACACAGTACTTACTACCTAGGGAATATAAAATCAATCTAAAAATTGTAAAATTCCTAGGTCAATGGTTGTTAAACTTGTTGGTTTTAAAATTTCATGATATTCTTCAACATTATTAAAAAACGGAAAATTTTTCTGTGAGATATAGCTATTGACATTTACTGTACTGAAAATTAAAATGCAGATGTATCTCACTCTTTCGTTAATTTGTTAAAATAATAACAAACTATCACATGTTAAGTAGCATATTTTAATACAAATATTTTTTTAAAACAGTGAGCACAGTGGTATTCCTTTACAGTTTCGCAAATGTCTTTACTATTTGGCTTACTAGGAAAAGAACAGATTCTCATATATGCCTCTGTATTTAATTTATTGCAATTTGTTGTTTTGGTTAAACAAATGAAGAAATTCAGGCCTCACACAGATATGTATTTTAATAAATATCTTTATCTACCTAGATATGTCTTCTGATCGTTGTGAGTATATCATGTAGCCTATTATTAGAGAATGAGGGTGAAAATGCAAATAATGTTTTAGTATCTTTATGAAAATAGTTTTGACTTCATGGACATACTGAAAGCATCTTGGGACCCTCAGGGGTTGCTAGACCACACTTAGAGAACCGCTGAACATATTTTACATCCAACAACATCTGAGTTTTGTTTTGTGTGAAATATTGCTATGATAACAAAAAGTGAAATGACAACAGTGGCAGAGAGCTTGTGAAAAGCTGAAATGCTTTTTATTTTCTTTTGAATGAACACTAGCTAAGTTATTAAATAGAGTCTTGGAGGGTATGCCAGCTGTGAGGTTGGCTTTCAGGCTGTCCGCCCAACTGTTAATCAAAGGTGCCATGAGTTAGATGGTGGCTATTCTTAAAAGAGTATTTCTGATGAGTAGTACTTTCTGATGATTAGTGATAGATTTCAAAGATTGTTATTTGTCCCTTTCTTTCAGCTATGAATTATTTGGGGGTGATAGATGGATATGTGCTAAAATGCATTAATTTTAATGTGTTTCTTTATTTTTCATGTCTTAAAATTAGAGATGGAAGAGGCCTCATGAGTTGTGCAGTCCATCACCCTGGCATAATATCATGGCTCTTTCCAGAAAGTCTTTGTCTGGCCCCGTTTTAAATGAGGAAAGCAATTATACTCTCATTAGTTCCCTTGAGAGACGATTTCATTTACTGATAGATCTCCATTTTGATATGTTGCCCAACATCAAGCCCATGTTGGTTGAATACTATTAATCCACAACTGAATAAACCCCATGTGATAATCTTTAAAGGAGAACTTCACCTACATTACTTCTCTGGTTAACACTCTTCTTCTAGGCATGAAAGCAATCTGGGGTCCAAGAACTGTGCAATCCACTGGTTATTGAGTACATTCTGCAGGCTGGCTTGTAAAAGCCCTCCTGTTGAATCATCCGATAAAGAATTTATAATATAATTATAGGATTTTAAGAAAGGACTTTTACTAAAAAGGTATTGGGGATCATCAGAAATAGAAAATAGTTGAAAGGGTGATCTCATCTGGTAAGAAAACTTTTTACAGATCAAGAGAAATGAAGTGTTACTGAGTTATTGAGCATGTTACTCGAACAATAGCCACAAGTAAATTTCAGTGTCATTCTAGGAAAGTGACTGTCATCTGAATCAGTGAATAAATATCTTAGGTGTTTATAGTAATGAAGATGAAATAATTTCATAAACTTTTAAAAGTACAGATCACCTATTTTTATTTCCATATCAGAAAGTCGAGATGTAAGTCTCCAGGGGCATGGTTTTAAAAAAGGATACAACTTTTTATGTTTTGAGGATATTCAAATGGCTTATTTAAACATTGTTTTCTGAAGACATAAAGTTTGAATTCCCAGTTTCTTCATGCTTAGCTGATTGGGTGATGGCTTGGGAGACATTATGCTGCCCCCTTTCCCTTGCTTAAAAAAGGTATTTCCATTTACTCTTATAAATCTAAATTATTTTGTCTTTACTTTGAAAGCAATTTCAACAAATCTCTTGATGTAGTCCAGTAAACATACTCATGTAAAATGATCTCCAAGTTATTTTTAAGAGGCAGATATCCCCCACTTAATGACATAATTTCATGACTTGTTCAAGTTAAGAAGAGGAAAAAGCAACCAACCAGAAATGGAATTATACTTATTTTATTATTCCAGTGCTTAGCACTTGGGCAGAATGTGGTTATTTTTATTAACATAGACTTCTTTCTCCTTGTTTTTTTCCTCTTGCATGGCTTCAGCTGTTTTCCTGTTCTGTTCCTTTTTTTTTTTTTTTTTTTTTTTTTTTTTTTTTTTTTTGTCTTTAAAGAAGACTGGATGAGAGTCAGTGAAGCAACAATGATGAAAAGCAAGAAGCTGGAAGTTTCCTCTCCTCTCTCCCAGACAAAATGATGCAAAGCAAGTGCTCCACATGATATTTTGGAAAGAAATCCAGCTTTTAAGATCTATGTTTAATGTACAAAAATAAAATCAAAACAAAAACAAAAAAAATCAAAGATCCTTCAGTGGCCACTAAAATGGGTCTGTCCTTGTTCAGTCTGGCAAAGAAAACATTATTCTTTTAGGAACAGTGCTTTCTCACCTTTAGGATTTGTTTCACAAAAATCAATGGCAAAGCCAGCGCCAATATCCAGTAACTCCATTACATACCCACACACATTTATGTTCTTCATCAGGAAATTAATTAGAAATAGATGCTAAGATTACTAACCTATTAGAGAAAAATTCAGATTGTCTTTGCTTTTTTAGAATCTGCAAAGCCCTTGCATTGACCTGAAGGACAGCTATTTGTCTCTTGCTTTGTATAACTATCTCTATTAATTTCAGATAGACTACTGACTACCCTATACTGTAGGCAGACTGCTGAGCTTGGTTACCAGATACTACATTAACTATTAAGTTACCTAAATTCCTCACAAGCTTCTTGTTTTCCTCCTATTTTTCTAATATTTCCTCTCAGTCTCCTTTGTTAATTCCTCATGATCATCTCCAGAATCCTTCTCTAGTTGCACTCACTTCAGTGTAAACTCATCTGGTCTTATGGCTTTAAGTACTGTTTATTTTCTCATGATTCTCAAATTTATATTCTGGGCCTGGACCTCTCCCTTGAACTGTGACATATCTATCCAGCTGCCAACTCAACTTTCCATTAGGTTGTCTAGTGGCCATCTCAACAGAACATGCTGCAAATCAAACTCCTGATCTTCCTTGCAAAAGCGCTTATCCCACTATATTTTCTTTATTAAGTGAATTGCAACTCCCCGTTGCTAAGCTCTCAGGTCCAAAAGTTTATATTCATCCTTCAATGTTTTTCTTTTTCATACCGCCATTAAATCCACCAACAAAACCTTTTGGTTTTACTTTCAAAATATATCAGAATTAGACCATTTCTTGCCATTTCTACTACTGTCACCCTAGGTGAAGCCGGCATCCCCTCTCTGGATTATTGCAGTGCTGCTGTTCTTCCTGCTTACAGTCTTGTCTCGGGCACTATTCTCTGCCGGCAACAGTGTTGCTTCTCTACTCAGTGGTATCTTATCTCACTCTAAGTAAAAATCAAAGTCTGCATCAAACACTCTATCCAGCCTTAAAATATGACATGGTACCTAACAAATGGCAAAAGAGAAAGATAAATGACATAACTCTTTCTTCCTCTTCTGTTCTTATGCCACTTTACTTTATTTAGCCTTTGGAGAGCTATTTTGTGTCTGTTACAAACTTCTCTGCCAATACATCTCAGCCTTTGGCACTGATGAAAAGGGTCAAAGAGAAAGGTAAACAAGAGAAGGTGAAAGGGGACTGAGATATGGTTATGCAATAGGGGAATGTAAGTAATGAGTAATGGGAAAACACCTTGTGCCTATGCTCTCAGGACACAGCCTAAGAAAAGGTAATTACTGCCTAAAGACCATTTAGGATAACCTTCTTTCAAATTCTGTCATGCACTCTTGATAGTTAACACACTGGCCCGTAAAAAGATTATTGACTAAACTTAATTATTGTTTTCAGGGATAATCATATAGTGCTAAGTTTGCACTGATGAATTTGATTCTATAAATATGAGATATTACATATGCTATATAAATATGACATATAAACATGAGATAAAAGAAATTTTTCTTTTTCAAAATATAAATTTTCTAGCTCTTTTCTGTAGTAATGGGAGAAAGACAGGAGGCAGATGGCTGAGAACACACAAACTGAAGCAGGGCTGCTGAGGGCACAAAAGCTCGAAACAGAAACAGACTATTTGTTAACATCTCATAAGAGTGCTGGGAAATGATTGTGATTGTTTTCTGTAAATATGGGAGACCCTTTCTCCCATTTATCTTCTTAAAATAATTTTGTACAAACCATTTTCTCCTTCAATCTGGCATACTCAAAGCTCACATTGGGAGTAATTCAACAGAGATTTTAAAAATTGTTGCTGAGCTATTGTGTCTAAAAATTTGTCTAATGTTACAGATGTAACAACTGTTGTCCAAAGATTTCAAATGACAAAAGTGACAGCAGAGACTCATCTTTACTGGGCACACACTCTATGCCCAATATGAGGCTAGAAGACTTGAAAACATGATCTCATTTAGTCCAGTCTTGGTGGATGTTCATCCCAGCTAAACCATTCCTTTAAGCCTCCCCTAATCATCTCCCTTGCCCTCTCCTCAGCAGTGATTTCAGAACTTCTCTAGTCTGCCCAGACTTCTGACCTTGTCGTCTTTCCCCACTCTTGAGAAATGACTTTGCTTTTTACACTACACAGAAAACAGAAATAATGAAAGGGAACTGTCTCAGTTCCCCAAGCTAATGACTTTGAACACCCCTAACTCACCTTTTCCTTTTTCTATTCTTTTCTAACATAAACATTCTCTAATCTCTACCAAATTTGATATTCCAAAATATCAACACTAAAACTTGCGTAGGGGTCTCCCATCCTTATAACAACAAATGAACAAATAATGGAACTCTCCTCCATCTCTCTTCTGTATCTCTTTTCTCTCCTTCAGAGCTGAACATTTTTACTCAGTTTTCCCTTCTTTGCCTCCCTTTCTGTTGCTTTTTTTTTTTTTTTTTTTTCACGATCTTCTTCCTTTGCCCCCTTATTACTAGGTTAAGTGAACTCTTCTCCGTCCTTGTCTCCCATGACTTTTGTGTGTTATTTGATCCTTGACTCCTCTCGAAACATTTTCTTGTCTTGAACTCCATGACTACATGTTTTTCTGGGTTTCCTTTGGATTTTCCTTCTCATTCTGCTTTGTGGAATACTTCTCTGCCTAGTTTGATGCCACGATGATATTTTTGAAGCCTAGAGCTTCCCTTTTCACTACCTGTAATTTCTTGGCAGTTTCACTTTAGCAATTGAGTTTGTATTATTACTTACTTTTCTTTCCCGTTTTGTTACTGTAAAATTTTATATTCAGGGATCCCAACTCCCCTGTGCATTTTATAAATGTTTCTGGATGCCTTCTTTGTAGTAGGTGGAATTAATATTTCTTTCTGATTATAAGAACAAAAGTAGAATTTTCTTGGATGGACTTTGGTTTAAAGGACACTCCTCAAATCCTCTAAATCACTTTTCTTTAGGTCTTCTTTTAGGTTCACTGTTGGTGTCTCCTCTTTCCTTGGGGAAATACTAAGATTACTAACTTATTAGAGAAAAATTCAGATTGTCTTTGCTTTTTTAGAATCTGCAAAGCCCTTGCATTGACCTGTAGGACAGCTGAGCTTGGTTCCCAGATACCACATTAACTATTAAGTTACCTAAATTCCTCACAAGCTTCTTGTTTTCCTCCTATTTTTCTAATATTTCCTCTCAGTCTCCTTTGTTAATTCCTCATGATCATCCCAATATTTAAAGGCTGAAATGCACCAGTGTATAGTCTCCAGAATCCTTCTCTAGTTGCACTCACTTCAGTGTAGGGTTTAGCTCACTGATTTCGCGCTTTAACTCCTTCCTGCATCCTCTATGAAGATTATTGTGGTAAGTAGACTTCTAACCACAGATCGATTATGCAACATGGCAGACAACTTGTCTTGATGGATTTTCAGAAGCATGAATTAAGGTTCTCATTAAGGAGGATGGACACAATAGATATGAGGACTCAACATGCTCATAGGAAATGAATGGACTGGGTGGATATTTGGGCTGTGGTTTGAAATGACTTGTAACTTAATCTATAGGAAATAAAACTATACCTAAACTGGGTCCAAATCTTGAAAGATGAATAAATTTCTTGGTAAGATGTTACATACGTTAATAGCTTTGCAATACTAATACTAAATTTAAAAGTTTATTAGTGACTCTCAATATATCCACCTATGATGAAATTTAGTAGGTTTCACTCAATATAGAATGTACTCATTACTTAGCTTCCCTTTTGCAAACCCTTGTCACAAGGGACATATCAATAAAAAACTATTGAAATAGAAATAAATGACCTTTTGAGCACATCATAAACACATAGGTCACGTCTTCTATATATAGGCTTACATTTTTCACACGTTACCATATGTTCTTTACACATGATACGCCTCTTATTTAGAATCTTGGCCACCACTCAATTACGCTTACACCTGCCTAAAACTGCAGGCATGCATGTTTTATATTTTTATGTACAGTGCATGTATTTAGGCAAGCCAATATCCACCCCTTCCTTTTCAAAGAGATTTATTCACTTAGGGGAGGTCTACCTTTCATTCACTGTGCATGCAGAACTCAAATTAATGCTAAGGTGGGTTATGTTTTTATGTCTTGGGAAGAATAAACTTCTTAAACGCTTTACAAGGCTTTTATTTTGGCACTGGGACAGGACCACCTTGTGCTCTCTGAGTTGCTAAAATATGAAATTGTTGATTCATTCTGGTTTCTGAAGGCAATTTTTTTTAACAGCAAAGAGAGGTAATCTCGGTATTGTGATATACTCCACAGTACATTGCCACACTACATTCAAGGTAATGAGCATGTTTGAAATGGAGGCCACTGGTAACAAGAAGATGCTTAAATTGGAGAAAAAATGTCTAGTTCAGAGCCAAAAGCTGTTGTCTTATTACAAGTCAACACCATCTATTGTTTCAAAAAAATGTTCAAAATGGTAATATGTGAGGGAAGTAGCTGAGTTTTATAAAAGATGAAGTTTAAAGTGTCTCTCTTGTGTAGCAAGTGAACCTTAGATGAAAAATCCCAGTGGGGTGAAGAGAAAGGTAAGTTTTCCACATGGCTGTACATATTTTTAATAAATAAACTAAGATCATTTATTCTTCCTATGTCCTAGTAGCCACCTTTCTGCTACCGTGCAGTTCAATTTACAGAGATTCTGTGACATGTTATTTTTATCTTTATAGTACAAGTATATAGTAGCACAAGGCAGCAACAGAAATGCAAAATCACAGCTTTTTAATCCAGACACTTAAAGCTAAAAAATGTCTGGACCTTGCTTTTGTTAGAGCGACACTACACTTTTTGGCCAGCAGCAGGAGGCATTACTGCATCAGAGTCAGAAGAGGCTGTAGGTCTTCTTATGACTTCTTAGGTGTCCCTTCCCATCTGAGTCAAATAATTCCTCTTCTCTGAAGCCACCTTTCCCATCTGCATTGCATTTCTCTGCACAAAGGGAGTAGAGTGAGTCTCACATTCGAAGGCAAATTAATTCCCTCTTATTTTACATCTGCACTGAGAATAAGCAGGCTCCAGGCCCTTCATTATTTTGAAACTTATATATGCTGGGTTTATAAGACATCAGTATAACCCATTCAGTTGGTCCAATACATCAATAGAGTAGGAGGATAAAAAGAAAAATTCAGATTGAATTTATCATTGAAATCTATTATTTTTAACAACCAGAAGAGTTAAACCTCAGTATCCAGTAATTCCATGTCAACAAACACAGTGGGTCTTCAACTTTGACTGGGAAGCTGCCACTCTCAGGAGAAAGGGCTTATGTAACATTCGTACACATCAGCAAAGCACAGCTTTATGTCAACCCTATGTCATCTGTGTCGTTCACGTCCATCTTGCACAGGTATTCAAATAGCATTTTTTACTGCACAGATATCATTATAGCCCCAACCAAATTAACCTCGCAAATTACACTGTCTCTGGCCATGAAGCCTGCTTCTTACAGACTGCAGAAGGTGCCTTGGAAAAATGAGGAGGAATTAGTTTATTTTACTTACTACAAAGATAGGAACATACTCTTAAAAAAAATGACATAAGTATGTATACCATGTTTCCTGGCTACGTGAAGATTAAATTCCTTTATAATTATGCATTTTATAGAATCATGTCAGGGCATAGCTCAAAATATTTGGATTCACATATCCTGTGCAAAGGGGAGCTTGCCACATAAAGAAATACTCTAATTGTATACAATGCCTGTCTCAGACAGGTGGGATGAAAAGAGGTGGAAAGAAGCTATTGCTTGCTTCCTCAGGAGTTTCTATACCCATTAACCTATTTCATCATGAAACTTCTCTGTGCACAGACCATTAAGGTAAAGAAAAAATACTAATTCAAAGTGTGTATGTGAGCTGGTAAAAGGACATCTTTTACCAAATAATTCTTAAATCAACCCCATCATGCAGCCTCTTGTCAATGCTGGGCTCATAGAACTGTGCTTTTCAGATGGTCAGAGGGTGTCTGTTCCTCTATAATGACCCTTGACCCAAGCGACTGGGCAATGAGGATGATAGATTCAGACTGCCAAGTTCCCATCTAGCACTTAGCTTTGTGCTTTTCTCCACTTCTGTTGACATTGACCTCAGACTCAGCAAGGTACTTAGATTCAGATTCATCCCTGCAAGGATTTGATGACACATTTTTGCAACTCATATCTTTCCTTCACCACTCCCTGAAATACTCTTGCTGCAGGATTGGGTTGTGGCCATTTCCATCTCTGAATGTGGGTTCACACTCAATCATGTGACACATATTTACTGACTACCTAGTATATGCCAGGTGACAACTGTGGAGAGTACAATGATGAAGAAAATACAGTCTTAATGGAAATGACCATCTGCTGGGGGCGACAGGTAATTAGAAAGACAGTTTATAATCCTTACATCGTAAGTGCTGTAGGAGGGAACAATTTGGGTTTCAAGACAACAGAAAGGGAAGATGCCAAGTCAGAACTGGGGGTGGGGGAGTTAACTGGTAGGTGTCCCTAAGGGACTCTTCCTGGAGGAAGTAGCATGACCTCTGTCTAAACAATAGGGCTGAGCAGGGTCACAAGTTAGGGTTCTTGTGAAGTTACCTGAATTGAATTTTCATGGCCGTGTGCATCCAACTTCTTAGGTGCCATACTGGTTTCATTCTCGAAATATTTATTCTCAAACATCTGCTTCTCCTTCTTTCTCTGAGTCCTACGACAGATAACTTAAATAGTTTATTGAATTGCCATGATTTCACCTAAAGAACAGTGGGCCATGTAACACAAAGGAGAGTGAAACTGTGAGACTCTGTCATAGCTGTGGCCGGTAGTGGATGCCGGCAAAGCACCAGCAGAATTTCCTGCGCGGCGGCTGTGTTCCTATCCCATTCATAATATTATTCATCTGTGCCTTCTCCACCTGTCTTTTTTCTTTAAACTGTCTCCAAAGTTTTGTCTGGTTTATTATTTTTCTTCAAATAACCAGGTTTGGCTTTGCTGATTCTCTGTTATCTTCGTTTTCATTTTAGTTCGTTAAAATTTCTCCTCTTTTTTATACCATAAAATCTACTTTCCTTGGTTTTATTTTATTCCTCCTCCCCTCTCCAATTGTAAAGTTAGACTCTTAAATAATTAATTTTCACTCACTGATGATATAATTCAATGCTAGAAATTTCCAATAAATATTGCTTTATTTCACAGGAGATTTAATGTGTAGTGTTTTCCTTGTCTCTCAGTTCTACGTATTTTTAAAA
Organism: Rhinopithecus roxellana; assembly: GCF_007565055.1. Taxonomy (NCBI): domain Eukaryota; kingdom Metazoa; phylum Chordata; class Mammalia; order Primates; family Cercopithecidae; genus Rhinopithecus; species Rhinopithecus roxellana. The sequence goes on along the minus strand of NC_044560.1, from coordinate 65,464,940 downwards.
ATCCATTTGATTTATTCTTTGAGTCATGTGTTCCCCAGAAGTGTGTTTAAAAACATTGCTATAGCAACCCCAGCTCTCGTTTGGTTGGTATATGACTTGTGTTTTTTAACTCTGCTTATTTGCATCCTTACGTGCTGGGTATGTCTCTATAGTTTATGGGCGGTTTATTTTTTAAAGTTTTAAAAAATCCAAACTGATAATCCCTGTATTTCATTTCTGCCATTTCAGTTCACTTCTTCTTTGCCCGCCATTTCCTGTTTTCTTCTTTTGTATTTCTTGCTTTTATTTTTATAGATTTTTTTTTTTGCTTGTTTTCATCTTATTTTTTCTCTCACGTATTTGGAAGTTATAAACCCCCGTTCTATTATTTTATGGATAACTTTTGAAATTTTACCATGCACACCTAAAACTTGAAAGATCTGAAGTTAATAACTTGATATCGACTTGAATAATATGTGCTATGATCTGAATGTTTGCATTTTCTGAAAATTTAAAGGTTAAAACCTTCACCCCCACAGTGATAGTATTAGGAAGTAGGGGCTTTGGGGTGTGATTAAGTCAGGGGAGTAGAGCATTCATGAATGGGTTTAGTGCCCTTATAAAATTGGTCCAAAGAAACTTCTCTGCCCCTTCCACCGTGTGAGGATACGAGAAGACCCCATCTATGAGAAGGCAAGCACTAACCAGACATCACATCTGTTTATGGCTTAATCATGGACTTCCCAGTCTCCAGAGCAGGGAGAAATACATTTCCGTTTATAAGCTACCAGTTTATAGTATTTTGCTATAATAGCCCAAACGGAACAAGACAATACAGAATTTAGTACACTTTAATTTCAGTCAACAGTTTTTTACTCTATATGCTGAATATTTCTCAATATTGTAGATCTCTTTTTTTCTGATCACATAAACTGGACATTATTCATATTTTAATTGAGTATAAGCATAATTTTTTAAAGATTTGTTACATGTTTGCCAGAGTTTTGCTTATATCCTCTTTCAATTTTGGATTTTCTTTCTGGAGTCATTTTCCTTCCACTTGAAGTACTGTGAAGTTTTTAGGGGTTATTTTAATGAAATTCTATTTTTTTTTATAAACTCTCAATTTTTGTTTGTCAAAAATGTCTTTATTTTTCTTTTTGCTCTTGAAGGATAATTTTGTTGTACACAGTTCTAAGTTGAGAGTTACGTTTCAGCACCATGAAGATGTCATTAAACTGACTTTTGTTTCCCTTATGGCTTTTGAGATATCAGTTTTCCACTAATTATGTTTCTTTTCTTTTGTGTAGATCTGTCTTTTTTCCTCTGGCAGCTTTTAAGATGTTCTCTTGTTTTTTGTTTGAAGTTTCAATAAAACTTCAAACAAATGTTCAGGAGTATTTTTTAGAAATGTATTTGGCTATATCAGGGCAGTACAGATATGGATCCACTTTATTTTCCTTCAACTATCCTGGCTCAGTGGATGAGTTTCAGTGGATGAGTTTCAGGTTTGCCCTTGATTTCGTGGTGGCTAGCATTTGTGCCAAGGGTAACTCTGTGTTTAACATTACTAATCAGTGTTTGGCTTTAGCTCACTATTCTTGAGTTTGTTTGTTTTTAAAGAACCTGCATTCATTAATTTTATTTTAGGGATTTCCCTTTCTTTTTCAGAATTCTAGCAATGCATTAAATAAGTACATTTGTTATGTAGATCCTCTTTTTCTTTCCAGCTCATCTCTCTAACCCTCCTTAGAAAGAAAATGTTCTTCACTTTTAGGAACTTGTGACTGGAATTGGCCCACCTAGAAAATCCAGAATAATCTCCCCATCTCAAGGTCCATAACCTCGATCACATCTGCAAAATCCCCTTTTCCATGTAAGATAACATTCATGGGTTTTGAGGCTTAGGGCCTGGGCATGTTATGGGGGATGGGGGGGTGGATTATTGTATCTAAATAATTTATTTCTATGCTTCAGGTTCCTCATCTGTACAATGAGGCTAATACATTCTCAGTTGTATTTTGGTGAAGATCCAGACATTGATTTGTAGTGAGAATCAACTGATGAGGTATGGGTACTTGGCACATTTTAAAGTAATATGTCAGTATGACATATGAATAAAATTGTTAACAAATAATATGCTTGCTAGACTTTGTTATTTGACCTTGGGTCTCCAATAACCTGAAAAGGATCTAATATTCGATAAATGTTTGCTGAGTGACAACATACATAATTATTTCTATTTTTGTCTTTTATTCGGGGAAGATCCCATTTTTGTGAGGCTTTAAGAATATGTAATTTGTAGCATTTTCTTTAATAAATAAAATATTAAGTCCTAAACATAAAATTAGGCACAGGGCCTTGGAAGGGGCCTGTGCAAATGAGGTACCCTGAAACTTAAGCTTCTTTATCTTTCCTCCAACTCTACCTCTACCTCATCTTTACTTTTTTTTTTTCTTTTCATTTTCTTGCTCCTCACTACCTTATTGACTTGCTCCAGTACTTCATTTCCAGCTTTCTTTCTTTTTTTTTTTAATGTTCCTTATCTTGGAAATAAAACCCCATTTCATTAATGTCCTACTGTCTCTAGTCCAATGTGATAGTAACAATGTAAGACATAAATACATAATTAATGTATTTATTATATATTTATTGTGTGCCCATGACATGCCAGGCACTGGGTTCAAAGCTGTGGACACTAGGATGACACCACATGTCACATTTCACAAGTTGTCTGGTCCTGATTGGGTGAAAGAGAAATCCTGGGGGCAGAGGGTCCTACCCTGGAGATGTACTCAAAGTAGCCTGAGAAAAGTAACTGGAATGGAATTAGAAGGTATGTTAGAAAAAAGTATATCTCAAAACCCAATTAACAGAAGAATAAGCAAACGTAGGAAAGAGGAACATATTTAAAAGCCTAGAGAGTTGGAAGCAAGACAGGCTTTGTCCACATGAGGAAAGAGTACAGGAACCCAATCAAAATTCAAGTGCTGAGGCCCCGGAGACACAAAGTTGAATCCAGGGCACCTGGTGAACTGGATGTGGTACCTAAAAGAAACTTTATAGGACGACATGCCGGTTCTTAAAATGCTCTTATCAATTCACCTTGAAGTCTTAATTTGGCATCAAAATCTCTTTCCAGAGATTTTTTTTTTCCCATCAATCTTTTCTCATGTCAAGAAAAACTTAGGTTATTAATCTCTCATAGACACTGTGATGTTTGACACATATTGTATTACTGGGATAAATGGAATTATTAATAGAAATTCCAGGGAACCTGAAGGCTCCTGGGAAACATATTTAAAATGAAGGAGACAGGATTATTTTATTTTATGGAAAGTCTTTTAACAAAGTTACAGGAAGTACAAGCCACATAACCTTGGCTTTGTCCAATACCGCACATTGTGTGCTTAGTATATGTTGGCACACAATAAACACTTGCCTGTTAATGGTTTGTCTTGGGTTTTACATATTCGAGGAATTTTCACATGATTTTATATTTTTTTCTATAAAACTCTCAGCATTTGCAGAGATGTTATTACTTATTTTGCTTGGAGTTTGTTCTTAACATCATTGATTTATTCTCTAAACTCCTGATACTATTTTGTTCCAGAAACTGTGCTATGTGCTGCGGATGCTAAGATAAATAGATCATAATCTCTGTCTTTTAGAAGTTTCTGGTCCAGTCGGGAAAAAGACCATCAAACAGAGGAATGTTCATATCTACTGAACCAGACCACGGAGAAGGAAGGACCCACCTGCCTAGAAAGGCAAGGGAAGACTTCCCAAAGACTGTCATTTTAAAGCTATATCCTAAAAGGCAAGTGCAGAATTTGTCAGGTAAAGATAACTAATGAGAGGAAATAATGAATTAATTAAGGCAAAGGAGGGATGCGGTTGGAGAGTAACCATTTGTAAGAACATCAGGTTAGGATTTTGAAGCAGCTTAGGTGTTTGAAAGGACAGGAGAGGGTGGCTATTTAAGTCAATAATGTTGCAAGGCATAAGGTCATCAGATCTCTTGACAGTGGGTTGAAGTCTTCTCTGCCACTGGACTGTGCTTTCTCACTGGCTTATTTAGCATTATGTTCTGGAGCCTCAGTCCCTGGCATATCACAGGCACTCAAATACCACTTTTTCGTGCTTTCTCTTATACACACACACCCCTACCCCCACCCACATACTATACACGAGTTATGACAACTAAACATCACTTGACTAAATTTTTTCTTCAGGGGGTTTTACCATTGTGAGAGATTTGACTTAATGAGTCCTACATTTCAAAACCTACTATTTTTTTCTAGGGATCTTGTACTTTTAAATTAATTAGTTTTGATTGGGTTTTCTGTACCTAGGTTGTGTCCCCAGTTACCTGGTAGGGTCCTTTGTGACTGACAAATTGCTTATTTTCTCAAATTTAAGTGCATTTAGGAACTTTAAGTCTGGTTAGTTAACACTCTCATGAGTTCTGGATATGTGGGCTGGAGAAAATTTGAACAGAAAATCCTAAGTTACAACTTTTGACAAATTTAAACTACCCATGAAATATTTGACTGTATTTCAACAATCATTTCTTCTCTGATTGATCTCAACTAAAGTAGAAGTACTGAGGAAGATAACATAATATCTCCTCTCTGTTTTCCTCCATTTAGAGCTAATTTTCCACTTGGACAAAGCAAGAGAAAGAAGAAATATCTATAAATAAGATATAATGATAGTTCTTTCAACTGCACTGACTTTGATTTAAAGCAGGAAATTTTCTACCATATTGAAGAAAACATAACATAGCACCCTCTTTCCTTGTAATTTATTTGGCTGTGACTCATTTAATACAATATTTAATTGGAAAGCTGGTTTTCAGTAAATTGTTTTAGTTAGCACAAGGAACAACCACTGTTTACAATCTATCCTTTGTATAGAAAGGAAACACTAGGAATAGCATTTGAGTGAATGTTTTCAGTGCAGATTTGAAGAACTCCATGACAATTTTCTACCTTCACACTACTTTGTTCACTCTAGTTTTTAATCTGACTTCTCTAGATAGTGCCCTTTTTTTTTTTTAGATCTTGTTTATCTTTCCTTTAGTCATACTTTATTGTCCTGTATCCCATTCCCTCATAGTTCTACTCCCGATGGAGTGAGAAAATTCAATCTGCAAGCCAAAGCATGTTATTGAGTGGTAGCATGTGAACATGGCAGCCATCCATCTGAAAACATAGGGTCATGTCTACCACAGTGGAAATTTTACGTGCTATTTGGGCAGGGGGAAGTACATTTTCTGTTTATGTGCAGAGAAAAGACTTGTCTCCAGTTAATGCATAGATGAGGAGAGGAGAGGTTGACTATAGCTGCAATTGTAAGACCAGATGGAGATGCATAGCACACTTTCAGATTGTGGAGCTTGGAATTAAGTGTTCTCTTTCGTCATCTCTGATGAGTATCAATTTTTCCTCTTTTCTTCAAAAGACATGTTAGACCTCAGCAAATACCTGTAACCTTAAGATATTGTCATACTGCTAATGATATTTTAGCTCTATATAGACGATCTGAAAAGATTTCTTTATGATGGTCTTTCCAGCTGCTTCAGCTGCATACACACAAAATAGATGAATCACATTACTAACAAGGATATTTTCTTAACAGCATGGATTGAGTAGGAGGGGTAGAGGGAGATGGCAATGAAAAAAGGAACTTGATTGCTTCTGTTTGAAATAACTATCTGATTAAAACAACAGCAACAATAACAACACCAACAAAGAGGAAAATATACTCTACCAACAAAAAAACACAACAATTTTCACTTTGGATGGACCATTTCCTTTGAAATGAAAAGAAAAAATGAAGCAGTTACACCATGGGTGTCCCTAGCACAAGATGTATCCAACCTATAACTTCTGATTACTCAGAAATTCACAGAAAGTAAATCCAGATAGGATTAAGAAAGCCCCTAGGGACTAACAAGTAGAAGAGTATTTATTTGTTTGCACCAAATAGTTGACTGAATACTGAATAACTATTAGCTTAAATTGCAATAAACTCAGTTATTTAACTGAGATCTAACAGTTTGCATTTTTCTTTTTTTCTCTTAAGCAGCCTCTGAATAACATCTTTAGAGTATCTCACAAGCAGAATGACTATGATCTTTATAACTGAATAGCAGCTAGCAGCATTGTTCAGCAATTTTCTAATATTTCCTTTTGTTTTCTAAGATGGCACTTGTTAGAATATAGGAGCAGACACTCACAGAGATATTTTCCCCTTTTGGAAAAGAGTAAAGGGATGCTTTATCTAGAAACATGCATGTCTTTTATGATGAAGGGGTATAGTTTGAAATAGAAGACCAGGTTCTGACTCAGAATTTTGTTTCCCAACCCCTGATTAATCTCCACCTGCTCCTTTTTCCACATCCTTTGACAGCAAATGTGTTGATATTAATTAAGGTTTATCAAGTTGTATCAATTGACACATTTGATTTTTTTCTTATTGTTGTTTGATGTAGACTATCCCATTAGAGAATATATTTGTAGCCAGAAAACCACCTTGGACTTTTAGGGAGCAATTCCTCCCTAAAAGGGGAGCGATGGTCAGGGCCTTCTGGAATTACTCCTACAAGAATAGGAGCAGGGAAAGAGTACATATTTTGGAGAGGAAGTGGGATATAAAGAGGATATTTGTACACAAGGATTTAGGATATTAGCTTAAATAGAGTAAGAAGGACAGAGCTTATAACCCCAATGGGATGAAATGGCTATAACTATTTCTTTGTGTTTCTAGGTGTATCTGGAGAAACAATTTGTAATATTAATCTAGAATTGTTTTCTACCTGAATCTTTTATTCTCTTCCTCTCATCCAACTCAGGGAAGGGGTGTGAAAAAGCAGAAGGAAGAAATGGCATTCCAGTATTTCTGGCTTTTTATTAGTTAGTTTATCCGTCATTTAAAAGCCCCACAGAGGAGAGAGAATTGGCAGGCTGGACAGAGTGTCTTGGCCAGAAGCAGTAGGGAGAGCTGGACTAAAGCCCGTAAGACTAGAGAGATGTGTCTCCACTTGCAAGGAGAAAGCAAGACAGTTTGTATAAGTCCCTGTGTGGTGGACACCAAGGCCTCAGTCAACAGAAGTAAGGTTGAATGGTGGAAAACCCCTGAGAGGAAATGACTGTGTGGGGTATTTGAGAAGGTGGTTTCAATGGACAAACTCAGAGAGAGGTTTTATGTCCCAAGTGTGCCTGGCAGGAGTGAGCCAGCATGCCAGAGGGGCCATGTGGAGAAAGACAGAGGGTGTCTCAGTAGCTGTCTGTGTGTGGACAGATGCTTAAGGATCAGAGAGATCCCACTCCTTAATCCCAAGTCATTCTCTCAGAACACACTAAGGGACAGAAAATCACGAATGGGACAGAGTTTTAAGTTTCCCACTACTCATGCAGGAAAGGCGGCTCTTACAACAAAAAAGTTTTATAATGTAAAGGTTGTAGATTTCTTGCTCACTTGAATTTGTGGACTGAGATTCGTACCTGTAAATAGAGTTAAAAAGAACAACAGTGTGGTATTGACATGATGGCTCAAGATACGGTTATAAGAAGCAAAAGAAGGGAAGGAAAAAGAGCACACTACTCATATGAAGTGACAGGTGCCTGAACCATCCTGTCCTGCTGCCTTGGAACTGAGAACACCCTGAGTTGACGTGTAGGAGACTGAAAGGATTGAGCACTTACTGCTTCAGTGTGCTTTCTTGAAGAGCAGCTGGAAAGCATCTAGAGCAGTGAGATGACCATAGCAGGAGACCAATATTGACTAGGAGACTGTGGGGCCACATTCCATTGTCCACCATGCTGCAACAAGACCCAATGGAAGTGCTTACTTGAGATATTGGGTCTTTGCAGGCTTGAGTGTGGAAGTTTGTAAGGTTCTTGTTTTGGTTTGTGAAACCCTCATGATTATGAACAGTCCAGAGGAGTGAAGAGCATGAAGAAGGAGAAACTGGACTTCTTGCTTATAAGACAGGTAGATCTGTTCCACATTGTAGTGCTGACTCCCTGAATAGCAGGGCATTTATTTAGGCCAGTTGGTCTTTAATTATTTAATATAGCAGATACATAGTCAGTTCAGGTTGAGGATATCTAATTTGTTGGGCAAAGTAGAAGACTTTAAGAGGGCTAGGTTGGAGTTCCACACTCCAACTTTTAGGAATGATGTAATCTCTGGCATGATCTATCTCACTGTTTCTTGATTTGTTAAATGGAAATTACTACATTGCATAGTGATACAGAGGGGGAACCATGAGTACAAGTTGAAATCTTAATCTCCAAGGAAGTATTATGGAAGTACAGGGGAGGAATCATTCATTCTTCCTCAGAAATGGAATCAATGACATTAGACATTGGGATTGAAGACTGAGTAGAATTTCACTGGAACAACAATGAGGGTTCCTACGCAACCAACAGTTTATGTACAACAATAGTGTATACATGAGGCTGTGTGGTATGTGCTTAAAATCAGTCCTGCATCAGTGCCTACCCATGTCATTCTGGCATTCTGCTAGAACCACCTGTAACTCTCTACCTGAGACTTTCTGTTTATTGGGCAGGCTGGAAATGCTAAGTGATGAATGTATGCAGTAGCAGTTCTTGGCCAGTGACAAATGGATTGGAGTATACACACTCTACCTTCCTTGCCCTTGGAGGCAGAAGGGGTTGGGGGTTGGATAATAAGGAAGAGTGTTCCTCACTATCTTTTAGGACTCCCCAATAAGATTGAACTCAGTTGCCCTACATCTAACACCTGCTTGACAAGGCACAAATTATTGGTTCTATTTCCTTTTCTGTATTTCTCTCCAGATATTTACTGTTGTTTCCTGGGATCGTTTCCCAAATAATATAGCACCAGTTCTCAAATCCTTGTCTCAGAATCTGCTTCTGGGGAAACCAGCTTAAGACAGAGACATTTGTTGGTCATATAAGGCATAAGGAGAGTCTAGGCAAGAGCTTGTAGGGGAGCTGTTATTTAAAGGTAGTAGTGAAGCCCAGCAGGACATGCTGAGCATTTAGATAATACAGAAAATAGGGAGCCATTAAAAATCTAAACAGAGGGGAAACTGGGAGGAAAGCAAAAGTAATATTACATATCCACTTTTTAGAAAGCAAGCACAACTATCTTTGTAATGAAATAGGTTGGAGAAGGTAGGGAAGGCATTCTATTGGTGACAATGAAAGAGACAAAAGTAGTATTTTGATGAGTAATAATGAAAGCTAAATTTGTATACTAATAGGGAATTTGCAGAGAATCTGTAGAACTAGGCAAATAATAGGATAAGAATTTTAAAGGGAGGAGAGTGTACGGCTGTTGATGAAGGCAACATTTTTGGCCTTAACAGACGGGTAGGTGGTGAAGCAATCAACACAGATAAGTAAGAATGGAGAATAAAACACTAGATTTGATTGCTTGTGGAGGATTCAGATGGCACCATCTAAACTTGCCATTTAACAGTTGTTGAACTTATTTTGAACCAGGCAATGACTAGATGGCTAGGTCCTAGTGCTGAGAAGTCACAGTTTCTGCTCTTATGCACCTTAACTGAGTAGTGGAAATGTTGTAAATGTGATACAATGAGAAGACTATTTACACATAGGTGTTGGTTAAAACTGCAGGGGTTAATTTTTTTAATAGTAGAAAAATACTGTTTTGCTAAGATCATGTCTGAACTTGGTGGAATTTCTTTTCATAGGCAAATAGTGCTGTGAAAGAATAGATTACAATATTGTAGCCCTGAAAGTTTTAACATTAATATTCTTAAAAAAGAAGACAGAAAGTGAGGAAGTGCATAGTCAAAAGAATTAGAATTCCCCTGTTTAAGTTGATGTAGAATAATAAAAATCATGAGGCATTGATTGTGGCCTTATTATGTATTAACAGTCTTGTCTGCTAATGTTAGTGTGTCTTCAGTGGCAGAAAAACTAAAAATAAATATATTTTCTTCTCTTGATGCTATTTGCCTAGTTTGTAAATAGCAATGTTTGTTTGACTTCTTGGAAAGGAAACAATAACTGAATTGTGTTTTGAAACTCAGGGAAAAAGACTCAAAAATACGTTCCATGCATTGCCTAATTCTTTTCAAAACAGTGTTTCAATACAATTTAGCATTCCAATAATATTTTTTTTCCTAAAGGATGGTAGTATAGAATCCTGACATGATAAGCACCTAACTTTCTCAGCTTGTTGTATAGGTCTTGTGGGCCTTTATTTATTTAATTGAAGTAATGTTATTTTTGAATCATTTAATAGCATCTTGACTGCCTGGGCTTTTTTGTGTCCCAATCTAAAATAATTCAAGAGATATAGGACATCTGCCTTGTAAATTACATAATCCTTTGTATCTTTTACCATTGGGTGGTAGTTTTTAAAATTATTGAATCTATCTTCAATTATTCATTTCAAATATCGCATATACTTTAAAACCTAACTCACAACCCAATGATCTCTTTTGGGATATTTTCATCCACTGTGACAATTTAATATATATATATCTTACATTTCCTTGATTTATAACTATTGTTTTTTTGTTTTCATTTATTTCTTTAGTCAATTAATTTCTTAGTAAGTATTTATAGAGCTTCTGAAGCTCAAGCCTGCCAGGGGAATCATTCACATGGGAACAAAAACTCTGATTTACCCACATTTTCAATAAATCCTTCATCAGGTTGCTGGTTCCTTGCCTGTGGTGAGCAGGCGTTGCTATAATGAAGTCCCAGAACAGTTTAGACTGGCAAAGGAACACTTTTCAAAGAACCTCGTGGGGCTTCACACTCAGCAGCTGGGGGAACTTGTAGGAATTGAGACCTTGGAAGATTTGTCTATTCTCTGCGTTGCTGTTTCTTCTGCGAGGATAAAAATCTAAACCTTACTCACGTTAAAGAGATCTGTATCTTTTTTTTTTTTTTTTTTTTTTTTTTGAGTCGGAGTCTTGCTCTGTCACCCAGGCTGGTGTGTGCAGTGGCACGATCTCAGCTCACTGCAACCTCTGCCTCCTGGGTTCAAGTGATTCTCCTGCCTCAGCCTCTCAAGTAGCTGGGACTACAAGCACCACCACCACACCCAGCTAATTGTTTTGTATTTTTAGTAGAGATGGGGTTTCATCGTTTTAGCCAGGATGGTCTCGATCTCCTGACTTCATGATCTGCCCGCCTTGGCCTCCCAAAGTGTTGGGATTATAGGCATGAGCCACGGCGCCCAGCTGAGATTCCTATCTTTCAACCGGTGGTGCCTTTCTCAGAATCACATCCTCATCAGCCACTTGACAACACATGCCCAGGTTTTGCCAAAACACCACATAAACACTGGAAATACAACATTATGGCAGACTGCAGTATGGACCTCTCAGGAACCAGGAGCATGCAAGATTGCAGTGCTTCTCCCCCTTTTGGTGTCAGAACCTCTTTATAGTCTTAAGATATCATCAAAGACCCCAAACAACTTTTACTGATATGGGTTATATTCATATTTACCGTGTTGAAAAATAAAGCTAAGCACTTTTTGAAATTGTATTAATTAATTAATTTATTAAAACAACAATAGTAATCCCATTACAAGTTTGGTCTCTGTAGGTGAGGCATGTAGGTGATGCTGTGTCCATTTAAATCATTTATGTCATTCAACAAAAATTGAACATTCTACTCTGTGGTTTGCATTGAATATATAACAACAATTTTATGTTGTTCTATGCACTGGGTATACAACAACATTAACATTAAACCTATGTTTTGGTTATATTGCAATAAAACTGTCCTGTCCTATGTACTGCTACAACAACAATGCTACTGTCTGCAAAGTATGTACAACACTACTATACTACTGTATGCACTGAGTACACATCAGCAATACCACCCTGTTTTCTGTACTGGGTATACAGAAATTTTTGGGCAAATGCCCTCTTGAAGTCTTTACATTTGATCCTTATAGATAGATCACAGGTGGAAGTTCAAGATGCTATTTTAAGAGTGAAAATACAAGAGAATCAAATTTGACCCACCTAGACTTGAAATGAAGATATTGATTTCCACAATGTCTATGTAGTTTGAGACCAAGAAACATCTAGAAGAAATTGGAAAAAAAAGGAAGAATTGTAGAGAAGTCATTCTAACCTACGAATTAGGGAAGATGGGTAGTTGGTGAATTAAAAAAAAAAAAAAAGAAAGAAAAGAAGAAGAAAAGTAAAGGGAAGGAAAAGAAAGGGAAAGAAAAAAAAGAGAAAACCACAAATCCGTGAGTGAAAATGACAGGAAATTATAAATATACATCATAAAAGTTTTATTTTATCTTAAATACATAAATGCACATTGAAGCACATGGAGGCACTGCTTTCTATTCTCTTCTTTTAAGAGATAGGGTCTCGCTCTGTTGCCTGGATTGGAGTGTAGTGGCACAATCATAGCTCACAACAACCTCAAACTCCTGGGCTCAAGGGATCCTCCTGCCTCAGCCTTCCTAGTAGCTAGGATTACAGGCAAGTGACACCATGACCAGCTCTTTCTTTTTCTTTTCTTTCTTTCTTTTTTTTTCTTTCTTTTCTTTTCTTTCTTTTTGTAGAGACGGATCTCGCTATGTTGCCTGGGCCTTGAGTTCCTAAGCAATCCTCCTGCCTCAGCCTCCCAAAGTGCTGGGATAACAGTCGTGAACCATCACACTCAGCCTGCTTTCTTGATATATAGTCTGGGTATTTTGATCTGATTGTTCAGACACTTGGAATTCCACACTGCTTTATATGAACCATATACATCATCAGTCTTTGATAATTTGCAGATTTGATTTTATTAAAGTAGAACAAGAATTTAGACACTTGCAAAAGCAAAAACAGTCTTGGTACAGAATTCTTCCAGATTTTTATTATTTTTTCAATTCTCTTACAATTTCCTTATTTGCAACAATTTAGTAGCACCTTTTGGGGAAGTAAGAAAGGGGAAAGTCTTTCTGCTTTTATTTCTGCTCTTTACAAGTGTTTCCAAAGCATTCATTTAAGTATCTGTAGAAAATACAACCTCATTTTCAGTTATTTTTTAACCAACTAAAATTTAACGTTTATTTCATTTATGAATATAGGCAAGAAACCATGGTGCTGTTAGCAGTACCTGTGACTTTGTTCACAATGGAAATTACAGATACATTCGTATCACATTAGAGTTATTACAGACATCTTGAAATATCATTCATACACATCAGTACTTCAAAATTATGGTCATTATTAGAACCACTACCAGATGTTGTCAATTAATGGATAACAAAGTATGTGTATTACTATTAGCTACAAATTTGTTTTATAATTTTAAAAATGTTCTGATAAAATAATTTACTCCATTTTTAGTTTATTGATTTTATTTCATTCATTTAAAAATACTAATCTGTGAAGGGGCTTGTAGGCTTCAACAGACTGCCAAAGAAGTCCATGGCACAAAAAGTTATCAATGAAAACCCTTTATCAATGACTATTCCAAAGAATGTTGATTTTGTTCCTGGGGATATCAGAGACTGATTTCTCTAGTAACTATAAAGTATCATTTTAATCTGATCATCACATTCATTTATCAAATAATTTGATCAATATTTGGTGAGTTTCCACTGCAAATTAGATACTGACCTATGTCCTTGGGATACATCAGTGAACCTAACAAAAATCTCAACCTTTGTGGACTTTTCATACTAGCAGGGAAGGCAGATGATAATCAACACAAAAAATACACAGGTTATGTAATAGGTCCAAAGCTAGAAAGGAAAGGTGCCAGGAAGGCTTTTGTTGCCATTTTAAAGGTGGGGTGCCAGGAAGGGTTTTGCTGCCATTTTAAATTGAGTGGTCAGAGCAGGTCTCATGTACAGACTTGCCTATAAGGGTGAGCAAGTCCAGAAGTCTCCAGACAGAATTTCCCAGGCAAAGGAAACAACTCAAAGCTCAGAGGAGGGATCATGTTTACTATGTTCAAGAAATAGCCAGAAAGACTCTGTGGCTGGAGCACAGTAGGATGAGGAAGAAAAGAAGGAGGGAAGATCAGAGAGCTAATGGAGGGAGGAGGAGAGTACATAGAGGTCTTTACAAGCCATATAAGAACTTGGACTTTCACTCTGAGGTAGGTGAGGAGCCTTTACAGGATGTTTTGGGAAAGAAATGCCATGATCTGACTTATGTTTCAAAAGGATCACTTATACTTCTTTGTGGGCAACAGAACAGCAGGAGGCAAGGGTGGGAACAGGAAAACAGTTATGAGATGGTTGCTAAAATCTAGCAAGTCTGACCCACAGTGATAGCAATGGAGGTGGTGAGGAGTAACTGGGCTTTGAATATATGTTTAGGGTAAACACAAGAAGACTTCCTGGTGAATCAGATGTGCAATGGGCGTAGTAAAGAGAGGAATCAAGGGTGACTCAAAGATTTTGACCTAAGCACTAGAGGGGTGAATTTTTCATCTACTGAGATGGAAAGCTTTGAGCAGCTCAGATATTTGGGAGAAGATCAGGAGTTGCTCTTGAAAAGTTTGAATGATCTAAATGGTAGACTTTGAATATAGATTTGGAGTCTGAGGCAAAGGAACATCCAGGGCTGGAGATGTAAATTCAGCAACAAAGGGCATACAGAGGGAGACTGGATGAGATCCTCAAAGGAAGGAGAATGGATAAAAAAGGAAACTACAATCTGGGGCAAGTCAGTCCAGGACTAAGAGGTATAAGCAAAGATAAGTCATTCACAAAGGTCTGAGACTAACAACCAGTGAATTAGGAAGCCTTAGAAGCCAAGAAAAAAAAAGTATGAAGGAGTAGTGCCCTCTCTGTCAAGGGAGGTAAAATGTGAGAGGACCAAATGTGGGCCATGAGATTTAGCAACCCGAAGTTTATCTGAGACCTCAGCAAGAGCAATTTTGGTGAGAGTTAAGACCTGATTTCAGTGGATCTATGAGAGAATGAGAGGAGATGAACTGGATAGAATTAATAGACCCCCTTTCCAAGTGTTTTTCTGCAAAGGCAAAGAGAGATGGAGTCATAGTAAGGTCCAGTAAAAGGTTTTATTTCTGTTTTTTCTTGGTTTTTTTTTGTTGGTTTGGTTTTTCATTTTTAAGATAAATGCATAACAATCTTTTGTGCTGAGGAGGATGATTCAAAAAGTGGAAAGAATTGACAAGGTAAGAGAGATGGGAGAATAGGTGCAGGGATGCCTTTGAGTGGGCAGCAGGGCTTGGAATCTGGTGCACGTGTGAAGAGACTGGCTCTAGAAAGACCACAGATAATTCACCTTTCAAAACAGCAAGAAAAGCACAGTGCGTACACGTACTTGTGGGAGGGTGAGCAGGTGCAGTAGTGAGAGACTGGGGAAATTCTCTTTTAATTGTTTCACCTCTGTCAGTGAAGGAGAAAAAAAGATCGTGCATTGAGAATGAACGTGAGGGAGCAGGTGCCAGAGATTTAAAAGGGGGGCGAGAAAGGACAGTTGATTGGGAAAGAGATAGAATAGTGGCTCTCAGAGGGCAGTCTCCAGATCAGCAGCATTGGTATCACTTGAAGACTTGTTAGTAATGCAAAATCTCAGGCCTTAGTTCCAGCTTGCTGAATCGGGAACTCTGAGGTGGGCTCAGCAGTCTGTGTCTTAGTAAGCCTTGCAGGGATTCTGATGCACACTGAAGTTTGAAGTGGAATGGATGGTGTCTATATGATTGCTGGGTCACCCCACCTATCTTGAATGTCAAGAACATGCCGAGTGAGACCAGTCAGTATATTGTAGCTCTTTCTCCAGCTACAACCAGGTATTTCTTATGGGATGAGCAGAGAGTTGGATGTACAGGTTTTGATTGTTGGTTTATAAGAGATAAATGGATCTGAACAATTACAATAATAGAGATTGTGATGGGCTGAGTTGTACTCCCCCAAACTCATATGTTCAAGTGACAACCCTCAATAGTATAGAATGTGATTGCATTTGGATGCAGGACCTTTATGGAAGCAATTAAGGTTAAATGAGGTCATTAAAGTGAGCCCTAATCCAATATGACTGGTGTCCTTATAAGAAGAGATTAGGAAGCAGACATGTACAGAGGGAAGATCATATGAAGACAAATAAAAAAAAAAACAAGCCAGATAGAGAAGTCTCAGTAGACGCCACCTTGATCTTGGACTTCTAGCCTCTAGAAATGTGAGAAAATAAACTTCTGTTGGATAAGCCACCCAATCTGTGGTACTTTGTTAAGGCAGCCCCAGTGAATGAATAAACACATACCAGAAAAGGGTTAAAAGGTCTGCCTTCACTGGGTAGATTAGTACCTTGGCCACCACATGCTCTAAGTTCCTCTATGCCCTTCTGCGAAGGGGGATAATGATAATGATAGAGTCTACTCAGGAGCTGATATGGTTAGGCTTTGTGTCAACACCCAAATCTCCTCTTGAATTGTAATCCCCAGATATTTAGAGAGAGACCTGGTGGGAAGTGACTGGGTTATCGATATGGTTTCCCCATGCAGTTCTTGTGATAGTGAGCAAATTCTGATGAGATCTGATAGTTTTATAAATGGTAGTTTTTCCTGCACTGACATACATGCTGTCTCTTTCCTTCCATCACGTGAAGAAAGTCTTTGCTTCCCCTTCACCTTCTGCCGTGATTGTAAGGTTCCTGAAACCTCTCCAGCTGTGCAAAACTGTGAGTCAATTAAACCTCTTTCCTTTATAAATTACCCGGTTTTGGGCAGTTCTTTACAGCAGTGTGAAAACAGACTCATACAGGAGTTATTGTGGAGATTCAGTGAGGCAATGCATGGAAAGCCTCAGCTCAGTCCTAACCCATGATAGGTCCTCAAAAATGTCAGCGTGAAAATGACCACTACCTCAAAGGAGCATATGTGCTTGGTCAGGATGGCTCTCCCTTGTGAATCCACATTTAGAGCCAAAAATTGCCAAGTCCCGGGGGGAATTGGGCTCAGCAGCTGGCAATTTGAGGCATGTGTTCCTGAGCCCTATGGCAGTGACCTTTTATCCTTCTCAGGAATTGATTTCTGAAGCAGCCCTAAAGGCCACAAAGCAGAGTTGGGACTCCTGGATTGATTTTCTATGTTGACATAGCAGGCCAAGCCCTGTCTGGTTTATAAACTGATGTTGTATTATTTCCAAGTCTCTTATAAAACTGAGCCAGGAAAATCATTCTTACAGAATTATTGAGTTTTCTCTTGTGTAGTTTGGGGGGCTGTGGAGGCAGGGGACGAGGGGTAGGGAGGAGACTAAGCAATTTCTTTTCTCCTCCCAATTTTGTATTTAGCCATTTCGAAGTGTCATCACACTGAGAAAATACTTGTTAATTGGCAATATGATAGTTTTTTATATAAGACCCAATCTAGGCTAGGGATGCTATTTACTGTGATTATCACTTGCAAGTGTGGTGGTTTGTTGTATATTTCCTCCACAAGCAGTTATTTGTTAGTAATGGATTTCTGTAAGCCAAATTATATCCTCCCTTTAAGGATCATTTTGACTGTGTATCTACAACACCCTTTCAGAAAGGGCTAATTATTATTGACAGGAATGATAGAGAGACAGATTCTCCCTGTTCTGGGCAATTGAATAACCTCTTGTCCCAGTTTACTTCGTGCAGATATGTCATTGAACTAGCATCTTTGATTTGTGTTTAAACCACAATAAAAGTAAGTATGGGAAGTCTCAGTTTATGTAAAGGGCAGTACTCCCACAATCTCAAACATTTTTCAAAATTCTGCAAATGTACTGTTTGTGGATTCCACAGACTTTATTCATAGGGTCACTCTGCATAAAGGAACCATCTGCAAGTGCCTTTTGTCCCATTAAATCAGAGAAAAAACCTGGTGGTTTATAGTTGAATCAGTTCTACACACTTAAGAGCTTGGTCTATTTATTAGAGTTTTTCATTAGTGTTTTTCATTAGTGACCTTGATTTAATAAGGATTTCAACCTAATGTCTTTACGTTTGTTCAAAATTTTTTCTAAGACAATATTGGACTTTAGATTTTATTTATGACATTTTCTGTGCTGAGTGCTATGTTTCATGTTCACAAATCTCATATTTTTATATATAAAGTGAAAATTTACATTGTTTTACCCTGTCTTTCCAAAAGCTAATAGTTATTCCTATATCCTTCTATTTGTCACTGATTTGAAATGTCGCTTTTGTTATGTAGTACTTTCTTACATCTGCTAAGTCATCTATATCAGATAGCTGTCTAGTTCCATGATTTGTAGGTCTGTTCTCTTATCAATACCAGTCTCACTGAATGATTGAAATCTTATAGTGTATTTTCATGTATGTCAAGGATAGTCCTTACCTATTACTCTTTTTTATCAAAATATTTCATTGTTTTCTGAATGGTTTATTATTCCAAATAAAAATTTTAACACTGCGATGATAAAGACAATACTCTTTAAGTATTAAATTTAGCAGGTAATGAAATGATATCTGATAAAAGGTAATAGCTGTCTTGATTTTTCAATCACACCCTAAAATCAAACACTGTTAACAATGTGGTGAGTGTACTGCCAGATCTTTTTCTGTGCATTTGATTATACTTGCTTTCAAAATAGCTTGGGGCTTTGTTTTTACTTGAATTACCATAGTACACATACTAATATTTTCAACCTGTAACTACTGAGCACCCACATGTACAGGCACCAAGACACATTGGTCACCAAAGCAAGCAAATACTACTGGGATTATGAAGTTTCCATTCTAGGGGAGAAAAGCAGAGGATGAGCAATAAGCATCACATATCATCAAATCATGTAACATCTTAGAAGATGGCAATGCAGTGAAATTGCAGAGCAGAGGAAGAGGGGTGAGAAGTTTGTGTGTGTAGTGAGGGGTGCCGCAATTTTAAACAAGATGGCCAGGCAAGCTTCACTGAGGGAGTATTTGGGCAAAGACTTGTAGGAGATGTTCCAAACTTAGTTTAACACTAAATATGTGGAAGACTTTTCTTATCAGCATATGAAGATATCTTCATTCTTTTAATTGCTCTTTAATATTCTATGGCACTCTAATGCTTTTTTCTTGGAAACTAAGAATATAGGAAATTTTAAAAACACGATGAACAACATGTATTTACTAAACATAGAAATATGTTATTTAAGCTAAGAATATACATTATTTTTAACATTAATGAAATATCTAAAATAATTTACTACACATTAGTCATTAATCATCATCTCAAGAAATTAGAAACAAAATACCAAATGGATATAATTCAGATTATATCATTAAACTACATGCATAAATTTAGAAAAGAACAATGAATTAATAGCCAATTAAATCCAATTACCATAGACATTTTAAAAATGCATGACAATGACAACAGATAATCAAAATTGGTGTTAGAAACTGTTTTAAAACAAACAGTGAGAATATTAACCATCAATTCCTCTGAGATACAATAAAAGTAATATTCAGAGTTAATTTCACAATCCCCAAAATGCTTAATTGAAAGCAACATAGTTTAATATAAAGTATTGTACTCGAAATCAAGGAAAAGAATAAAATGCGAGTAAATCAGAATTTGCAAATGAAAAATTATGAATTAAACAACATTGAAAAATAGCTGATAATCTATACCAATCTACTTCGTAAGTTAGTTGAAGAAAAAAGATAAGGGGATATAATTACAAATAAAGAGAACTTTTTAAAATAAAAAGAATAACATCATTTTTGTCATATATATAATCATTATATATGTAATCAAATATATGTAAAATAGCATATACTTTTTTTTCAAAATCTAGAATCCAGATAAAACGCATAGTCTCTAGAAAAATGTAAATTACTAACATTGACTCAAGAAAAGTAGATAACCTAAATAGACCAATTACAATAAAACAAGCAAAATATAGTCAAAGTATTCCCTTAAATATTAAAAAATTTAGTTTTATTGTGGTTGATTAAAATGACCATTTCTTATTTTTCTTCTCAATTATTATTAAAAACTAACCAGAAAAATAAAAAGCAAAAAAGTTAAATTTTTGGTTGAAACCATCAGACTACTTAAATCTCTGAACTGCCAAATAAGAAGAGAGCAGCCCAAATCAGTCAAGGTGAAACAGGTGTGAGTGAAGAGAGACACCGGAAAAAAATGGTCATAACTTCAGAGCTCAGAAAATGTTGGCAAAGCATTCCTTTCTAACTTAAGTGGCACAAGCTATTGCAAAGCAGCACGTTTTTCTTTACAACAGGACCAGGGTCTAGGAACTCTTAGTGGGAAGTTCCCTGAGTCTGATTCTGAGGAGAAATAGAGAAGGAAATCTGCATGGGCCATGTTCACAGATGAGCTGCATTTGCAGGTAGAGTATCAGTGAGGTAGAGGTAAGGAAACTTCACGTTGTGAGCAGCTCTGCAGAATTGATTTTGGTAGACTGGGGCGAAGTAAAATTGAAGCAACATAGATAATTCTTTTTAGACTTGAACATGACTCTGTTCCCCTCCCACACTTTCTAGAAAGAGCTGGTCAAGGATTTTTAGTCAAATAAAAAAGGTACGTGCTTAAAAACAACAAAAACTAGCATAGTATGTATTGTCATTTTTAAAGAGAACATAAAAACCAAATAGCAGTTACAGAATAATCTTTGGAAAACAAACCTGTTTTTCACAAAACAGTAGAAGTTGTTCCTAAATGTATCAATGAAGTTAAAATAAGACTTAAAGCAGCTGCTTTCATAAAACCAAAGCACAAAAAATTCATGTAAGAGTTCAGGAAAGATATGAGAAGACTACGGAAAGAAATATGAGCTTGCAGAGTTTAGAAAAGTGGTTGATGATTCAAATGTATTTGAAAATATGATTCAAGAGGACTTATTTATAAAAGGAGGCCTGAGTCTATATACTTAAAGGACATATTCTGTTAGCACTACTGGACTTCAAATGCAATAAAGGACTCTTCAAGCCGGCAAAGGGTTAAAGACCCTTCTAGGGGAAAAGAAATCAGGTCGTCCTTATTAGCTCTACATTGACATAAAATGCTAGAGGCTTTTGAAGCAATAACCACAACCTGTAAGGAATGTGATCCCTAAATTTTCCACCCAGATAAACTGTAATTCAAGTAAAAAGCAGTTGAAACTGTTAAGGGAATACTACTTTTGCTTTTCAGATTGGCAAAGATCAACAAGTTTGATAACACACTATGTTGGTAAGAATACGGGGACACAGTCCAGGTTCAGTGGCTCATGCCTGTATTCCCAGCATTTTGGAGGCTGAGGCAGGTGGATTGCCTGAGGTCAGGAGTTTGAGACCAGCCTGACCAACATGGTGAAACCCTGTCTCTACTAAAAATACAAAAATTAGTCGGGCATAGTGGCAGGTGCCTGTAATCCAGCTACTGGGGAGGCCGTGGCAGGAGAATCACTTGATTCTCTGCCTGGGAGGCGGAGGTTGCTGTGAGCTGAGATTGCGCCACTGCACTCCAACCTGGGTGACAAGAACAAGACTTCGTCTCAAAAAAAAAAAAAGGGGGGGGGTGGGGGAGGGGACACAGGTGTTCTATACATTGCAGGTGGGAAGATGCATTGGTATATCTTCTAAGGAGAGCAATATGACAAGGACTTTTGAAATTATATATACAAGTGCCTTTCGACTTGGGATTTTTCTAAGATTTTTAAGATTTTTTCTTGCAGAAATTCTTGCACAAAATTACAAAGATATAAATACAAGTATTTTCATGTAACATTTTGCTTATAGAAAATGATTGGAAGCAAACCCAGGTGAGGTGACTTGTACCTATAATCCCAGCTACTCAGGATGCTGAAGTGGGGTGGGAGGATAGCTTGAGCCCAGAAGTTCGAGACCAGCCTGGGCAACATAGTGAGACCCTGTCTCAAAAAAAAAAAAAAAAAAAAAGATTAGGAGCAAAGCAATGCTTGTCAATATGGGAATATTTAAATACCTTATTGGTATTTACATGCATGACATAAAGAATACTTTAAAGCAAGATAAATACATTTCTATTGTAAAAGACTAGATGAGAACATTTTTGATCAGGAAGGGGCTGCTTGGCTTCTAGCTATGCAATCAGATTCCTATAAAGGTCTTCCTTTTAATCTATAAATGAAGCTACTATAACTTGTCTCTTCACTTCATCCTAAACGTCTCCCCTAACCCATGCCATCTTCCCCTAAGTACTCTCATACTTTCTCTGTCTTCCAACCCCCAAAATATCTATCTTAAGAAAGACTTAAAAATTCATTTCTTTAGTGTGTAAATGCCTCATGTGGCTTAATTTGTAAATCTTGGGATTGTTTGTTGTTCAAGAGAAGGCAGCATTTAAGTCAAAGTATAAATATGTAGTTGTAGAGTCTCAGTATCCGCTTGCCTATGGATGAGTTGGTTTGTGGGTGGCAGGTGGTGGGGGGATGTAACCTTTCCTATCGCTTTTCAAATCTGATATTTTGCCTTCTTGTAATCCTGTCTTTGTTCAGAACATACACGTTTGCATACATTGGAAAATAGAGATTTTTTTCTTTGCTTTCTCTTTTTGCAGTTCTGTGAGGCTATGCTTCCTTTCCCATGGGTATTTGTGGAGGGAGTTTGTTTGTTTGATGTTCCTTCTACCACATTAGTGTGCCATACTGTATTCTACAAGTGGCTTGGGAATCCAATGTAAGATTTTTTCAAATTCAATATTTTATGTGCAAATCATGTCTAAGCATTCTCCTGAGCATTGTGAAGAACACTGGAGGTTTCGCCTGAGTTCTTCCCTCAGTTTAAGATTTACTGGTACCCTTCCCACCACATTTCCTCCAAGTTCCTCTTTCGCTGTCTACATACTTCTGTCTTTTAAAACACCAACTAATGTGTTCCCTTCCACACAAAGCCTTTTGTTGTTGTTGTTAAGTCTCCCCAAACACAGAAATCTTTATTTGGAAACAAATGAACTCATACAGCCCTTACTGAATGTATCTATAATGTGATACTCTGTTGAAAAAGAACATACGTGTTCTCTCCCTCTGGGCTTGTTGGCATGAAGTTGGCAAAAAGTTTTAACATTTTGTGAATATGCTTCTTTGATCACAATGTGTTGTGTTCAGGGATATTTATTTCATGAAATTAAACAATGCGTCTCCCACACACATCTTTTGTAAGCACTATTGGCATAGTATTATATTAGCATGTTTAAGTTTTTTAAAACATAGATACGTAACATAACCTGGTGCTTGCAAAAAGGAAGCTACTCTGCTCTATCATTATCTCATTGGGAAATTACTGATTTTGTGAAAATTTATCAAGTGGTTGAAGATGGATCAAAAAGGGGGAAATCTCCCTTACGCTTCTTTTCATGGAGGCAGGCATTCCCAAGTTCCAGATGGAATCTGCTCCACTTCCGGTCCTGGGTTGGGTGGTCTCTTCCCTCCTTTCTGGCTGTGGCCATCAGCAGCAGGTTGGCTTTATTCATTTAATCTCAAAATTTGGAAAGCATATTCATAAACCTTCTAATTATTTGGAGTGGAATAGACTGTAGGTTTTGCTCTTAAGATACCATCTCCCTACTTTTTTTCCCTCATACAATAAATGCCTTTCCTTTGTCATTTCACTGCCAGGCACAATGCCTCTTCTAGTCGTACACACACACATTATTAGCTGGCTATACATGTAGAGGGCCAGTAGCTGGCTATGCGTTCAGATGTTACTGTTTTGTGTGTTGGCTCACTGACTGGACTCTAAGCATTTCTAAGTGTCCAACATAGCTTTGTATCCCCTTCCCCCAGAACTTACAGAACCTACCACAGGCTTGCTCAGTGAGTAGTGTTTGTTATCAAGGAGGATGGTGCACAGTCAGGCTTTCAGAGAGGGGGAGTCAGGATGGCACAAGCATTCTGCTGCAAGTGGCATGTGAGTTTCTGTTCCCTTTTGCTTTTCTACCTTCCCACATGTGTTTTTAAAGTGATGCTGATGAACGTCAGAACTGATGGCTGGTCAACTCATGTGAATGTCATATAAACACAAGCATTTATGAATAGAAAACGTGTCAGCAGCCCAGCATCTCAGTATCTTCTCCTTTCTGTGCCTGAATCTCTTACAGGATGGAGTAGAGTTGTTTTATTTGACCCATCCTGGAAAGGAAAGTGATACTTTGAAGCTGCTTTTGCAATGTCAGAAAATATCCACTGGTCCACCTTGGCTAATGAAACCTGCTAGTAAATCATTCTCTCCTGACATATCAAAATAGGACAGTTTCCAAAATTCATGTTAGTCATAATTCAGTGGGTGAGATCTATGTCTTAAAAGAGTTAGGTAAATTTATATTTGATAAATATACAGAAGTAGCATTTTTGGGGGAAATACATTTTAAAATAATGGCTTCAACAGCTAGATCAACAGGTCATGCATAGTAAACCAATAACTATTATAAAATAGCACCCACCCACCCATTTTATAAACAATTTATGTAAATGCTTTTGGCTATCATCTGGTTTCCAGAAGACATAATACTTTCAATGTGATTCTGAAGTAAAACTTTTTAAAAAAACTGTTGGATGATCTTGCACAAAACACAGTTCAGCTCTCTAATTTCCAGAGAAAGCAGAAATCTCATTGAACTTAAAATTTATGTTTTTTTTTTTCTTTAGTTCATGGAAAGTTTGGTAATATCAGATTAAAATAAGATATAATAGGAGTGATTTCTGTGCACAGTCCTGAAGTTTGTTTAATATTCCACATAAACAGCCCTTGTTGCCAGGGGATAGCTTGGAAATGAAAGAAAGTGAGACCTACAAACCTGTCTTTAAAAGGACACTGCACATACCTTAAAATTATATCCTCCTGGAGGAAGATTATTTGTTGAAATAATTATAGAAGTTGACACTTTTCTGAGAAAGTTAGAAAAGTTCCTTTTGTGTTTTATTCATAGTAAAGGCAGTCTGAGAAAAAGGTCTCTGTTGACCTAGATTTGCTGTTTTCCTGTATGCCAATAATTCAAAGAACCCAAATTCATGCATCTGACACTATCTCATCACAAATAGCAGTATTCCTGAGTATGTGTTCTTCAAGAAGTTCAAATCATACCACACACATTTTTCTCGTGAATTCTCCCATACTATTAGGTCCAAATTTCAGGACTGTGGAAATTAAGATTGAGAGAGGTGGAGTTATTTACCCCCAAACATGCACTATGCTAAGTAAGGAGCTTGGGCATGGAGTCCCAGAGTGCTCTTTGTACTGGGTGGAAGCTCCATTCTTCCACACAGGACCACTGGAAGGTGATCTACCTCAAGTGCCACATGCTTTTAATAAGTGAGGTTGTATTCTTAGGCCAACTACATATCCATTGAATTTATTTACAGTGGCCACAGTGTCTCATTTGGAAGATCAATACCTCACCAACACTGAGCCATAAAACATAAATTCTTTTGGATAAAAGCTGCTTCCCTATCACTTTATGGAACTTGGCTCTTAGCATCATAGACCTGCCATGTTTCCCATTGGCATGAGCTTTGATAATTTATTTTGCCAAGGGCAAGATTTATACGCATGAACCACATTTATTCCAATAATGAATGCATTACTTTCCCTCAAATGTACAGTGAAAAATTACTATTAAGTCATTATTCTGGCTCAGCCGATGGGGCTGGGGATGAGAAAATAGTCCTTTGAAGCTTTTACAAATTTTTTTAGCTGTCTTGAAGCCCTCATTCTTCATCAGGTATGGGAGATACACATGCCAGACATTCTAGGGAGAAGCCTTAGTCAATCTTTTGAAGAGAAGTCTTACCAATCTCCATTTGATTCTCCTGTTGGAGAGGTTAAAAAGTATACTTCCCAAACTCCTTTGCAGCTAAAGTCATTTACATGCACTTGTAACAGATTTGGAAATCAGAAGTGAGGCAGAGGCCATTTTCTTGCAGTTGTAGCTACAGGTAAAATTTGGCAGTCACGAAGTTCACAGCGGTTCAACATGACATTCTGGGGAGCCACTGGTATAAGGAGATTATGATGGCTACAGTGGTAGGAACTGATAGCAGTAGTCACTGCCTGAACTTTGGATTTCACATATAATGGTATGACCTAGAAACTAAAAATTCAAGGGCAGTCCACTGACATCCATTCCTCCAGCCCTTCAAAAGACTTTGTAAGTGCACACTTCACTGCATGAAATCACTTTCTGTTTGATGTGCTGGTGGTGGGTTTGGAACTTTAGTGAAGCAGCAACTGTTCTTCTACTTTTAAGTGTTGAGGAATAGATAATTGGGAATTGGGTCATCATAGAGTAGAAGATTAGACATATTTACGTTCAAATGCTGGTTTTTGAACCAGTATTTTCAAATACTCTGAAACTTTGATTCTATTTTCTTGTCTTAAGAATGAGTCTACTAATATCAGCTTTATAGGAGTTTTGTGAATATTATAAGTAATAATGTATATAAATGCTGAATTAATTATATTGATTTGGTTTTAGTAATAACATTTAAAAATTCTCTTACTAAAACCAGTTGAAATCATAAGGAAATTGATCATCTCAAATATTGGGAGTTAATATGCAGGATAAGCTCAAGGAATGATGAAATATGTGGCTCAATGATGTCAAACGGGTTCAATGATTTAAACAGTCCAACGACTTTTTTTTTTTGAAAACACAATCTTACTGAACCACAGACATGATATTCTGGTGACTTTTGCACTATAATGTCTGAGTTGAATAGTTGCCACAGGAACCAAGGACCGTCAGATTGGCAATGCTAAAGTATTTACTATATGATTCTTTGCAGAAAGAGTTTACTGACCCTTAATATAAATATAGACATTACTATCTTCAGCAGTGATTTCATCCTAAAAATGAATCCCTTTATGGCCAGAAGATGGCTACCAGCAGCCACTGGGCTGTAGATCTCTCTGTTTATAACTAACTAACAGAGGAAAGGGGAAGGTGGGAAGAGAATCATGTCCTTCAGGCATGGCTCATTTCTGTTCCTTCAATTTGATTGGACCAAATTATATTACGTGGCCACCCCTGGACCAAAGGCTGTTGTAATGGAACCTGCTAAGCATGAATTGACTTAGACTAGACAGAATCTCACTCTGGAGCTCATGATGGGCTGCTTACTTTGAAAATTTGGGATTCTGTAAGGAAGAAAGGAAGAAGAAATGGTGCTTGGGTCAGCAGCACACCTTGTCTACCACAAGCAGTTAACAAAGTGCCTAGAAACATGTCAGGTGCTCAATAATTGTTCATTCCTTTGCCCAGAAGTGAAGGGGTCTACTTGGCTCCAGTAAAATGAGCACCAGGCTAGGAGTTCAGAGATGTGGCATTTCATACTGGCTTAAGCTAAGACTAGCTTGTGACCCTGGAAAAAAAGTCATTTAACTTTAATTTCTCCATTGTTATATAAAGAGCTGTGAATTAGGCAATACCTAAGGGCTATTCTGGTTCTTAAATAAAAGTATTAATTAAAAGATCTATATTTGTCTAATGCATTAGAGTTTTCAAATTTCTCTTTGTATACATTACAAGGAAATTTTCTGCAGCAGTCCGAAGAAGAATACCCCAAAGATGTAAGATTGGAGTATGCACTTACTTCTTGATAGCTGCACATCCTTGCTGGGACTGAATGTTAACCAGAGGTGGGAGACGAACTCTGCCATGGAACATCTCATTCACTCATTCATTCATCACATGTTATTCAATGTCTAGTACGTGCTAGACACTAAGCTAAATGGAGAAGAGGCTCTGATTTCACAGCGTCTACATTCAAATGGGGGATGAAGAATTGTCAGTAACCGTGAAAGCAGAACAACTATTTCACATAGTGACAGAGTGCTATGAAGACAATAAAGCGAGCGAATATAAGAAATGACTGTGAAAAAAATGACTGTGGAGGTTACATCATGTCAGGGGGTCAGGACAGACTTCTATCAGAGAAGTTTTCATCAGTTAAGATGTGAATGTATAAATCTGGAGGAATAACATCTCTTTCCCTTTTATGTATTTTGCCTGATTTTTAGGTTTCATTGATACAGCTATAATTTTCCATTTCTTTCCTAAGAGTTTTCTCTGTTGAGAAGCTTTTACAAGCCTTCCCTTGGGAAAATGTTATGTGTTGGAAGAAGGAAGACTGGAGAAGAAGAAATTTTAAAATAGTTTTTGAGTTATTTCAGAATTACAGAGCTATGTCTTCTAAGGTTGTAAACTCTTCTTCAGCTGTTATGAGAGTTAAAGCTCATATTTTCTAATTTTGGAAGCATATTTTAGGCAATAGAAACTGAAGTACCCAGAGACCTATAGCAATATCTTCATATGCCAATCAAGTTGCGTGAAGAGGCACAGAAACAGCACCCCAGATTCACCCACTCCTGGGTAAAGTGACTTTTCAAGTTTCAGAGAAAAAGAACAAAGTACTTCAAGAGGCAGCAGGAGTATCTTCCTGCTTGGAGTCTAAACTGAAAATGGATTCCTCATTTGTGCAGGGATTTAGCACTTCTGTTATCTCCACTCCTTGGTCCAACCTTAGCTGATGATGTTACTGCTCAATTCATCCTTTTGCCTCAATAGCAAGTGTCTTCTGCTATGTTTACTAAACCCTCATTCTTGTTTCCTGTCTTTGCTTCCCTAAAACCTTGTTTCTACTTTTGAATGTGTTTTTCAAAGCAGCTTATAAGCATTTAGACATTTGAATATGTTACTAATGCCACACTTGTAAAAACAAAACAAAAAACAAAAAACTAAACAACAACAACAAAAAAAGGGTTAATCTGGGAAATCCAAAATTGATATAGGAAAGAGTAATCCTGCCTCTAGGTGAAATTGACCCAGTTAATGTTTGTAATGATGGGTTTGCAGGGATTTTATAAAAGTCAGTTTGTCTTATCTGTGTCTGGTCTATATAGTGGTGAGGTAAATGATTAATTCAGTTAACTTGCTGACTCTCTCCTCTGCCCCAGAAAAAAAGTCAACCAGTTTTGTATCACTGCTTCAATAACAAAACTCTGAAAAAAGTCACTTATTTTTTATATGTGAATGATTAAAATGTGTTTTGAGATCATAAATGCCCCAAACTTTTGAAGATAAAAATACAAAAGATGAAATTGATTGGGAAATAATATAACTATATAAGTAACATAAACAAGCAGTAATAATACAAAGATATTTTGCATACTTACATCAGGCTCCACCAGACAAAACATCAGTCATATAAATAAATTCTTTTAAAATTATAAATCCAGTTGATCCTAAATCACACCTTCCTGTCTTGGTGCCTACCACAATCTCCGTATTGACTGGGGAAATGACAGAGATATTTTGAATAGACATGCCTATAGAAAATGATCATGATTATGAAATGATGATTGTGAAATGATTATGAAAACTGAGGTTTAAGGAGAGTCCAAGTAACTCCTTCAAAGTCACTTAATCCATTCAAGTTGGGTTTCAAGCCCAGATCTGCATAGTCTCAAGCTCTCTCCACTATAGCAGGATACCTGCTTTACTAAAGTTTTGCATCTCCCATGTTTCTTTGCACATGTTATCACAGTTATTTGCTGATTGAATGAAATAATGACAATACACATCACAACTGAATGGAATTATTGAATTATCCTTCTAAATCCTAATCCTTAATTATTTTAAGTGTAACAGTCTAGATTGGTTCAGCTAACCTTCTTCAAAGGACTAGAATGTGAATATTTTAGGCTTGTCCAGCCATGCAATCTCTCTCACACCTTCTCAGCCCTGTCCTGGTAGTGTGAAAGCAGCAACTGGACAACAGCAAATCAGGAGACATGGCCATGTTCCAGTAAACCTCTACTTGCGGCCGGGTGTGGTGGCTCACACCTGTAATCCTAGCACTTTGGGAGGCCGAGGTGGGTGGATCACCTGAGGTTGGGAGTTTAAGACCAGCCTGACCAAGGGAGAAACCCTGTCTCTACTAAAAATACAAAATTAGCTTGGCATAGTGGCACACACCTGTAATCTCAGCTACTTGGGAGGCTGAGGCAGGAGAATTGCTTGAACCCGGGAAGCAGAGGTTGCAGTGAGCCAAGATCAGGCCATTACACTCCAGCCTGGTCAACAGGGCAACAAGAGCCAAACTCCATCTCAAAACAAAACAAATAAAACAACAACAACAGCAAAACAGGCAGCTTTATTTGCAAATCCAGGACCACACAGTGGGCCTATTTGACGACCCCGGTGTAGATATCGAAACTATTCCACTGTCTGTTAATAACGAGCACTTTCTCCTGAGTGTAGTTTTGGTGACTTGCGGTACTTACATCCGGTTTATGTGTAGGCTGTGCTCACTTTGATTGGAATTGTCTCTGTATATACCTTTCCTTGTATTTGTGACTGTTCCTCTCATGGCCTGTTAACTGAAATTATGTGCAGCAATTACGAATTACAGACTACAAAGGATTGCAGTTATTCTTAGGACTGTTTATTCTGTGTTATTCTTTTTAACAAGGCACCAGTTAGGATAAATCCCTCCCCTCACTTTAAAGTAATGCCTCCTTATTAAAATTTTAATTCTCCAAGTGGTTCTAATCTCAGTTGTTCCTCAACAGTTTCTTCATCAAAACCCCCTCCACTACATCCAGCATTCAAACTAGGATGACGTTTTTTACGGTCTTTTCTCTTTTTCTGTATGACTTCCTAAAAGCAATCCCCAATTAAGTGTCACCCAGGCAACCAGTACACTTAAATCACCTTCTTTCTTGCCCCGATCCTACCCTTGGAGAAGAAGATGCACATCCAAAATCCTCATTTGAAACTTCCAGACAGAAAGCCCAGCATTTGGAGAGTCTCTCTGGACAGCTTTAAACACAATTACAGAAAAGAAAGCAATGTGAGTAGGAGACAGAAATGGAAGATAACATGCAAGTTGGGACACCTGTGTTTGCTAGCATTTTTACTCTCCAGAACACATTTTTAATGTCTTATTTGATTTGTCCCATACTGCTCTCTGAAGTTTGAAATCTTTGATATTCAGAAAACATGAAGACTCAGAGAAGAAAAGTGATATGTTAGCATGCTTTGTAAATAGTACAGCCAGAACTCCTTTTATGTAAAAATCCATGGTACTTTCTACATTTTCCCATGGGTGAATTTTAGCCAAAGTTTCAATATGAAACCTGAAATCATCAAAAAGATTATGGTTAAATTAGACGTACTGTTGACCCTTGAACAACAAGGTTTGAACAAAGGGGATCTGCTTCTATGCAGATTTTCTTCTGCCTCTGCCATCCCTGAGACAGCAAGACCAATCCCTCCTCTGCCTCCCCCCTCCTCAGCCTACTCAGTGTGAAGATGATGAGAATGAAGACCTTTATGATGCTCTACTTCCACTTTATAAATAGTATATATTCTCTTATGATTCTAATATTTTTTCCTCTAGCTTACTTTAATGTAGTAATGTAGTATACAATACATATAACCTGAAAAATATGTGTTAATTGACTGTTTATGTTATTAGCAAGACTTCCAAGGAACAGCAGGCTACTAGCAGTTAAGTTTTGGGGGAGTGAAAAATTATACACATATTTTTGACTGAACTGTAGGTCAGCCTCCCTAACCTTTGCGTTGTTCAAGGATCAACTATATATACATATCTAATTTTGAGATAACACACTGGTTAGTATATATATCAGTACTAGCCACAATGTATTATGTCAGTATTTGTTGAACAAATATAACTACATATACTTGTCATGCCTAGTCTTGTTTCTATGGAAAAAAGATTTTCATTTAACTGTAGGCACAAAATATGTCTTGCTGTATCACAGGGGGTAGCGTCTTCCCTAGTGACATTGGAACAGTCTCCACAAAACAGTACACAGAGGGGTGCAGACAGCATAAACTTGGTAACACTTAAGGAAAGAGACTGTATACCTCTGAGTAAATGAATGGCACATGTGTTACACGTCTCCTTCCGTGTTCTGGCATGGATTACACTATTGCCATGAGCAAAGAAGGAGATGGTATAATGTGAATGCCATGTATTTGCTATTATGATTTTTTTTTTTTTTTTTTTGAGATGGAGTGTCACTCTGTTGCCCAGGCTGGGGTGCAGTGGCGCAATCTCGGCTCACTGCAAGCTCTGCCTCCTGGGTCCACGCCATTCTCCTGCCTCAGCCTCCCAAGTAGCTGGGATTGCAGGGACCCGCCCGCACACCTGGCTAATTTTTTGTATTTTTAGTGGAGATGGGGTTTCACCATGTTAGTCAGGATGGTCTCGACCTCCTGACTTCGTGATCCACCCACCTCGGCCTCTCAAAGTGCTGGGATTACAGGCGTGAGCCACCGCACCTGGCTGCTATTATGAATTTTAACACTAGAGAAGTCCTGTGTTAACTATTTACTAAGTATGTTGACAGCATTCTTTGTGATTTACCACACAGGTGAGTTCAGAATCCTTAACACAGCACTCAGCTATCAATGCCAATGAATAAGATTTTGCATCACAGTGGAAATCTGCTCACCACTCCTTTTGTAGATGTTCTGAATTAGGTGCCAGAAGTCAATTGTCTCATTATTAAGATGGGTTCTAAAGTGATTCATTTTTGTGACACTTAATGACTGTTAGTTGAGGTCTAGCTGTATGGTGAAAAATGTTGATGACAATGTTGTCTACAGAAAGGATAGTCAACTTATATTAACTGTGAGTTATACTAGGAGCAATACTTAATTCATTTGGACTTTATTTGGTCATCTGCTTTTTATATTTAATTTCATTTCTTTTGACCCGGATGAAATAAAAACAACCACCATGAAGTTCAATCTCATTTATTTGACTGGACATGGCATCTAGAGATAAAATGAAAATAAATTATTTTCTTATTTTTTTTTTTTTTTTTTTTTGAGACGGAGTCTCGCTCTGTCGCCCAGGCTGGAGTGCAGTGGCGGGATCTCAGCTCACTGCAAGCTCCGCCTCCCGGGTTCACGCCATTCTCCTGCCTCAGCCTCCCGAGTAGCTGGAACTACAGGCGCCCGCCAGGTCGCCCGGCTAGTTTTTTGTATTTTTAGTAGAGACGGGGTTTCACCATGTTAGCCAGGATGGTCTCGATCTCCTGACCTCGTGATCCGCCCGTCTCGGCCTCCCAAAGTGCTGGGATTACAGGCTTGAGCCACCGCGCCCGGCCGAAAATAAATTATTTTCCATTAATCTTATTAATGGTTAATTCAAATGATTCCCCTATTTTTTACAATTTAATTTCTTAAGGAGTATTTCTGCAAAAATTGAGTTCCAAATTTATTTTAGAATCGTAAGGCATTTCTCAGAGACATTTTCTGTTTGCTACCTGTTTCACATTTGTGGTTCAATGTCTATTTTTGCTTTCATCTGTGTTCTATTCTGATATAGTCATTAGACATAGCTTGAACACGGAGAGTAAGCAGCCTAGCCAAATGTGAAGAATCCTGACACTGAAGTCAAATAGAAAAACTGAATTTGAGATTTGTGACTTAATACAGGTAGATAGTGTTTCCCCAACTTCGAAATCAGTTATTTTCTACAAGTTTCCTAGTGAATTAGTTGTTTGAACATTGTAGTTAGATTTTTTTTTTTTTTTTTTTTTTGAGACGGAGTCTCGCTCTGTCGCCCAGGCTGGAGTGCAGTGGCCGGATCTCAGCTCACTGCAAGCTCCGCCTCCCGGGTTCCCGCCATTCTCCTGCCTCAGCCTCCCGAGTAGCTGGGACTACAGGCGCCCGCCACCTCGCCCGGCTAATTTTTTTTGTATTTTTTAGTAGAGATGGGGTTTCACTGTGTTAGCCAGGATGGTATCGATCTCCTGACCTCGTGATCCGCCCGTGTCGGCCTCCCAAAGTGCTGGGATTACAGGCGTGAGCCACCGCGCCCGGCCTGTAGTTAGATTTTTAAAACTAATTTCTAAAGTCGAATTAACATATAATATAGGTTTGGGAGTTTATATGTTATGAGAAAAAGGCAATTGCTATGGTCTGAACGTTTGTGTCCTCACCAAATTCGTATGTTAAAATCCTAACCCTCGAGGGGATGGTGTTAAAAGGTGGTTACTTTGGGAGGTAATTAGGTCATGGGGACAGAGCCCTCATGAAGGAGATTAGGGCTCTTATAAAACCTGCTCAAGAGAGACCCCTCACCCCTTTGACCATGTGAGGACACAATGAAAAGGCACTATGTATGATCCAGACAGTGGACACTCACCAGACACCAAATCTCCCAGTGCCTTGATCTTGACCTTTTCAGCCTCCAGAACTGTGTAAAACAAATTTCTGTTCTTTATAAGCCACCCAGTCTGTAGCATATTTTGTTATAGCTGAATGAACTAAAACAGCAATCATAAGGTAACATAATAATTGAATAACATAGTATTTTATTTATTTTGAATATGTATGACAATAAAATATTCACTCAAAGAGGAAAAAGAAATAGCTGAGATAGTTTATAAAACTTCTGAAATGTAATTCAGGATATTTCTAGCAATGTTTGAGCATAAAACTTTTTAAAAATTGTATTTAATTACATTTGAAAACATGACTGTGTTTTTATTAGCATTGTTCTTAATATTTTCTGCTCAAATCAGGGCCATTTCTGAAACGTGTAGAAAAAAACAGGAAAAGGAATAGTAATTTTAATCAGGCAATTGGAGAAGAGTTGGAAGTGAGAAAGAAAGGTGAAGGATGATTAAAAATATTCGTCAGTTTCCCTCAGGTGAAATCAACAAAGTTTTATGTGATGAAAGAGAGAAAAGCAGAACATCTTCAATGTATAACATCCTTAGTTGAGAAGAGAGGAGATGTTGAGAGAAAGATACTGGATTACAGTTCATAGTATAGCCATGGTTGATATCATTGGCCTAGGATGAGTTGCTATGTCTCAAAAGAGTGATGAAGATAATTTAGAAGCCAACAGAAATGACTATATATTAACTGTTTACATCTAATGAATGTGTCTAGCAGTTAAGCTTCATAACCCACTAAATGTCTGCATTTCTAAAAACACACAATGAATAGGTCAGTTCGTATTTTTGTGCATCTATGGAAGAATTGGAGAGTAGATCACTTAAGGCCCCTAGTGGAGCCTTAAAACAGTTCGTTTGCCAACACCTAGGAACATTCAGCGTGACACCAAACACATTTCCAGGTTAGGTTGAATTACTGCAATGTTGATCTCTTCTTAAAAATTTTTTACTCCACCACAGTTTCCTTGGTGATGACTAGTACTGTTCAAAAGCTTTCATCTTTTTCTCCAGAACAAAAATCTGGTGTTTGTTTATGAGTTTATTATCTTTGGTCCAGTATAAGCTTACTGAGGTGCCTTTTGGTTGTCCCTATGTTTCTTGGGAGCACCAGGCAGTTGTCCGACATGAATGGCTGCATCTTTCATGTGTGATTTACAGGAAAATTTCTTCCAAAATATCAGAGACTTAACATCACATCTGCATATTGCAATCATTCTCTGTCGACTTTTACTGCCTCTAATAAGCTATTTATTAATAATCTAATAATTCACGTAAATGTATTATTAAATTTCTATTCATTGCATTCATTTTGTTTCGTATACTCTATGTTTCATGCCAAAATACATAGAGAGATATGACTTAGGTGCATAAGTATCTTAAGAAGATAGTGAATATAATCTAAATTAATTTTTTAAAAAAGAATCTATACCTGCTATCTGGGTATTCATGGTTCATCTTATAATACCTCCTTATTAAAGCAAAAAGTAAGTAATGTGATTTTGTTCAAGTCTAATTATTTTGAGCCTGTTTTCTGACTGTGAAGGCTCAACAGTGAAATGGTCTTGACATACAGAACACAGCTTCCATATTATATTTTATTTAAAGAATTTCTGAACAGTCAAGAACACCAAGGTCTTGAGATAGATTATTTGTTTCACATTTTCTGAGCAGAAGTTTCCTTTTTTAAAAAAAGAACAGTTCTACCAAAATAAAGTCAGAGAAGCAATGCCTTCTTATCTCAGTAACAAGTTGTTAACTTAAAGATATAATTGTATTTCCATATGTTGTAAATAGATGTTCTAAAATAGTGTGATAAAGAAGAAATTTTCCTTGGTATAGTTGGAAGACAGGAATTGTTTCTATTATATTAATTAAATATCACTGGATAAAAGTAGAGTCTGTATATGCAAACTAAAATATGGATTGATCTAGCAGGTAATGATTTACTAGTGCTAAAGAGATATTAGAGCTTTCAAAAATTCTAGGGATAGGCAGGAGTGTCAGTGTGTTGACTTTGTGTGCCTGATGATTATATCAGGGCAAATGATGGAATTCTCTTTGAATAACATTCGGATGAGAGTTACAGAGGAAGGGTGAAACCAGTTGGGAGTGAAAGCCAGCCTAGATGCTGCAGCTTCTGCAGCAGTTAGGGCCACCAACTTGGCAAGGATGAGCCTACTTTCCCCAGATTTTTCCAGCTGGTGTTAACCCATTCTGTGAGCTGCAGAACAGAGCTTCTGCTTAAAGACTCTTAAGCTTTTCTTCTTTCTTATTTAGCAAATGAGTAGAAAGAATGAACACATCTTTAAAAAAAAATACCTGATAGAATTTGGTTTAATAGCTCTTAAATGATAGTAATCATTTATTTAGTGAACAAGGTAGTATTCTTCCTGTTCTTATTATTCCATGCTTTACTTAATAACGTAAAGAACCGTATTGTTGTCACTAGGAATCATTTTAAAGTCCCTTAATGGAGATGGAATGTCTTAGACATTAGCATAATGTCCTGAGCTTGCAAACCTTTTCTGTGGAAATATGGTTGCCAGTGAGCAAAGAATGAAAGCCTTTGGAATATGTAGGCAATTATATCACATGATTTGAAGTATGCTAGAATATTTCCTTAATTTTCCTAAATCCTTTTGCTATCAGCTGAGTCAAAAATTCTACTAGTGAAGAAAAATATCTTTAGTTTAAAACTTTATTTTATGTTAAAATTCTGTCTTCTTGATTTCGGGGGAGGGAATTTTTTCTATTAATTATACATAATTATTATTGGTAGAACTAATAATGATAAAAATAGAATCATGTATCAAGTGCTTTGTTATATGTCAGTCACTGGGCCCAATTTTCCATACACCTAAGTCTTTATGAAGATAACAGTAAAGAATGCCCAGGTGCAGGAGATGTTCTTCTTATCCTCATTGCATAGTTAGGGGTATTACAGAGCATTGTTAATCCCCACACTTTAGGCCACACCATTAGTGATTAAAGGCAGAATGTTCATCCCCAGAGCCCCTTTCTTTTGATCATTGTGTGCCTTGTTTATTACCTTGTTTAATCATTTTACATTGGTAAAGATAATGTCCTGTGAGAATACAGAACATAAGAATATAATTAGAATGTAAGAATGTTCCTGCCCTGGTTCATGCAGTCTCTTCCACCATTGTGTTTTGTCAATTAAAATCCTTTATAATCATCCTTCCAGGTCAGTTCAAATGTTACAGGCTTCAGGAAGTTTGCCTCAGTTCCTGCTATCCATTCTCCTCTCATTGTTGGAGTTATTTCTTTCTCTGTGCATTAAGAGGATGTGATCTGTGCCCAAATTATAGCACAGCACATTCAGCCCTACTTGATCCTGTCTATCCCATTGCTGAGCTTGTGGATTAATTTAGGAGCATAAATTGTGTTTGCGATCTTTGAATCCCCAGCCCCCAGCTCTCCTACCTATTGTAGGTACACAAACAACTATTGAACATATTCTAATTTGTTCCTCAATATTGGGTGGAGGAAGTGCAATGTTTCTTGATCTTCTCTGAGCTACACCCATCTACAAGTGGAAAATTAAATCAGTTGGAAGCGCAGGGGAGAAAGGAACACACACACACACACACACACACACACACACACAAAGCTGGCAACAAGCACACTAATGTCTGATGACTCTACATTTTTGCTGAAGAGCACAAGTTTGCTAAAGGAAAAGTGTTCGTTTGTTTCTGTGGGGACAAGTGGCATACCAAAGAGATTAAATGACCGGATCTGGAGTG
Organism: Rhinopithecus roxellana; assembly: GCF_007565055.1. NCBI lineage: Eukaryota > Metazoa > Chordata > Mammalia > Primates > Cercopithecidae > Rhinopithecus > Rhinopithecus roxellana. The sequence continues at coordinate 65,427,032 of NC_044560.1, read as the reverse complement.
CTTTTAGGCAGAGGAGAGGGCCGCTCTAAATCTCAGTTCTCTAATTTGTTCTAAGAATTAGAATAGAAAATACCTGGAATTTAAAAAGATATTTTAGCTGTAATTGTCGTAGTGTTTTCTTACTGCACAGATGACTACAGGCAAGATTCTTAGCTTTTCTGAGCTTGTTTCCTCACGTCGAATCTCCTCCTGGAGATTCTCATACTTAATTTTGAAAGGCACTGTTTATAACTGACACAAAGTATGTGCCTGATGCATGATTCTGGCTTCCCCTTTCTCTGGTCCCAATGGAATATCCCTCAATAACTATTTTAAGCAGAGAAAAAACCAGTTATCTTAGGAAGAAGTTGCCCTTTTTTAAAATAGCAACATTTTACCTTGTGCTAGATTTACAGCCAACCTTTGACAGCTTGCTTTGCTCTGATTTTTTTTTTCTGATTCTCAATTTGTTTACTTTTTAATGGCAGCTTAACTAATTGTATCTTAGACAAAAGAAAAATATTGTTTAACACTCTGTTTCAATGGCCAAGGAATATATATACCAATGTAACTTGGTTAAATGACAGCATGAAGTATGGACTCTTCAGTCGTAACATACTTCAACTCATGAAGTCACACTCTGTAGCCATCTTTCAGAGGCAAATCCAGTTTGATTTTTAGTAACATGCTTCTGAGGACTAAACAGTACAGTTCACAGAAAATTTATTATGTGAAGACACGATCCAACAGGGTCACTTTCTTTAACAAATAATGGCAAAAATTAAAAAAAAAGAAAAGAGAGAGCGATTGTAAGAGTTCATTAGTTTCAAGCAAGATTGTTTATACATTGTTAAAATCTTTGTAAACCACTTTTTGTGGGTGATAATGACCCTTTCATTTGTGAAATTTGGAGATAAAATGGTTGGTGTCTGGTGTGTCATAAAGGTTATGAACAGAATGGACATAGAATTGCTCATCAAATATCAGAGTACTTGAAAGTTTATATAACTTTATAGATTCCTAAGATGTTTGTAATAGAAACAAATGAGGATTGAGGCACATACCTGACCTTTTGAAGTTAACAAAAGTAAACTCAGTTCTCCCACAAAACATGGCAGAATATACCTGTCAAAGTTAAAAATGTACAGGGTAGCCCATCTGCCTGGAAACAACCTCTTTTTAAAAATAGAAATGAAATAACTTTTAAAAAGTGAAAACAATGATATTTTCTCTTGCATGTATAATTTGCAATTCTTAAGGGATGGGGACCCCTATGTGAATTATAACAGATCTTCAAGGGAGGCTTGTTGAATAAATGAATGAATGGAAGGAAGCATTCAGGTAAACTTCAGCAATAGGAAAGCAAGGTGATCCTGTGGATTATTATGTAATATTCCAATTCATAAATCTTAAGCAGTGGCAGCAGTTCCATTTAAACCACTAACAGGTATTATTTTATTGCAAACCAGAATGATTGCCAATAAATTAAGAAGGTAAATGTTACAAAATGTTTACCAAAATTACGTGAGGTATGTAATTTGGATGGGTAATTGATGCGTGTTGACATTTGCTTTTGCTCTTTATTTTTAGTCATTTATTTGATTTGTTAATTTTATTTACTTTTTTTTTTTACCATTGTTTTTACACGTTTTCTTTGTCTGCCTCTTGGGTGTATCTGTTGTCTTCAGGCAAAGCCCATATGTCGTGGCTGAGGATGTTGCCCCCACTAGGTTGCTGGTTGCAGCAGCTACTAGAAGAGCCGGTAGACTCGTCATCTGGGTCAGACTATTTGGTGTGTTCAGATGGACACTGCCTGTCTTTCACTGTCTTTTTCTCTAAAGAAAATATTAAATATACTGAAAACTTGAAACTTAGAAAGGTTGGAAAGGCTACATGACACAGGACCTTAGATTTGGTGGTTGCATGTGGTACATGCAAAAGGCTGCTTAATTATGAAATGATGCCAGAGTGCTACTTGAACCATTTTTTTTTTCTGGAAGGAAACTTCAAATAAATGGCAAAAAGTTATCAATTATTGAATGCAAATTCCATGAGTTCACTTGTGTGTTTGTGGTATCCTTTAAGGAATAACATTCAAAAAAGAAGCTCATCATATAAGCAGTGGGCTTTGAAGGTCTCCTTTTACTTTCCTTTTAGTTTACTAAGACATTGTGTCTTTTAGGTTCATTCCCAAGTATCCTTTGCTACATTTTTCTTTGTAGCGTTATCATCAATCCACCCAGACTGAGGCATGAGGCCTATGTTTACAAAGCACTAATGCCTTCATTTGGGCTCCCAGTCTTTCATTTTGATCTTCATACCTGCTGTTACAGAAAAAGTCCAGCTCTTTAAACAATAGAGTTTCAGACAAACATCTGTCTCCCCTCAGAAGTGTTTCTTCACAGGCCAGATAGCCAGGAAACCATTAAATTCCAAATCCAAGATTGCTTCCCAGGACAAAGCATGAAGCCAGAATCTCAAATCTATGTGAATCTCAAATCTCAAATGTGAAATGTCTGTTCACATTTTCAAACAAACAGGGTTGCCTTTTAAGGAGAGGCTAGTGCCTCTGAAAAACTTCACTTAAGAATTAATTGCATATATGAATCAAAAACAGACTAATCAACAAGTAAATGTTGAATTTTTCATAGGCTCTTGGCAATTGTTATTATAATAGACATTAAAAGACAAATACATCTATCAGTCCATTTAAATCAGTGTTATTATCCAAATTGACTTACAAACATTAAACATACCTTCCTATAAAACATAAATAACATACCCTGTTTCAGAACTTTTTGAAGGTCCTTGTGCAGCTGAAGAAATGTTTATTAATGCTTCTGGTACTTATCCAGATTTGAGCCAAGAAAAGTTGGCTTATTTATACACAATGGTCCCCAAAACTTGCCTTTCTGGAATTACAAATTCTACAATGAATCATCTGTATTGTCTGATACATTTTCTAAATTTAGGACGCAATTCATTATCTAAATCCTTGCTTATTTCAAGACTTCTGCCCTTAGTTCTTTAGTGGGTAAAAATAAAATAAAAAGTCCCTAAATGCAAGGCACAATGTAACATGATAAAAACCTCTTTGTGTTAGAAAATTACATGTCAGAACCGGGTAATCTATAATACCAATTAACCAGCAATGATAATTGTAAGTTTTTAAGAGCTAGCAAATGTGTTGCTCTTTCTCAGAGATGACTCTTTTTCATATACTTTTGACATTCTCCCCCTTTATTTTGTAAAGTCTGCTTTGTGAAAGACACAAGACTATTTATAACAATAGATGTTTTAGGAATTGGCAAACTTTTAAATCCTAGATGGAATGGCAGAATAGGCCCTCAAGGAGGGAATGGACTTTATTTATTCTTGGTGAGTTCCAAATGCACAAAAATAAAGGGCTTGCCAGTTGCCAGTGGGAAGTGAACATAATTATGACTTCACAGCTGCTTCTCCTAAAGTAAAAGGAGAGAAAAAAGGAAGAGTCATGCTTTTTTTTTGTACTGTATCTAAAAAGAATATGCACAAAGGGAATATATTTATGCCAGATATAAGAAGCCATAAAGTAATACTGTACTACCAAACTTATGCCAAGACTTTCAGAAATCTTGACTTGGTGGACTATAAATCAGATATGCATCTATACTACTCTAGCAATTAAAGCAATGTATGGAAAATTGAGTTTCTCAAATATATTCCCACTAGCTTGTTTCCCCTGATGCAAGTGGAGTGATCTTTCAGCCAAATCATCATCATCTACTTTACAGATCTGACATTTGCAAAGATCTCTTCAGAGAATTTAAAACTTGATGGATCTGACTCTATAGTGTGTGGTCTCAAGAAATGACTTTTGGAAAGTTTTGTTTGGGACCTTGAAAATTATACTGCATACATGCTATGAGATTCTCAAGGTAACTAGTTACATCTGCCAGGGCTGATATATTGTTTAATGTAGAACAGTTGTTGACATTTTTTTACGTAAATAGTGAAGTTGTAAATATTGCAGACTTTGTGGACCATATAGTCTCTATCCCAGCTATTCAACTGTGCCATTGTTGCATGAAAACAGCCTAGATAATATTTAAATGAGCAAGCAAGACTGTATTCAAATAAAACCTTACTTATAATAGCAGGCAGCAGGTGGATTTGGTTCTAGACCATCGTTTGCAGACTCTTGATCTAGAAAGTTCTAGTCATAAAGCTGGACTTGCAAAAGCCAAATAGTTATGGGAATCTTTATCAAAACAGAGGTCTTTTGTTAATGCCAGTAGAGCTTTTAAGGATAATTTAAACATATAGATATTTCCCTCAAGATGTTTTGTCAATTAGTAGTGGAGAGAAGGACACCAGCAAAGAGCAGTCCTTTCTCAAAAACACTGCAAACATACTTTGGTTACTTGCTTCCTTACAAAATCATTGTATCATGCAACTGCATACAGGAACTTAGATTGAACACAAAGCTCCATATATTTTTATCTCTATTGATCCTAGCAGATGTAACAGAAAGGAAAGATGAACAGTCAACCTGATTTCAATATAGATATTTTGTGGCAGCGAGAAAGGAGATGCCAGTTGAATCGGAATTATTTGTGAATCTGCTTGAGCAGCCTCTTGAAAAAAAAAATAATCTTTTAGTCTGCCTCCTACATTCAGAGGCTACCTTAACTTCTGAAGAAATGTTAAATTATCTGAGGGATAACTCTAGGTGAGTCAAGGGTGATACCTTTCCCTGGGTCTTCCAGTAATCTGCCATTGACCTCTATATGCCACTTAACTTCCATTTGATCTATTTCCCAATTTATAAAATAAAGGAGAATAAAGAGATGTCTATAAAGTGGTTTAAAAGCCTGAGTGAAAGGCCATCTGAAACATAGGATGGCTGAATTTCAAAGAGTCAGGAGGACACTTTGGCTATTGAGAATACATGTTAAATCATATAAGTGGACACAATAGTATTCTTGTGAATGCCACATTACTCAGCAGTATTCCAGAGGGTCAAATAGATAAGGAGGACATGAAAGTTTAATATTCAAGTTAAGCCTTTTAATTAAAATATATATGAGAAAAATATATAGAAAGAATGCATTTTGAATTGAAAGTTGTTATTTTGTGATGTCAACATAGGAACATAGACAAAAATTCACCTACACATTTTTCAAAGGCTCTTTTATATATAATCGAGGTACTCCAGTTTTTTATCTTTACAATATGTTTTAGCTACTTTTAGTCTTACTGTATTTTTTTATATAGTTCTCTTTCTATTGTTATAAGACCCAGAGTTAATGTCATAGAAGCAGCATAAGGTGGTAGAATTGTGCTGTGCTGAGTGTTAGAATCTTTGCTTTCTCTGACTTCATTTTTTCCACTAGTAAGGGCAATAATAAAAAGCTTTCAATTCTTTTAGGAGATTAAACGAGGTATTGAATGACAAAGTAGGTGCTTAACAGTTATAGATGTTCAGTAGTCAAGACACAAATTTGAGTTTGAAGGATGCTGATTCTGAGATACTCAGGCTTGGTTAATGTCTCTAATAGGAAAGAGAAAAGGTATAATTAATTGCAGTTTTCCCAACGAAGAGAGCATTGGCATGACAATTTTCACTGTGTATTAATGATGTCATTGCAAGGTATTTACCATTTTTGTCCCCATCCCCAAATGCCAGTAGCCTCCTGCTGTGGTCAAAGAATATTCTTTCATTTTTCTAAATACACTCAGCCCTCTGCATCCCTTGGTTCCACATGGTTCAAACAACCATGGCTTGAAAATATTAGAAAATTTTGCATCTATATGAACATGTATAGACTATTTGTTTCTTGTCATTATTCCCTAAACAATACAGTGTAACAAATATTTACATAGAATTTACATGTATTAGGTATTAAAAGTAATCTAGAGATGATTTAAAGGAAAGGGGAGAATGTGTATAGGTTATATGCAAATACTATACCTTTTTTATGTCGGGGACTTGAGCAACCATGGATTTTGGTATCCAAGGGAGGTGCTGGAACCATGCCCTCATGGAGATCAAGGCACAACTGTTACCTCTTTAGAAGGGGTCAATACAAAAACTGGATGATCATCTAAAACACTTGTGAATTCAGTGGGCAAAGTATTATTTTGGCATTAGAAAACTTGCTGGCATACCTGAACTCTCCTCAATGACCTGGAATCTGCTTAGAGACTAGGGCAGAGAATAAGATGGGAAATTTTATAAATTAAAGTCAATACTCAAAAATAACTAACAATCAAAAGGATCCACATCCCCCCACTGCCACTCACACCCCCACCTGGTTCAGCAACATAGAGCCATGGCAAAATGGTCACAAGTCCCTATATCTCACTAATGACAGAGACTCAAAGGAAGCCTGGCAGCTTAGGGCTGGTGACAGGTTATCAGAGTTGGAGGGCCCATCGTTTGCTGGTTGACTTTAGATGAGCTTCTTTACAAACAAGGGGTACATAGGAGGTTGTGGGTCAGAATCAAAAGGAAGTTCTCTTGCTCTATGTAGAGAGGTGTGTTGTTTATCAAAGGAGAAGAAGAGAAGGAAAGACGATTGGATTTAGAAGATTATTTAATTGCATGCAACAACTGTAGAAGTATTGAAGTTTTTGTCCCATTTAATAGATGGTAAAAATAAGATGGTTTTAGTGCTCATACTGCTTCAGGGTGGGTACAGGGGAAGATTTGATTAAGAATTTTTGAATAAATTTTTCTTTCACCTGATTGCTTTGATTCTGCTATGAATAAGCTGAGAATTGCTTAGGAGAATCTGTGCAGGCTGCCTTGAAACAGAAATGCAAGACTGATTGGTATAGGGAAAAATATGCCAGCTGCCTGTACTAACAGCACCCATTCATTGGGATTTTAGTATGCACAATGTTATTGTGTAACTGAGTCTTTATTATAAGAATCATAAGATGTTTGTTTTGTTTAGTTTTATCTTTTCCTTGCTTTTTTCTACCTCCATGCATGCTTGCTTGCACATAGTCATTTTGGTAGAAGGTAGTCACTGGTAATTGACTAACTTCATATCCTTACACCCCTGGCCTGCAAGATTGATAAAAAAAAAAAAAAAAAAAAAAATTATATATATATATATATATATATTATTTTTTTGGAGAAGAGAAATGAATCTTAGGTCACACAAACCTTGATGACATCCAGAAGTTTGATCAGGTCAAGAGACACAGACAGCTTTGGTTTTCGGGGTATCCCATCTCCTGGATACCTACCTGACTCATAGAAGGCCCCACTTATGTGTAAAGGAAGGTTGGACTTGAGAGACTGTCTTTCCTGCCCTCTCACTTTGGCCAAATTGAATAAACCTTTATGCTGATGTGTCAATGTTTGGCTTACTGTGCATCAGGTATGTGAACCTAAATTTTGACGTTAGGTAACAATTATCCAAAGCATTTTATATACTTAGTCCTTCTACTCTGCACAATAAATCCATAAGGTTGATATTTTCATTATCATCTCCATCTTCAGACGAAGACATAGAATTTGTAATGCCAAATACCTTATTGAAATCACAGTCAATAAGAGAAAGAAGCTGGAATTTAACCAGGGCTCCTTACTCGGGGCTCATACCTAGCCTGGTGGGAGTGCTAGGGAAGGAGGGCAGAAAGGCAAGTCCCATGCGAGCAGAGCGGAGTGATTCCAGGATGGATCAATTGGCATCCATAGGACTTCTTGAGATGCTGAATGCAGAGGCCTTGAGAAGCCCACACTTTCTAGATTATGTACATGCCCAGACCCAGTGGATATCTATTTAGTTTTGATTAAAACCCTCCCTTCTCTAGAAAGGGAATGTGAGTCTGTATCACCTACAATAAGACAAATCAACAGATGAGATTATCTGCATGGCCCTTTAAGGAACCTTCCCCACCTCCCTACTCTGTTATACTCTACCTACAGGATGAGACTTTCAAAGGAACATCGTTTCCCCTTGACTCAGACAGATAAAAGAAATCTGACTCCTAGTCACCAGGAAACAAGAAGTCTCCTCCACAGTCTTTTGACCTTTTGTTCCTCCAAGAAGGCCCACATGTCACTGCTTTGCCGCTTGAGGCCATTAAACCCATTTCGATCCTTTATATAACTGCTAAACATAGACACTGAAATGAAGAAATACAGCCTAAATAAAGACACCAATAACAGCTTGCAGGAAGTATTAAAAACAGTTCTGCAGAAGGTTAGGAGCCAAGGCTTTTTCCACTGTGAGCTTTAGAGTTTCTCTCTTTGACCAGCCACAAGTTTACTTCACTACAGGTATGAGATTAGAAATTTTGAAGACTATTGCACACAATTTGCACAGTGGATCAGCCAGAGGTGGTTAAGCAAAGAGAATGGTGAAATCATAATATACTGAGATGGACAGAGGGGGCTCATGAGTGTTCCTGCTTCCATGCTCTGTGGGCCAGCCACCAGCAGCAGCCACTGTTTGTGGCATCCCTGACTTGGTTATGTGGGTTGTGCCTGTTGAGGGAGTGCTAAGAGGAGAAATCTACAGAAAAACCATGAACTAGGTGGTTGAGCCAAGTGGGCGAAATAGACAAGAATTTCAGATGCAGGAAATTTCCTTCCAGAGGCAGGTGATAATGGGTCCCTGACTTCTTGTCAAATTAGCCACCATGATATCAGAGCTTTCACACCAAACTAGTATAGTGTGGTGGCTAAGCCGGGGACTTCTGTAGATAAGTAGAGCTCAATCTAATCTCTGACTCCGTATGGACTAATTGTGAGGCCATTGGAAAATCACTTTAGCTCACTAAGTTATAGTTTCCTATTCCGTAAATTGGAATTAACATTAGTACTTACTATCTAGGGTTGCTATGAAGACTAAATACTTAATACAAGGTCTGGACCATAGTGAATGCTTCATTCATGGGAGTCATTATTATTGAGAAGCTTTCTATGTGTACATCACTGTTCAGAGAACTGGGTACATATTAAAGTAAAAAGCCTGTGGTTTAGTCCTAGGATGCATATAATCTAGCTGGATTGACAAGAAAAGTACATGTACAGAAAATTTAAATGATATAAAGGAGCATACAAAAAATGTTAAGTGTGCACCATGGATGATAAGTGCTTTATTCATTTATTCATTCATTAGTAAAACACACACTGAAGACTTCCTGTTTTGAAGCAATGTGATAAGCACTGAGAAGGGTAGCAGAGCTTAATCCCGTAGGAATTATTGCATGAAAAGTACTGTTGTTATCTTGAAGTTTGCTTATGGGAAAACTGAGACTTAGACACAAAAAAGGAGCATCCTCAAGTTCTCACTAGTAGTAAGTTAACAAGATTGGGATTGCAACCCAGACCTGCCTGACCCCAAAACTCATGATCTTGTAGAGCAGTTGTTAAGAGAATAGAATCTACAGTCAGAGAATCTGGGCTCAATCCTGACTCTGCCAATCATTAGTTTTGTGATCCTGGTTAAGTTACTTAAATTTTCTGGACCAGAATGTCCTCATCTGTAAAGTGAAGGTAAAATATTAGTATCTACTTCATGTGGGTTTTGTGATGATTAAATGATGATGAGTTAATCTATTTAAAAATGTATCAGTGCCTGGAACACTATCAGCACTGTAAATATAAACTCTTATTATTGTAATAGTGAACACTATAAATTATTACTATCTTAACTGAGCTATGGCATGTGAAATGTTTAGAACATTGGTACGTAATAAACATGCAGTAATTAGCTGTAATAATAATTATTATAATTATAAAGAGAAGGTTAGTCAAGGGCGGCTATTTTATATCAGGGACTTAAGCAACCACTGATTTTGGTATCTGCAGGAGGTCTTGATTCATAGTCAAATCAAAATAAATAATAATAACAATAGTTATTATTATGACCTACTGAGTTACACTGCCCCGATTGGTTTACTTGCCTTCAGTCAAAATTGTCATTTTCTGTTCCTAAACTGCCAAACTATTTCACTCCTGTCAATGGTATCATAATACCCCCATAACACAACATTATTTAAAGAATTAGTGTTTTCGTTATCTTCAATAGGTAATGAAAGAAATGCTAGGATTAGAACAGGCCTTCGTTTAATTCTAAATTATGGTGCCATTATGAGAATTAATCTATGATTACATGTAAACCACTATAGGACATAGTATATGCTCAATAAAGTTGGTTATTGTTCGTATAATCAGTTCATATACTTTATTTTCAATATGTCATAGAGAATAAAGTCCCATCACTTTTCCTTTAGAACACATTTCATATAATTCTGTCTTTCTACATACCCTAGCTGAAATCCTTGGGTGCCAGGCTTTCTATTAGGTGTAATTCATCCTGTGTACCACTGCTGTTACCTTCAACAGTTTGCTTAGACTAAGAAAACCACCACGATTTTCTGTTTTTCAACACCAACATGTCAGACACTTCTCCCCAATGGCCAACTCAATCTTTTCAGACTTATTTTACTGCTCATAGGGTCACCGTTCTGGTCAAAATTGTTTCGTCATTACCTACAATGCCTTTTGTCTTCTGTTGACTTTGGACAACACTCACATGCTTTCCCATTCCTTACCTGGGAGCCTTTGATTTCACTCTCTGCTGACTCAAATCTGCCTCTTCTTCAAGGATAAGATCATGTATCACCTTTTGCTTAAAGCCTGTCCTAATTAACTCCCATCAGCCTTTCCCTTCTCTGAAACCCTATAACCCTTGAATCTTCTATGCCTAATGCAGATATGATACAGGGATATGTTATGAAGAGGTTTAATACATGGCCACCTGAGTATAATTACGTGAATTCTAACTCGGCTCTTCCTCATCTTAGGACTGGGACTTGGGCCTCAGTTTCTTTATCTGTCAAGTGGACATAACAGCAGCACCTATCTCATAGTATTATTTGTGATACTTAAATGACATAAACCATGCAAAGCACTTAGCATAGTACTTGATGTGTGATAATCATTCAACACGTTAGCTGTTATGATGTGGTTGCTATGATGAGCACTCACCATCTGCTTGTTGAATTAATGAATTAAACTATTGATTTCCACACAGTTTTATAGTCTCCATGTTTAGAGGAATAAAATAGATTGTACAAGATATCTGAGAATCCCAAAAGGATGCATAGTTACATTTAGCTTTAGAATGTTGCCAGTCTTCGATGTCACAGAACACACAGTCTGATGGTTTAAACGCTCTCCTCCTCAAATTCTGGGTTTTTTTTTCTCCCACCCATCCTTATTGCCAACCTTATTACTTGATAAGTAGAGAAAGGAAGAGGGTTATGAAGATTTCAGGTCGCAGATGAAATGTACAAAGACAAACCCAGGGCTTCCCATATTGTATTGAATACGGAGAATGCCTTAGGGAACTCTAAGAAGCTTGAAGTCATTTTCCCTTTAGAAATCGTAAAGAGGTCAGTGATTTGTAATTCAGAAGAACAATGGACAGGAAAAGTTCTCTACCTGCCCGTGCAAACAACGACTCTCTTGCGAGGCCTTCTAATGTAGTCAGAGCTTCAAAGTAGTTAACAGCTCTTTCTCCCTAACTGCCTGCTACGCTTTATCCTAGAGGCACTTCTGCTCTTCTCTGATTCCTTTTGGCTTAAAAAATTATTTTTTTCTGCCATTCTCATTTCTCCTCTGCTATCCTCTCTTTCTTTCTTTTTCTCTTTAGTGGTCTGGCTTTGGTGCTGACCCCACCGTGCCCTCTCAAGGGCACTTAGCAGAGCTGTTGTCTCAGGCTCGGGTGTGCTCCCCATCCTCTGACCGGTAATAGAACAAAGGACAAAAGGCCATCTCTCCAAGTCACAATATCTCTTTATTGAAGCTTTGTTCTGCTGCTTTGAGCCTTTTCTCTCTGATTCACTGGCCTTGCATTTGAGCAACTTTCCCATTTCTCGCTTTTCTACTACCTCCCAATTCTAGAATGACTAGGTTAGACTTATTGTTTTCTTGTTTCTCACTTCCAATAAATTTTTTGACACACTGATAATATCTGAGGGTTATATCAGAAGATGGAAAAAGCAAATGAATGCCAATCCTCATTCCTGGGTCCCCTGCTCTCTGGCTTGGCAACTGAAATCCTGGGTCCTGCATTTTCCCTCCTAAACCACCTCCAAGATTGGCCTTCAGAGCTCTTAGGACTAGACTGGCTGGTGGAGGGAGTGGTGCTCTCAAAGGGCCTTTCTTCTTCACAAATCCTCCCTTGCTTGAATGGGATGTAGAAGCAGATTTGGAGGCTTGCGGAAATGGGGCCCATCAACAGTCAAGCATGTATCCTATTACCATTTCAGGCATTCTTTGTGGCTCCGTCATTCTGTTCGTAAGTCTAATTATTTCGTTTGTCCTTTAGCAAATACATCCCTGGTCTACCACATACCTCCTCCTCTCCATTTTTACTGCCACTGCCTTAATTCAAGTGCTATTTGTTGAAGAAGTGTTCCACCAATACTTGTGTTGGTTTCCTTGGGCTGTCATATAAAAAGTAACGTAGGCTGAAATTTGTTCTCTCACAGTTCTGGAGGCTAGAACTGTGACAGGGCCTTGCTTCCTCTAAAGGCTCTATGGGAGAATCTGTTCTGTGCCCCTCTCTTAGCAGAGGTGTTGGTGACAATCCTTCACATTCTCTGGCCTGTAGCTGTGTGACTCCAAACTCTACCTTCATTGTTATGTGGCTTTCTTCTCTGTCTTTTCCTTTTTTTATAAGGAAAACAGTTATATGGAATTAGGGCCCACATTAATGAACGCATCTTAACTAGATGTCATCTGCAAAGATCCTGTTTCCAAATGAAGTCACATTCACAGGTACCAAAAGGTAGGGCTTCAAGATATCTCCTGGGAGGACACCATTCAACCCATCACGAAACCCCATAGATCTCCCTGCCACCCATGTTTTCCTTCTCTAATCTACCCCCTTTATACCATCCAGTCAGCTTTCTAAAATACTCATCAGATTATTTACACTTGAATTTAAAAATTATCTGCCAACTTGCCATTTCTTTTAGATGAAATCTTTAGAATTGCATTTCGGGTCCTTTTCATTTTGGGTACTTCCCATGTTCCTTTCCAGCACACCCTGTCTTCCACTCTCGTGGACCTGGCAGGGTGTATGACTTGCTCATTATGTTAGGACATTCAAGGCGCTGTGTACATTTTTGCTTTTTTTCACCTAAGCCCCATTCTCTTTTAAAATGAATAACCCATCCTAGATTATTTTATAATCCTTTGTTTATTCCATTTTCTTATTCATTCTGAATTTCTCAATGCCTAGTACTTATTATATGCAAATAAATGATATTGAATAAATGATTTGATAATTAATGTTACAAACAGTTTTTTCTTCATCATGATCTTCATAAGTTCTAAAAACTTCATAGTTCTTTGTCAATATAAATAATTTTTTCAAATATTTATACCATAGTAGCTAGGAGGCAGGTTTTGGAACTGCCTGGTTCACTTAGAAGTTATGAGATTTTTTTCAGTCTTGTTTTTGACCTTCCTGGTCCTTCAGTGTCTTAATCTGTTAGATGGGAACACGAATTCCTAATTAACAGAGTTATTAGAATAAAATGTATTAGATAAAAGAACAATCCTTAGGGTAGTGACTGATACAAATTAAATGGTTAATATTTATTTGTCATATTGTCTTTATAACTACTATATTTATAATATAGTTATATTTATATTTATTATAATATAATATATAAAATACATAATATAAATATAATTAATTATAACATTTATAAATATAAATATAATAGTATATATTGTAAATATAATAGTAGTGACATTTATTATGTTTAATAATATAATTATCTATTAAGACATATAATACTACTGTATATCTTTTTAAAAACACTTATTTTAAGTTCTTAAATTGTTATTTTAAACCACATGATCAACTGTTTTTCTAGTTAATTATCTACAAGCTAAAATATCACCATTCTCAATTATAATTGAGAATATATCATTGTCTCTCTCCAACCACCTCCTGATTAAAGTATTGAATTTGTTTTATAACAAAGGTGAATCCTATGAGACAGAGGTAGATAAAGTTGGCCTTGATATGTGGCATTGGGTTAAAGAATAATAGCTGTGTCGGGCGCAGTGGCTCAGGCCTGTAATCTCAGCACTTTGAAAGGCTGAGGTGGGCCGATCACGAGGTCAGGAGATTGAGACCGTCCTGGCTAATTCAGTGAAAGCCCATCTCTACTAAAAATACAAAAAATTAGCCAGGTGTGGTGGCATGTGCCTGTAGTCCCAGCTACTTGGGAGGCTGAGGCAGGAGAATCACTTGAACCTGGGAGGCAGAGGTTGCAGTGAGCCAAGGTTGCACCACTGCACTCCAGCCTGGGTGACAGAGAAAGACTCTGTCTCAAAAAAAAAAAAAAACAATAAAAGAGTAATAGCTGTAACATGCTGTTTTTAACAATGCTGCTTGGTAACTGTTCTCTTTGGATGGGAAGCTAATGACAGCTACTCATGTTACACTGTCTGGCATATGACTATGAAAGACACTACACCAACAGAGGACAATCTAGGAATGTGTTCTTATGTGACTATAATAAACTTTCATTCATGAACCACTTTCACTCATGGTTACCATAGAGTGGACTCTCAACAAGTTGTTAATCTGTGTAATAATAATAATTCTGAAAGCAACTTCAAAACAAAGTAATAATGGATGATGTTGACTCTCTTCCTAAATAAGCACATTTGCCTTCTGAGGCTGTAAATAAAACTTATAAATTATATGGATGGACTCCGGAAAAATTTTGCATGACCATGTAGGTAGTACTCCTTCTTAGGTGGAAAAAAACAAAAAGCTGCATTCACATAGAAGATAAGATTCGGTATCTAATTTCATCAGCATTTAACATGGGGCTCATTTGGTTTTCCCAAAGAAAGAGGAGGCAGGAACTAAAAATTTGATCTTACAGTCTCTCTTTCTCTCTCTTTCTCCTTTGATGTACATTAGTTCCCATGGAAACTACATTGGGATGGCTTGAGAGTGACATCTACAAATACAGTGTAAGGTCATTTTTATCTAATGCTTTGAAATTTAAACCATGATTTGTGATATATAGTGAAACCTCCTTAACATATTCTGAAAGACTAGGAAAAGACAATATTCTGAATGCAAAAACAAGACATGTGACTGCACTATGCCAGGTCTCAGCAAGTTCAGCATTGCACTTTGCATTGATAAACAGAAAGAGCTTCATTTTTCAGTTTGCCTCCAGGAAAGTCCTGGCAATGCAGTTGGCCTCCTTAATATGGAGAGAAGAAAACCCCTCATTCTACCTCCTTCCTTGTTTTTTTTTTTTTTTTTTTTTTTTAATAGAGTTTCACTCTTGTCACCCCAGGCCGGAGTGCAATGGCATGATCTTGGCTCACTGCAACCTCCGCCTCCCAGGTTCAAGCGATTCTCCTACCTCAGCCTCCCAACCGAGTAGCTGGGATGACAGGCACATGCCACCACCATGCTCTGCTAATTTTTGTATCATTAGTAGAGACAGGGTTTCGCTATGTTAGCCAGGCTGGTTTCTAACTCCTGACTTTAGGTGATACACCTGCCTAGGCCTCCCAAAGTGCTGGGATTACAGGTGTACTGCACTGGCTTTTTGTTGTTGTAGTTGTTTTGAGACGGAATCTCATTTTATCGCCCAGGCTGGAGTGCCATGGTATGATCTCGGCTCACTGCAACCTTCGCCACCCGAGTTCAAGTGATTCTCCTGCCTCAGCCTCCCAAGTAGCTGGAATTACAGACATGTGCCACCAAGCCCGGCTAATTTTTGTATTTTTAGTAGAGATGGAGTTTCACCATGTTGTTCAGGCTGGTCTTGAACTCCTGATCTCAGGTGATCCGACCTCCTCGGCCTCCCGAAGTGCTCGGATTGCAGGCATGAGCCACTATGCCCAGCCTCCTTCCTTGTTGCTGGAGCCAGTGAGGCTACCAGATAAGGGACAAGGGTTTAAGGCTTTAAATGCTGCAATAAGTAACTGCATGAGGACTGTGATAAAGCTGCAGGGGTTTTCTTGCTTCTACGGTTCCTACTAGCACTCTTGGCCTGTCTTCCTTAGGGCACTGATGTGATTTCCTTTATTAATTTGCCAGTGCTTCACCTATAACTTCCAGGTATATTTGAAGGGAGATACATTTCTAAAGGAAGAAACTGGAGCCTTGGGCTCAAAATGACTTGAAGTTTAATGGAATGTGATCAGCTTAGGCTTCTAATGTACTCTCCAGCGATGAAAAGTGTAGCTGCTGAGTAGGGAGGTATGGAATCAAATCTTTACTCATTTCTTTTCTAGCTATGTGTCTTTAGCAAGTCAAAACTTTTCTAAGCCTTACTATACTGATCTGAGGAATGCTGTCAAATTTTAAATGGGTGAACATGAGAAAAGGGAATAATGTATAAGAAAGTGTTTAGTACTAGTTACATGCTGGGAACTCAATACAATTGTGTTGCGTAAATGAACTTTGTTTATATGTAACTTTGTTCTCATTAAAATGCTTTATATGGAAAGTTGTGAAAATAACTGTCGCTTATCTCAGATCATAGTTAAATGTGGGTCAAATGGCTCTCTCTTCAGTTTACAGTCACCATCTGGAATATGTGGGCTGTAAGATCAATTTTGGCAGCAAAAGAGAGGGCAGGAGGAGGCACCTGGGTTCCTGCATCACCTCCATTCTGGCTATAATGGCCTAATTGCAAGGTTAGGCTTTGACATGCCAGCTAATATGTCAATAATTGGTACACACTAACTCTGTCTCCCCCACTTGAAAAATGTTTAATAAATCTCATTGTTTAAAACTGATGATTGTGATAACAAAGAGAATCATAAAGCAAGCACATTTGAAAAAATGGCTGATGTTTCTGATGACATTCTTGTGTGATCTGCTATTCCAACACTGTTAATTTTATCTATCTGAAAAAGAAGAACAATACATTCTTCACTGATATAGTAAGTCACATTGCTTCGTGTCTCTTGCCCACAGGCTTAAACTTTAAGAGGCGCATAAATAAGCAACTTAGCATATGTGACCTCCTGACCGTGAAGTGTTAAATTCCAGGAACTATATTACTCCACCACTTTTATTTGTCTGTGGGAAATCAGTTGATTTATGCCTGTTCCCAGGATACAATAAAAATGTGCAGGTATGCCAAACTAGAACTATTAGAACCTATCAAATAAAACTTTTTGTTGCCCTTAAAATCTGCAAATAAAAGTAACCTTTGATTAAGGATAATACGCTTTATATCATAGTTTTATCAGTATTCAGCAAAACATATCCAAACAGTTTAATTTCAATATAGTATAATGCATCACAGCCTTTGAAGAGAAAGATCCCCTGGCTGATGAAAAGAAAAGTTTCTTATTTACAAAGGAGTTATGGCAAAATGGCAGCTCTACCAGCATAGACACGGTAGATTAACAGAAACCTTCAGCCAAGCAGGGTCTGAAGTTTCTCAAGTTTGGCTTATTTACATTGTCCATTCATTCTTATTTTATGGGCTTTAGAACTTCAGATGGGGTCCAGCTAGGATTATAAACCAAAGTGCCAAAATAACCCACAAAACTGTTCCAAAGGAATTCCCAGCTCAGTTTTCAGACTCAAGAGTTTGGAATCATTTCAAAAAGATTCTCAGCTCTTGTATATTTTAGGCAGGTCTACACTGATATAGAGTGAGACTCAAAAGCAGCTTGGAGAATTTCCATCTCATTAACACTTCATTTACTGTATACCTATGTCAAGCCTCAGCCTTGGAGTTCTGGTGTTAGCTTAAATGAGGGAAAGAAAACTTCTTTAGCCCACGCTGAGCAGAGTACAGATTCTGTTGTGTATAGTCATGATTGAAGCATGCTCATATCACCTTTGAACTCAGATTTCTCAGTATTCTCCAAAGAATGAAATATTTCTTTAAAAAATTGTAGGCGTTTATTTTTTCTCTGTCATTAAATGTTACATTTTTGTATTCTGGTTCATTTTTCAAACTGGATTTTTGTTGGTCAAAAATATTAAACAAA
Source organism: Rhinopithecus roxellana (assembly GCF_007565055.1). Classification (NCBI taxonomy): domain Eukaryota; kingdom Metazoa; phylum Chordata; class Mammalia; order Primates; family Cercopithecidae; genus Rhinopithecus; species Rhinopithecus roxellana. The sequence continues at coordinate 65,409,031 of NC_044560.1, read as the reverse complement.
ATCACCTGGGTTTCAGGTCAGCATACATCTTATTGGAACATGTACAATCAATCCCACTCTGAAAACACCCTGTATAAGTTGGGGTTTAAGCAAATGTCACTGTGGAAACCTCCTTAACAGATAGACAGGGATTGTACTTCATTCACTTTTGTGACCCCAATGTTTAATGCAGTTATCTGTAATGTTGCAGATGCTCAATGTTTGAGAGTGGGGAAATAAATGAATGAATGAGAAAGAAATTTTCCTGAATGCATCCAGTTTATTCCAGACAGACTTTGTTCAACATTCCCCTGTGAATCAGAACAAGACCTCAGTCAAGCTGTGGACTACATAACATGACATAGGTAAATCATCACTGGGGCCCTGTGAGGTTCCAGGGAAGCAGGAAAGCAGGAAACAGCTGACAGCCGCCAGGGTCATTGGGCAGATTGCATCAGAAAGTGGTTTTAGCTGACTAGTGGGTTGGAGGTCTTGTGGTGTCGGGAATGCACAGCTTTATGACTAGTTTCTAATAACTTTCAACTACCTGTAATTGTGATCAGGTAATGAAAAGTATTAGGGACCTCCAAAATAATTTATATTATATAAACATATATATATTTCACATGCTATGCTTCAGACTTACATTTTTAATTGAGATTCTCATTAGTCAAGACTAAAATCTGTTATTCTCACTGTTATAACTCACTTTCACTAAAGCTTATTTGAGATTAAAACATAATGTGAAAAATTCAAAGATAAAATGGCTATATATGCATATGTATACATATACACACACGTGTATGAAACATAGTTTTGTATGAGTACAAACACACATACTCACATAGTAACAACATCTATATAATTCCATATTATATATAATGTATAGCCCATTATATAGATGAAAACATGTGCATATACATACATATGGATTAGGTATATATAAACTTGTATACGTTTATGGAATTGTATGGGTGCTGCTATTATGTGAATATATGTACTTGTGTGTAGATGTGTGTTTTGTGATGGCACCATTCTTTTATCCACCAAATATTATTGAATATTTACTGCATTTAGGAACTCTGCTGGACACTTAGGATATAAAAAGTGAATCCGTCCAGACCTTGCTTTTAAGAATGTCCTACTATAGTGAGGAAGCCAGATTCATAAACCCATGTGTGCAGTTTAAAGATGGTGTAGGAAAATACTTTATAGAGGGGCTTAAGAAAAGAATGTTCCAAATATTCACCAATGCCTTCCACTTATCACACGCAGGCCTTTCCTCTTTCTTTCTAGTCCTATTCATCATGCAAGTAATGAATTTGCAATTAAGTTTTTACTTTAATAAAACCTCAAAAATGGTTGTAAGTGTTGGTGGGAAGGTTTTGATTTACGCCTCTAAAAGCTGTAAAACATTTTGCTTTTCCCAACATCATATCAAAATTTGTTGCTTGAACTTTGGAGAGAATTCTTCCCTTTTAAATTTCTTCCCTTTTATCATATTGTAATTTGTTAAATGGAATGAATCATTAATGAATTTCTTGTGATTTTTAAAAGTAACCACACTTATATATATCTTAGCAGCATGCAGAGACTGTGTGCAACTCTGTAGACACCTTGTAAGTGAATGTACACACGTAAGTATGCATGATCAGACTGAGGAAAAATAGCATTGTTGTTTATGTCATGATGCATGAGTGCAGATATGGTTGGAAAATCTGATGAATTATGAACATTCTGTTTCAGGGTTTTCATCTGGAAAATGGAACTAACAATACCTTCTGTCCCTGCTACATATGATTGCCATGAATTTCAAATAAGATAACATGAGAAAGTGGTTTATGAGGCAAAATTTACTGTATAAATACATGTCTGGCCAAGGTGTGAGGGCCGTCTGCTGCATATCATACTCTCACTGGTTCCTAACTACCAGGATGGCTTCTGCAGGTGACTACAAGGATATATGTTACATTTGTAGATCTCTTCCAAACCACTTTTCTTCCTCTTTCAAAAGCCCAATTCTGTCCTCCTTTCTTGACCATTCTCTGTGCTCTAGCTTCTATCTTTGCCTCTGTCTTTGATTTTGATACTTTCTCTGGTAACAATATCAGTTCCTACTATGCTACTTCCTGTTGTGCCATCCCATCCGAGTTGCCTCTCCATTGCCTTCCCCAATTTGATGCAGAATTCTTCTTCCCTGAAGCTGTCCTCTCTTTTTAAGCTCAAGCTCCTGTGATCACAAGATGTCCACATTGGGCTTGCCTTTGTATTTTTACAAGGCAGCAGCTATGAGAAATGTTTAGAATTATCCAACCCTATTTAATAATAGCAAAAGTGCTGAGCATTTACTTTCCAAAATGACTGAGGTCTCTGAGAAGGGCTGAGATTTTCTAGGCATATTTACCTGAAGAAAAAATAAATCTTGCACTCTAGATGCACTTAGGATAGAAAACATATTGACTCATTGAATAATTTTAACATTGCTTCCAGTCCTCCTTTTGAATAAGAAGGAAAACAGCTGGGTCTAACTAGAATTAATTAGACACCTCAAATACGTTCTTTTGATGAAAAGATTACACAAGATATATTGCAATGTGATTTTTAAGACAATAGGCTTTTATTTCAGAAAAATCTGAGCTTAAATATTGTCCGTAACATTTAATTGATTATGATACACAACAAGTTACTTGGCCTATCCAAGTCTCAGATTTCTATATAAAATAATACTGGTTGGCCCCCATTTTGCTAAAAATGTAGAAAGCTGCAAGAGAATGTCATCTTACTCTACCAACAAAAATAATAACAAAATCTAGGAAAACATTACTCTTTTAAAGAGACAACCGGGTGCAGTAGCTCACGCCTGTAATCCCAGCACTTTGGGAGGCTGAGGCAGGCAGATCATGAGGTTAGGAGATCGAGACCATCCTGGCTAACACGATGAAACCCTGCCTCTACTAAAAGTACAAAAAAATTAGCTGGGTGTGGTAGAGGGTGCCTGTAGTCCCAGCTACTTAGGAGGCTGAGGCAGGAGAATGGTGTGAACCTGGGAGGCAGAGCTTGCAGTGAGCCGAGATCATGCCACTGCACTCCAGCCTGGGTGACAGAGTGAGACTCCGTCTCAAAATATATATATATATATAAAATAAAATAAAATAAAAACAAAATATAAAGAGATGAGGCTTCTAATCACAGAATCTTATTTTCAAAGACTGAGAAACTCCCTCCAAAAAGAGATTAGGCAAATAAACCATTTCACCTTTGGAAGATTATGAAAGACAGAAGTGACTGTCAATTACAGCCAATAAAGAGAAAATAGCCAAAATTTTAACACGTTTTAAAAGTCCAAGTGTAAGTTAATATGACAGAGTAGAATCCCCAGGACTTCAGATAAGTGTGAAGTCTGTACTCTCTAAGTATTTTTTAAATTTACAGGCCCTACCTGTGCCCACAAGAAGTATTCAGGGAAGGGAAGGAAAACTAAGTGAACACCCTCAACGGTGCATCTTCATATTTCTCTCAAATGAAGTAAAAGTCATAGGTTCCCAGAAAAGGGGTGGGTAACTTCTTCTTCTCCTAGCACCCAGGCAAAGAACTACTGTCGGTGGGAGAAGGTAAAAGCAAAGTAGTTTGCTTCTGGAGGAGGGGTTAAAAACTCACCTACTTCCAGTCCCAGGAAAAGGAAAGCAGGAAGGAATAGAAGCCAAAGCTGCCTGTTCCAACCAGAAGATTTGTATTGAGTAATAAGCAATAGCAGTGTACTACTGCAGAAGTGCTAAGAAAACCCCTGCCAATAGAAATAGGCAGGGGTAAATTGGAACCAAAAGAGGAATAAAAACAAAATCTATATTCCTTGGGAGAGAGGAAGAGACATTGCTAAGACCCAGGATTTTGAGATGATATAATGCACAGGGGGAAATACACAGTATTCTCTCCCACCCAGGTCCCCCTGCCTTCCTACAGAAATAAGGGAAACATTTGGCTACCATGAGGATGGGCAGGAACACTGAGAGAGCTCCATTCTCAAGGTCTAGACACACAGGACTTACCTAAGTATGAGGCTGAGTCAAGATAATAGAAAACTACTCACTTTACCCATCACACCATGAACAATGTGCAAAATAATAATTAAGAGAGAACAATAGTATAAAGAGATACTCCTAAATTGCATAAGCATATAAGGACTGTTATTGAGAATTGAAAATAGAGAATAGAGCAAGAACACAGAGGAAAATCCTCCTATGGGAAGATCTAATTAATCACAAGGTATCAACAGTGAAATGCTAGTGGAATGTGAAGTTATTGCTGGGATGAAGGTTACCATGGCAATAACAAAACACAAACCAAACTCAAAAACTAATTAGACTGAGTAAACCTTCCCATCATGAAACACATATGAATGGCATGAGAAAATAAAAGACATGCCTATTTTCCAGGATAAAGACTATTTACCTCAGTCTATATTATTTTAAACACAATGTTCAGCAATAAACCAAAAATTACAAGATACATACATACTCATAGGTCAGGGGTGGGGATAGAGGGGTAGAGAGAGAGAGAGAAAGAGATATTGAGGGAGAAGCAACCCACTGTCAAGGTATAAAGTAGCCAGCAAAACCAGATTTATAGATGATCCAGACATCATTATCAGATATGAATGTTAAATAAACTATGTTTAATATTTTAAAGGATTTCATGGATAGATGTTCTATATGCATAAGCAAATGAGTAATTTCAGCAGAGATGAAAGCTATATAAAATACATGTCACGTCCAAAGGGTCAAAATAAAAAAAAATAAAATGTCATAAGTAAAAAATTCGTTCAGTGGGTGTATGAGCAAACTGGACAGAGCAGAGAATAGACTCAGTTAACTAGAAGATATATCAATGGAAACATAAAGAGAAGAAAACATAATGGTGCATCCAGTTGCTATGAAACAATGTCAAATGGTCTAATATGTGTGTAATTGGAGTCCTAGACAAGAAGAGAGAGAAACTTGGCAGAATAAATTTTGAAGAGAATAGGTAAGAATTTTCTAAAATAACGAAAGTCAACAAATTTTCAATTCCAGAAGCCCAGGTGATCCCAAGCAGTATAAGTATAGATCAATCAATTGATCAGTTGATAGATAGATAGAGAGAATAGAATATACCTAGGCACATTACATTTACATTACTGCAAACCAAAACAAAGAGAAAACTTTATGGCAGTCAAAAGGAAAAACAACAAAACACATTATACATAGGGTAACAAAACTAAAACAATAGCAAATGTTTTTGCAGAAATCATGCAAATTAAAATACAATGGAGTTACACCTTTAAAGTACTTGGAGGGGAAAAACCTGCCAATTCAGAATTTGCTATCCAGTAAAAATACCTTTATAACAATAAAGACAAAAAATCAACAAAACAAATCTGAGAGGACTCATTCCCTGTAGACCTGTACTATAAGCATTGTCAAAGTAAGTTCTTCAGGCAAGGGTATAATACTAGATGAAACTTTTGATCTGCATAAGACATAAAGAGTTCTAAAGGTGGTAAAAATGAAGATAAATATAAAAAGACATTTGGTTTAATTTTGAACTGTTTTACTAAAAAATTAAAAACAAAAAATATTAACAGTTTAATTTGGGGTTTATAACATATATAGATATGAAATGCATTACAGCAACTTTATAAAGAATGAACTGGATGAAATAAAAGTATACTGTTTTAGGGTTTGTAATGGTATCTAAAGTGGAGAAATATCACTTGAAGATAAACTGGATAAATTTTAAAAATAAAATTTAAGCGGTACAGTAATCATTTAAAAAATGGAAAAAATAAAGATGTTTACCTAATAAACCAAAGTGGGAATAAGATGGAGTCATAAAAAAAAAAAATACAGCAGAAGAAAAGAGAGAAAAACTAAAAAGACAGATTAGACAAAGGAAAAATAAAACAAATAGCAATATAATAAAGGATTAAAATACCCCAATTAAAAACCATAGATATTAAGATAGAATCAAAAAGTAGAAATATGCCACATGCTGTCTATAAAACAAAACCTTAAAATATAACTACATAGATGGGTTGAAAGAAAAAGAGTAAAAAATATACAGTGTAATCACTAATCAATAATTTCAGAAGTAAAGATATATAACATAAAGAAGTGAATTCACCAAGAAGAAGTAATAATTTGTAAATTTGTATGCACTTGATAACAGTGATTCAAAATATGTAAAGCAAAAATCTGATAAAACATAAAAAAGAAATAGGTATATCCCTATTATGGTTGGATGTTTTAACTTTGCTATCTAATTGATTGCTGGAATCAGTAGACAAAATTTTAGTAAGAATATAGAAAACCTGGATAATAATATCTGATAACCTACTTGATAATATGAATCTAATTAACATTTAGAAAGCACTCCACCTAACAGTTGCAGAAAACACATAATTCTTATGTACACATGAAACACTTACCAACATAGACCATATTCTAGTTAACAATGAATTATGCAACTATTGAAAATAGTTTTCAACTCTAAAACTCTCAGCAAACTAGGAATAGAAGGAAACTCCCTCAGTCTGACGTAGAGTATCTACAAAATATCCACAGCTAATATTAGATTTAATAGTAAAAGACAAACTGCCTTCCTCCCAAGATCGGGCACAAGGTAAGGGTGTTTACTCTCACTACTTTCCAGCATTGTACTGGAGGTTATACCAAGTATATTATAACAAGAGAAATAAATAAATGACATACAGATCAAAAGTAAATATATAAATGTGTCTCTATTCACAAACAGGATAAAGATTCCTGTGGGAAGTTTCCTATGGGAGATGGTGTGCACTGACATAGGCCTTTGAGCAGCAGATATTTGTTTGTGTAGAAGACTTCTATCTCATTGACAGCAGTAACCTTGATCTCAGAATTGTCCTGCTACAAGTTCAGGCCACAAGGAGCCCCTAAGTTCTTATCATTGCAGGCCAGGTCAACCTCCTTGCTCTTGCCAGATTGCTGGGGTAATTTCCAAATGCTTATATGGCTGCAAAGTGTTTTCTATTATTTATTTGGAACACAGGAGAAATGCCTGGTGCCACCATTACTGGTAGAAAGAAAAACAAGAGCAGAATCTGTCTTCATGTTCTTTGCTGGTAACAAACTAGGTCAGCAAATGAATAATATTTAATTGTGCATTCTTACAATGCCAGATATTTTGGCGTGGCAAGAAAATACAACAATTATGGAAGTAAATAACTACGAGGTGTGTTACTTTTTAAAAAGAGATTTTTAAATTTATTTTATTTTTATTTATTTATTTTTTTAAATTTTACTTTAAGTTCTGGGATACATATGAAGAACGTGCAGGTTTGTTACATAGGTATACTTGTGCCATGGTGGTTTGCTGCACCTATCAACCTGTCATCTAGGTTTTAAGTCCCACATGCATTAGGTATTTGTCCTAATGCTTTCCCTCCCCTTGCCCCCACACCCTGCAATGGGACCTGGTGTGTGATGTTCCCTTCCCTGTGTCCATGTGTTCTCATTGTTCAACTCCCACTTATAAGTGAGAACATGTAGTGTTTGGTTTTCTGGTACTGTGTGAGTTTGCTGAGAATGATGGCTCGTGGAAAAGGAGACATTATATTAAATATCCTTCAAATTATTGTATAGCTTGACTTTAAAATATCTCAATTTAGCATCCTTTTCTGTAAATAAATTCAATGCTTCATTAAAACACACCAGTAATATAAATGATAATGAAGGTCTTATACCACTATTTACCTTACATTTTTTTTTTTTGTGGCACTTTACATATAATTCTGCATTTGGCTACATACAACTATGTAGCTGTGTAGAACACAGCTCCTATAAGCTGTCCATTCACTATTCCAAATATGAGACTTTATTCTCATAGTTACCTCAGGGTCACAGAAGGCTGCCTTTCTTTTAGCATCGCATTCATTTTCCAGACAAGGAACAGTTAAGGGGACAGTAAAGGGAAATAGAATGGGTGAGTTAGTTCTGTCCCCTTCTGAAGATATTTTTTATATCCTTCTTTCAAAGATCTAATCTTCTGTTCACATCTCATTAGTATCACTGTGCTACATGTGCCATACTTGCCAATTCACTAGCTGCAAGCAGCGGCGAGATTGTGTGTGTATGTGTAGGAATGCATGCATGCATGTAGTTTTAAGGAGAACACATTATGGTCACAAACAAAGTCTGTATTCTTTTAAAAAGAAGGGGAGACAGGATTCTGAGCAGGAAAAACGTGAGGTCTGCCGTACATAGTAGTCTTCATGAAAGTCCTATAAGATGGGTGTTATTATTTCTGTGAAGCATGCTATAGGCAAAGTTAAATAAGCTTTTAAATAAGTTGTGAAAATTGTTTACACCCAAGAAGTCACATTTGGAGGGGAATTATTACAGAGAATTTTTCATCAGTATGATTCAAAGAAATACGGAATAATCACAAGGAACTTTCACAAGCTTAGAATTGTTTGTGCTTAGCAATATTCTCCAGTTTATGAGTAGTAGTATATTTCCATCCTACTAGGCTTCTTCAGTTCCTCTCACCCGTTGGGGGCTTTGTTCTTGTTTTCTATGTTTCAAAAACTGTTTCATCTGGTGTGGAGACTGTCCAGATTCTTTTCTCCTTCAGGTTTCAGTTCAAATGCCATCTGCCCAGAGCGGTGTTCCAGCTCCCCATCTGGGTATTACCAATCCCCAAGTCATTCTCTATCACATTATCCTGAGGTTTATTGCCTATAGAGCCTATTACTATCTACAATAATCTTGTTTATTTACTTATCTGCTGTATTTGTCCCTACTAGAATTTAAGTCCCTGGGAGGCATGGATTTTTATCTTTCTTCTCATTCACAGAACTATGCCTGCTAACACCACCAATGCCTGATACATTGTAGCCTCTGAATATATGCTTGTTTAGATTCTGAATAAGAATACTCTGAGGGCATGGTAGCATTAAGTATTAAGATACAGGGTGCCATTCAGGTTTCTACTAGGCTTTGGTCAGTATCTATTCTACTGTAGGAAGTATATGCAGTGGTAAGTGGCTGGATTTTGGCTGCAGAAAGATGGTCCTATCAAGCACAATAAAGGCAAGGAGTGAGTGTGAACAATTAACAGACCAAAGTCAAGTCATCAGGGCCTTTTGGCATAAGAGTGGTCTGGTTATGAATGGTGTTTACATGGAATGGTGGGAAGAGAAAGCACAGAATGCTCTGTGTCTCTTTGAAGTTTCAGAGCACTTAGTGTGTAGATATCCGGCATGTCTGCAAAAAAATGCACAGCTGAGCAGAAGGCACCAGTTCTTAAGACATGTGGATGACATAAAGTATAGTTTTGAGAAAGCCTAATTCAACCCAGAAAGCTCAGGAATGAACCCTTCAGAAATATTTAATTCCATGGTTATGAGCATTTACTTGAGTTGAATAATAACTGTTTTCCTCTTGCATAAAAATAAAAGACCTTTATGTTTTTAAGCAACATTTTCTTGCCAGCTATGAATTATGACCCAGCATGTTGTATTTTGCCTACAGATGTTACAAGGAACAGTAGAAATTAGTGGAGCTTCTGAAATCATTTAAAAGGTTAAATATTTGACTTAAAAATTAAGCTGGTAAATTGTATTTTTGTTACTGATAACCATTATATTTTCCTCAAATTTTGGACCAAAGTACTATTGAAAACTGTCTCTTCACTCTTAATAGGGGAGATTATTTCAGTGATATTATATGATATTATATTGTCTGTAGTGAGATGTTTTAGAGGAAAAAAAATTACCCCTATATTCTGTATGGAGATGTCTCTCTGGCTTGCGTTGACAGTAATCTCAAGGTAATCCTTTGAAATAAAAACCTATAAAAAATGTTGTGACAGCACAAAGAGATAACATGTGTGGCAGAGGAAATGAAACTAAAGTGTTTATTTTTCTGATAAAATAGGAATGCCTCTTCTTTCCCAGTTGTAGCATAGTGACTCAGTTCAGTGAACTATATCGTCCTCTCTGGAGCTTAATTAGAAACCTTGTAAACTGAGTGCAAGAGGCCAGAATATATGTTGGATGAACACAGAAAAGGCTTTTTATGAAAACAGGGACTCCTATGAACCACCTTATAATGGGGTTTAATGACTTTGTAATTGGATTGCTCCATTTGGGTTCAGAAAAGGGGAGCTTCTGTATTTTCAGAAGGATGATGAGAACTATGGACATTGCATGTTTATAATTGAAGCACTCTTCCTTTGCTCCCCAAATTTCAGAGGCATAAAACACATTGATCCAGATTCTCCCAGTAGCTGCCTTGTGGACTGTAAACTAAGCACCACAGTGATTCCCTAAATGGTATCCTGATGAACTGCCAGCTTCTGCCAGGGTGCAGAGAGACCCCGGTTCAATAAAACAAGAGAGATAATAGGCGATCAGGAAGGAATCAAAACTCACTGTTTCCTTGAGTAATGGCATGCAGCAACCCCTCTGCTGCGGGAGGCAATGAAAAGTGGGGGAGCCCTTTGAAAGGGGTCAGTAGAATTCATATTCTTGAAAAGATAGAGTGTATTTTAAATGTCTACTTCTGCACTCAGATGATAAACTATGGGTACCTTTTAAATATCTCTTTCTTTTTCCTTTTCTTTTGATTCATTAAAAAAAAAAAACCTATGTTTTAGGGAGTTTACTTTCTTCAGTGATTAAGCTTGGACATAAGTATACATTGTTGATAGAAAAAGCTGTGTTCTTTGCCCTGGAGTTTACAGTTCATTGAACTTAATGGTATTGAGAGGCTGGAATGGTTGTTCCATAATTTTAGAGGTTCTCAGGACCAGCGATAGAAAATTATTCCCTGAAATCAAGGTGCATTTTGATATTCTTGTGATTTAAAAAAACATAAAAAAGATTTTATAACTCTGGCGTTTTCATCAGATACATATACTTATATGCTAACAGTCATGTTCAGTTATATGATATGCATAATAGTATATAAATAGATGTATGTTTTATAAGTGGCAACTTGTGACCATGAAGCACACATAGAACTGACACCTAGTTAAATTCCCACAGTAAACTCATCTTTTCAGCTCACCACATCTCCCATTCTCTAAAATATGTTGGAAGTTACTTATGTTACGTCCAAATAAGTGTACTTAGAAAATATTTTTCCATCTTTTGAACTTTTTCACATGATGATGCAAATAACATTATTTGTTTTCCAGGACTGGTTTCCTGGTCATTTCCTTTGTTTTCTTTTCCTTTCTCTTCTCTTTTCTCTTCTCCTTTCCTCTCCTCTCTTCTTTCTTTTTTTGTGTAACTGATTAGGCCTTGGGAAGAAGAAAGAAGAAGAAAGAAGAGTGAGGCCCTGTTACTATTGCAGCATGCCATATGACATGTTGTAGTTCAGCCCCCTTTTGCTAACAAAGTATAAATCTGATGATGATTTAAGATGGATGAAAGAAGGCCTTTCTACTCCAAATAAGCTGCCAAGCTTTTCCAAGTTGCTTCAAATGCCCCTCAACTCCTCATCCTGGACAAAGTTCAATTTGCATTTTTCCCCTAAGTCCTTCTACTTGCAAATATTCTATGCTAGAGATTAAGGCATTATTTCTGCCCTTATGGACAACTTTAATGGAAAACAACAAACATGTCTTTTGTTATGACAAAGGATAACATGTCATAAGAGAAGCACTAAGGAAATAACAGATTTAAAGTGCCCAGCGTAGAAGAGAGAGCTCTGCACAGAAAATACATTCAATAGATGCTTTTTCTCTTCCCTACTTCTGTGGGAAATGTTGCATCTGGTTGGAAGAATAAATAAAGTGCTTATAGGGGAGATGGCATTTTGGTTAAAAAAACTTGGGGAAATGTCTGTGGAATGTGAAGCAATTTAGCTAGACTTGAAAGTAGCGTAATTATAGAAAAACAGTTAAAATGATTTTTGGAAAGGTGGGTTGCAGTCTGATATGCAGGACTTTGCAAGTTAGGGTGAGAAATTTTTAATTTAAACTTTTTATTATTATTATTATTATACTTTAAGTTCTAGGGTACATGTGTACAACATGCAGGTTTTTTACATATACACACACACACACATATATATATACACACACACACACATACATGTGCCCTGTTGGTGTGCTGTACCCATTAACTCATCATTTACATTAGGTATATCGCCTAATGCTATCCCTCTTCCCTCCCCTCTCCCCACAATAGGCCCTGGTGTGTGATGTTCCCCTCCTGTGTCCAAGTGATCTCATTGTTCAATTCCCACCTATGAGTGAGAACATACGGTGTTTGGTTTTCTGTTCTTGTGATAGTTTGCTGAGAATGATGGTTTCAGGCTGCATCCATGTCCCTACAAAGGACACAAACTCATCCTTTTTTATGGCTGCATAGTATTCCATGGTGTATGTGTGCCACATTTTCTTAATCCAGTCTGTCATTGATGGACATTTGGGTTGATTCCAAGTCTTTGCTATTGTGAATCGTGCCGCAATAAACATACGTGTGCATGTGTCTTTATAGCACCATGATTTATAATCCTTTGGGTATATACCCAGTAATGGGATGGCTGGGTCAAATGGTATTTCTAGTTCTAGATCCTTGAGGAATCGCCACACTGTTTTCCACAATGGTTAAGGAAGCCATTGAGAATATTTAAGGTAAAGAGAATCATACCAAGACCTGTGCTTTGGGTAGATAATCTGTAAGCTGTGTGAAGAATGAATCAGGGAGAAATGGGCAGAAAGATAATTTTGGGAGGTTAGTTACATAAAGAGATCAATAATTATAATCTTTACCATCATTGAATGCCTGTTTGGGACCAGAATTTTTATGTACATATTTTTTCATCCTCTCAGCTATCTTAGAATATAGATCTCTCCATTTTGCTAGTCAAGAATATGAAGCTCAGTGGCTTGTTCATCGCATCACTAAGTAGAATATGCCATGACTTATATAAAGCATATTACTAGTTCACCCAGTGTTTAAAACCACATTTTTCTGATGCCACACCCCATAATAGAAAGAGAACCCACACTGACCTTAATGAAATGTGTGATCTAGGAAAAGTCTCTAAAGTTTCCTAGGATTCAGTTTCTCCATATGAGGAGACAAATCAAACTTTTAAATTTTACAGTCTACCTATAGACATACATCCAATTCTTATTACAGTCAATGGCATGCATTTGCATCCCAAGTGGCCAGGGAATCAAATAGAGACCAATATGGAATTTCCACGGGAGCTATTTTCTAACTGAAAAGAGCCTCACTCTTCGGACTGAAATATAATGCATTTTAGCAATTTCTAATAATATGATTTTTATAACTAAGTTGATATAGAGATTTATACTTACAAGTCATATAAATTCTGCAGGAATAAGATAATATTTAACCATAATTTTATAAAAGACACAATTAGAAAGATCCAATCAATTATATTTCACTTGCAGATATTCTAAGTTAAGAAGAAAAAGTTTGAGGAAAAATATAAAGGCCTTAAACCCCTTATTACTTCAGTTCAACAAGGAATCAAGAGTAAAGTTCTTCAAAGAATTAATTGAAGACACCCTGGGAAGAGGGTACTGAGGTTCTGAAGTTTATCATAAATCATTCAATGCCTTTGGCAAAGCCTTGGTGGAACTTATGAAGCTGAATATTATAATGTAATTTAAGTTTTCACTTAGGACTTAATTCTGATTCTGATGGGAATTTGACCCACGAAAGGATTGCGGAACTGAATCCCAACAGACAGATTCTGTTGATCATGATAATGTTTTGCTTCCAGCAGAAAGGTGAGCTGCTCTTTTTGAACCCAAATGAGAAGCGTTTTCAAAGCACCATATCTATTCCTTTTATACTGATCAGGGGTAAACCAAGGAAAGGATATGAAATCTATGCCTCTTCTGGAAAAAGGATAAATGATAGTACATTTATTTGTATAGAACTGAACTTAGAAATCTCTTCTGAAATCTATATCAAGTGGTTCTAAATGGTATAGGCGTGTGCATCAGTGATGGCTCAGTAGATCTAAACCTGTCTGAAAATCAGAGCAATTGGAAAATGTTTGTGCTCACTCACCTTCTGACAAAGGAAACAATAACTAACACAGTAGGAAGCTGCAGCTGTCTTCTGACACATTATGTTTCCAGCCCCAAAATGTCACATGAAACCCACTGAATGAAGATGAATGAAAACCAGCAGTGGTCCTGAAACACGCAAAAGGAGAAAAAGCTCCAGCTGCAAAAACGACTGAGGTTCTTCAAAGCCCAACAAGCTGTTGACTCAGACCTTTGCAAAGTTGAGAGTGTGTATTCATTCTCTGGTAAAGCCAAGGGTCTTATAATTGACCAGGCAGGGAAACTCATATCTCTAATTTGAGGTATAATTGCAACATGCAAATTCTTTGCAAGAAGCCCTTAGAGGGAAAAGCTACGGTAAACGTTAGAATGATTTTCTGTTTCTCTGTCAGTTGAAAATGTAAGGACTCCGAAGCGTATAATGTTTGAAGACAAGGGGACCTAGGAGCTTCCAGAATTCAAACTTATTCTGCCAGGGCTGATTCTCCAAATTTAAATTGTGTACCCTGTGGTGCTAACAAAATAATCCTTTATAACTTGTGCGGGTTGAAGACAGCTGATGAGTGAAGATGATTTATTAACTTTAGAGTAATATCCTCAGAGCTTTCTTCTGTCACCATTTTTGCAGTCAACATGAACTTTTTAAACCACAAACGTGTCTTAATGGATGAAGTTAGAAATTTATGCTCATTAAAAACTGAGGAAGAAAATGAGAAAATGGAAGTTATCTTTTATAACTTTAATTTTGAAAGTTATCTTTGAAAACTTTAAAATAATTTATAACAATAACATATTTTGAGACTACTGAGCAAATTTACTTTATCATGCAAAAATATAATTAAGTTTAATACATGTGCTGGACATCAGAATTTCTCCTTTTTTCCTAGTTTCTTACTTGCATTGATTGTTTGCTTTCAATTGGCCTGGATTAAAAACTTGACTATCTTTTTGATTGGTGCACTAAATAATGAAAGCATCTTGCAAAATCCAAGAAAGAGCCATTTTATGAGATTATTGTGGTCCTGAGCTAATATAAATCACCAAGTTAGTTTTCCTGTCCCACAAAGAAGGTGCTATAGTGCCTTCAATTTTTGCTTCTTGCTGTTGTTTCACATTATATTGTTTTTTCAGTAATATTAACAACAAACTCATAGACATGGAGTCACATTTTGAAAATTGTGTAGATAACTTCATTAATTGGGAAGGCAACACTTGAAGTTAGATAACTGATTTCAAAGGTGAGAGGTTAGCATAAGATAAGAAAAGGGGCTTCACATTAGTTACCTAGTTGAATTGTTCATTTGAATGGAAACATTGCATTCTGACCTTTGAGAAAGCCATAAAAAAACCAACCCAAATTTTAGGAATTTCTTATATTTGTGGTAAGTATATTTTAAGATAGGCCATTTTTACATTTATATATATAAATCCTTGGCTCTTTTTCTACCAAGGGTCTAAGATTTCATTTAAAAAAAATCAACCCCATGGTGGAAATTAGATGCTGGTGAAATATGTGTGGAGATCACTATGTGTTGACATTTTCGTTAAAATGAAACATTACCATTAGGCTAGGTAAATAGATTCTATTGCTTCTCTTACCAAGTTACAGTTAATAATTGGGGGGGAAAAAAGGACCTTCTCAAATTTTTTCAGCACTTAGAGCTGTCAGAGCTCAATAACTGTCCCGTGATCAGTAATAAAGTGATTCCTCTCCAAAATGAAACTACGTATATACTGACTTTATTTTCCCAAGCCCTTGAAATAGTTCTCGCAGCCAACCCAACATGATCTATCAAGTGCTAAACTGAAATGTGTCTAAAACATTACAAATTTACAACTTTCTCCTTAATTCTGAAAAACTTCATTTTGGTCTTGTTGGCATTATTTTCTGGTACTGTGGTAGTAGTAGGCAAAATACATTATCTGAGAAATATGCTACAAAAGGGAAAAGAAGAAGGTTTTGGGCTATGAGGTTATATTAACAGCTTTCTCAAGCATTATTTTAAAAATCGATGCAATAAATGTCATTTTAAATGTTTTATCATACATTTAATCTGGTTGAGCCGGGTTTTGACAATTTATTTTTAAACGTAATGTTTCTTAATGAGGCTTTTCATACACGAAATTCATTAGTGCTCAGGACAAAGAAAAATGAGTGAATTTGTACCCCTATGTTGCCAAGTGTATGATTTGTTGGTATACTAAATAAGTGTGGTTTTTATATTAATAGATTAATTCCACATACATTATGAAAGTGTGAATTGTTCAATTTTCCTAATTTTATTTTTCAACATCATAGAAGCTAATTACATTTGTATCTAAGAGATCATTCCTCAAGCTTTAATAATGTGAGGTACGAGTTTATAATGAATTTCAACCTCTTTGTTTTTTGATTTTGAATGTCTCGGTTAATCTAAAGAGAATAATTGGTTGATTAATGCATTCGTATATTCAGAGTGATGAATTATGCCTAATATGTGCCAGGTACTCATCTACGTGTTGGAATACAATGGTGGAAAGTCCTGAGTCTTGCCTACAGTAGTGTGGCTTCCTCAAAGAATGATGGGAGGGTATATTGGAGGCTTGGCTGAGGTGCCAGTTTAGGGACTACACTATGTAGGCTTGGAATGCTTTCCTCAGGATGTGTGTATGCCCCAAATTAATGGCCAACATATGGTGCTGTGACCTCCCCAAAGCTAGAATACAGGAGTTAGAAACCATAAAGTAAAAGATTGACCCCATTACCATCACTCATACTTACTAGTGATGTCTGTGCTCCTCATTCCTACAATCTAGGCTCTGATGAATTAGGAGTTTTGATTTCTGCCATAGCAGAAGGATACTTCACTAGAGACAGAATAAGTCATAGCCTTGGAACTATGACCTTTTTGGCCATTTTGGGCTTCTCATGCAAGTGGCCCCAAAAGCAGAAGGAAGTCATCATGTTGGTGGAGAAAACTGAGTCTGATTTTAATGAGGAGCTATGGTTGCTACTCGTGGTGGTGCTCCTTGTTGGTACCATGGAAGAGCAGGTGTAGAAACCAGGAGCTTCCTTGGGACTGTCCAAATGATAACAGAAAATGGACTATTGTAAAGACAATGACCTGACTGTGGTGTAGTAATAAAGGTTTCTAACCCCGTGTAGATTATGGTTTGAGCCATCTTTCCAGACAAAGCAGTTTAGACCAACTGGAGTGGTGACTAAGAATAGCGGAAACTTAGAATGACATTGGTGGAGGAAAAAAGATAGTTAATATCAGTGATGGCCTGGTAGTAGCAGGGACTCCCTTTCCCAAATAGCTTCTCTTTATTGAGTCTATTGTAGAAATCACTATTGGCTACACTGCCTTGAAGGCTCTGAGAGAAGTCTCAACGATGCAAGAGGTGGACTCTATCATAAACCTCTTATATCCTACCTGACAACCTTTTGGTTGACCATTTTAATTCCAGACATTGGTACCACAACTAACTGATTGCAGATGTGACCAGCTAGCACCTCACTCCAACTTTTGCCCTAGTGTTCCTCTGTGTGGAACACTTATGGGAACCTGCTCAGCCATTCTGAATCTTTCCTAACACAAGAATAGGAGATGGAAGCCTGCAACTCAGGTAGACAATTCTGACATCTGTTATACAGGACTTTCAGAGGATCCCTAATCATATTGAGCCCTAGTTACCCACATTTGTCATCAACTTGGTAATGCACTGCTAGATTAGCTTTGCTTTTGTTCTCTTTTCACTCTTCCCATTTTCCCATTTTTGTTCCTTGCAAAATACATTGTGTATGTTGTTGGGGGCAGGCTTGGAATAGATGGGTGATGTAGAATATGATGGTGAGAAATGTTTTAAAGGGAAGTAAAGCAGGGAATGGAGTAGAGGAATATCAAGAGGGAGAGAGGAACTGGTGACATTCAAAGAGACCTAAGGAAAAACAGCGAACCCTGTAGATCTTCAGGGGAAGAGCACCACAGGCAGACGAAGCTATTAGTGTAAAGGCCCTATGGAAATGTGCCTGGTACATTTGAGGAGCAGCAGGGTGGCGAGTGTGGCTGGAGCTGAATGAATGAGAGAGTGATACAAAGTAAGACTATAGAGGCAACTGGACCAGATGGAATAGAGGCTTTGCTGCCTACATTAGGATATTTAGCATTCCTTGTCTCTCATTTGTTAATGGAGCTAGTAATGCTGGCCTCACATGGTCTTGAAAAAGGTCCCAGAGAATGTAGTGCCTAAGAGGAAAGAGCCTGTTTTCCATTTTTATATCTATCTATCTGTTGATTGATCTATCATCTATGTCATCATCATCTTCCTAGCTAAGGTATCTACATTGTACTTCTTAATTTTCTCATCCTCTTCCATCTCCTCCTGTGGCACAGCACTCATTGATACTAAGTCTACTGTAAACTTTGGCCACACAGGCAGTCATCAAAAGGAACTGGAGAGCTGTGAGCCTTCATGGGGTGAGACTCTCACACATTTGTGTATGGCACATCATACCAGTTGCCTCCGTTCTCATCCTGTGTTTCCCTTTGGTCTCTGGACTCTGTTACCTGTTTGCCTAAAAGCATTGTCCTGCGAGGAAAGCTTACATCCTGATCACTTAAAAGGACATGTGCTTAATAATGTACTTTCTCTAAAGGAGCCTGTAAATCTCATAGGGACCTTGAGTTTTTAATCTATTATTAGTAGCAAGAAGGCCCTTAGTTTGTTGAGTCTGGCTTTATGTTATTCTTTTTCATTTAGGCTATAAAGAAAAGTGTGAGTCATCATTATTAGAAAGAACAAGGTAATGGTGAGTAAGTTGACTATCATCAGATCATGGGCAAATTATTTGACACCTCCTGGAGCATCTAACTTTGTATTAATTATGAAGCAACTTTGATATATTCTCTCCTTCTTTTTTGATATCTTCTTTTCTTCTTACATGCTAATAGAATTTTAACCTGGGCTAGCTAAAAGTTTTCCAGTTTCTTCCCATTTATGACAACCAAAAATGTCTCCAAACATTGCCGAATATCTCCTGGGGACATTCCAAGTAAGAAACATTTCTCAGGTAGATGTCCTTGGGCAAGTCAGCTAAATCTTTGAAATATTAGTTTCCTCTAAGGTGAAAATAACAGATATTTGTCTCTCCAGATTATTGAGGTAGGCAGAATTCTAAGATGTCTTAAATGGTTAGGCTTTGTGTCCTCACCCAAATCTCATCTTGAATTGTAATCCCCTCGTGTTTAGGGAGAGCTCTGGTGGGAAGTGGTTGGATTAAGAGGGAGGGTTTCCCCCATGCTGTTCTCGTGATAGTAAGTAAACTCCCACAAGATCTGATGGTTTTATAAGGTGGTTTTCTCTGCTCTTGCTAGCAGTCTCTCCTGCTGCTATGTGAAAAGGTTCAAGGTTGCTTCCCCTTCACCTTCCATCATGACTGTAAGTTAGCTGAGGCCTCCCTAGCCATGTGAAACTGTGAGTCAATTAAACCTTTTTCCTTTATAAGTTACCCAGTATCGGATGGTATCTTTATAGCAGTGTGAGAACGGATTAATGTATACTTCCTACTCCATACTTTTGGCTACTTAAACATCTGTTAATTTTGTATCTCGTGATATTACTTCTCCTCAGTACTATGAATTCTATTTATAATAAACCATATGAGATCCATTAATGAATTTATTTGCCAGATTGTATTTAATCTTATAGGGTTATAAAAATTGTTATGATTGTGACTTGAAAAATATTCATACCTTGTCATCCTTCTTTGCAATTTTTTTCTGCCTTTTTTAACAAGGTAGTTTGGGCCCCTCATTCTTTATTTTACAAGCATCTTAGTATGCCTGATATGGTATCAGATACCAGGAATATAACAATGTATAAGATGTGGGTCCCCATGGAACTTGGAGCCTCGTGGTGAGGGCATTGAAAAGCAGTTGTTGGTGTGATGTCTCTAGCAAAGGAAAAGTACAGAGATTGGAGGAACTGATAATATAGGCACTAGCTAGGCCTGAGCAGTTTTGTGAGTCTCTGTGCTATATTCCTCATTTAGCCACTTATCCTGTCACTTAAAATCTGCTGTAAATATTTAGAAGCTAGAAACTGAAGCTGGAAGAAGACATACTCTGACTTCTGACACAAGGCAACATGCCCATGGGAGCAACTGAGGAGGAAGTTCAGTGGAGGGCTTCTTTGATGGGAGAGCCCCAGAGCCCCTTAAAGAGGAGCTGCTCAGAGACTCAACTTGGGTTCTGAATTATGTAGTTGGGTCTAATTGGGATTTAAACTAATAGGATAGTTGCCAAATCACTTCTTTCTACTTCATCCTCCTATCCCCTCTATGTCTTCACCAAAACCTAAACCAAAGGAAGTAGAAACACTTTTCTTAGATAAAATTAGCCTCCTACTTGGTGATACTTCAAGTGGTAAGGCTACTGATACGACTTCAAAATTGATGCCTAAAATAAATTACAGGCAGTAGATAAAGCCCAAATCACAAAATGATTCTTGTGGACTATTTTAAAGCTCAGACTTCCACAAACCATGCCTAGAATAGGCATCCAAATATGAGACCTTTGGCATCAGAAGATGTAAACCAAGAACAAACAAAAAGCAGATACGTAGGAATTCTAAAATTTGAGAATTTTTACAGTGCCAAGCATTAAAAACAATACCATACCCCAAAGCAAGCATACATATTACACTATAAAAAGACCAAAATAATTTGAAAATAATTTTTGGGATCTCAAGAGAATTGGGTCAAATTTTTGAATGTTCATGACACTATAAAATAAATAAAATAGGGATTTGATTATAATCTCTTGAGCATTTTAATCAACAATTATACTACTCAATTTAGTTTTCAAAGTAGAATTTGTTTGTTTAAATTTAAATATATTCATTGACACATTAAATGTTGTGCTATTTTGGGATGAATAGATTATTTTTAGTTAGAAATAAATGTATAAGTTTTACTATCATGCTTCATTTCTTTAATTCTTCACTTAGCTTCTGGGACATAGCACTCTCCTGAATCCTGTCCTTCCTTGCTGATCATTTCTTCTTAGTCTTGCTTGTTGGGTTCTCCTTATCTCCCTGAACTTTAAACAATGTGTGTCCAAGAACTCAGCCTTTGGACTTCTTCTCATGACCTCAAAATCTTGAAGCAAATGCCGTCTCCCTGACATAGAGACTCCTACATGCAATTGCTTACTCAACTCCTCCTTAAATGTTCAAACTCTTATCCACTTGCCTCCACCAAATCTGCTTCTCCCAAACTTTTCTCCATTTAATAACTGGCAATTCTGACCTTCCATTTGCTCAGATTAAAAACTTAGAATTATCCTTGACTTTCATTCTTTCACACTTTTTATCTAATTTGTTGGCAAATCCTATCTACCCCAGCTTCTAAGTATATCCAGAATGTAACTTCTCCACCTCATCTGCACTGATAATACAAACCTTCCTCATCTCTCATCTGCATTATTTCAACAGCTTCTTAACTAGTCTATTTCCTTCCCTTTTTCTCTCGAGGGTCTATTCTTAAGGTAGCTCGGGTGTTCTTTTCTAAGTCATAAGGCAGATCACATCACTCATCTCCTAAGGATCCTTTGAAAGCTGCTTATCGGACTCAGAGGAGAAACCACTCAATGGATGCCCCTCCAACACAGACACATTCTCTACCATCACCATTTCTCTGATCTCATCAACTGCAGTTCTCTTTTTCTTGCTCTCACTGCCTCACTCTTCACACAGTCCAGGGAGGCCCCTGTCTGAATGCTTTTACAATTGCTTTTCCCTCTTTTCTCTTCGGGCCCTAGTGGCATGGCTTGCTTCCTTACTTCCTTTGGGGCCATTTGTGCGAATGCCATCTTTTCAGAGAGGCTCTCCCTAAACATTCTCTTTTCTGCCTGATTTTTCTCCATAACACTTATAATCAACCAATATACTATATGTATATGTATCTCCCTACTGTAATGTACATGCCACTGAGACAGATATTTTTGGAAGTTTTATTCATTTCTTCATGGTAAAATTATCATTTAAAAATAACTAATATGCACACATTAAGAAGCATGTGTATCACACATTTCATAACTAGATGAGGCACATGGCGTAGTGAAGTCTCTGCGTGGGCTTAGTTTTGAGACAAATCATGGATAGTTAAGATTCATCAAATGATTTAAAGATCAAGGCTTTTGCTTAGATGAAATTGTTACAGAGTTTAAAGGTACAATATTTAAACAATCATGAAAAAGCGACAAAAACTATTCCTAGAAAAACATTATTTAAGTTTAAAATGTTTGCTCATTATGTTAACCTATAATTACCAACAGATTCTGATGTATTAATAAACCATCAAACAACTCCAAGAAAGCAGCAAAAGAAACTCTGTCTTAAACAGAGTGAATGGCTGACTATAATAGAAGACAATTCTACCATCCACAGTACAAGACAAGTTCTCATGACTATTAAAAATCTGTATAGATCCCAAGAGACTCCAAATAGAAGCAGGCCAGACATCATGGCATCCATGCAAAATTAAGTATGACAATTTATTAAAAGTATATTTTAGAGAGGATTGATGGTTTTTAAAAATTCTCTTGCTGCAAAACAAAACAAAAAAAAAATAAGATGAAATCCTAATATCATGTTTAACTGGCTGACATTCTTTCTGTTTTTTTAATAAAAAAAGGAT
Source organism: Rhinopithecus roxellana (assembly GCF_007565055.1). Classification (NCBI taxonomy): domain Eukaryota; kingdom Metazoa; phylum Chordata; class Mammalia; order Primates; family Cercopithecidae; genus Rhinopithecus; species Rhinopithecus roxellana. The sequence continues at coordinate 65,386,293 of NC_044560.1, read as the reverse complement.
TTCAAGTGCCACAATACCATATTCATTGTCAAACATAAAAATGATGTGTATGAATAAGAAATAAGTGGAGATGAGCGCAGCGTACATTGGTGTCCATATCAATCTTGTAAAGTTGTACATATTTACAAATTCTCTTGGCTCTGTACTTTGCCTTTCTGGGAATAATAATCTCTGGAATTTAGGACTGTTTGTTTACAATTTAGGAATATAATGTTTCTTTTTTTTCTGATACCAATGGAACTTATTAGTAATAGCATCGTCTTATTGTGAACACACACATTTCTCAATAAATTCACAGCTTGGTGCTTTGGCAAAAAGGAAATACCGTTTAAAGAACAGACTGCAAACTGAAACAGGATGCAGAGAAACAGCAGTGTGGAAATTATTGAAAATAAAACTCATCCCACTACTAGTTGAACATTATTGAATCAATCAAGATTGTAACTTGGGGGCTAATTTCACCTGCTAATGGAAAAGTCACAACCTCTAAGATTTTGAACTCAGATTTTATATGTTTTACAAACTTAAAAGATAAAGCAAAGGTTTGACTACTGTTTCCCACCCCTTTCTGAGTCCTTAACTTATGTGAAAGCTTTGTTAGGCAGGCTGGCAGCAGCCTTAAGTATTTTAGTTCTCCACTGCTACATGAAGTCAAATTGCCATGGAGTGATAATTGCTCAGAAACTGAACTATAGGAGGCTCTGTCCATACGGTGTATCATCAGACAAATATTTCAAAGGGAATATTGAAACTCAGAGAGGCACAAATGATCTTGGCTGTGGAAGTCTTAGGATTTCAACTTCAATCAAAGGGAATAGGACCTGCTTAAATATAGTTGTCTCCACGCACACTGCAGCCTGAAGTTGGCCCTGCATAATCACAGACAGTCCCTGTCAAGTGAATGGAAGGCTCCCCTTAAAGCAGGAATGCACGCGTGGCTCTCAAGGCAGCCCATTTGGATGATTTGTGGCATAGGATCAGAAATCACTTCAACTTGTTTGAGAAAAAGAGCAACATACTTTAGAAAAAGAACACAAAATCCCATGTGATCTTGATTCTCGGAAACACCTATTTTCTTAGTAAACGTAAAGCACAGAGGAGTGCATCTTGTATTATTTATTCCTGGCCGGGAATGTATGAATGTATGTCAGAGTGGAAGGGCTGTGTGTGTGTGTGTGTGTGTGTGTGTGTGTGTGTGTGTGTGCTGGCATACAGGATTGGAATGAGACAAACAGAGAAACACAAATATTCCATTGTTTGCCTCTGTAGGCTGAGGGATTGGAGACAAAGGTGCTAGAATGCTGGAGAAGCACTTTTGCAGAAATGCTGGTGAGAAGCACCAAATGCCACCCTCCCGTTTCCCCAGCTTGCTTTCATTTCTCTGGAGCTGAAACAAAGGTAACTCTAAAAGCACACACACACGTACACACACATAAAAGAAAGGTGATATGCCGAGTCACAGTTACAAATGAGAAGAATATTCTTATAACATTTACAAAAATGAGAACTTACTCAGAGCCCCCTCATCACCATGCATACACCCTCAATTAAAACAATGCCCCTGATAGCAGGCAGTATAATCTGCATTTTATTTCACTCATGAGCAAAATAACAAGTTACTCAGGCCTGAGGCACTCATGAGTGATATGGGGCATGTAATATCCTTTCCATTGAGTTTCCTATTATTAAGCTTGAAATAAGGAGTTCAGAATTAACTGTGACAATGATTTTATCTAGTGTTGGCATCACCATTAGCTTTTGCAGTTTACTGCTAATAAAACTTTAAATTTGCTATTACTTCTAATAACCTTCTTGCCACCTTAGCTGTAGAAATTAGACAAAGAACCCTGCTGACATGTGGCTAGTGACATTTTCTGGAAGTGTAGAGAACTCCGATGACAACAGTGACTATTATTTACCAAAGTATAATAAAGTCAGGCCCCACTGGCCTTCGACAGCCTAATTTAAAGCACCTGTTCCCGGGATTTGAAGGGGTCTGTAAAAGAACGAATCATAAAATTTTGGTTTCTGTTGTTGTTCCAAGTATTAGAGTTTTATTTTATAGCAGTATAGTAGATTCTAAAGTAGGAAAAATAATTTGTGACAAGGCCTACATGATGAGATGAAATATTCAAATCATTGCTCAACACAGAAACTCAAATTCATTCACCTAAAGCATTCAAAAATGAGGCAATGATAGATACGTTTGTGAACTTGATCACTTTCTGTCAAATCTCTAGTTTCTTTCAGCCCTTCCTCTGTGATATTGGACATTGCCCTTCCCCAGTTCACAACTCTAAGTATAGGGTAATTGTTGCTCCCATTTTCTCATATTGTCCACAGAATTAATGTGTGTGTGAACATTATGACTTCTGGCTGTAGCTGAAATCTATCTTGTAACCTTGTCCCAACAAAATTTTCCCAAACAACAAATAAACAAACAATAATGAGACAATAGACTTAAGCATTTAGGAAAATATAATAATGAATCATTAAATATTTTTTAAAGTATTTGCTTTTAATCACAGTGAAAAGCATTAGCCAGTCACTAGACTTTATTTGGGAACCAGTGTGTATTTGGGAACCATCAGGATTATGTCTGGCATATGAAGTCTTTCCCTCACACGTGTTCATCTCAGGGTATGTTGTGATATTGGCAGGTTTGCTGTTTACTCTCATTGGGCAGTGCAATTGTTTGCTGAGAAAGTCTGAGTTCCAGAAGATTGGGGGATCAAAATAAAGCCTGTTGGTCAAATAAAAACATATCTTTGCGCAATGATTCCTTTTCATTCTATCTTCTTTAGTCAACTCTGTCCTCATTTTACATAATTGAATTTTATTAAGAAATGGGCAGCAAAGAAATTTTTCCCCCGAGACACTCCAGTGAAGATGTTCTCTTTGCCAGCACTTCTAGCATCACTTTGAGCAAGATGGTCTGTAAGTGGCAGTAGAGAAGGGAGCAACCTCTTGAGAGTTCCTGATTTGTGAATGAGTTTTTGATAATTGGAGGAACATGCTCAGACCCTTTGCAGCCTTTACATGAGTTGATTACAGCCACAGCAAATGGTGGTACTTCCTTTCTCAAGTAACTTCAGCATCATTCTCTTTTTCCCAGACCACTATAATCACTTCCCTAGTGAAGGATAGGCGTGCACCCATTTCACCTTCCTCTTTTTTTATTATTATTTATTTATTTATTTATTTTTGAGACGGAGTCTCGCTCTGTCACCCAGGCTGGAGTGCAGTGGTGTGACCTCAGCTCACTGCAAGCTCCGCTTCCCAGGTTGAAGTGATTCTCCTGCCTCAGCCTCCCAAGTAGCTGGGACTACAGGCACCCGCCACCACGCAGAGCTAGAGCTTTGCTACTGCTTTTCGGGGCCAGTCTTTCTGAACCAGATAAAAGGGTATATGGGTACCAACACGAAGTCTAACTAGGAGTCAGGAGAGGCAGGTATGTGTGAGATGGCTAGGAGGCTAAGCGCCAAGGGAAGCCCTTGGAACTGGGTGGGATATCAATGGTATTCTCTTGTTATGACTTTCTTGGTGACCCGGGAAGTATTCTTATGGCTTTGGTTAAATTTCCTAATTCACTCTCAACTCTGGGAAATGCTATCTTGGTATTCTGAGCCAGGACAGAATGGTATCTTCCCTTTAATGAGCCAGGACTTTATTCTCTGTGAATGTGAACTATTTTTTGCACATCTGGGATTCATCTGTTCAACCACAAAGCATAGGTTAAGAAAGAAAGAATTCAGTTAAGACAGGGATATTCAAGGCCAGCCCATTCTGAGCTGACTGGGAATTTGGTTATAATAGATAGAAAATGACTGAGCACCAGGTGAAAATTACTGATGGATAGACAGTGCAAAAGGAAGCACACAGCTCCTGGCCCTCATTGCTGACCCCTCCACTTGCATGTGATTCCTCCTCGTGTCAGGGCCCCATCCCAAGTTCCTGTCTTCAGTCCAAGCATCCTGTTTCTAAAAACTCCATTTTGATTTTCTAAGTTATAGATATGACAGTTGGGGAAGAAGGAGAGAGGAGGAGCTCCTGCTTTAGCATCCAGGGAGCCTTGCTCCTGATCTGCACCAACTTAGGGGTATAAAAAGTATACTTGATTGCAAGTTCCCATGGGACTCTTGTTGAAAAATTGTGATTGGATTCGAGTTAGAGCCACTGAAAGTTAAATTGTCACTAGGAATGAAATTACTAATATGAAGTAATGCATTTTGTGTTTCTGAGATACCGCCTCTCAACAGAGCATTGGAAAATACAATTGATTCACACATTGTTTTTGCAAAAATGGGGGACTAATTTTCATAGATTGCCTTAAATTTTATTGCCTTTGGATAGCTACAAATAATCCATGTTTGTTAAAATTCTTTTTTCTTATTAAAATAGTGAAAACTTTTCTAAACTCATTATTTACCCCATAAAACAGTACTAAAATTACATGTACTTGTCCCCAAATTGCCTTCTTCTCTGGTAGTTACTAATTATTTGGACTGTTCATCTCAATTGCTGAACCACAACAAAACAAAAGGTATCTTTGGTTATATACAAACAGCTTTCAATTTGTTAATTAGGGCTAATTGGAGGGCAATTGAACTTTGCTCTACTTGTGTTATTCTTTCTTTAAACTGTAAGCTGATGGCATTTTGCAGACGAATAGAATGAGCGGCCTTCCTGAGCCTCATACTCTATTCATTCTGCTTCTATACTTTCCTTGTCAGTGTTTGTTTGTATAATCTCTAGGAGTGTATCTGTGCTTAGTCCACATGCTAGGGGGAGACTAAGGTGGCTGGATAGAGCTTGGATGTTTGTAAAGAGAACCTTTGGTGTAAGGTGGGGTAAGGAAACGTGTTCAGGAAATCTCTTTGGATTCACTTATTCTCTGTGCTGTTTACAGATATTTCCTCTGTAAAAGTAAAGTAAAAAAGTTAGACTTTTCTGTTACTCTGTTCCATGTTATTAACTAACATGATTTCTCTGGTTTCTTTTATCAGCCTTGTAGGGTGGGCAGTTTTCTTAGTCCCATTTCTCTGATAAACAGAGGTTTGGAGAACTACCTGGAAAGGGAACATGACACAGTACAGTCTTTGAAGTTAGACAGCCTTGGGTTTAACTTCTCCACTCTTTCTGTTGTTTACTTTAGCATGTTTCTGAAACACTTGAAATTTTATGTTCCCTCATTTCTTTATGGAAGGATAGTACTTAAAGATTTGGTGAGGCTAGGAGTCAAAAGTTAAATTCAGTGAGCTCAAGATTCGTTTATTCATGAAACTCTCATTGAAATTCTAACCATGTGCCATATATTATAAGGTACTGAAAATATGAAAGTAAACAAAAAATATGCTGTCCTCCAAAGAATTTTGATCCAGCAGAGAAGACATGCAAGGTAACAGAAGATCAAAAGACAATGGGATAGCACTGTGATATAGGAGGTATGTACAGTGGCCATCGGAGGTTAAGAGTGAGGGGATCATCTGACTCAGTTTGGGGAAATTCAAGAATGGAACCTAAAGAAGGTGACAAGTTAGCTGAGACTTGAAACAAGAGACAAGTTAACAAAATCAAGTGATGAGCGAACTTAAGGCAATTGTACTTAGGAAGAAAATGAGTGATGGCAGATGCCCATACAGAGAGTTCAGGAAATTACAAATATATAAGTTATGGATGAGAACACAGGGTTCAGGGGAGTTGCTAGAGACGTAATTGATAGGATAAAAGGTAGTGTAGGTTTACAATTATAATTAAGAAGAGGTGGAATCAGGTTTGAATGCCAACTTTCTGATTTCAAATCCTATCCTTTTTCTTCACAGTCCCATCCCAGGTCAATATGAGTATGGATGTGGATGTGTGTGTGTATATGTATGTGTATGTGTATAGTGTGTATGTATGTATATGTGTACATTTGCATGTGTTTGTGTGTGTGTGCATGTGTTTATCTGTATGCATATGATATGTGTGTATGTATGTGTGTATATGTGTATGTCTGTGTGTATGTGTGTATATGTGTGTTTGCATATTTGTATTGTGTTTGTTTATGGCTGGATATATATGAGTATGTATATATGTGTATGTGTATATATCTATGCATGTATGTATGTATGTGTATGCGCATTTATGTGTATAAGTGTATGTTTATATGTGTGCGTATGTGTGTCTGTGTTTATGTCTGTGCGTGTGTATGTGTGTGTATGTATAGTCATATGCTGAAATGAGTCCTTTACATATATACTTACCACTGTAGAGCTGGTATTTTCTTTACACACAACATGTGAGTATACATTGGTAATCCTGTTCTAATGAAATTGGAGTGTCAGCATACTTTGAGAGACATCTTTAGTTATATATTTTTTTCTACAGTTATCTGTACTTTAAAAATACATAACAATTCAAGCCATTCAAAACTGTTTGTGAAATATTCAAGCTTTAAAAAGTTGCCTTTGATGAGAGTGCAAGCAAAGAATGAAAGCAAAGCAAATTTGGGCAGAACATAGTTATCGTTTTATCTGAAGTAAGAACCAACCATCCTAATGGACTTAAAGGATTGTGAATATTTTCCCAGTGACTGGCAATTGTAGAGAGAACTCTGTAAGTAGGCTATTTTTTGTGCTTAGATTCATAGATAGGTGGATAATGGATAGATATTTTATCTATGTAGGGAAGTAGTTGTTACTTTTTCTTTTAAAATACAACCAATATGTGTTACATAATACCTGGATTCAGTATGGAATGTAAATGTTCTGAACAAGAGTGTCACTTTCCTAATGAAAATAGATAAATTTGTATTTTTAAAGTAAGCTCTAATGGCATTCTAATCCTCTAATTCTAACCCAGATCATTTGATTGCAGAAACCATAATAAAAACATCTGTGAATGAAAAAAAATACACAAAACAAAAATAGCTGAGCTCATATCTAATACCTAACAGATTTAAATGTTTACAATAAAATGGGCTCCTCACAAGGGTGTGATTTAGAAAGGAAAAAGCCAAAAGTTCATATACATTTTAACCTTGTTCTGACAAACATATGATACTGATATCATTCTTTTTATGGATATAATGCATATTTTAAAATACAGTCTATGATTAAATGTCTTTAAAGTAAATCCCAGTTTCCTGTTGTTTTTCTTATTAACTAGGGGGCATATTTCAATAGTCTGATTAAGAGAGTTTTTGGGCAGGGAGTGAGGAAGAGGTTAGTTATTCCCATGGCTCCTGGGAATATTTTCACAGCATTTATGCTTGCTGTAATGTTGTATTTGCTAAGAAGTGGAAGACAAAGGTTAACAGATTTCCATTGCTTTTGTTCTGCTTTGTTTAATTTCGTTTACCTTCTATTTCTGAAGATCTTAACAGTTTCTCCCACTTACAGATACTCTTACTTCATACTTGTACTTCCCAAAGCCAAATCTCTCTCTTAACTTGGTCAGGGTATGTCATATATGCAGTAAAAAAAGCTGCATTTTTGTTTTTCTGCTGAAGTTGAAGAATTGCAATTATATTGCTGGTTCTATGAGTATAGAGCATATATCTAGAATAAAATACTCTTATGATGCTTTCAGCAGGCTGATATGAATAGACTGTGAAACTAAGCGTCTTTTTATCTGGTTTTCAGTGGGGTTCACCCAATAGGAGCCCCTGGTAGGAAGCTAGAAGACATGAAGAAAGAAAAGTCAGGGTGTTTGTTCCCTTGGTTCATGGATCGGCAGTGTCTGAGCTCCTCTTCCATTGGTCCCAGCTCCTATTAGGTGGCCTTCCCTTCAGACTAAGGTCACATAACTCTTTAAACCTTTTCTCTTCACTTCAGACTTTACCACGTCTGGGAGCCTCAGGAATGCTTGTTTCACCCTTCTTGGTTGAATTCCCTTAACCCTGCCCATGCTTTGTGCCTCTGTTGAAACTTTTTAATTGCTTCTTTTGAGTTCTGTTTCTTGCCAGAACTCTTCTTAATGCAACTTTTTAAAGCCCAAAGTGAAGAAAACAATGGAAACAAATAAATTTCAAGTTTGGGCATTGAATAAGTTGAAATTTGTTTCCTTGCATCATCATATGCTGTATAAACCAAATTTATTTGAATATAAAGTGAATAATCTCTTTAAAAAAGAGGTCTAGTCAAGACTCATAAATTATTAGTATTGCCCCATGCTTAGTACTTATTGTAGACCAAACATTTGCAAATGGTACCAATTTGCACTGGAAAGTAAACTGTGTTTTCTTCTGCCCTGGAAGGCGATTTTTATTTGAATATGACACTTTATTTTTCATGCAAAGGGACATACACAAAATGAAATTACGGAAGCTAAATATAGATGACTTCAAAGTCACAGTTTTGGGCATTTTATAGGCTCTTCATTTTGATAATGGTAAAATCCTGCCTGCCAATCAGCGGACCTGTGCTTAAGAGACAAACTTCATTGTGTTAATGACTTACCACTAACTCCATTAATGCAATTTGGGGGGTTTTGTTTTGTTTCATTTTGTGGCTCATTTCTTGCTCCACACTTCCTTGGTCTCTGGTGCTGCTTTCCACCATAAGTTAGAAATGAATTTTTTAAAATAAGCACTTGTACTTTGAACCATAAAACAAAATCTGAAGCTGAAATCAAAGGAAGAAGGTAAATTACTTTTAGTGCTCTGCAAAGAAACTTTCACTTGGCTATTTCCTGTTGTTTTGAAACTCTGAAAATCAATACAGAAACATATCATATTCTGAAGGCAGGTCATCTGTGCACTAGGTGTTTTTAACAGTTGGCTTTGAAGGGGATACTTATGCCCCCTTGACATGAATCTACAGTTCTTTGCACTAAGTGTCCCCATGAAACTACATTTTTGCTCAGGCTATCCATCTCAATGGTTATTACTTTTTACTGTTCCAAGCTCCCATCTTCTATTATAGATTCACTGATAGATCGATATGACAGAGGCAAAATAAAAGTCAGTTAGCTGTACATGTCTATTATGAGCCTGAAAATTCAGACACACATTTCTCCTGACAGAAGCCAGGCATGTAACCGAGCAGTTACGTGTCTGGGTGGTTTTCTAGTCCTTTCTGTACAAACTCACATTTCTGGACATCTTTCTTAATTTTGAGGTCCTCATGGCCTGTCAGGGAGTTAGGAGTGAGTGGCTCCCTAGGGGCAAGAGTGATTTTAAAATACAATCTTCACTTTTGAAAAAAGAGAACAAAACACATTTGCTGCTACACTGAGGCAGTAAAAAGGAGTGCTGACATGCTCGGTTCCTAAACCACAGGCAAGCGGACTGTAAAACCAAGTGTTGTTTCAAAGTCAAGGGAAAAATCTTTGCAGTCCTCTGGTGGGAAATGGGAATGCGAAAGCTGGCTTTGGGCAGGTAGGAAACCTCAGGTTCCCTCTGGGGTTGATCCTTTCAGCTATTAATCAGCAACCATTTTGAGAAAGAAGTAGAAATCTGTCAAACATTTAAGCCACTGTCCACTAGATGGTCTAAAATATCTACTGGTATCAGTTGGGACAGAGTGCTTCAGGGACACGCCAGAGAAGGAAGACACGGGCAGCAAAAGAGGCCGAGATTCAAATGGTCTCATATTTTAAGATTTTTAGCTCTTATTGCAAGTTCTCATGGTTAGATTTGTAGCAAGAGATATAAAACTTGTAAAGCCTACCAAGATTATTAGAAATTCAACTAAAACGTAGGGCTTTTAATTCATTACTGTATCATGTCATGCATGGATTAGACACTCATTTATTGAGCTCTTACTGGGTATCAGATGCTGTGCAAGGTGTTCAGGTTGAAAAGGCTGGTTTCCCTTCCTCAAGTAGCTTCCAATTCAGCTGCAGAGAGACAGGTGAATAGCAATTATGTGTAAAATGCGCAGACATTTTCACAGTCTTATCCACAATCAAGAATCCATACATGTTTATGAATCCAAAGAATGCTATACAGCAGGTGGCTATAGGGAGAGGTAATGGCAGGAAAAAATGAGGATGCAGGAATTAACTAATTATAATGAATTACAGTAATAAAAGAAAGACATTATATGTACTGGTAACAATTGGCTATGAAAAAAGTTTACAGAAAAATAAAACAAAACCTAGGAATGATAATGCTGTGTGATAATGCTGTGTGCATAGAGCACTGCTGGCAACATGAACGAGGGTGCTTTGCTCAGATGGATTTGGAAAAGGTAGTTTCTGATCCGGTAGCTTAAAATACGAGAGCACGTGAATCTCAGATTTAGAAAGGCCTCCTGGCAGAGTTGGTGCTATAAGCACTGCCAGAGGATGAGGGGGCTTATCAAGTGAAGAGAGGTCAGTAAAGCTATATCCATAATATTTATAAATTCAGCTATTCTATTGTAAAAAATAATAAAACTTTATACCTGTTGAGCAGCAACTCCCCATTTCTGTCTCTCCCAGTATATTTAATCTTTTTGTAATTTTAATTTCTTCTCCTCTACCATACATAAAGACAAGGGAGTACTTATTCGAAGGCATGAGAGAGAACAGCAAATGTTTGTTAGCCCCAAGGGGAGGGAGTGGCAAGATTTTCCGTGGCTGTCAGATTATGAAAGGCCTTCTAAGTTGTACTATGAAATTTTTCTTTTATCTGGAGTGATTGGAAGCCACTAGAATTGTTTTCTGTAAGGGTTTGAAATGGCCAGGATACCCACTTCACAACCATCACTCTGGGGGCCATTAGGAGAGTGGACCCGAGGGGAGTGAAACCAGAAGCAAGCGAGCCAGTCCGGAAAAAGTGGCAATTTAGGCAAAAATCACAAAGACTTGAAGAAAAACTGTGGCGGGGAGCAGTGGGTGGGGGTTCCAGGAGAGGTAACTCAGATGACAGCTCTGCGGCCTGTCTACTTACTCAGTTTCTCACAACTGGGCAAGTTAAACCTCAAACTGCCGCTGGAAGAGAGGCCGTGAACATGAAATTGGGAACAGCACCAAGCGTGCCTGGTGCAAGTGTCATTTACACACTGAAGTTGGCCTTGATATGCAAACCTAAGACATGGCAAGTAGTGCCTTTTCTTTTTCACAGATCGATTTTAAGAGTAAGCTGAGCATGAGTGAGTATCACAGAAAACAAGATAATGAAAGACAGAGCTGGAGTTCTGTGAAAAATCAGTGTCTAGCATAGAACATCAAAAATTCTTCATTATTTCACTTTTCAAATGTGTCAAATATAGTAAATAAGTGTGCGGTTCTAAAGAAGCAATACTAAGACTTTTGATTTGTTCTGTTTTCACTATAAAGCTTTCAATCAAGAATATAGAAAAAAGAGAGGAACAAGTCATGTTTTGGTCAGAAGATGAGGCTTCAGTGTTTATGTAATTTTTTCCAGCTTCATTGAGATATAATTCCCATAGTATAAAAATCACCTATTGACAATTAAATGAGTTTTAGCATAACACAGAGTTGTGCAACCATCACTATGATCACTATGATCTAAGTTTACATTTTTCTTACCCAAAAAGAAACCCCTTGTACTCTTTTGCAGTTAATTCCTATGACCTCCACCTCTGCAATGATCAATCTGTTTTCTTTATGTAAAGAATTACCTGTTTGGGGCATTTTGTATAATAGAGTCATGCAGTATGTGGGCTTTGGTGACTGGCTTCTTTCATTTAGCATAATGTTTTCAAGACTCATGTATCATCACATATATCAGTACATCAGTCCTTTTTCTTGCTGAGTAATATTTCATTGTATGGATATACCAAATTTTGTTCATTCATCTGTGGATCCATGTTTGAATTGTTTCCTTTTTGGCCATTTGTGTAATGCTCTCATGAACATTTGTACAAGTTTTTGCATGGACCCAGGTTTCCTTTCTCTTGGGTAAATACCAAGGAGGAGTATTGCTGTGTTTAACGTTTTGAGGAACTGTCTGACTGTTTTTCAAAGCGGCTGCACCATTTTATGTTCCCACCAGCAACATACGAAGGCTCCAATTTCTTCATATCCTTGCAAACATTTGTTGTTGTCTATCTTTGATTATAGTTCTCTCTAGCAAGTGTGAAGTGGTATCTCATTGTGATTTAATTTCCATTTTTCCTATGTTTGTATTTTAAATCTGGTGACTAAATAAGTAATCTCTTCTTGCATTATTTATAGAGTATATTTCTCTTGTATTTTTTTGATATTGTAAAAATTTGTGAAAACTCTCCAGTTGTCTATTAACACAATAATGCTGCTTAACAAACAGTATACAACTCAAGGGCTTAAAGTATTTAGCATCTATTAGTTCCTCAATCTGTGGATGATGTAGGCTAGGCTCAGTTAGGTGGTTCTGACTTGAGCTCACTCAGCTGTACAGGGGTTGGCTGGTTGTTGGCTGGCCTAGACCAGCCTTAGTAGAACAACTTAGATCTCTTCCATGTGTCTCCTGCCCTCCAGCAAGCAAGGCCAATCATGTTCTTCCTAGACAGTGTCCTCATAGCGTAAGCTGACTTGGCAATGTGCAGATGCTTTTCTATGCCTTTGCGTTTGACAAAATTGCTTCCATTCCATTGGCCAAGACAAGTCACATGACTAGACTCAGAGCCAAGGGGCAAGGAAAGATACTTACTTCTTGATGGGAAGAGCAGCAAAATCTCATGGCAAAGGGCATGAATATTGTGAAGGATGAAGCATCAGGGCCATGTGTAATGTCAATCCATCACATGTTACCCTGTCATTCAGAAGAGAAATCGATTAAATTGGTGGGTCAACACCTGTTGCTTCACTAACCTCCTGCACTATGGCCATATTTGTTTTCAAGGTTTGTGAAACATTCAGAGTTAAATATTCTCCTGGTGACAGCTATTCTATTTTTTCTTTTTTTTTTGAGATAAGAAAGATGCTTATGTGGCAAATGAACATTCTATTGTTTGAAAACTTCTTCAGTGCCCTAATGAGAACTCAGGACAAACCTAGATCAAACAGCAGCAGGTACTCTGAAATATTCTGGGAAGTGTTTTAGCCTGGAATATGTGACATTATTTAAGTATTTATAAATGTCATATCATCTGTTTTAGGAAAAGCTAATAGAATATCTTGCAGACATTTCAGGTCTTTAAAAAATGCTTCTGTAATCTATTTCCACAGAATCAGCAAATGTGGAAGCAGACGTATTATGGGTCAATACCAGTGAAAGGACGCTCTGCACAGACATAGGATTCACAGTCCATTAAGCCTCAGGTCTGCCCTGATGTGGGTTCTCCTGATGTATTACTATTATATCCTATTTTTGTTGACTCAGTTACTATGTCAGCAAAACCAAACATTTTGGCTTGTGGCCCAGCCTCGAGCTGTCTATGGAGGATATGTTTTTGCCTTTACCACCATGACAGTAATGAGCAACTGGCATTAGTTTGATTTGCATAATTGTGTGCTTCCAACTTAGACTCTGTGTCAGTGGGAGGCAACTTATTGTGATGATACCAACAGCATATTATCTGTTTTGTGCTATCAGCATTTATTTATGTAAATTCCATCATTACAAGGGGTCATTTTCCAACCATCTACCACGAAATCACATTCTCTGCCAGTAAGCTGGAAGAAAATGCCATAGGAAGGGCTGGTGTATTCTGTCATTCACAGTGGTTGGTCAAGGTGTTGGAAAGGATATTTTTGGTGGTGACTTGCTTGTTTGCATTCTAGGATAGTTTGCTTTAAGGACTGACAGGTAAGATGACAATTGGGTAGTCTGTCTATGGTCATTTAGAATGAATGCCATCAAGCAGACATTCTTTTTCTCTCACAAACATATATACATATACCACAAAGAGTACCCAACTCATCTAAGATCTTCTTTAGGAATAATTTATGGTCTAAAAAATATTTTGTGTTTCCCAGATGATGAGTGAATGCTTTCTTTGATAAGAAGCAGAACTCTGTTATTTATTCATACAAGAGATAAAAAGATAGAATAACTAACTAGGGTATCCCACTTGTAAGAGTATCTAAAAATACAGTCAGGAACCATGTGAAGTGAGAGATTTCATTAACCAAACGTCACAACTCTGTTCACAAAACTATAGCGCAGGTTGATTGGATATCTTGTCATTAGAGGTGGATGAGCCTCCTAAGCATCAGTGTAACTGGAGCTGTAATTTATACATTGCTTTGATAGTTATCTCTGGTTAAGCACAAAGGGATGTCAGCATTTAACCTTACCTCAAGGAATGACAGTGTAGTAAAAAGGTGAAAAAAAGGAACGCAGCAGCCAACCATTTAAATCTAGTTGACACCTGTCAAAAGTGGCCCTTACTAAGAGGATGATAATTAGGGTATTACTCTGTTGCAAGCATGTAGTTCTCAGCCTGGTTTGTATCACTCTTCGGGCTGGTCAGAGAAGAGTAAGGAGGAGGAAAAAAAGGAAAAACAACAATCGGAAATCACAGTTCATACTTTGGCAAGCTCACATTTAAGAATTGTTTTTGCCAAGGCTCTTAATGGGAATCCAGTTGATCATTCAGCTCAAAGGGAACTTGGAAATAATCTTATAAGGGGTTCAACATAAAACTGACACTTGGGAAAGTTTATAAGGAAGAGGTGGGCTTTCCCCAGACACCTTTCCAGGCCCCAGTACTGAGTTGAGATGCAACAGAAAGGTGTTTCTCCAACTCCAAACCTAATAGGATAATCCTTTGAAAGAACATCCTGTTAGGTGTATGATTTTTTCCCGCTTAATTTTTGACACTTTGGTGTGCAGCAGGACAGTGGTTCACAGGTATACAATACATACAATGACATGGGACATTCTTTCCTCTTGTATAAGCATTTAGAGCTTCAACTCACAACTAAATATGTTTCATACGACTTTTTCTCTTTATTTCAATTTCCCTTCTTGATAATATTATCATTCATTTTGTAATTTATGAAGGAAATCCCTCTATATAAAACATGTAGAATCTGCTGCCACTTTAACTTCTGTTTAGAACACACAGTGACAAGTGAAACTGACTCAGGAATACAGTGATCAAATGAGACACCACGAAGTACCATACAAAACATGTGATTAGGAGTTATAGACAAGATTTAATTCCCATTTTCTACAAATTATGTAACATTTGTTAGCCTTTTAACATGTTGGGCCCTTGGTTTCCTCATTTGTGAAATGCAGTCGAGAGCTCTAAGTGTCCTGTGAATGCAACCTTTGAAATAGCACTATGATTTGTTATCATTTGCTCGACTGCTTGAGTTTGCAATAGAGCTAGGAATGGAAAAGTTAGGTCTACTGATGTTATTTCTCATGTGGTACAAGTTCTCAAAGGGAGAGGAGAACGTTCTCAAAGAAATACAAAGCCAGACCGTCAGCACACACCTTCCCATGGGAACACCTACTAAAGAAGAGTTCAAATGAGTGAGAAAGGAAAAGCTGGCTGTGGAAGAAAAGCTGAGAGAAGGAAAGGTCTGGCCACTGCTTCATCTACAGTGGGAAAGTTACACCACACACACGTCAAATGGAAAAGGCAGCATTTCTGAATAGCTCTCTGTGTATTTGGAGATGTGGACGGTTGAAAGCCAATGTGAAATGTTACCTAAAAGCCAGAGGGGCAGAACAGTAGCACTGGGAAAAATAATACCCACCCCAAATGGGGGCAAGATAACTGAAGGTTGTAGTTTAAGGAACTGATTGAGACCCAAGTGAGGCAGCTGAACAAGAAAGACAGAAGGAAATGACAGGAACAGTCAGAAAAAAGTGAATATGCTGGACTACAGCAACTGGCAGAGGCATCTGGAAACAACGAGAGGCGGAATTTATTTTTCTTGAGAAATTTTATTTGAAAATAAAACTCTGGTAAAACAAAAGCCATAATAACAATACACTCACATTTCACTTTCTTATGTTTTAAAAAATGATCGAAGAAACGAACACAAAATTCCTGCTTTGTTAATTAAGCAGAAATAAGATTTACAAAACAATTGCTTGTAGCCTTTTCTGATGTCACGAGGTCTAACTCTACTTAGCAGAAGCCTGGGGCATGAGAAGATGGCTTAATGAATACTTATTCTCTATTCCCTATAGCCACTCTTTACTCTGCTTACCCTATTTAGGACATATGGAAACATAATACAAGGAATGAACAAAAGACTCAGTGATGTCTTTTCTTGGCTAATGACAAAGAAAAAAAAATCCATGCTGATCATTTATAATATGTAATGTACTCATATCAAAGATAACATAATCAGAGAAGAATGGGTTACAAACTACCCAATTGACTCAGCAGGTATCACCAAAATATTTGCAGGTTGCTTGGTAACTCAATTAAAAGTCTCTATTTAAATCCCAGATCATTAGTGACTGAAAGTCACTATCATTTGATGGCTCATCTCAGTCCAGTTCTTAGGGGAGATTTTCCTACATCAGAAAACCACCAACATATTTGGCACTAATTGTCTCCCTTGGTGGCAATCTCAGCCTATAGGCCAAGAATTGAGTGGACCTGGGAGGATAAACTATTCTCCCAGCCTGAAAGTTGGTGCTTCTCAACACAGGCTGAAGGACATTGGTGGGTTAATATGAGATTTTTACATGGATATTACCTGTCTTTGGACAGATTGAGATATTCTATTTTTAAGAATATTATACTGGTGTTAAGTTCTTTTTTAAAAAATCATGTTCCATTTAGGACTTTCTTATTAAAACATGTCTTCCCCCCTCCCCCCTCACCTTTTATCAACTCCTCCCCCATGCTTACAATGATTCACAGGAAGAATATCAAATTTTATTATCTTAAAATTAGAAATGTGAATTACAGACATTGATGTGACCCAAAAGACAGGCCTAGAGTAAAATGGAAATTGTTTCTTTACTAAAAGTAACGGATAGCTTTGCTATTTTGCAGGATATGATAAGAACTTCTGCAGGGATGGACACATTTATACAGTATTCATATAAGTGCATTAGAGCCTATTATTTGAGTACTTTTCTGTTGAAAATTGGTCTGAAATTGCTCTTTGGAAATAATGGATTTTCCATATATTTTGATGTTGACAGTAGTAAAAAAAAATTCAATCATCAGTGAAGATAAATAAATATGGAGAACATATTATTAGAGATTTCAAGGTTTGCTACTAGAAATGATATTGTAACTAAATATGTCTACCTTGGACATTTGACTATTTGACATTTGATTATAGAATGACATAGATAATTGCAAAATAAATTTATCATATTTATGGTTCAATATTTCTCACACACACACATACATAAAAGACAATGAGGACTATAGGTAATAGAACAAAATTACAAAAACTAAAACCTAATGTAAGAGAACTGGACTGAGTTAGACGGCCTGGGCTCCAGTCATACCCTGCTATCTCTTTAGTACTGGATTTCTTTACCTGCAGAGCTGGAATTAAGGATATAGAAGACTTTTTTCAGCTCAGGAATTGTGAGATTCCTTCAGAAGATATTCCCTTATAATTTTTTTCCTACTAATATCTGCTTTTTTGTAAACTGAGGCTAAGAAGAGTTAGTTATAGTTTATCTTAAATGATTTTTTAATAAAAATTTTAAAATGACAAAACTGGCTGAATTTATTGGACTGCAACATTTTCTATAATGAAGCTCAGAGAATCTACTATGAGAAATATTTCACCATATCAGGACAGTTTTAGCTTCATTTGGTCAAAGCGTTGTATAAGAGAAAGGTGGAATTGATTAGTATTCAAAGAAGCAGTAGGGAAAACCTCTAACATTTTTATAGCAATGAACTTCCTCAACAAGAGATTTATGAGAACAGCCAAGATGCAGCTCCCAAGCTGATTAAGTGCATTAGCTTTCAACTATTTACAAATTGGAAAGATTGAGATTTTTTTTTCTGAATTATTTACTGAGAATAGCAGATCATAATAATTTCATAATTTCCATCATTATTTGATATTATGGTTTTGCTGTGTTCCCACCCGAATCTCACCTTGTGTTGTAGCTCCCATAATTCCCATGTGTTGTGGGAGGGACCTGGTGGGAGATGATTGAATCATGGGGGCAGTTTCTCTCTCATACTGTTCTCATGGTAGGGAATAAGTCCCACAACATGTGATGGTTTTATAAGGGGTTTCCCCTTTGGCTCTCATTCTCTCTCTTCCCTGCCGCCATGTGAGATGTGCCTTTTGCCTTCTGCCATGACTGTGAGGCCTCCCCACCCACGTGGAAATGTGAGTCCACTAAACCCCTTTTTCTTTATAAATTACCCAGTCTCATGTATGTCATTATCAGCAGTGTGAGAATGAGCTAATATACTATTGCTAATAATTTTTGTTGAATCAGGAACAGGTTTTTCACAGTTGATTTTGCTCAGGTGATCTTTCATCCAGTGACTTATACTTTGAGGAGGCAAAGTTTTGAGCACTGTTTTGTAATTAATTTCTGTGAGAATATATATAATCCAGTTAAGTCCCATAGGCATTCAAATAGGCACCTTTCATTTTCTGCGGCTGCTGTATAGATATTCAGCTCACATTAATAAAGATGACCCAGCTCTAGGTAAGTATCCAAATGTGTCCTGAAATAGAAAAAGAGATTGCAGTGGTTATGTTGAACCACTCTCTGATACACAAATTCCCCATAAGACACAGTAGTTTACCAAGCAAAGTTTGTAAAATACCAGTCCTAAAGCTGTCTCAGTGAAAAATATGTTTGGTGTTCTATTAACCTGAAACATTTTGCATGCCATATCTTTCCTTCTGAGAATTACGGACCATCATAAAGTCTTTGAGAAATCCTGCAATGGGAGGAAAAGGCTGCTTATTGCTTAACCTGGAGTTTCCTTTACAATTTGATCACAAATTTATTTTATTCTTTAATTTCTATTTACCTATATTCTAAAGAATAAAGTATCTGACAAAGTAGCTAGGTGTACCCAGGGATTTCCAATAATTATTTTTCCTAGTAATTCCTTCTATGTATTTCACTAGAATTTTTTCTTGTTGCCTTCACCTATTCATTGTGACTGTACACCTTAAGGACACACAGTGAATATTGACCTTGTGGCAACGCTGCAAGTATTTTAAATCAATAAAATAATTAATTTTGTCTCTATGACCCCTATCCTGCATACTAAACACCCTCAGACCCTTCAGACTTTCCTTCTATACCACAGTTTCAAGACCATTTTTTATCTCTAAACATGCTCCGATTTGCTACTGCTTCTCTTAAGGGCAGCACTAAAGAGGGATTTAGTATCCCAAGTGACTAGAACAGAGCAGAGCAGAGGGATACTCACATGCCTTATGGAGAATTCAGTAGTTTATCATTTCACCAGTGATCATTTGTTCTGCTTTTGCTGAGGAAGACTCATGACGGATGTCCACTGTGGTAGGCAGAACCCTAAGATGGCCCTTGAGATTTCCTACCTCCTCATGTTCATTCCCTGCCCAGTTCCTGGAACTATGCATATGATGGATTTTACTCCCATTATTAAGTTTTGGCACAGTTGACCTTAAGATAGGGTGGGCCTAATATAATTACACAAGCTCTTTAAAACTAAATTTTTCTCTGTCTTCTCACGGACAAGTAAGTCAGAGATTCAAAGCAGGAAGTGGATGCAAGACATAGTTGCTAGTGTGATGATGAAGGCAACCAGGTGGCAGGTGGCATAGGATGTAGATGGTTTCTAAAAGTTGAGAGCAGCCACTGGCTGATAGCCAACAAGGAAAACAGAGACCCTAGTCCTAAAACCACAAGGAGCTGAATTTGGTCAAAAACCTGAATGATCTTGGAAGTGGATTCTATCCCAGGGTCCAAATGACTATTGAGTCTAACACCCTAATTTTGGCACTGTGACATCCTGACCAGAGAACACAGCAACACCGTGCCAGATTTCTGATCTACAGAATCCTGAGCAAATAACCGGGGTGGGGGTGGTGTTTTAAGCCACTAAGTTTGTGGTAACTCATTACACAGCAATAAAAAACTAATAAATCCAGATAACCAAAGCTCACCATCTTTACCATATTTCGCTTTTGTATTGCTTTGTGATATATGACAGTAATGCATTTTCCATTTTCTCTGGCTGAACAGCCCTAAGTGTCCCACATAAATAAATATTACTTGTATGTCTTCTTTTCTTTGCTTCCAATAAGACACTGCCAGCTTGCAGCCATCTTCTGATTCATGGATTTCCTCACAAATTTGTATTTCATGGACATACAGACCTATCTAGCTTTGTATACTTTCTGTGGACTTTTTCCATTAATTTATGCACTTCCAATTCTGGATTCTCAGCTTGAGGCACATGGCATAAGTGCTTTATTATTCATAGTATTTACCTTTATTTAATAAGATTCTAAGTTTACTCTGTTGATTACCTATACCCTAAAATTATTATGCTGATTGACCTCAAGTTTTGATTATATCCTCTTTTCTCATTTGCTTCTTTCTTTTTCTGAATTACCAGGAACTATCTTTCTCACTCACATTCTTTGTCCTTTATAATAACTGGTATTAAAGATGGCTTCCTTTTCTTCTCCTACATTTTATTTTATGCTTATTCAGCTCTTGTGTTATTCATTCTTTGACCAACTATCTTAGGCCATCATTGCAATATCTTGAGCCATGGTCTAGGACACCTCAATCTGTTCTATGATATCTGGATATAGATAGCTCTTCACTGCACATTACCTGACTTATCAACCAGAATTCCAGCCTTAAAATGAACCAAATGATGGCGTTTTTATTTACCTAGGGCTAAAGTCCTTCAGCATTACACCTCTGAGGGTACTTATTAACATTCTTCTCTTGTCCTGCATGAATAAGCAGTTATAGACAATAGAGGGTAAGCCTCAGAAACCTGTAACATCCCATAAATCTTCTTCAAGAAGTAGCATATCCCTGAAGAGACAATCGATTACCTCAGCCTCCTAATTTTATTTCTGAAAACCCTAGTCATTTCTTCTCAGTCTCCTTTGTCGCCTCCCTTTCCTCTGTTGGGTCTATGTAACCACATTTTACTATGGTCTCAGTATGTGCTGGATTTTAGATTTGAATGTGAAGCAAAGAAAACTATACTTTGGATCCCGTGTGTGTGGGTGGTTGGCTAACAATAGTCTCAATAAAATGTCCTCCTTCACCTTTCGTCGTTTTTATGGAAATTAAGGGCTTATACTTTGAAAATATGATTCCAACTACCTGATTTGAAAAAGGCTTATGATCTATGCTACTAAATATCAAAGATTAATATCTAATATCATTTGCCTTAAATTGCCACATGGTCCCTAGGACCAGGAAAGAATAAGAAGTCTGTCTGATTCTCCAGATAACAAACTTCAAAGGAGGCTTTTATTTTTGGTCTTGATATCTATCCCAAAGGGTTCAAGGACCTCCATTAACCTTGATCTACTCCAGCAGCACCTATCTTTTGGCAGCAACATTTATTTTAATATTTTCGTAGCTTCACTTCTTGAAACTTGAGTAACAGGTGGGTGTGTATGATGCATGCACGTGTGTGTATGGGGATGGTACTCTTTGTTTACCAGGTGTTCCCAAGTATTTTTCTACACTTTCCACCTTGATCATTCTTTCTGAAACCCATCATTATTTGGTTTCCCCATTATCCTACAAATGTAGTAAATGAACTTACTTTTTTGTTTTTTTAGAAATATCTCAATTGGCTTCCCTCTAATTAGTTCAATATTTCACTAATATTTACTTTCACTATCTATGTTCTTTTGAAATTTCAATTCTAAATCACAAAATCTGAAAATATTTCTTCAACTACAAAAATTTGATAACCTATTGTTAAAAATTCCTTTTAATAACCAATAGTACAAATTAGCTGAGCATATATATTGCTTATATAGTATATTTTATAGAATATTTTAACTTTATAATATGCTCCTTAATTATAATACAATGTTAAATTCTGTTATGTACTTAAATATTAGTACAGTGGAGTGACAAATGTGAATTAAGCTCTAACGTTATTAGGTTATCACAGATATGTATATATAAAAGGTCCATTGAAAATCTCTCTGAAAGTTCATGTTGAAGACTAGGAAACCAATACTTTCCTTCAGATTAGAACAGATTGCTGTTTTCTTGGTTGAGTTTCACATGAAATAGTTGGCATGAATTTAAGTGTCATATTGCACTGAAAATAAGCATCTCTTTCAGTGATGGGTGATGATTGAATGGAAAGCCAAATCATGTCTGTCATCTCTTGCTTGCTAGGTGATTCATGCTCCATTCATTATTAGAATGGTGGTAAGAATTCTCTGTAATTATTTGATTGTTCTTTCTCTCTTTCTTTTGCTTGCTTACGCTTTCCTTTTATTCAAAGACAGCCGAGTTTACTTAATATTACTGTGTGGGTCAACTGACTACCCTATACTAAACGATGTATTGGTATGATAGCTACTCATTTTTTAGTTGACTAACTTTCTAATGCTGAGAAAAAAATATATTTTATTCTAAATTTTCCTGTGATATACTTTATACCTTTTCAGTTTTATTTTGATATGTTTGAAAATGAGGAAAGAAAGACAGGAAGGGGAAATCAAGGGAATTGAGAAGAATCAAGTATATGTTCTATGCTAGTGATTCTGCATGCATTGTGCCATCAAATCCTTAAATTCATCTCATAAAAATATATTATTTTACCTATATTACAGACAATAGAACAGTCTCAGGGCAAGATCATTTGTCGAAGCTTACACATCTAGTATGCACAGATGCTACTCTACTAGGAAATACAGTAATGAGAGTTAAAGCCCAAGTTCTTTCCAGTACGCCACCCACTCTCTTGTCATCTGTTCTTATCCACGAAGTCAGACAAAGACTTTATGGTAGCAGGTTGAGGTTTCCTAGACTTTGTTAACTGCCCCCACAGTTTAAATATAAAAGTTTTTGTCTCATTTGCAACAAACAGGAAATTTATTGTTTTGTGGACCCGATTTGCTCCTACTCTACTCACAAAGAAGTTTTGTGTTTTACGAAGAACTATTTGGACTACAAGTAAGATGACTTTTTAAAAAATTGCTGGAAATAAAATGCTGATATAAACAAAATGCAAGCACCTCAGACTATTGAAAACAAAGCTTAAATCCCTATGCTTATGCCCACAATGGTGTACTGTAAACTTGGCAAAACATATGTTATTGCTTATACTTTTGATTGCTTAAAATTAACATCATAAACGCAAAAGTGTGTGTTTTTTTTTCCCTTAGTGCTTATGAGATATGTGATGCAGATGGATGTGTGTTTGTGTGTGTGTATGCATGTGACTCTTATTTCCTCTTGGAATTGCATTGGTAGAGTATTTATCTTCTAAATACCTATTTTTAAAATATACCTATTTAAAAATACCTATTTTTCTAGATAGTTGTCCTACGCAAATCAGCACTGTATATTGGCCCAGAATTGAAACTATACTTGAGTACATAATGCCAAAGATTTCATGCAAATTTACAGATGTTATTTTTTAAATCTTAGGAAGTCTGGTAGTCCAGAAACATTAAAAGTGAACTTCTCAATTTCCTTAAAAAATAGTTGAGACTGTGGAGAAACAAAAATTAGTTGGAACTTAGTGAACTGAAGAAATAAATTCCACTCTGGGTAGATCGACTTCCTAATGTCACAAGTCAATTTAGAAATTATGTACAAGATAAATCTCTTTTCTCTCATTGCACCAAGGTATTTATCTTAATCACAAGCATCAGTGGAGACAGAGACTGAAAAATGAAATTGTTCACTGTCTCCAAGACAAACCTCAAATAGGAAACTTGATATTCTGCCGAAAGTCTATCTCTGGAATATGCTTTGGAAAAGCCATGGTATAATTATATGTAGTATTATAGAGATTCTTGTGTGTATAAATATTTTCAAAAGACTTTGAAATTGTTTGTAAATCCAAAGTTTATAAATGACTTATGAAATCCACAAATTTGCTAAATATGTTTCTGCATTTTTGTATTATGCTCTCTGATTTTTCTTTCTATGTGGTGTAAGTCGAAGAAAATGATATACAATATGGCTAGATGGGACTAAAATCTCCAAACAAAAGAAGCATCTGTTTTTCTAATTTAGTTTTTGAATTTATGTTGGTTTCACAATTGGTTACACTGCAAACAATGTGGTTCAAATGACAATGACACTGATTACAATTCTACTTTGCACTGAGTGCTTTTTATTCAAGATTGTCAACTCCCTTAACTAACAATAACAAAGCCTTTCAACACCTCTGCACCTTGGGTATTGTTTTACCCAATGTGAAGCAGATTGAACTGTAACTTTGCAGGAGGCTAGCAAGTTTTTCATGAAGCCAGAGAAGGCTACAATTTTAAAGTCAGCAGGTTGCAACAGTTTATCTCTTGATGTACATTTGGAAATATTGGAGCAAGGTACTTATGAATATGATTTCTCCCCATGCTCATTTTTTTTCTAGTACTTTGAAGTGACTCCAACCTCGGAGACCATGGGCCCTTAATTCTTAATTAACTATTAATGGTTTTCTTAAAAAAATTAATTATTGCTTTCTTCCTGTTTCTATGCAGTGTGTCCCTACTGTCCCCCTTAGCCAGTGGAAGAGGTTATAAGTGGATAGCAAGCCTTCAGAGTTACCATCCTGCTCCAGAGATCTCTGAGATAGTTTCTATCAATTGTTGTAGTCTTTAGAAAATTCTTTAAATATTCATGTCTGCACCGTGTTTTCTTAAAAATCTATTTATTTACGTCTATGCTGTGTCCACATAGACTATGAATCCCTTCAAGACTGGAAGAAATTTTAATTCCCTATTTCCTCATTCATTCATTCTTCATTTGCTTATTCAGGAAACATTTATTGGACACCTATGATGTGGAAGACAGGTATGCTAGGTGCTGGTTCATAGGAACAAATGAACACATTTTTCTTGTTAAGATAGCCATTGTTTCAATACGGCAAGGGCCCCAAGGGAAACCCTTTGGAAACTGAGTTGACTTATGTGCTCTAGTGAAATGTTTTCATGATGTAATTTGTGCCTTTTATATCAGACCCTTTACATTGTGTAACTTCTACAGTTACAATGTTTTAGTCCGGATGATTGCCATTTTGTACTTTCTCTGTTAAGTGGAAACCTTGCCTTCATGAACTTGAACTGAAAATGGAAAACTTTAAATCATTTCTTGAGGGTTTTACATTTTCTGTGATACCTTCAATGATTTCATTAGTGTTTAGATATGTACTAAAATACACTCAGAAAAAATAACTAATGAATACAAGGTTTAATACCTGAGTGATGAAATAATCTGTACAACAAACACCCATGACACGAGTTTACCTATGTAACAAACCTGCACATCCTGCACATGTACCACTAAATTTAAAATAAAAGTTAAAAAAATAAATAAAGTACACTTTGTATTATAAGTAAGATAAATCTAATGGCCATTTTTAAAATGAAAAGAATAATATGTTATAATAAGGTAGTAAATGTAGATAATTTCTCAACAGCAAAACCAGACTAGAATTAATGCATACTTTATCAAGTGGTATGTTAAAGAGAAATTTCAGCTAAAACATTTAATTACTATCTCACTAAGAGAGCCAAAGATGGCCTATTACCTAATTCC
The DNA here is from genome assembly GCF_007565055.1 of Rhinopithecus roxellana. NCBI lineage: Eukaryota > Metazoa > Chordata > Mammalia > Primates > Cercopithecidae > Rhinopithecus > Rhinopithecus roxellana. Next base: position 65,360,762 of record NC_044560.1, on the reverse strand, counting down.
TGTTTATACCATTATTGACATTAACTAGACACGTAAGTTTTGCTTGAGTGTTGTTATAATATGGTGGATAACTAACCTGATTCTGGAATCAGGCAAACTTAGGTCTAAAACTTGCTTTTGCCTCTCACAAACTGTATAAACATAGGAAAATAATTTTGTCTCACGTAAAATGCAGTTTTACCAACTGCAAAATGTAAAACTAAAACTGTTTCCATGAGTGAATGCATGGAATACTTAGAAAAGAACCTAGTACAAAGTAGCCACACTAGAAATGTTAGATGGTAGTAGTAGTAGTGGGTTATGAATAAATTGAATTTATGCCAAATTTATTGGAACAGATGAAGCAAGGTACAGGAGAGCCCAGATAAATTAGTAAGCTATTATTGACTGGTCAGAAAGCAACCAATACTTTTGGGGATTCTCAGGCTATCATTACATAGAAACTTGGCACATCGTTTTATTGAAGTGATCATAGAGTCACTTAGTAACTGTTAGAAATGTTTAGTCATCACAACATCACAACAGCATTATGAGGTAGGTAATGTGCTCATTTTATAAGTGAGGAAACTGAAAGTCAGCAAGAGAAAGCTATTTATTAGGGTTGAATAACTGTAAGAAGGGCAGGCCTTGACTTTAGGTTTATTAACTTCCATATGTTTCTTCTGCATGCTTTCCAATAGCCTGTCATTCTAATTAGCATTATTTAAACATAAGTAGCAATTAGTTCTGTCAAAAGAGTCAAATCATCAGCTATGATGTAATAATTATTAAATATCTATTACCTGCCAAATATTATAGAACAGGCTTTAATAAATATTTTATAACATGCTCCTTCCTGTTACGATCATTTAGCTATACTTATAAGCCATCAATTCTGTCACTGTACTAGCTACCAGGGACACAACGAAGACGATACATTCCTCAACTTAAAGAGTTTTTTTTTAGAAAGAGGTTTTTTGTATTTTGTAGAGTAGTTTAGGTTCACAGCAAAATTGAGAGGTAAGTACAGAGATTTCCTATATTTTCCCTGCCCCTGCATATGTATAGCCTCCCATATTATCAATAACCCTCACCAGAGTATCAAATTTGTTACAGTTGATAAACTACATTGACACATCATTAGCACCCAAAGTCCATAGTTTACTTTAGGGTTCACTTCTGGTGTATAGGTTTGAACAAATGTATAATGACATGTATCCACCATTATAATATTATAGGGAGTAATTTAACTATCTTCTATGCTCCATTCCTGTCCCCCTTCCCAGGCAACCACTGATTTTTTTTTTTTTTTATTGTCTCCATAGGTTTGCCTTTTTCAGAATGTCGTATCACTGGATATGTAGTACGTAGCCGTTCAGTTTGGCTTCTCTCATTTAGTAATATGCATTTATGCTTTCTTCATGTCTTTCCACGATTTGGTAGCTCATTTCTTTTTAGTACTGAATAATCCATTGGCTGAATGTACCACAGATTATTAATCCATCCATCTACTGAAATGCATCTTGGTTACTTCCACATTTTGGCAACTACAAGTAAAGCTGCTACAAACACTTGTGTGCAGGTTTTTGTGTAGACATAAGTTTTCAACTTCTTTAGATAAATACCACAGAAAGTGATTGCTGGACTGCATGGTAAGAGTATGTATAGTTTTATAAGAAACTGCTGAAATATCTTCCAAAGTGGTTATCCCATTTTGCATTCCTTTAGTCAATGGATAAAAGTTCCTGTCGTTCCATAGCATTCCCAGCATTTGGTGGTGTCAGTGTTCTGGATTTTGGCTATTTTAATAGGTATACAGTGATATCTAATTATTGTTTTATTTGCATTTTCCTTGTGACATATGATGTGAAACCTGTTTTGGTAGGCTTACTTGTCATCTGTATATTTTCTTTGGTGAGGCATCTGTTAAGGTCTTTTGCCAATTTTTAAATCAGACTGTTTTCTTATTGTTGTGATTTTAGAATTCTTTGAATATTTTGGATAAAAGCCCTTTGTCAGATGTTTGTTCTACAAACACTTTCTCTTCCTCTGTGGCTTGTCTTCAAATTCTCTTGACATTTTCTGTTTAGAGAGCAGAGGCTTTTAATTTTAATGAAGTCCAGCTTATCAATTATTTATTTTATGGACCATAGCTTTGGTGTTGTATGTAAATGATCATAACCAAACCCACAACCATCTATATTTTACCCTATGCTATCTTCAAGGAGTTTTGTGGTTGTGAATTTTACATTTAGGTCTGTCATTCATTTTGAGTTAGTTTTTATGAAGAATGTAAAATCTCTGTCTAGATTCATGGTTTTTCATGTGAATGCCCAGTTTTTTCAGTACTCTTTGTTGAAAAGACTCTTTCTGTATTGTATTGCCTTTTTCTCCTTTCTCAGGATCAGTTGGCAATATTTATATGGGTTTATTCCTGAGCTTTCTATTTTGTTTCATTGATCTATTTGTCTATTCTTTTGCCAGTACTACACTGTTTTGATTACTGTAGCTTTAAAATAAGTGTTGAAGTCAAGTAGTGTTTGTACTCCAACTTTGTTCTTCTCCTTCAATATTATATTGGCTATTCTGGATTTTTGCCTCTCCGAATAAACTTTAGAATTCATTTCTTGAGATCGCCAATGTAACTTGCTGCAATTTTTAATGTAATTGCATTGAATCTATGGATCAAGTTGGGGAGAACTGACATCTTGACAACATTGTGTTGTACAACCCATGAACATGGAAATCTCTCCATTTATTTAGTTCTTTGATTTATTTTCTCAATATTTTGATAGATCTTGTACATTTTTTTTAGCTTTATGCCTGCAAGCTTTATTTTGGGGGTACTAGTGTAGATGTATTGTGTTTTACATTTCAAATTCCACTTGTTCATTGCTGGCACACAGAAAGACAGTTGGCTTTTCTGTATTAACCTTGTATCCTGTAAACTTGCTTTAATCCCCTATTAGTTACCAGAGTTTTTTAAATTGATTCTTTTGAATATCCTACATAGATGATCCTGTCATCTGCCAAGAAAGTTAGTTTTATTTCTTTCTTCCCAATCTGTACACATTTTATATTTATTTTTCTTGTCTTATTACATTAGATAGTACTTCTAATAAAACGTTGAAAAGGAGTGCTGAAAGGAGACATCTTTGTGTTTTTTTTTTTTATCTTTTTGGAAGTGTTTCTGACCATTATTTTTGATATTAGTTGTAAATTTTTTGTAGCTATTCTTTATCAAGTTGAGAACAATTCCTTCTTAGTTTACTGAGAGTTTTTTAAAATCATGAATGGATGCTGAATTTTGTCAGATGACCCTTCTGCATCTATTAATATGATCATGTTATTTTTTTATATCCTGTTGATGTGTTGGATTTTGTTAATTGATTTTCAAGTGTTGAACCAGCCTTGTACACTTGGAATAAATTCCATTTGGTAATTGTGTATAATTCTTCTTATGCATTGTTGGATTAAATTTGCTAATATATTGTTGAGGATTTTTACATCTATGTCCATGAGAGATCTTGATTTGTGGTTTTCTTTTCTTATAATGTTTTTGTCTGATTTTAGTCTTAGGGTAATAGCAGCTTCATAGAATGGATTAGGAAGGATTCACTCTGCTATCCTCTAAAAGACATTGTAGAGAATTAAAACAATTTGTTCCTTAAATGTTTGGTAGAATTTGTCAGTGGATCAATTTGGGCCTGATGCCTTCTGTTTTGACTGGTTATGTGTTATTGATTCGATGTATTGAATAAGTATAACCCTATCCAGATTATTTATTTCTTCTTGCATGAGTTTTCACAGATTGTGTTTCAAGGAATTAGTTTAGTTCCTCTAGGTTATCAAATTGGTGGACATAGAGTTGTTCATAGTATTATTTTATTCTCTCTCTCTCTCTCTTTTTTTTTTTTTTTAATTTTTAAGATGGAGTCTCACTCTGTTACCAGGCTGGAGTGCAGTCACATGATCTCAGCTCACTGCAACTTCCGCCTCGTGGGTTCAAGTGATTCTTCTGTCTCAGCCTCCCGAATAGCTGGGACTACAGGCACGTGCCACCATGCCCAGCTAATTTTTGTGTTTTTAGTAGAGACGGGGTTTCACCTTGTTGGCCAGGATGGTCTTGATCTCTTGACCTCGTGATCCACCCGCTTCGGGCTCCCAAAATGCTGAGATTACAGGTGTGAGCAACTGCGTCCACCCTTTCATTCTCTTCTTAATGTCCATGGGATCTATAGTGATATACCTTGTTTTCTTTCTTTTACTTAGTAACTTGCATCCTCTCTCTTTTTTTCTTAGTTAGCCTGGTTAGAGGCTTATCAATTTTATTGATCTTTTCAAGGAACTAGCTTTTTAAAATAAGTCTTTATAATGTGGTGGTAAGGTGTGGGAGGAGAAGTGTTCACAGTCTCATGATTAGTTCCAAGTCTTTCAGGGATCCTATGTCTCTAGACTGTACTTCACAAGTATATCTCAGCTTTTTCTTTGCTTTTAGGTGGGACAGGATGGCTACAGTGGACTGGACATTGGTATTTTCCATCTGCTATGTGGAATAATAGACCTGGCTGAAGTCGGGTATCTCCCTTCCTGCAGGTTACTTAGACTATGATAATATTCCTATGAAATTAGGGTGTAGTTAATTAGTTATTCTTGACTGGAGGCCTTTTTAAGAAGAGAGCATTCTAGCATGCTTCAAAATGATTCATTTTCCCCTCACTTTGGTGAAAGCACAAAGAAATTTTTATCCAATATTTACTGGGTCAAGTTTTTGGAGATAAAAGACACAGAAGTATGGAGTCTCCCTTACGCTTAGGTCCTTCTGGAGCTGTAAACTCTGACTTGTCCACACTGATCCTCCAGCAATTCGTCAATTACAGTTTAGGTTTTTCTACACTGGCACTAGTTCCTGCAGTGGTTTCCACTTTTGAGTCTCTGTTTAGATAAGCCATGACTCCCCTTTCTGTATTTGTCTGTCTGTCTCCCTAATCTTGGAGCCATTAGTTTGCCTGTGTCTTCACTTCTTTTATGGATCCAAAAAGAGTTGTTGACTTTTCAATTTGTTCAGCTCTTTATATATTGTTACAATGGAGTGGTGGCTTCTAAGCTCCTTGTATGTGGGACCGGGAGTTGGAAGTCCAATAAGTTTACAGTGTCATAAGGTAAAGGCACAAGCAGACTACTACAGAATCATATAAGTGTTACCACAGAGAACTGTCACGTCATTATTTTTCTATTTTTATCCCATTATAGATTAAGAAACTGAAGTTTAGTGAGGAGCATAAGAAGGAATAGAACAACAACTAATATGAAGAGCAGCTTAGATTCAACTCAAATCAGTCTATCACTTAACCTTTTAATTTTTTTTACATATCATATCTATAGTCATTGTCAAAGATGGACTTCAGGTGCTTAGACACACAACTCTTTGATTTGCTGCATCTTGATTGTATGTGGTTCTACACCTGTCTGACTCTGTCATGAGAAACTGTTTTATAACCTAGAATGAATGTATAATGTAGCAGATACTGCTGTTTGCCTGCAAACCACTATTTTCCACCTTCTTTATTAACAGAAGCCCAGGTTTGTTCAGGTATCTCATGTCCCTGCACTCTGGATTCTTTTTAGCTCTCCAAGAAGTAAATCAAGATTTGTTAAAAGAATCAGATCAAGGACATTCTCCTTGACAGTGTTGGCTTGGTCTCGTCACACAGTTCTGGTAAATAGACTGAAAAGAGACATCTGCTGGGAACCATCTGGATAAAGTCCATTAAAGAGACCCACAGAAGGAAAGACTGCATTTATGCCTCTACATTTTAGAGTCATCTTGGGTCCATAAAAGGCAAAACAATTCACTGAGGATGACAGGTCATAAAGATAGAACGAACTTAGGTCACTGATGATGTCAATATGCCACTGAATTATCTAACTCTCAAACCTCTCAAACTTTAGACTTGCTAATATGTGAAATAATACATTTTTTCCTATTGCTTAAGCAATTTTGCGTTGGATTTTCTTATTCTTGCAGGAAAAAAATATAAAAGGTATTTTTGTAGAATTCCTTACATACAACTTTAAAAATGTTCTCATGTTCCTTCTTTGAATTTTTCTCTTGTCCTTCTTCCTTCCTAACACCACAATATTTTAGTGACATGCAAATATTATAGTCATATTAGAGGGCCTAAGATGAAGTTTAAAATCTCTTATTGGACCCAGGATTAGATATGAGACCCTGATTTGTGAAAAAGGCTATAGTTACTGGGCACCTAAAAGTCACTCAGAGGGCTGGGCGCGGTGGCTCAAGCCTGTAATCCCAGCACTTTGGGAGGCTGAGACAGGGCAGATCACGAGGTCAGGAGATCGAGACCAAAACTAGCCGGGCGAGGTGGCGGGCGCCTGTAGTCCCAGCTACTCGGGAGGCTGAGGCAGGAGAATGGCGTAAACCCGGGAGGCGGAGCTTGCAGTGAGCTGAGATCCGGCCACTGCACTCCAGCCTGGGTGACAGAGCCAGACTCCGTCTCAAAAAAAAAAAAAGAAAGTCACTCAGAGATACTTATGGATTATTTGGGAGGCCTGAGAGTGGGTTTCTTGAGAAAGGAACTCAGATAAGGCAAATATAAGTTTTACATTTTAAGATTGGTTGAGTCAATTTCTATGTTTATCTAAAAACCATAAACATCACTTCTGTGAGGAAGTTGGGCTGGTTTCAGTACCAAGAGAAACATTTGGGAACTATTAAAATAAGATTGAAATTGACACTATAGGGAGAGTTATGTTTGCATTCATGCCTCTCTATGCACAGTTAGAGAAAAGAAAATAAGAAAAGAAAAAATTCGTGTTAAAAAAGAGAAGCCCATGGAGGAAATTGAAAAAAAGTAATCAAAGACACAGAAAGAAAACAAAGAAAAAGGAGTTCAAGGGAAAGAAAGATAAGTTATTTCAGGAAGAATGCTGGATAAGCATTTGTGGTTTGGCTTGTCTTTGTGTCTATCTCCTTTATCTGGTACCAGAACCCCCTTGCCTGTGAGATTCTCCCCTCCCTGTGCTCCCTGCTCCCTTATGCAACACATACATGTACCCAAGGTAAAGGTTAAATGATGCAGATGGGCACTGTAGCACATTCCTGTAACACCAGCACTTTGGGAGGCCGAGACAGGAGGATCACTTGAGCCCAGGGGTTCAAGAACAACCTGTACAATATGGTGAGTCCCTGTATCTACAAAAAATTAAATGCATATCTAGGTGTTGTGGCATGTGCCTATAGTCCCAGCTACTTGCAAGGCTGAGGTGGGAGAATTGCTTGAGACCAGAAGGTCAAGGGTGCCGTCAGTTGTGATCTTACCACTGCAGTCCAGCCTCGGCAAAAGAGTAAGATTTTGTCTCAAAAAAAAAAAACAGAAAAAAAAAAAATAGATGGAGAGAACATAGATGCATAGATGAAAGTAATCATGGCCTAGAAATACTATACATTCCAAGTCACTATGGAGATTTTTGTTTTATGCCTGTGTTCCGGGTAAAATCATTAGTATTCTCCTCCTTACTTGCAAAGATAGTTTGGTACAATGATAAATTATATGTTTACTCTACTTGAAGGTTCTTCATAATCTGACCTCTCCTTAGCTATGTAGCCACAATTTTCACAATTTTCTTTCCCACCTGTATCCTGCACTTTAACCAAATCAATTTTCTTCCATTTCCTCAAATGCATCACAATCTCTTTTGCATCTGTGCCTGTGTGGATTATTTCCCCCCTGTATATCTATTTCACTTTATTTTCCAAGACAATTCAATGCATTGTTTGAACCTCAGCACTTGAATGATTTTCCCAGAGATCAGCCCTTCCTAATCCCAGCCCCCTGCCTGGATCCTATGTCTTGTCTGCTCCTCCATAGCCAGTACATTACTGTACTTCCAAAACTTTTTTGTTTTTTGTTTTTTTATATGATTCTGCTCTCTATCATGAAGCCGTGCTTTATTTGAGGTCAGAGTAAGTTACATTTGCCTTTTGTTCCCCACCAGGGCTTACCCAACATTTGCCTTCAAAATTACAAATATTGTTAGGTGCTAAACAAATGCTTCTGAAATGAATGAAAAAAATCAATCAGTAAATACTATTCACTCAAGATTTGCTGTGAAAAGTATGAGTGTAGAGTGAGGACACAATAATTAAGGTTAGTATTAATTAAGCTCTTACTGTGTCTGGGGTCCTCTTTTATGGGCTTTACATTTTATTAGCTCTTTGAATCTTTAAAATAATCCCTTAATGTAGATACAATTATTATTCCCAGTTTGCTGATGAGGAAACTGAAGAACAGAGAAGTTAAATAATTTGCCCTAAATAATGCAACTTGTGAGTGCCAGAGCAGAACTTAGTTCCAGGTAATCTGCTTCTTACCCAGCTTTATTAACTACTACTTTGTACTGACTTTCTTAAACATGAGAAAACTAGGTGTGAAGTTTATTTATTTTAAAACTTTTTATTTAAATGTTTATATACCATGAAGAAAAAAACTCAAACCAACAGTTTGAAATTTTTTCTAACTAGTTTTTTGACACTATCTGGATAGCTTATTTGTACTTTAGTGAGCTTAAAATTTAATCTATCAATTGTATTTTATAAGAACAAAAGTGATTTTTATGTTCTCTCTGACATATAAAAAAGTACCAACATAATTCCGATTATAAATTGGGCAAATATTGCCGTAAACACTGGTATAAATTTAGTGATTTTTACAATATAACATAAAAATATTTTCAACACTGGTTTCATAGATTTTTTTTATGATTGTAGCACTGGTGTTTCTTCATACTTGTAAACAAACCTGGCTGCATCCCCTAGCTATTGGTTCCTTTAATTAAACTTGTAATTAAGAAATAATAATAATACTATGATCTGAATGTTTGTGTTCCTCCAAGTTCATGTGTTGAAATCTTAACCACGAAGATAATCGAATCAGGAGGTGGCGTCTTTGGATGGGAATTAGGTCATGATGATAGAGCCCTCATCAATGGGATTAGGTCATGAGAGTAGTGTCCTTACAAATGCAGCCCAAGAGAGCACCTTCATCCCTTTCACCATGTGAGGATATAGTGAGAAGTCTCCATCTATGAATGAGAAAGGGGGCGCTTATCAGACACAGAATCTTCCAGAACCTTGTTTTTGGATTCTTCATCCTCCAGACCTGTGAGAAATAAATTTCTGTTGTGGATAAACTACTCAGTTTATGGTATTTTGTTATAGCATACTGAAAAGTCTAAGGCACTCCATATACTTTTAAACTAAAGCAAACCCATTAGCAGAAAATTAATTCAAATTTACTGGTTAGATTAAAATGACTAGTTAATTGCTATCTTATGAAAAACCTTAATTTACTTTCTGACTTTAAAGTCCTGCAAAACTTCTCCATCTCTTAATATTTTAAACAAAATTTGGACTAATGTTTTTTGTAAAATGTCTCTCAAGTTGTAAAGAAAATATACATTTTCATTGTCAAAACAATGCAAATAAGAAATGACATTTTGAGATATAGCCTTCCAATTTTTAATTTTATAAACACAAAGGGTTATAGATATATTGATAGATGAACATAATTAGATAGACACAGACATAGATACACTGGAGGTATATATTTTTGACTATCATTATTTTTCACTTAAAGAAGTTTTATATTATTGAATACTTTTTACATTCTGTGAATACATCTTAATTAAATTATTACTCTATTGCTGTATATTTAGGTCATACTTGGGATTTATTTTTATAACCAAAAAGTGGTAAAATCACTATGCATGACTCTTTGTTTACATTTCTGATAATTAGGGATGGATTTTTAAAATAAATACACATATGGTCAAAGACTTTAAGCTTTATTAATATGTATTTTTCAATTACTTTTTTTTTTTTTTTTTTTTTTTTTTTGAGACGCAGTCTTGCACTGTCGTCCAGTCTAGAGTTCAGTGGCATGATGTCAGCTCACTGCAAGCTCCACCTCCCGGGTTCATGCCATTCTCCTGCCTCAGCCTCCCGAGTATCTGGGACTACAGGTGCTCGCCACCATGCCTGGCTAATTTTTTTACCTGGTTTTTTTTTTGTTGTTTTTTTTGTTTTGGTTTTTTTTTTTGTATTTTTAGTAGAGACAGGGTTTCACCGTGTTAGCCAGGATGGATGGTCTCAATCTCCTGACCTTGCGATCCTCCCGCCTCGTCCTCAAAGTGCTGGGATTACAGGCGTGAGCCACCACGCCCCGCCTTAAATTACTTTTCAAAAAATTATAGTAAATTGCTGCTTCACCAGGAGGTTATCAGAATATCTTTTTCATATTGTCCACAGTGAGAAAGGGGATAATAATTTATTTGTTAATTTGGAGAGTAAAAATTTCATTATGCTTATACTTTATTTTGCATTTACTTATTCGTGAGTTGAATTTTTTGCATAGTTATTGCCTCTTTAACTTGTATCTCTTGTTCACGTCATTTATAGTATGTTTTCATATTGATTGATGTGTGCTGTTTATTGCCATTAACACTTTTTCATTATTTCTGCAACTACTATTTTTCTGATGTTATTTTAATTCTGTTTATATTTTGAGTTTCCTTTCATCTTCTTACACCAAATGTTTTGACTATCTTGAAATTAAGAAATTAAGCACCTGAGTTATGTCACCTAAATTGTGCCAATAATATGCCAAATAGCTTTTAAACATTGGCAAATAACTGGATAGCCTACTCAATTTTTCATTTTTATTATTAGTAGTATCAGTTTCTAAGCCTCCACTTAACATTTACAATGTAAGTGTTCAGAGAGTAAACATTGATTTAAAGTTAAAGAAATTGAACAAGCCTGCTCTTTACTAATTTTTGTCTTGAAAACATTCTATTGAATACAGAGATAAAAATAGGAGCTTCTCTTCATTTTCTGCTCTAATTATTAATTTTATTTAAATAACAGTCTGAGCAACAAAGAGACTATCAGTTGCAAAATGCAATATAGGCAAATTTTGTGGCTCTGATTTATTTGCTATTCATTTAAGCCACTTTCAAAGAGGCTCACACTTGCCAGAACATTTGCAAATCTGTAATCTTCAACATACACAGAAACAATTTTCAAGTATAAAAATATAGCTGTTTTTGAATTATTAAGGGCATTAAGTTTGGTTGTATAAGCTATAGAAATTACATTATAAACTGGACAATGATTTAATTAGCCTGTTAAGGAGACAATTTAATGAAATAAATGGCAGCATTTGATTGAGAGCCTTAACATCCAGCATTTTATAATATCTTTAATTGAATTTCCTTTAGGATGAGCATAAAGAGATACTTGGAAAGAGGGATTTTTATTTCTATCATGATGAAGAAAAGAGGCTTTTATTATTTTAGGATCTAGTTGCACAAAATTGTCCACCAATAGTACTTGATCTGAACTGGGATGATAGTATCATTTATTCTCAAGCTGAAGCATTTTTGATAGTACATGCACATGGCTGAATAATTAAAATAATCGAATTTTTGAAATAGTTATAATTAGATTTATTATGCTGGTGGGCCTACACCTTAGTTCTTATAAAATTATTTATTATTTTAGTATTGGTCATATTATATGCAGCTCTTTGCCATCAAATCACTGAGTTCATTTTCACTCTATAATGGTATATAATATAAATTAGTCCAACCATTGTGGAAAACTGTGGCAATTCCTCAAGGATCTAGAACTAGAAATACCATTTGACCCAGCAATCCCATTACTGGGTATATACCCAAAGGATTATAAACCATTCTACTATAAAGACACATGCACACGTATGTTTATTGCAGCACTGTTGACAATAGCAAAGACTTGGAAGCAACCCAAATGCCCATCAATGATAGACTGCATAAAGAAAATGTGGCACATATACACCATGGAATACTATGCAGCCATAAAAAACGATGAGTTCATGTCTTTTGCAGGGACATGGATGAAGCTGGAAACCATCATTCTCCACAAACTAACACAAGAACAGTAAACCAAACACCACATGTTCTCACTTGTAAGTGAGAGTTGAGCAATGAGAACACATGTACACAGGGAGGGAAATATCACGCACTGGGGCCTGTTGGAGGGTGGGGGATTAGGGGAGGGATAACATTAGGAGAAATATCTAATGTAAATAATGGGTCAATGGTTGCAGCAAACCACTATGGCGTGTGTATACCTGTGTAACAAACCTGAATGTGCTGCACATGTACCCCAGAACTTAAAGTATAATAATAATAACAAAACAATAGAGGCAAAATAAAATGTAATACAAGTTTAAAAAGAAATTCACTCAAAAATAGGGGCCTCATCAAATTTCTTCCTAAAAGTTAATATATTTCAATATGCTCTTAGAGAATTTCAAAATTACATTCTTCATACCATTTGCACACTTATCATTTTATCAATTCAATGTATCCCTTGCTTTTTAAGAGCTATCAATATCTTCCTGTATGAAAGCTTTATTTTCAATAAATGCAATTTGCCAAAAGCTTTCATAGTTGAAATGTGGGTGCTCAAAAATTATAAACTTTAGTAGTTGAAATTTGGATGCTCCAGGATTTTCTTTAAAGATTTCTAATTCTGGAAAACATACAATCAGAAATGTGAGGATTCATTTACAAAATATTTAATTCTTTGCTAGGATAACTAAGTAAATTTGCAAAGCGGTTATTCAAAGGTTAATTATTTCTCAAATCTAATTGATCATGGGCAACAAAAAGACCAAGTATGTATTGTCATACTGAAGTATTTCCTAAAATTATTTCAAATCAGCTTAATCATTAAAGTTTATAATTCAGTTGCAAATACATACACACACAAATATAAAAGTATATATATACAAGTGTAAAAATATTCATAAATTGTGACTACTACCATTTTATTTCTCTTGGTAGGTATAAAATATGAATTTTTTGGACCCTCTTTTCTTCAAACTCACTTCCTCATACACCACCATGTTTCAAATATTTCTGTTCCACATATTTCTTAAGTTGGTTAAGAAAATTATTTTACACATGATGGTATATTATATCAAAATTTGTATTTATAACAACAAAAATAAATAATTTTGTCTTCAATTCACCTACCCCAATCTGTAATTTCCCACATTTTCCACTAAGCAGCTTCCATCACTGAAGAGTACGAAGAGTTGACTACGTCGAATCTTTCTTTTGCAAACTCACTTTGTTTGATCAGTGAGCCCCATATGAGTTTTCCTTGAGAGAGAAGTATTGGTTACGTTAAGTCTGAAACGGGAAGAGATAGGTTATTACTGCTGTTCTTCTTTAACATTAACTCCCATTTAAGGTGAGAACTGCATTCCCTGGATTTGTCTCATGCTACTTAGACATGATTATGACAAAGATTGGGAGTATGAAATAGAGGCTGTAAAATGCCCATCTGGCTTATTCTCATTAATAATAACAATAGTCATAACATTGATAATAATACTTTGTTAAAAGGTAAAGCAATCAAGGACAAAATGCTAAACTGGACTGGCCATCAGGACAAGAGTTACAAAAGTGCTTCATTCCAGGAAGCTGTAATGTATGGTCATTCTATTTAATAAGTAAATTGGTCTCTTTTGGCAAACCCTCTGTTCTTTTATTTTTGGTTAAATATTTGTATTCATTGTATTTTTCTTATTCACATGGAACTAAATCATCATCAATAAAATTATATTTTACAACTTTTAAGACATTCAAGGCTATTCAAAATTGTTGTTATTACTAGCAGTGGCAGCAGTAGTAGCAATATTTTGAAATATTAATCATTTACAAGGTTGTTAGAAATACATATTTTAAAAGATCAGAGAACTCATTTATTTGCTGTAATACAGAGCTTAGTTTCATAGTAGAGATAATTTTACAGGTTTATTATTCCTTGACCAAATATAGTATAATCTAAGTAAATATTACTCAACTTCCCTCAATATTTATATTAGTTGTTCTTAGATATTGTTCTTAGTTACATGCTATACATTGCACAACAGCAGAATTAAGACTTTTACCTGATCTTTTTAAAGTGGCAGGTATTTTTTGGCTAGCTGCTGATTTTCTGTTTCAAAAGATATTTTAACTCAAACATCATATTGTCTTTATCATTCATTTAGACTCTTTTACACAAATCCCATGTGGCTGTTTGAAGGGGAACATTGGGATGAGCTGTTGATAAGGCTTATGGATACTTCCAAATACTTTCTCACTGAAATATTAATTTACCATATCCTAATAAAACCATAATATGCTATAAAATATGAGATTTGGGCCACATGAGTTAATACTGTATGTGCTAACAATAGAAATAGTATAATTTTAACACAGAGATTTATAAATACATACCGTTTATTTACTTACAGCACAACAATATTCTTGTAATTATCGTTAGAACCAAGTGAACATCATCTCTAAGTAGGACAAATACCCAATAGCATGTACAGCTGTGTGTCCAGTATGCAGTTGGTGAACCAGGCAAAAATGACACAGTGATAGTATAAGTGTTGGAAAGTTTGAGGGTGTATATCTTAGTACGGGACATCTCAGATGTGAAGGCATAAGCTTACATACCTGAAGTGTGTTTGCCTTAGCTAATCTGGCTGGCTGGGCAGGTACCTGCTTTGTCCTCACACGTCTCTGAGTCACATTGCCACGGCTGAGCAACTGATGGCACTAAATCGCCTGTTCTTATTCAGCAGCATTGTTCTTCTTCTGAGATAATCTCCGCCAATGGTCTAGTTGGGAATCGTAGTAGAGATCTCACCTAGATTATTACAACAGCTTCCTAAATAGGCTCATTATTTTCAGTCTCATTTCTAATAGCTACCAGATTGATTTACCTAAAGCACAAATCTAGCCATATTACCTGTCTCGTTAAAACTCCTTAGGAGAAACTAGAACCCTCATACATCGTTCATGGGATTGTAAAATCATGCAGCTGCTTTGCACAATAGCTTGACAATTTCTTAAGCAGGTAAGCATAAATTTACCATGTGACCCAAGAATTCTATCCCTAAATATCTACCGAAGAGAAATGAAAGCATGTCTGTGTAAAGACTTGCATATGAATCCTTGTGGCAGCATTAGTCATATTAACCAAAAAATAGAAACAATCCAAATGCCCATCAATTGGTGAAAAGATAAGCCAGTGATGTTATATTCATACCATGGAATACTATTTTACAATACAAACAAATATGCTATGGATACATACTGCAGCATGAGTAAATCTAAAAAACCTGATGCCTGATGAAACAAACCAGATGCAAATGACTACATCGTCTATGATTCCATTTATATGAAATGTCCAGAAATGACAGATATATAGACATAGAAAGCAGATGAGAATTTGCCTGGTTCTTGGAGGTAGGAGTCAGTAGTGACTATAAATGGGTATAAGGGATATTTTGGAATGATGGAAATATTCTAAAACCTGTATTGTGTCAATGATTGCACAATTCTGTAGATTTAATAATAATCATTGAATTGTTCACCTAAGTGAATCTTAAGATGTAAATTAAACCTGAATAAAGCATATATAGTTTGCCTTGTCCCCACCCAAATATCATCTTGAATTTTAGCTCCCATAATTCCCATGTATTGTGGGAGGGACCTGGTGGGAGATAATTGAATCATGGGGGCAGTTTCCCCCATACTGTTCTCATGGTAGTGAAAAAGTCTCATGAAATCTGATGGTTTTATAAGGGGTTTCTCCTTTTGCTTGACTCTCATTCTGTCTTGCCTGCCACCATGTAAGATATGCCTTTCACCTTCCACCATAATTGTGAGCACCACCACCCCAGCTACTTGGAACTATGAGTGCATTCAACCTCTTTTTCTTTATAAATTACTCAGTCTTGGGTATGTCTTTATCAGTAGTGTGAAAACAGACTAATACAAAAGTTATTTAAGCGCAAGCAAATATCAACAACAGCAAGCTCTTCAGAAGCTCCTGACCATAGGATCCAGCCTGGCTTCCTACATACTATTCCTGGAGTGCTCCTCACCCTTGTCTTTTGCTTACTGATCCACATATCTCACTGGCCCCAGCATCACTAAGTAAACTCCTATAGTATTGCTGGTAGTTCCTTGCATGTTCTAACCTCCTTTTCAACTCTATACCTTTGCTACTTCCCCTATACAAGAAATGCCACTCCCCAGTGTCTTCCTGCCTGAACTCCTTTACCAAGCATACTTCTTATTCATCCTATAAGCCTCAGCTCATGCCATATCTCCAAAGGAACTTATCTTGGTGTTTGTGTTGTCCCTACCACCTGACCCCAGAATGAAGCTGATAGGGTTTGGCTCCATCCCCACACAAATCTCATCTTAAATTCCCAGATGTTGTGGGAGCTACCTGGTAGTAGGTAATTGAATCATGGGAGCAGGGCTTTCTCATTCTGTTCTTGTGATAGTGAATAAGTATCATGAGATCTGATGGCTTTATAAGGCGGAGTTTCCCTGCACAAGCTCTTTTAGTCTGACTCATTCCATGTAATATTGTGACTTGCTCATTCTTGCCTTTCACCTTCTGCCATGATTATGAGGCCTCCCCAGCCATGTGGACCTGTAAGCCCAATACCTCTTTCTTTTGTAAATTGCTGAGTCTCTGGTATGTCTTTATAAGCAGTGTGAAAATGAACTAATACAGTGAATTGGTACGGGAAGTGGGGCACTGCTGAAAAGATACCCCAAAATGTGGAAGTGACTTTGGAACTGGGTAACAGGAAGAGATTGGATGGAACAGTTTGGAGGGCTCAGAAGAAGAAGACAGGAAAATGAGGGAAAGTTTGAAACTCCTAGAGACTTCTTGAATGACTTTGACCAAAATGCTATAATGATATGGACAATAAAGTCCAGGCTGAGTTGGTCTCAGATGGAAATGAGGAACTTCTTGGGAACTGGAGCAAAGGTGATTCTTGTTATGTTTTAGCAAAGAGACTGGCAGCATTTTGTCCCTGCCCTAGAGATTTGTGGAACTTTGAACTTGTTAGAGATGATTTAGGATATCTGGCAGAAAAAATTTTTAAGCAGCAAAGCATTGAAGAGGTGACTTGGTTGTTGTTAAGGGCATTCTGTTTTATAAGGGAAGTAGAGCATAGAAGTTTGGAGAATTTGCAGCCTGACAATACCATAGAAAAGAAGATCCCATTTTCTGAGGAGAAATCCAAGCCAGCTGCAGAAATTTGTGTAACAAGTAGCCAAATGTTAATCCTGAAAACAATGGGGAAAATGTCTCCAGGGCATGTCAGAGGTCTTCACACCAGCCCCTCCCATCACAGGCCAGGAGGTCTAGGAGGAAAAATGGTTTAGTGGGTTGAGTCTGGGGTCCTCATGCTGTGTGCAGCCTAGGGACTTGGTGTCTTGCATCCCAGCTGCTCCAGTCATGGCTGAAAGGTGTCTATGTAGAGCCCAGGCCATGGCTGCAGAGGGTGCAAGCTTCAAGCCTTGGCAGCTTTCACCTGATGTTGAGCCTGCTGGTGCACAGAAGTTAAGAATTGGGGTTTGGGAACCTCTGCCTAGATTTCAGAGGCTGTGTGGAAATGCCTGGATGTTCAGGCAAAAGTTTACTGCAGGGGCGGGACTCTCATGCAGAACCTCCACTAGGGCAGTGCAGAAGGGAAATGTGGCATTGAAGCCCCCACACAGAATCCCTACTGGGGCACCACCTAGTGGAGCTATGAGAAGAGGGCCACCATCCTCCAGACCCCAGAGTGGGAGATCCACTGACAGCTTGTACTGTGTACCCGCAAAAGCCACAGACTCTCAATGCCAGCCCATGAAAGCAGCCAGTGGGGAGGAGAGGCTGTATCCTGCACAGCCTGAAGGGCGGAGCTGTCCAAGACCAGGGAAACCCACCTCTTGCATCAGCATGACCAGCATGACCTGGATTTGAGACATGGAGTCAAAGGAGATCATTTTGGAGCTTTAAGATTTGATTGTTCTGCTGGATTTCAGATTTGCATGGGGCCTGTAGCCCCTTTGTTTTGGCCAATTTCTCCCAATTGGAATGGCTGTATTTACCCAATGCTTGTACCACCACTGTATCTAGGAAGTAACTAACCTGCTTTTGATTTTACAGGCTCATAGGTGGAAGGAACTTGCCTTGTCTCGAATAAGACTTTGGACTGTGGACATTTGAGTTAATACTGAAATGCGTTAAGACTTATGGGGACAATTGGGAAGGAATGATTGGTTTTGAAATGTGAGGATATATGATTTTGGGAGGGGCTGGGGTGGAATGATATGGTTTGGTTCTGTTCCCACCCAAATCTCATCTCGAATTCCCACATGTTGTGGGAGGAACCTGGTGGTAGGTAATTGAATCATGGGGGCAGGGCTTTTCTGTGCTATTCTCGTGATAGTGAATAAGTCTTATGAGATCTGATGGCTTTATAAGGCGGAGGTTCCCTGCGCAAGCTCTTTTTTGCCTGCCACTATTCATGTTAAGATGTGACTTGCTTCTCCTTGCCTTTTACCTTCTGCCACGATTGTAAGGCCTCCTCAGCTACGTGGCACTGTGAGTCCAATAAACCTTTCTTTTGTAAATTGCCCAGTCTTGGATATGTCTTTATCAGCAGTGTGAAAATGGACTAATACAGATGCACTCTCCTTAATGCTTACATAATACCTCCAAATAGAGCAACACACATTTTTACAGCTGTTTATTTGTAAGTCTGTCTTTTTCTTTGGACTCTGAGTTTGTAATTATTAATTTTGGTATCCTTTGGACCTAGCACAGTGCTTGACACAGAATAGATGCTCAAAATATTTGTGGAATAATGAATTAACGTATGTATGGCTGCTAGATGTTCAGAATCAGTATTTATGGGGCATTCTCATCTTACCTGACATGAACTACTTCTTTAATGTTATTTTTGGCAGCTGAATTCCAGGAAAGATGACATAATGACATATATATGAGATTATAGATTAAAATATTTTATTTATAAACTCATATAAGTTCATGTTTTCCAGAACATGAAATGGCAATCTTTTGACCAAATTTATCATTGGCACATAGGATGGATCAAGTGTGTGCATGTTGTGACTGGTAGCTCCTCACAGTGATGACAGATCATGCCGTCTAACAGGCTGTCGTTTCTTGACATGATTTACAGTTCACAGCAGAGACCACAAGGGAAGATGGACAGGCACTTGGGGACCACCTGTTACAGGTGAAGAATGCAATATTATTTTCAGCTGTTATGAAATCAGCTCATCAAGAGGATTTGGAAGCTAGTCAACAGTCAGTAGGTAAACAAATATTCCAGGCAAACTAAACACCAACAAATGACAGATTTCAGACATGGGAGTTCAGATAAAGCTAGGAGTTCCACACTGTTTCATTTAGTATTACTAGAACTGTGTAGGGGATTGTGGTATCACCAAATTCTGCTGTACATTAAAATGAAGACTCAAAAATGAACATTATTTCCTAAGGCAGAAATACCAAGCAGATATCATTCTATGCAGCATAAGTGATTTGTTTGTTTCAAGGCTCTCAGGATTATGATTGAAAACAAAATGCCTAGCAAATGTTCTAAATACAAACTGTGAACAGAAACATGTTATTTATAACCATACAAGAAAATATGAGAAGAAAACCCTTTTAGAAAATGATAGAAGGAACAATGAATCTTTGGTGTGAACTCGCAGAATGTTGAGTGGAACTTCATGTACCCTTGTAGGGGTATGTGTCTCAGGTTGGTGGAGAAGACAGTAATGTCTTCCTAAAAGTGTATGGAACTACTTAAAAATGCAGAGAGAGTCTGTATACACAAGAAATCAGAACTTCTATGGGTTACAGCATGGAAGTTTAATTATTCTTTCTCTGGCTTTAATTTTAAAATGTATGAAAGAGTACAGGAACCAATTAAAGATGGCAAAGTAAAGACATTTCTGCCCCGTTCTTTGAAACCAGCTTAAAACCAAAACAGAGAACAAAGAAGCAGAAATGAAAACCTGGAGGGCTGTAAAAGTGTTATGAAATTTAAATCTAGTTAAAATGAGGAAAGCAGCAGGAGGTGTGTGCCTCCATGTTCACAGAAAACATGCAGAATTATCCAAAGGTAAGTTACACTTTCTGAAATGTCATCAGTGGCCTCTTTGGAACAGCAAGTGCTCAGCTGCTGCGTCAGAGTCTGGGGCATCACTAATCCTGTTGGACAGAAAAGAATGTCAGAGAAGGTGGAGCTAGTAAAGTGCCTACACACCTCTCTTTGCAAAACAAACAAACAAACAGAAAAAGCAGAAAACAAAACAAAACAATACATCAATCCTCCTAGCTAGGTGGGAGGGAAAATGTTAGCAAGCAATCTTTCAGTTGATTATTTGATATATAAAATAATATAAACTCCAAGTTACTGCATAAAATCTTGTGGCAAACATGACTGCATCATATGGAAAGTTTATAGTAACCCAGGGAAAAATCAAATTCTGGGACAGCCTTTTGTTGGGAAACAGTTCAAGACACAAATTTGAATGCAAGCTACCTGAATATCCAACTCACTCCACTGATGTGCTTTCTAACATTATCCTCTAATGCGTAGTTGGCCTGGGGAAAAACAACAAAAATAACAAAGACAAACAGAAAGAAAGGACATGAGAAATGTACATACAATTCTGCAAAAGAACAAATAGAAAAAACGGTAAGAACACAGCAAAAATATTTTGTCATAAAAGACATGAAAATTGTGAGAAAATCCTTCCCTGAGAATTAAAAGATAATTTTTAAAAGTCTTCTGAACTATATATACACACACACATATATATATACTTACTTACTATATACTTATATATACTTACTATATATATATATATATAGTAACTACCCAGAAATCTGAAGAAGAGAATATGCTTTCCAAATTATAAAAGTAAATCATGCACATACAAGAAATATAGACAATATAGCAAAAATAAATAGCATTAAATACAGAAAGTAGAACATGAAATAAAATGCTACAGCTAATTGCCATATCAGTGATTATCAATGAGATAAAATTGCTCATCAAAAGACCATCAATTTGGACAACAAAATGACACAAGTGCTACAGATGATATTCATCTAAAATCAGTGAAGGCAGGAAGCAAAATATAGGTAAACAAATTAAAACGAAAAGCAAGCAAGAGTCATTTCATTAACATTATACAAGGTCCACTTTAGGGAAAACTGCATGAAACTACCAAATGAAAGACAATGAAAAGGTATAAATCTACAATGAAAGTTTGGTATGAGCCTTAAGCTAAATAGCATAGTACCAAAATTTGAAATGCCAATTTTTTTTTACAAATGCAAGAGAATTACACTGAGTGGAAAAAACCAATCTCAAAATATTGCATACTCCATGATTCCATTCATATAACATTTTTGAAGTGACAGAGTTATAGAGATGGAGAACAGATGTGTGCTTGTCAGGCTTAAGGAGGGACTGTGAATAGAAAAGGGTAGCAAGGGAATCCTTGTGATGAAACACAAGTCTGTATCTCGACCACAGTAGTGAACACAGGAAATTGCACTGTGACAAAATTGTGTAGAACTGACACACATTGACACATATACACACATACACACTAGTGAATGTAACCCTAACATCTGAATAAGGTGGATGAATTGTATCAGTGTCAACTTCCTACTTGTGACATTGTCCTATAGTTATGCAAAACGTTACCAGTGAGGGAAAATGGTGACAGGTATATGGAATCTCTCTGTATTATTTCTTAAAACTGTGTATAAATCTGCAATAATCTCAAAATTAAAAAAAAAGATCAAAATGTCAAAATAGTTTAAAACAATCATAAATAAATTTGAATGGAAAATAACAAACAGGAAAAACCTGCCAAGATGTATGAAAATTGGCTCATTGCTTCTAACTTATTAATTTTTAGAAACAGGCCAAGATTATAGACAGATAATTCACAGAAAGAGAAACTCAAAAGACTTTTATATATGTAAAAACATACTCATATTTGCTCATAATAAAACCATTATGGTTTGCAATTTAAACTACAATGAGATTTGTAGTTTGAAATTCAAACAGCAATGAGATAGCTTCTTAGTTACTGTACTTGCAAGGATCAAATGGTTTGATAATAAATGGCATTGGCAGGAAGTTTGAGGACAAAAGCAATTTTGTGCACTGTTGGATGGGAATATAAGTGAATGTTTCACTTTGAAGGCTATTTGGCACTATGTATCAAAATTAAAAATTCACTTGCTAGGTGACAGAAATTTCACTTCTCGAGATTTGTGTTAACAGGTGTATTAGCCCATATATAAAGCACAGTATGAATAAGCATTACATGAATAAGAAAGGACTGGAAATGGCATAATTGTTCATTAAAAGCCAGTAATTCAATAAATTATGGCACAACCATGCAATAAAATATGCTATTAGGAGAAATAAAGTAGTTCTCTCTATGTTCTGAAAGGGGGTAATCTCCAAATTGCTGTGTTAAGAGAAAATCACAAAGTCCTGAATAGTGTAATAAGGTATCCTCAAATTTGTAGCATTAAAATGTATGTGTATATATATACACATGTGTGTGTGTATATATATATATATGCACAGACACACTTGCATATACACATATTTCTGGAGAGTTTACAAGATATTCAACAGTGACAGTAGAGATCTGTTTGGAGAGCTGCATTCATTCTCTTTAGAGCCCTTTGTCCTGCTTGATATAGTTAATGTGTATGTTTGTCTTCATTACTGATGTGTCTTACCAGAGCCTAAAATTTGCTTAGTACATTGCAGTCGTTAAATAAACATTTGTTGAGTTGCATTGAACACTATTTCTATGTTGTTCACCTTCAAGGAGTAGCTCTCAGCATTGCACCCACTAATTTATTTGTAGAAAACTTACGGTTTTTATAAACCTTTTCAAATACATTATTTTATTTGATCCTCAAATGTTTTTCAAGTTATACAAAGTATGTGTCCTTTTTATATGCATGCATATTTCAATTATTCCTTGCAACTGAGTTATTGGTACCTGTATGATTGCATTCCTCGTATAAACTGTATGTTCACATTTTGTTGATTGTCCACTTTGCTTTTCAGTTCTCTTCTTTTACTTTTCTGATGAGTTCTTCCCTTGACTTTTAACACATTAATCACCTACCACACTTGTTATTACCACATGCATGATTTATTATTTTTCTTCCTGCTTTCTTTTTGATCAACAAAATGCTACTAATAAAATCAACGCACGCTAGTTCTCTTTGTGTTCTCCCAGCATTCCTTTGAAATCTATTTAGAAAGTAAGCATTACAGTTTTCCCTCCCCACCCTCACCCCAACCCACCTATCTATAGAGCAACAGTTTTTTCCCCAGCCCAAGAATTATTGGCTCAGGTCAGCAGTTTGTCATAAAATATTCTACATGACATCCATGCTTTGTCCTAGCTCTTCTATTTCCTGTAGACTCTTAAAGATCTTTTTTAATATCCTTATTCTCAAATCCATCAATTTCCGTGTTATAAGGAAAGAAGGCCTTTGCAATTACTCTATGTAATACTTTCCTGACTTCTTTTTTTAAGGATCTCATTCTGTATTCTTCATTTAATGTATTCTTTTGAAAAGTCAGCTTTTTCAGCTAGACCCATTTCATAGTATTATTTACACTTCTGTTTCTATTTTCATGAACCTTTTACCTTCCCCCTAATTTTTTTAAAAACTCAAGTAGTCCACTAAAAGTAGGATCACACTGTGTCCATTTCCACAGCAATTCATTTTTTTTCTGCTTTTGATCACTTGTTTATGATGCATTAACAACTTTGTCCTTTTACTGATTTCTTACTTTTGAAATAGTTCCACTTAAAAAAAAAAAAAAAAAACTTTTCAATCATTTGCAGTTTCTTTTTAAGCATGGTATGAATCTTCCTGTCCATTTTTATCTCCTAGGCTCAATGTCCCAGTCTTCCTGACCACTGTAGGAGGTTTCTAGAAAGTTCTTAATCTTTCTTCTTTCTCTTTTGTTCTTTGGATTTCCAAGAGTTTGTTTACAGTTTTCTCATTGTATCTTTTCTCTATCTTTTTAGTAACCATGTCTGCTGATGAGATGCCCACATTCTTTACTCTGAGCTACAATTGTTAGAATAGGCCTGGCTGCTTATTTAGCCAGAATGCTGCATCACATACAACCTTGAAATGCAATGGTTTACAACAACATGCATTGATTTTTCTCAGCCATGTGTCTGTAGGTCAGAGGGGACATTTCTCCCCTAGGATGAGTGTTGGCTACACTTGAACCCAGCCCTAGGGATTGGCTAAGGGTCTGCACCACATCTCCTCATTCTCCCTGAATAAACAGTTATGGGGTACGTTCTCGTGGTAGGCACAGAAGTCCCATATGGGCATTTTTTGTTTGTTTGTTTGTTTGTTTTTGTGAGATGCAGTCTGTTCTGTCGCCCAGGCTGGAG
Source organism: Rhinopithecus roxellana (assembly GCF_007565055.1). NCBI lineage: Eukaryota > Metazoa > Chordata > Mammalia > Primates > Cercopithecidae > Rhinopithecus > Rhinopithecus roxellana. Next base: position 65,336,345 of record NC_044560.1, on the reverse strand, counting down.
TGCAGTGGCGAGATCTCGGCTCACTACAAGCTCCGCCTCCCAGGTTCATGCCATTCTCCTGCCTCAGCCTCCCGAGTGGCTGGGAATACAGGCTCCTGCCAACACGCCTGGCTAATTTTTTGTATTTTTAGTAGAGACGGGGTCTCACTGTGTTAGCCAGGATGGTCTGGATCTCCTGACCTCGTGATCCGCCCGCCCCGGCCTCCCAAAGTGCTGGGATTACAGACGTGAACCACCGCGCCAGGCCTCCATATAGGCGTATTGAAAGTCTGTGCTCCTGTCCTCTCTAACTTTCCATTGGTCAAAGCAAGTCACGGGTATACTCGATTTTCTCTGCTCTACTGCATAGAAAGGAGTGAAGAATTGAGAATAAGTATGCAATCTGCCCCAGCTTCTATAATGGGCTTCTTTGGATACCTTATGTCTGTGTACTCTCTGCTTCTTCCTCCAGCAGAAAAACCCTGATTTCTTCCCTGCAGTCTTTGCATCCTGCTCTAAGTTCATTCTCTCTGGATAATGTACAGTCTCCTTCATCTGGCCTCAATTTGGCTCCTCAAGTTTCAGTTACCTATAGATACTTTTATTAACCTTAAGACATGAATAACCTCTCTGATTTTACAGCAGCCAACTCTTGCTGAGAAGAAATGGTGAGGACTCACATGCCCTAGCTGTGAAGTGAGTTCTTTAGTTGGTCCATCTGGCAGTCCCAGGTTCTGCTCTTCAATAAAATTCTCTTGTTCATTTTCTTTCTTGACCCATGGATTTGCTATTCAGGAGGGTCTTCCTTTTCTGTTGTCCTCTGTGGCCACATCTGAAATGGACATTCAGGAGAATATCTTCACTAAGGACTGCATATATGTAGCAAGCCACTTCCTGTTAGTATGGGTTCATGACCCACTGGATTAGTTTTGGACGATAAGAAACCCTAAAAAGTATGATAGACTTTCAGCATAGTTGTTTTTTGGTCATCTCCAAGTGTGAATAAAAACAACCAAAGATCTTGGGTAAATGGAATTATTAATCTTGAAGACCCTGGTCTTTTATTTACAGACCTCTGTGCTCTGCCATCTAAATAATTTTCAGCTTGCTGTCTGCTGCATTGGGAGTATATGAAGTAATGCATTATCTTTGCCGGCAGGCTAACAACTTTTGTATGGTGTAGCAAAAGTCGTATTTATCGCTAAGGCTAGAATTTTCAGACACTTCTTTTAACTGTTTCAATTTGGGGTATAGGCAGTTCGCTTTTTCAACCATGAAAGTTTTCAAATTACCAGACTCTCAGTCAATTGAGATTGTAGGTTATAGGCAAAGAGTACCTTCCTTAGCAAAGGTGCATGTCTTCCGTTTCAACTCTGAGACTGGCCAGGTAGTTAGTTCCACCTTGAATTTGTCATGCTAGGAGTTTTCTGACAACCCATACCAATATTTTACCATTTCTCCTAATACTATATGTAGCCTTTGGCAGCATGTGGTTGGCTTCCAATGTGTAGCAGGTGATGGTTTGACTAAGTATTTTGTAGATTTGTTATAAAGATCATAAGATTTTTGGCTTTTGTTATGAGTCATTACTATGCACCTATGCAGCTCTGCTTCCATTACATACTTAGTGCCACATTTTAGTTTCTGATACTTGATGAACCTTACTTCCAAGAACTAAATCAGTTGGAATAAGCTTTAAATGTGTATAACCAGGGAAGGAAATAATAATGAAAATGAGAGTTGCTTAATCAAGACAGAAGTTTACTTTTTATTTCAGTTAAAAGAGAAGTTTGAAGATAAATCATTCTGGTGGCATGAGGACATTATCAGTGATACAATCTATTTCTTCCTATATTCCATTTTTAGCGTGGAGCTTCCTTCTTTGAGTTTATATGTAGTCTAAATTGGCTGCTATAGCTCGTCATCCCTTCTGTTGTAGCAGGAAGAGGTGAGAAAGGGTAAACAATTATCCCTTCTCCTTGACTTATTGGCACCCTTTAAGCAACCTTCCCAGAAAGACTGTCATAAAATAGTAAGCTTACATCTCACTGGGCAGCACTTAGACATATAAGCTCATTTCACTAGAAGGGATGATGGAGAGTGTAGGATTTTATTTGTTAAACAAATGTGATTGAGACTTGGTTGATAAAGAAGAAGGAGATCATAGGTATGGAGATTCTGCAATTAACAGTCTCTGCTAGAGAAGTAAATGTATCCTTTGCACTGAGACTTTTATTTTCATTTTTTAAAACACGTTCAGTTAAGCTTTGACATCTTGAAAGGACAGAAAACATTCTCTCTTCTTTATCATCCTCATATCATAATTTAAGTCATCTCTATTATAACAGCAATTTTCTCATTCTCCATACACATCTGCCACATTTTCAACCTGCATGAAAATTAATTTGTCATTACTCATCTTATTTAAAAAGGCAGAATCTTTTTTCATATAGCACAATAATAATTCTTTCACATAGATCTTGCCAATCTGACTAGTACATTTCCTTTTAAATACATTGCAGACTGCTACTCTGTTTATCTAAATAGATTTTTTAAAAACAATTTTAAATGAACTTAGAGATAACCTAATTTGATCTTCTCATTTTGCAGATAAAAATGTTTTGGTCTGAAAAGAGTATATTAAGCCATGCCTGTCATGCAGCAAGGAATTAATAAACAGTTTTAATGCCTATATTTTGGATTTGTTTGTGACTAAATGTGTCCACATATTACATTTTGTGCTCCCCTACCTTCTTCCCAGCACACATCAAATTCCTTTATACCTTTTTAAGTTATGTAGTTAAAGTCTTCAAACTATTTTTATTATATGCAGAAGACAAATCATGACCCAAAATAATATTTCCTTTTCAAATTCCTCTTACAGACGAAAATGGAGCATAGTATATTCATAAATCTGATATTTCCTCTCACTGAGGAAATCACACATAAGATCATACATCTTCCACCTCAAATCTCATATATCTTTGAACATTTACATTTGTGTGATTGGCATCCCTTGTCTCTTTATTATTTTTCTTCCCTTTTAGTCAGTGTAAAGAGCCCTGAACCATGTTCCCACCTATGCAAAAGCAAATTGCCTTCTTATTTCTTCTTCTAAATGAATCTCATCTTCCCTCTCCCCATTCGTTCTGTTTAATTCACTTAACACTTACAGAATACCTTTGACGTACAAGTACCTATGACCTAAAGTGGAAGCATGCAACACAAATAACATGAAAACATACACTTGGCTTGATTCTGGAAAGCTGCCTTTCAACTCTCAGATCTCCTTTCCTAGTGTGATTTTCTTCCTACTGCTTCTCTTTATCACCGGGATACAGCAAGTAGTAAGCAGTCATAAAATGTTTTCTGCATTGTGTTTTGAACTTTAGACTTTGCATTGCTTTTGCTTTTTTTCTCTATCCTTCAGCATCTAATTTGTAGCAGATAAATAACTTGTGATTATTTAGTTGGGAGAAGGGAAGTTTGGGTTTGGTGTGCATCACAGGGTGAATGCAGGTACACTCACACTTATGGGTTATGCTTGTGATACAGTTCCTGTCACAATTTTGCTTTCTTTCTTCATTGCATTTCACATAACCTTACTCATTCTATATTTTCATCCTTTTTCTGATCTCTTGGAGGGTATACTTGACCTTGGACCTCTGGATTCACTTTCTCTTTTCCCTTTCCAAGTGCATCTCACTTGCCTTTCCCCCAGGTAGCAGAATTGATTTTTTTTTTTTCAAGCTGCACTATTGTTTTCCACAACAGAGGATATTCATGAATGCTGAGCATAATATGATGGTCAGCATTCAGTAAATGGAAATTGTTCTGATTTTCGTTACGTGATCTTTACCACAGTTCTGCATGGGTATGGCTGACCAAGGTGGGGAAAGAATGTCAGAGCTTGAAGGCCAGTTCTCCAGAATAATGTAGTTGGACACTAGAGAGGTCAACATTCAAATTCGGGAAATGCAAAGAACTCCTTCAAGGTACTACAGAAGATGACCATCCCCAGGACACATAGTGAACAGATTCCCCAAAGTTGAAATGAAACAAAAAAGAATTAAAGGCAGCTAGGGAGAAGAGGAAGGACACCTTCCAAGGGAACCCCATCAGGCTAACCACAGACCTTTCAGCAAAAATCCTGCAAACCAGAAGACATTGGGGGCCTTGATTCAGCATTCCTAAAGAAGAGAAACTCCTACCCAGAATTTCATATTCAGCTAAACTAAGCTTCATAAGTGAAGGAGAAATAAGGTCCTTTTCAGACAAGCAAATGCTAAGGGAATTCATTACCACCAGAACTTACTAGATGTCCTGAACAGGGTGCTAAATATGGATAGGAAAGACCATTACCAGCCACTTTGAAAACACACTTAAGTACATAGATCATTAACATTGTAAAGCAACCACACAATTAAGTCTGCACAATAACCAACTAACAACACGATGAAGGAATGAAATCTGCACATATTAATATTAACCTTGAATATAAATGGGCTAAATCCCCCAATCAAGAGGCAGAATGGTGAGTTAGATAAAAAAGCAAGACCCAATGGTATGCTGTCTTCAAGAGACCCCATCTCATATGCAATGACACCTGTAGGCTCAACGTAAAGGGATGAAGAAAAATTTACCAAGCAAATGGAAAATAGAAGAAAGCAAGGATTAGTATACTAATTTCAGATGAAACAGACTTTAAGTCAACAAAGATATTTTTAAAATCAAAGGGTATTACATAATGGTAAAGGGTTTGGTTTGCAAGAAGACCTAACTATCCTAAATATATATGCATCCAATATAGGAGCACCCAGATTCCTAAATAAAGTTCTTAGAGACCTACACAGAGATTTAGATAACCATATAATACAGTAGAAGACTTAAACTCTCCACTTACAGTATCAGACATATTATCAAGGCAGAAAACTTACACAAATATTTATGACCTGACCACAACACTTGACCAAGTGGAGTTAAAAAACATCTATAAAACTCTACACCTAAAACCACAGAATATACATTATTTTCATCTACACAGGCCACATACTCTAAAATTGACCCCACAATTGGTCATAAAACAATCCTTAGCAAATTACAAAAAAAAAAAATACCCACCACACTCTCAGATCACAACATAATCAAAATAGAAATCAACACTAAAAAAACTGCTCAAAACTATGAAATTACATGTGAATTAAGCAACTTGCTCTTGAATGACTTTTGTGTTAGCAATGAAATTAAGGCAGAAATCAAGTAATTCTTTGAAACTAATGAGAACAAAGATACAACATACCAGAATCTCTAGGACACAGTTAAGAAAGTGTTAAGACAGAAGTTTATAGTGCTAAATGCCCACAACAAAAGTTAGAAAAATCTCAAATTTACAACCTAACATCATACCTAGTGGAACTAGAGAAAGAAGAGCAAACCAACCCCAAAGCAAGTAGAAGATAAGAAATAACCAGAATCAAAGGACAACTAAAAAGAAAACAAAAAACCCGAATAAACAGGATTTGAAAAAACATACAAAAGATCAATGAATTCAGGAATTGGCTGTTGGAAGGAATAAATAAGACTGATAGATTATTAGATAAAATAATATGAAATAATAAGAAAAGATCCAAATAAACACAATCAGAAATGATAAAATTGATATTGTAACCAACCCCACAGAGATACAAAAAAAAAAAAAAAAAAAAAAAAAAAAAAGCAGAGACTACTATGGACACCTCTATGCACACAAGCTAGAAAACCTAGAACAAATGGATAAATTCTTGGAAACATATGATCTCCATTGAACCGGGAAGAAATTGAATCCCTAAACAGATAAATAATCAGTTCTGCAATTGAATCAGTAATAAAAAGCCTACCAATCAGAAAAAGCCCAGAACCAGACAAATTCACAGCTGACTTCTCCCAATGTATAAAGAAGAGGTGGTATCATTCTTACTGAAACTATTCCAAAAATTCAGGAAGAGGCACTCCTTCCTAACTCATTCATCACATAAGTAGAACAAAAAGCAAAAACCACGTGATCATCTCCATAGATGCAGAAAAGGCTTTCAATAAAATTCAACATCCTTTCACGTAAAAAATCTTCAACAAACTAGGCATTGAAGGAATATACCTCAAAATAGTAAGTGTCATCCATGATAAACCAATGGCCGACACCATACTGAATGGCAAAAGCTGGAAGCATTCCCCTTGAAAACTAGCACAAGACAAAACTCACACCACTCCTATCCAACATAGCATTGAAAGTCCTAGCCAGATAAACCAGGTAAGTGGAAGAGATAAAAGTCATTTAAATAGAAAGAGAGGAAGTCAAACTATCTCTACTTGCAGGTTATATGATTCTATACCTAGAAAACCCCATAGTCCCTGCCCAAAAGTTCCTTGATCTGATAAACAACTTCAGCAAAGTTTCAGGATACAAATCAATGTACCACAGTTGCCAGCACCAACAACATCCAAGCTGACAACCAAATCAACAATGCAATCTTATCACAATAGCCACCCAAAGAATAAAATATCTGAAAATACAGCTAACCAGGAAGGTGAAGGAGTTCTACAATGAGAATTACAGGACACTGCTCAAAGAAATCAGAGATGCCACAGCAAACGGAAAAACTTTCCATGCTCGTGGCTAGGAAGAATCGATATGGTTAAAATGGCCACACTGCCCAAAGCAACTTACAGATTCAATACTATTCTTATAAAAATACCAATGACATTTTTCACAGAATTAGAGAAAAACTATTTTAAAATTTACATGGAACCAAAAAAGAGCCCAAATAGCCAAGGTAATCCTAAGCAAAAGAATAAAGCTGGTGGCATCAAGTTACCCATCTTCAAATTATACTACACAGCCATAGTAACCAAAACCACATGGTACTGATACAAAAACAGACATATAGACTCATAGAACAGAAAAGAGCACCCAGAAATAATGCCACACACCTACAACCATCTGATTTTCCTCAAAGCTGACAAAGGCAAGCAACGGGGAAAGGATTTCCTAGATAATAAATGGTGCTGTGATAACTGGCTAGTGATATGCAGAAGATTAAAACAGAATCCCTTCCTTATACCATGCACAAAAGTCAACTCATCATAGATTAAAGACTTAAATGTAAAACCTAAAACTATAAAAACTCTGGAAGATAACCTAGGAAGTACCATTCTGGACACAGGCCTTGGCAAAGACTTCATGACGAAGACACCAAAAGCAATGGCAACAAAAACAAAGATTGACACATGGGACCTAATTTAACTAACCAGTTTCTGCACAGCAAAAGAAACTATCAAGAGAGTAAACAGATAACCTACAGAACAGAAGAAGATATTCTGCAAACTGTGCATCTGACAAAGATCTAATAGCCAGAATCTGTAAGGAACTTAAATTAACAAGCAACAAATAAACAACCCCATTGAAAAGTTGGCTAAGGACATGAATAGCCTCTTTTTAAAAGACATATATGCAGCCAGCAAGCGTATGAAAAAATGCTCAGCATCAATAATCATTAGAGAAATGCAAATCAAAGCCACAATGAGATACCATCTCACACCAGTCAGAATGGCTATTATTAAAAAATTAACAAATAACAGATGCTGGTGAGGTTGTGAAAAAAAGGGAATGTTTATGCACCACTGATGAGAATGTAAATTAGTTCAGCCATTGTGGAAAACAGTTTGGCGATTTCTTAAGGGATTCACAACAGAATTACCATTTGAACCAGCAATCCCATTATTGGATATATAGACAAAAGAATATAAATCTTTCTACCCTAAAGACACATGCATGCATATGTTCATTGCAGCACTATTCAAATAGCAAAGACATAAAATCTACCTAATTGACCATTGGTGGCATACTGGATAAAGAAAATGTGGTACATATCCAGTATAGAATATTATGTAGCTATAAAAAATGAGATCATGTCATTTGCAGCAACATGGATGGAGCTGGAGGCCATTATCCTAAGCAAAGTGACACAGGAACAAACAACCAAATACTACATATTTTCACTTGTAAGTGGGAGCTGAACACACGTTCATGTGAACCCAAAGGAGGGAACAACAGGTACCAGGGCCTACTGAGGGTGGAGGGTGGGAGAAAATTAAAGATCAAAAAAACTACCTATTGGTCGGGCGTGGTGGCTCACACCCATAATCCCAGCACTTTGGGAGGCCGAGGCAGGTGGATCACGAGGTCAAGAGATCAAGATCATCCTTGCCAACATGGTGAAACCCCATCTCTAATAAAAATACAAAAATTAGCTGGTCATGGTAGCGCACACCTGTAGTACCAGCTACTCGGGAGGCTGAGGCAGGAGAATTGCTTGAACCCGGGAGGTGGAGGTTGCAGTGAGCTGAGATCGCACCACTACACTCCAGCCTGGCAACAAAGTGAGATTCCATCTCAATAAAACAAAACAACAACAACAAAAAAACTACCTATCAGACACTATGCTTATTACCTGGGTGATAAAATAATCTGTACATCAAACCCCCGTGACATGCAACTTACCTGTGTAACAAACCTGCACATGTACCCCTGAACCTAAAATAAAAGTTAAAGACATAATAAATAACATGACTTTCTGCTTGCAAATTATACTTCAATCATAGAATTCTACTCCATTTTGGTTTTCAGTGTTTTAACATGAGACAGAAGAGGCAAGGAATTTGCAATAAGATACACTTGAATTTAAGGCTTGGCTCTATCAGTAACTCTCATGTGAAATTGGGCAAGTTTATTGAACCCTTTCTGTTTCATTTTATTTTGGGTAACATTGGGATGCTGTGAATATTAACTTGGAATAATAATATCTAATTTGTCTGGTGCATGTTAAAAGTGCCACAAAAGTTAGTTCTCTTTTCCATTTTTTTGTGGCATTTATTATATACCAAACCAGTGGCATTTATTGGAAACTGCTTTTGAAGTGTGTGTATGTGTGTGCGTGTGTATATATATATAATACATATATATATATACACACACATATATGTATGTATCTTTTCTCTTTCCTGCATTCATTTGTAAAAGCCTTGCTAATTATTTTTCAATTACATTCTTCCAAGTCAATAATAGAAATAGATTCTTTTCCATTAAAAAGTATATCAAGGATAGAGAAAATAAACTAGCAATTTGGATGAAGAAAACAATTCCAAGCCTAAATTAAACCAATTACTGGGCATACCTGTTTCCCTGAAAGTCTGAGGTAATTATGCTGTTTCCTGGTGGTAAAGAACTGATGATGTGATTTTATTTTGAATAATCTTTGAGGGAAAAACCATACTTTTTCAGCGTTTTCTCATCTATATAAAATGGTAACTGATTTAGGTAAAAAGCTTTTTAGGAACTGGTCTTGCAAACTTAGCTCTAATAAACTAAATGTCAATGTGATAAAAACAATCCTTACTAAGGAAAAAAATCTACTTTATGTCAATTCTGAAAAATCTGCTTTGTTGCAACTTGGAGACATTTTTTTGGTGCACTCTTGAGGTCCATTCACTTAGCTTTTGCATAACACAATCTCCCAGGGAGAATTTGGGTAAAATAACTACAGTATTTCCCTAAGTAGAGGCTGGTGATGAAGCACGAGATAAACTTGTGATTGTTTTATTTCATGATGAGCACTTTTCTTCAGAATATCCAGCTTGCGGAAATCTGAGGAAAAAGGGCACTTCTCATCACATTCATAGGTGACAAGGATCCAGGATCTAAGTTTGACAATGAGAGGATGACAGGCTCATTCCAATCACATGACATATTACAGAGAATACTGTAACATCCATGACTTACATGTCAAAAATGGACTCTACAGGCACAGGGTAGGTAAGATGGATCTTAAATGTAGCAAACACTGGGAGACGACACTCTTTAATTTTGCTACTCCTCCAGCTATCTTCCCAAGCCCTTTTGTTGTCTGGCAGAGCTACTGGCCTCCGCTCTAACCATGACTTGCCATTTGCCTCCATGTTGCTCACCGTTTCCATTCCCATCATACTCAACTTCTCTTACTTCCTGGAACACTTGCTGGGCTCCGATTCAACCCTGGGCCTTCATATGTTATTTCATGTTTCTGGAACTTTCTTCATCCTCCTTTCTGCCTGGGTAACTCTGATCAGTTCTTAGATATAGTCTCAGATTAAATGTCTAGGGAAACTACCAGGCCTCCACACTCCCTACCGGGTTATGTACTTACAGACTGTCCCTAACTTCAGCGTTTTATATTCAGGGTCTGCTTTATTGTCTGCAGACCTTTATGTAAAACAAGAATTCAAGGCCTGGCTGTCACAAGGGAAATCAATATCCCCTTCCATGGGCCACCACCTCCATACACAGTAGATAAGAAACCCCCAGGAAATTATAATCCCCCTTCTGGGACATGCTTGCTAGAGGGTAGATACGAGGCACCCACCAAGTCACCTGCCCAATTTGCCATGGTACTGCCTTCTGAGGCACAGATTCCCACTGCTCCCATCAGCACCCCCATGCCTGCAAGATGCTATTAGATGTGCATCCACTCAACTGTCCTTGTGCTCATGCCCAGGCACCCTTTGGAAGCAATGGCAGAGGACAGGCCTCCTTCTGCTACTGAGACCTATTGCCACTTACTTGAACGGTGGCAGTGGTTGGGGCAGGAAGGGGACACCATCCTGGGACACCAGGATGCAGACAGCAGGCAGCTAAGAACCTTCCTGGAGAGGTGGGAGAGGAAGGGAAAGCCAGAACTGCATGAAAGTTAAAACTTCAAACCCCCAACAAAAGCTCCATTGTCTCATTGGATGGTAATTATGAAACACAGATTTAAAGAGAAAATTATCAAACATTTAAAGACAATGACTGCAGAATATCAAACTCCAAGAGCTTGGCTCTTCTGAGTATATGGCCTTGTGTGACTGTACTGACCGAGTGTCTGTGAAGCTGTCCCAGTTTATAACTGATCCCACTTTGCTTTCATTCCTTTTAAATTGTGCCCTTTTCCGCACTACACTGTAAGCTGCATAAGAACAGGAACCATATCTATAGTAAACATTTAATAAATACTTGTTAAATAAATAAATTAATGGAGTAAAATCCTTCCATTATTTAGTGCATGTCCTTAACCTTCTTGGGAGACTCATGTAGCACCCCAAAAGCACTTCTTCCCCCTCCTCTCTGCCGTGTCCATGACTTCCACCTCTGCTCCCCTTTCAGAGTGTCAATAATCTTGTTTAGGTGCTCATCATCTTGATTTGGGAAAACTGAAAAACATTTAGAATGGGTTTGTCAGCTTCAGGGTCATATTTGAAATCATAAATATTATCACGTAACTTTTATGCTTAGCAATTTTTGCTTGTCACTATTGTCTAGGAGATAAATCCTAGCCATTTTTTTTCCAATTTCCAAAACTTTACATAATATAGTCCCAATGTATTTTGCAGAACTAAATGCTTACTACTTTTGCTTTACATAAAAGCATATTTTTTTTCCAATTTCAGATAAAATGACCTGTCACTTCTCTTGTGAAGTCTTTTTAGATTCTACCATTAGCTTTGGAGGACAGTGTCTACCTCCTTTCTGCAAATTAAGAGCTGTTTATTACATCATAGCATTGACTAAAGAAACGCTCAAGTTGAACTGGCCTGTTTCACTCTCTAGATTGAATTTCTATAATTAAGCATCAATTTTGGAGTTGCTGCTTAGTGTTAAATTCAATTAATATTTTAGTGTATTAATTTAACATGCAATATTAAAGGTTTTTTTATGTTCCAAGGTTTATATTGGGTCTCAGGGAAACAAATAAAAAAATAAATATTATGATCCCCTCTCCACCTTGAAGAAGCAAATAATTTAAAACATAAAATAAAACACAATCTTATAAGCACTATACTAGACACAACAAAAAGATGCCTTTGACAACTAATATATTTCCAGAGTTTTTTTTAAAAAAAAAAGTCATCGTGATGAGGAGACTAGAAAGTGTATCTTCTAAGTATTTTAGAAAGGATTAGTTTCCAGAAAACAGATGAAAGTTTGGAGTAACTCAAAAGTCATTCAGTTGAAAAAGAATTTCATTTATTTTGCACATTCTTAGAAGGCAAAAATAGAAAAATATAAACAGAAGTTACAAAGAGTTGGATTTTGGATCAAGAGAAAGGAGACCTTTTAAAAGATGGCAGTAGTGAAATACAGATGGGTTCTTCAGGAGGAAAGGGTACCCCAATTCTGGAACTATTCAAGTAGATGTGGAAAGCCTAACGTCCCTTGTTGACTCTGTAAAGTAATATGAAACCAGAATATTTATAATGAGATGATTTGGTGTAATGGGTCATGATGTAGGGCATCTGAAAATCAGAATTTTAGTCCTGGCACTTCATTTTCCTGATCATATCACACAGGTGCTGACCTCTTTGACTCCATTTCCTCATCTGAAAAATGGAGACAATGAAACCTGTTTCAGAGAGTTGCTGTGAGAACTAAACAGAATAAAGCAATTGAAAGTAACTTGTAGACTATAAAGTGCTATAAAATATGAGTTTTTATTTATGCTAATAATAACAAAAATAATAATAGTCACATGCATTATTTCAGTCATTATTCTCTTTAGTCCTAGCATATATAATAGTTCTCTTCTCCTTTTTTACAGATAAGAAAAGTATCAGATTATAAGTGATTTCCCATTGCGACATAGTTGGTCAATGAGTGGCTGGATTGGGAGTCATGACTTCTCCCATACAACTAAGAATGATTTCCCCCATAACACACTGCCTTTGTGATGAAACAGCGTCTGTAACATTTTACAGTTCCCGGAATGCTTTGGATTGGAGTGAAGTCACTCAAATAATAATAGAGTCTGTTTAAAAATCATTCTCTAAGTGATATGCGTATGTGACTCTTCACTCAGGCTAGGATGAAAATAACAATGTTGGCTGGATGCATTTTTCTTTAATAAACAATGTTTCATAGAATACTATTTTCTTTAACAAATCTTGACAAAAACATTTTCAATTAGGAGCTTTAAAAAAGACACAAAAAGGGATTAACCAAGATAAACTGAATATTTGCTAGGGAATACCACACACATATATGAAGTTATAAGTGATATGCAAAACATTCACTACGACTTTTGGTGGTAATCACCATCCTCCATCATTGTGATAACTGACTGAGTCTCTACTCTTGTCCTCTTCATTCACTAACCTTGTTCTGCATGTTCTTTAATTTAAATGTCCTAGTCCTGGAACCCATGATGGTACATGATGAACCAATATTTCCTTTGTGACAAAAGGGATATACTCCCTACAGGATCTTCTCAGTAATACAAAATGCAGATACTTTCAGCCTTAACTATTCACAATGAAACTATTTTGATTCCTATTCCTAATTCCTGTTACGTAAGGAAGGAAATTTTGATGTGACTCTCTTGGTTGTTTATAAAAACCCAATGTTCTCTGTGAAAATTTTCTGAATCTTCAATGGCAGGTGTTTTTATGGTTTTCCTTACATTAAGGACAGAAAATGAATACCTTCTAGGCTGAATGCTATTTTGTTTACCTTCCACCATCCCTCAAATGTTCTTTCTTCCGTCTTTTCCATTTCTTACCGTCAAAAGCTCCCCTCCCTCCATTTATTAAATTTGGAATGAAAAGCTCTTTTGTTGCTACAAGATGTTTTCTCAACAGGAGCTTGTTATTTAACTGTTTGAAGACCACCACACATGGATAATTCTTTTATACATTTAATCTCATAAATACATACCAGAAAACTTGAGAAAGTGGTTTTATACAACCACTTCTTTAAAAAAATAAAAAGCCTTCTTTTATTTTCTTTTTCTGTTAAAAGCTCACAATTCACTAGCTAAGTAGTTTGTGAATATTTTTGCATTCTTTTCATGTCAAAATGTACAGTTTTAAAAGGTTTATGAATTGTTTAATCACATGAGTTTTAATGTCAACTCCCTCAGTTTGTGTGCAGTAGCATAAGAAGCGCGTCAGTCATGAAGCTTTAATCCCACCTGCAATTCAAAAATCTCAATAAACTGGGAAAATGCTATTGCCCAGGAAGTCACAGAATGGTCCCCCATCCATTTAGTATCTATTACATATATATTATATATTACATATATTTCATAAGGAAATGTACAATTCCATTGAAAAAGAATATACACATCTATAGCCCAGCAGTGAACCTAGTCAGTGCCTTTGACTTGAGAGTGGAAAAGAGGAAAAAACAAAGTCCTTCTGTTTCAATTAACTTGTAAGAAAAGGAATAAAAGTGGCACCAGTCAGTCGCAGGCCATTTCTCTTTTCTAAAAGGATCCGGACACGAAGGAAAAGGCTGCCACTCCCCTCTGGGCGGCAGCGCTGCACATGGGCCATGATTTCGCTTTCGTGCTTAGGAGCCATTACCAGCACTCTCCACTTATATTCCATTACAATTGATTGAATATTATACATCAAAAAGTAGAGAGAAAATGTTTAAGATTTTATGAATGCAAGCAAAATGATTAGAGCTCACAAAAGCTTTGAATTCTGAAGCTTGGCTACTATCTTGTCCTTACATAAGCATCTTTGATCTTCTCTTCACCCAGCTTTTTAGATGACTTTTATGTGGTCTTATTATTGTTTTATTATTTTAAGAGAATTAGTCATGTAGACTTCTTTTTAAATAGAGGTTATTTTTAAAAGAAAGTTTCCATTCCACTGCAAGTCAGGGGATTTCTCAAACCAGATGGAATTAATGTTTACTCTTCTGTGTGTTATAATGAATAGAGAAATTGGAAGAAATCGGTTCTAATCTTGGGTCTTCCAATAAAAATTCTATGACCTTGGGAAAATCATTCATATGATTTGCTTTTGTTTCCTCTTTATGCAATGGGCTATTTTGTCATTTTATTCATGACTGATGGAGCTAATCAATTTGGAAGAGACCTGAAAACTATTTTATAAATGTGAGGCAGTATCAATATAAAAATCCAAGCTTTAGGGTTAAGCTTAAAATTAACATTATTTAATGAGCAAAAACATGTGCAAAGGACAGTCACCCTCCTTTCAAATCTTATTGTTTTCTCATTAATAACCACCCTTGACTGTGCCTTCACGTGCAGTGGCAGATTGCCAAGGCTGTGCAAACTTTTCCTGTGGAAAACCCCTTAGGTATAATCCCTCAGGATAGAGACAGGATTAGGAAACACCTGGAAGTCTTCATTTCTACAAGTGGGCCATCCATTGAAGTCTCCAAATTATATAATTTTAGTTATCATGCTTTAACTGTTATTTATTTATTATTTGCTCTACTTGATAAATAATGTTTTAGGATTTTCTCTGTGACAGACACTGTTCTAGTCACTGGAGATGCAGTGGTAGGAAAGAGACTAGGTTCCTCTACTTAGAGGGGGAAGTAGACTCCAAGAGACATTTGGTAAAGCCAACGGCAATTTCCCTGAAAGTCAGACATAGGCTTTATTTGTAATGTCATAAAATTGACCTTCAACTTCTTCTTTCTCTCTAGCTACACACCCAGGCTAAGGTTGTCATTTTATTTCTGCTTTTCATTTGATCTGACTGAATCACTCAAGCTGGTTTCTGCCATGCTTTGTTTTTTTTTGTTTTTTTTTTTTTCTTTTATCTTCTATGGTCTTTTGATCAGTGCTTTTAAGCCAGTTTTTTTTTTTTTTTTTTTTTTTTTCCCTAAAGAATTTGACATAAACACAAGCCCATTAAAGGCCCTGAGAAGTCCTACAGTACTCTTTTTAACTTAAGGGTATTCCAAACCTATTTTTACAAGAAACTATGCTTTCTCCCACCCTATAATACTACTTCTGGGTACTTGCTATCTCAGCATAAGACCCTGGGAATTGCTGCATTAAACAATCTTCAAAACACCTAATGGCCTATTTCCTATAAGTCTCTCTCGAAGGCTAGGTCTTAGGAAAAAGGTTGAAGCAAGAACATTTTTTTCCCCTTGGGCGTAAGTTTTCAGATTAAACAAACAAACAAATTATGTAGCAAAAATGTAACTATTAAATTATTTGTTTTAATTACTGAAAGATAAGAAATACAAGGCATCATTTTTTTCTTTTAAGATTAGTGCATTTACTCAACACAGATTAAGAATAGAACTAAACCAATCAGTAATCACTATAGTATTTTAATATGCTGATGGTTTCAGAGAAAAAAAGGTTAATTGTATGAGTTAGGTGCTAAAATGATAACAGTTACAGCTATACAACTAATAATATTTATAAAGCTTTTGAAGATCCCACCTTGAGATTAAAATATCACTCTTTGACTCATAAACTAAAGCATTTATGGAGCACTAAGACATAAGTTGAGGTCTTGAATTTATAATTCTTCATTCATCTGTTTTTCTTTCTCATTGGCTTTAATAAAAACCATAAAAAGTTTCAATTCAGTGAATTTTCTTAACAGTATTAATAATAGACTTCATTCAACCTTTTTCTGGTATGTGATTTTGTTACAAAACTGGGGGCTGTGGACAAGCTTCTGATTGTGGATGAGAGTGTCCCCCACAAAGGCTGGTTCTCTGTCCTTGCTCATCTTCATCCTGTTCTTCCTTAACTTTTCTGGGCAATCTACCTTTTCATATCTTTAAGTGACACCTATATATATTCTAAAAAGTATATCTCTAAGCAAGATGTTTCCCCTGAGTTCAAGGTCTAAATATCCACCTGAACAGGACCCTGGCATGTGCCACAATCAACTCAATCTCAACATATTACAACAAAACCCTTCATCTTTTTCCTTAACCCACTGTTACACAAAGCAGATATTACAGATTAGCTTTTTTTATTTGTCTGTTTGACTTCATCTTTTACACACCTCTATTTCAGTATCTATGATATTTTACTCTTCTTATCTATTCAGTAACAGTCTCCCCTTTTAATATTCTAAACTTGTCAAGCACAGTAATTAAAAAATTATTCTCACGTATATATTTTATCCTTAGAGCATCACATAAAGACTGACACATAGAAAGTTTTAGATGCATATTTACATATTTGAGTAGATTATTCCAGGGGAAAAGATGAAACTAGGTGATGTGTTGTAGCGAAGGTAAAGGTGTGGCATTGTGCTCTGGGAAGATATACTACCCTAAAAAGAGATATACTTCTGAAGAGGGGGTGAGTCCCAGGGGAAAAAGCAAGAGCCTACTTACACTATGAACAGCTAAGAGTTAGATTGATAGAATATTATTGAATACAAGAGTCAAGCTGGTGTAGCAAAAAGAGTCAGAGGGCTTTGCTCTTCTGGCCTTGGCCTCTAACACAGTGTATTAATACTGTCTGTCCTCCCATCCTTTACCACAGTAAGATCTTATAGAGGACAGAAACTCTAGCAAAGTCATCTTTGTGTCTATGGCCCCTGCTTAATGATTAGAACATGGCAAACACTCAGCAAATATTATTAGATAAATAAATGGTCTAAGACAAGTAAGTAGAACATTCTGAACCTCACTTTCTGGTATGTAACATAGGGATTCCAATGACTACCTTACTGGCCATTTTAGTGATTATATTAGTCCGTTTTCATACTGCTATGAAGAAATACTCAAGACCAGATAATTTATTTTAAAAAAAAAAGAGGTTTACTGGACTCACAGTTCACTTGGCTGGGGAGGCCTCACAATCATGGTGGAAAGGAAAGGAGGTGCAAAGGCAGCAGGCAAGAGAGCATGTGCAGGAGAACTGCCCTTTATAAAAGCATCAGATCTTGTGAGACTTATTCACTGTCACAAGAGCAGCACACTGCACACGATAAACCCGCCCCTATGATTCAATTACCTCCCACCAGGTCCCTCTCGTGACACATGGGGATTATAGGAGCCACAGTGATGAGATTTGGGTGGGGACACAGCCAAACCACATCAGTGATTAAACGAGAGTACATGTAGAGCAATAATTGCAATGCTTGAGTGGAAAATACTATACAATATGTCATTTTCTTCATCTGTTTGCCACTCTAAAACATGAAATCCAGCATTGTTTCCAGAATTTGGGGAAAAGAAGAAAAAGAGAGAAGGAAGAAATGATAGCCATGTGTTTTGAGGGCCTACCAAATGTCCATGTGCTCTCACCTATTTATTTCAGGGACTCTGGAACACTCTGAAAATAAAGAGGTAGGCATTTTTCAAGTAATAAAACTGATGCTTCTTGAAATTAAACCTATGCACTATCATATAGTTAAAATAGCAGCGATAGGATAAAAAATGACAGCTTCCATGTCTGACACATAAGCTCTTCTATTGCAACAAATAGGAATTAAATGTTCCCAGTGGGCTAGGCATGGTGGCTCACGCCTGTAATCCCAGCATTTTGGGAGGTCAAGGCGGGCGGATTGTCTGAGGTCAGGAGTTTGAGACCAGTCTCGCCAACATGGTGAAACCCCATCTCTACTAAAAATACAACAAAATTAGCCGGGCGCAGTGGCATGCGCCTGTAATCCCAGCTACTTGGGAGACTGAGGCAGGGGAACTGATTGAATCAGGGAGGTGGATGTTGCAGTGAGTCGAGATCATGTCACTACACTCCAGCCTAGGTGACAGAGTGAGAGTCCGTCTCAAAAAAAAAAAAAAAAAAAAAAAGTTACCAGTGATGGTGGGTATAGGGATCAGACAAGGGGAATCAGATAGGATTCCAAAGTTTGTTCCCTTATAAGAGGAACTGGATATGCTAATTGTGCAGAGAGGCTGTTACAGCCACAACCAAGACTTTTCAAATAAATAAATATCAATTAATATTTTTCAAATGTTCTCGCCACAGATCACAAGTTAACATTAAATGTTCCTATACTTCCAACAAATTCTTTGAGCTTTCAAGATATGCACTTCTGTTATATTACCCACTGGAAGGAAGCATGATATTGTAAAGCAGTATCAATATATAAAATCCCTTCTCCTAGGACCTATGTAAAATGGCTTGTATATTTTTCCTCAGTTTAAGGAGAATTTTGTTCTAAGTCCTTGTATGTGAACAATTCCATTTCTATGTATGACGATCAATTGATCTTTAATCATTTTTGTTCTTACTTCTGTCTTCTCTTCTTCATTTTTGATTTGCTCTCAGTTCTTTGCAGTTTTTCTTCTTGGCTTGATTTTTCTATATTAACAGATTTGACAGAGCAGCTTGGGAAGCCTCTGGGAGCAGAAGACCAACATATTGAAATGTTTACTGCAGCTGGGGAAGTTACCTAGTTACACCTACTCTCCAAGATGACAGGGATGGCATGTTCAAAGTGTCTGCAGGGAAGCTTGAGGGGAGTTTTAATGCAATGCATTTCTTCGCTTAGGCCTAAAAGACTTAAACCTATCTAATGTCCCAGGTTAAACTGCATGATGGACTCTTCCTGTTAGCATATGAAATAAAGTCATTTTTGATATTTTACAGTCTACATGCTCATACTGCTACACATGAAGTTTCCTTGAATGATTTTATGCATAATAATTTAGCCATCAGTTATGTAGACCTAGGAAACAATCTCTATTTTGCTGATTCTTAGAGGAAAATTAAGGCTCATGTGATAAAACTGCTTCATATGTCCCTGGAATAATAAAACATGAGATTTTTTTGGTAATTAAAACTTTAAATGAAGCCTGTGTCATACTCTTATAGGGGAAAATTAGTGATGAAAATATTTAATCCTCTAGAAAAGCTTATTTCAGTTTATGTCCTTTATTATTTTGATGTAGTTTGAAAATGAGAAGTGGTTTTGGGTGGCATAAATATAAAATTATATTGACAAAGCAATCAATAAGAAATCACCAACAGTCACAAAAATATTGTGGAATGTTTGACATAACAAAATATAGACATTGTCTCTACTGCATTTAAAAATGGAAGCAAATATTCTTATTACTGGCTGAGCTTACAGACAGCACAGCAAACTGTTAGCTCCCTGAACATAAAATCAATTTTTCATCATCTCTTTCAGTTTATAGACCCACAATAACTGGCAATCTCGGTTAGTGCTTAAAAGCCCTAGCTTCTAGAATACAATGGTCATTTTGAAAACAGGGTCTTCCGTTAAATGGAGGTATGACCATAGAAAAGTCACTTAACCTCCTCTGTCTTGGTTTCCTTATCAGTAATATTAACAAACTGGTAAAACCTACTTCATATGCAGACTGAAGAAGTTAATTACATTGAGTGTTTAGAATGTTGTCCGGCGCATAGTAAGACCCTATATAGATGTTTCCTATTATTGTTGGTATTTCTATTGTTGCTGTTTTGTAGGCGCTATTATAATTATTTTTACAATGTCTTACAATTATCTGATGACAAGTACTATGCTTATTGAATGTGGTTGAACTTACGTGTGTGTGTGTGTGTGTGTGTGTGCGCGCTTTGCGTTGTTTTTTCTTCATTTGGAAAAAATAAAAATGTCCACTGAAAGTTTGGGTAATAAAGTGTCTTTGTTCAGCAAATATGAGAGAAATATAGCCACTACCTGGCCCATTCTAGCTCTGCTCCAGCTTGAACCAGTGAGGTCAGGAAGCTATCAGCAGCCTTCTCCCCAGTGTAACCCAAAGGCTGGAGTGTGGGGAGATAACAGATCATCCTGCCACCTTCTAAAATTTGCCTTTATAAACAGCCTACCTGGTGTTTTTTTACCCTCCTGATACATCTATTTCTGGGACATTTTACTAGTTAAGATGCTTTCTATAGCAAATAAGAGAATGTCAAACTTAAATTGGCTAAACCTACAAAAATATTCATTGACCTCCTAACTGGGAGTCTAAAGAAGACCTGATTCAGGTTGCTCTTTCTGGTGATGAGTTTCTTTCCCATGAAATTCCCTTGGCTCTCCCTTCCTCTGAGGGCTGGTTTTATCCAGAAGTGGTAACCAGTTTCTGACCTCACATCTGCATGCAGCAAAGTCTGAAGGAAGAATATTATGTCTTCTGTGTTCTTCAACTACTAATAAGGAAACATCTCCCAGAATCCCTCCAAATTTTTTACTTTCATTTCATTGACCTAAATAAGGTCACATGCTTACTCCTTTAGCCAATTTCCATGGCTTAAGTGTGAAATCTTGAGGGATGACCATTACAGGTTTAGGCTAAGTAGAGTTCACCATCTGAGCTGGGCTCAATCTTCTCACTGCTTGGCTGTATGAATTGGGTATTACCTAGCCCACCAAACTGTTCACCACAGACATTGAGGATTCCTCCAGGGCCCTGGCACCTTCAGTAGCTTAAGGCAGATCCCTATCAGGAGAGAGGATTTTTTTTTCAACTCGTGGTATTTCCTCCAGAGCATTCCCTAATTTAGATCTACCTTGATCTAAACTGAGCATCATGAATTTTACGAACTAATTAAACAGATTGAGCAGAATTGTTGGCATTATTTCAGAAGTGATGTTTTACATCCCTCCTGAAACGCTGGGCTAGATGTTCCAGTATATTAAAACATGCCCGAATCTAGTTTTTTATTCCTTGGATTTGATTTTCTGTGAACTACTGCATCTTCTTTATTTTCACTTTGGTCTCCAGGGTTGCCCACATACCATAGTCCTCCCCTTTCTTCTATAATTTCCCTCTCTGCTTTGCTTTCACTATATTCTCAAACTACCCTATAATTGATACCAATTATCCAAACTTCTACTGGGACCTACCACATGCTTATCATCCATACTGTATACAGATCATCCGTGTTAATACAACATTAGTCTATCTTTAACGATTATGAAGGTGGGGACTATAGCATTTTCGCTGCCAGGTAAATTGTTAGGCACTAGTTGTATGATTGTTTAAACTGGACATGTGTGGTTCTTAAAACACACATAAGCAACAAAAGGTGTGATAAGCTCTATGAGGAAAAATAATATGATAGAGACTACAAAAAGGTGAGTGAGAAACTAATTTAGATTGGATTGTCAGGAAGGCTCTTCTGGGAAACTGACATGTAAGATGACACTTGGAGGATAAGAAGAAGCCTGGATATGAAGAGTAGAGGGCACAGCTTTCTAGATGGAGGAAACAGCATATGGGGAGAATAGCCAGAGGAGTCTGCTGGGGCAGAGTGAGTTTGGGCCACAAGATAAGAACAAAGAAATCAGCAGGTCCAGATCACTGAGGAACATGGAGGCAAGTTAAGGAGAGTGAAGTTTAATGCAAGTTCAGTAGGAAGGCTCTGAAGAATTATAAGCCAGACAGTTACATCCTCAGGGTTTAACATTTTACTGATCATCATAGATGCTTTCTAGATCAAAAAATAATAATAATTGGGGGGCTATGAATGGAAAAGACGACTTAGGAAACTGCTGAAATATTCCATGCTGGAGAAGACAGTATTTAGACTATAGTGGTGACAGGGAAAAATGTTAAAAACAAAAAAAAGTGATTTAGTGAGGTAGTTGGAAGATAAAAGCAATTTTCTACATAAGCATTTCATTTAGAAAATGACGGAAGGAAAATAAATCAAGAGTGACTCCTATATTTCTGATGTGAACAACTGTGAGGAGACGGTTTCCCAAGATGAGTAGGCTGAGTGAGGAAAAGGTTGTTGGGGTTCTTTGAGAGTTTGGTTTCATTCAGATTAAATCCAAATAGAGCAGTCAAGAAGGCGGTCAGATATAAAGTCTGGTGCTCAAAAAGAGAAATCTTAGTTACAGATAGAACATTGGGAATTGTAAGCAGATAGATTGTATTTAATGCCACAAAGTTGGATGAGGTCAATTACAGATAGTAGTAAGTAGAGAAGAGATGATAAGATGAGTCAGAGAACAGTTCTGGAAAATCCCAATGTTTACAGCTTAAATGAAACAATGGAGCTGTTGAAAGAGCTTGAGATGTGGTTAGAGAGAGAGGGGGAAATCTAGGAGAGTATGAAGTCATAGGAGCCACATGATATTTCAAGAAAGAGACATGATTAAGAGTCTTGAATGCTGCTCAGAAGTGTAGTAAGATGGGAATTGAAAAATACTCTTTAGATTTATGTGGAAGTCATTTGTGACTTGGAAAAAAAATAACTTTATGGAGTAGGGAGGCAAGAAGTCAGACTGAATTGTCTAATGTTGACAGGTAAGAGTTAGAAACATTGGTTGGTTGTAGACAACATTTGTTTTTATGAATATTAGTCTTTTTTTTTTTTTGAAAAAGAAGTTTAATAGTCATCTGACTAAAATCATGCTAAAGAAAGCAGTATTTATTAAACCATCCACTCTTATGATAA
This sequence comes from Rhinopithecus roxellana, assembly GCF_007565055.1. Taxonomy (NCBI): domain Eukaryota; kingdom Metazoa; phylum Chordata; class Mammalia; order Primates; family Cercopithecidae; genus Rhinopithecus; species Rhinopithecus roxellana. The sequence continues at coordinate 65,313,177 of NC_044560.1, read as the reverse complement.
GTATTCTAAATCTTGTGTCGTTAGGGACTCTTTCCCCTCTCCTTCTGTTTCACATTCCCCCCAGCAAAAAAGATACATATCAGAATTGCCATATGGTGAGAAGAAGCAGGCAGATAGAAAGATGTTTATAAAAACAAAATAAAACCCTGGAGAGACAATGTAAGCCAAAAGAAAAGGGGCAGATGGATAAGCATGCACAGAACAAGCTCTTAGCCTCTGCACAGTCAATATATGTTGACTGGCTATTGACAAGAAAGGGGACAGGAGAGCCAGAGAAGCACATTGGGGGGAAGGCATTTCTTCATGACAGCTGCTGTTGCCACCACCAACCAGCTGTTCAGGCCCACAGCTCAGAACTTTCTGATCCCTTTACAACTCTACTAGAGGACCCCAACTTGCACCTGATACTGCTGTCTCAGAAGAGGTGTCATGTGTGATTTATACTGTATTAAGCCAGAACTTGTTAAATCACTGAAGAGGCCAGAAGAAAATTTTGCCTATGCAATGAATGAGTGAAGTTTACACTGCAATCTTTCCATAACCTGAGCTCTGATGATCCTCGAAGCCATTGGAATATGCAAACATAGTTACAGTCTTTCCAGCTATAAAGAGGAAGCCATATTTCAGTGACTTAAAAGAAAAACATTCTCTCATCTCCTTGGTGGGATTAGGTTGAGGATGGTTAAGATTAGGTTAGGTTCAGGTTGTTGTTCCTTAAACTCACCTATCCATGTCTATCGGAAATATTGTTTCTGATTTTCTTGTCAATGAGCAGTCTGAGAATATCTTACTAGTGCTTTTCTATACCACATATATCAGAGCTTGTTTACTGCTCATTTACGTATTTCATGTGATAACACATTTTCCCCTTACCCACAAGAAACTGATGTATCAAACAAATTCCTTTTATTTTAAAAATACTAATTTACTGATTACTTAGGAATGCCCTGGATAGAGGCAAGAATATTTCCATCACTATAGAGGTGTATATCTTAAATCACCCGATTTTTTTTTAATGCATTACTAAAATACCACCAGTGATACTGATATTTTATAACAAATATGTTCATAATATATGATTTTAAAAATCAGTAGAAATAAAAATGTAATACATTTGGTAACACAAACATTTCACCACATGAATCTGGCATTATTTGGTGGAGAGGGGCAAAGTAAGACAGGAGGAGGTAAAGGACTTGGAGGAGGAGAATGGTAGAGGGAAGTTGTGAGAGCTTGGGCTGAGGATATCAGAGTTGTGAGGGGGAGGGTTTGGGAGGCAGAGAAAGATAAGTATGGGAAGATGAAGAGAGAACCAAAAAAGTTGAACAAAACTGAAAATGAATACCTGAAACAATGGTATTACACATACAAAAATACTACCAGTTTAATTCCTAAAATTAGCACAGAGTGTCAGAATGCCAGTATCATATTTACTAAGGAAGTCTGGAGAAATACTGGTTAGTGTTTGCCTTTTGCTTTCCTTTCTTTGAGACTTACGATAGACCACCCAAAAAACTCCTTTGTATTCACAGTCTATAATGACTAGGTTTCATCTTTACTTATTGTTTTGGACAAATAAAAACATATGTTAACATGCTCTAGTCTCAATACCGGTGTTCAGCACTAATGATTTAATTACCACTACATACAATCTATGTACACATTTATTCTATTCACTTCCTGCACTAGGGAAATATTCCATGACCCAGGCTTATTTGGAAGGTGACAGTGAAATGCATGAAATGAATCCAAAACATTGAAAATTTCATCTGGGAGAACCAGACCATATAGAGAACAAAAGCCAAGAGCAGTGAGATTAATTGGCTCCCTGCCTATTTATTGAGCACTGTACTAAACATAAGGGAAGTAAATATAAATAAGACACAGTTTTTGCAATGATGAAAGTTACCCTTTAGTAGAGAATGAGGTGAGGTGACTGTCATAAACAATTAAATCACAATGTGACAAGTGTTAGGATAAGGGTGAGAACAGGGTATCATGGAAGCATTTAGAAAAGAGTTTTATTTCAGACTGGAGGGTTAGAAGGGAGCAACCATGGAAAGGGCATATGGCAGGAGTCCTGAGCAGTGGCTTGGAGAGAGGCAAATACATTTAATATTCCAGGCAGAGAGCCATGAGCAATGGCCTGAAGTTGAAGAGAACAAGACAGGTTCAGGAAAGCAAGATTAGTTGTTCGTGTGGCAAGGTCAGGTATAGAATCTGTATCAGGAGAAAGCAGAGAGGGATAGATGGAAGGAAAGCACAAGCAAGACCATTACAGGCCTCTGTTCTATGCTATTTGAACTTTAACTGAAAAGCCATGCAGAATTTCTGGAAAAAAAATTAAGAAGAAAGGGACATAAGCATATTTGCACTCTAGAAAGATGACTCTAGCAATATTGAAAACAAGTGGAACAGAGGATGTAAGGACAGAGGGAATGAGGAGGCCATTAGAGCACTACAGAAAAAAAAATGTGAAATTAAGAAGTTAGAGACAAAATGACTCAGGCTTATGGGGAAGGAAGCAGACTCAGGTTTATAGTTTGTCAAGTGCTTAAAATAATAGGGTTATCTATTGAGCTAAGACACATTGATTCCTCCAGTCAGCCAAAATTTATTGGGTGCCTATCATGTGAAGGGCACTCTTCTGGGTGTTAGAAGTAAAACCATAAAAGATAGAGAAGATCCCTTGTCTTACGGAGTTTTTGCTCCAGTGGTAAGTGTGGAATAAGTTTACAGGAAGGAAGCTGGTGGGTTTCATTTTGGACAGAACGAGGATGAGCTATGTGGGAAAATATTCAGATGGAGCTAGGTGGGGAGGTGGCAGTCGTGGCTGGAGATGGTGATAGTGAATAAATAGCATACGAATGGTTCCTGAAAACATGAGAGGGAATGTGAACATGTGAGAGAATGCATGAAGTGGGATCCAAGGAGGACTTTTAGAAAGTTGGTAAAACTGTGACACTGTATACAAAAATCATCGCATATGTTTGTTTTCCTGACATATTCTTAGCTTTTAACAGATTCCTAAAATGATTAGAAACCAACAGTTCAGAGTTAGAAGAGAAAAAAATAAAGACAGGAACATGGGCTACAAAATCAGAGGTATAACTATTGAAGGAGAGTTGTCTTTATAAAAATCTGAGCAATAGATGCAAGAGAATTATTAGAAAATGCAAAATTGTTGTATCAAGGGGCGTGAGGAGCACAGTCTCAAGAAGGAGGAAATAATTTATCATTTCAAATGCTGCAGAGGTCAAGAACAAAAATAAATAAATAACCGGATTTCACAGCAGAGACCACTGATGACCCTGGTGAGAACGGTTTTTGTGAAAGGATGGATCAGTGAGTTAAAGATACCCGGAGAATAAGAAGGCGGCAACAGTGAGTGCAGGCATCACTTCAAAGAAATTAGTGTATCGGTGGAAGGAGAGAAAAGACAGTAGAGAGATAAGCACACAGGATCAGGAGAAGTTTGTTTATTTGTTCTAACATAGGTGAGCCTTGAATATGTTTAGACAGTCACAAGAAAGACCAGGATATAAGGAGATATTGGAAATACTAGAGGGGATAATAACTGATAGATTCAAATCTTCAAGGATTCAGGAAGAAGCAGGACCCAGGATCCCACATTAGGTGGGAATGTGGATACTACTTCTATGATGGACGAAGAGGAGGGAGAGATGTTTGCAGATGCAATTGACTCTGTAGGGTCAAGGGCAGAGCATAGGTCTAGTTCCTATACCACAGCTTTCATTTTCTCCTAAAGCAGATGGATGGAGGAGTCATGGGATTCAAGACTTGAATTATTATGATGTGATATAAACACCGGGGTGAAGGGGATAGATTCACTGGAAAGGATTCAAATTCATTTACAGTTTGAAACCTTCAAGTTTCAGTGTTATGAATTTATGCAGATGTGATTTTCTTCTTTAGTTTTTAGCATAGGAAGATATTAGTGGAGTTTTTGAAAGATAGTGTGTTCCAGGTAAGTTCTATGAAACAGAGGAGTGCCTGCATTGAAAATACCAGTTTCAGTTGCATATTGATTAGAGTGACCTTGAGTAGTTAAACTGGAAGGACAAAGAATAATCCTAATAGAGGGACTGGGTGGGTAGGAAAGAATCAGGGAGCCAATCATGTATCCATGAGCTCAAAGAACAAAAGCGGAATGAGGGAGAAGATGTGCATGTGTGCGGGGAGGTGGCATTGTCATGGGAGGTGTGGAGGAGGGCTGAAGGAAGAAGGTGAGGAGAGAAGCTTGTGGAAACTGAGCATGTGGGAGAATTTGTGTTTTTTAGAACAGAGATCAAATAGGAAAAAGTTAAAGTGGGAGAGAAAGCTAAGATTGGAGGTTTGAAGAAAAGAACTCAGAGGAATATGGAGGTTTGCACACGGATAGGGATAGATGGCTGGGACAGCTTGATTCTTACTATGACAAAAAGGGACGTAGCTGTGAAACATCTCAAGTCCACTATTGACTCTTTCATGGTCACATAGTGGTGAGCAAGATAGCTGGGTATCAATTCCTGCTTTCTTAATTGTTAGTCCTGGTCTATGTTCAAGTTTGTCTTCATAAGGTGTTCCTTATTTAATGGACATTTTAAATTTCAGGATTTATCATAATAAAACAAACACATTTCTTTAAAAAACATAAATTCAAATGCTAGAGAAAAGTTTTCATTTTGGTTGTCTGAGTAAGGATATTGGTTTTTCAAAAATTAAATGCAGCTTCCTTTTCCAAAAATCCAAACATTTTCTAGAGAAACTAATTATACTCTAAAGAAACTAAAAAGAGAAGAAGTTCCTTTAAATATTATATATATCAAAGTAGTCGACAAGCTTTCTAAAGGCTTTTATTTTAAACAGTATAATTGGTTGTAATCATTGAATTGCATTACAAAAGTTTATGAGAAAATGTTTTATAGACTTCCAGGTAAGGGTGAGGGTAGGGGCTAAAATTCAATTTATAATAACAAGCAGTATTAAAATAGGGAAAAGATAACATATGCACTAAAAAACTAGAGAAGGATGGTTTCCTTAAGGCAGACATGTCAAGGAATATCAACTAAGTGCTATGCAGATAGGGTCAACAAAGTGCTGGCGGTGAGGACTGACACACAATACCTCCTACTGTAAGGTAACTGCTTCAAAAAAAGTTCAGCCAGGAATCCACCATTCATGACCTTATCTGCATACACTGCATCCTCATCTTTTGCATTTATTTGGCCCGCAATAATGCCCCAAACATTTGGAGTAAATTTAGAACTTCTGATTATTACTTTTTCTTTTTGGTTAGCTATTTATGTCAATTGTCAATGTCCATGTGGTTCTGAAGGAACTGACAGTATCTCTCTACTTGAAAAAAAAGTTAGCTGACCAGGCGTGGTGGCTCACGCCTGTCATCCCAGCACTTTGGAAGGCCGAGGCAGGTGGATCACGAGTTCAGGAGATCAAGAACATCCTGGCTAACATGGTGAAACCCCATTTCTAGTAAAAATAGAAAAAATTAGCCGGACTTGGTGGCACATGCCTGTAGTCCCAGCTAGTCAGGAGGCTGAGGCAGGAGAATCACTTGAACCCAGGAGGTGGAGGTTGCAGTGGGCCAAGAAGGCACCACTGACTGCACTCCAGCCTGGGTGACAGAGTGAGACACCATCTTAAAAAAAAAAAAAAAAAAAAAAAAAAAAAAAGAAAGAAAAACAAAAAAGAAAAAAAAATTAGCTGCAAATTACAGAAAACCCAAGATAACAGCTGAAACAGATTGAAATTTATTTTTCATGTAAAGTAAGATAGATGAGTGACTGGGACTGGCAATAAGCCCTTTGGTATTCCAGATCTAAATTCCATCACTTTTGTTGCGCTGCCATCCTCCCTGAAATGGCATATACACTTCTTACATGCTATGGATCAAAATACACCCATGAGCATACATCTAGCTCTAAGGGAGAATGGGAAATGAAGCCATGAAGCCAACTAAAATCCAAGAGTGACATTTATAAGGGAAGAAAGGGAGAATGAATTTTCAATGAAACTAGCAATATCAGCAACACCACCCCTGGTGTTAGAGTGGGCACTCAGAGCATTGCATCCCTTTGGCTGATAGAAATGGGTTAGAGATGCAGTTCCTTTATACTGCAAAGAACATTATAATCCTCTCACCACAGAGATTGTAACAGGAATGCAAATAAACTAAGAATGGCAAATTTGCTTGTATTCTGGGGAACTCTTCTTCTAGACTTGATCCTGCATTGATATAAGCCTAAGCTGCTAGTGGCATCATAAAAGTAAAACCAAAAAAGAATACTGATTCAAGAGATGGGGAGACAGAGGGACTGACAACAATAAACCCTGGGGTAGAGCCATGCCACAAGCTTTGTCTAACTCTGGATATTTTAATGAAGTAAATCAATAACTATTTGTTGAGTCTGTGTCACATAGAATGAAAGCTTATTGACCAAAAAAGAGCGCTGGAGATACAGAAAGAACTCAGGGAACATATCACTTGGATTCTGTTTTACTGGCATGAATCAGCTCCCTTTGAATATAGAATCTAGGGCAACATGATGTACTTCTGTTCACAAAAATAAAAGAATGAAAGAACAAAAGGATTCAATATATAATAGAGAAGAAAACTGATTGGGTAGTCAATTTCGATGAATGAGATTTTTCAATACATTTTTGAAAGACGGGAAAGGAATGATGAAATTGTACAAAGATGGCTGCAGAGAAGAGGGAAACCAACTGACCCAGTGAATCCCAGAGAGACTCTGCCCCAGAGTTAGTGAGTATGATAGAAGACAGCAACAAAATAACTACTCCTGTTCGTACCCTTTTCTCCCTCCCATATCTGTGCTGTGGGGTGGTGAAGACAGTCTGATATTTACCACGAGTCAAAGACCTTCCATAGCAAAATTAAATAGCCATCCAGAAAAGTCAAGTCTTTTAAGTGTGGTGTTGGTGACCCTCATCATTCTGTAATTTGGGGACCCAATGTCTGCCTGCACTATACCACTCTCACACTTCCCACCCTCCTGGCTGGACCTTCTGCTCAGGGAGAAACAAGCTGAGACATAGTGAGAAAATTAGCTCCTTACAGATGCAGAAAATACCCACGTGGTTACCTAGTCCTATTTCTGTAAAAATCATCAAAGATTATAAGACACATACAAAAATTTAAGAACACAAAAGAAACATGATAAACCAACCAAAAAAGATGTTTAAAAGTTTTCCCAGAGTAAACAAGGAGTAGAAAACATTTTAATGTCAATAAACACCAAAATATAATACCTTTAATTAATATTCACACAGATATTTGAGAAGATATTGTGTTCCATAAAATTATGATAGGATGCTATGAAAAGTAACTACTATAATGTAAGAATGGGGTTAGACATTAAAAATAGAGTAACTAAAATGTAATGGGATGTTAGACATTAAAAATATAATTGCTAAAATTTTAAAAAGTCAAGAAAGCTGCTTCAAATATACAGGAAATCTTCCAGAATGTAGAGAAATAAAAGTAGAACCAAAAACATAAAGGAAAGGATGGAACCTAATAAACAAATGCAGAGGTCCAGTAACTGACAAGTAGACATACAGAACAAAGAAAAGGGAAGGGCGAACATTATCCAAGAAATAATAGGAGACACTTTCTTTGAGTTACAGAACATAAATCTTTAGGTCATGTATTACTGAGTGCCTTGTACAAAGAATGGAAATGAAAACAAAACCCACATCTGGATACATTCTTGTAAAGTTTTAAAACATCAAGAAAATCTTAAAGATTCCAAACTTTTCAAAGAGGAAAAAAACAATTTCCCACAGAGAAACGAAAATCAAACTTGCATCAGATTCTTGACAGCAACAATGAATGCTAGAAGAAAACAGAAATACCTACAGCATAGAGGGAAAGTAATTTTCAACCTTGAATTCTGTAATCACAAAATAGTTAGCAAGTATGAGGGCAGAATTTAAATATCTAAAATATTTTTAGATATTTAAGAGCCCAGAAATTTTATCACCATTTTCAATATGTAATTGCATTCAGTAGCTAGCAACTAAGATCAGAAATAACAGTTACTTAAATTGCATATAAATTTTTCTCTTTTCCTTGTAAAATATATTTTTAAGTAAGTGGCAGCTATGTTTGAAGTACAGTATATTGTAACAGGGCTAGTTTAGCAGTTTCATGATGTCATCAGCTTCCCAGGTTTCTTAGTGCCTGGCTCCTCTGTTTTGTTATCCTCAGTGCATGACTTCTGTTCACAAGGTTACCTCATGTTTCAAATGGCTGTTGGAGTTCCTCTTATCATTTCTGCGTTCTAGTTAGAAGTAGGTGCATGCTTGTCTATGGAGTGCTTACCAGGTATTTTCACCCATCAAAGACGTGTTCACTAAAATTGCACCTAACAATGCGTCCTTAAATTATTGAACATACTTAGCTGCAAAGTTGCATCTTTATTTGGGCACTTTGAAGCCCAAGAAAAAACAAACAAACAAGCAAACCTCGAATTCTCTTCCTTAGTAAGAAAAAGAGAAAGGATATTGAGGGGGAGATAACTAGGTCCCACATCTTGAAACAAGCAGCCACACCTCACAAATCTCTTTACATTTTGGTAAAGTTGTCTGAGGGTGTACTCTAGCAAAATGAGGGAGAAGATCAAGAAGTACAAAGATACAGGGTCAAAGAAGCAGAGCAATACAGGGAAATCTCAGGATGACAGTGGTCCATCTGGCTTTAAGGTGGTCATTTTAGAGTGCTGTAGGAGAATGATGGGCTCTGGGTGGGAGACCAATGAAGAGAAAAGAAGATGTCATGCGGGGAACTCTGTGATTGAGGGGATGGCACAAACTGGAGGTATGATAAAGCATGTGATTCAAAAGAGAAGGAACGGCAATATGAAATTTCAGGAAAAAATTAAGTAGCATTTAAACAAGTGATTTGAAGCAAACGTTGGAATATAAGAGGATTTGTCTTTGCCTTGGTGCTCCTAACATTCTCTTCTAGGTGGCTTAGGAGTTTTGGTATTATTCACATAGGAAAGGGAATGTAACCTTAGCTCGTATTCATAATAACATAATAATGTAATGGTTTTCAGCTTTGGTCAACTCATGGATAAATTGTGTAAGATTTAGATGGTGATGCAGAACTAAATGAATGTATTAACCAAAAAAAAAAAATCTGGTATAAATGTAAAAGAATAGCACACAGACAGTGGGAAGTGAGATGGTAGAGGGAATGTGGAAGCAAATGTAAGCACCCTAATATTTGAAATATTAAATATAATCTAACAACAAATTGAAGAATTGCAAGAAATGGTTCTATTAAGCAGTGAGAAGAGAAGTGGAGCAGGTTAAAGGTTTACTTAGCGAAACTTTTTAAAAAAATTGCAGGCAATCAATCAATACCTATCTGGAGTTTTTAAACAAAGTGGCAGAGATGTAAGTTTGTTATCTAGTATTTTGGAGGTAACAGGAACATATTAAAGAGGTTTTTCCACAGTGCCCAGAGCATAATCATTCAATACATGTTAGCTATTTTAACCATTATAGTGCATTTTAATTAGAACTAATTTTTTAACATATAATTTTACTTTATTTCTTTGTTTTTCTTTATTTGAAATATTAAAAATATTAAAAATTAACACCTACATTACTAATAAAAAAAGAGGTTTCTCCTGGAGAGTGGGACTACAGGTTTAAACAGGTATGGGGGTAGGAGGTAGAGAAATTAGGATAGGCTAATCTTATTATTTGATTTATTCACATGTGAGAGTATTATTTTCATGATAAACATTACAAAAATTAAAACAGGAAGATTTCAAATTTTGCTTGGGAACGTCACAAAACACAAAACTCAGCAGGGAAGCAGTGGCTTGTTTCGAGTGTAATATGGGCTTCTCTCTGATGTGGTGGCATCAGGTGGGAGACCAAGCACAGACACAGCTGGAATTTGCTCCAGCCAAACAGAAATTGGTACAGAAAATTGACCTCTGGTGAAGTACCTTTACTAAACACAAAAGAAAGAGAACATAGAAAACATCTCTCTACTGGGACTACACTCAACTTGGCTTCACTTCTCTCAGGTTGTTGAATAATGTAATTATTGATGTGAACTTAGACTTATCAGCTCCTTTAGCATGTTTGAAAATTCTAACAATAACACGATATACAGTGAGGGGAAGTCAAGGGCACTCTTCATTTAAGGATGTATGCATTTTAGATAAACATCCCATTGAGACGATGAAAAAGTCCACACTGTAAGAAAAGAGATGATGGCAATTAATATGAAGAAACTGGTCACAATTTTTGGAATAATTAGGACATTAAACAGATAAAATTATATAAGTAATTATTGTATAATTATGTAATTATGACAGTAAACAAATGAAATTGTATAAATTACTAATATTAGGAAAATATTAGGAATGATTATATACCATATATCAGTCAGGATAGGCATGATGTTGCTGCAGTAACAGAAAGTCCAAAATATCAGTGGCTTCATGCAGGAAGATCTTATTTGTGGCTTGTCCTACATATTTAACATTATAGGACTTCACTCTAGGACACAGGATGATGAAGAAGCCATGACAGGGAGTGTTGCTAATCACTGAGGTATAAAGATTATGAATAAGAGTATGACAACTATCTCATAACTCTTAAAGCCTCTGCACATAAGGTCTATATTCAACTTCCACTTACATTTCATGAGTTGAACCAGGTCACATGGCCATTACTGATTTCAATGGGAACAGTACCTTCTCTGCAACCTAAAAAAAAAAAAAAAAACAACAACTAAACTAAACTAAAAACGTCTGAACAGCCTCAATGACTACTATATCAGGAAAGTAAAAAGCAATTTCAGAATGAAAATTACTAACAGTAAAAAATTCAGAAGTGAATTGATAATTCTGAAAAATCAAATAAATAATTTGAAAGACAAATGGTAATTACTTTTTTTTTATTTTTATTATACTTTAAGTTCTAGGGTACATGTGCATAACGTGCAGGCTTGTTACATATGTATACTTATGCCATGTTGGTGTGCTGCACCCATCAACTCGTCAGCACCCATCAATTCATCATTTATATCATGTATACCTCCCCAATGCAATCCCTCCCTCCTCCCCCCTCCCCATGATAGGCCCCAGTGTGTGATGTTCCCCTTCCCGAGTCCAAGTGATCTCATTGTTCAGTTCCCACCTAGGAGTGAGAACATGCGGTGTTTGGTTTTCTCTTCTTGTGATAGTTTGCTAAGAATGATGGTTTCCAGCTGCATCCATGTCCCTACAAAGGACGCAAACTCATCCTTTTTTATGGCTGCATAGTATTCCATGGTGTATATGTGCCACATTTTCTTAATCCAGTCTGTCACAGATGGACATTTGGGTTGATTCCAAGTCTTTGCTATTGTGAATAGTGCCGCAATAAACATACGTGTGCATGTGTCTTTGTAGTAGAATAATTTATAATCCTTTGGGTATATACCCAGTAGTGGGATGGCTGGGTCATATGGTACATCTAGTTCTAGATCCTTGAGGAATTGCCATACTGTTTTCCATAATGGTTGAACTAGTTTACAATCCCACCAACAGTGTCAAAGTGTTCCTATTTCTCCACATCCTCTCCAACACCTGTTGTTTCCTGACTTCTTAATGATTGCCATTCTAACTGGTGTGAGATGGTATCTCATTGTGGTTTTGATTTGCATTTCTCTGATGGCGAGTGATGATGAGCATTTTTTCATGTGTCTGTAGGCTGTATGAATGTCTTCTTTTGAGAAATGTCTGTTCATATCCTTTGCCCACTTTTTGATGGGGTTGTTTGTTTTTTTCTTGTATATTTGTTTGAGTTCTTTGTAGATTCTGGATATTAGCCCTTTGTCAGATGAGTAGGTTGCAAAAATTTTCTCCCATTCTGTAGGTTGCCTGTTCACTCTGATGGTAGTTTCTTTTGCTGTGCAAAAGCTCTTTAGTTTAATTAGATCCCATTTGTCAATTTTGGCTTTTGCTGCCGTTGCTTTTGGTGTTTTAGACATGAAGTCCTTGCCCATGCCTATGTCCTGAATGGTACTACCTAGATTTTCTTCTAGGGTTTTTATGGTATTAGGTCTAACATTTAAGTCTCTAATCCATCTTGAATTAATCTTCGTATAAGGAGTAAGGAAAGGATCCAGTTTCAGCTTTCTACTTATGGCTAGCCAATTTTCCCAGCACCATTTATTGAATAGGGAATCCTTTCCCCATTTCTTGTTTCTCTCAGGTTTGTCAAAGATCAGATGGCTGTAGATGTGTGGTATTATTTCTGAGGACTCTGTTCTGTTCCATTGGTCTATATCTCTGTTTTGGTACCAGTACCATGCTGTTTTGGTTACTGTAGCCTTGTAGTATAGTTTGAAGTCAGGTAGCGTGACGCCTCCAGCTTTGTCCTTTTGACTTAGGATTGTCTTGGCAATGTGGGCTCTTTTTTGGTTCCATATGAACTTTAAAGCAGTTTTTTTCCAATTCTGTGAAGAAACTCATTGGTAGCTTGATGGGGATGGCATTGAATCTATAAATAACCTTGGGCAGTATGGCCGTTTTCACAATATTGATTCTTCCTATCCATGAGCACGGTATGTTCTTCCATTTGTTTGTGTCCTCTTTTATTTCACTGAGCAGTGGTTTGTAGTTCTCCTTGAAGAGGTCCTTTACTTCCCTTGTAAGCTGGATTCCTAGGTATTTTATTCTCTTTGAAGCAATTGTGAATGGAAGTTCATTCATGATTTGGCTCTCTGTTTGTCTGTTACTGCTGTATAAGAATGCTTGTGATTTTTGCACATTAATTTTGTATCCGGAGACTTTGCTGAAGTTGCTTATCAGCTTAAGGAGATTTTGGGCTGAGACAATGGGGTTTTCTAAATATACAATCATGTCATCTGCCAACAGGGACAATTTGACTTCTTCTTTTCCTAACTGGATACCCTTGATTTCTTTCTCTTGCCTGATTGCCCTAGCCAGAACTTCCAACACTATGTTGAATAGGAGTGGTGAGAGAGGGCATCCCTGTCTTGTGCCAGTTTTCAAAGGGAATTTTTCCAGTTTTTGCCCATTCAGTATGATATTAGCTGTGGGTTTGTCATAAATAGCTCTTATTATTTTGAGGTACGTTCTATCGATACCGAATTTATTGAGCGTTTTTAGCATGAAGGGCTGTTGAATTTTGTCAAAAGCCTTTTCTGCATCTATTGAGATAATCATGTGGTTCTTGTCTTTGGTTCTGTTTATATGCTGGATTACGTTTATTGATTTGCGAATGTTGAACCAGCCTTGCATCCCAGAGATGAAGCCCACTTGATCATGGTGGATAAGCTTTTTGATGTGCTGCTGAATCCAGTTTTCCAGTATTTTATTGAGAATTTTTGCATCGATGTTCATCAGGGATATTGGTCTAAAATTCTCTTTTTTTGTTGTGTCTCTGCCAGGCTTTGGTATCAGGATGATGTTGGCCTCATAAAATGAGTTAGGGAGGATTCCCTCTTTTTCTATTGATTGGAATAGTTTCAGAAGGAATGGTACCAGCTCCTCCTTGTACCTCTGGTAGAATTCAGCTGTGAATCCATCTGGTCCTGGACTTTTTTTGGTGGGTAGACTATTAATTATTGCCTCAATTTCAGAGCCTGCTATTGGTCTATTCAGGGATTCAACTTCTTCCTGGTTTAGTCTTGGGAGAGTGTAAGTGTCCAGGAAATTATCCATTTCTTCTAGATTTTCTAGTTGATTTGCATAGAGGCGTTTATAGTATTCTCTGATGGTAGTTTGTATTTCTGTGGGGTCGGTGGTGATATCCCCTTTATCATTTTTTATTGCGTCTATTTGATTCCTCTCTCTTTTCTTCTTTATTAGCCTTGCTAGCGGTCTGTCAATTTTGTTGATCTTTCCAAAAAACCAACTCCTGGATTCATTGATTTTTTGGAGGGTTTTTTGTGTCTCTATCTCCTTCAGTTCTGCTCTGATCTTAGTTATTTCTTGCCTTCTGCTAGCTTTTGAATGTGTTTGCTCTTGCCTCTCTAGTTCTTTTAATTGTGATGTTAGAGTGTCAATTTTAGATCTTTCCTGCTTTCTCTTGTGGGCATTTAGTGCTATAAATTTCCCTCTACACACTGCTTTAAATGTGTCCCAGAGATTCTGGTATGTTGTATCTTTGTTCTCATTGGTTTCAAAGAACATCTTTATTTCTGCTTTCATTTTGTTATGTACCCAGTAGTCATTCAGGAGCAGGTTGTTCAGTTTCCATGTAGTTGAGCGGTTTTGATTGAGTTTCTTAGTCCTGAGTTCTAGTTTGATTGCACTGTGGTCTGAGAGACAGTTTGTTATAATTTCTGTTCTTTTACATTTGCTGAGGAGTGCTTTACTTCCAAGCATGTGGTCAATTTTGGAATAAGTGCGATGTGGTGCTGAGAAGAATGTATATTCTGTTGATTTGGGGTGGAGAGTTCTGTAGATGTCTATTAGGTCCACTTGGTGCAGAGATGAGTTCAATTCCTGGATATCCTTGTTAACTTTCTGTCTCGTTGATCTGTCTAATGTTGACAGTGGAGTGTTGAAGTCTCCCATTATTATTGTATGGGAGTCTAAGTCTCTTTGTAAGTCTCTAAGGACTTGCTTTATGAATCTGGGTGCTCCTGTATTGGGTGCATATATATTTAGGATAGTTAGCTCTTCCTGTTGAATTGATCCCTTTACCATTATGTAATGGCCTTCTTTGTCTCTTTTGATCTTTGATGGTTTAAAGTCTGTTTTATCAGAGACTAGGATTGCAACCCCTGCTTTTTTTTGTTCTCCATTTGCTTGGTAGATCTTCCTCCATCCCTTTATTTTGAGCCTATGTATGTCTCTGCATGTGAGATGGGTCTCCTGAATACAGCAGACTGATGGGTCTTGACTCTTGATCCAGTTTGCCAGTCTGTGTCTTTTAATTGGAGCATTTAGTCCATTAACATTTAAGGTTAATATTGTTATGTGTGAACTTGATCCTGTCATTATGATATTAACTGGTTATTTTGCTCGTTAGTTGATGCAGTTTCTTCCTAGCCTCGATGGTCTTTACATTTTGGCATGTTTTTGCAACGGCTGGTACCGGTTGTTCCTTTCCATGTTTAGGGCTTCCTTCAGGGTCTCTTGTAAGGCAGGTCTGGTGGTCACAAAATCTCTAAGCATTTGCTTATCTGTAAAGGATTTTATTTCTCCTTCACTTATGAAACTTAATTTGGCTGGATATGAAATTCTGGGTTTAAAATTCTTTTCTTTAAGAATGTTGAATATTGGCCCCCACTCTCTTCTGGCTTATAGAGTTTCTGCCGAGAGATCTGCTGTTAGTCTGATGGGCTTCCCTTTGTGGGTAACCTGACCTTTCTCTCTGGCTGCCCCTAAGATTTTTTCCTTCATTTCAACTTTGGTGAATCTGGCAATTATGTGTCTTGGAGTTGCTCTTCTCGAGGAGTATCTTTGTGGTGTTCTCTGTATTTCCTGAATTTGAATGTTGGCCTGCCCTACTAGGTTGGGGAAGTTCTCCTGGATGATATCCTGAAGAGTGTTTTCCAACTTGGTTCCATTGTCCCCCTCACTTTCAGGCACCCCAATCAGATGTAGATTTGGTCTTTTGACATAATCCCATACTTCTTGCAGGCTTTGTTCATTTCTTTTTCTTCTTTTTTCTTTTGGTTTCTCTTCTCGCTTCATTTCATTCATTTGATCCTCAATAGCTGATACTCTTTCTTCCAGTTGATCAAGTCGGTTACTGAAGCTTGTGCATTTGTCACGTATTTCTCGTGTCATGGTTTTCATCTCTGCCATTTCGTTTATGATCTTCTCTGCATTAATTAGTCTAGCTGTCAATTCTTCCACTCTTATTTCAAGATTTTTAGTTTCTTTGCGCTGGGTGCGTAATTCCTCCTTTAGCTCTGAGAAGTTTGATGGACTGAAGCCTTCTTCTCTCATCTCGTCTAAGTCATTCTCTGACCAGCTTTGATCCATTGCTGGCGATGGGCTGCGCTCCTTTGCAGGGGGAGATGCGCTCTTATTTTTTGTATTTCCAGCTTTTCTGCCCTGCTTTTTCCCCATCTTTGTGGTTTTATCTGTCTCTGGTCTTTGATGATGGTGACGTACTGATGGGGTTTTGGTATAGGTGTCCTTCCTGTTTGATAGTTTTCCTTCTGACAGTCAGGACCCTCAGCTATAGGTCTGTTGGAGATTGCTTGAGGTCCACTCCAGACCCTGTTTGCCTGGGTATCAGCAGCAGAGATTGCCGAAGATAGAATATTGCTGAACAGCGAGTGTACCTGTCTAATTCTTGCTTTGGAGGCTTCCTCTCAGGGGTGTACTCCACCCTGTGAGGTGTGGGGTGTCAGACTGCCCCTAGTGGGGGATGTCTCCCAGCTAGGCTACTCAGGGGTCAGGGACCCACCTGAGCAGGCAGTCTGTCCATTCTCAGATCTCAACCTCCGCGTTGGGAGATCCACGGCTCCCCCCAAAGCTGTCAGACAGAGTCGTTCGCATCTGCACCAGCCCCGCTGCTTCCCCTGTTGGACTTCAGCTGTGCGCTGTCCCCAGAGGTGGAGTTTACAGAGACAGGCAGGCTTCCTTGAGCTGCTGTGAGCTCCACCCAGTTCGAGCTTCCCAGCGGCTTTGTTTACCTACTTAAGACTCAGCAATGGCGGGCGCCCCTCCCCCAGCCTCGCTGCTGCCTTGTGGATAGATCGCGGCAGACTACTGTGTTAGCAGTGAGGGAGGCTCCGTGGGCGTGGGACCCTCCCGGCCAGGTGAGGGATATATTCTCCTGGTGTGCCTGTTTGTTTGAAGCGCAGTATTGGGGTGGGAGTTACCCGATTTTCCAGGTGTTGTGTGTCTCAGTTCCCCTGGCTAGGAAAAGGGATTCCCTTCCCCCTTGCACTTCCCAGGTGAGGCGATGCCTCGCCCTGCTTCAGCTCTCGCTGGTCAGGCTGCAGCAGCTGACCAGCATCGATTGTCCGGCACTCCCTAGTGAGATGACCCCAGTACCTCAGTTGAAAATGCAGAAATCACCGGTCTTCTGTGTCGTTCGTGCTGGGAGTTGGAGACTGGAGCTGTTCCTATTCGGCCATCTTGCTCCGTCTCCCCGGTAATTACTCTTAAAGTGCAGCAGAAATATTCAAAGACATAAGGACAATAGGAACGAATATGGTAGAAATCGAAGACCAGAGACAAGAGAGCCAATGAAGTGTAATATTTCTTATTAAAGAAAAGAGGGAAAACATGAAGAAGCTTCTCTGGCCTGTGAAAGGCCCAAGTATACAGATCAAAGAGTTCACTGAGTAGCAGGAAAAGTTAATGAAAAGATAAAAATGAATGGTTCAGTTTTTAAACGTCAACAATAATGAAAGAATCTTAGGCATCCAGAAAGAGAAAGTTAAATCACTCTTTTTATTTTTTTTCAAACTGACATATAACAGACATAAAGAAAACTGTATAAATTGCATTTGCACAGCTCAGTGAATTGTCCCATGAGAAAACAATTGTGTGACCATTACTCAGGCCAAGAAATAGAACACTCTCAGTATCCTAAAGACAACCTCAAGCGCAGTGTAATTATTACACTCTCTCTCCTCCTCAAAGGTAACTGCTATCCTAAATTCTAAACTTATTTTTAGTTTTGCCTAGTTTTAACCTTGATCTAAATGGAGCCACACAGTGAAGACTCTAAAATATGACTTTCTTCACTTTCAGATATGTTCTTGAGATTCCAACATATTGTTCTCTTGTAATTGTAGCACATTCAGATTTATTGTTGCATGTGATTCTATTGTGTGAATATACCAAAATATTTATTTATTCTAGTATTGATAGACTTGATAGATAGGATTTTTTCCAGTTGTTGCTGTCACAAATAATGATACTATAGACATTCTTGAACATACCTTTTGCAGCACACACACACATTTGCATTAGGTGTGGAATTGTGAAATGTATCCCATTGTTACCTTTATTGGAGGTCGTGCCTGATTATCATATAGAAAATTACAGCAGTCCTCCCTCTCCTTAGAACTTCCATTCTCCTTTCTCTGCTTTATTTTCTTCATAGCACTCATTCCTCATCTAGTAAACTATATTGTATTCATTTATCTTGTTTATTGTCTATTATTTGCTTACTAGAATGTAAGCAGTATTAGAGGTGAGATTTGGGTTTATTTTGTTAATGGCTGTTTTCCCAACACATAGAAGAAATACTCAATAAATTTATTGAATGAGTTAATTATTTTATATAAATATGAGTGTGAGTGGGGTTCTGTATCTCATCAGACATTTATTCCATGTTTCATTATGTTTTTCTCTATATTGCCTGTTTATAGCTCTTGCAAATTTTTCTTCAAGATTTTATATATGCATCTTGAAAAATTTGAAAATTGTTTTGTTTCTGCTGCATATATTGCAAAATTATTTTCCAGTTTCTTGTGGGCCTTTTGACTTCGTTTATGGTAAGGTTTTGTCTGTTTGTTTTAATGTAGTCAGTGTCATCTATTCTTTGTAAAGGTGTTTAGTTTATATGTCTAATTTAGAAAGGTCTTTCTCATTTCCGTATTATAAATAAATACACAGTGCTTTCTTTCTAGAAATGTTATGCTTGCTTTAAATCTTTGTTCCATCAAAAATTTATTTTGTTTTGAAAAATGATGACTTATCTTTACTTTTATTTAATATGATTTATAGAATTATCCCTATCTTCCCTACTAATTTACAGTGCCATCATTAACATAAACTAAAGCCAATCGTGTGTGTCTCTTTCTTTTTGCTTTACTCTGTTTTATTGTTTGGTCTAACTTATTTCTAGTGCCATTAAAAATATGTATTCATTTCTAGTGCTAAGGTTTTAATAATTATTTTATTTGATAATATATTTTTAAATTCTATGACTAATCTGTCCCCATTATTAGATTTTTCCAATTTTTTCCATTATTAGAAAATGTCCTAACCTCTTTACATATTTATTTTCA
Organism: Rhinopithecus roxellana; assembly: GCF_007565055.1. Lineage (NCBI taxonomy): Eukaryota > Metazoa > Chordata > Mammalia > Primates > Cercopithecidae > Rhinopithecus > Rhinopithecus roxellana. The sequence goes on along the minus strand of NC_044560.1, from coordinate 65,294,165 downwards.
AGGTGAATTTAATATAATTTGTTTAGCTTCCTATAGGTACAAAAATCAAATATAAATCTAAAAACTACAAGGGAAAAAGCATGTAAATGACAACAAAATCCTATCGGTTTGTTAATTAGGATCGTATTGAATAAATGAATGAGTTCAGTGAACAGTGACATAATCATGCAATTATATCTTCCTATTCAAAGGCATAGGATAGCTTTTCAGTTATTTGAATCCTTGTTTATACTTCTTTATAGCTTTTTAAATTATGTCTGATACAATATGTGTAAAATTTATATCTAGGCATTTTACCATTTTCCATTGTTTTTTAAACAGCATACATTTTTTAATATTCTGTTTTCTGATTGGTGATTATTTGAACATAGGCAATTATAGACTTTTATATATTATCTTTCAATTTCTCTACCTTATTAAATTATAAGATTTTTTGTAACAGGTTTATAATCAATTCCCAAATCCCTTGCAAAATTGCAAGAGAGAAAATTTATAGAATTGACTTATAAATCCAAGATTTAAGAATACTGAAAAATCCAGCTGATTTTGACATATTTATTAAATAGGTATATATTAGAAAGGCTGTTAAAAGAAAAGTATAAAGAGAAAATATAAGCAATATACACTTAACAAAAGGATTTAAAATATTATTAAAACGCTAAGTACAATACTTTAATTAATTTTTTACAGTGTTGCCAATGCATATCAATAAGAGAAATAGAGTAATTTCAATAAATAGTGCTGAAACAATTGGGTATTACAATGGAGAAGAAATGGACCTTCACTCTTACCTCAGGCTGTACACAAAAACTGACTAAGAATGGATCACAGAACTAAATGTAAAAGCTGAAAATACAAAACAGATTGTGGGAGGGTAGGAAAAAATCATCATCATGATGGTATCCTATGCAGTATACTCACTAACAATAATAGAAAAAAATGAAAAATTAAATGACAACAAATGTTTAAAGTTTTGCCCATAGGAAGATATTCAGTTAAGAAAAAGAGAAGCCCTTGGCCGGGCGCGGTGGCCCAAGCCTGTAATCCCAGCACTTTGGGAGGCCGAGACGGGCGGATCACGAGGTCAGGAGATCGAGACCATCCTGGCTAATATGGTGAAACCCTGTCTCTACTTAAAAATACAAAAAAAAACTAGCCAGACGACGAGGCCGGCGCCTGTAGTCCCAGCTACTCGGGAGGCTGAGGCAGGAGAATGGCGTAAACCCGGGAGGCGGAGCTTGCAGTGAGCTGAGATCCGGCCACTGCACTCCAGCCTGGGTGGCAGAGCGAGACTCCGTCTCAAAAAAGAAAAAAAAAAAAAAAAAAAAGAAAAGAAAAAGAGAAGCCCAAGACTTTGAGGCAATATTCAAAATACATATATCTCAAAAAACACTTGTTTTTCACACACACACACGCACACATTGTTACAATTTAATGAGACAACAAAAAACAATGAAAATGGGCGTAAATGTTGAACACATACTTCACACAAAAATATATATGTGTAATCAGTTATCATGGGAAAAGATGCTCAACATATTAGTCATCAAGAAAATGCAAATTAAAACCACAACTGAGACACTACTCTTTACCCAATAAATGGCTAAAATTTGAAAGTTTGACAGTATTGAGTATTGAAAAAGATATGGAGGCAATGAAATCTCAAACAGTGTTAGTGAACATGTAACATGGAGCAACCATTTTGGAAGACGATTTGGCAGTTTATCATAAAGCTAAACATATATGTACTGTCCAGCTCAGCACTTCCACCAGTAAATGAAATAAAAATCTATGTTCACAAGAGACTTGTTCATGCATGTTCACCACAGCTTCACTCATAATATCCTTTACCTTGTGTAGGAGGCAGAAAAATGGCCCCACAAAGATTTCCACATCTTTGCCTGGAAAGTCCTAATCTCCAGAAACTATGAATATATTACCTTTCTTCCCAAAAGGGACTTTGCAGGTGTGATTACGTTAAAGATCTTGGGTAGAGAGATTATCCTAGATGATCTGGATCTGGGTAAGCCCAAAGTAATCACAAGGCTGCTTACAAGTGAAAAAGAGAGATTGTCAAGTCAGAGATAAGAAGCTATGAGAAAGATGTGTTGCCTTTGAAGATGAAAGAAGCCCAGGAGCCAAGGAATGTAGGAACATCTAGAAGCTGGAAAAAGAAAGAAAATACTGCCTCTAAATGTCCAGAAGAAATGGAGTCCTGCCACATCTTGATTTTAGTACCATGAAACTTATTTTGGACTTTTTATCTCCAGAGCTATAAGATGATAAATTTGTGTCATTGTATCCCATCAAGTTTGTGTTTATTTGTTACAATAGCAATAGAAAACTCAAGCACCTGATGATAACCTAAATATTTATCATCTTGTGAATGGATGAGCAATAGTTTCCAAATAATTTTTTTATTCTTTGAAAAGAATAAAGTGTTTTATTGGAAAGATACTATGCAGCAATAAAAAGGAATCAACTACTGAGACATACAACTACATGGATGAATCCCTGTGACATCATGTTCTGCTGAATGTGTGCCGTATGATTCAATTTATATGAGATCTTCATCTAAATTGACAAAGTATATCAGTGGTTGCCTTGGGCAGAGGTAGAAGTGATTGTCTGCAAAGGGGCATGAGTGTACTTCTCTGAGTGATGGAAGTGTTCTGTATCTTGTTTACGGTGGTGGCATTTGTGTAAGTTCATCAAACTGTACAACTTAATCGGTGAATTTTATTATATGTAAATTATACTTCAATAAAGTTTAAAGGAAAAAAGCCATCAAAGTTAGAATTAAGAAATATGAAACAATTACTTAACACAGATTAAAAATGAGAATGCTATGTACAACTAGAGTTGGAAACTTGAATAAGGCAATTACCATGAAATATTTTTTTTCTTTTGAGACAGGGTCTCACTCTTTTGCACAGGCTGGAGTGCAGTGATACAATCACTGCTCACTGTAACCTTGACCTCCCATGTTCGCATGCACCAGCATGCCCTGCTAATGTTTTTATATTTTTATTTTTAATATATAGAGTTAGGTCTCACTATGTTGCCCAGGCTGGTCTCGACCTCCTGGCCTCAAGCCATCCTCTCACCTCTGCCTTACAAAGTGCTGGGATTGTGGGCATGAGCTACCATGACAGGCCAAAACATTCTTTAGAAAATTAGAAATCTACTTGCAAAAGAAGGCCAGGGCCAAAACAGTTTTTCTGAAGAAAAAAAAAAGTTAAATTTTATGGCAGAATTTAATCCTTAACTGGCTAAACAATTCCAGATAGTATAATTTATAGTAGGAAAAGCTGGTGTAAATTATATGTATACATAAAATCCAGTCAGTAAAATGACATATTTGATATGTAAAGATTTTAATGACATATTGTTGAATGAATTTTAGTTTTACTTAATGCATATTAAATGTTCACTATGTTCTAATCACAGATAATGGAATAAACCAAATATGACCCTTGTTCTCACATCGCTTACTGCCTCATGAGAGAGAAAATTAAGTAACTGCAGAAGTATAAGTAACTATGATACAGACTACAATTTAAAAATGATAAGGTAACATGTATGTAAGAGCAGTGACGAATTTAGATTTGGACCGGGAAGCATGAAGGGAATCAATTTGGCAAGATCTCCTACAGCAAAAGATGTTCAGACTAAAAGTTGTGAATAAGCATTTAATTATGAAGTTCTTTATTCATTATACAACGCCTACTCAGCCATATTGTCATTTTGATGATTTAACATATTGCCATATTTTCTATGTGAATCCTGCTCTTTAGTCTTCAATTCACTGCAACCTGCCTCTACCAGTCCATTAAAATGTTCTTGTCAAAATAAATAATGACTTCTTATTTCCTGATCCAACAGACACTTAAGTTCTTAGCTTATTTATTTATTTATTTATTTTGAAACTGGAGTCTTGCTCTGTCACCCAGGCTGGAGTGCAGTGGCCTGATCTCAGTTCACTGCAAGCTCCGCCTCCTGGGTTCACGCCATTCTCCTGCCTCAGCCTCCAGAGTAGCTGGAACTACAGACACCCGCCACCTCGCCCGGCTAGTGTTTTGTATTTTTTAATAGAGACGGGGTTTCACCGTGTTAGCCAGGATGGTCTCGATCTCCTGACCTCGTGATCCGCCCGTCTCGGCCTCCCAAAGTGCTGGGATTACACGCTTGAGCCACCGCGCCCGGCCAGCTTACTTTATTGTTATGTTTTCAGCAGCACTTCTCACAATCAATCACTCCCTCGTTTTTCAAACACTCTTTCCTCTTGGATCCTGTATTTGTCTGCCAGGGCCACCATGACAAAATCCCAGAGACTGGGTGACTACAACAACAGAAATGTATTTCTTACAATTCTGGAGGTTGGATAGCCAAGATCCACGTGTCACCAAGTGTGGTTTCTCCTGAGGGCTCTCTTCTTGGCTTGCAGATGGCCCCTGCCTGGCTGTGTCCTCACATGGCCTTTCCAGGCATCCTTGAAGTCTCTTCCTCTTCTTACAAGAACACAGGCTTTATTGGATTAGGGCCCCACTCTTATGACCTCATTTAACTTTAATTACATCTTTACAGGTCTTATCTTCAAATACAGTCCCATTGATGGCTAGAGCTTCAATACCTGAATTTACAGGGGTGGGAGACATAGTTCAGTCTAGAACTGCTTTTGATCCGGGAAACAATTTCTTTCTATTTTCTCTATCGGTTCTCCTTTTCTTTCTTCTATCCCGTAAATATATTAACAATTTAGGGTGTAGTCTCAGGCCCTTTTTTATCTCATTCTGACTCCAGCTCTTCTCTTACATTTGAATGATTTCAAGTGTACTGTAATAGATTAAAAGTCTACTTTGCCCATAGCAGGGATTGACATGTAGCAAGTTCTCCAAGTGGTAATATCTCATCAAAGTGGAGGATCGTATCTCATTGAGGCAGAGGGTAGATGTGGGACTCTGTGAGACTCTCTCCAACGTGGCCCGGCAAGCCCAGTCCTCAAAACCCAAAATCTGAAACTGTGGCAGTGTTTCATTGTACATCTCACTACACAACAACTAGTAACATTTCTTGCATATTCACTATGTGCCAGGCAGTCATCTATGAGCTTTACACGTGTTAACTCAGCTTGCTAATCCTTATGATAATTTTATCCTCACATTATTCCAATTTTACAGACTAGAAAACTTAGTTACAGGGTGATTAAATAAATCGCTTAAGGTCACACAGCTTGTAAGTGACAGTAATTACCTTGTAGTCTGACTGTAGGACTCACACTATGTGCTAAGACTATGATTATATATAACACTTATGATAAAAGTCTTTTTAAGTCAGAATAGGAATATTAAGTCACAAAGAATATTAGGATAATTGGAATATTATTTGAGAAAACTTGAGGTATTGTTAGATATTCTTCTTCATTGCACATATCAAACAAACCACAGACTTTGATAGAAAATGCACATTCTTAAAAAGTAGAAAACTTACAAATTGCTTTTTAAAATACTTTCAGTGGTAGATAGGCATGTCTATACATGACATTACAAACCAAAAACAAAGATAAAAACTAGCAGATTTGACTACAACCACTTAATTAAGAAAATACTTTGCCATAAATAGTATAAACAAATGAAAAGACTGACATAAAACTTCGGGAGCGTTATTAACAAGAAAAACAAATGAATGCCACAATGGAGAAATGGGAAATAACAAGTATCTCATAGAAGGATACATATACATATCTAGTAAACATATGACTCCACCACAGAAAAAAATTCAAATAGCGCTGTTTCCTTCTCAAGTTGGTAAAAATTAATTTTTAATAATAATTGTCAGCGTGGGTGTGGATGGGGGGTGTGGGAGATGATATTTTCACTTTGCTGGGCTGGTGGATGTGTAATTGGTAATACCCATCTGGAGAAAAATTTGATAATAGATACTTTGCTTTAAAAATTGTTACTTTGTTTTCTAAATATTTTTTCTTTTACTCCAGGATATCTACACTAAGAAAGATACTATAATGGAATATTTACAAGTGTATATATTTATTTTGTAAGGAAATTTATTCAAGTTAATTATAAGAGTTAAATATTGGTAACAATCTACATCTTCCAAACAAGAGGATGACCATAATGGGTTGAAAATGTAATTTTGTTACTTTATCCACAACAGATAGTCCTACACTGCAGCATTTAGTGCTGTTTTCAGAATAGGCTGTTGTCCACACAGCAAATCAAGGTTTAAATTAAGAGCATAGATGGTAGCACATTCAGAAGCCTATGAAAACTCGCAAAATGAATTCCTGGGCTGTGTCTGAGAGTCTTACAGTTTTTGGCATAATGTGAATCTACTATATCATATAACTTGAACTCTGTCACATAGTAATTTACTGTCACACAGTAATTTATTTACCAACCATTTAGGTAAAAGTGAAACTTCTCTAATGTCTCCCACAACTGCCATCAAAAAGTAGCCTTCCTTGAGAAAACACTCATATTATTATCTTCATTATCATCATCCATCATCATCATTGGGATGGTTTGTATTGTCTTCATATGGTTAAGCTGTGACATACAGTTCTCAGAAACCTCTTCCCTATAGAGTTATAGGTTACAGTTGTCCCAGAGATATACTTGCTTGAAATTTGGAGGGATGGAAATGAAGCAGCAGCCATTATCTTTTGGAGGTTGTTATAGTCAGATGTCGCTATAGACAGATGCAGAAGTGGGTTCCTGTTTCTTCTCACTCTCTTCTGCTTGATATATAGCTCTTCTTCCTAACTTCTGACTTTGTTGACCAAGCGCAGCTCCAGGCCTATCACTAAATGCCAGGTTGTGGACCTACAGTGGTGAGACAAGGACAGAGAAGATAACCTTCCCATAAGTCTCCCTAAGAACTTTCCTTTCATAGTCTAAGATTAATAGGTAAAATAAAAAACATTTATTTAAATTGTAATTTCAGGTAAACAATAAATACTTTTGTACAAGTATGTCTCAAATAATGCAAGAGTTAATTATAGCAGTGAAATATTGGTAATAATCTATTATCTCCTAATAAGGCCAATCCTGAATGTGTTAGAGAATTAATCATGGCATTTTATCTTCAAAGACATAGTCCTCCACTGCAGGGACATACTCAATCTTAAAAAAAAAAAAAAAAAAAACAGGATTTATCTAAAATTCTAATTGAACTGAGCATCCTGTACTTTTTAATTTGTTGGGTCTGACAATACTAGTTTTGATGAATTGATGGCCTTGGTTCATAGATTGACTGATTGATGACCCTTTCTCCAATCTTCCAATTCCCTTTCTAAACTTGGGTCTACTTCCTAGAGTAAATCCCCTTCCCCACTACACTCACACTGACTCTGCTGCCCTTACTCTTGATTTTTATCATAATAGTAATGATGATAATAAAAACAACAGTAAAAGCTAAAGTTTACTGAGGCTTACTATGTGCCAGAGCCCCCTCTTAAGTACTTTACATTAATCTATACTAGTTACTGTTACTTACTCCCATTTAAGTTTCATACATATTACAATTCAACTGATACATGACATTTAGATGCCAACTTTCTTTAATCTCAGGTATTTTACTCTCTTCTCTTTTCCCATTTTTTCCCCCTAAAGGCAGTGCGAAGTGATTTAGTTATTTCAGACATATGTATTTGATAGAAAAGGAAACTGAGGCGCCAAGGGATTTAGAGAAACTTCCAAGGTCATATATTGAGTTAATGGAGCAATTGGGAGTAGAATTTACCATCTCTGAGAGTCCAACGTGCTGTCTTGATTGTTGTGCTAAGAAGAAACTATATATCTTTAGTAGAGAAAGATAAATAAATCCCAATGTTTCAAAAAAAAAAAAATCAACCTCCTTTCTATATCTTTCATGGAGACATTTATTCTCAGACCAAAATTTCCAAATGTAACTTACTTCTTAAATTTTATATTTATTTTTAATTCAAGCTTATATGTTCATTTGTTCTTCTCACCAAATTAGATTTTATAATCCTTATACAACATATGCTTATGAGTTCAATTTCTGACTGAAACTGGTTTTTATGTAAGCGCTCCACAAGCCTTGAACAATGGGTTTCATGTGTAACCCAGAAAATATATTTAAAATAATCTCTAGGAATTTCTTATTCTATCAGAATTTCTTCCTTTGAGGTGGGATTTGAATGAAAACAATGCAGAAAAGAAAATCGCAATTCTTTGAGCAAATGAAGTAAGTTTGATTGATATATAAGAAAATTTCAGTGAAAGTAAAAATTCAAACATTTATTCTAAACAAGTCAGACCTAGAAACTGTCTCAGGGAGAAAAATGGAATTTCAATATAGTTCCAAGCATTGCTATAAAATCTCAGGCAAAATAAAGATGTTTTTCATTTATTCCATAATTGATTAGACACAAGATTTCTAATAACAGTTGTTCATTTCCCCCCCTTTTTTATTTGGGGGATATTTGTGATTGTGGCCAGTGCAAGTCTCTTTCTCCTAGAGATGAAACTCCCCTGTGCTCCCCCCATACTATTTATATATTATAGAATATTTGTTTTGTAGAAAAACTACTGTTCTGGTAGTACTCTATCTAAAGTACAGAGCAGGAAAAAGAGGGAAAGAAAGTGGAGAAATTTGGCCAGACCCGGAGGACTGAACTCAAAAGTCTGATATTAGTTTAATAAATTATTGTTTATCTTTATAATATTCATAAGAACATTCAGTTAGATATAATTATTTATAAAGCTTCTCTTCTAATTCTCTTAGCAAGTCTGTCTTACAAGTTGCCCACGATATTCCAATAACAAAATCAATTACAAGGTTGTAGCGCTTACAACCTTGTTCTGTAGTGTTTCAGAACAATGCTTTTCGAACCATCTGTGATGAAAGATGAGTTATTTTCAATCCATTGTGGACCAGTATTTCATAAATGACAGTTAACACAGATTACTATAAAAGTGATCGTGTATTGACGTTGAGGCAATATCAAAAAGCCATATAAGTTTTCAAACATTGTGCACAATTTCTGCACTTATCTTGTTGTGCACAGGCACTGATGGACCACTCCCTGAGTGCCATTGCTTTAGAGTATAGTCTTTTGAATTTGATCACTTGGGTTCAAATTCCATCTCTGCCATATTCTACTTGTCCTATAACCTTGTTCAAGTTACTGAAAGGTACAATGAAAATAATAATAGTATCTTTTCAAAGTTTGCCATGAGGATTTAATGAGGTATTATATGAAACCCTGAGAAGGATATCTAGCATGCACTACAGGGTCAATAAAAGTAAGTCATTATGATTACTGCATGCAGTTTTACAATACACAATGTGCTTTCCCATGCATCACGTCATCTATTCCCTACAAAATCTCTGTAGGGGTACCTTAAAGAAGTAATGATTATCCTCTACAGCACAGTTGAGAAAACCAAGGGTCAAGTGTTTAAATTGTTACACAAGTGTTTAAATGGTTGCACAGCTGGTAAATGGTAAAGCCAGGAGTTTAATGTGATGCTATTTCTCCCTTATTCCATCTTCCCTCTCAAATCATGTCAAAGGCTACATGAAGTAGTCCTTTTCATCCAGAACAAAGTCTTCCTGCTCATTTCCTGAGCCTCTTGGTCCCATGACATAGCTTGACAAAAAACAGGACAATCCCAGCAATAGCAGGATCTCCAATCCCTTCTCAATTAGTAGACTTCTTCTATAGGAGGGGTTCGTGTTGACCTTGCACCTACGTTTCCTTTTCACGGCTACTGACAGCAAGTGTACAATTTATGCTTTCAGCTCAGAGTGCTGTATATCTGGTTAATGTGATGGCAGCTATATTTCAGATGTTGGAAACATCAGTTGGAAAAGGAATTTCCAGCCCCAAGATGAGAGAAACGACTATCTCTTTTCATGTGTTGGTGGATGGTCTGGCTTACATTTTTTTTTTCTTGAACATACCCAGATGATATGAATGTTTCTTCGGTTGAGGTTTGAATAGTTTACTTCTTATAAATCCAAAGAAATATTTATTTCTTCCTGTGGTTAAATTGTGCAGATGAATTCTCAGAGAGTAAGGAGCACGAGAAATTCATATGGGACATTCAATGTTCTAGTAATTATGATCTCTATTTGATTAAGAGACAAAGAACCAAACCTAAGATGTGTTAAAAATGAATAAAATTTCCCTGTGCTAGTAAATTTAAAAAGGAGTTACAAACGTAAATACCACAGATGCATTTTTTCCAATAATGCCTGCAGAGGAAGTTAAATTCAGAAAAATATATTTAATTATACAGCAGCAAAAAATGAGCTTAGTGTAAGCAAACTTATTTCGTCTACTACTCGAAATAAGTTAATGAACAACCCATTAGCTATCTTATACAACAAATGATACAATGAGTTAGACAATGTATGGAATAAAGAAATGTGAGTGAAGGTAAGCCAGCATCATTCAGAATTACATCTAAGTGCTACACTGTGTACAGGAATACCTTACCTTATTGCACTTCGCTTTGTTACACTTCATAGATACTGCAATTTTTGCACATTGAAGGTGTGCAGAAACTGTGTCCAGCAAGTCTATCAGTATCACTTTGCCAACAGCAGGTGCTTACTTCCTGTCCCTGTGTCACATTTTGGTAACTCTCACAATATTTCACTTTTCCATTATTATTATATCTGTTATGGTAATCTGTGATCACTGATTTTTGATGTTCCTATTGTGATTGTTTTGGGGTGCCACAAACCCTGCTCACATAAGACGGTGAACTAAAGTTATAAATATTGTGTGTGTTCTGACTGCTCCACCCACTGGCCATTTTCCTATCTCTCTTCTCCTTCTTAGGCTTCCTTATTCCCTGCGGTGCAACAATATTGAAATTAGGCCAATTAATAACCCTACAATGGTCTCCAAGTGTTCAAATGAAAGGGATAGTTATACATCTTTCACTTTTAGTCAAAAGCTATAAATGATTAAGCTTAGCAAGAAAGGCATGTCAAAAGCCCAGAAAGGCTGAAAGATAGCCAAACTGTTAGCCCAGTTGTGAATGCAAAGGAAAATTAAATTAAAAGTGCTACTCCAGGGTATGCACCAATTGTAAGAAAGTAACCTTACTGCCGATATGGAAAAAAGCTTTAGTGGTCTGGAAAGAAGATTGCACCAGCCATAACATTTCCTCAGTCCAAAGTCTACTTGAGAGAAAGCCTTTAATCTTCAAGGAAGGCTGAGAGAAGTGAGGAAGCTATTGAAGAAAAAGTTTGAAACAAGCAGAGGTTGGTTGATGAGTTTTCAGGAAAGAAAGTCATCTTCATCACTTAAAAATACAAGGTAAAGCTGAAGTGCAGATATAGAAACTGTAAGTTATCTGGAAGATGTAGCTGAGTATTGATGGAGGTGGCTACACTAAACAACTGATTTTCAGTACAGATGAAACAGCCTTCTATTGGAAGATGATGCCATTTAGCACTTTTATAGTTAGAAAGGAGTCAATGCCTGGCTTCAAATCCTTCAAATGACAGGCTGATTCTCTTGTTAGGAGCTAATGTAGCTAGTGACTTAAAGTTGAAGCCAATGCTTATTTACCATCCCAAAAATATTAGGGTCCTTATTATTATGCCAAATCTACTCTTCCCATGCTCTATAAATGGAACAGCAAAGCCTGGATGACAGCACATCTGTTTACATCATGGTTTACTGAGTATTTTAAGCCCACTGTTGAGATCTACTACTCAGAAAAAAAATTCCTTTAAAAATATTATTTCTTATAGGTAAAGCACCTCATCACCCACAAGCTCTGATGGAGATGTACAATAAAATGAATGTTGTTTTCATGCTTGCTAACACAACATGTATTCTGCAGCCCATGGATCAAGGAGTAATTTTGACTTTCAAGTCTTATTCTTTAAGAAATACATTTTGTAAAGATACAGCTGTCATAGATGGTGATTCCTCTAACATACCTGGGCAAAGCCAATTGAAACTATTCTAGAAAAAATTTATGACTCTAGATGCCATTAAAACATTTGAGACTCATGGGCAGAGGTCAAAATATCAACATTAACCGGAATTTGGAAGAAGGTAATCTCAACCTCTGTGAATGACTTAGTGGAAGAAGTCACTGTAGTTGTGGTGGAAACAGCAAAAGAACTAGGATTAGAAGTGGAGCTGGAAGAAATGACTGAATTGCTACATTCTCATGATAAAACTTGACTGGATGACAAGTTGCTCCTTATGGATGAGCAATGAAAGTGTTTCTTGAGATGGAATCTGCTCCTGGTGAAAATGCTGTGTATGTTGTTTAAGTGACAACAAAGAATTTAGACTATAACATAAACTTAGTTGGCAAAGCAGTGGCAGGGTTTGAAAAAATTGCCTCCAATTTTGAAAGAAGTTTTACTGCTGATAAAATGCTATTAAACAGTATCACATGCACAGATAATCTTCATGAAAGGAAGGGTCAATTAATGTGACAAGTTTCACTGTTGCCTTATTTTCACAAATTGCCGCAACCACCCAAACTTGAGCATCCATCACCCAGATTAGCCGGTAGCCATCAACATTGAGGAAAGACCCTCCACCAGCAAAAAGACTGTAACTAGCTGAAGGCTCAGATGATTGTTAGCATGTCTTAGTCATAAAGTATTTTAAAATTAAGATATGTATAATTTTTATATGTAATGTCATTGTATACTTAATAGACTACAGTGTGGTGTAAACACAACTTTTATATGCACTGGGAAACCAAAAATTTTGTGTCAGTCACTTTATTGTGATATTCACTTTATTGTGGTGGTCTGGACCTGAACTTACAATATCTCTGGGGTATGCCTGTAAATCAAACTTCTACAGGAATGAGTCCTTTAGAATGAAAGCTCTCTCTTCTGTCAAATGTGTCAAGTAAACAAAATAACTCAACCTCACTTGTTTGGGAGCAGCCCTGCACTCTCACAATTCTAGGCTGAGGTCAGGAGTGCTATAGCAACTATGATGAAATGTGAGAGTCCATTGAGCCTTAGACTCTTGTTTACCACACATAAAGGACTTTGCACTAGATAAATATAGGAAGTTCCAAGCATTGCACTGTTAGTGGCCAAAAAAAATCAAATAACCTTTAGTTTAAAGGCAAAGCTGTCCCAGATCTAATAGCTAGGGATTGAGAATGCAGTGAACATAGTTGAAACTCTATTTCATTAAAAATGAAGGGAGAGTACCATGGTGGATATAATACTGCCTGCAATCTGCTCAACTATTTTCATTGCTATAAAATCTCAATAGGTAACCCAAAATTTTCAAGCCATAATAAAAACATGGACATTCATGAGAAAATTAGTTTGAGTTCCTTTAGAAGCAGACCCTGAGGCTAGGGTTTGAAATGTACTGGTTTACTTGGCAGGAGATCCCAGGAAGCATTGTTAGGAGAGTGGAGAACTGAGGCAGAAAAGAAAACGCACAAAATAAAGAGTACATTTTCAAGCCAGTTACCTGTAGGGCAAGGTAAATGGCAATTTCAAGTGGGAACTCTGGGGTCATATATGACAAGTGCCTCAGAGTTAGCTCAGATCAGGGGCAAAGGAGCTAAGAATTTGTATACTAAATCTATCATTGGTTGAGAGATACTGGGCATGGGGTGGGTGGCAGAATGTATTTTAACACTTTCTGATCTTTTGTGGTACCTTCAGGCAGTTGGAAGCCCAGTAGTTACTCACAATGGTGAGATCTCAGGGAATACAGTTGGGACATCTGCTACAATTTGTGAAGCCATATTTCCTTTGGATTTTATATAGCAATTGTCTCAGTATCCTTAGAAATGTAAACACACATACATACACATTTGACTTAGGAATTATCTTCATTTGCTTTTAAACATAGGAGTATGACTAACATAAAGACAAGAACTCTAATAGATTGCTGCGCAGGATGAAAAAGTGTAAAGAATAAATGCTTTGGAGTTAGATAGACCAAGATGTGGATCCTAGTCTTACCAGTCAAGTAATTTGAAAAAGTAATTTACTGTGTTTCATCTTCATTTTGTTAATCTGCAAAATAAGTAAATAATTTGCATTTTGTTGTGTTGTGAGAACACAGTTTAAGCTCCTATCTCAGCACTTGAAATATAGTAGCATCTCACTGATGATTAGCTATGATCACCAACATACTCACCAGGACTACTACCATCAGCACTCGAATCAGTACCACCACCACCATCACCATCATCATCAGTATCATCATCTTTTCCTTGCAAAAAATACTTGGAGTTTTCTCTGAAAAAACAAAGCAAAAAAGGAAATAGACCTCTTTTGATATAATAAGAAGAAAACAGAGTAATCTTCAATCTTCAAAAATAGGTGAGAAGAACACAAGACTTCTCTGAAATGAAATGTGTCTTTTTTATTTCATTTAGCATTGGTTGTACAGCTGCCTATGTTGGAACATTTATACAGGTACTAATAAACAGGTACTAACAGCTTCAATGGAAAAGGGTCATGTGAATACTTATTTAGAAAATATTTAAAGTCGTCATTATTGAGAATCTCCAATTTACCACATATTTTATGGCAATCTCTTTTCTAAAATGAATCAACAAGACTAAGTCATTGTGTTAAAAAGCCATGCCTCCATACCACTGTCTTTATAGATACAGATTTAGCACAGTCATTCATTTTTTTCTCTTCTGATAATTACAATATTAAAGAAAATACTGGTCACCTACATAAAGGAAACTACACGGACTTGGTGTCACTCAGTGAGTTCACATACATGAAGAGTTTGGATAATTTAGGTTCTCAAAGACACAGTTACCGAAATATTAATACATTGTTTACCGAGGAGGCCTCTTTTTGCTTTGACGACTCAATGGTTCATACGTGAAAATCCCAGGAATTGTTTTACCTTAACTGAAAAGTCCAAGGATTCTTTTTTTGTGTGAATATCATCTCATATATTTTATTTTTTAATTTTTTTAGAAATTTTTATTGTTTTATTTTACTGTAAATTATTGGGGTACAGGTGGTATTTGGTTACATGAGTAAATTATTTAGTGGTGATGTGTGAGGTTTTGGTGCATCCATCACCTGAGCTGTATACACTGTGCCATATTTGTTTTCTTTTATCCCTAGCCCCACTCCCACTCTTCCCCCCAAGTCCCCAAAGTCTATTGTATTATTCTTTTTTTTTTTTTTTTTTTTTTTTTTATTGAGACGGAGTCTTTGCTCTGTTGCCCAGGCTGGAATGCAGTGGCGCGATCTCGGCTCACTGCAAGCTCCGCCTCCCGGGTTTCCGCCATTCTCCTGCCTCAGCCTCCCGAGTAGCTGGGACTACAGGACGCCCGCCACATCGCCCGGCTAATTTTTTGTATATTTAGTAGAGACGGGGTTTCACCGTGTTGGCCAGGATGGTCTCGATCTCCTGACCTCGTGATCCGCCCGTCTCAGCCTCCCAAAGTGCTGGGATTACAGGCTTGAGCCACCGCGCCCGGCTATTGTATTATTCTTATGCCTTTGTGTCCTCATAGCTTAGCTTCCACATATCAGTGAGAACATACAATGTTTGGTTTTCCATTCCTGAGTTACTTCACTTAGAATAATAGTCTCCAGTCTCATCCAGATCACTGTAAATGCTGTTAATTCATTCCTTTTTGTAGCTGAGTAGTATTCCATCATGTGTATATATACCACAGTTTCATTTTCCATTCATTGATTGATGGGCATTTGGGTTGGTTCCACTATTTTGCAATTGTAAATTGTGCTGCTATAAACATGCGTGGGCAAGTATCTTTTTCAAATAACAACTTATTTTCCTCTGGGTAGATACGCAGTAGTGGGATTAATGGATCAAATGGTAGTTCTACTTTTAGTTCTTTAAGGAATCTTCACACTGTTTTCCTGTAGTGGCTGTTCTAGTTTGCATTCCTACCAGCAGTGTAGAAGTGTTCCCTGATCACCGCATCCACACCAACATCTACTGTTTTTTGATTTTTTGATTATGGTCATTCTTGCAGGAGTGAGGTGGTCTCACATTGTGGTTTTGATTTGCATTTCCCTGATCATTAGTGATGTGGAGCATTTTTTCATATGTTTGTTGGCCATTTGTATATCTTCTTTTGAGAATTGTCTATTCATGTCCTTAGCCCGGTTTTTGATGGGATTGTTTTCAAGTTTGTTGTAGATTCTGGATATTAGTCCTTTGTCAGATGTGTAGATTGTGATGATTTTCTCCCACTTTGTGGGTTGTCTGTTTACTCTGTTGACTGTTCCTTTTTGCCATGCAAAAGCTCTTTTAGTTTTGTCCCAGATATTTATCTTTGTTTTTATTGCATTTGCTTTTGAGTTCTTGGTCATGAAATCCTTGCCTAAATCACGTCTAGAAGGGTTTTTCCCACGTTATCTTCTAGAATTTTTATAGTTTCAGGTCTTAGTTTTAAGTTTTCAATCCATCTTGAGTTGGTATTTGTATAAGGTGAGAGATGAGGACCCAGTTTCCTAAATGTGGCTAGCCAATTATCGCAGCATCATTTGTTGAAAAGGGTGTCCTTTCCCCGTTTTATTTTTTTGTTTGCTTTGCTGAAGATCAGTTGGCTGTACGTATTTGGGTTTATTTCTGGGTTTTCTATTCTGTTCCATTGGTCTATGTGCCTATTTTTATACCAGTACCATGCTGTTTTGGTGACTATGGCTTTATAGTATAGTTTGAAATCAGGCAGTATGATGCCTCCAGATTTGTTCTTTTTGCTTTAGTTCTTCCTCCACCTGTGAAGTCCTTAGGTCAGATTCACACCCTCTCCCAAGTTCTGGTTAGGAGACTTCTTGCCCTGTTCAAATTGTTACAAAGTTCAGCTAGAGAATTCCTTCTGCCTGTGGATTTTTACCCCCGGCTTCTCTGGTCATCCTCCTGATGGATCCTTATGGTGCCAGGCAAGAATAGGCTGCGTCGGGACCCAGCAAGCTCTCAGGGCTTTTCTGCTCCTTCCTCTACCCTTGTATTTTGTTCAGCTCGACTCTCTAACTTGACTCAGCTCCAAATAAAGTCAGAAACTGCTCCCACAAATGGACCTTCGACTTCTCCAGTGGGGGTGTGTGTTTGGGAGAGGAGGCTCTCCCTTTCCCACTTCTGCAGTTGGGGCACTCACAGTATTCAAGGTGTCTCCTGGGTCCTGCAGGAGTAGTTCACTTCCTTCAGAGGGTCTGTGGGTGCTCTCAGGATTTCTGGTTTGTTCTTATAGTCGATCTGGAGCTAAAATTCACAGTGAGAGCCTCCACATACTGCTGTGTCTGGAGCAATCTTGTACTACCTCACATCTGCCATATCCCTAAATCTATCCGATGATTCTTGAAACAAATTTTTTTCCTTTATTAATCTCAACTAGTTCTACAATTTTTCCTTTATTAATCTCAACTAGTTCTAATTTGTAGCACAAGTCCTGAGTTTTTATTCAGTTTCTCACCGCAACTGACCCTTCATCTTGACATCTTCATTTAGATGGCTAATAGCATCTCAGTATTACATAGATGAAAAACAGTAGGCTTTATTTCACCTTCTCTACTACCAGCTCCCTCCTTCTCCAGGTAAATCTTTGAGAATCATTTTTTGATTTTTTGCTTTCTGTCTCTCCTCATTTCCAGTCTATCAGCAAATTATTAAACATTTCCCCCCAAAATATTTGGGGACCCAGTCTACACGTTGTCATGCCTCTGTTCTCATTTATTCCAAGCCACTGTCATCTCTGGTTTGAACTACCACAATGGTCTACTCACTGGACTTTTTGCTTCATGCCCTGGAATCAATTATCAAACAAGATAGAAAGACATCTTTTTAAAAACTTGAATCAGATCCTATTGCTATTCTGCTAAAAATGTCCCAGTGGTTTCAGCTCATACACAAAATTAAAATTAAAAATTTTACCCAAACATTCAAGGCTCTACATGGTCCTTTGCCCTTGGAACTCTTTTGCACACTCTCCCACTCACTTTCAAGTCATAGTAGCTTCCTGTTTCAGGGACATACCAAGCTTCTTCCCCACTGTGAACTTGTTTGCTTGTCATCTGGAATATTTTCTCCAAGATTTTGTATGACTAGCTCTGAGCTCAAATATCATTCCTTTAGAGGGACCTGTCTTGTCAACCCTATTAAATATCTCCCACACATCCTCCTCAGTTGCTCTCTACCTATAACCCATTTTTTTCTTCATAGCACTCATAGCTCTTTGAAGTGGTTCTTTGCTTTATTGTCTGTCTTACCCACTAAAATATAAGATCTATGAGAGCAGCCAGTGACTGGACCCTAGGACTATAAATGGCCCCCTCTTGATGGGACAACGTGCCCTTTCCATGTGGTTCTTTCTGTGTAGATACGTGATGCTCCCCTGTCTGCCAAAGGAGATTCTAATATGCTGCCTTAAATTGGTTATCTGGCCACAGTGAGTTTTCTAGGGCTTGCTTTCTGACCCCTGTGGTTCAAATAAGTTATCTTACTGAAGGAAATGGCACTGATAGTGAAAGTCAAAATAATCCACAACCTCAGTTATATTTTATCCCCATGTAGGGGTGATTAATCTGACTACAATATAGATTTTTTACATCAAGCTAAGTCAAATGGCCAATTAGTCTGGGACTTAGAGTCACAGTGGGCTAGCTAAGATTCTTTGGCAAGGGTAGTTTTATACAATGTAATGGCTTTTCAATACTGGCCAATGAAGAAGTGCTACATCCTTACCAGCATTATGTTTTATATAGGTTATCAACAAGTGGAAAAGTAGGAGAATCATTGTCCTGAATAGAGTAACAGGAAGGATGTTTGTATAAGGCACCCCAGTAAGAACGTTGGGACCTCTTCTCTATCCAGGTCAGAGCTCCTACAGTCTGATATAGAAGAGAGTTTCAAGTGTATTTTTCAAGTGTTTCTTCTCCTATGTATTCTGTTATCCGTCCTCCAGAGTTTATCATAATCGTATTTGTGACTAGGATTGCAACTACAAGTTACTGACATATTAGTGTGTTCTAATCTGATCTATAGGTCTGATGTCTATATCTTTCTAATCTATGAAGTCCCCTTTTGTGATCACAGAGAAGGTATAAACTGAGAATCAAAGATCAGTTTGTCTAAGACTTCTTTGCAAGGTGGCCTCCTACAAAATTCTATGAAAACTGGTCATATCTGAGTGCTTAAGGCAATCAATTTTGGTAGAAAGCCAAGGGGGTAAATTGGGTCAACCATTCACCTTACCATATAAGCTGTAACTACAAGGATTGAAGCCCAGCTTTCTGATCACACTAGGTGTATTAGCTGTCTATTGCTGCATAACAAATTTCCCCAGGACATAGCAACTGAAAGCAACAAAGATTTATTACTTCACAGTTACAGTGAGTCATAAGGAGGAGTAGTTGAGCTGCAGGGTTATGGTTCACTGCCTTATGAGGATGTAATCAAGGAGTCCAGTAATTTCAAAACTTGACTTGGGGGAGAGTGACAAGTTCACACATGTGACCTTGGTAAGATTTAGAAGATCTGTGTCCAAGTTCAACTATGTGGACTGATATACAGGGCTGCCCCATGACATGGAACCCGGAGTGAGCAAGTTAAGACAGAGGGAGAGGGGAGAACCAAAGATGGAAGCCACAGTCTTTTTATAACCTAATTTAGAAAGTGATATTCTACAGTACTCCATTCCTTAGAAGTAAGTCAGTAAGTCCAGCCTACACTCAAAGAATGGGAGATTAAACAAAAATATGAACACCAGGAGGTGCCGATCATTAGTGGCCACCTCAGAGGGTGCCTATAACATTTTAGAAAGGTAGGTGATTCCCATACATAAATGGGGTGCTTATAAAATAGGACTGGTTTCCATATCGTATTGCTGTTGGATGTTAGCCTCTTATAATACCAGTAAGAGTCAGTATCCATTTTAATTGCATGACTTTTCCCTCATCATGTTATTTTAAAGTCTCTCACACAGAATCTGACTTCCAGCTCCATTACATTTCTGTGTGTTCTCCAAGAATGCAGTGAACAATAAATAATCTAAACTCGACTACCGCTCCTGTCTCCTTAATTTTCATGATTTTCCCTCACTAACTAGCTTCATTGTTAAGAGTGGCTTGTTGCCATTTTAGCAGACATGGCATATGTTTGGCCTGATCATTTGCCCTTGTTGATGGATTACTATTTTTGTCTTAGTATTTTATATTATCTTAGTATTCAAACCCAAACCTTCCTTAACCGGTGTGCACAATTTTATTCTTACTAGATTAAATCCTATTAAATATTCTTGAAAAAAAAAATCTCTTTTGGAGATTTCTGACCTGCTACATAGCAAATGAATATGAATTGGCTTTCCCTCTACAATCATCCTGTGGATTCCTTTAACTGTCATCCTGTGATGGATTCCCTATTTCTTAGATTTCTTGTCTTTCTCCTTCTTCGTTACTTTTTATTGTTGTTTAAATTATTGGATTCTATTTTCAGTAGCTTATTAAACATTAGAAGTAAAATTAGAAAGCATTAGTATGGAACTCTAGATTAGAAATCATTTTTGCTCAGAATTTTGAAGACTTGCTCCACTGTCTTCTAGCTTAAAAAAAAAATTCCGTCAACTAGCCTCCATACCTTTGTATAAGAAACGTTTTTTGTTTTTGTTTTTGTTTTTTGCCTCTCTGCAAGCCAGTAGCACCTTCTATTTGCCTTCAGCACTCTGAAATTTCACAATGATGTGGGTTAATTGACAACCATTGTACCAGTTGCTTGGTGAGCTGTTTACATCTGGGAGCTCATGTCTATGTCCCTCAGTTCTGTGACATCTTCTTGACTTATGTCATTGATGATTTCTTCTTTCTTTTTTATCACTTTCTGAAATATATATATATACACACACACACACACGCACACACACACACATATCTTTAATGTCTTTCATATTCCCTTTGATTTAGGGATAAACACCCAGAACACCATTTGGGGCAAAAAGAAAAATAAAACACTTTTACTCTAATTTTAGTAGGCTTATATAAGGCAGGAAATGAGCAGAAATTACATGTCTGTATTTAATCTATTATCTTTATCTGGGCAAAGTAAACTATTTTTACATTGATTTATTGACATAAATTTAATTAGAGTGTTTTATTCGTTACATTTAATAAACTTATTGATGTTATAACTCACCGTCTTGCTAAGTTTTATGTATCTGCACCCTCTGATCTTTGTTCTTCCTTTTACTGACTTACTTTGAGCAGAGTATTGTTTAGGATTCATTCTATTGTCCTATTTGATTTTTAGAGTCCCTTCATTATATTATTTTGTGGATAGATTACTCTACGTATTACAATGCACACACACAACAGACTACTACGGATTAATATTTTACTACCTTGTGGAAAAAGTAAGAACCTTGCAACATTGTAATTTATTATATTTACACACCTCCTGTCTATTATGCCATAGTTATAATGAATTTTACTTTGGATCTTTTATAAGCCTCACCAAAAAAAAAAAAATACTGTTTTTGTTTAAACTGTGAGTTAACTTCCAAATAATTTAAGAAAAAAGTATTTGTTATTACCCACATATTCATTATTAAATTCCTTCTCAGAGATCTGTACAGTTGGCCCCTCTCATCTGTGAGTTCTGCATCTATGGATTCATATACGTGCAGATGGAAAATATTTGATAAAAAAATGGTTGGGTCTGTACTGTATAGACTTTTTTTTTCTTCTCATTATCCCCCAATCAATACAGTATAACAACTATTTATACAGCATTTACATTGTATTCGGTATTATTAGTAATTTAGACATGATTTGAGGTATACAAGAGAAAATGTGTAGGTTATATGCAATAATACATTTGTTATATAAAGGACTTAAGCCTCTGTGAATTGTGGTATCCTCGGGGAGGGGGTGGCGGGGGGTGGTCCTGGAGACAGTTTCCCACGGACACTGAGGGACAACTGTACTTTTATTTGGTATGATTTCCATTCAACTTGAGAAACCTGTAGCATTTGTTGGAGTGCAAATCTGTATGCAACACATTCTCAAGATTTTGATTTTTCTGCAAATGTATTTATTTGGCTTTCATCTCTTAAGGACAATTTCCCAGTTTATATCGTCTTAGGCTAACCTTTTTTTTTCTTGTAACACTTTAAAAATTGTTTTCTTCTATCTCCTAATGCTGTCATTCTTGTTGTTGTTCCCCAGTAAGCAATAGTTCCCCCTCCCTCAACCAATTTTAAGATTTTCTTTTCTTTTCTTTGGTTAATGTAAGATTGATTCCAAATTGCCTATTTTTATTTATCTGTTTTCTTTTGTATTTTTAAATATTCTTCCTGGGGTTCTCTGATCTTCCTGTATTTATGTATTGAAAAAGTGACTTTTTCCCTTTTCTTTATCTTCTATTTCTGGGACTCTGATTACATGCATTTTAGATTTTATACCACAAGTCATAGAGGGATTGCTCATTTGTCTTAATTCTTTTTATCTTCCCATGATTCAACTTCATATATCCTTTCTTTTGTTGTGCTAAATATGTTGGTAAACTTCTCCAATAAATTTCTTATTTCATATGCTCCTTTTTTCAAGTTTAGAATTTTCATGTAGTTCATTTATAGTTTGTACCTTTTCCAAAAATGTACCCATCTCTTTGCCCATTTTTTATCTTTTCATTTAAAGAAATCTTTTATGAAGGATGACTTGTTTTATTCTAGTGAGCAGTTTAATTACTGGTGGAAACTTGGTTTGGACCTTTGTGGGGATAAGCCTACTTCTGTTTTGCAGTTTGCCACTGGATATAGAGTTTGGTGTCAAGGAAAAATGCAAGGTATTTACTAAACCTTTCTAACTTGACAAGACTCCAACTCCAATCTCTGTCTCTCCAGTAATGGGCAGATACTGAAATCTCTAGAAGTTCTCTAAACCTTCCACCTGTATCCTTCTGCTAGTGTCCCTGAAACCTTGCTTTGTCTATGTGCAATTTAGGGTCAGTTCAGGATTTGGGGGGAATTTGTGTGCATATTTGCAGTTGCTGCTTCTGTAGCTGTGAGAGGTGAAGCTGGCTGGGCTTCTGGGTCAGGTGGCAACTTGGAGAACTTTTCTGTCTAGCTAAAGGTTTGTAAACACACCAATCAGCACTCTGTAAAAACAGACCAATCAGTGCTCTGTAAAATGGACCAATCAGCAGGCAGTAGGCAGGGACAAATAAGGGAGTAAAAGCTGGCCACCCAAGCCAGCAGTGACAACCTGCTTGGGTCCCCTTCATGCTGTGGAAGCTTTGTTCTTTCATTCTTTGCAATAAATCTTGCTACTGTTCACTCTTTGGGTCCGCACTACCTTTATGAGCTGTAACACTCACCACAAGGGTCCACGGCTTCGTTCTTGAAGTCAGCAAGACTAAGAACCCACTGGAAGGAATAAATTCTGGATACATTTTGGTGACCCAGATGGGACAATCACCAAGCGGTGAGTCCCATCGGACCCTTTTCACTTGCTATTCTGTCCTATTTTTCCTTAGAATTTGGGGGCTAAACACTGAGCACCTGTTGGCCATTTAAAAGTGACTGGTGTGGCCGCTAAACCAAAGGCATGGGTGTCAGGCTTTCTGGGAAAGGGCTCTCTAACAACCCCCAACTCTTTGGAGTTGGGAGCATTGGTTTGCCTGGAACCAGCTTCTGCTTTTCCTGTACTTCTGGGCTGACCCGAGGGTCTACAGAGAGGAAAGCCATTCATCTCTGGGGTCCTGACCACAAGTTGGTTGACCCTGCGGCCATGAGAGGAACTCTCAAAGGCATGTCACCCAAGGGAGACTCACCCATCTATCCTATCTATCCTGACCCTTGCCCCCTGGGTCCTAATGCCTGCCAGACAAACTTCCTCTTGCCTCTCTTCTCCGAGGCTAGCCCTGCTTCTAAAAACAACTCCCCATCTCTGGTGCTTTTCTAGTTTCTCCTATAAGAATTATTTCTAGTATAAACTCCAGGACTCTATTCCCTTCCTTAGGCACCTGGACTCACCAATCAGAAAGACATAATTTTTGCCCAAAGCCCCATCATAGGGGGAACTATCTGGAACTCTAGGATCCCTCCTCAGAGTAGCAGATCTAACAAAAGCTATTCCTGAAGCTAGGATATGGGGAGCCTCAGAAATTGTATCCTTCCTATTCATATAAGTGAGGACAAAAGGTACCACTCTTCCCACCCTGAAGATCCCTTCCCTCTCTCAGGGTATGAGCCTCCACTTCATTTTTGGGGCATAACATCTTTATAGGACATGGGTAAGTCCCAGTACTAACAGAAGAATGCTTAGGACTCTAACAGGTTTGTGAGAATGCATCGGTAAGGGCCACTAAATCCAATTTTTCTTGTTCCTCTTTGTGGTCTAGGAGGACAGGGTGTAGGTTTTGAGAATGTGTCTGTAAGGGCCACTAAATCTGACCTTCCTCAGTCCTCTTGGTGGTCTAGGAGGAAAATTAGTGTTTCTGCTGCTGCGTTGATGAGTGCAACTATTCCGATCAGCAGGGTCCAGGGACTCTTGTGGGTTCTTGGGCAGGGGGAGAAACAAAACAAACTAAAACCATGGGCGGTTTTGTCTTTCAGATGGGAAACACTCAGGCATCAACAGGCTTACCCTTGAAATGCATCCTAAGCCATTGGGACCAATTCGACCTGCAAACTCTGAAAAAGATGCAGCTCATTTTTTTTCTGCACTACGGCCTGGCCCCAATATTCTCTCTCTGATAGGGAAAAATGGCCACCTGAGGGAAGTATAAATTACAATACTATCCTGCAGTTTGACCTTTTCTGTAAGAGGGAAGGCAAATGGAGTGAAATACCTTATGTCCAAGCTTTCTTTTCATTGAAGAAAATACAAAACTATGCAAAGCTTGCAATTTACATCCCACAGGAGGACCTTTCAGCTTACCCCCATATCCTAACCTCCCTATAGCACCCCTTCCTATTAATGATAAGCCTCCTCTAACCTTCTGCCTTCCTCGAGCAGCTATGGGAGGCCTTAAGAAAATATACTCCCCTGTCACCAGACTCACTTGAGGGCCAATTGATCTTAAAAGATAAGTTTACTACCCAATCAGCTGTGGATATAAGGAGAAAGCTCCAAAAGTGAGCCCTGGGCCCTGAACAATATCTGGAGGCATTACTAAACCCGGCAACCTTGATGTTCTATAATAGGGACCAAGAGGAACAGGCCCAAAAGGAAAAGCAAGATCAGACAAAGGCTGCAGCCTTAGTCATTGCCCTCAGACAAACAAACCTTGGAGGTTCAGAGAGGACAGAAAATGGAGCAGGGCAATCACCCGGTAGGGCTTGTTATCAGTGTAGTTTACAAGGACACTTTAAAAAAGATTGTCCAACGAGAAGCTGCCCCCTCGTCCATGTCCACTATGCTGAAGCAATCACTGGAAGGTGCACTGTCCCAGAGTGCAATGATTCCCTGGGCCAGAAGCCCCCAACCAGATGATTCAACAACAGGAATGAGGGTGCCTGGGGCAAGTGCCAGCTCATGTCATCATCCTCACTGAGCCCCGGGCACGTTTAATCATGGAGGCCCAGGAAATTGACTTCCTCCTGGACACTGGTGCAGCCTTCTCAGTGTTAATCTCCTGTCCTGGACGACTGTCCTCAAGGTCCATTACCGTCCGAGGAATCCCAGGACAGTCTGTAACCAGGTATTTCTCCCACCTCCTCAGTACTTTGCTCTTTTCACATGCCTTTCTTGTTATTCCTGAAAGTCGCATACCCTTAATAGGGAGGGATAGATTAGCCAGAGCTGGAGCTATTAGCTACATGAATATGGGGAACTAGTTACCCATTTGTTGTCCTCTGCTTGAGGAGGGAACCAACCCTGAAGTCTGGGCATTGGAAGGAACAAACTCAAGCACCAGCTTTAAGCTTCCCACAGGACAAAACTTCTCTTTATGCGTCACAGAGAGAGCAGGGCTAGCTCTTGGAGTCCTTACTCAGACTCGTGGGACAACCCCACAACCAGTGGCATACCCAAGTAAGGAAACTGATGTAGTAGCAAAAGGCTGGCCTCACTGTTTAAGGGTTGTTGTGGTGGTGGCCGTCTTAGTATCAGAGGCTATCACAATAATACAAGGAAAGGATCTCACTGTCTGGAGTACTCATGATGTAAACGGCAAACTAGGTGCCAAAGGAAGTTTATGGCTATTAGACAACTGCCTGCTCAGATACCAGGTGCTACTCCTTGTGGGACTGGTGCTTCAAATATGCACGAGTGCGACCTCAACCCTCCCACTTTTCTCCCAGAGGATGGGGAACCAATCGTGCTTGACTGCCAACAAATTATAGTCCAGACTTGTACTGCCCGAGATGATCTCTTAGAAGTGCCCTTAGCTAATACTGACCTTAACCTATATACTGATGGAAGTTCGTTTGTGGAGAATGGGATACGAAGGGCAGGTTATGCCATAGTTAGTGATGTAACCATACTTGAAAGCAAGTCACTTCCCCCAGGGACCAGCTCCCAGTTAGCAGAACTAGTGGCACTTACCCAAGCCTTAGAACTGGGAAAGGGAAGAAGAATAAATGTGTATACAGAGAGCAAGTATGCTTATCTAATCAAACATGCCCATGCTGCAATATGGAAAGAAAGGGAGTTCCTAACCTCTGGGGAAACCCCCATTAAATATCACAAGGAAATCATGGAGTTATTGCACTCAGTGCAAAAACCCAAGGAGGTGGGAGTCTTACACTGCCGAAGCCATCAAAAAGGGAAAGGAGAGGGAAGAACAGCAGCATAAGTGGCTGGCAGAGGCAGGGAAAGACCAGCAGAGAGAAAGAGAGACAAAGTCAAAGACAGAAGGAAAGAGACAGAGAGAGAGAAAGAGAGAAAGAGACAGAGAGAGAGAGAGAGAGTTTGTCTTTCAGATGGGAAACAACTGGAAAGTGCACTGTCCCAGAGTGCAAAGATTCTCTGGGCCAGAAGCCCCCAACCAGGGGGTTATATTATATTATATTATATTATATTATATAATACACATATAATTTATATATATATAAAATTTATTATAGAGAATTGACTCACATTATTATGGAGTCTGAGAGGTTCTATGATCACATGGAAAGCTGGAGACACAGGAGAGATGATGATGTAGTTCCAATCTAAATCTGAAGGCCTAAGAAACAGGAGACCCAATGGTGTAAGTTCTAGTCAAAAAGCCAACAGGCTCAAGCCATAAAGAGCAGATGTTTCAGTTTGAGTCTGGAGGCAGGAAAAGACCAATGTCCCAGCTTAAACCACTCAGGCAAGAAAAGTTCCCTCTTACTCAGTCTTATTGTTTGATTATGGCCTTCAATTGATTGGATGAAGTTCACCCACACTGGGAGGGCAATCTTCTTTACTCATCTATTGATTTAAATGTAATCTAATCTAAAATATCCACACAGACACAATCAGAATAATGTTTGACTAAATGGCTGTGCACCTGTAGCCCAGGCAAGTTGACACACATCCCACACTCTTTAAATAGATTAGAATTCAAGGAAGACAATTTTCTTAAGTATTTACTTCTTATGTTAATTTTTCTCTAGATATAAATTGTACCACTCTTTGAAGGACATACTTTGGAATGGGTGGATTTCAGCAATGTGAGTATACACAAGCAGTAGGTGATATTCTCATAATAAGATTATACATAGGCAAAACCTTACAGGCATTAGGCCAGTGTCTCAGTCCATTTAGTGTTGCTATAAAGGACTACCTGAAGCTGGGTAATTTATAAAGTAGAAAGGTTTATTTAGCTCAAAGTTCTGTAGACTGTACAAGAAGTGCGATGCCAGCATCTGCTTTGGATGAGGGCTTCAGACTGCTTATATTCACAGCAAAAGGCTAAGAGGAGCTGGTGTGTACTGAGATCACATGGCAGGGCAGAGAGGATGCAAGATAGAGGGGAAAAGAGTGGGGAAGGTGCTGGGCTCTTTTTAACAACCAGCTCTCTTGGTAACTAATAGAGCAAGACCAAGACATTCATGAGGGATTTGCCCTCATAACTCAAACAATTCTAATTAGGTCCACCTCCAATACTGGGGATAAAATTTCAATATGAGATTTGGAGGGGTCAAACATCCAGGCAGACCCTATGCTATTTATTTACATTTTATAGTTTACTT
Organism: Rhinopithecus roxellana; assembly: GCF_007565055.1. Classification (NCBI taxonomy): domain Eukaryota; kingdom Metazoa; phylum Chordata; class Mammalia; order Primates; family Cercopithecidae; genus Rhinopithecus; species Rhinopithecus roxellana. Next base: position 65,266,050 of record NC_044560.1, on the reverse strand, counting down.
TTCACCAAGGTGCATATTAAAGGGGAATAAGAGAATCTGGTGTGCGTCATATGTCCCTTAATCAGGGCAGTGGCACTATATCTCTGTGCTTCTCTTGACTCTGCCCTACTTGGGGTGTCAGCATTATTTTCAGGGTAGTTCATTTTATAAGCTTATGATGGCTAATGAAATTCCATGCTTCATATCCAGAGAGTGTTAGTATCTCCAAATTCTCTTATAAAGCATTTGTAAATGTCCTAAGTCATCCCTTAACTAATTCCTTAAATAAGATAATACATGTAATGAACTTAGCGCATTATTTGGCAGATTATTAACAAATGTTACAATTGGTACCAATACTGTTTTTTTTCTTCTGACTCCTTCCATATTTTAGGTCACCCTTTTTACCCACTATTTTACCAAATCAAGGGAAATAGTGATCTTGATCTCTCCTGTCCTTTACCCAAAATTTCGTGTGAATAAAGTTTACCTGTTTTCTCAACCAGAAGTAATTTGCTGGGAACGGAACAAATTGATGGCAATGGTGACAGTGATGAAGGTGATAATCAGTCTAGTTTGTCAAGTGAATAACAGCTTACAAAGTGCTTTTATTTCTGTAATCTTCCATAACCCCTATACCAATGATAGTAAAATGAATCTCCATTGGTGGAATATAAGGCACTTTGGAACCTGGCTATTTATGGAAATACAGGGATTGCATAGTAGCTGGTTCAAATCTTATCTAGGCAATTGCTTATTCTGCATATCTAAGGAACAGCATGCTTGGAACTCATATGCATATTAGAGTTCCAAAAGCTGTGCCAATTGCCTGTGATTGTCTCAGAGTTAGTTCACTCTCTGAATGGATGCTCAGGGTAAATTTTGTCCAAAAACATCGTGAGCTTTGCTGCTCTCTATCTAAAATCCAGCCCTGAAGTATCTTGTAAACTTAAAATGAATCACAGTTCAATTGTTTGTTCTCAGGTAGAAACTTAGTGTGCTTATATTCTTTGATACAACAAGGAAAATAGCTATATTTTATATCTTTTATACAAAGTTCATTCATATATACTATCTTACTTGATCTTCACAATTCTGTCAGACAAGAGGAGGAAGTAGAATAAATATTTGTTCCCTGCATAATATGTGCCAGACACTAGATATTAAAATTATTAATATAAATATAAATCACTACGTAACTTTTGTATAGTCCTCATACCAAGTGTGTGACTTATAAATTATTGATTTAACCTTCAAAAATTAAAAATTTGGGGCTCAGAGAAGTTCAATGTCTTGCCCAATGGCATGAAGTGATGAACAGGAGAAATGCAGAAGCTAGAACTCAATCTGCATTTTCTAACTTAAAACAACTGTGGATTTTGCATTATTACAATTGCTGCATCTGACACTAATGATGCACGTGAGAAATGAATCTCCTCAGCTTTTTTTGTTGGTTGGCACTTTAACATAGACAGAGAATACCATATTATCTTCTTTTGTGTGTGTGTGTGTGGAAAGTCTTTGTTCATTTACATATGCTTCTATTTGTAGATTCATAGTCTACACAGCTATGGCTGCGAGTATTCACTGGTGGGCCATTATGATGATGTTTGCTCTTTTTCACTAATATCATAAATGGGTATAAGGCTCGATAGCTCTAAGTGACAAAAAATAGTTTTATAGGTATAGCAGACACCCATGTCTTTGTAATTAAGCTTTCCTGAAATAAGACCAAATGTGTCAACATATTTATGCTTTGTTTTGTACTGCCTCTTTTCATGTAATTTTATTAACATAAGGGGTGCCTTTAATTATGCAAAGCTACAAACTACATTATTGATATTCTATAAACATTAACTACACTCGCCTTTAATGAAGCAAAAACAAAATGCAGTCTCCTATTTTTCAAGATTCTTAGAAAGGCAGAAAGTCTGGAGTATAAAATAAAAGGAGTTATGGACTTTATCCTTGAGTCATTGCTATGTGTATCCAGGGCTATTTATGCCAGGATATACATGGGATAGTTACCCCCACCCACTATTTTACTTTCTGTGGTTTCAGTTACCTGTGGTTCAGCACAATAGGATATCTTCTGAGAGAGACAGACCACATTCATGTAACTTTTATTACACTATATTGTTAAAATTGTTCCATTTAAATATTAGTTAGTTTTTAATATTTACTGTGCCTAATTTAGAAACTAAATTTTATCGTAAGTATGCATATATAGAAAAAAATATATAACGTCTGTAGAGTTCACTGTTATCTGTTCTTTTGGGCATCCACTGGGCCTCTTGGAACCTATCCCCTTCACATCAGAGGAACTGCTATAGTCATTTTATTGTTGGAATTTCCCAGCTCCATACCTTTGGTTCAAATATAGTAACATAGTTTTAAAAATATACTGAGTACTGGAGATTTGTCATCTGACTCTACTTGGCACACTTTTGTTTTTTAACTACCTTTTTCTAGTCCACTGGTAAACTTATGAGAATTTTTCAAAGGGGCTGACTTCCACATGGGATTTGATTTGGACTCTGAAACCTACAGTCAGGTTAAATTCTAAATGTATTAAAGAAAGTAGTTTCCAAGATCAGGTACACTTAGTGGCTTCTCACTGAGATTTGTATTGCTTTCTGTTGCTTTACCAGTTAAGTTTTGAGAGAGAGAGAGAGAGAACAGCCAATTGCAGTTACGTGATCTTTACATGAACAACCTACTATAGATGAATTACACAGGATTACCATAGAAAATATTATGGGTGGTTTTGAAAAAAAGAATCATAAAAATGATGACTACTCACCTCCAAGCTTAAGAAAATTACAAGAATCTAAAAATCAACAGGCTTTATCTTGCTTCACTCTGCTCCATCTATGGCACTACCAGACAAAAAAAAAATCCTTATGTTTAGATCAACTATGAAAAATTAAAAAGTATTTGAGTAAAATGACTTCCATTACTATAGCTTTAATAGTGAAAAATATATATGCCATTGGAACAATTTTTATATTTGGGGCTTGGTTCAAAAATTTGTTGCAAGTGTCTTTATGAGCATTTTTACGGCATTGCACTTGTAAAGCTTGCAGTGCTTAGGGGTCTGATCTTTTGTTCATTCCCTCACTCTACAAATACATATTAGGTATTTATTCTTGGATAAAGAAGAGAAACAGCCAATCATAATCTGTGTTCTAAAGTTTTTGGTCTATTTGGATAGGAAGACATTATAAAGAAAGTCACAGAAACAATTATAGATGGTGTGATTAGCAAACAATGACTTTTAAATATTAAAATGTATTAAATAAATTATAAGAAAAGATATATATAGTAAGTGAAAAGATGAGGAATTCTGTAGAGATTTAAAGACTCAAAAGAAGAACTAAATGGAAATTCCAGAACTAAAAAATGGAAACAATTCATTCAACAGGATTAAAAGCAGATTGAATATTTAAGATAAAAGGATTAAAGAACCTGAAGACACATCAAGAGATATTCAACTAAAAAGCACAGACAGCAGAAGTTAAAAAAAAAAAAAAAAAAAAATGAGCCAGAATGACCTGTGAAGCCAAATCAAGCCATTCTGCATATATGCAATTAGAGTTCTAGGGAAAGGGGGAGATAATGGGTCAGAAAAATATATCCAGGGCTGGGCGCGGTGGCTCACGCCTGTAATCCCAGCACTTTGGGAGGTCGAGACGGGCGGATCATGAAGTCAGGAGATTGAGACCATCCTGGCTAACACCATGAAACCCCGTCTCTACTAAAAATACAAAAAAAAAAAAAAAAAAACAATTAGCTGGATGTGGTGGTGGGCACCTGTAGTCCCAGCTACTCAGAAGGCTGAGGCAGGAGAATGTCCTGAACCAGGGAGGCCGAGCTTGCAGTGAGCTGAGATCGCACCACTGCACTCCAGTCTGGGAGACAGAGCCAGACTCTGTCTCAAAAAAATAACAAATAAATCAATAAATAGAAAAATATATCCAGAAAACCAATGGCTGAAAAATTTCTAAATTTAATTAAAAATTTCAGACTCAAGATAGAAGAGATCCAACACTTTTCAGATAGGATAGATACAAAGAAAACCACACCTACACACATTATGGTCAAAGTGCTGAAAACCAGTACAGGCATACCTTGGAGATACTGAGTTTGATTCCAGACCACCACAGTAAAGCAAGTCACACGAATTTTTTTTGGTTTCTCAGTGCATATAAAAGTTATGTTTATACTACCTACAGTCTATTAAGTGTGCAAACACATGTTTGCAAACAAAGTGCATATCATAATTAAAAAGACTTTATTGCCAAAAAATGCTAACAAACATCTGAGCCTTCAGCAAATTGTAATAGTTTTGCTGGTGGAGGGTCTTGCCTTGAAACCTCAAGGTTGATGGCTGCTGACTCATCAGGGTAGTGCTAGCTCAGGGTTGAGTGGCTGTAGTAATTTCTGAAAATAAGGCAACAATGAAGTTCTCAAAGATGTCTCTGTAACATGTGAAGCTGTGTGATTACATTTTATCCATAGAACTTCTTTCAAAACTGGAATCAATCTCCTTAAACTATGCTGCTTCTTTATCAGATAAAGTTTACGTAATATCCTAAATTCTTGGTTGTCATTTAAACAATATACACAGCATCTTCACCAGGAATAGATTCCATCTCAAGAAACGCTTTCATTGTTCATCCATAAGAAGCGACTTCTCATCTGGTCAAATTTTATCATGAGATTGCAGCAATTCAGTCACATCTTTAGGCTCCACTTCTTTTTTTTTTTTTTTTTTTTTTTTTTTTTTTTTTTTTGAGATGGAGTCTCGCTCCGTCCACCAGGCTGGATTGCGGTGGCGCTATCTCGGCTCACTGCAAGCTCCTCCTCCCGGGTTCCCGCCATTCTCCTGCCTCAGCCTCCCGAGTAGCTGGGACTACAGGCGCCCGCCATGGCGCCCGGCTAACTTTTTTTTGTATTTTTAGTAGAGACGGGGTTTCACCGTGGTCTCGATCTCTTGACCTTGTGATCCGCCCGCCTCGGCCTCCCAAAGTGCTGGGATTACAGGCGTGAGCCACCGCGCCCGGCCTAGGCTCCACTTCTAATTCTAGTTCTCTTAAGGTTTCCACCACAAATACAGTGATTTTCTGCACTGAGGTCTTGTACCCCTCAAAGTCATCCATAAGGGTTGGAATTAACTTCTGGCAAACTGCAGTTAATGTTAATATTTTGACCTCTGCCCATGAGTCACAAATGCTCTTGAAGGCATCTAGAATGATGAATTTTTTCCAGAAGGTTTTCAATTGGCTTTGCCCTGATCTATTAGAGGAATCACTATCTACAACGGTGGTAGCCTTACAAAATGTGTTGCTTAAAGAGTGACTTGTAAGTCTAAATTAATCCTTGATCCATGGGCTGCAGAGCAGATGTGTTAGCAGGCATGTTAACAACAATCATCTCCTTGTACATCAGAGCTCTTGGGTGACTAAGTGCCTTTTCAATGAGTAGTAAGATTTTGAAAATAATATTTTTCTAAGCAATAGAGCTCAACAGTGGGCTTAAAATCTTTGGTACACCATGCCATCATTCCAGCTTTCTTGTTTCATTTGTAGAGCACAGGCAGAGTAGGTTTAGCATAATTCTTAAGGGCCGTAGGATTTTCCGAATGGTAAGTGAACATCGGCTTCAACTTTATTACCAGCTGCGTTAGTCCCTAATGCAGTCATCCTCCCCTTTGAAGCTTTGAAGCCATGTATTGACTTCTCTCTAGCTATGAAGGTCCCAGATAGCATCTTCTTTCAATAGAAGGCTATTTTGTCTACGTTGAAAATTGGTTGTTTTGTGTAGCCACCTTCATCAATTATCTAAGCTAGATCTTCTGAATAACTTGCAGCTTCCACATTAGCCCTTGCTGCTTCACCTTGTACTTTTATGTGATGAAGATGGCTTTTTTCTTTGAACTTCATGAACCAACCTCCTCTAGCTTCCAACTTTTGTTCTACAGCTTCCTCACCTGTCTCAGACTTCATAGAATTGAACAGTTAGGGCCTTGCTCTGATTAGGCTTTGGCTTAAGGAAACGTTGTGCCTGGTTTGATCTTCTATCCAGACCACTAAAACTTTTTCCATATCAGCAGTAAGACTGTTTCACATTCTTTTCATTCACATTGTTCACTAGGGTAACACTTTCGATTTCCTTTAATAACTTTTCCTCTTTATTTATAACTTGACTAATTGTTTAATGCAAGAGCTCTAGCTTTTGGCCTGTCTGGGTTTTTGACATGCCTTCCTCACTAAGCTTAATCATGCTAGCCTTTGATTGAAAGTGAGAGATGTGTGACTCTTCCTTTCACTTGAACACTTAGAGGCCATCGTAAAATTATTAACTTGTCTAATTTAAATGTGTCTCAGTAAGACTCACTAAGAGACACTCGGTAAGAGACTCAGTAAGAGACTCAGTAAGAGTCTCCTGAGTATCTCAGTAAATATAACATATATTTACTATTGAAGCCAAACGTATTTTTCCTAAATATGAAATGAAAAGGCTTAAAATATTGTAAGAATGAACAAAACATGACACAGAGACACAAAGTGAGCACGTGCTATTGGGAAAATGGTGCCAATAGACTTGTTGGACTCAGGGTTGCCACAAACCTTTGATTTGTAGAAAGCACAATATCTGTGAAGTGCAATAAAATGAAGCACAATAAAAAAGAGATATGTCTGTAATTAGGAAAGGAAGAGGAGGAGGAGGGAGAAAAATGTTAGTGGGAATGCTGTTTGTCCAACTCAGATATAATTTTAACAGTTCTCCCCATCACTTGAAAAAAATTACAGTTGAAATAAGAACAAAAATATAAACTTATACACATATAATGTAATCTCTATATCGTATGTATCATTACATATATACACACACACACACATATATATATATATAGTATGTATGTGTCATACATGATTTAAGTCAGATAACCTAAAGCCAAGTAGACTCAATGTCACAACTTTTGGTTTAGTTATTAGACAAGCAGAGTTTTTATTCTTTGCTGGTTTTGAACCTAGAATTATGTTCCTTTTGGAATTCCTACCAATCACTTTTGAAACATAAGATCTATTCCCCAATGCAAAACTGCATACAGATGAAGCAGATGTAACCAGACGAAGAAATGTTGTTGCAATTTTATCACTTGAGCTGTTAATTCACACCTAACTTGAAGCAAGATACCTTTGTCTAAGATAGACCTATTAAACTTACTTTATTGTTTAAGCCAATATAAGGTTAGGTATGCTGTTACTTGCCTTCAAAAGCATCCTAAGGGATAGATTTCCCTAGGATAATGTCTATTCATAGAATTTTTAAAGTTAAGAGTGATGTAAATTTAAAGTTTTGATAAATAATTATGTAAACAGCTCATAGAACTGTTGGTAAGATACTTAGTCCCAGCGAAGTGTATGGGCAACTAGTTTTCCCATTTCACATAATACGGTGATTTTTATTCTTTTTAATTATTGAAACCCCGAAATTAATAATATTAAAATAAAATATTTTATTACTGATTTGATTAAAATATATGGTTACAGAATGGGAGAAAATTTTTGCAATCTACCCATCTGACAAAGGTCTAATATCCAGAATTTACAAGGAACGTAAACAAATTTACAAGAAGAAAACAACCTCATCAAAGAGTGGCCAAAGGGTATGTATGAACAGACACTTCTCAACAGAAGACATTTATGCGGCCAACAAACATATGAAAAAAAGCTCAAGTATCATTGATCACTAGAGAAATCCAAATTAAAACCACAGTGAGATACGATCTCACGCTAATCAGAATGGTGATTATTAAAAAGTCAAGAAACAACAGATGCTGGTAAGGCTGTGGAGAAATAGGAATGCTTTTACACCGTTGGGGGATACGTAAATTAGTTCAACCATGGTGGAAGAGAGTGTGGTGATTCCTCAAGGATCTAGAACCAGAAATACCATTTGACCCAGCAATCCCATTACTGGGCATATACCCAGAGGAATATAAATCATTCTACTGTAAAGACACATTCACATATATGTTTATTGCAACACTATATACAATAGCAAAGTCATGGAACCAACCCAAATGCCCATCAATGATAGATTGGATAAAGAAAATGTGGTACATATACACCATGGGATACTATGCAGCCATAAGAAGGAATGAGATCATGTTCTTCGCAGGGACATGGATGAAGCTGGAAGTCATCATCCTCAGCAAACTAACACAGGAACAGAAAACTTAACACCACATGTTCTCACTCATAAGTGGGAGCTGATCAATGAGACCACATGGACACAAGGAGGGGAACAACACACACCAGGTCTTGTTGGGGGTGGGCGTGAGGGGAGGGAACTTAGAGGATGGGTCAGTAGGTGCAGGAAACCACCATGGCACACATATACCTATGTAACAAACCTGCGTGTTCTGCACATGTATCCTGGAACTTAAAAGTAAAATAAATTTTATTATATATGAGAGGTCCCACCCTATACCTGAAGGAAGAAATGCTGACATCGTGAAGCTTCCATAAAAACCCAGGAGGACATGGTTCAGTGAACTTCAGGATAATTGACCATGTGGAGGCTCCTGTTGGGTGGTGAGCCCAGGGAGGGCATGGAAACTCCATAGCCCTTTCATAATACCTCACTTTACACTTTGCAATATTCTTTATAATAAACTGATAAATATAAGTAGGTGTTTCCCTGAGTTCTGTGAGCCACTCCAGCAAATTACTCAAACCCAAAGAGGGGGTCACGGGAACCCCAACCTAAAGCTGGTCTGTCAGAAGTTCCAGAGGCCCAGACTTGCGTGACTGGTGTCAGTGGGGTCGGGGAAGGGGAGTCCTAGGGAAGTGAGCCTTCAACTTGTCAACCGGTCACATCTGACACTGTCTCCGGTTAGATAATATCGAGACTGAATTAGAGGACACCCCGCTGGTGACCACTGCTTGGTGTGTTGGGAAAAAAACCTCCACACATGTGGACGCAGAAGTCTTCTGTGTTAGTAATTGTTCTTGTGTGAGAGTAGAGGGAAAACACCGTTAGGGATAGTTTTCTCACAATATCTAACATATTTAACTTGATTTATGCTTAATAGTATATTTTCTACACACATATTTTACTCGTCATGTAAGTTTTGTGAACTGTACTTTTATTTAGAATGATAAATTCTTACTTCTCCCACTCAGCAGTTTTTGCCCTAAATTCTGCTTTGACTGATATTGAATCTGCTAGTTCTGCTTTCTTTCATTTACAATTGCCTATTCCATATCTGTTTCTTTCTTTATTTTAACATTTTTATTTCTTTTTTTTTCAGCAGCACCTCTCTGTAAATACCATAGAGCTCACATATTCCATTTGGTCTTTATGACCATCTTTTTTTCTTAATGAACAAATAAAATGCTTTTACATTTTCTTATAATTATTGATATTTGTGATCTTATCCTGACAGGTTATTTAGTGTCCATTCTAGCAATATATTTTGTCTTTCTTTCCTTTCTTTTTAAAATATTGATCAAGATTTCTTCTATAAAAATCTACCATGATTTAAAACATACAAATCTTATGTTACATCTTAAAATCAGGTTTCCCCCCAATTCTAGATCTTTCATCTTTCCTTCTCATGTTCTCCTTAAAGGAGCTCACCCATGCCTATCACTTCAATGATTATCTCCACATTAGTGCCTATGACTGACCCTAGCATCTGTCCTTCCTTCTGTTTCCAGCAAAATCAGTAACAAATGTCACTCATGGAGTGCATCCTTGATGTATTAGAAACTAATAGCATCTTTTTTGGTCCAAATCTCTTTTTCCCCCATGAATGTCCTCTAGTAATAATTGAATCTTCTCTAGTAATAAGTGACAACACATTATAACAGCCATTCAAGCTAAAAAATATTAAAAGTCATTTATTCTTAGTTGTTATCCTACGTAGCTCTTTATGATCATTCCTCAAACCCTTCTTTGTATTTCTCAAATCCACCTACTATATCTATTTTCAGGCATCTATCCCTTCTCACTTGGACAATCATCTTTACACATTTCTCTTAAAATGTTGCAAATTATCTTTGTATAACATATGTTTAATTATATTGGTCTTCTACTTTTTAAAAAAAATGTTTAGTAGTGCAGTACAAAGAGCATGGGCAATGGGTTCAGCTATACCTTGGATTTAACACCAGTTCTGTAATTTGTAAGCAGGGTAACCTTGGTCATTCTTTTTTTTCTTTTTAACTCTCTAAGCTTCAATTCTCCCAACTGCAACTGGGAATAATAATGGCATCTGAAAAGGCTTGGCATGAAGCGTAAATGAGGTTCTTTATTTAAAGATAATGGGTAGAGGTGTACAAAAACTGTTACACCCTTCCCTCCCTCCAACACACACAGAAACACACACATACACTTATCCATGCGAGCACATGCACACTACGTGAGATAGAACTCATGTACTTATGCTAGAATATCAAGCCCCCATAATCTGGTTTTACTATGTCTACAAACTCATGTCATATTATTTATCTCAGTCCCTTTTATTTGGCCAACCTTCTAGCCCATCCCGCTACAGATACCCCATCAGACATTTTCGTCATGACTTTTCACGTGCTATTAGATACGCTAGGAATAACTTCTTCATCTTTAATACCTGACAAACCACAAATACTTCAAAATCTGACTCAGTCCTAAAGATGTCTTTCTTTCTACACAGATGCATGGATCCTCTTTCCTCCATTCTTCCAAATCTGGGACACTTCTGGAACATATACTGTGATATAATCTAGTTAGGTTTAAATGTAGAAATCGTGAGCTAGACTGCAAGTTCCAAGAGAGCAAAGGCTAGGTTTTTCACGCCCTTCACTCTCAAGTCTTATTGTGACCTTAACACATACTATGTGCCCAAAAAATATTCTTTGAAAGCGTGAGTAAGTGGATGAATGAATACTACTGAGGCATAGAAAAAGGTAAGGGATTAACTATGATTTAGGTTCAGAGGACCCAATTTCAAGTCTGAAATTGCACATTTCTAGCTGGATGAGGTCTTTGCCAAGTCACTTTATCTGTGTGCTATAGTTTTGTCAACTCAGGAAAGAAAATAACGTCTTCTTGTCTAAGTAATTAGAATCAAGTAGATACATAGAACTGGTTTGTAAACTTTAAAATACTTTGTGTATTTACATTACATTATATTATTTATTTTACCAAGAATTAGTAAAATAAAGTTTGTAAACAATTTTAAAAAAATTACTTTCCGGCCGGGCACGGTGGCTCACGCCTGTAATTCCAGCACTTTGAGAGGCCAAGGAGGGTGGATCACCTGAGCTCAGGAGTTAAGAGACCAGCCTGGCCAACATGGCGAAACCCTGTCTCTACCAAAAATACAGAAATTAGCTGGGCATGGTGGCAGATGCCTGTAATTCCAGCTACTTAGGAGGCTGAGACAGGAGAATCACTTGAACCTGGGAGGCAGAGGTTGCAGTGAGGTAAGATCGCGCCACTGCCCTCCAGTCTGGGCCACAAGGGAGAACCTCCATCTCAAAAAAAAAAAAAAAAAACGCACACACAAAAACAAAAAAATTATTTTCCAAGGCTACATTTGGAAGCAGCATATGCTATACAACCCAACATCCTGTATGTCATGGTTCTTGGGATATGTCTTAAGTGTATAACATTTCACCCATGGACTCTGCTCTTGGGTGAATGGGAAAGTGGGTTAGGAGCAGCCTTGAAAGGTGGATAAATATTGATACTTCTATGAAACATCTTTAACAAAGTGAATAAAGATTTGAGACAAATAAAGACAAAACAGAAGAACATCTGAAGAGATGAGAAAGTTTTGTTTTGCTTTCCTGGCAGAGAATTTAAGTGAGCACTTATTTAACAATATATTTCAGTTTTAGTTATGTGGTACACTCACACATACACACACACACAAACACACACACACTTTCACTTATGTTGTTTTGATTCTTATGTAAAAAAGACCCTTGGGTTAGATATTCTTAATTCCATTTACCTAATTCCTCAGGCTTCATTTCTCTCATCTCTTAAATGGGGGGTATAGCTTCGATATCATATCACTTCTGTGTGTATTAAATGAAATACTGCATAAAAGTTCCTAGCATATGATAAAGGCTGCAGCAATTATCTTCGGTTTTATTATTTCAAAAAGATAAATCTTTAAAAATCTTCAATGTGCTCATGAGATAGGTATTTTTCTGCAATAATTGAAGAAACACAATCTCATTTTTTAGTCATCTGTGTTGTTCTCACCGGGAGCAAGAAATAAAACTTAAGGAAAAACAATTCCAAAGTATCCCATATATAAGAAAGCAAGACTTTGAACTTACCCGTGGGACTGCAGAGATCTGAAGTAAAAGTTGAAATGAAAAAGGAAGCTAGAAATAGGGAGATACAGAAAGCTGTAGAGAAAGAATCATAATGATATACCACAGAAACTGGTGGGGCCGGGGAGAAGAGACAGATTTTATGATGCAAACACTGAATATTTGTGGTTTTGTTTTTATCCCGAGGCTACTAATCATGTGTCCTAAAGGAATAATGAATGTTTCATTGTTCAAATAGGAACCATTCAGGTTACAGAAGAATGGATTATTAGTTGAAGTAGAAACTTCATACCTTCCCAAGAGGGCTCTAGGTGTGAAATGCTTTAATTAAAAGTAATCTGATTACAGAAATGATTCAGTCTTACTTTTTCGCTTTAAAATGGACCTTTAAAATATAATGTCATGGGCTTTTCAAAAATTGCTTACGGTTTTTTGTTTGTTTATTGGCAGAAGCAATTACAAATGAACAGAAACGTAATAAGAGACTTTGCTCTACTAGCTGTTGAAGAAATACAAATTAAAATGATATTAACTGTTTTTCTATATATCAGAATGACAAAGATTATACTCTTTATGCTAACAAATGGCAGTGCCTAGTGTTGATGAAGAAAAGGGAAAACGAACACTTTTAAACACTGTCATTGAGAATATTCATGAGGACCTGGGAAAGAGGCATCAAATTCTGAGGGAGTGAGATGGAATTTGGTAAATATCCATCTAGATATACGTTATTCTTCTTTGAGAAATTTATCTTGAGGAAATATAGCATAACCACACAAACAATAATAATACATGGACATAAAGTTTTACACAAATATTAATGACCGGGGACATGTTTATAATATAATTTCTTGTTAAAATATTTTTTTGTATGTGATATTATTTATGTATGTGCATTACATGTCAGTATCACTCTAGATATAAATAGAAATAGACAAAATGATGGAGGGCTATTTTTAAATGCGGGAATTACACATGATTTTTAATTTTTTCATTTTGCTTACTTTCCTCTCCTGCCAAAGCTCCCTACTATAAAAATGAGTAACTTCTGTAATCATAAAATACTGTATTTTTCATAAGGAGATTACCTATATTTGCGCTTTAAACCTAATTTTTATGTCCTACTTAAATCAACTTGTTTTTATTTTAATATGTTTCATGCAGTTTATTTCTGCAGATTTGGAATCCCCGCTTTACATCTGGATACAGAGAGCTGCTGGTGATTTGAATAGGCTGAAAGCACCCTAAGTAAACTTTTTTTTCCGTACACTAAGAACCAAAGGCTCATTTTTTTAAGTCATTCAAATAAGGAAGTGATTGTTCACAGGAAAAAAAATGCTATCAATTTTTGCCGGAGTTGTTGGGTCTTGGAGCCTGTAATGGGGACCGTAGAAAGAAGCACAAAAAAGTAGAACAAGAGCCTGCAGTATGTCAGTGAAATGCCAAGGATGCAAAGCGACAACATAATGCGATGTGACGTGTGTCTGCAATGACATGTCAAGCCTGTACAATTCAAAGGCAGAGGTTTGCCTAAAACCTTGGCTAAAGCATGGTTCCAGTTAGTTACATGTAAGGGAACTCAACATTAAAAAAAAAAAAAAAAAAAAGTTTATTAACAAAATGCTTTTACTCTGGGAAAATCTTCCTGTGACAAATATTTCCAGTGGAAAAGAATGGTTTGAATTGCCATTCTCTAAATAAAGCAGATCCTCCCACCCCAAAGGACTGCATTCCAATTAGGAAGCTTCAAAGTAAAAGAAGACACCATTATTTCTGTCTTCTCAGTGCCTTCATTCAAGCATTCTTCCAAACTGATAACCGTATATGTGTATTGTCCTATCTGTATGACTTTGAGGGCAAGAAATCCTTGAAACCTGATCTTCTGATTATTTACATCACATCATTTTAAATTAAACACTATTATGCCAATTTTAGCATCAGCTCTTCAAGTTTTGTTAGTTTGATTGTGCTTTAGCATTTTCAAAACTATAGGAGAGACTGATGTCATGCTTTCCTTTTTCACTTGCAGATTTATATTAGGACTTCTTTTATAGCTACTTTATAAGAAAATATCAGGACTCCATCAAACAATGAATAGATACACAATTTCCCCATTCTTTCTAATATCTATATTCATAGGAATTCCATTTCACTGTTTCCCAAAATATAACACTTTGTTTAAACCATTAAAGTTAGTGACTTTTTCATTCACTCTGGTTCTACAGGCATATTATAATATGGTCTCTGGTTATTAAAGCAAATACTGCACATTTTCAAAACTCCCTATGAGAAATGTCCATGTTTAAGTTTTTGAAAACATCTCTTCCACTTCTGATTCTTTTAATGTGGTCTTAAAACAGACCACAAGGAACATGTTTATTAAGAGTATGTACATTAAATACTCAGAAGTGAGTAGGTAATGCTATGCAGATGTTGTCATGGTAAATACTCATGATAACATACGTGAAAATGGCCAGAACTCAAGTTTAGATCTAGCCCAGCCAGACATAAATTACTGGCTGTTGTTTTTCAAAACGTTTTCCTTTATTTTAGCCGTAATGAATAAATGTTTTCAGATTCGATACAATAATGTTTGAATTCTGTTGAAACCGCAATTTTCTTCTACTCCATATTCACCATGAGCTATATAAAGACAGAACTAAGAGGTTGTGCTTTCCTGGAGGTCTCTCTTTCATACATTTACATAGTTTGGGTTATTTTTCTAGAAGTTGCAAGTTGGTCTGCTAGAGAAATCTCATAAAAATGGTTTGAAACTGTTTCCTTAAAGAGAAGGGCTTTTCTTTACATGATTTTCATCCAGTTATTTATCGAAAAATAGAATTGAATACTAACTGAATGCAGAGTTGCATTTAATTCATGACAGCCCTCTCGTTCAGCAAGACATATTTTTTAAAAAATCACTACACAAGAAAGTCACTGAGATTCTAATCTTCCTGAACCTTTTATAGCTGAAATGGAATCATTGAACTTCCATTTGGGCTTCACTTATGCCATCATGTGAAAGGCAATGAAAAATATCATGAGGTCCATTGCTTAAAAAATGATACTTTATGCTAGCTTAAAACTCATGTTTGGAGTTATCAGTCAAAGGTTCCTTGAAGCGCTTAAATGCAAATAATACTAGTGCCAGAAGAATATAACTGGAAGGCTAGTTTGTGCCCAAACTACAAGTTATTTCTTGGATTAAAGATCTCAAAACTCCTGGATTATTTTCCTAGTTTCTCACTACATAGATGATAGAATAATAGACTTATTCAAAACTTCTTACAGACTATGTATGCTTGATCAAGTCTCATAAATGGCAAGGACTTTACTTGCTTTAAGTCTCGAATGAGACTTCTGTCTTAATGCATTTCTAAAATATATGGGAGATTATTGATTTACTGCTTTGAATTGCTTGCTATTTTACATCCCTTATGAATTATAATATAACTCTTCTCAGCATCTGATCTATTGCCCAGCACATAGTAGGCACTCAGCATATGTTTGCTATTGTTGATGGCATTCTGTAGCTTACTCTTACCTTGATATCAGAGAACAGTGTTATAGTTGACAGGCATTAGCCTGCCTTATCTAAAATAAATGCTTTCTCTTGCCTTTACTGATAACATGCTGTTAAGAGCATGCTCTGTTACCTAATATAATATGTGAAGTTTAATCACCAAAAGTAGCTACTTCAGAACACACCTAAAGGAATGACCTGATTAATGGGGCTTATTCCCAAAGCAGAAGCGATGGCTTCAACAAATTCCAAAATGCAGAACACGAGTTTACATGAGCAACAAGCATCAGAATACAAGTCTCCATTCTGTTTTTCATTTTGTTCAATCACCTGTGAAGAGGGCCTTAATCTGTGATTGTTTATGACAAAACATATTATGGTATGTTTATGTCCTTCAGCTTCAATGCTGTAGCAGTCAGTTACTTTGTCCTGGGCAATCGGTGCTTGTAAAAAGCAGCTGAAATGTTTCCTTTCGCAAAAGTCCTTCCAAATAATCCTCCCTGGGAATGTGCGCCATAATATCAGAACCTGGGCTAGCTTGAGGTTACAAATGCTGACAGTTCCTGCCTTTGGGGAGAAAAGAGACAGTGGAGACTTCCTAACAAATGTGTATTTGACTTACTTCTCCTTTATCTGTTCACAGAACAAGTGTCACATAAGGGATTACAAAGTCAATGGTGATTTCCCTATTTAAATACTGTATGTATTAGGCTGAGTTCCAAGGCGGGAAGAACCAATCATCTACTAATGCTTCATGACTTGTCAGGTCCTGAGCAACTCAGCCTTGTAGTTAAACGTAGTACTTATCATGAGGGCTTTGATGTTCAACACAAAATGAAACTGATGTATTTAGAAAACAACAAGCAGGACAAAATTGCTGAATTGACCCAGGAAAAGGGAATTTCTACAGAGATCAGTTAATTCGTGACAATTTTAGAATGCATTACTGAGAGCTGCTTTGTTTGCTTTGATTTTCTATAGAAAAACAAAACAAAACCAGACAAATGTGACAAGGTAGAATGCATGACTCAACAGTCTCCTTTAATTGACGAACCCAGTGGCCCAGACACCCAGGATAGCCAATTGCTTTCTCATGGACCATTGCTACTAAAAATGTGCCCTTGACTTCAGGATATGCATGAGGATGGAAAAGTTTCTTGTTGACAGAAAGCCAGCAAATAATACCATGGTTTCTCTCTTATGACCTGCAATTTCACAGGTTTTTCTAAGCATTGCAAGGACAAAGGCTCTTCCTTTTAATAAAACTCATCCATTCTATAAAACTTATGTTGTACAAATTTCTCTGAGAAAAATTAGATGGAAGTATAGTAACTTACACTTCTTCCCCAAGTGTATTTGGAAATGCATCAGATTTAGAAACCAAGGAAATACTTACCATATGTTGGGGAGGGGAGGACGAAATGAAATTGGATGTTTTTCATATGTGAATATAGCTTTGCTTTAGTTCATGTAAAAAAAATCATGACGGAGCCAGTACATTTGTATATTTCATTTAAAATATCTTTGTGTTTTACACAAACCTGTCCTTAAACTTGTACTGAGCAGTTGTATAAATTTTCATATTTTATGCTATAAAACCAACATACATAAAAACTCCTCTGTGAGAATAACACCTGAAAAGGCGTGCAGATAGGCTTGGCCTTCCAATACATGTTACTCTTTAGAATCAAACAAATAGTGGTTAAAGAAATATTTCTTGAAAAGTCAGGTGCAAAGCAAAACCAAAAGTATTCTAGGCAGAGAATTGCTATAGTCAGAAGATTACTACATTTCTTTGATTTTTGCCCATGTGGGGCCTCCTGCTGAGGTGAAGGTGTTGAAAATATGAATACCCACATAGCTAATTTACAGAACCTTGGTGTTGAACTCCCTAATTCAAGAACCCCAAGGAAATGCTTGCCTCCCTGGTGAAAAAGCCATAAAATGACTGTTTATCTAAATGAGTTAATCTCCAGCTCTTTAAAAGTATCTATGGGATTCTCATTGCGAAGCCTACCCCTTCTTCAAGGTATTGGCTCTTTCACAAAACAAAAATCCGCTCATTTTTGAGTAGGCGCCTAATAGTTCCACGGCATTACACTTTTAATTACCTTTACTTAAATAACAAGCAATTTTATTAAATAGTTAAAGCCACAGTTTCTTAAATGCTTTCCCATTTTGAAACCTTTACTTATTTCAATGAATTGGCTTCACACAAAAAAAACCTAGATGAAAGTATTCCAGTCTGCAAACTCCATACTAATGGTTTAATACACTGCCCATTTGATGTCTACCCTGACACTAAGATTAGACATTATCTGACTTCATTACCACAAAGCTCACCTATTTTATCAGATAAGTTGAGCTTCAGTAACTCAGACAATGATTAGATGAAGAGCAAATAGCCCCCAGCAATTAAGAAGCATATTTAAAAGCACTTTAGACCAAATGCACCTCTTGCAGGATTTATTTTTTTCCTTCATTCTCTTTAGAGCATTTTCCAGATTCAGTCTTATAATTGAAAGAAAATTTAATCCTGCATTAACCATATAATCATTTTGCAAACTAGATTTTGAAACTACTCTTTGTTGAAGTGGGTTAGTCGAGAATTTGTGGATTAAGGATGTGAGACCCTATTCAAAATCTTGTACATTTAGCATACCTCACAAACTCTCTACTTTCATTCTTATTAAAGTCACTTGAATACTAATTCTTAGCATTTAGCACCTTTCTTCTAAAAGCGTGAAGTGTTATAAGAATGCTAGAAAAGACAGTGAAAACTATATTACGAGGTAAGGAAAATGTATTCCTACTTTCTACTTAGCAATTGGATAATATAGAAACAAATCTATAGCTATTAACTAGGCTTCTTGACAATGAAATAAATGAAGCAAATTTTCCTAAAGCTTCGAGGATAACAGTGTGCAGAATTAGGTGTTTTGTAACTGCTTTTGATTAAGATAGCATTTTATTCTTATATAAAAGTATTATTCTAAATTTTATTGTAGAAAAATGAATAAAAATAATAGTAGGTGTCATATATTTGCACAGTTACTTGCATTTTAAACAACCCCTTTGCACGGTTTATCTAATTAAAAGTTTCATAAATTTCTAAAGTAATATGTCTGTCAATATTTTTAGTGTTTAGTGACAGAAATCCAAGGAAAATACTACCTTAAGGAAAAGGAAAATAGCTTACTGACTCATGAAACAAAGAAGCAAAAAATAGGCTTTAGGCATTTGAATCCTGGGATTCGAAATGAAATGTTCTCTCTCTCTCAACGCCCACCTTACCTTCATTCTCACTACAAGTAGTGGCAACGTGGCCATTGGAAAATTGAAGTCAAATTTCTCTCATTGCTTACATCTCAGGAAAAGGGGAGTTTTATTTCTGGCTAGGTCCAGCAAAAGTCTTAAGAGAATATTAATTAGTATAGCCTGGGTCAAATGTCCATTTCTGTAACAATGGCCATGGCTAATCACTGATTGGTCAAATTGGTCAGGACAGGTCATGTGTTTCCCTTGACAGAACCTGGTCAACTTCTCTCAAACCACCTGAACTAATAATGAGTTTATGGTGGAACCGAGATGCCAAGGGTGGGGCAGGAGTTGGGGAGAGGGTAAGCATTGTTCTCCAAAAAGGGCTCCAGATGTCATATGCATACACTCACTAACGGTATCTTACAATTCTCTTTTACAGTTGAAAAACCTGAGAGCAAAAGAGATTAGATACCTTGATTTGTATTTTCAAGCTCATTAAAATCAGATCTAATAATTTAAAACTGTGAGTTACATAACAGACAGAACACCCAGTTACCTCATTTACCAATGAGAAAACTAAGGCATCCTAGGAAAGGTAAAGTTTGAAACGTATAGAACCAAACAAGATCATATGTGTTTGTTTTGTCGTGTTGTTTTGCTTCGAGACAGAGTCCCACTTCGTCACCCAGGCTGGAGTGCAGTGGTTCACTGCAACCTCTGCTTCCCAGGTTCAAGTGATTATCCTGCCTCAGCTTCCCGTGTAGCTGGGACCACAGGCGTGTGCCACCACGCCCACCTAATTTTTATATTTTTTGTAGAGATGGGATTTTGCCATGATGGCCAGTCTGATGACCATGACTTTCTTAGCGCTCAACTGTACTGTCATTCCAGGCTCTTAATTACATTCTTCATTCTGTCATTCCAAGCTATTGATTATATTCTTTTTGAAAATTAATAATCCACAACTGTATATGTGCTGCCTCTATATCTGCCAAAATATGCGATTGTATAGAAACACTCCATACTACTGCAATAAGCAAATAGTTCACTGCTTTATAAAGGATAACAAAACTGGCCCAAATTGTGAGTTTTTTTTTCTGAGTTGATATTTTGAGTGTGAATAATTTTTATAACCATTGATTAAAAGGTAAGATCTTTTAAGTGCTGACTATACATCATAGTCTTAACTGTGTTTTTGAGATCTTTGATATCTAGAACAAAGGTGAATTATATTGGAAGAGAAATTTGAAGCATATTTTGCAGCTGAAATTATCTAATGATAAGTATTTATTAATATTGTGAAGTTTTTCCAGAGATCTTTCTTCTTTGGGGCAAGCATCAACTCTGAAATCCTGCCATTTAGCAGGACTCCATTTATTCAAAGAGGGTGCTTACTGTCAGGACTGAGTGCTCTACATCCTATCCTGGGAATTCAGAGCCTTACAGTTCTTGTATGAATCCTATTCTCTATTTCTTACCTAAGATGTATCTATACCTAAGACCATTCATTTGTACCTCTCTTCAATCCCCAAACTGACCTTATTTGTGGGAAAAACCCCTGCTGCCTGAGAAACATTTTCTACTTGGTAACGGGCCAGGGAAAACCTACACTTCATTTGGAGTTGAGAGTCATACTGATTCAGAAGGATGCTCCTGGTCATATCTGGGAATTTTATTTTGTAGGTGCAGTATCCAATTAAGCCAACTTTCAGACAAATTTGAAAAAGAAGTGAACTTTCACTGGAATATATATAAATATATATATATATATACACAAATATATGTATATATTGATATATATACATATGTATATATACATATATGAATATATATGTGTATATATGTGTGTGTATATATATTTTGCAGTTGGAAAAGGAGTCCTTGTAGAAGAAGATCAACATTTGTTGGGAAAATTATTCGGTATATTGCTTGGAGCAGAAATAAAGAACTTTTATGTCCTGGGAGTGGATAAAATTTGTGTGCATAAAACATAAAAAGAATTTCGTAGGTGTCTCTGAATAGGTAAGAGGAGACAAGAGAGAAAACAGAAAGTATGTATGCAGCTATTTATACAAGGAGGACTCATGTTCCCTTTCTGTGATTCCCCAAATCATCTGGATCACCACCATCACAGAATACTCTGTGATGTGATGTGTGTGTGTGTGTGTGTGTGTGTACACACAACAAGTGAGGCAGATGGGCTGTAATTGAAAATAGCAGGTGCAGAGTCAAGAAGGAGGATATAGAGAAAAATATATTAAGAAATTAAACCCTAGAGAGTTGCAGAAAAGTTTGGTGAGGGCCTACACATGGGTAGGAGAGCTGGACTTCTTATCAGGTGCAGCCACTTCTCTGAGAGAAAGAGTCTGCCATTCTAATATCATTATTCTTTCATTGTCTAATGGGCCTGCTTCTTTGACATATGTCATTTTGGTCCATACACTTAACAACTAAGCATCTGCAACCCTCCACCCCATAAGTCACTGTGTAATAAGAAAGGACATTTTGTAAAGCTCTTGAGTCTTTTGAAATGCCTCTTGCTGTAAGTGACAAAACCTGAAACGATTACTTAAAAGAACAGATCACTCACTAGCTAATACAAAGGGAAATCAGAAGTAGGTAGGGTTTAGTGTTGACTAATCCACCACTGATATGGTTAGGCTTTGTGTCCCCACCCAAATCTCATATTGAATTGTAATCCCCACAATCCCCACATGTCTAGGGAGAGACCAGGTGGAGGTAATTGGATCATGGGGGTGGTTCTCCCATGCTGTTCTCGTGATAGTGTGTTCCCACGAGATCTGATGGTTTTATAAGGAGTTCTTCCCCATTTGCTCTTCACTATTCTCCTTCCTGCTGCATTGTGAAGAAGGTGCCTATTTGCCCTTTGCCTTCCGCCATGATTGTAAGTTTCCCGAGGCCTCCCCAGCCATGCTGAACTATGAATCAATTAAACCTCTTTCCTTTGTAAATTACCCAGTCTTGGGCAGTTCTTTGTAGCAGTATGAAAATGGGCTATTACAAGCACCTCAAAAATCTTCCCACAGACTGTTTCTCAATTGGCTTTATCTCATTTCTTCATAGATTTGGGACAGATGCCCAAAGTAATAGCGGCTACATGTTTTCTCATTCACAACCACTGGGGAGAAATATAAAGCTTTCCTAGTCTCTCTTAAAGGCAAAGAACTTTCCCAAGGGCCTTTCATAAACTTCAAGGCATGGCTTGTTGTCCAGAATTGGTCACGTGACCATGACTAAAGCAATCTCTGGCAAGTTGGTTGGGATTATCCTAGGACCAATTAAACCCACTTCCAGATCTGGTGAAAAATTCACCTTGCTATTCGAGAGGAGTATTAATGCACCACACTGTATCAACTGCCAAATATGTTAGATGACAGATCAAATATTATGTTAGATGACAGATCAAACTGGTACCCATTACTTTCCACCTGAGAACATTCCAAATAGCTGTAGAATATGATTTCAATTGCTAAGACAAATATGAAAACTTGACCATAAAAGTGATTTTTTTTTTCAGTTCTGAAAACTATAAAGAGTCCTACTGATAGTGAGCAGGCTTGAGAAAATGATTCTAAAGTATTGCTGGAAATGCTGTATGAACTAATGAGTTTTTGAGTTCTATGAGAATTGTTTTAGGTATTTCTGGTTATTTTCTTTCTTTAAAACTTGACAAAATAAAGAGCATTTCTGAATTGTTCACCCATGAAAATGAGAGAGCTTAAACTCGAAACTTTTATGTAAAGAAGGAAATCAGGAATGTTTACTCTTATATCACATTTTGTGCAGAAAATGATCCCTAAATGTAAAGGGAAATCAAGATGAACATTTTTCCTCTCATTCATTCACATTGACATTGCCTTTGTAAGAGAACTCATCAGGAAGGATTATGTAAAGTATCCTGAATATTTTCACAGACCTAAGAGGGAATCTACTCAAGGAAGGCGCTGGTTAATGGTTTGATCTCCAACAGAGAGCACTTTCTCTGATGACCGTTGGCTGCACCTACGTCTGATGGGTTTGTTTATTTTTAATTGCTCCACGGTTGTCCCAGAGTGTGAGAAGTCGAGTTCCATTGAGCTGGCACTTCTAGTTTTAATTTATGCATGAGTATGTACATTGTTTTTCTCCTGCAGTTCTCAAAGAATTTTATGAGCCATTACTGAGTGACTAAAATGGGTGCAGATTTTGCAAGCCTCTGCCAGAAGATGTTTATTACTGTCATCATTCTTAGGAAAATCATGTTCCAGCAGGCTCAGGCAGTGTGCAAAACGTGGCACATGTGTGAATTGGCCATTTCACACTGCTCTTACAATATTGTCAGTAATAATAAAACCAAGGGAAAGACCTTGGGGAGGGGGATAAGTTCCACATTAATTTGGTCATGAAGCTTTGATATGTGATCTTTGTTAGACCCAGAGATGCAAAGTGCAGCTGGTTTTGTAAACTTCCCACCATGGGCTGAGGCAGTAGCTTTATTTTAAAAGTTCCCACTTCTGAGGGTGGTTCCTATCTCTGTGAATTCATGTCCAGAATGTAATATCCTTGAAAGCTTCTGGATGATTCTGTTGCTGTACTTGTTTTGTTAATTTTGAAAAACCACTTCACTTGTCATCTAAACTTCAGTGATAAGAAAAGCAGAACCCACTCAAGGTGGCAATTCAAATTATAACACATCACTAGCAGTATAAAGCCTGCCACAAACACTTTCATATTCATCTTTCCACCTGGCATCCCTACATTTCTAGAACAATGTTTTGTCTTCCTTCGAGATGGCTGTTTTTCGGTGGTTGTAGACAGAGTCCAGACATGTGAATTTGTACACATATTCAGCTAAATATCTCAGGTCCATACCTCTTGTCTATTACATTATATTACCCCACTTCCTCTTTCATCTGTTTCACTGCCACTCTTCTTTTGATTCCTGATAGTAATTCTCATGATGCAGCCATTTTTATAAATCCTCAGAAACATTCTCAATATTTATATCCACTAATTGTATATAATTTATTTATTGTAATAAATTAAAAATGGGGAACTTATGTTTAATATTATCCCATAAAGGTTAAACTTCATTTCAAAAAGTCTAAATCGATAAACACTCCAAAATTTATGCCATTTATATAAATAAGTAGCATATATTGGGAATCTCTTAGTTCCAGCACATATAAATTAGCAAGAATAATTTGGGTTGAATTTTCTAAGGAGGGCATATAAACTTCCCTGTCAAGTTCTACAATCAAGGGTGAAGATATAAACAGCACAAAGGAGTAAAAGATGGGGCCTGGACTATCACCCTTATTATTATTAATTAATTAATTAATGTATTTACTTTTTGAGACTGAATCTCGCTCTATGGCTGAGCCTGGAGTGCAGTGGTGCGATCTCAGCTCACAGCAACCTCCGCCTCCCAGGTTCAAGTGATTCTCCTGCCTCAGCCTCCCGAGTAGCTGGGATTACATGTGTGCCACCATGCCCAGCTAATTTTTGTATTTTTAGTAGAGACGGCGTTTCACCATGTTGCTCAGGCTGGTCTCGAACTCCTGACCTTGCACCCGCCTTGGCCTCCGAAAGTGCCGGGATTACAGGCGTGAGCCACCACCCCCGACCCACCCCTTTTATTAATTAAATCTAAGTTTAAGGCAAAATTTTTAAGAATTAGAGTGAAATGGCCTTCCTAAGTCTGAAACTCAGAGAGCCTATCCATCCAGTCAAAGAGCCGGGGTCAAGATACCTCTTGCCTGCAACAGCAGAGACTGCCCTTGATATATGAGAAGCAACTTCCTCCCGGAGCTGAGCAAACTGTTTCCAACTTTAGTAATCAGTAAGAAGGCAGAGAGAGCCCTGTAGGGTTGAGGATGAGTTCTCCCCATTAAGACCAGGAGAGTTGAACTGCCTTTCCTACCTAACACTTTCACATAATTACTGGATGTATGTGTGGTCACTGACTGAAATAATCACATGAAAGCTACAGCCAGTCTTTGTCTTTATTTATTTTGTTTCCCATAAAAAGTTGTCTTCCTTTTTTTGTACTTTTACAGAAGAAAAAAAGTGTATTTTAAATCGCTCATGTATTGCAGTTTAAATGAGATTTCAAGTACAATTTCATGGGACATACATATGCTACAATTTAATTATTGTTTATCTGAAAATCAAATTTAAATGGGTGCCAAGTATTTTTATTCAATAAATTTGTCAATCCTAATTTTAAGGAATTTTATTTTTGTTTAAAAATGTTTGAATTCATCACTTCCAGCTCTGGTTCTAAATTTCCACATTTTATCCCCAAGACTCACTTTTCTTCCCAGCTATTTAAAAATGGCCTGGTTTTGGGTTAGGGATAATTGCCTCATTCCATGATGCAGAGATGATTTTTGATAGGTCTAACCCTGTTGAGGTAACCCTATGCCACTTACAATAGTAATTGATTCAGGGACCTAAAATCTACACTGTTAGCATATAATATTTCTTTGTTGACAGAGAATTTTTCTGGGATCGACATATGATCAAATAAAAGGGCCAAGTTGAGTCAAGCTTCAAAAATAATTATGCTTCTAGTAAAGACGATTTTCAGATTTCTCAAAGACCTACTTGTAGCCAACTTTTGTTTCATTCTGAAAGATGTGGCATAAAGATATGAAGCCTAGAACTAGAAATCATTTTGACACCATGAAGAAAGTCAGTGCTGGGATAATGCTAATACTATGGAATGTAGGGAAATAAAATTAAACTGGATCTTTAATGGTAATACTGAGCTGCTAAACTGAGCCAAATATAATCCATTCATCTTCTGGAACTTCTGGTTATGTTAGCCAACAAATCACTCATATCATTAAACATTCATTATTAGGTGAGGTTGGGTTATCTAATTATTACTATTATTACTATTGGGACTATGAAGAATCCTAATTTATACCAAACATTTTTATCCAATACAAATTGTTTTTGTTAAGGGATACTAATATTCTGGAGTTTGAAGGTGAAAAGAAACACAAAAGTTCTTCTATCATCAATATGAAATATTTTTGGACTCAGATCACAGTATATGCTTAAATCACTGAGTGGATCACAGTCAAAACTTAAAGTTGATTTTTATGTCCAAATGCTATGTTGTGTTCACTCTGTGATCAATTGATAAATTGAGAATGCAGAGGCAGTGAGATGATCACTGAGATAATTAAGACTTAAATCTCGAAAAGGGCAAAGACTAAATTGAATACCTGGAACTGAATTCAAAAACAAGAACAGTCCTAATTTGGAAGTGGCAAAAGAAAAAAGAACTTTTATGAGATGTTTGAAACATGTCTGTAGACATCAATTTCCTAATACTGATTATTGAATATACACGTTTATATTTTTGTTTTTGGGTAAAAGTATTTTAATAGATGTCAGACTTTTCAGTGTGAAAAGTAGAAAAAAAGTTACAATTTTTCTTATGTTCCTTTTAGCTAGAATCACATAATATTATTGGAGGATATGTGTTTCCATTGATGTTGTCTTGTAGATACAGATAAACAACATAGAGGTCTAACATAAAGTGCCAGTTAAATCAAGAGTGCCAATTTGATTATCACATGAGTAATGGTTTTAATTATTTAATTCAACAAATACATATTGAGTAGTTAATATGTGCCAGATGGTCTACTACACCCTAGTGATTAAAAAATGGAAGACATAATATCTGCTCTCAAAAAACTCACAATCTAGTGAGAGAGACAAAGAAGTAAAGAAAATATTAGACCATAGCACAATATTTTATCATAGAACCATGAGTGTACTGGCTGCTGTGGGAGCAAAAAATAAATAAGTAAATACAACTAACCCAGCCTAAAGCAAACAGATGCCTGAACTTCATCTTAACCCATTTATGCCTGAGGTTGCAATTTTTGAATATTTGCAATCAGACCTTGGTGATGACCTTTAGCAATAGGATACAAATAATACGTACTTAGTGTTCCAATAATAGAACACTAGGCATAAGTTATAGTGCAGGAAGAACAAACAGTAAGGCAAGTAAGTGTGTGAGAAATTTCGAGAGTTGGTGGTAGGGTTGTATGGAGGGTATTCAGAGAACAAATAGCAGATGGGTGCTACATTTACCACATATGTGTGCTCAAAATGGCTAGATATTGTAATGCTTTTTAATAAATAAGAAGAGATGAAATTAGAACCAAAAAATGTTGTGTGTTATATTGAGAAATTGATAATTCATTTAATCTTGGTGAGAATTCATTGAGGAAATTTAAGTGATGGAATGATAAAGTATGATCAAAGTCCTTCTGATGAGAATAGGTAGGAAAAACCAAAACTAATGACAAAAACTGGGTAGGAGGCTAAGGATATCTATAAGTTAGGTGCAAGTAATGACCATCTAAATTAAGGAGTCAGAGGTGGAGGTGGGAATATGAGAAAGTGTTTTTGTGTTTATTTGGTCACAGTCTGTGCCTATGGCTCTCAAAAAATTTCTAATGTGAATTCTTTAGAATATATGAACTATACATATTCAAATTCTATAGCAAAATATTAATCTGCATGTCTAGGTATGATATAAGAGGAAAGTTGCAGTTTTTCTTCATCTATATATTCTAATTTTTCCCCTATGACCATATGTTTCTAAAATAAATATATGTTATAAAATATTTACAGTGTTTTGTTGATCATAGTTGGAGTAAAGTTAGCAAATCTTAATGTAAACCTTTTAATACAGCTGAAATATTTGCTCAGATCTAGCATTACTGACAGAGGTCAATTTAGTTTTTGTTTATGAAATATATTATTTCTAAAGAATATATCATGTTAAAGATAATTTTGCTTTTCATCATGAAAAGCTAACTGACAGGACTGACTTGCACCCCCACTTTGAATAACTGAGACACAGAAAAAGCATTATTAAAAAAACAAACAAACAAACAAACAAAAACTCCAGACATTTGAAAGCAAGCCGAATAGAACTGGAATTTTTAATATTAATAGGAGGCAAAAAATCATAGCGTGAACTTTATGATTACTGTAGCTTTCTAACTGGAGGCACTAGATCATTATGATAATAATAGCACAAGGAGAAGTAGGGAAAAATAAGTAAACTACTGTAAGTTTGATTTATGTGAAGTGATATAACAGTGCTTGGAGGTAGAATTGATAAAGATGAGAGCTTTAAACCTTGGAGCTAATGCATACATATACACACATAGCTAACTTTTAAATCACTAAGGGAGACAAAATATAATTATAAAAATTATTGAATTAAAAGAAGGCAAAGGAGCAAAACAAAAACAAGAAAAAGATATAGAAAACTTATTTATCTAACTAATATTCATTACATTAAGTATAAGTGGATCAAACACTCCAAATAAAAAAGCAGAGTTTTTTCAGACCAGATAAAACAGCAAGACCCAACTGTATGCTCATACAAGAAATTTACTTTAGATAAAAGGGAACAGAAAATTTACAATAATAGATGGAAAAATATATATTATACAGACACTAAGCATAAAACTTTTGGAATGATTGTATTAACATCAAAGTACACTACATTCCAAGGAAAATTGCCAGGGATAAAGAGGTAAATTTCATAATAACAAAGGTTTAAATAATCAAGGAAGAATAAAAATCTTTATTAACTTATCTAAATGTGTATGCATCTAATAAAAGAACCTCAAAGTACGTGAAACAAATATTGATAGACCTGAATGAAGAAATAGACATATCCACATTTATCATTGCAGATTTCAACATCCTTTTTCAACAACTGATAGCATAAGCAGACAAAAAAATCAGTGAAGATAAAGATAACTCAAAAATACTTGATAACAGTATTGAAAAATACTTCTAAATTGTATTTTCAACAAGATAGTTGAAAATACTATCAACCAACTTTACCTATTGCAACTGATAGGTCTATATAAAACACTCTACTTAAGAGCAGGAAAAGATACATTATTTTTAGTGCACATAATACATCCTCTAAGTTATATCATGAACTTTTCAAGTGTGTTAAGAAATTAAAAAGATTGAAATATTACAAAACATGTTCTCTGAACACAAAAATAATTATGTTAGGAATCAGTAGAAATATATAGAAAATCAACAAATATTTTGAAATTAAACAACATCCCTGTAAAATATACTTTCTTATGAATAATTTGAACTAAATAAAAATAAAAACACAACTTTAAAATGTGTAGGATACAGGTAAGGCTAACCGTTTCCTTAGAGGAAAATGTGTTGCTTAAAATGCTTTAGAACCTGGAAAAATGAGAGCAAATTGAACTCAAAATGAGTTTAAAGAAAGGAAATATTGACTACAAGGGCAGAAAAATGATCAAATGGAAAGCAGACAATAGAAAAATAAGCAAAAGCAAAATCTGGTTTTAAGAAAGATCTGATCAAGAATAGGAGACAGTGAAATAACCAGTATCAGGAACAAAGCAGTAACTCTCACTACAGGTCCTACAGCACTGAAAAGATAATAAGGAGCTATGATGAACAAATGTATCCTACTAAAATTTTCAACTTTGATGAGATGTACAGATTCATTCAAAGGTACAAAATTTAAAACTTTGAGATGAAGAAAAAAAAGAAAAAAGAAAAAAGCCCTGTCCTAGTATATATACACATTAAATCCATAGTTAAGTTTTTCCTACAAACAATAGTCTAAGCTCATATGGTTTAAGATATTTCAATCAACACCAATTATACACAAAGTCTTCTAGAAAATAGAAGAGGGGAAAATCCCTGCTTATTTCATAAGATAAGCATATGCTTGTATAAAAACCAAACCTATACCCCTCAAAAACACAGAATTAAAAATCCTTAACAAAATATCAAATATATACCAATTGAAGTATATCGTAGGAATAAACAGCTGGCTTAATATTTGAAAAATAATCAGTGTAACCTAACATATTAACAGAATAAAAGAGAAAAACCACTTTATCATGTTAATATATGGAGAAACAAATTTTGAAAAAAGTGCAGCACTCATTTAAGTTTAAAAATATCAGCACACTAGGCTTAGAGAAAAAATTTCTCAACCTAATGAAAGGCATGTATGTAAAACTTACATTGACAATTATACTTAATAGTGGAATTCTGAATGCTTCCTTCTATGATTGAGAACAAGGCAAGATAGCTGTTTTCTCTACTTCTATTCAGTGTTATACTGGAGGGTCTAGCCTGTACAAGAAGAAAAGAAAAATGAAATAAAAAAATATATAGTAGAAGGCATTAATAAAACTGTCCTTGCAAAGAGATGACATGATTGTATATATAGGACATTATACAAAATCATCATCAACAACAATAACAAAAATGTTTAAAATAAATGAGTTTTACAAGATCTTAAGATAAAAGAACAATGTATTTCTAAACTAGCAAGAAATAATTAGAAAATAAAATTTCAAATAAAATATACCGTTTATAATGGCATACAAAAACATGGACTATTTAGGAATACATTTAACAGAATATATTCAAGATGTACACAGTAAATAACTGAAAACACTGCTGCAACAATTAAAAGACACTTTAAATATAAATGAAATGTAAATTAGTATATAGATGCTATACAATCCCAGTAAACATTCAATCATGCTTTTTAAAACAATTGACAAGCTGCTGAGTGCAGTGACTCATGCCTGCAATCCCAACATTTTGGGAAGCAGAGGCAGGTGACTTGCTTGACCCCAGAAATTTGACCAGCATGGGGCAACATAGGGAGACCCCTTCTCATGAAAAAAAAAAAAAAAATGAGTTGGGAATGGTGTCATGGTCCTGTGATCCCAGCTGCTCAGGAGGCTGGGATCAAACGATTGCTTGAGCCTGGGAGGTTAAGGCTGAAGTGAGCTGCTATTGTACCACAGTACCCCAGCTTGGGTGACAGAGCAAGATCATGTCTCAAGAAAGAAAAGAAAAAGGAAAAAAATTTAAAGCAGTGACAAACTGTTTCTAAAATTTTTATGAAAATGCAAAGCACCCAAAATAGCCAATGCCAGTTTGAGAGAGGAGAAGTTGTATTGCCTTATTTTAATACTTATTTAAAAAACTACAGTAATCGAAACAGTGTTGCATTGTTGTAAGGATTCAGGTAGATCAATGGAACAGAATGAAGAGCTTAGAAATAGACAAACACTTTCATAGTCAATAGATTTTTTTTGAAAAAAAAGATATTGCATTTATTCAATGGGGAAAAAAAATCTTTTTAACAAATTCCTATCCCTGTGGAAAAAATGATCCATGACCCATACCTCATGCCATACACAGAAATAAACTCAAAATCTTTATAAAGCTTAAAATTTCCAGAAGAAAACATAGGACAAAATTATTGTAATCTTATATCAGGTAAACATTACTTAGATAAGATGCTAAAAGCTGTAAATAAAAAGAACTGATAAGCTTGATTTAATCAAAACCAGTACAGCACTTCTCTTATTTGAAGACTGTCATCAAGAAGATTAAAAGGCAACCTACAGACTAGGTGGACATATTTGCATTGCATATATCTGACAAAGGACTTATATTCAAAATATAAAAATCATTTTTACAGTTCAGTAAGAAAACCAGCAACCAGATTTTTTTTTCCCAATGGCCAAAATAGTTGATCAAATATTTTACCAAAAAAGATACATGTATGACTAACAAACACAAAACAAGAGGTTCACTCTTTCTAGGCCTTACAGAAATAAAAGTAAAACCACAATAAGTTATTGATCTACACCTACTAGAATGGCTAACATTAAAACTATTGAAAATAGCAAGTGTTTTCAAGGTTGTGGAGTAGCTGTAAGTCTCATATGTTGCTGGTAGGCATATAAAATTGAATAACCACTGTGGAGATCAGTTTGTCCATTTTTTGATATACATCCACCCAACCAACTCTACTACTAATTATTTACCTAAGAGACATGAAAGTCCTTGCACTGAAATGTTTACAGAAGCTTTATTTTCAATAGGCAAAAAAAATCTGTAAACCATACTAATGTCCATCAACAAGCGAGCAAGTAAGTGGAGAAACAAGATGTAGTATATGAATGTGATGAAATATTACTAACAGTTTAAAAAAAGACCACTAAGTCACCCCAACCACATGAACAAATATAAGAAGCATTATGGCAAGCTAAGGAAGCTGTGCACTACATGATGTTATTTACATGAAATTCTAGATCAAGAAAAATTTACCTATAGTGACATAAAACTTATCAGTGATGTCTAAAGTAAAAAGTTGGGGAATGACAGCAAATAAGCACAAGGGAAGTTTCTGGGTGATGGAAATGTTCTATGAATCTTGATTGTGATGCTGATTACATTAGTGTTGTCAAAGCTCATCTAACTGTTATTCTCAGTAAATTTTATAAAACGTATACAAAAACTTGATTAGAGAAGAGTATATTATTTAAACTCATAAAAGAGACAAAAAGAACTGTGTGATTTGGTGCCAGTCCCTTTTTCTCTATAGGTCGTTTCCTTCTATGTTACAAGAAGAAAAGCTAAACTAAAAAATATTCAAGACTCATCATATGACATGTCGCTTAAAAAGTTATTACATTTTTCCTATTTTTATCTCCAGAGGAGAAAGCTTGATGCAGAAAATGGAGATGGTCTTGAATCAGAATAGACATTTGGGTTCTCACACATTTGCCTGGTGAGAGAAAATTTAACTTTTTATGGTTGGAATTTCCTTATCTTCAAAATTAGATACGGATAAACACCTACACTTCATAAATTTGTTGTGAAAAACCAAGTGATCAAAAGAATTAATGTAAGTTCTTGGCCCTCAGAGGCTGCTGAATAGATAAAAGTTCCCCTCCCCTTTTACTGGAGAAAATTTCAAGATTCAAAACTAAAAATAAAGTCAAATAGAATACCAACTACGTACCCTTATCAACTGTATCCTCCAGAGATGACATTTGAGTTTCTATAAAAGATCTCATCTTCTACTAACTGTCTTTGCAGATGCTCTGAGTGTAGCATCTGTCATACTGCTGAGGGTGAGAAGACAAGCATTATGGAATGGCACAGCAGTGGGAGTAAGGGAGGCCATCCTAGGGGAGCCTTCACTTTGCCTGGTTTCTCATGCTCAGTACCCTTGGACAGCTGAACCACATGAATCTTTTCTTACTCTCTGACTCAACAGAAGGACTCCCAAGTGAGCTATGAAAGTTATTTAGTGCACTGTCTTGGGTATCTCATATGTATAGTTGATAATAGGGCAGTGCAGGAAATTCACATTAAAAACAAAAAGCCCTACTTTGATTTTGCTTTGGTTACTTTCTTGTAAATTAAAAAATAAAATGAAATCCCTAGCCACTTGTGTCTTGAAGCCCTGACGCCACAGGTAGAAGGATTTAGTATCTTAAGACCCTTGTGGGAAACAAAATGTGACATTTTCTTAGGCACACAGCGATATTTTCTTTATGAGCAAACACTTAAGGCCTTTACCATATCACAAGAGGACAAAGGAGTTTAAATGAAACTTCAATGGTAAACCAAACCAGGTCAGAAAAAGGTAGATATTTCTAAACTCAACTGCCACCTATGGACAGAGAACATTTCACAACCAATGTATCAGCCAACCCCTGCCAATGGGGTGCTTTAAACAACTCCTCTAGGGCCAATTTAAAAGGGTAAACATGAGAGAAGCTTTTATTAATGTTTCCCTTCATCACAAAGGCAATTTCCCACTGTCATCTGAGCTTTTTACGATGGCCCACTACCGGCACAAGCCATTTTAGTTTACCTCTGACTGTGCACCAGGCAGAAAAGAAAACAAATCAAATAATTAAAATGGTCAAAAATAGACCATTTCAAAATGGCTCCATTCTTTTAAAAAATTTGTAAGAGCCTGCTTTTCTGAAGAGGGAAAAGTGCAAAGGAGGAACAGAGCAGTGGCTTTCTCTTCTCCAAATAAGCCAAACATCCTAAAATCTTCTCTTCTAGGGATATTTCAGGGTCTTCTGCTGTTGACTACTAAACCAGCTGTTCATATCTTCATCTTTCCACCTCTAAGTAGTATCCTTGGTGATAATCCTGTGTCCTAGTGCTTTTAGGACTGGAAAGCATTCTGACTGATTAAATAATGTGTACTGGTTGATCGTGGTGAGAAATGGAGATTTTCCTTATTCAGGCATAAGAATAATGAATCAGCCTCTTGTTTCTCTGTTCAGGGCAACATTGTTAGAAATTTGATTATAAAAGAAACTGTGTATTATTACTGTAGGGTGGGTTCTGGCAGAAATAGGGTTAATTTTCCTCCCCCCCCCCCCCCCCCCCCCAGCCAGTAGCTCCCACACCTGTCAACCATCAAGGCTGGGCTTGCCAAGAACCTAGGAGTAAATGGGCATGGGTGCAGCTGTAGCAAATTAGAGTATCCTGAGGAGGTCCAGCATAAAAGATGTGAACTCTTGCATATGTCTCTGTGGGGTTTTGACTGATCCAACAACTGTGTTGCTATGGGAATCAAGACTGGTAGGAACCTCGGAGGCTTAGTAATATATAATATGTATTCCTGTCCCTTAGCAATATATAATATATATTCCCTTCCCTTAGTAATATATAATATGTAAAACTGGATATATGCCTATATTTGTGTGTACCTATTTTTCATAATGCCCTTTGGGATCATAGCACAACAGCAATGTTTATAATTTTTTAAATTATAAAAAATAATTTGAAAAGAAATATAATAAAGAAAATGGTCTTCCAGCTATGTCCATCATCAGGTATGGAAGCCACATAATTATTGATGAATAATATTTAATAAGTCTCATCAATGCCATTTCCCAAGAGGATGTAGGTACCATAATACAGCAGTCATATGTGTAGATGTTTTAAAGAAAATGACTAAAAATAAATAATTTGATAAAAGGTACTTGGCCCTATTGTGACAGTAGCTTATATCTGTCAATGCAAATTTCCTTGTTATTTTGAACCCTGAATTCTGATTTGGGTTGTTTTCTAATTTTAAAAAATATTGAATGTATCTGAAGAGTTATGTCACTAATAAGTCTCTTATATTCTTGCCTAAGTATAAGATGTTCTAGACTTTTGAAACCTGCCTATTTTCAGCTTTGTGTGTCAGTTAAAAGGAGTGGAATTGCAGGAAGAGGATTGAGTTTATACAGTGAAAGAAACATAAAGGTGAAGAGAACATAGAGAAAATGCTTAAATGGTACTTTACTTTCCTGTATTCATTAAATTTCTCTAGTGGAATGTGAAGTAAATATTTCAAGCAATAATAGAATAAAATCATTGCAGAATTCTGTGTGTTCTCTTTGCACTGAGCAAACTAAAAGAAAGTGAGGGCAGAGGGATACATCTTAGTGATTCCACAAACCCAGCATGTATTCTCAGTAGAGGGATAAAAGAAGCAAATACAGATTATCTAATTGCTCATAAAATTTAGGTCCATTGACCATAGTTTAATTACAGTCCACCAAATTCTACATTAGGATTAAAAAAAAAGTGCAACCTTAAAGAATTAAAATAAAATGACATTCTGGCTGAGGAAAAGTTCCAGAATCTTACAGGGTCATGATTTAATACTCACACACTGTAACCATCATTAATAGCCAAGATATAATGATATCACTTTTGAAAGAGACTGTCTTCCAGGGCTTTCTATTTAGATGTGAAATTTTTGAAGGGGAAGAAGGCAATTGATGGGATCAACATCAGATTTGGCCCAGCGCAGACACTCAAAGCAGATTTTTAAAGCAATCTAAATTGCTATTTGAACATTCAGAGATCTTGCACAGATAATTGATTTAGAGACTTCTCAATTTATCAGAATACCCCAAGCATCTTAAGAGTAGGAGTTGCTTTAATTACAGTGGCTATTATTGGACATTTCAGAACCCATTTCTTAAGGACCTGCAGAGTCTGCAAAGTCCTGTTGAGCAGACCTTGCCCTAAGATGTTGATGGCTAGCTGGGCCTTAACTGACTCAGCAAGACCTAACTGACCTGCAGAAAAGAAAGTGCAGGTCCTCACTTTCTTCACTTTTCATTGACACTGACCCATGACTGACCCCCAGCTCTGCACTCATCTTTTCTTGAATGATGGAGGAGTGCTTAAGAATACTGTCACCTTGCTTACTCGCCAAGACTATCTAACACATGTCCTAGAACATGCACACTGGAGTATTTTGTGATGTGCATGTTTTCGGTCATCTTGAGATTTTCACTAGGCAAGCAACTTATTTCACATGTGCTTGTAGGAAGGCCATGAGTTGGAAGGAATTCTTTTTTCATTACTACCGGTTGAGTTCAATGTAAACCATTGACCTGAATTTACTGAACTTATCTTATTTCTTTCCCTTGAAGACACTCCCCACATCTGCACTATAAAATCATAACTGAATAAAACAGATGTCCAAACTGGAATTCTGATCTTCATAATGATTTAATTCAACAAATTGCTTAAAAGTAAGAATTATCCACACTAAACTTATTTCATTAAATACTAATGGTCTTCAACCAGGGATAACCAAAGAGTATTCGTGATAATCTCTCATAGAACAAAACAGATGTGTAAAACATAAACAATTTAATTATGTAATAATGATCATGCTACCACATAACAGAAGTGTAGGGATGGCCACTGTCTTGCTACTAGTTATCATAGCCATGACAATATCCCTTCTAATGTAGGGTTGGGATCAACAGAAACAGCCTCTTGTTTCTCTTCTCAGTGCTGGCATTTCTTAGAACTTTGGCTGTAAGAGAAATCATGTGTTACTACTGTAGCATAAGTGCTTAAATTTCACATATGCTGAACTTACGCTTGAAAAAAGTCATGTTCTTTTTATCTATTTTTTTTTTTTTTCTGAAACTTGGATTCTCTTTAGTGGTGGTAGGAGGAGCTAGGATAGATGAGATTTTAAATATGTCATTTAAAGGTAACTCATCTTTTTCATTTTAATTTGGTTTGTTTTTCCCTTTCTCCTAGCCAGGTTGGTACCTGGACATAGCATGAGGCATCATAAAATCTCAAATTTGAGTAGTGGTGTCCCCTAGGATGTCCTTTGTCCCACTTGGTTGTTGCTCATCCTGCTGTCATCTACCTCAGACATCTATGGCAGATGAAAGTCATGTTTATGTTTTATTTTTATTATTATTATTAATTTGTTTTTCTGCACAGTGAGTGCCTGCAGGTCCTTTTCCTTGTACAAACAGGTTACACTGTTCTGACATGGCTCTACTTCAGCCTCCCCTGCCACTGCGGTTCTGCTGAAGCTCAGTCATGATATTTATCTGACCCGTTCCTAATTAACCAATGATTTATCTCTTCCCCACTGTGGGCACACAGTAACTTTTGAGACAGCTCCCTCATTAGGCTTAGAATGTGTGGAATCAAAGGTGAGAGTAGGGTGGAGGACTATCTATGAACATTTAGCCATCATTACTCAGCTGCAGTTGCTTACTATTGTGGGATACTCAGTCAAGTGGCCTCTTCCTTAAGTCCCAATAGGTTGTAGGGCCCCAGCCTCCTTTTCTTTTAGCCACCCCCACCTCCATCCCTCTCTTGGGGCTTTCCACCACTGCTTAGTCTTCATCTTGAGGCTTATCCTAAAGTGAACCAGATTGAGATGAAATGGAGAACTAAAGAAAGACACTGGTATCTTGCCTCCTGCTCGCTCTCTCTCTCTCTCTCTCTCTCTCTCTCTCTCTCTCTCTCTCTCTCTCTCTCTCTCTCCCTTCCTCCCTCTCCTACCCTATTCAGTCTACCGACTCACATATGTGTTTTCTCTGGAATAGCCTGTAGTTGCTTTATTTCTACCTATATTCTACATAATAAAACATAAATTTCAGATCTCCAAAATGTTTTAACTTGTAAGAAAAATTGGAATTTGTAAATTCTTTTGTCTTTTATTTAAATCTGGATTTCAAATATATTGTTTTATTGGAATACCAAGCCCTGATTTACCACAAACACTTGGCAACTTTGTTCAGATTATTTCAGAATTTCTTCAGAATCATGGAAACCCTAAGATTTAACGAATGGAAGTCAAAAAGATTATAATTTAAAGTGATGATAAGATATGTAATTTAACCTTTGAAAAATATCACA
Source organism: Rhinopithecus roxellana (assembly GCF_007565055.1). NCBI lineage: Eukaryota > Metazoa > Chordata > Mammalia > Primates > Cercopithecidae > Rhinopithecus > Rhinopithecus roxellana. The sequence continues at coordinate 65,227,854 of NC_044560.1, read as the reverse complement.
CCCATTTCTGAGATCACAATGTAATATTAAATATAAGGATTCTGGAATATTTCACAAACCAAGTGAGAAATTGCATTTTGGTTCACAATTGTCTGGAGCCAAGGCTCACCCTACTGTGGAAAACCTCATCTTCATTTCCTGTCTTACTCTCCATGTCATATGGCTATTATCTTTTCATCTGTATCAGTGTTTCTCTTCACAGACCAGCTTTCTCTACAACCTAGTGTACAAAATGAAGAATATGAGAGGTGTGTTGAGGCTCTCCAGTTTTTACATTTCCATTTCATCTTCAGGAATCCAGCTTTAACTGGAATACTGCTGTACTCTCTCAGTTTACTAAAGAGGAAACATTAACAGCTATAACTTGGATCTTGAGCGCATCTTTCATTGAACTTTTGGTCAAGGGGATAAAAAGGGATAGTGTAAGTATGGAGTCATTCTTCATATGAATCAGGGTTAGAAGTGAGATTTTCCTTCCTTCTTCCTTTCTCTCTCTGTCTCTCTTTTTAAGAGAAAAAGTATATAAATGTTGGCTGGGCTCAGTGGCACATGCCTGTAATCCCAGGCACGTTGGGAGGCTAAGGCTGGTGGATCACGAGGTCAGGAGTTCAAGACCAGCCTGGCCAAGGTGGTGAAACCCTGTCTCTACTAAAAATATAAAAATTAGTCAGGTGTGGTGCTGGCACCTGTAATCCCTGCTACTTGGGAGGCTGAGGCCAGAAAATCGGTTGAACCCAAGGGGCAGAGGTTGCAGTGAGCAGAGATCGTGCCACTGCACTCTAGCCTGGGTAACAGAGTGAGAGTCTGTCTCAAAAATAAATAAATAAATATATATATATATATATATATATATATATATATATATATATATATATAATCAGCTACAATATTGTTTCTAACATTTATATTGGCTTATTATTTCTATTTACTTATTAAATAAATCTGGTACTCGTTTGTGCAGTTCTCCTAAGGCATACATGGAAAATAACTTGTAAAATTTAACTTTTTTAGTTGGTAGACTTAAACTCTTTTATGCTAATTCTTCTGTAATTCTTCAAAATAATGTGTCATAACAAATTATTTATGAATAAAACAAAACAAAAACAAAAGCCTCTTATGTTATCAATCTTTTCTAGACAAAAGGTCACAGTTATTCAAGATGTATTTTTATTTCTGTTCTCTAGTACTCTGAAATTTTTCAAAATCAGTAATATGTGGAATATTTTTGTTTTTAGTGCATACTATTTTAACTATTTTAACTAATTTGTTCATCTTGCATCCTAGTCTGGTGTTAAAGTCTTGCAGTTTAACTTTTATCTTAACTAATATGATATTATGAAAAATACATATTTTTCACTTTAACTTATTGACATAATTAATTGCATTAAGTTTCTAATATTGAACTGTCTTTGCATTCCACTTACAAACTGTTTATAGGATATATTATTTTCAAATATTAGAAGATTATTCTTATAGTTCATTAAAATGTAATGTTATTTTGGATTATGTATTAACTTACAAAAATTAGTTTGAAAGACTTTTTTGTCAACCTGCCTTTGGCAGGTATTGGTATCAACGTTCTACTGCTTTTTTTTTTTTTTTTTGAGACGGAGTCTCGTTCTGTGGCCCGGGCTGGAGTGCAGTGGACAGATCTCAGCTCACTGCAAGCTCCGCCTCCCGGGTTCATGCCATTCTCCTGCCTCAGCCTTCCGAGTAGCTGGGACTACAGGCGCCCGCCACCTCGCCCGGCTAGTTTTTTGTACTTTTTAGTAGAGACGGGGTTTCACCGTGTTAGCCAGGATGGTCTCGATCTCCTGACCTCGTGATCCGCCCGCCTCAGCCTCCCAAAGTGCTGGGATTACAGGCTTAAGCCACCGCGCCCGGCCTCTACTGCTTTTCTAAAAGATGTTGGCTAGCATTGCATTTCTTAGTTCTCTTCAATAGTGTAAACAGAATTAGCACAACTGGTTGGTTGAAGTTCTGAAGGTTTAAGCATTTAATGTAAACCCTTCATTACCTCTACTATCTGGATGTTACTCTGCCAGATTTATTAATTTTATATATGATTTTTTGGTTTAGTTTTCAATGTTTTCTTCATTTTTGGTAATTAATTCACTCTAAAAAGTTGCATATTTTCTTTAGTTTGCCATATTTATTTACATAGAATCAAACAAAGTATTCTCATTTTTAAAATCTTACTTTTTACTTTTAAGTTTGACAGAAATATCATAATAAAGAAAACTAGAATATTACTTATTGTATAGGCAAAAATACAAAAGACATTATAATTTAAAAATTGATTAGTGTATAACTTCAAACAGAATGAACAATTTTGTTCAATGGAGTCATATGAAAGTATTGCCAACATTCAGGTTTTTGACTTATTTGGTGTCATATCTTTCTAAATTCCACCTTAAAATAATACTGAGGAAAAAATGCCTGACTTGTAATATGTTTCAGGTAGTTTGAAATAATCAACAAAATTGCTGAGGATAGTGCCTAACACAGAGGTAATTCTCAGTTAATTTTTTTTTCATTCCAGGTAAGTTTTTCCACCTGGTAAGAGTCTAGGTTAGAATTCAAAGATTATTCAATTTATTTTACTTTATTTTAATTTTTGACAAAGTCTGACTCTGTCACCTAGGCTGGAGTGCAGTGGCACAGTCTTGACTCACTACAACCTGTGCTTCCCAGGCTCAAGGGATCCTCTGACCTCAGCCTCCCGAGTAGCTGGGAACACAGGCATCAGCCACTTTGTCTGACTAATATTTGTGTTTTTTGTAGAGACAGGGTTTCACCATGTTGCCCAGGCTGGTCTTGAATTCCTGAGCTCAAAGCCATCTGCCCCCTTTGGCATCTCAAAGTGTTGGGATCACAGGTGTGAGCCACTGCATCCAACCAATATTTTTAATTTAAATAAAATTAAATAAGGAAAGTCAAGTGACCACCACAATGGATAATGATGTCAACTGGAGTGCCTTGTCCTGACCATTCCAACAACACATAAATAATATGGATAATGATACTGAATTTCTCCTTCAAAGAACTTTTCACATATGTGTAAAATATGGCCTTCCCTAAGAGGCTAGTGATATAAAATTATGTTACATATTTTAAAATAATTACATTTTAATTAAGTAAAAATATTAATTAAATTATATATTAGTTGAATACACCAATTAAATGAAATTATGTAACTAAATTAAAATTAATTAAAATAAAATTTTAATTGATTAAATATATCATTTTTATTTCAGTTCTCTCACAATAATCAGTGCAATGCAAAGCACTCTTTTCTCTGAGGTTCTATCTGCTGTAAGTCAGAAACCTGATGTCTTATCTTAATCTAAGAAACTTTTTGTTTAGTTGTATTTCATCAGAGGAAAAACCAAAAGTCTGGTCAAAACGTAAAGAGTCCTATTATTCTTAAAGAGTCTGACCGGACTTTTGTCTTTTGCTCTGACCACACTTTTGCTTCTTTCATGGTTGCATGTTATGGCTGCAAAAAAATCAGCAAATCTAGATTGCCAATGCAAGTTCCAGTTTAAGAAAAAGGCCCAAGTTAACTAACCATGGTATGACAAAAATTACCCAGTTCAAGCCGTGGAATTGTCTGATGCAAGATCCAGGCTGCAGCAGGACATGTGGTTATATCCAAGGACCAACATCATTGCTTATAAAACAGTATTTCATGAGATTTCAAGTTAAGGGGGTTTAGCATTACACCAACTGCAAAGCTCAACATAAAAGAAAATTGAATGAAATGTCTTTCAGTTTTGCCATTACTTGCTTCTTATAATTTTAAAAATATACATATGCACATATGCTTACACATTCGTATACATTTTACCAAATGCACCCCCATATTATTAGAATTAGAAAGAGGTTTTAGGATGGTGAACAGATTAATTTATTCATTTGAAATATATCAGCTGAGTACATATTGCTACCATACATTGTTCTTGGTGCTACAGATTAAAAAAAAAAAAAACTCATAAAAGGATCCCAAATTGTCTTTTTAACTTTTTGTGATCATTGTCTGTAACCTAGACTACTGCAACAGCTTCTACACTGCCTCTGATATTTGTCCTTTTCCAGAGTACAAAGTTTATCACTATCAGGTCATTTTCCTGCCTCTTGGTGGTTACCTACTGTCTTTGTCCATTTGTGTTGCTATAAAGGAAGACCTGAAGCTGGTTAATACATAAAGAAAGATTTATTTGACTCATTGATTTGCAGGCTGAACAAGAAGTATGGCACCGGCATCTGCTACTAGTGAAGGCTTCAGGCTGCTTCCACTGATTGTGGAAGGCAAAGGGAAGCAGACCTGTGCAGAAATCATACGGTGAGAGAGGAAGCAAGAGAGAGACAATGGGGACGTGCCAGGCTCTTTTTCATAACCAGCTCTTGTCGAAACTAATAGTGCAAGAACTCACCAAGCCATTCGTGAGGGATCCGCCCCCACGATCAAAACACTCCACTTTACATCTCTACCTCCAACACTGGGGATCAAATTGTAACATGAGATTTGGATGGGCAAACATCCAAATTATAACACACATTTTCCTAGCATGAAGTCTATCATCCTAAGAGTGCTTTACAAGACTTTCATGATATGGCCTTGATTCAAGGTCATCCTGAGATATAAAGTCTCATGTCAAGAGCCAGGGGGCTCTAGAGTCCTGCATCTTGAGTTTGAATTCTGATTCTACGTCTAACTAAGTATGTGACTGTGGACAAGTAACTTATCTTTTCTTTGCCTTTGTTTCTTCAGGTATAAAATGAGAATCACAAATACACCTCTGTGAAAGCTTGTAGAAAATTAATTAAGTTAATTTATGTAAAATGTGAATAGTGCCTAGAACATAGTGAGCACTTAACAAATTAGGCTAGGATTACCTGTTAAATTTTGGTCTTTCCAGTTCATATCCTCAACTTCAGGTCCATTTCTGTGCAAACCAGGCCAATAAATGAGATGATCTTTTTTTACAATGCTTTTTATGAAGTCCTTACCCCTGGCCTGCTTTGGCCTTGCTATGTCCTACTTTAGATCCATGTCAAGAACTTTAAGAAGTTTGATAATTTACTCTACTTGCAAGCTAATAAGTTAGTCTTCAATAGTTTTATAGATGCTGGCAGAAGATGGGACACTCCTGGGTCAGGGAAAAAAATTTTAATATAAAAATTTTATTAATAGCAGTAGCAGAGTTTTAGGATTTTCTTTGATTCTCTGACCCCCTGTTCCCATAAGGTGATGCCAAGAGGGTTAAAGTGACACCTGTATACCTGTTGCATTTCAGGAGAGAAACCTTGAGCTTAGGGAGCCCAACTTTTGAATGAATAAAAAGCATGCCTACCTTTTGCTGCCAAGAGAGAAGCTATACTTCTAAGACTATAAGCAAACCTGCTCTTCTCTCTGGACAGAGATACTATATTTTCCAAGTCTATCCACTGTACAAATATTATTGAAAAGACAGTTGGGACAAACGTAGTCAGTACCTCTGCTATCAAGATGTGGACAGGTGCAAGAATGCCACAGGAGAATTGTCTCTCAACAGTCTCAACTACAATTCTTCCATTCTGCCCTCACTCAAGACAGGGTTTTTGACCCATGTATGCCATAAGCTCCCTGAAGACAGATTCTCTGTATTTTTCCCACTTATTCCAATTCCTAGCATAGTTCCTTGCACATAGTAGGTACTCAAAACACTTTAGAAGAAATAAGAGAATGTAATATAAATGATATTATTTTCATTCCTACCATTCCTACCATAACCAGTTAGAGAATAAAATTGAAAAGTAAGTCTCATTCATATCAGCAACAACTTTATAAATACTTTAGTAATGTGCATACTTTATGAAAAGTGTGCGCAAACTTTATATAGATATCTACAAAATGATATTAGTAACATAAAAAAAGATTTAGATATATAAAGCTACATGCATAAAAATGGGAGCAGTACAGGACTTGAATTGCAATGAGAAACACAGCTTTTATTTGGATCTTTGCAACTTAACAAGCTACATGCTCTTAGAAAAAAAGTGGAAGCTTTCATAACTTTTTATACATTTATTCAACAACTATTTACTGATCTCTCAGTAGAGGCCATGCCCTGTTCAGTTGTAATTTCCTTCATTATTCAACCCTAATTATTAAGAGTGACTTCTTAGAGCTAGCTTGTAATCTGATATAATAAAAGCAATTGGTATATCTAAGTTTATGGACCATATAGGAAAAATATTTGGGTCTTTATAAAAATGCATTATTATGTATAATATTATATATTAATACTGTATGACATAAAACATATGAATAGTATGTCATTTATATAATTAAATATCATATGACACTTGCAAAAGGAATTAACTCTATTTATCTTTGGTTTTATTTTTTATTTTTTCCTAGAAAACCTACTTTCTACTTCAAATAACCTCATATATATATATGCATATATATATATATATATACGCATATATATATATATATATAAAACTACTGGTGATATACTAACTAGTAGTTATATATATAGAGAGAGAGTAGATATATATATATATATATATAAAACTAGTAGTTATATACTTATATATATAAATACTGGTGATATACTACTAGTTATACATACATACACACACACACACACACACACACACTAGTTAGTAATCACCAGTCATGCCAACAACTCTAAAAGAAGACTTGTTTTTTTAAATAAAAGAAGGAGCAATTCACAATATAAATTCTGTATTTGTTCTGAAAGCTAACCAAGGCAGATAATTAGAAAACTCAGTAATGGTGTAAATTTGAATTATATCAATAAAGCTCATAGCTGTATGTACCATTTTTTTTCTGTTGTGAAAAAAATGTGGATATAGCCTCATAAAATATATGAGAGTGATTCATTATTTTACACCAGACAACTAAATGATAATGTTTAGTATTGGTGTAATAACCAGACCTCTGGACAAGACAGTCTCATTATCACTCCCAATAAAATAGCACTTCAGTATTCTGCAAGATTGCCATCACTGTCAAGGATCGTTGGGTGGTGTTTACAAATAGTTAACCAGGCTTCCTCACAGCTGTTCAAAATTGAGGGCTCATGAACACTTATGCAAAAAGGGTAAGATCTTATAAGCACAGATGAGCAGGAAGAACGGTGGTACGCCAAATGCATAACAAATAAGAATTTTAATTCATCTCATCATGAAAACAATAAAAGATGAAGAAAGAGAGGACAGAGGCCTTGGATGCCCAGAATTACAGACTTAACTCAGATCAACAGTGCCTGTCAGACTTAATGAAGATTGTTTATAAACACAAATTTGGCATAGTTCAGAGCTGAATGTAGGAAACAACTACTCAAGTGCTCTTTTGGTTGTGTGGCTAATGTTTGAGGATATTTAAAATTTAATCATTAAATTTAATCAACTTGACAGAGACTCTAGACCATTAGGTATTTAGATAATCATATAATTAAAGTTTCTCTAGGATATTTCACAGTGTCATGTTTTAGGAGATGTTTAATACTCTTCTAAGATTTTGCTACTCAACATATATTTCTGTGCAAAATATACAGACCCCAAATCTTTAGATAATAGTTTTTTTAATCCAATGTAAAAGAAGAAAGTGGTGAAATCTCCATCATTGTTTTGTGATTTTTGAACTAAGTCCAACCCCTCATGTGAGAGAAAACTGAGACAGAGGGAAGTTAAAAGTCTTACCAGAAGACCCAGACATGATAAGTGGCAGAGCAGGAACTATAGCTCAGGTCTCTTGCACCTTGATCTGAAGTTATTTCCCCTCATCTTTCTTTCAGGGCAAGGTTCTTCTATAAGTGAGGCTCCAAAATGTAAGATTCTAGTAACTTGAGTATCTTGATGGACATAGCACAAGTAAACCCAGTCTGTATATGCTGTTTCTGAAAAGCAATGGACATTGATATTTGAAGACTCCTAGCTCCTTTTCCAGCTCTCATTTAACAACAGTGGCACATTCATGTCAAGAAATCTTCAGGTAATGTGACAGAACCCTAAAATTTCATGCCTCTCTTTGTTTTCAGACATGCAATTTAGACGTAAGTTTAGTTCTCTTACTGACAAGTCAATTTGGAATTTTTCAATGCACAAAATTAATTTTTAATTTATTTTCTTGGTTAAGTGTGCATTGATTAATGACTCACAATGAGGTGGCACAAAGTCATAATTTGAGGAGGTTTCAAGAATCAAAAATTTTTTTAATATTAGATTTATTTTGCAAGATTTTTTCAGTCATTGTACTTTCTTTTTTCTTTTTTCTGATTCCATTCATAGTAAAATGACAAGTGTAAGTAGAATACTTTTATAATTGATTTAATTTTTTTTTTTTTTTTTTAGCCAGAAAAATGCAATGAACCGTTCTAATCTCAGGTAGGACTTAAGGCATATGTCAACTATGTAGTAATCTTCAAGTTGTCTTCTATTTTTTTTTTAATGGTATATAGCTATTGCGAAGTTAACATTTACTTCCTCAGTACACTGAAGTGGCATAGTACCACTCAATTGTGTCACTTTTTAATACTCAACACACTGATACTATTTCAGTATCTTAAGAGACTGGTTTCATGAACACACTACTTGCCTCTACATATTCTGCAGAAAAAAAGTCTAAATTTACAAGAAATCTTTAAAGAATTTTTATTTACCTTCACATACAATAGTTCTTGTTATTCTCCAATATAAAACTTCTCCATACCGGTAAATTGCTTTACTAACACCTAATAATTTTTTTTTTTGAAAAGACAAGAAAAATCAATGAATCTCTAGCTAGACTAAGAAAAAAAAAAGCGAAAAGACCCAATAAAATCAGAAATGAAAAAGCAGACGTAACAGCTGAAAGCACAAAGAATCACTAGAGACTATTATGAACAACTAGAAGCCAACAAATTGGAAAGCCCAGAAGAAATGGTTAATTTTCTGGATGCATGCAACTACCAAGATTGAACCATGAAGAACTAGAAAACCTGAATAAACCAATAGCAAGTAAAGGATTGAAGCCGTAAAACAAGTCTCCCACCAAAGAAAAGCTCAAGACCTGATGGTTTCACAGCTGAATTCTACCAAGAATTTAAAGAAAAGCTAATAACAATTTATTCAAATTCTTCAAAATCAAAATCGAACAGCAGGAAATACTTTCAAACTCATTATAGAAAGACAGCATTACTCAGATATCAAAACTAGACAAGGACACAACAAGAAGAACAAAAACTATAGGCCAATATCACTGAAAAATATAAATGCAAAAATCTTCCACAAAATACTAGCAAACTGAATGCAACAACACATTTTCATCATGACCAAATGGGATTTATCCCAGGGGTGCAATGAGTTCAACATACACAAATAAATGAAGATGATACATCGTGTTAACAGAATTGAGAACAAAATCCATGTGATCATTTCAATACATGGTGAAAATGCATTCAAGAAAATTCAACCTTGCTTGATGTTAAAACCCTTCAACAAACTGGCTATAGAAGGAGCATACCTTAAAATAACAAAGGCCATAGATGACAAACAGACAGTTAGCATCATATTGAACAGGGAAAAATTGAAAGCCTTTCTGCTAAGATCTGGAGTAAGACAACCCTTAGTTGTAGTAAACCACTAAGATTTTGTCAGAGTACAGTGTAGCCTGGCAAAATTAACTAATTAATAAAATGGAACATGTAAGTGGTGTTCTGCTGAAACAAAACACCAATATATGTGCCATCGACTTTTGAATGGGGTAATTGTCTAAGAGGGTATTTATTGTTGATGGGATGCAAGACAATTCATTATGCAGGTGTGTAAGTGGAACATTTAATATAATTGTTGCCTGTAATTACTTAGAAGACAGGTAATGTATTGCATAAGCTTGAGCTGTACTTGGAGAAATTGGAAAACAGAAAGTTACTCATGTAATGTTGGCAGCGTTTGATAAGGTACTTGAAGAACAAGATGAGAAAAGAAAGCATTGGCCAGTTTACTAACAAAGACAAGAGGTGTAATTCCTTTATATTTCTGTCTGTAAAACGTAACATTGTGAAATTTTAGTCACAAAGTCGGTTAACACTCAGCCTCATGACAAAGACCAAATTGGAAGTTAAGGGAGCTAAAGCCTATTGTTAAAACTCAGAAGTAATTAATGTGGCACCCATTCAATCTTTCCAACTGGTCAAAATTTCTCATGGAAAGGAGACTCAGAGTAAGACCTTCCCATAAAATCTTGCTAAGTTTAAATGACTGGCAGCTAAAACTAGAGAGAAAGGCCTATTTCAGGAGCAAAAAGTGTGTACATTGGCACTGGAAACTGGTATCAAATAAATAAAAATCTTACTATGCTTTTGAGAGAGTTGTGCCAGCACTCCAAATTAAACAGGCTATAATTATTTGAGACTTGAAATTCCTTTTGAGTACTAAGGTGTCCAGAGTAATAAATAAAAATACAGAATGCCTAGTTAACTTTGAATTTCAGATAAATGACAAATAATATTTTAGTATAATTATATCTCATGCAATATTTGGGACATACACTAAAATATTATTTGTAGTTTTTCAAAATTCAAATTTAACAGTGAGTACTGTATTTTATCTTGTAAACCAAAATGGAGATCCAAACTTTTATAGGCAGAAAATAGACTGCAAAGCCATCTGAACCACTAGGAAGGGTGTATCCTTTAATAACCTCTTCAGATATGGCCAAGGAAGAGAATGAAAAAAGAAGGTCCTTGTAGATGTCAGATCCAAGATCCATGACAAATAAAGAACTGAAGATGTTTTGCTTTCAGGGAACAATACCTAATTCAGAAATGTTCTATGTCTTTCCATACCTTACTTCTCATTGCCATATTATTTGCATTATTACTTTCTGTGAGTGGTTTATAAGTTCATCCCATTGAGTCAGGTGACTGACTTTGGTCAATATACATGTTAGTAGACACAACTTATGCCATTGCTGAGCAGCAAGTTAAAGCATAATCAAATAGTTATTCAATTGCTCCTTTCCCTCTGCCACCAGATCAGCAATGTGGGAGACAGGAGCTTCACCTTCAGCCTGGATTCCATGATGGAGAAAACACATGGGGCAGACCAGCGGTTATTTGCAGCTAACATGTAAGATGAATAAGAAATCCATCTTTTTGTGGGGATAGGGGATTGAGAAAGCCCTAGATTTTGAGGGCTTAGGATTGTTTGCTAACCTTGCTAATATGCTGATACAGATTCTGAAAAAAACATTCATTCGTTTATTCCAATCGCAACACAGCCGTGGTTTATTATAGCTATAAAATATATTTGTGTTGTAATCGAGATTAACCGGTTTGCCCAAGATCATCGAGGAAGGCAAAATTCAGATTCACTTATTCACTTTTTGGGCTCCTTCTATGGGCTTATTGATAGTCAAGACAGTGAGAAATACAAGAGAATAAAACAGTCCCTGACTTCAGAAAATAAATCACTTTGTTAGAAAGATAAGCTCTATACATGCTTACGCACATGTGCACACACTCCATGTGGTTTGAGTCACCTCCCTTACAATATTTCACATTGTTTCTTACCCTCACATCTGCCTCCTCCAGCAGCTGTGTCATGCTGTAGGACACATTGGCATGCCTTGGATGCCTCTCTATCCACATTTAAAGACCATCATTGTATTGGCTTTCTTTTCCAATATAAACCATGCCACCTGCTTTATGGTAACATTTTTTTAGTGCAGAATAATGGAATATAATTTTATAAATGTAACTTCTGCATGATATGCTAATTTTTTCCAAGATGTATACGTTTATCTAATGAAAGAAAAACCAAACAAGAAAATCATTTTGGTTGTAAAGAATAAATGCTCATTCAAAATATTCCAAGAAAAACAAGCTGGGTGAATTTTTTAAAAGATTTGAAAAGGAAATGTGGACTCATGGGTTCCAAGATGCCTTAAAACAAATACCTTGGCTTCACATCTTTCTGATCCTGTAGGTTTCCTGCTTCTTAGAGTCTGTTCCACTCCTTTAGTCTACAACTGAATTTTCCCTGCCCACCCTTTCTGTTTATTCATCATTTAGGAGGTTGTAATAATTTGCTATGTTGCCAGTTCAGGCCAAAAGTTTTGCATAACTTGTCCAACCCAGAACCTGTTGCCTTCGAAATACAGTTTCTCTGCCTCTTATTTCTGATAATTAAAGAAAAAACTGATTGACTCTTGATTGGATCTCCTAGAATCAAATATACACTCCAGTCTAATTATAGGCATTCATCTGAAATACTGCAGGCTTAGTTCTAGACCACCAAATAATGCAAATATTGCAAAAAAAGGTAAGTCAGACAATTTTTTGGTTTCCCAGTCCATTAAAAATTTATGTTTACACTTACTGCAATCCATTAAGTGTGCACTACTACCATTATGTCTAAAAGGCAATGTACAAACCTTAATTAAAAAACTTTGGGCAGAGCAAGATGGCCGAATAGGAACAGCTCCAGTCTCCAGCTCCCAGTGGGAGCAACACAGAAGACGGGTGATTTCTGCATTTTCAACTGAGGTACTGGATTCATCTCACTAGGGAGTGCCGGACAATCGGTGCTGGTCAGCTGCTGCAGCCCGACCAGCGAGAGCTGAAGCAGGGCGAGGCATCGCCTCACCTGGGAAGCCCAAGGGGGAAGGGAATCCCATTTCCTAGCCAGGGGAGCTGAGACACACAACACCTGGAAAATTGGGTAACTCCCACCCCAATACTGTGCTTTACCAAGGGTCTTAGGAAATGGCACACCAGGAGATTATATCCCACACCTGGCCAGGAGGGTTCCAGGCCCATGGAGCCTCCCTCATTGCTAGCACAGCAGTCTGGAATCTAACTGCTAGGCAGCAGCAAGGCTGGGGGAGGGGCGCCCACCATTGCTGAGCCTTAAGTAGGTAAACAAAGCCACTGGGAACCTGAAACTGGGTGGAGCCCACAGTAGCTCAAGGAGGCCTGCCTGTCTCTGTAGACTGCACTTCTGGGGACAGGGCACAGCTAAACAAACAAACAAAAAAAGCAGCAGAAACCTCTGCAGATGCAAACAACCCTGTCTGACAGCTTTGAAAAGAGCAGTGGATCTCCCAACATGGAGGTTGAGATCTGAGAACTGACAGACTGCCTGCTGAAGTGGGTTCCTGACCTCTGAGTAGCCTAACTGGGAGACATCCCCCACTAGGGGCAGACTGACACCCCACACCTCACATGGCGGGGTACACCCCTGAGACGAAGCTTCCAAAGCAAGAATCAGACAGGTACACTTGCTGTTCAGCAATATTCTATCTTCTGCAGTCTCTGCTGCTGATACCCAGGCAAACAGGGTCTGGAGTGGAACTCAAGCAATCTCCAACAGACCTAAAGCTGAGGGTCCTGACTGTTAGAAAGAAAGCTAACAAACAGGAAGGAAACCCACATCAAAACCCCATCAGTACATCACCATCATCAAAGACCAAAGGCAGATAAAACCACAAAGATGGGGAAAAAGCAGGGCAGAAAAGCTGGAAATTCAAAAAATAAGAGTGCATCTCCATATGACCCAGCCATCCCACTACTGGGTATATACCCAAAGGATTATAAATTATTCTACTACAAAGACACATGCACATGTATGTTTATTGCGACACTATTCACAATAGCAAAGACTTGGAATCAACCCAAATGTCCATCTGTGACAGACTGGATTAAGAAAATGTGGCACATATACACCATGGAATACTATGCAGCCATAAAAAAGGATGAGTTTGCGTCCTTTGTAGGGACATGGATGCAGCTGGAAACCATCATTCTTAGCAAACTATCACAAGAAGAGAAAACCAAACACTGCATGTTCTCACTCATAGGTGGGAACTGAACAATGAGATCACTTGGACTCGGGAAGGGGAACATCACACACTGGGGCCTATCATGGGGAGGGGGGAGGAGGGAGGGATTGCATTGGGGAGTTATACATGATATAAATGATGAATTGATGGGTGCTGACGAGTTGATGGGTGCAGCACACCAACATGGCATAAGTATACATATGTAACAAACCTACACGTTATGCACATGTACCCTAGTACTTAAAGTATAATAAAATAAATAAATAAATAAATAAATAAATAAATAAAATTAAAAAAAAAAAAAAAAAAAGAGTGGATCTCCCCCACCAAAGAAACGCAGCTTATTGCCAGCAACGGATCAAAGCTGGATGGAGAATGACTTTGAGGAGTTGAGAGAAGAAGGCTTCAGTCCATCAAACTTCTCAGAGCTAAAGGAGGAATTACATACCCAGCGCAAAGAAACTAAACATCTTGAAAGAATGGAAGAATGGATAACTAGAATAATCAATGCAGAGGCGGCCATAAACGAACTGACAGAGATAAAAACCATGACACGAGAAATACATGACAAATGCACAAGCTTTAGTAACTGACTCGATCAACTGGAAGAAAGAGTATCAGTGATGGAGAATCAAATGAATGAAATGAAACAAGAAGAGAAGTCTAAAGAAAAAAGAGGAAAAAGAAATGAACAAATCCTTCAAGAAGTATGGGATTATGTGAAAAGACCAAATCTACATCTGATTGGGGTGCCTGAAAGTGAGGGGGAAAATGGAACCAAGTTGGAAAACACTCTTCAGGATATCATCTAGGAGAACTTCCCCAACCTAGTAAGGCAGGCCAACATTCAAATTCAGGAAATACAGAGAACACTACAAAGATACTCCTCAAGAAGAGCAACTCCAAGACACATAATTGTCAGATTCACCAAAGTTGAAATGAGGGAAAAACTATTAAGGGCAGCCAGAGAGAAAGGTCGGGTTACCCACAAAGGGAAGCCCATCAGACTAACAGCAGATCTCTCGGCAGAAACTCTACAAGCCAGAAGAGAGTGGGGGCCAATATTCAACATTCTTAAAGAAAAGAATTTTCAACCCAGAATTTCATATCCAGCCCAACTAAGTTTCATAAGTGAAGGAGAAATAAAATCCTTTACAGATAAGCAAATGCTTAGAGATTTTGTCACCACCAGGCCTGCCTTACAAGAGACCCTGAAGGAAGCACTAAACATGGAAAGGAAAAACCAGTACCAGCCATTGCAAAAACATGCCAAAATGTAAAGACCATCGAGGCTAGGAAGAAACTGCATCAACTAACGAGCAAAATAACCAGTTAATATCATAATCAAGTTCACACATAACAATATTAACCTTAAATGTAAATGGACTAAATGCTCCAATTAAAAGACACAGACTGGCAAACTGGATAAAGAGTCAAGACCCATCAGTCTGCTGTATTCAGGAGACCCATCTCACATGCAGAGACACATAGGCTCAAAATAAAGGGATGGAGGAAGTTCTACCAAGAAAATTGAGAACAAAAAAAAGCAGGGGTTGCAATCCTAGTCTCTGATAAAACAGACTTTAAACCATCAAAGATCAAAAGAGACAAAGAAGGCCATTACATAATGGTAAAGGGATCAATTCAACAGGAAGAGCTAACCTAAGTATATATGCACTCAATACAGGAGCACCCAGATTCATAAAGCAAGTTCTTAGAGATTTACAAAGAGACTTAGACTCCCATACAATAATGATGGGAGACTTCAACACTACACTGTCAATATTAGATAGATCAACGAGACAGAAAGTTAACAAGGATATCCAGGAATTGAACTCAACTCTACACCAAGCGGACCTAATAGACATCTACAGAACTCTCCACCCCATATCAAGAGAGTATACATTCTTCTCAGCACCACATCACACTTATTCCAAAATTGACCACATAATTGGAAGTAAAGCACTCCTCAGCAAATGCACAAGAACAGAAATTATAACAAACTGTCTCTCAGACCACAGTGCAATCAAACTAGAACTCAGGACTAAGAAACTCAGTCAAAACCTCTCAACTACATGGAAACTGAACAACCTGCTCCTGAATGACTACTGGGTACCTAATGAAATGAAGGCAGTAATAAAGACGTTCTTTGAAACCAACGAGAACAAAGATACAACATACCAGAATCTCTGGGACACATTTAAAGCAGTGTGTAGAGGGAAATTTATAGCACTAAATGCCCACAAGAAAAAGCAGGAAAGATCTAAAATTGACACTCTAACATCACAATTAAAAGAACTGGAGAAGCAAGAGCAAACACATTCAAAAGCTAGCAGAAGGCAAGACATAACTAAGATCAGAGCAGAACTGAAGGAGATAGAAACACAAAAAACCCTCCAAAAAATCAATGAATCCAGGAGTTGGTTTTTTGAAAAGATCAAAAAAATTGATAGGCCACTAGCAAGACTAATAAAGAAGAAAAGAGAG
Organism: Rhinopithecus roxellana; assembly: GCF_007565055.1. Classification (NCBI taxonomy): domain Eukaryota; kingdom Metazoa; phylum Chordata; class Mammalia; order Primates; family Cercopithecidae; genus Rhinopithecus; species Rhinopithecus roxellana. The sequence goes on along the minus strand of NC_044560.1, from coordinate 65,211,527 downwards.
AAGAATCAAATAGATGCAATAAAAAATGATAAGGGGATATCACCATGGACCCCACAGAAATACAAACTACCATCAGAGAATACTATAAATACCTCTACGCAAATCAACTAGAAAATCTAGAAGAAATGGATAATTTCCTGGACACTTACACTCTTCCAAGACTACACCAGGAAGAAGTTGAATCCCTGAATAGACCAATAGCAGGCTTTGAAATTGAGGCAATAATTAATAGCCTACCCACCAAAAAAAGTCCAGGACCAGATGGATTCACAGCTGAATTCTACCAGAGGTACAAGGAGGAGCTGGTACCATTCCTTCTGAAACTATTCCAATCAATAGAAAAAGAGGGAATCCTCCCTAACTCATTTTATGAGGCCAACATCATCCTGATACCAAAGCCTGGCAGAGACACAACAAAAAAAAAGAGAATTTTAGACCAATATCCCTGATGAACATCGATGCAAAAATCCTCAATAAAATACTGGCAAACCGGATTCAGCAGCACATCAAAAAGCTTATCCACCATGATCAAGTGGGCTTCATCCCTGGGATGCAAGGCTGGTTCAACATACGCAAGTCAATAAACGTAATCCAGCATGTAAACAGAACCAAAGACCAAAACCACATGATTATTTCAATAGATGCAGAAAAGGCCTTTGACAAAATTCAACAGCCCTTCATGCTAAAAACTCTCAATAAATTTGGTATTGATGGAATGTATCTCAAAATAATAGGAGTTATTTATGACAAACCCACAGCCAATATCATACTGAATGGGCAAAAACTGGAAAAATTCCCTTTGAAAACTGGCACAAGACAGGGATGCCCTCTCTCACCACTCCTATTCAACATAGTGTTGGAATTTCTGGCTAGGGCAATCAGGCAAGAGAAAGAAATCAAGGGTATCCAGTTAGGAAAAGAAGAAGTCAAATTGTCCCTGTTTGCAGATGACATGATTGTATATTTAGAAAACTCCATCATCTCAGCCCAAAATCTCCTTAAGCTGATAAGCAACTTCAGCAAAGTCTCCGGATACAAAATTAATGTGCAAAAATCACAAGCATTCTTATACACCAGTAACAGACAAGCAGAGAGCCAAATCATGAATGAACTTCCATTCACAATTGCTTCAAAGAGAATAAAATACCTAGGAATTCAACTTACAAGTGATGTAAAGGACCTCTTCAAGGAGAACTACAAACCACTGCTCAGTGAAATAAAAGAGGACACAAACAAATGGAAGAACATACCATGCTCATGGATAGGAAGAATCAATATTGTGAAAATGGCCATACTGCCCAAGGTAATTTATAGATTCAATGCCATCCCCATCAAGCTACCAATGACTTTCTTCACAGAATTGGAAAAAACTACTTTAAAGTTCATATGGAACCAAAAAAGAGCCTGCATTGCCAAGACAATCCTAAGTCATAAGAACAAAGCTGGAGGCATCAGGCTACCTGACTTCAAACTACACTACAAGGCTACAGTAACCAAAACAGCATGGTACTGGTACCAAAACAGAGCTATAGACCAATGGAACAGAACAGAGCCCTCAGAAATAATATCACACATCTACAGCCATCTGATCTTTGACAAACCTGAGAAAATCAAGAAATGGGGAAAGGATTCCCTATTTAATAAATGGTGCTGGGAAAATTGGCTAGCCATAAGCAGAAAGCTGAAACTGGATCCTTTCCTTACTCCTTATATGAAAATTAATTCAAGATGGATTAGAGACTTAAATGTTAGAGCTAATACCATAAAAACCCTAGAAGAAAACCTAGGTAATACCATTCAGGATATAGGCATGGGCAAGGACTTCATGTCTAAAACACCAAAAGCAATGACAACAAAAGCCAAAATTGACAAATGGGATCTAATTAAACTAAAGAGCTTCTACACAGCAAAAAAAACTACCATCAGAGTGAACAGGCAACCTACAGAATGGAAGAAAATTTTTGCAATCTATTCATCTGACAAAGGGCTAATATCCAGAACCTACAAAGAACTCAAGCAAATTTACAAGAAAAAAAAACAAACAACCCCATCAAAAAGTGGGCAAAGGATATGAACAGACATTTCTCAAAAGAAGACATGCATACAGCCTACAGACACATGAAAAAATGCTCATTATCACTGGCCATCAGAGAAATGCAAATCAAGACCATAATGAGATACCATCTCACACCAGTTAGAATGGCAATCATTAAAAAGTCAGGACACAACAGGTGCTGGAGAGGATGTGGAGAAATAGGAACACTTTTACACTGTTGGTAGGATTGTAAACTAGTTCAACCATTATGGAAAACAGTATGATGATTCCTCAAGGATCTAGAACTAGAAGTATCATATGACCCAGCCATCCCATTACTGGGTATATACCCAAAGGATTATGAATCATACTGCTATAAAGACACATGCACACGTATGTTTATTGCGGCACTAGTCACAATAGCAAAGACTTGGAATCAACCCAAATGTCCATCAGTGACAGAGTGGATTAAGAAAATGTGGCACATATACACCATGGAATACTATGCAGCCATAAAAAAGGAAGAGTTCGTGTCCTTTGTAGGGACATGGATGCAGCTGGAAACCATCATTCTCAGCAAACTATCACAAGAACAGAAAACCAAACACTGCATGTTCTCACTCGTAGGTGGGAACTGAACAATGAGATCACTTGGACTCGGGAAGGGAAACATCACACACCAGGGCCTATTATGGGGAGGGGGAGTGGGGAGGGATTGCATTGGGAGTTATACTTGATGTAAATGACGAGTTGATGGGTGCTGACGAGTTGATGGGTGCAGCACACCAACATGGCACAAGTATACATATGTAACAAACCTGCACGTTATGCACATGTACCCTAGAACTTAAAGTATAATAATAATAAAAAAAAGCTTTATTGTTAAAAAGTGCTAACAATCACTTAAGCCTTCAATTAGTTGTAATTTTTTTGCTTCTGGAGGGTCTCGCCTCCATGTTGATGGCTGCTGCCTAATCAGAATGGTGGTTGCTGGAGATTGGGATGGCTATGCCAAGTTCTTGAAATAATACAAGTGAAATTTGCCACATCTATTGACTCTTTATTTCATGAAAGATTTCTCTGTAGCATGCCATTTCTTTTTACAGCATCTTACCCATGGTAGATCTTCTTTCAAAACTGGAGTCAATCCTCTCAAACTGTGCCACTGCTTTATCTACAAAGCTTTTGAAATATTTTAAATAATTTGTTTGTATTTCAAAAGCTGTTCAGAGCATCTTTATTAGGAGTAGATTCCTTCTCAAGAAATCAATCACTGTCTTTTTCATCCATAAGAAGGAATTCCTCATCTGTTCGTTTTATCAGAATACAGCAGTGATTCAGTCACATCCTCAGGCATTATATCTAATTCTAATTTTAATTCTAATTCTTTATATCTAATTCTAATTCATTTTGCTATTTCCACCACATCTTCAGGGACTTCCATTGAAGTCTTGAATTCCTCAAAATTATCCATTAGGGCTGGAATTGACTTCTTCCAAACTTTTACAAATGTTGATATTTTGACTTCTTCCCAGAAATCACTAATGGCATCTAGAATGGTGAATTATTTCCAGAAGATTTTCAATTTACTTTGCCCAGATTCATCGGATTAGTCACTATCTATAGCAGATATAGCCTTAAAGAATGTATTTCTTAAATAATAAGACTACAAAGTAAACATTACTCTGTGATATATGTGCTGTAGAATGGATGTTTTGTTAGCAGGCATGAATGCAACATTAATTTCCTTGTACATGTGCATCAGAGGTCTTGGGTGATTAGATTCATTGTTAAAGAACAGTAATATTTCTTAAAATAGTATTTTTGTCTGAAGAGTAGGTCTCAATATAGGGCATACAATATTCAGTATACCATGCTGTAAATAGAAGTGTTGCCCTCCAGGCTTTGTTATTGCATTTTATACAGCACAAGCAGAGTAGATTTAGCATAACTCTTAAGAGTCCTACTAGGAGTTTTGGAATGATAAATGACCATTGGCTTCAATGTCAAGTTGACAGCTGCATTAGCCCCTAACAAGAGACTCAGACTGTTCTTTGAGGCTTTAAAAACCAGACATTGACTTCTACGCTCTAACTATGAAAGTTTTAAATGCTATCTTCTTCCAACAGAAGGCTGTTTGCATTGAAAATCAGTTGTTCACTGTAGGCACTTTCTTCAATGATCTTAGCTAGATCTTCTGGATCACTTGTGGCAGCTTTTGCATCAGCACTTGCTGCTTCATCTTAGACTTTTATGTTACGGAGATAGCTTCTTAAACCTCATAAGTCAACCTCCTCTAGCTTCCAACTGTTCTTCAGCAGCTTCCTCACCTCTGTCAGCCTTCATAGAAATGAAGACAGTTAGGGTTTTGCTCTGGATTTGAGTTTAGCTTAAGAGACTATTGTGGCTGTTTTGATCTTTTATCCAGACCACTAAAATGTTTTTACATCAGTAATACAGTTGTTTCATTTTATTATCATTGGTGTGTTCACTGGAGTAGCACTTTTAATTTCATTCAAGAACTTTTCCTTTGCATTCACGACTTGCTTAACTGCTTGATGCAAAAGGACTAGCATTCTGCCTTTATCAGCTTTCAATATCCCTTCCTCACTAAGCTTAATCATTTCTAGATTTCAATTTAAAGTGAGAGAGAGATATGCAACTCTTCCTGTCGCTTGGACACTTGCAGCAAGCTTGTTCAACCCTCAGCCTGCAGCCCAGGATAGCTTTGAATGTGGCCCAACAATAATTTCATAAACTTTCTTAAAACATTATTAGGTTTTTTTTGTGATTTTGTTTTTTAGCTTGTCAGCTATCATTAGTGATAGTATATTTTATGTGTGGCCCAAGAAAATTCTTTCAATGTGGTCTAAGGAAGTCAAAAGATTGAACACCTGTGACTTAGAGGCTATTATAGGGTTATTAGTTGACCTGATATCAATTTTTTCTCAGGAAATAGAGAAGCCCAAGGAGAGTGAGGGAGATGAGAGAGCAGTTGGCAGAGCAGTTGGAATGCACACAACATTTATTAAATCCACTGTCTTACATGAGTGTGGTTCATGGCAGGCACTCCAAAACAATTACAATAGTAACATCAAAGATCAATGATCACAGACCACCATCAAAGACCACCATAATGTAATAATTTAAAAGTTTGAAATATTGTGATAATTACCAAAATGAGACACAAACACGAGAACTGAGCACATGCTGTTGGAAAAAGATGCCAATAACTTGCTGGATGCAGGATTGCCACAAATCTTCAATTTGTTAAAAAAAAAAAAAAAAAGTGATATCTGCAAAGTGCAATAAATAAAATCATCATAAAATGAGGCATGCCTGTATCTATAATCATTCATATGAGGTCAGCTGGTATGTAAAATATCTCTTTTAAGAGTTTGAAGAATACAAATTGTGTTAAATGGAATTGGGATATGGCAGGCATATTAAACTGACATGTCCAACACAAAGACATGGTCTATAAAAGCAACACACAGATACACAGGCACACATGTCAGGAAACTAAATATATATGTATGTGTGTATTGGTGACTATAGTTTCAAATTTTGTAGCACTTTGGATTTCAGATTTTTGAATTAGGCATGCCCCCAATCCAGAATACTCTAAAATCTAAAATGGAGCACCTACATGACATTGGAAAATTTCATACCTGATCTTAGGTGATAGGTCATAATAAAATGCCATCAAAGCTTTGTTTCATGAACAAATTTATTTAAAATATTGTATGAAATTACCTTCAGGTTATGTACATGAGGCATACATGAAACAAATAAATTTTATGTTTAGACTTAGGTCTCATCGCCAAGATAGCTCATTAGATATTTGTAAGTATTCCATAATACAAAAACAATTTATATATTAGGACTTCATAAAGATTAAAACTTTGTCCAAAAACAAATTGGCACAAATATATTTAAGCATTATTCTGCTTCATGTATATTCAATAATGTTGTATTAATTTAAATTTCATATAAGATTCTGTTATTGAAATTTAGGAGGTAGTTGATACAGTTAGAGGCCTTTTATTTATACCTTTTGTTTTGATCTAAAATGTTGGTGATTTGAAAATCTTAATTTCTGAGTGAATTATACTCAGAATTATACTATAGATAGTCATATTGCTTAAGTTTAATTAGGTTGAATAATTTAGTCTGTATCTTTTGTATTTAATGCAATTAAAAATATCCGCTGAAAATACAATTCTATTAGCTGATTTGAGAGAATGCCTGTGGTTAACTAGCTTAATAGCATTGACTGGACAAACGTGAATTTTATCATAGCCCTCTTGTCTTGTCAATTTCAATATGAAATATTGCCAGTGAATAAACAAATGAATTGATAAAAAGTTCACATTCTTTGCTGAAACCCTAAGGGTCTAGTAAAATACATTTACATTAATGGTGGGTTTTAAAAGATAAAATATAAATCCATAACATTTTAAGAAATATTGTCTGTGTGAATAACGTGCATTTGAGAACAGAATTTTATAATTACTTTAGTCATCATACTTAATTTTAACAGTAAGAAATTGTATGAGATATGTGATGTTATGTTTTCTTATCTAGTAAAGTCATTGAACATATTATCTCCACAAAACTCAATGAGAAACTGTAGGTAATATGGTAAATAGTAAGAACCCACAAATGTTATTTTTTGTTAGCATGATTGTGATCATTATTGTCATTTTCATCATTAGTTTACATTCTGGATATGCAGCAACATAACAAGGTAATATATGTTTTGTATTAATTGTCAATGTTAATTTTACAAATATTAATATTTTTAAAATCCTGATTTCTAAAAGATTCTATGAATGATATCACAGACAAATACAGTTTTGAATTTATAGTTATATTATACATTATATTCACCAAATTCTAAAATTTCTCACTGACTAAAATAAATTCTCCTATGTTCTCTTTTCCCATTTCTTCCTATGTATCAACAATTTTGCAAAACTTTAAGGTTGAAGAAGTTTGGTAGCAAATACAAAGAAGAAAATTGCCAATTTCTTTCCAGCTAAACATTTATTTCTACAGAACCATATATTTTGATCACTTTCTGGTCCTGCATGATCACAAAAGATTTTCTAGTTTCTCTTTGTGACAGTTTTGTGTAAACAAATATGCCTTTCCTGTAAATAGTGTGATGGCATTCAAATTATTCTGATTTTCCCCAATAATCTAGCATTGTTCATAACACACACACACACACACACACACACACACACACTTAGACTCATCTAATAACAATCAAAACTCAGAAGAATAACCAATATTTCAGGACACAGATGTAATTGCAATGCGATGAAATATAGATAAAATTTCTACATCTCCTAAGAGAAATACATTTAGAAAAGCTTTTTAAAAAAGCTTTAAAAAACTCAGAACTTGCACCTGTAATCTCAGCTACTCGGGAGGCTGAGGCAGGAAAATTGCTTGAACCTGGGCGGTGGAGGTTGCAGTGAGCCGAGATCGTGCCACTGCATTCCAGCTTGGTCGACAGAGCGAGACTGTCTCAAAAACAAACAAACAAACAAACAAACAAAAACAACAACAAAAGAAACTCGGAACTTTTGACAATCACAAGCAAAACGACCTCCCCGAATTTCTTAAAAAATATATATATATATATTGATTAGTTCTAACCTCTAAAGACAAAGTGGGGAAGAATATCCTTCTCTAGCCAACTTGAAACAAGCAATAACAAGCTTATAATACCAACTTCCAGGGACAGAATATCATGGGATATAACTAATTTCAATAAAAGAATTAAACTTTGAGAAGACTGAAATGCCAGATTCTGATGTGAAAAGTAAATGTAATGAAAGCTATCTCGGAGAAAGAAATGAAATTGCATATTGGTTATCAACACTAATTATACAAATGTTCATATAATGATAGGGTCATAAAAATCATGTATAAATCTGTAATTTAAAAATTGAAATAAATGCACGAATCTTAGGGATACCATATTTAAGTTTAATTTGCACAGAAATGGATTTAAATCAGTTCTGACAAATGAACTACCTTTTAGAGGTGAGTGAGCCTTGAGCCATAAAAAAGATTAAATTGCAGTCAAACAAATCCATTCAGGAACCAGCATTCAAAGCCACTGTAAACTCTAGCTTCTTCACTTAGGTCCTAGCTCCTTCATTATGTTGACACATATGTTAGAAAATATTCTCAATTACTCTAAAATTACCAGGAGATCAAAGTACTGGAGACAGAACAAACAAGTTTGTGAGAAACTTAATAATGATGCTCTTCTGACTAAAAAAGTATTTTTGAGGACTTTGTTTTTCATTTTCTTTTTCATGAATCTCTAAGGTCTCCACTGAAATTTATATCATATCAAAAGTGAAAAACAAAATGGAATAGCTATTTTTCCACCTCATAACTTTCATGAGTAAAACATTCATCTTTCTTGCTGAAGGGAAGAAGAGACACTTCCTTCATAATAATTCTTAAGTTTTTCTTCATGATACTTTGCATCCGAGAAGACAATAGATGGGCTATAATAGGAAAGATGAAAATCAAGGCTTCAAACATTTTGACAGGTGATGGTAATAATCATTTATTTAAGTGTCATCACACAGTTCTTGGTAAACAAGAAAGTATATTCAGTGCAGCTCTGATAAATTTTAGTTGAAAAGAGTCTCCCTTTGCTAAGTTTTCAATTTTGTTCCAAATGGATGACAACCATAGAAAATACTTATAATCTCTTTCTTAACCATAGATCTGGAGATAAGGTATACTAGAATATATTTAGAGCTGGATATTGATATGTAGTAGACCACATTGAATAAGCTAATAACTATCTCTCAATGAAAAAGATATTCTGTGAACCAATTGATTCGAGTCATTTAAATACATTACACTGTACCTGCCTTTGTAATTATACCAATTAGATTGGAGAACCATTTATCAGGGTGCCAATTCAGTAAATTCTATACTTACTGGAACTTAACAAAATGGTCTAAATTGGACTGACTAAATAACTCCTAAGTTCCTAGGCGCTTTAGTTGACTTGATCATGTAGCGTGACAATAATTTCCTACTCTATGAACTAGGGTTATAGCTAGTGAAAGAAAGAGTTCGTTCATTTAGTTTGCTTTGCCATTTGAATTTGAAAACTAAAAACTTTAACCAAAAAATATCGGCTTGGAATCCTACTTTTGATTTTGTTTAAAAACTGATTTCAGTGAACACTTCCTTTTATGCTTGATGCTTGAATTTAAAGGTTAATTAACTTAGTGATTCTTGAGTTGGTAGACATGTAATTGTTGTTGATTGAAATTTTTTTCACTGCCACATTTTTCTGAAGATACAGAAGAATGAAATAAGAATTGCAGACATTCAAGAACAGTGGAAACTTAAAAAACCCTTAAAATAAAATTATTGCTAAAAAGGAGTTCCCATTTTTTAAAATTACTAAATCTAAATAACTTTCTAAAGTGATTTTTCTAACATCTATTAAAGAATGGAGATGTTCCCCAAGTGTTTTAACCACTCTTTGAGGAGATGGATATGAAATTCTGTAGTCACTGAGAGTTACTATACTTAGTCACACTGTACATTATTGAGCAGAACACCAAGAGGTGGTAGAGTAAACTTTCAAAAACACAACTCTTCATTGAATTTTTATAACTGACCTTTAGAGTATTATAATTATATACTAATAAAAATATGAAACAATACACTTCTGAAACAGAACAGTTTTGCTGAGAAATCTCCAAGCTGTTTTTTTCTGTTGCCAGTATCTAAATATACAAATGTGTTTACTAAGTCACATGAGATGTTGGTGTTGGTCAAAGAAATTCCATCAGTTGTTTTAAGTGAAAGATATACTTAGATATTAAGTAGTCAGTTAAATAATTATTTTGTACTCAAATTAGCTCTTTTTTAAAATTACATAGTTCAGCACTATGGGTGCCAATGTAGTGCTTTTTCTGAGATACATAATATATTGCAAAATTAAATTCAAATAATGTAAAAGAGTTCCTATGCATTTTTACAGTGCAACAAAGTGATACTCACAGGTTGGGGAGAAGTGAGAAGAATTAAAATCTCGATTGAATTTGAAGAGACATATATGATGAGGAGATGTGAGAGACAACCCATGAGGAAATGAGTGGTCCACTAATTGAAAACAAGTTTTGTAAATAATGTTGGAAGAGATTAACATACATCATCAGAGCAGATCAAATATCAGAAGAAATGCCTATAACACAAGAACCAAAATAATCAAATAATTTCAGTATCAAATTTAAAATTTTAATCAATTGTAAATTATATACACACAAATTAGTTTGCTTGCAAAAGTCAAAGAAAGCCTATTTTGCTTAATTATAGTCCTTGTAAACATTTCTCTCTACATCTATTTACTCTTATGACTTGTAGCAGCAAGAAAACCCTTTAAAGTCAATATACTTAATATCCATAAGGAGAGAAGACTTGTTAGTTTTTAATCAATTTAAAGCAGTTTAACATATACTTGAGGATCTACTATGCTACAAATGTTCTTCTGAGGACTTCAGGGAGTGTAAATATGAACATGAAGCACTCCTTATAGCAGCTTACAATCTGAGAACTAAGGTAGAAGGAGTTTATATATGAATGAATTACATGGTAGAATAAGGTGAGTGCCAAGTACAAAATGGTGTAAAAGCGTTTACCAGAAACAACAATTATCTTAGGTGGTTAGGAGGGATCAAGAAAAATATCCAAAAGGAAGTGGACCTCTGCACATTTGTCCACTTATTCATAACCAACAATGGCGAAAATGTGGAACATAATGAAGAAAGAGCTTGTGGCCAAGACGGGTTGAAGTGTATTGCAACTGGTAAGGGGAAGCGGGAAATGAGGCAAGAAAGATGGATTGGAGTTAAATTGAAGGGCTTTGAATGCTAGGTTGACAAATACTAGCCAAAAAAATGACACTGCCTCTTCCATCACAGAATAGATGACAGTAGACCATTCTATGAGATACATATTGAAAAAAAATTTAGAGAGTGTGATGTGGCCTCTGAGGAGTTTAATCATCAAACATTTATTGAAGACCTATTACATGCCAGATCTGCTTTGATTGTGAAATTTGTGCTATGAAAGAAGACTACAGAAATACAAAGTAAAATCCTAGTCCTTAAATGTTTCAAAAGTGAGTGAGAAAGGACACTTCCAGAAGTGCTATGTAAACAATTTAGGATACTATCAGGAAACAGGGGATGTTTGGGTTATCTATTACCATGTAAGAAGAAACCCCAAAGCAGTGGTGTTATGAGTTGGATTGTGTCCCCACAGATTCGTATGCTGAAATCCCAATCCCAAGTACCTCAGAATATGACTGTATTTGGAGTGTTAAAATACCTTAAAATGGAACCAAGGCCTAAAGAATCTCTGAGAAGATGAAACTAGTGAGGCCTCATAAATGACTTAAACCTTGCTTGATTTGCAAACATCAGAGAAACTTAACTTGGGCTACTTCTTGTAAATGCCTATATTAAAGAAAAGCAGAACTTAAGCTCAACCAATCAGAAGTAGCCAATAAACTTTTACTTGTAAAACCAGAGACTTTCCAATGGGATAGGCCAAAGAAGGCGATTATATAATTGTACTCAATCAAATATTTTCTTTGCTTTGCTTTCCCTCTGTATTCATCCTATAAAAGCCTCCTCCTTGCATTTCCTCATTGGAGCTCTTGAACCACTTCTGGTTTGGAGCTACCCAATTCATGAATTGCTGCTTGCTCAAATAAACTCTTTAAGGTTTTACTGAGCCTCAGTTTACTCTTTATCAGGAGTAGGGTGTTTAAAGAGTCAATTAAGTTGAAATGTGGTTGTATGGGTAGCTCTAGTCCAATATGACTGGCATTCTTATAAGAAGAAGAAATTAAGCACAGACACACACAGAGGAAAGACCACTGGGAAGATGTAAGGAGAAGACAGCAATCTATAAGCCAAGAAGACAGGCTATAGGGAAAATGAACCCTTCTGACACTTTGACTTCAAACTTCTAGCCTCCAAAACGGTGAGAAAATCAAGTTCTGTTGTTTAAGTCACCCAGTCTGTGGTACTTTGTCATATCAGCTCCATGGCTCTTGGGTCTGGTCTTTAAATTCTTGATTCTGCTCCTGAATCATCCTTCCTCTTCCATAATATGCAACACGTGTTTGATGAAGTAGTTTTCTCAGTCTGCTTCCTGCTTGTATAAATTTGGAGTCTAAAGACCCCTTTTCATTTTTTAATGTCTCTACTCTTACAGTCCAAACTGGCAGTGTTACTCCATGAATAAATGTTTTAAAAATATTGAGTTTGCATCATTATGTAAAAGCCATATGTATACAACAACAGATGATGTGAGTCATCCGAACACTGGAGGATCTGCTTCTAAGATGGCTGACTCACACAGCAGGCAAGTGGTGCTCTGTCAGCTGGAAAGCATAGCCATGAGTGGGGAGTGAGAACTTCAGTTTCTTTCAACATGGGCTGGTCCAAGTAGCCTGGGTTACTTAGCTCATTTCCAGGGTGATCATTTTAAGAGAAGGAGAGAAAGAGAGACAGAGAGAGAGGGAGAAAAGAGAGAGAGAGGGGGAGGGATGAAAGAGAGAGAGAGAGCGCACACTAGCACCAGGTGGATGCACTATCCCCCTTTATTGCCTAGCCTTAGATGTCACACAGCTTTGCCTCTGCCATGCCCTGTCAGCTGAAAAAGTCAAAAAGTCATAAGGATCCACACAGGTTCAGAGTAAAATACATACACTCAACTTCTTGAGGGAGCAGGGGCAACATTCTAGAAGAGAATATGGGTCCAGACATACGATGGCCATGTTTGGAACACTCATTCTGCTCTCCAGTGCACTTTGTATCTGAGTATTTGTTCCAGAATGAATGTGGAAATCAAGAAATGCTTGAGTGAAGACAATATTTTAGCTTTATTATATTTAGCTATGTAATAGAATATTAATAATCAATTATTAATCAATGTCATATATTTTGGGAGCTTTTTAGGCTTCATTTCATTTAATGCTAGCAATAATCCAAAAAGGTAGATTTTATTATTCTTTATGGTAGATGAAGTAACTGAGGCTTAGAAATGCTATTTAGTTTGGTATTTAATTACTAAAGTTCGCATTACTGTGGTAGTTCCTAGAGTATGTTCAAATGCTGATGAAACTAACCCTATAGCTATAGAGATATATGTTTTAGGAAAGATGGATAACCGTAGGAATAAAGTTCTTGAGTTGACAAAAAAAGGGATGAGATCCAGTGTATCATTGGAAGTTTTGGCCATAGCCATAAAGTTCATCTGTTGTAACAGGTGGAAAACGGAGTTCATGGGCATAGATAAAGATAATTAGGTAGAATTGTTAGTGATAAAATGAAGTATTTTGTTTTATGACAACATCCATTTCCTCAGTGAAATAAGAAGCAAGACTATCAGCTGAGGCATGGTTATCAAAGTTTGACCATGGGACCATTATGAAATAGTCAAGTTTGGGAGTGGAGGATGGGGTTAGCAAGAGGATGGTGGAGCTGTGCTCAGCATCTCTTTGAGGTCTGTGGTCATGAATTTATCTGACACCAGTCACTGAAGTCAGGTGTTTTTCTCTAGTGATAGTTCACTGCTGGGTTTAGATGCAAAACAGAAAGAACATTTAAATTTAACCAGTGGTGTAATTTTTGAAATAGCATGAAGAAGAGTAAGAGAGGGAAAGACATTTTAGAAATGTATAAATAATTAATTTCTGTGATTGATCTTATGATCTAACTAACGAAAAGTAGAAAGTCAAATGCGACAAATGACAAAACAGAAAAAAAAAAAAAAAATGGAGGTCCCAGTGTAGTGAAAACATTTGGGAACAAAGTAAAGTAAACTCCATAGTCATAACAAAGAGATCAGTGAGTACCTTTAGAGTCTTATTCCTTCCTTTTGGTCCTCCTTCCAAATGGAAACAGTTTTTTGTCATCGCTGTTGTTGTTTTGGTCTGAGGACGTTCTTTTCCTTTGCAAATCATAAGTGTAAGAGAATTAATACCTTTCTGAATAGACCGCAGCCAAGGACTACTGGCAGTTATAAATATTCCAAATCCCTCTCCCTTAGGTGTGATAAATCTGAGACTGTGTCTTATACCATGTCCCAAACTTCCCCAGTTGGATTAGGCTTCAGCCAGCCAGGTGGGAACTTGACAATGCACTTTTAATGGACTCTATCTCTTTCCTGTCTTGCTTCCTCACTCCCTACTAGTGTTCCCTGTAATCATTTCCCAAATAAACTAACTCTATTCAAGTCCTTTTTCAAGGCCTGCTTTCTCAGGGGACCCAACTAACAACTCCTCCTTTGAGCCTCTAGCGCTCCTCTCAAAACACTTAACAAAATACACTTTGTGGTTTCTTACTTGTCCTTCTCTCCATTAGACTGTTTCCCCACCAAAGGAAAAGTATGTCTCCACCTTTCTGGCTCCTTCTCCTAGAACAGTTCCTGCTATGTAAAAAGAACAACTTAATATACAGTAAATGGATCGGAATACTCAATTAAAATGGATGGTTTTGCTGACTAAGGATTGGAAGTATCTTCTTAACTCGTTGAGGCAAAACTAGATTGGGTTCAGTATAACATGAATGTTATTTGTAGTGTATTCTTGACTGAGTAATTCCTTGAAATTGATAATCCACAGAAGAATGTCAAGTCTAAGATTTTTGACCAGTCAAAATATATCACTCTTTTCAGATTGCTAAATTTGATGGAGTTGAATAATATAATATGGTCTCTTCAGATACATTTAACAAAGCTAAGGAGTTGTGTGGTTATATATTTATCATTTTTCCCTAAGCTGTTTATTCTGTGAATTCTTTTAGCATCACCAACACAGAAATAACTGTAGGAAAATTTTTGTTTTTTGCATCATAAACACCTAACATGGAAGATGCTGAATAAATATTCATAGAATAAATATTCTTGTGGCAAAGATTATCATTTTAAAATAAATTATTGTTGGAATAGATTAAACTGATGTTAAAATTAGGAAATAAAAGCCCAGTATTAAGCTCCTTATATCTTTTTTTAAATTGTGATTTGACTATCACCTAAGTAACTGCTATTTATATATCTGTTTGCTACTGCTAATTACTTTATAAACTTCAATTACTCTGATGGCTAAATATCACAATTGTTGTGTAACTAACTCAACCAAAAACCATATTCACTGTGATACAGATATATTGGTGACAACGCTTATTTGCATTTGCAAATCTCAACAACTGCTCAAGTATCTGCTTTCTAGCAATTAGGCAGCTGCTACTTAAAATCAATAGTGGTAAACTCTGGTTGTATTTGGTTTGGAAACGAAGTGTTGTCTTGTGCAGCATTCTGGTACTTTGCAGCGTATTAATGAAGTCACTTTGCTTCATGCTGTTGTATCGCAGCTACTTGGCATCCTTTCCTCCTCAGTTGGCTATTGCATTACTTCATCTATTTTCCTTTCATCCTTTGTCTCATTCACAGGCTTTGCCTTTGAATGGTTTTGAATTTCCCTTGTCAAGAGTTAATTTACACTTTTTAAAAATGTATAGCTATGAAGCCTGACCTGGTTGAAATATGTTGGATGATTTATTAACAAAAGCTGCTTATGAACTATTTAGGAGTTCCATTTGAATTTCCTAAACATTTGGGGAATTAGCTTCATGGAGGGCACAGGTATGTATGGGAAAAACTAGCAGGCAAGTGGACATTAATTGACTGAAAAGATAGCTTCAGTCATACTGGCTTCAGTACAAGTAAAACAATCAGTTTTGAGTGATGAATTATATCTAACCATGTGCTAATAATTGAAATATGTACAAAACACTCTTATATCAAATCTCCTGTAAGCATTTCCTTGTAATGTTATGGCTCATACTTTAGTGCCAAATTTTGTCTTGTTATGGTGTTTGTGTAAGTTCTCTTAGTATAGAAACATGTTTTAGAATTATAGTACAAAAAATAGCTTAAAAATATAATGATGGAGTTAAACTAAATGCTGTTGGAATACTGCTCTACAGTTTTTAAAGACACCATGCTCTCTCAAACCAGTGTACCTTTTTGCACATGGTATTTTTTAAAAATTTACTTCCCTCACCACAAGCCCCATCTCCTGCCCACCCTAGGATATTCTGCATTTCTTTTCAAATCTCTGCATAATCTCCCAGGCAAAGTGAGACAGTCCATTCATCCTCCTTAATCCCATTTTACTTGTCTATGGAAGACAGGATAAAAATGCCATGGAATTAACTATGTAATAAAGACTTCAGTAAGATGATAAATGCTCAAACTCAAAACTCTCTAATTTTGTTAAATATATATCTGAACAGACAATATTGTACTTTCTCACCAATTCTCACTATTTTACATAATTAGGCTCACTAAATAAATATTACTAAAGGCATTGCTTTGCAGATATGTCTCATAAAGTCTTCTAAATCATTTCACTTTAATCCAGGATTTAATATTACTATGTTGCTCTACAATCTTTGGGCTGTATCCTTTTAGAACATTTTGTAACTTTTTTTCTTTATCACCTGAAATCTCACTATTTTTCTTCTGGATCTTCATCCTTTTCCCTAAATCAACCATATAAGCTAACTTAAAAGTAGTTAAGAGCTGTAATGAGAGGCATACAACAATTTCTTTTCTGCTATAAACCCTGGAAGTAGTTGCGTGAAGTTTTGGTTGACCATATCTCAAAATCACAGACTTAATGCCCATCACAGCAAAATGAGATGTTATCTGCCAATAGAAAAACTTAAAAAAAAATACAGAATATGCAGACCCCTCCTATGTATTTGATTATGTGAATGTTTCGTTTCCCTTCCTAATTTAAGGATACCAAATAAAACATTTAGGAACTTAAAGAAGATAATATTTGCTTGCTTCTCATTGCGCAAGAAATCCCATTATAGTGGCCATCGAATAAATGCATTGCACTAAGGCTTAGAGTTGCTTTGAGTTTGGAGATTTTAATACTTTACAGAGGTAGTATACTCAAAGTATGCCAATTTTTCATGTTTTGTTTTTAGGGTAGGGATTCATGCCTATCTTGGAACCGTGATGCAGTAATTGGAAAACAATTGGCTCTTTAAACATTCTTCTACTATTGCTCAAACTATAGATCTATAAAATGTATAGACTTGAATAATTTAAAAATATTGTATGTTAAGCTTTAGAAGTCAAGCTTGAGCTGGACTAAGGGTTTCCTAAATTTAAAGGTTGAAAGCCTTCACTAACAATATCATGATGATTAAAAACAATACACTTGAATTTGGAGCTGAGCATAGAAATCATTCAATCAACTAGAAAATCATGGGAACAAGAAAGTAACTTTATGCATTTCTTAACCAAATCTTCTCTATTCTCTATATGTATCAATAATAACAAGTATTTGATTTAGAAGTGTGTCTATTTTGTAATGAGCTGGTTCACAATGGAAAAAAAAAAAGGTGGGGAAAGCTGAAACTGATTTGCTAACACCTTACACTATAGTCCATCAGAAATGCAAATGTGAAATTCCCTGAAGTTATGATAAGCTTCATAGACAAAACAATGGCTTTCATAGAAGATAATTTGAAGCATTCAGGAACCAGAAAGTTGGCTTTGGATGATTAGAGACTCAAGGAAGAATGGCAGAAGTATCAGTTGAATGAAGGTGTGTTTAGTCAGCTTACATAAAGTCATAGCCAGCCATCTTACAGGTTTTACTAAATTTGAACTTCCTCAAGTCTAAAATATTCTCATTCTCATAGCATAAAGCACTAACTTTAAGTGTGTGTGTGTGTGTGTGTGTGTGTGTGTGTATTAATCTGATCATATTGAAATGCAGGTAGATATTTGGCTTCACTATGTCTATTCACTTGGCACTCATCACACAAACCAGCTTTCCTATTTTCATCCATAGCAGCATCAGGTTTCTTTGAAGTCTAGGAGCCTGACTGCCAAGGTAATTCTAGTTTTGGGAAGCATCACATAGTTGAGATACAGAGTTGGAAATCAGTTAAATATTGAGTTGGGGTAAGTTGACAGAAATAGGGAATTGTCTGAGGATTAGTACAGATTGCAGTGATTATTTCAGGAGCAATTTAAGTTCTCTGATTTAAGCCTTCTGCTGGCTGTTAAGGATTGACAGAATAGATTTATTTATTGGTCCATTCATTCATTTATTCAGCATTTGCTTAAAGGAGTACTTGTTGTAATAGAGAGATGGACAAGCTCCAGAGACTGGAGCCACAGGTGAGTGGAGGTGGGTGGGTGGAATGGTGGGGAGGGTCAATACCCAAAACCCTTGTTGCATCTTTTTATTTACATGTGTATGACAAGGTAAGAGGCAGACACTTTTTAAAAAAGGTGTGATCTTGCAAGATTAACAAGTGCACTGGAAAATTACGTGGGGTAGAGAAGGGAGTTTCTCAGTAGAAGGAAGGGTGCTGGCAAAGTTGTCAAAGTTCCCTACCACCTAGTGTATCTATGGGTAACTAGAACAGGTTACTAGGTTGAAGCTTGGGAGGTCACAGGAACAGGTCACATTGGAGAGCAAAGTGTATGCACATGTTACCGAAGTGTTTTAATCGCAGTGCCGTCCCTCCAAGTACGAGTGATGAGGATTTCCCTGATACACGAGGCTCTTTCAGGAGTTAATTTTACTTCACTCTCTGTTTCTTGGTCTTCTAAATGTTTTGAACCATTAAAGGGGAGTGGAGAATGGCCATGCCAAGTGGCCTGTATAGAAAGTAAGCAAAGTCATGGGGCCAGAATGCCATTTTTCTGAATGAACCACAAATGGCATGCTGTTGATGGAAAACCACTGAAGACAGAAGTATGGAGGTAAGCACAAAAAACAGCCATTGGCTTGGCTTCCACCATTGATGAGACTCCCATTCAGTGATTTCACACAGCCCCTGGACTGGCCACCAAAACTGTCTCCTCATTTCTCTCCATGCTGACCTGCTGCTCCCCTCAGCCACTGCTCAATCCCTCTTCTCCCAGACACCAAAATTTTAGGTCGCTTTTCCTCATTCCTCCCCACTGTCCTAAGCCTCAGTAATATTCTTCTTATCTCTCCTGGAGTGGGAGCTGGATTCTGGTATGATCTGTGCTGATTCCCTTAGGTTTCCCAGTTGAATGTCTGATGCCTGATTATTGACTATTTTGTTCGTTTGTTTTGTTTTGTTTGAGACGGAGCCTTGGTCTGTAGCCAGGCTGGAGTGCAATGGCGCAATCTTGGCTCACTGCAACCTCCATCTCCCAAGTTCAAGCTATTCTCTTGCCTCAGCCTCCTGAGTAGCTGGGATCACAGGTGTCTGCACCCTTCCAGCTAATTTTTGTATTTTCAGTAGAGACAGGGTTTCACCACATTGGCCAGGATAGTCTCGATTTCTTGACCTTGTGATCCACCCGCCTCAGCCTCCCAAAGTGCTGGGATTACAGGAGTGAGCCACTGTACCCAGCAGACTATTTTCTTTCATTCTATTTTGTGTTACTACCTTAGCAATGCAAATGCTTTCACTTAACTAAGGGTTACATACATAGCAGGATGAGTAATATGCAAGATATTATATAGTTATCCAGGTAAATAGAACATTTTTTCTCCTTAGGGTAATAATGAGCCATTGAAGTATTTTAGAAGGGACAAAAAGTCAACAACAAAGACTTGCCTCTTAGAAAGTTCCCTTTGTCTAAAGTGGGAAGGATAGATGGTAGGTGTAGCTGACTATAGAGGAGGAAGTGTGGGGAAACAATTGCTCAGGCCAGGGAGAGGGAAAACGGGGTCCTAACCCAAGGCAGTAGCAGATAGGATGGAAAGGAGATTCTGCACTGAGGAGATGTTAAGGAGACTTGTAGACTACAGTCTTGGGGAAAGAAAAAGAAACAAAAAACTAAGATTGTCTCTTTTAGGCATAACCAGCTGGGTGGATAGTAGTGCCGTTTCCCATATGGAATGCAGAAGTAACCTACTTGAGCAAAATTATTTTGAGTTCAGTTTTGGACAAATTGAGCTTGTCTGAGTGAAGATATATTTATGCTATGGTTCATCAGAGGACCTGGACTAGAAATTTATATTTAGACAGCAGCTACATCATATGGTGGTTGGTGCTCCGGGTGAGAGTGAGATGAGGAAGGGAAAGCTTATAGATGGAACAGTGAGCCTGTGACAGAGCTTTTAGGTTCTTCATTCTTACTTCCTCTACAGAATTGTCAGTCTTTAAGTAAATCAACTTTGCCACAGCCCTCAGTCTATTCCACTGGGATTTAGTAAGGAAAACATTTTATTGATCCAGTTTGAGAAATTCTTGCCATCAATAACTGTGAATACTTGCCAGATGGCTCAAAACGAAAAATGAGGTCAAATAAAGTATGGAGTATTGCCTGAATTCAAACTTTTGTAGGTCTAATGATGTGGTCAAATATATACGGACAGTGTTGAGATTAGAGCTTTCATCAAAGCCGTATGTTTCTGCTTGCTTTGCCTATAATTGCATTCCCATTTGTGGTAACAAAATACCTAAAAGTAACCTCAATGAAACACGTTTAGTGTATATTTAATGAAAACTACCAAATATAAAAAGAATTAAGTTAATTAAATTAAAGCAGACTTAAGAGGTTGGATAGATACACCATGCTTCAAGCAAGAGGGATGCATATTTAAATATATCTTCATTCTAAATTATTTTATTTATTTAATGTAATTTTATTCTAAATAAAAGATGAAATAATTTTTGAAAAACTATAGATTAAAATTTCAAATTTCATGTTAAAACATATGAGGAGAACTAGTTTTCAAAAAAAATGAGCAAGATATAATAGACATCAAATAAGTTATAATACTGTAATACTTAAGTGAACATGGTACTAACAAAATTAGATAGACCTCAATGAACATTACAAAATATATTTATAAGAATTAGACCTTATCTTCCATGAGAACTACTACAGTCAGAGGTATCACAAACCAGTGAGCAAGAGACAGATTATTTAATAAAACTGTTTTGGTAATCAATTTGCTACTTAGAAAATAATGAATTTATATATTCAACTCATATATTATACCAAAATAAGATATGAGATGCAAATATTCAAACATGAATTCAGGGAGAAATAAAAAGAATAATTCATTAAATCACAAGATAATGAGATGGTTATCGTTTTAAGTATATTACAATAAAAATGGATTTGTGGTACATAAAGTTAGAAGCTTGTTCAAAAAGAATACAAAGTCAAATAATACAATTAAGAAGGTCACATTAGATGAAATATCAGTATTATTAATGCAATATTAATAAATGAAGACTTCAGAAATCAGTCAAAAAATCCTACAATTCAAATAGATAAGTGGCCAAGGGATATGATCTGATGTTTAAAGAAAGAGAACATATAAATGGTTAATAAGCGTATGAGGAAAATGAAATATACGTTTTTATTCTATTAAAATTAAGCATGTGAAATTATAGTACATAATAACAAATGTGTGGTCAAATATACTATGATAAAAAAGTATTTCAGAAATAATTTGAGACAGTTATGATTTTTCTTTTGACACAGGGTCCCACTCTGTTGCGCATGCTAGAGTGCAATGGCACAGTCACAACTCACTGCATCCTCAACCTCCCAGGCTCATGAGTTCTCCCATCTCAGTCTCCTAAGTAGTTGAGACCACGAGTGTGTGCCACTACACCCAGCTAACTTCTAGAAAGTTTTTTGTAGCAACGGAGAATCCCTATGTTGCCCAGGCTGATCTTCAACTCCTGGGCTTAAGTGGTCCTCCTGCCTTGGCCTCCCAAAGTGCTGGGATTACAGGCAATAGCAACTGTGCCCAGCTGAAAATTTAAAGTTAATTATTCAGTTTGATCTGGTAATTCCATACCTGGAAATCTATTATAAGAAATTAATTATAAACTCTGAAACATGGACAAAAAGATAAGCACAAATACTGATGACAGAACAATTCTGAACAATCAGTAGGGAAACAACTGGTGATGATTAATGTTATGTGTCAACCTGATTGGGTCAAGGGGTGCACAGATGTTTGGTTAAACAAATACCTGTTTTTGGATGAGGTGAGCATTTGAATCAACAGACTGGGGAAAGAAGATCTCCCTTCCCAGTGTGGGTGGGAAGCATTCAATCTGTTGAAGGCTTGAATAGAACAAAAAAGGCAGAGAAAGGGAGAATTCACTCTCTCTCCCTGCCTGGTGGGCTAGAACATCCATATTCTCCTGCCCTTGAGCTGAAACTTATACCATCTTCTCCCCAGTTCTCAGACACTGGACTTGGATTAGAGCTTATACCATCAGCCTCCTGGTTCCCAGGCCTTTGGAATCAGATTAGAACTATCTCACTGGCTTTCCTCAGTCACCAGCTAGCAGAGGGCAGATCATGGGACTCCTCAGTCTCCACCATCAAGTAAGCAAATTCCTCATGATGAATCTCTTTATAAATCTATTTCTATACCTGTATCTCTCTCTATATCTATATTGGTTCTATTTCTCTGGAGAACCCTTACTGACACAGAATCTCTGTTTATGATAGAATCATGGCTAAGTGATTATAGTATATACATTCAGTGAGCTTTTATAATGCCATTAAATATTATGTAAGAGATGCTAGCTCTTGGAAAAATATATATCTATCATTTTCAAAAATGAAAGGAAGGATTTGGAGTTGCATAATTATAAAAAGCAAATGTATAAATACAACAAATAAAGCAGTGAGTTAAAACACACTTGGATTACTATAAAGTGACAAAAATATTAGTGATATTTTTAAATACAATATCTTTTTGGATTTCCCAAAATAAATTTATATTAATTTTAAAATAAAAATAATCACTTTAATAGGGGTTTTACCAGCCAAAAATATTAAGTAAACCTGATAAAACGTGTACCTTATTATGCCTTGAGAACACTAGAATACAAAGGAGACTCACACATAAGTACAAATGCATGCCATCTACTACGCAAATACACACATTGAAAAATACAAAGCACTGGCCCACTTGACTGCTAATGCTTCCACAGGTTCTGGAGTACTTAAACTTCATTTAAATACAGCCACTTAAGCAGAATGAGGGAATTTTTAACACTATAATGCCAATAAATCACCTCGCTTGGCATAAAGTGGCTGCTAGGCAAGAAATACCCAAAAAGACACTGGGATGGCTTATTATAAGCATTTCATACTAGAATATACCTCAGTTTACTCCTGTTAGTGAACAGTTATAATATCCTCACCCTGTTAGTGAAGAGTGGTAATATCTCATACTCACATGCACACAAACTTTTTTCTATTAGAGAAGCATGGAATATTGATACAGGAGATAGAAATTGTTTAGGCAGATAGTAAGGGCATGAGTCCTCGGTGGAATTTCCCTTTATAACAAAAAGCAGCCCCAAAATCATTTCTTTTCTAACAAAGAGCAGCCTGAAAAATTGAGCTGCAGACATAGGTAAGCAAGCTGGAAGCTTGCATGGGTGAATGCCAGCAGCTGTGCCAGTAGAAAAGGGCTACCTGGGAGCCAGGTAGGTTCAACAAGGAGGCTCTACCTTCCCTTTTCGTGGTCACCAGGTACACAGTAAACAAACAGGCAACATGGCACCAGCCAGGTAGAAAATTCATCTGCATAATAAAAGAGCAAGGTGGGAGTGGCCAGCTTTTTGTGCCCTATGCAAATGACACCCCTAGTCCTAACTAGTTTTTTATGCCCTATGCAAATGGCACACCTGGTTCAACCAATCTTTTGTGCCCTATCTAAATCAGACACTGCCTCCTAAAGCTTATCTATAAAACCTGCTACATTTCACCCAGAAGAGAGCTATTTTCTTTCTTTTGCCTATTAAACTTCTGCTCTGAACCTCACTCTTCGTGTGTCCATGTCCTAGTTTTCCGTGGTCATGAGACAACGAAAATCAGGTATCACCCCAGACAAACGACGCTGCTCCAATATCATGAAGAAAAATGTTAAAGAAAGTAAAAATTTGAAGATAAAAATAAAGTTGAAAAAAACTCTGGCCTGGAAAGATCAGTACTTAATATTCAGTCATGAAATTTGTATAACAAAATTAATGTTCACCTTTCCAGGAAATGTCAATAATTTGTTTTTCTTGCATATTTATTACAAGGGTTCTCTGATGACTAGAATTGATTTCTTTTTCACAAACATATAATATGGGAAGATTATTTTAAGATACTGATATGCAGTTAAGTTTATGATAATGAATATAGATTTGTATTAAGTTTTACGTAAAAATCATAGATAATTAGATGCTGCAAAATACAAATGTGTTTGCCATTGCAGCTTTGCTACACTTTGGTAGCTACTTACAATTTTTCTTTAATGTTTAATGCCAGCCTCAGGGTTCTGCTGTGCCTGAATCCTATTGTCCTCATTGACTCTAGGGAGTCCAATTCCAGAGCAGTGTCCCCTCCATCGACCCTGGCTTAGAAAGGACACAGTGTTGGTGCCATCCTCACTAGCTCATCCCATATTGATTTACTAAATGAAGAGTCCTCTGGGCTCTCATTGAGAAAACAGGTCAGATAGTGAATAAATTCATTCTAGCATGCCTACCTCTCTAAGCATTTTTAATTCTTCCACACTATTCTCCCAAGGCATTTCAGCATCTCCATCCATTTATTAGAGGCCAGCATTTTTTTCCCAAGCTTCAGAGAGCCATTTTAGTAGCAAATTAGAACAAGCTCCAGGTGTCCTTGTCAGTATGTCACATACTATACCATTAGATTGTTTCTCATACTTACAAACTCTCTCTCTTATAGCTTTATATTCTGCATGCCACTCAACACCTTCTCTCCATTCACAAGTGCCCTCAAAACTCATTCCTGGGGCCCTGTCAGTACATATTTGCAAGAACTATCGTTTTTTTGAGGGGGTGAGGGATAGAAGAATCACTTTCTTCCCAGAAGTGGTAATTTACTAAACTTTATACCAGCTATTAGTCTAGAAATGATGAGGGGTAGTGGAAGGAAATCTTGGAAAATTCCATCATCAACTTGGGAAGCATCCATCTCAGTAGAGGCCTCTGCAAGGTCTCCAGGCAAGAGAAGTAGGCCTCTTCTGCAGCCTTGGAGGATTCAAGGGAATGGGGGATTAAGTATTCTTAAGTATGTCTGGTCACATATTCCCCTCCCGGGTAGCCAGGGCACATTCTTTTTGCAACTAGGCCCTTTATTCAGCATAGGAGACGTATCAGTACTAGGAATCATGGCTTCTCTGTAACTCAGCTACTCTCACAATTAGGTGCTGGGTCTAGTTTTTGTCCTGATCTTCCCTCCAGTTGCAGGAGATGAAGGAATCTTTAAATACTGTCAAAGATCCCCTTTCCCCTCCGCCACCCCCCAGGAAAAGGTATCTGTTTTTGGATTTGAGCCTGTCGGCATTTTAATTTAGGTTATTAATAGAATTTTAAAACAACTAAAGAATTCCACAGTCTTTAATGACCTTTGCCACCATAACTCTTAAATACCAGTGATATTGCATCCTCTTTCACAGATATTCCATTTCATTTCACCACTAGTGAAAAGGGCATTAATGGTTTATGCTATAGAATGTCAAAGATTATCATTATCATGACTACCACCAGCAATGCAGTATTTTGCTATTTGGCCAGCCCCAAGACCCAACCCCAAAGTTCCCTCTGAGGATCTGTTTCCTAGAACCATGTCTAACTCCCTTAATTAGGTGACCCTAAGGGAATCAGACCCTGAGAAAAGGATGATACACCCTTTATTTGGGAGTTGCAGGAAAAACAAGCAGAGGAGTGTGAAGATGATACAGGAAGGGAAAAGCAGGCCGTCAAGTTGTTCTGGAACACAACCCCCAGGTCAGCTCTTAGAAAAGGTGAAACGACATGCCTCAGAATTATTCTTGCCAAGATGAACAACCTAGGGAATTAAACCCACTGGCAAAGGCTCTCAGAGACATGCCAGCCCCCAGACATTTCTGGTCAGCTGTGCATTGGCAAAGAAGGTTCTGGAAACAAAGGACAGCCTTCCAATACAGATGGCAGTATGGGTGGGGAGTCAGACTGCCACTCACAGAAGAAATAAAGGACCCAAAGGGAAATGGGCAGGGAACCGACTATGATAAATATAAATGTAATGTATTTTTCATTTCTTATTGAAATAATGATGAGTTAAACATAGTCTTAAATTGCTGGGTATAATATATATTTTTGTAAATAAAGAAACCAGATAATTCTGTTAAGTTACTTCAAGTGTCAGTAACAGAACATAGTAATCACTCCACACCTTAAACATAGCAATCAGGAAGACAATTTTTTTAAAGTGGCAAAACACTCACAGAGCAGAATTGTTGCAAGAAATCATTTACTCAAAAATTATGTAGTAAATACCTCTCCAAGGGTAAAGATATACAGGTGTGAAAGCACAATCTCTACTATCAGGTACACAATAGGTGGCCAATTACTGCGAATTCATTATTGCTGATTTAAGTAAAGTACTTGATAGTAAGCTATTTTAAAGAAATTTGTTCAGATTAGTGATTATTCTCATGGATTAGTACTTAACAATTTACAATTAAACCAGTAATAATACTTAAATGCAACAAACTATAGCTTGGAAATTCACTGAGAATTGATCCACATTTTGGAACATCACATCACTAACAGCAGTGCTGCTAGTGGTATTTAAAATCATGAGGAACACTTGAATCCATTATTTCAATTATTTAATAAAGTTTTTACTGAGCACATACCATGTTTCAGGCATAGCTCCAGGTACAAAGGAAATAGCAGTGAATTAAGTAGAATAAATTCATGCCTTTCTGAAGTTTACATAACCTTCACTTATAGCTACAATTTCATTGTGATTACACCTAGGGATTTAAGTATCTGATTATTTCATTATGTCTTCTACTGCTGTTATGTTGAGCAGTTATATAGAGAAATAATAACTTTATTAGATGTCTTTACTCCTCCTTTATACTACATTTAGGGCATTGTATTTTTTAATTATCTGTGTATATATTATGTGTATATTTAATTTCAGGATAGTAGAGGGAGCATTCCACATTATTTATTATCAAAGTAAGTATTACATCTGATGGAATTGATAACAACTTCATTAAAGTACACACATTCTTACTGTCAAGAAAGTGATAAGCTCCTTGGGATCCATTATATGCATGGCAGCCTGGAGATTCTATAGTAAATGTCCTGGTATCTTCAAAAAGATGTAATGCCAACTTAAATATAAATTACTTCTAAAATCACTTTAGCACCAAAGACAAAAATATGGTATAAACATCTATGCAGTTTCTCAACTAGAAAAGTTTTGTTGTTGTTGTTGTTGTTGTTGTATTTCTGAAGTAATAATTCTCCGTATCACTACAGTGGGGAAAGTATCCAAAGCTTCATTGCTAATTTGCCCACTCCCTTTTTTTAGTTATTGTGATAGTCTGATGATTCTTACTCTCTTCCAATGACCCAGTTCCCTTACATAGGCCAGGATCTCCACATTCATTTCTCAATTGGAGGTCTTCATTTGCATATTCTGCAGATATCTCAAATTCCAAATGGAACTCATTTTCAACTCCTTTACCCAAATTTACTCTCTATCTTTTCTGTCTCTGAAAATGGCATGAGGACGTCCACCCAGTTGAATAGTAAAAGACTGAAGAATCACCCTGAATGCCTCCTTCTCACTTGTATCCAATCCATCTATCTCTTGATCTGCCATGACATTCTCATCACCCTATTCCTATTGATACTGCTCCTTTTTAGACAATCATCATTCCCTAGCCTAGATGGCCAAAAAAGCTTCATAAGTTGTCTCCTTGCTTTGATATCATCTGATCACCTATTTCTAATCCACTTTCCTCTTTGTAGCATCCAAAGTAATCCTTCTAGAAAGGAAATCTGATTATGTCCTTTACATGTTAACAATCTTTTCAGTGGCATCACATTACCTCTGGATTACAGTTTAAACTCTGAAACAGGATCAGATTTAATTCTCCAGGTTCTGTTTTCTTTATTTTTAGTTCTTTACTCATAAACTCCTTCTCATCAGTCAGGCTTCCCTGGAGGTGTCACTTCCATCATGGAATCTTCGATCACCTACCCGGGTCTAGGATTGATAGGTTTCCTACATGCTCTCAAAGAATACTGTCTTGACAGGGCTTATCACAATATGTAGCAATTAACACTTGGTCTCTCACTTGTCTTACGGGCATAGAGGTGCCCAAATATGTTAGTCAAATTAGTATGTAAAAGAGCTATTATTAAATAGTGAGGTAAAGTATATTCAGTTATAATATTTTTGAAATATATACACAGGTGTTTTTAGTTATAAGACTACTGTTTGAGCGGTTTTGTTCTATAGAAAAATTGAGCAGAAAGTACAGAAAGTTCTCGTATGTACTTGCCTACCCCAGTTTGCTCTATTATTAATATCTCGCATTAGTATAATACATTTATTACAATTGATGAACCAATACTGATACATTGTTAGCTAAAGTTCATTGTTTACAATATAATACATTCAGTTTTCTAGTTTTTCTTTGTTTCTGGTACTTCAGAATAAATTAGGAAATTACATTATGTATTGTATAAATGTAAATGAAATTTCTGAATATTTAAGCCAAAATATGGGCAAACACTGGTGATATTTGTCTAATATACTTAATTCAGTAAACAAATATTTGTAAGTACCACAAATATGTGAAGGACAGCACTAGGTTCTGAGGGCTCAAATCTGAATAAGACAAAGCCCCTGCTCTTACTGAGCTCCAAGAAGAGAAGATGAATGAGTAACCTAATAATGTAAGTGCAAGATGATAGGTCCTGTGATGGGGAATCTACAGAGTGCCACATCAGTGAAGGAAAGGGTTTTTTAAATCAGACAGAATGAAGAATGTGAGTAGGAAAAGTTTTCCAGGGGAAATAACTGTTTGAACTGAATGTTGAAGTTTCAATAGAATTTAGCAGGTAAAAGAAAAGCAAAAGCATTTCAGTTTGAAAAACAGCAGTTTGAATAACAGCAGTGTGAATGTCGGAATCCTGAAACAATAGAACATAGCTAAAGAAAAGGAGAGCAGAAGTTACAAAGCAAGAGAAAGAAGCATCACTCAGTTAATGAAGGGCCTTCATGTCTAAGCTAAGATTTTGACTTTTATCTTCAAAAATAGAAAGTCAGAACATTAAGTGGGAAAATGAGATTATTGGTTTTATTTTATTAAAAAGATTATTCTCTATTGCTAGAGGAAAATAAGTTTAAAAACATGAGTTCATGTATCTTCATACATTTATGTTCAAAATTTTAAGATAAATCACTGGTAGAATAAACATAGGTATATTATTCTCAAATCACTAGAAAACAAAAATGAAAGAAACTTCGAGTAATATAGCCAAATCAGTGAACTGGCTTTGGGGGAATAGCATGAAAACTTAAGAGCATAAAATATAAAGTAAAGTAACAGAAGCAAGCCCAATTGAAAAAAAAAAATGTGTTAAACCCTACTACTTGAAAACTCGGGAATTAGATTGCAAAGCAAAAACAACTAAAATACATGAAGACTGATAGCTAAATAATATAAACAAAATGAAAAATAATGTGATATAAAGAAAATTACAAATAAGAGCATTAGTGGCAATATCATATTGCACAAATATCATCATTTATAATCATCATAGCAATTCTTTGTTTAGCATGTTGTCAGGCATTACATGAGGGTAAAAGGTGTACTAAAACATGAAGATTTAGCTATCAAAAGCCATCTATGAGACAAATAATATATCTCTGTATTATATTAAATGTTCAAAATAAAATATAAATGGGAAAATAATTATTTTTCAAACTTTCTGAAGATGAAATAATCAGAAATCAAATGAAGAAATTAAGAAATTGAATAATATAATTAACATTTTAGTTCCTAGGCAGAAAATATAGATTTTTAAAAAATATGTTCAAATACTCATGAGGTATTTTAAATATTGATTATATCCTGGGTCTTAAAAAATCTCAAAAGGAAAAGAATAAATCATACCAATTCTATTTATCTTATTTCAGTGAAATAAAAACATTAATAACAACAGCATTAATTAAGGAACATATTAAATCACATAGCAACCAAAAATAGTAATCTGAAGAACTCTTGAGTCAAAGAGGACATCAACTTCTCAAGACAGAATATGTCAAAAAGTAGGAAACACAGACAAATATGATATGCACTCTGAAAATTTATGCCTGAAAAATAGGGAAAATAAAAATAAATGAGCGAAATATGCCACTCATAGAAATGTGGTAGGCAGAATTCTATGAGACTCCCAAGATTTCTGTCTGTTGATAAACACACACCTTTTCCCATTATTCAATCAAATACCAATGTAGATGTTGTTGTGAAGGATTTTGCTAGTGTAAATTAGGGTCTAAAACCTGCTGACCTTAAGATACGAAAATTGTGCCTGGTTCAACCATGTAATCTCTTTAAATCTGGGTCCAGAGGTAAGAGACGAGAAGTCAGAGATTCAAAGCATAGGAAGGATTGAATACATTGTCATAGGTTTGAAGACTGAACACGGTGTTGCAGGCTTGAAGACAGAGAGGGTCACATAGCAAGGAATGTGGGGGGACTCTAGAAGCTGAGAAAAGCTACTGGGTTGACAGTCAAAAAGAACACCAGGACCTCATTCCTACAAGAGAAAGGAAATGAATTTTGCAAACAAGAATGATCCTGGAGGCTGATTTTTCCTCAGCACCTCAAAAGGAGGCTCCGCATAACCAACATCTTGAGTTTAGCCCTGTGATACAATGAGAGGAGAAACCAGTGATGTCATGCAAACTTCTGACTTGCAGTGAGCTAATAAATGAGTGTCATTTTAAGCTGCAAAATCTCCTATAGTTTGTTTGCAGCAATAAATACTAACAGGGAGATAAGAAAGTACATTGAAATAACTCCTGGCCGGGCGCGGTGGCTCAAGCCTGTAATCCCAGCACTTTGGGAGGCCGAGACGGGCGGATCACGAGGTCAGGAGATCGAGACCATCCTGGCTAACACGGTGAAACCCCGTCTCTACTAAAAAATACACACACACACACAAAAACTAGCCGGGCGATGTGGCAGGCGCCTGTAGTCCCAGCTACTCGGAGGCTGAGGCAGGAGAATGGCATAAACCCGGGAGGCGGAGCTTGCAGTGAGCTGAGAACCGGCCACTGCACTCCAGCCTGGGCGACAGAGCAAGACTCCGTCTCAAAAAAAAAAAAAAAAGAAAAAAGAAAAAGAAAAGAAATAACTCCTATTGATTTAGGATTTTTGCTCCTTTAGCTCAGCTAGGTTTGGGTTCTTGTCTCATGACCAGGAAAAATTAGACACACAAATCTCAAAGAGTGAGTGGAGTAGAATTTAAGGGAAAGAAAAGCTCTCAGAAAAAAGAGGTGACACAGGAGGGGTGGGATGGTTCTCCTACCTGAAGATAGGAAGGTTTTCTAATATGGTGGAGGCTGGGGCTTTTTATGAGCTCAGAATAGGAAATGTGTGCTGATTTGTTTGTGAATATGCAAAAAAGGTCAAAGTGAAGAACACCACTCAAAGATGGGCACTATAGTGTAGAAAACCAATTAAGAAAGGGAAGGTATACGTAAAATACATGAAGGATGGGGATCAATCAGAGGATAGTACATGAAACAGGAAGGCAGGTTCTTAATGGGTCTGAGGATTTACCAGGAACAGTTTCCAACTTGAAGGTTGGGTTTCACTGGGACCTGCCCCTATCTGCCTGGGCATTTGTCTGCCTCCTGCCTCAATCGCTATGAAATCAGTAGAAAAGAAGTTGTAAAGATAACAACATAAGAAAGGGAAGTTAGAAATGAAAATACATCTAATGCTAGTTATTGAAGAACTATAATGAAATAGATAAGTCTCTAAAAAATACTCACGGGAAAATGTGTGAGAATAGCAATTCACAACTTCAGGCTATGAAAGGTGATACAATCACTGACATAGAAATGTTTTTTCAGATTAATTACATACATGAAATTGTGCTTACAAAATTTAAAAACTAAGTGAAATAGTAAACTTTTTGTCATAAAGCTAGGTTATTATATAGAATAAAGAAATTGTTCAAATGGTTTCATGACCCAGATGGTTTCATAGATGAGTTTCTAGAAACTTAAAAAAATTATGTTATGATATATTGATGAACTATAGTTATATATATTTATGAAGTAAAACATAGTGTTATAATTTTTGAATATAATATGAAAAGTTTAAATTAAGCTAATAAACATATTCATCACCTCAAATACTTAATATTCTTTTGTGATGAGAACATTAGAAATTTACTGGTTGTGATATTATAATATATAAATTAATTATTAGCTATATTAATCATGTTGACAATTAGTCTTAAAAAAATCAAACTTATTCTTCCTTACTGAGGCTTCACTATCATTTCCCCACTACCCCACCCCCAGCCTCTGGTTACTACCATTCTACTCGCTGCTTGCATGAGTTCAGTTGTTTTAGATTCTACATATAAGTAAGAACATATGGTATTTGTCTTTTTTACATTTGGGTTATTGCACTTAGTATAGTGTTCTCCAATTTCATTCATGTTGTCACAAATGATTGACTTTCTTCCTTTTTAAGGGTTGAATTGTATTCCAGTGAATATATTATCACATTTTCTTTATTTATTCATCCTTTGATGAACACTTTAATTAATGATTGATTTCATAATTTGACTATTGTGAACAGTCCTGCAAACTTTTAAGAAGACACAATTTCTTTGCTTTTCAATCCTTTCCAAGACACAGAGAAAAGAAGAGAAACTTTCTAATTCATTTTTTAAGCTAGGATGATGATGTTAGCAAACTTACAATAAATATTAAATAAACAGACCAAAAAAAAAAAGATACAGCAATCTACGGACAAATTTAGATTATAGATAGAGATATACAAAATAAAAGATATTAGTAAATCAAATTCATCAGAAACTTAAATTCAGAAAGTATCATTATTAAGTGAGAGTCTCTGAGAATATTCAAATATCTTTCATTATTAGAAAATAGATTTCCATAATCAATCATATTACATGGGCAAAGGGAAAATTTTGATGAACTTTTTGACAAATGACAAGAGATCTTTAATAAATTGAATTCAATTTCTGATATCAGACATATTTCCTCACTAAATACTATCATGATATGTTTAGTTCAACTAGGCAACAGGAAATATTTAGGCCAACATTATCTTAAATCTTAAAATATGTGCCCATTGTCAAAGTAATAAGAATGCAAAATGAAGTTGGGGAGTAATGGAGTTAAAAGGTCTGTGGTTCAAATAGTATAATGAAAGTGATAAATAATAGCTTGTTTTAAATTGTAATAAGTATAGAATGAGTTATATACTCTAGGGTAATCATTACAAAGTGGTTGTAGTTAATGAGTTAGTGTAAGAAAAACGTTCTCACAATATTTGACAAAATCAAAAGTCATCAAGAAAGCAGTTTAAAAAAGGGACTTTGAAGGACAGCAGACATAATCACAGCTCTATCCATTATTATTTTAAATGAAAATAGATCAAATTTATTAAGGAAAAAAGAATTATGTTGAAGATGCAAAACAGCAACTTTATATTGTTTATAAGAATACACTTTAAATATAAGAATGCAGAATGGTTGAAAGTGAAATAATGGAAAAAAGTATGAAAACCACTAACCAACAGAGAGCTAGTTCTGCTGTACTAATTAATGTAAGTCAAAGTAGATTTCAAAGTAAGTAAATGACTAGAGATAAGAGAGACGTGTTAAAATATAGAGTATATCCAATAGGAAGATAGCACAATACCAAACGGGTATTCATCCACTACCATAGCTACATGCTACAGAACCTAAAAGATAAAAGAACAAATCTGCAATCATTTAACATACTTCTCTCTATAACTGATAGAACTGGCAAACCAAAAAATGAGATGGTATGAATAATTGAATTTTTAAACATGAACTAATTGATATATAGAAAACACAACACCTGAAGAAAACAAGATATATATTAAGTATACATGTATGAAATTTAACCATATGCTAGGCCAAAAAGGTACTTTCAACAATATCTAAGTATTGAAATTACTCAGTTCTGCTATGAGAAGAAATTAATCTAGAAGTCAATAATAAAAATAAAATTAGAAAATTCCAACTGCATATTAAATAATACATTTCTTAGTATTTCAAGGTTTAAGTAAAAAATCAAACTAGAAAATATTTTGGAGTGATTTATAATGAAAATACAACAGCGTAAAATATATGCAAAATATGGAACTTCTGCTCCTAGCCAAGCCTGAATTTACCTTTCCTTCTTAAACAACTAGGGAATAGGGGGTGGAAAATATGAAACAAATGTTTTCAGACATTTAGTGCAGGAATTCAACAGATAGTGCAGGAATATGATCCATGGGAACAGGGTAGCAAATAAAGTGAGGCCTACAATTACAGGCACTAACTCTGTGGAAGCATTTTCCAACTGGCAGCACCAGATTTAAGGTCTTACTGAATTGAGGAGACAGAGAAGGGAGTTCAAGAGGCCACAGCAGGAAGAATTTGTGGGAAAGATCTATTTCTCTTATTACATTCTTGCTGTTTGTTCTGGTTTGTGATAAAATAAGTACAGAAGTGAAGATCAAAATTTAGAAATTCATTAATCCAATTTAAATTAGATAAATGAGGAAGTAAGAAGTAAGTTCATTTGCCACATTTAAAAACTTTAAATATTGATGTCCATGATATTCATTCAAAATGTGCAAAAATGTATTTGGCATGGGAATTGTTTTACATATAACTGTTTGTTCAGTTATAATTGAGGAAAGAAAAAAAATATGGGCGTAATAGTGATTCTCTACCTACATACACATTTTAAATGAACAATTTGCAGAGTTTCCATAGTTCCCTTTTTTCTCTATGAAATGTTCTTCTGGTTATATTTATTGAAATGTAATTTTATCCCTGATAAATCAAAGACTAAATAATTTAGACTTGTATTTTGGATGTCTTTTCTTTTTTATTTTACTTTTGTAGTAATTCACTTTTTTTCTCTTTACAAAAATATTGGACTCTGATGGACCAGGGAAACAAATAAACTAAACTCTAATTCTTCACCTGTTTGAAATGCCCTGTCCTGAAGAGGGAACATATTTCTCTTGTCCAAACGTCTTTAGTATCGTTCATATCAGAAAGTTAGTTCAAAACTGTACATACACTATGCTTAATACATATTTTTGGTTGAGGCATTAGGGAGAACTCTAATTAATTAGATTAAATAATTGCAGAAACCAATGATGGTATCAATACAGCATCATTGAAACCAAAATTGTTTATGAAAATTTTACCTTTAAAGTATCTTTAAAAAATTATCTTTTGCTAAACTGATGAAACTAATTGTTGCTGTTGAACTGTGAACAGAAATACTACTGTTTTAAAAATCATTTTTAGATTTAGTTTTACAGATTTTTAAGCTCAATTATTCCCCATTTGTTAGTGGACATAAATGATTTGGATTGAGAAAAATTAGCACATACATCCCAATAAGAATCCTGAGAGCATGTTAAGTACTTGGCTCAGATGCCTTAGATTGGAGGGCTATGCTACACTTCAGTTTGCCTTGCCCTTAGCTGTTTCAGTTTGGCCAGTAATTCTTTTTGTCCTATCTAGTCCTAGAGATGTCTCTGAAAATTAGAGTCCCAAGAAATACAGCAGACAAATTCTCCTCTTAGTTCCTCAGGAGCATAGGGCATATTTTTGCCTGTTTGCATATTCATGTATTCAGATGAAGTCCTTGGTGCTTTTATCTCCACTGTACAACGCTGGCACATTAGGGTCAAAGGGCCCAAGTGTAGAAAGGAAATATATGACACAGGTCTGGAGTTATTTAATTAATCAAGTTGTATTTCATCTGTATGTCCACAAACAATTACACACACACACACACACACACACACACACACACACACACACACACAGAGTATGGAATTGGGTGTTACCTGACTTTAGCTGTTCCAAAAGGCATTACAATGTTTTATGTCTAAATTTCAAAAGAGTACTCTTGGAATTCTTCTACTTGTAAGGCTGTTTGTAAATGCTTACATGAATGCATGGTTAATATATGTTCTAAAGACCCTCATGAGACTAAAATTTACCTGTTTTTCTGTTCTCCTTGGTCAGAGTCAGGCAGTCTGATGGCCTGACAAATAATATGAGACAGCATATATAAAGGTCTTAGACACTGCCTGCACACAGTAAGTACCCAATAAATGTACACTGTTAATGGGATAGGAGAGGAATGCTCAGTCTGCTTAAGTGATGTATGTTGTGGGTAGTGGGCAGTTGGGGAGGGCTTCATGGAATCAGAGGTCCTTGATTCATTTCTCTTTTTCATTCAAGAATTATATACTGACTGTGGAATCCGGGCCACATGCTCTTCTAAGCACTGGGGATAAAACAGAATAGAGTAAATATTGTTACTCTTGAGCATATATTTTAGTCCAGGAGATGAACAATAAAAATTAAAACACACACACACGAAACCCTAAATAATATAATTTCAATAAGTGGTAAGTGTTATAAAGAAAATAAAGTAGACTAACATGATAGACAGTGACCAGGTTGTCTACTATGGTATTTTCCACAGGATCTCAAGGAAAGCCTCTCTGAGGAGAAGATATCAAGCAGAAATCTAAATGATGTGATTGAGGCTTCTCAAGTTCTAGTGGGAGATTTTTCCAGAAATAGGGATGGAATTTGGCAGGTGTGGGAACAGCAGGAAGGCAGTTTGGATGGATAGGGAGGAGCCAGATTCCAGGGTACTGGGCACTGGTAAATGCTAGGATATCATACTAAGTGTTGGAAACTCCCGGAAGGTTTGAAACAGAACTTTTTTCAGGTTATATCCAAGGGTCATTTGGTTCAATCTGCTCTATCTTCTAAATTTATATTTCTATTTCCCACAATAACTGATTTACAAGATGATAACCATGAGGCATCACAGTGCTCTGAATCATCGGGAAAGGTTCCATAATGTCCACTACCATGGTGCTTTCTAAGGCAGGAAAAAATACTAAGACTTCTTCAAAATATAATCTGCAACAATGACTGAAATATACAGAGGACCTAGTTAACCTCAGTATTTGTTCTTTTTAGACTGGGATATTACCTAAGAATCCTAATTAAGCCAGAATTTATAAAATCCTTTTTGCAGAATACCTGAGAGTTTGAATGCACTATCAACATGGTGACTCATTCCTTACCTTTCATTTATGAACCGCGGCAAAGAAATTCCCATGAGAAGCACTGCTATGACAGTTTACTATCCTTCCCTCAACTTAAAAGACTAACATCAGATTCCACATTTTTCTCTGAATAGTGAACTGCAACATTTTGAAGGATGTCTGTGTCATCTACACCCTCCAAAATACCTTGACTTTTATTTTAAGCATTTAAGTGAGTCAGAAGGCACAGTTATAACCTTATAACTGGTATCAGTTAGTACAGTTTAAATTATGTGGCATAACAAACAATGCCCATCTTGGCTCTTGCTCATGGTCAGCACATCTGAATTAGAAATCTGGAGCTCAAACAACCAGGTTATTGAATGTTCTAATATTTTTTGATAATTCCATTTTAATACCAGGCTTAGAGGTTTGCATGGCAGAAAAGAATTGGAGAATTAAGGTCAAGTAATTAAGTGCTTTATTGAAGGAGATATTTCCACTTACATTTCACTGGCCAGAACCAATCACTGGTCACACCTAACTTCAAGTAGAAAGGAAAGCATAATTATCTGTGTACTAATAAATGAAAATAAATAATTATTGGGCAACACTAATGGTATCTACCATCTAGTATATTCCGATGATATCATTTGCCAATATTTG
Source organism: Rhinopithecus roxellana (assembly GCF_007565055.1). NCBI lineage: Eukaryota > Metazoa > Chordata > Mammalia > Primates > Cercopithecidae > Rhinopithecus > Rhinopithecus roxellana. Next base: position 65,173,554 of record NC_044560.1, on the reverse strand, counting down.
GGATACAATAAATGCCTTTTTAATTCTGTTTAAATTTTTTTCACAACAAATATGATGTTCAGTTTTAAAATGTATTCATTTCTCCTCTATATATAACCTCTATATTACATAATCTTTATGCTTTTGATGATTAACATTTTTAGTGCTTGTACTTCAGTCAATTACTACAGGACAAAAGCTTTTAAATGACTGTACTTACATTTTATAAGTAGGACTACTAATATTTTTATACTACAGATGAGAACATTTATTTTTAGAAAGACTAATTAATTTGAACAAAGACTTACAGCCAGAAAGAGGCAGAGCAGGTTTTGAACCCAAGCCTATTAAATGTATAATTGGTATCTAATATAGGCTCCCTAGTTTAGATTTTAACCCACCTTCTAAGGTTCAGATCAATTTTTACATCTTCTATAAGGCTCTTAAACCTTTAGCCCTCAATGATCAATCTATTCCCTCAGCTGTTCAAATGCTTGTTTACATAAACATTTAGCTTTATCTATGCCAACACTTTTACACCGAATTTTATTAAATTAAACTGAATCCAATAGTGGTGAATATGTTAATTAAATTAATTATAAATCAGGTTCTTTGCTTTCAACACTAATGTATTACAAACTTATGTGTATTTGCTTATTTATTTGTAGAAGAGCTGCCATTCTTTTCTTCAGTAAGTTCCATTCTCTCCATGAGATAATTAGATGCAGCAGAATCACCCACCAAAGAATTTCATATATGACCCCCTGTGTGTATGGGCACAAATATTAAGGTACAGATATTAGTCAAAATATACTCAGTACCCTAAAAAGCATCTGAATTCCAAATGAAATGGCAGCATGAACCCCAGGAAAGTGAAACCCCAGCACTGAGTTGAGCTGCTAGTGCCTCGTTTCCAAGGACTCTTACCTTAACTCCACTTCAGCCAACCACTCCCACAGCCACCTGTGCACTTGTCATCACCAGGACATGTCTACTTCTGAATTCATGAATGTAGACATCCCACTATCTGAACATAATCTCTTACCAACTCTAGCGGTTACTCCTCCACACTTGTCCGTGTAATTTATGGATACTTCCAAATCTTGACCCCTCTCTTTTCCTCCTGTCTATCATCAACTTTCTCTTTTTACTTTCTTTCCATCTGGCTTATATTTTGTGATCCACTATTCAAGTTACATTAATTTCATATGAATCTCACAGGAAATCTTAACTCAACAGGTCCACAGCTGAAATCACCTTTATTACCCAAACCCACTCTCTTTCCTGTGTTCTAGCAAATGACATTACCGTCCATTCTGTTGTCCTGACCAGAAACCCAAGTGCCATTTCTGAAACTCCCGTCTCCCTTGCCTCACACACCTAGTCATTTACCTGTGGATTTTACCTCCTAAGTATCTTTCAGATTCATCTGTTCCTTTTGCTACCACCCCAGCTGTGCCTTAGATCATAGCCTATGTGGATTGCTGCAATAGCTTTTTTAATGGTTTCCCTCTTTTCAGCCTTGTCTCCCTCCAGGCAATTCTCCAGATGTCAGTAAGACTGACACCTAAAAAATACAAATCTGCTCTTGTTAAATTCCTATGCAAAACCCTATATGATTTCCTATTGCCCTTCTGATCAATTTGAAATTCTTTAGCATGGCTCTCAAGCCCTTTCAAGATTTGGCACAGTTAACTTTACAGGCCAGCGTCCTTCTAATCCACACTACCCATTTAATCAGTAGAATTTACTCCTATTAACTTTCAGTCTCTCTAAATCACAACCATAAAAAGAAGAAATAATCCCAAGGACGTTGTACATTGTTTCCTAGAATGAGAAAACGATTTTTCCTTTCTCTGCCTTTTCTACCATATTGTCCCTAATTATTTCTCCTCCTTAAGACCCTATCATAGGTTTGTTTTCTTTTTAGACCCTTAGGTCTGATTTAGATATCCCTCCCATGTGTTTTATTGCATACTGAATTTCCCTAAGGATTTCACAGGGAATTATATTTGCAGATTTTTCTAATCACTCCCTGTGGAATTTGCCCTAAAAATGGTCCCAACATTCCATGCATCTATTCCAATAAACTTTCCATTTAACCATCCTCATCTATTTTTATATGTCTATATGAAATTTCTTGTGCTACCTGCAAACGCATTTTCTGAAATAGTGTTTAAAGGTACTTCAAATATTTCAGATCCCATAGGAAATATATTATATAAATGTAGAGAGTATATATAAAGCATATCTTTGAAGTATATTTCCTCTACAAAAAATACAAAAATGACAGAATCAGAAAATAAAGTTCTTTCTCCAATTACAGGTAGCCAAATATGTCATCGAATTGCAAGTGCTGTTAGGGTTCAAATTATGCATTTTTATTAAAAAGGGTTCATGGGATTTTATACTGAGTTATAAAGTCACTTAGAAGGACATTTTTAAGTTTCTGTTTTACTGTCAATGACATCCATTTTAATTTTGCTTAGCTGAGAAATTGAAGCAAAAAGGAAAGTTTTTTTTTTTTTCTAATTGCTCACATTGCAAAGTTTAGATTATGGAAAATCAAGCTGTGTTCTCTCTGGTTCAATATCACCTCAAGTAATAAAGTTTCTGCAATTAGCACTTTACTGACAGTTCGGCTGATGATGCATGAGGCAGGGTGAAGCCAGCTCACTCTTCCATAGCTGTAATATCACAGCATAGCTAAGGGAAGTGTAAATTTTAAAAGAAAAGCCAGCGGATGTCTTGAAAACACCAGAGAGCTAATGTGCTGAATAAGAAGGTGACATTTTTTACGTAGTTAACTTTTCTGAGTACATCGAAACCATGGCTGCAACTCATGGTTATCAGCATTTTATTCTTAGCTAATGGAGCTTAAATCTTTTGCGTTCTTACAACTGCAAATACAATTACCATTTTATGATTTGTAATTTATATGTGCTTCATAATTGTCTCCAAATTAACCTGGATCAATTTAACTAAAATTAAAATACTTCCTAACATTTGTACCACCTCTATTAAACTGGGCTATTGCAAAACAAATTTGTTTTCTTTCCTACCCCTACATGGAGGCAAAATAATCCTGCACATATCAAACCAATGCAACAGAATATATCTTAAATGTAAACTAGAAAGCTCTATGATAAATATTTGAAAATTAACTATTTTTACTCATGCTTTACTGACCAAATTTTAATCTATAAATGTTACCATAAAAACTCTGTAAAATTCATTCCACATTAAGACAGTCTCTTAACAGTCCCCCAATTTATTTTTACTCTAGATTAGTTGTCTTACATATCTACCCATAACACTGTATTATAAAACTTACCTCACTGAAATACAGGTGGTCCTGGAATTTCATTTGACTTTCAGACTGTCTTCCTTTCCTTTATTATACACCTGCAAAATTGACTTTCATACTCCAAAGAGGACCTTTATGTGAAGTCACGATGAATTTGAAACATCCTATGGCTCTGCCTGCCAGCCAGCGGTTCAACTAGCTCTTTTTGGGATTCATTTATGTTGAAGTGCAAAGCTTCATGGTTGCATAATATTCTTGAAAGCATATATAGCATTAATCCACCTTTTTTAAACTTCCTCCAAAATTAAGGACAATACACCTACTAGAAAAAGATCTTCAAATTTAAGCAGATTCCATGGCAAAGGGTGAAAATATTATGCCCAGGAACTTAGTGTAGTGTGTATTGCACCACAGTCACAAGAAAGCCACTTGAAGTTGGTTTGGCAAGTTTTAGTACTTTGCTGTTCTAAGGTCTTCCCAACATGAGTGCCGATATGTTTCTTCCCTTTTAGCTAGAGAAATATGTCAGGCTTGGAGAGCTGTGAAAAGTATTTGAAAATTGACTATTTTTACTCATGCTTTGCTAACCTATTTTTAATTTACATGCATTATTGCAAGAACTCTTTTTTATAATTCACTCCAAAATATTCACTCCAAGAATTCCGTTCACTTCTCTTTTTTTGTCTAGCTATTTTCAATGCCTATTCAAGAAAGTCTGCTGAAAATCACTAATCATTGCTATGCCCTACGCTGTCCAACACACATATCATAGTAGGCAATTGCTTAGCTTCGCAGCTTCAATTTCTAAAAATAAATGTGTGTACTGCTTTATCAATTTTTGAAAGTTCAAATTGCAAATATACTCTTTTAACTTAGAAAGAGCTTATCTTTTCTGCTTCTTAGTAAACATTTCTTATAGCTAGCTAAGAATAAACTTTAAATAGAAGTTTAATTTTGATACAATTTCCTAGACATTAGGTTAGAAGATTCTTTTACATTTATTTTTACTGTTCTAATGGGTTTTAATATGAAACAATTTTTTGAAAAACTTTGATATATTAATAAAAGAGGGAAATTCATTATATGCATACCCAACATTCTGTTCTGAGCAACACCAAAACAAATCTTTGGAGAAAGAGAGGTTTTCTATTTATTATCTCTTATGTTACAAAAGTATTCTTAAAATACCTTTATTTCGTATGTCAATTAAAATTGCTTTGTAGTAGTGTTGTATATTATCTGGATTACTCAGCCGACAGGTATTTTTGCAGTACTCAATTATGTTACGGAGATTGGGTTATGCACGAATCTTTCTAATGGTTATATATAAAGCACTTGAAGTCTCTATTATTTTATAATAGGCAATACCTAGATGAATAATGAATTGAACTCATCTTTCTTATGTGACTCTAAAGGTCAAACCATACCACCCGAATATTTTTGTCCTCTATGAATATTTCCATTTAAGAGTTTATTTAAAAGAATTTTTAAGTCTTCTCATTATGTCTTAACAGCATGATATCATACTCTACTTTTTGACTTCGCCATTTGATATGGAATAAAAATGCATCATATGGCCAAGGCATATACACTTAAAGTCTTCAATTTAGAAGCTTTCCAGAATCAAACTGAGTCAATCTCTGCTTTAGAAGTCTCCCACAAAAAGGATCCTACATAAATTACTGTGTGTTTAAAGGTTTCTGATTTTAATCTAATAACTGAAATATCAAAACTATATTTTAATTCAGGCATTTGGGCATCACTACCAGGTGTTCTCATCAGATTTAGGAACCCTGCAGCAAGATTTATCAGTGTCAAAATGCTAAAATCCTAAATTTAGTGCCAGAATCCCTCTCAAATGGCATTTATATTTTGATAGCTTAACCTACTTTGAATCCCCTGAGCATCTTGTCTGTTTTTATTAGTAGATTTTGCTGATCTTCTTTAACTTTTCAAAGGCTCTTTAAACTATCCTAAAGTCATATATTTACCATGAGAAAGCAGGTGTCTTTTTAGAGTGTAGATGCTTAAGTCGCTCATAAAATTAATTTCCTCGGGTTAGGAGAACGTTTTTTGAAACTCTAATTTGAAAAACTCTAACCTGGCTTCTAAAAACACTGTATAAGTATTCAGAAATAAAAATGGAGACATAACAACATAATAAATATAATTTAACCTAAGCATAGCAAAAGAGTAGGGTATTTTTGCATAATCACCTAGATGGTTTTCAGAGGCAAACACAGAGCAATGGAGACTTTGTTTGGAGAGAGCCGTTGTTTCAAGAAATGGGTATTGCCTTGATGAAGCTACCCTTGCTTGTCTCTGCAGATCCGTCTCCTGCTGTCGCCAGCTCTTTGTAACATTGCCTATGCTGTGGACACACAGAGATACTTGACAGTCAATGGATGAACTCAATAAATGTTATTATTTTTAAATACACAGCTTACTAAACAAATAAATAATCTTAAAATTGAGACTGTTCCAGAAACCAGAATGTTTTCTCATACTCATGGCTTTTGTGGTTTACATACATTTATATAATTAGAATGCAATAAAATACATTAAACAGTAAAATCATACTGTATATAATTTAATCTCTGGGGATCCAGAAGGCACTTTAAGCTGTTACAGCTTTTCAGAGTCAATGTTATGTACTTTATGATTTTTTATTCTACTGGTAAAACTTGGTGATATTGATTAACAGAGATTTTAGTAGATACAATATTGTATAAACTGATTTTATTATGTCTTTTGTTAATATTGAGATAACCAGAATACAGAGAGGCTTCTATATATACACATTTTTTTTTTTTTTTTTTTTTGAGACGGAGTCTCGCTCTGCTGCCCAGGCTGGAGTGCTGTGGCCGGATCTCAGCTCACTGCAAGCTCCGCCTCCCGGGTTCACGCCATTCTCCTGCCTCAGCCTCCCGAGTAGCTGGGACTACAGGCGCCCGCCACCTCGCCCGGCTAATTTTTTGTATTTTTTTTTTTTTTAGTAGAGACGGGGTTTCACCGTATTAGCCAGGATGGTCTCGATCTCCTGACCTCGTGATCCGCCCGTCTCGGCCTCCCAAAGTGCTGGGATTACAGGCTTGAGCCACCGCGCCCGGCCTATACACATATATTCTATGTCTTCCTAGCTAGACTTGAAGTATCTCACTTTAATGTTTCTAAAAATAAAGTGAGCACTTTGTTTTTTTAATATTTTATTTATTTATGTATTTATTCATTTATTTTTGAGATGCAGTCTTGCTGTGTCATCCAGGCTGGAGTGCAGTGGTGCAATCTCAGCTCACTGCAACCTCTGCCTCCCCGGTTCAAGTGATTCTCCTGCCTCAGCCTCCTGAGTAGCTGGGATTACAGGCCACCGCCACCATGCCCGGTTAAGTTTGTGTGTGTGTGTATTTTTAGTAGAGACAGGGTTTCACTATATTGCCCAGTCTGGTCTTGAACTCCTGACCTCAGGTGATCCACCCGCCTTGGCTTCCCAAAGTGCTGGGATTACAGGAGTGAGCCACTATGCCTAGCCCACTTTGTCCTTCAATCTCTTCCTTCTCCTTCATTTTGACACCCAGTTTACATCCTTAAATACATAATCTTGAAACCTCAAAGTATCAGTGTCATCCTTATTTGTTTTTTTCTCCTTCTCTGAATTTGCCTGATAGTCAAAACCTGTGCCTACTACCATTTAAGGATTTTTTTGCATCTGTCTGACTGGATTGCCCACTGTCTCACCAAACCTTGCTTTGACTAGTAATAATGGCAGTTGAGAGTACTGCCTGTCACTTGGCCAGACTTTAGCTAAACGCTGAACATTCGTTATAATATTTAAATCTTTAAAGTAACCTTGATTTTTATTTTGATTTATGAGATGACTCTAGCAAAGATTAGATTCTGATTGTGGAGAGTTAGATCATGATAGAGTCGGAATTAAAATCTGTTCTTAACTTCTACACTGTACTCCAACAACAGTCAAACTGTTACTTTCTCATTTAGAGTAAAATCCTGACCAAACCCATTACTGAAAACCTTCCTTTCTTATCTCAACTCCCAGTCTCCACCCCATGTATCTGATACACCTATGACAATGATATTTTCTCCATATCTAGAAAATATCACCAACTTACAGTGCCATGTTATTGTACAGGCTCTTATTTACTCTTCCTTGCATCACAGTTCTATTCATTTCTCAATACACAGTTGAAGATCAGTTGATATATCAATTTCAGCATAACTTTCCATACTTTAGGGGCATAATTTAATAGTTTACCAGATATCAGCATATAATGTAGTGACTTGGGAGTCAGACTTCCTGGGTTTGAATACTGGATAAAAATTCACCAGTCTTTTGATCTTGGGAAAGTTACTGAACCTTCCTGTACACCAATTTCCTCATCTGTGAAATGAGGCAAATTATAGCACCTACCTCTTAGGGTTGCTATGAGCCTGAAATCAGTGAATACAAGTAAAGACCTTAGAACAGCACTTGGCACATTTTAAGCAATGTCTAAAGGTTCATTGCTATAATGTATTCATTTCCACGTCTGATGCCTAAAATAAAAGGTGTTATAAAATTCTAAGTATAATTTAAAAAATGGAAAAATGTTTTAAAGAAAAATTATAAACAAATTTAAAGAAAATGTAGAATAATACCTGTATATTCAAGGAGGAAATCTCTTAAGCAATATAGAAAATTAAGAAACTATGAAACACATGATAAACATAGTTGACTATATATATAAACTTTAATTGCTAATACAGGCATAACTTGTTTTATGCTTTGCTTTATTGCACTTCACAGATATTGCATTGTTTTAGAAATTGAAGTTTCATTGCAGCTTGCATCAAGCAAGTCCATCACCACCATTTTCCCAACAGCATGTGCTCACTTTCTGTCTCTATGTCACATTTGGTAATTCTCACAGTATTTCAAACTTCTAAATTATTATTATATCTGATATGGTGTTCTGTGATCAGTGATTTTCCATGTTACTATGGTCATTGCTTTGAGGCATCACAACTCATGCCCATATAAGATGGCAAACTTAATTGATAAACGCGTATGTTCTGACTACTCCAAAGACTGGCCATTCCCCATCTTCCTCCCCCTCGTCAGGCCACCTTACTCCCTAAGACACAACAATATGTAAACTAGGTCAATTAATAATCCTATGTAGTTCTCTAAATGTTCAAGTGAAAAGATTAATGAAGAAGGCATGTTGAAAGTTGAGATAGGCTAAAAGCTAGGCCTCTTGTGGCAAACATTTAGCAAAGATATGAGTGCAGAGAAAAAATTCTTGCAGGAAATTAAAAGTGCTACTCCAGTGAACACACCAATGATAAGGAAGCAAAACAGGCTTATTCGTGATATGGGGAAAGTTTTAGTGGAAGGGGAACATCACACACTGGGGCCTATCATGGGGAGGGGGGAGGGGGGAGGGATTGCATTGGGAGTTATACATGATATAAATGATGAATTGATGGGTGCTGACGAGTTGATGGGTGCAGCACACCAGCATGGCACAAATATACATATGTAACAAACCTGCACGTTATGCACATGTACCCTAGAACTTAATAATAATAATAAATGATCATTTTTATGCCTCCATTATGCAAGGCAGAAAAAACAAAAAAAAAAAGAATATCAAGCCAGCCACAACATTCTCCTAAGCCAAAGCCTAATCCAGAACAAGGTCCTAACTGTCTTCCATTCTGTGAAGGTTGGGAGAGGTGAGGAAGCTTCAGAAGCAAAGTTTGAAGCTAGCAGGGGTTGGCTCATAAGGTTTAAGAAAAGAAGCTATGTCTGTAATATAAAAGTGCAAGGTGAAACAGCAAGTGCTAGTGTAGAAGCAGGAGTGAGTTATCCAGAAGATCTAGCTAAGATAACTGATGAAGATGGCTACAATAAGCAACAGATTTTCAATGTAGACAAAACAACCTATATTGAAAGAAGATATCATCTAGGACTTTCATAGTAAGAGAGAAGTCGATGTCTGGGTTTCAAAGCTTCAAAGGACAGGCTGATGTGATTCTTAGGGGCTAATTCAGCTAGTGATTTCTAATTGAAGCCAATACTTATTTACCATTCCAAAATCCCTAGGACCCTTAAGAGTTGTACAAAATCTACTCTGCCAATGCTTTATAAATGGAATGACAAAGCCCAGATGATAGCATGGTATACTGAATATTTTAAGCCCAGTGTTAAGACCTACTGCTCAGAAAAAGAGATTTCTCTCAAAATATTATTGCACATTGACAAGAACTTAATCACCCAAGAGCTCTGACAGAGAGGTACAAGGAGATTAATGTTTTCATACCTTCTAATAAAACATCAATTGTGCAGCCCATGGATCAAAGAGTAATTTTTACTTTCAAGTCATATTATTTAAGAAATATATTTCATAATGCTATAGTTATCATAGATAGTGATTTCCCCAATGGATCTGGGCAAGGTACATTGAAAGCCTTCTGGAAAGGATTTACCATTCTAGATGTCACTAAGAACATTTGTGATTCATGAGAACAGGTCAAAAATAAACATTAACAGAAATCTAGAAGAAGTTACTTCCAACTCTCATAGATGACTTTGAGGAGTTATAGATTTCAGTGGAGAAAGTCCCTGCAGATGTTGCGGAAATAGCAGGAGAAATAGAATTATAAGTAATGCCTGCCTGGGAGGGGAAGGACACACACGGGGCCTGTTGGGGGATGGAAAGTAAGAGGAGGGAGAGCATTAGGACCAATACCTAATGCATGCGGGGCTTAAAACCTACATGACAGGTTCATAGGTACAGTAAACTACCATGGCACATGTATGCCTATGTAAACAATCCTGCACTTTCTGCACATGTATCCAGGAACTTAAAGTAAAAAAAAAAAAAAAAAAAAAAAAAAAAAAAGTAAAACCTGAAGATGTGAATGAAGCACTACAGTCTCATGATAAAAGTTTAGCAAATAAAGAGTTGCTTCTTATGGATGAGCAAAGAAATAAGTTTCTTGAAATGGAATCTATTCCTGGTGAAGATGCTGTGAACATTATTGAAATGATAACACAATTTTAGAATATTTGATAAACTTTATCAGCAGCATCAGAATTTGAAAAAATTGACTCCAATTTGAAAGAGGTTCTACTATGGGTAAAATGCTATCAAACAGCATCACATGCTACAGAGAAATCTTTCATGAAAGGAAGAGTCAGCAGATGAGCAGATGTGGCAGACTTCATTGTTGTCTTATTTTAGAAATTGCCACAGCCACCCCAACCTTCAGCAACCACCACCCTGATCAGTCAGCAGCCATCAATGTCAAGGCAAGGTCCTCCATCAGCAAACAGATTATGACTGGCTTGAAAGTGAAAGTGATCATTAACTTTTTTTAAATAAAACATTTTAATTAAGGTATGTATGTTATTTTTTAGACATAATACTCTTAGACTACAGGATAGCGTAAACATAACTTTTATATGCACTGGAAAACCAAAAGAATCATGTAACCTGCTTTATTGTGATATTTGCTCTATTGCGGTGATCTGGATCCAAATGTGCTGCTTCTGCAATGTATGCCTGTATAGGGAAAGGCAGCACAAACTAAACTACAATAGAAGTGACAGAGCACAGAGCAAAAGAGTAAATTTTTAACATATATGTTAAACAAGGGTTTAATACACACATCAGATACAGAACTCCTAGAAGTGAATATAATTTAAAAAACAAACATATAAAATAATAAGCAAAACTCTAAATATTCAACATAAATGATATAAAAATGTCCTATAACTGTTTAAAAATACTTATTTAAATAACCTGCAATAACTTTGCCCCTTAAATAGGGTAAATTTATATAGATCAACGTTAGTTTGATTTTGGCAAGTATTTGAAGAAATGATAAATATTACACTTTGTTTGTGATGGTATAAATTACAATATTATTAAAGGATACATGGAGTCTATTAAAATTTTTGGAAGCGGATATATCTTTTGATTGATTTGATTGATACAGCAGTTCCTCTTTTGTGTGTCTTGTACACACACATACACACATACACACATAGACAAATACATTTCAGACATTTGGATTGGGATCCTGGCTGCTGCTTCAACCTCATCTAATTTCCTATTACTCCTCCTCTCTCTCCCTTTTTATACATTTGTCCCTCTCTCTGATTTCCACCATCTATCTTTCCAGTTTACTTTCTCTAGTTCCAGACAACAAAAATTCTTTAATCCCACTGAGATCTCCAATCGATTCAATCAACTTTTCATTATTCCTCAACCCTTTGATCTTCTAATGTAACTTATCATAACTCAAGTTCAATTCCATGGGAAATCCTTAACAATCACTTTCTCATATACATCCTTAACTGCCTGCCTCCCTCTTATTGCTTTTACTTGTGTGGAAAAACCACCACTTGGTTAAATCCAGATCACCATTCTCTATGACTACAATCCTGCAGCTAAACATAGGTAGAGACCAATACACAACCATCATTTCTCATCTTAAATTCATAACCACAAACCTCACAAAGATCTGTTAGTGCTAGTCAGGCAATTACGCTCTTTCCCATTCCTTTAATTCCTCCACTATCCTGTTTCAATTTCACACCTTTTTCTGCTTTCTTATATGTAAAACACCTCCTCCCTGTCCTTACACTCAGGTGATGACTGTACATATGATTTCATGAAGAATATTCAAATGATTAAAAGAAAACATCACAGATTCCCATCACCACATCTACCCACACACCATTTACAAACCCACACTCCCTGCCGCCCATCTTGTTGCCCCAGGTGAACGATCTGAAATACGATCTAAAGTCAGTTTCATCCCACGTGCACTACATTCCAGCAGCTTTTACATAGCAAAGAACATTTTCCAGCAATTTTCTCATCTCTCCTCTAACACCATTTTCTCCCCTTTTCCTATTGGATCATTCTCATCAGCATGCAAACAAGTTATTACTTGTCTCCCAACCTGACCACATTTTTCATCTTCCATCTCCATAAATCTGATCTGTGCCCCACTATTTACTTCCTGAATTTCTGTGATGGCCTTTTACTTGATCTTCCTGGATGTGTCCCTCTCACCCTACACAATCTATTCCCAGCATGGCAGTCAGAAACAACCTTTTAAAACAGAAGCCAGGTCTTGTGCCTCCTATTCTGAAATCCTCACTGGTTTTCCCCCACCCCACCCCTCAAGTTCTCATGTGCCGGACAGGGTCTCACATAACCTACCCACCCCCACAGCACAGAACTCTCTGATCTTCTGGACCACTGTTGTCCTCATTGATCATTCTGCTACAGCTACAACTGTCTGCTGCTCTCCCTCCACCTTCCCAACTGAAGACTTTGAAGGCTTTGTGCTTGTTGTTTCCATCCTGAAAATGAAATTCTATAATGTGGTTAACTTTCCTTATCTCATTCAAGTCTTTGCTCGAGTCTTTTTCAGTAAGACATGCCCTAATCATCTGATTTAAAATTGGAACCTACTCTCCCACTCCCTACACTTCTGCACCCGTTTACTTTGCTCTGCTTTTTCGTTTTTCATAGAATGTGTCACATTATAATACTATATAGTTTACTTTTTACTATATATCATTTTATTACCTATCTCCATCATTACATTTTGAGATCCAGGAGTACAAAAATCTTTAACTCTTTTGTTCACTGATGAATTACAAAAAAAAAAAAAAACAACCCTATAACATATAACCTATAAAAAACCTATAACCTATAAAATAACCTATAAAAACATATGATCACAGAAAACCTATAACCTATCAGCAAGAAAACTGGCATCAATTGATACTTGCTAAGTGAATAAATGTATTTGTGCAAAATATATGTACAGAAGCATGTTTGCTATATCCTTGTTTTAATAGAAGAAAACTGGATAATATCAATATTGGAATGGTTAAATACTGTTTTACTCACTATACTGATATTATACATTCATTAGAAGATGACTTAATCAGCCTGGGCAACATAGCAAGACCTCATCTCTACAAAAAATAAAAAAATTAGCCAGGTGTCGTGGTGCATGACTGTAGTCTCAGCTACTCGGGAGGCTGAGGTGGTAATATTGCTTGAGGCAAGGAGTTAAAGACCAGCCTGAACAACATAGCAAGATCCCATCCATAAAAAAAAAAATTCCCAGACTGACAAAGAAACTTAAAAAATAAAACATAGACTAGGATCTCATTAGCAGATTAACATTATATTTATATATATATATAACAGATGTCAAATAAACTACCAAAAAGATTCTCTTCTACATCATATGTCACCAGGGAAATGCAAGTTAAAATAACAATGAGATACCACTACCTACCAATTAGAGTGGTCAAAATCCAGAACACGCTGTGGAAAATGTGGAGCACCAATAAATTTTTTCCATTGCTCATGGGGATGCAAAATGGTACAGTCACTTACAAAATTAAGCATGCCTTGACCATACTCTCCAGCAATCACACTCTTTGGTGTTTACCCTAAGAAACTGAAAATTTATGTCCACACAAAAACTGGCACACAAACATTTATAGCAGCTTTATTCGTAATCACCAAAACATAGAACAACCAAGATGTCCTTCAGTAGGTGAATGGATAAACTATGGTACATCAGGACAATGAAATATTATTCAGTGCTAAAAAGGAAAGAAAGAAGCCATCAAGCCATAAAACACCTGGAGGAACTTTAAATGCACATTACTAAGTAAAAGAAGCCAATCTGAAAGGATATATACTATATGATTACAACTATTAGACGTGCTGGAAAAGACAAAAAATGGAGACAGTAAAATAATTGATTGGTAGTTGTCAGGGTTAGGGGGAGAGAGGGATAAATAGGCAGAGCACAAAGGATATTTAGGGAGGTGAAACTACTCTCTGATATTATAATGGTGGTATATGTTATTACACATGTGTCCAAATCCACAGAATGTATGTCACTGAGAGTGAACCCCACTGTAAAGAAGGAACTGTGGGTAGTGATGATGTTTCAATATAGGTTTATCAACTGTAACAAAGGCGTCACTCTGGTGAGGACTATTGATAATGGGGGAGGCTGTGCATGTGTGGCAGCAGGGGCTATAAGGGAACTCTTGGTATTTTCTGTTCAATTTTCCTGTGAAACTAAAACTTCTCTAAAAAATAAAGTCTATTCAAAATTATATGTGTAATATGTTTTTCTCTTTATATGTAGACACCAAAAGAAACATCAAAACTATTTGTAATAGTGCATATGGTTAGGCAGGAGAGGTTTGACAAAGTAGAGAAGGGTAAATGTGGAATTTTTAATTGATTTTAAATTGTTTGAATTCTTAAAATGATATTCATTTATAGTGTTGATACATTTCAAAAATAAGTAAATTAGATCAAAGGAAAAATAAAGTAGAAAAAGTACAATGACATCAAGAGTAACATTAACATACAAGATATGCATATAGAATTCTCTACATTTTCTAACTGTGAATCATAAAATGGACTCTGATCTTTTCTGCCAACAATGACCAGTTAAATCATGGTGTTAACATGATGGAAATCAAGCAAATTATTCAGAAGGTACACATTATTCCTGGCATGAATACCTAAATACAAAAATCTATTCTGTGACTCTATTGAGTGATATTTGAGCAGCAACTTTAATGCTATCTTTATAGCAACTCAATGCATTTCATTGAGATTTTTCTTTGTAAATGTCCATGTAGACTGCCAAAGTGCAGCTTGATAATACCATTCTGTTAGGTCTTGAAGTTTTCTAGGTAGGAACTGGCAATGGGTCACAAAACAATGTGATCATAAAACACGGCTCTGCTATGCTCTTGTTTATTCCAAAAGTCATATTAGAGTGCCCTAAACTAAGCTACTATTTTGTATTCTGCAAAGGTAGATTCTTTGGTCAAATATTTCAGAAAATGTATATCAAGCCAAGTTAGATGTGTTTCTTTGCCTTTGGGACTTCTTAGAGCTTTTAATATGCAAATATGCATTGTAAATCTTTAAAAGTGACACAGAAAATATTGTGTTTGTCAAGCAGAATTAAGTCTGGGAGCCTATTTTTGAATGAGTGTCTCCAGGGCTTTGATTCCATAGAGCACACGTCTGCTGAGCTGTATGACCAGATGGCTCCTCCTTTTAGGTGCGTCTCTACAAATAGGGTTTTGTTATTGTGGTTCTTTTCTTTCAATGAGTATATTGATAGGCCTTCTCTTGATCCCAGATTTTATTTGTAGGCCTATTATTATATTTCTTATTTTTGCTGAATTTGATTTTTCTTTACCAATTTCTCTACCACTTTGGAAATGCATCAAGAACAGTTTTTGTTACCTCAGTACCTAATAGTGCCAGTGTCTAGCTCAGTATTTATTAACTATCTTTTGAAAGAAAAACTAAACATAGCATGTTCACAGGAAGATTATAAATCCATGGAGCATTACAGATAGTTCTAAGGTATTTTACCTATTCCAAGGCTATATGGAAAGTTAAATGACATCTTTGTTGCTGAAATTATACCAACTCAACATGTCAACAATCATGCTGACCAGTAACTGTGGTTTGGTAGTTGTAGATGTCTTTATAGTAGTTGGAAAACTGTAGACATAGTTTGTTTAATATTTTTGTTAATTTGAGGTTAGAAAAAAATTAAAATACTTCTGATTGAGAAAAAATGTTGAAAAATGTATTCAGCTCCTTTACAGAGAGGGAAACTAAGGCTAATGGGGTAAAAGAGAATTGCCTAACATCACACAAACCCTTCAGAGCACAGTAAGCATTAAAACTCACACTTAATCACTTCCACGCAGCAGGTTTTCTCTTTTCTAGACTCTCCCTTTTGCAAGTTTCATGGTAACATTTCTCTTTCTTCTTGTCTTATCTTCTTTCTTTTATTTACATAGCATGTGACATTCTCTTGCATGTTTCAAGTATTTTTGCCATCTCAGGACTGAGAGGCCCTGACGAACTGGCAGTTGGGTAAGCTGCATTTCCCCCGCTTAATTGATGGGAAGCACTGCCTTTGACAGAGCTGATTCACAGTGACCGGCCCGACTGGCTGAAAACTGGTAGGAGGACTTTGCAACAGCTCTGGGCCAAACCGAGTCCACAGGCCATATGTCTGTCTCCTCCGTCATAAACAGATGACCAAGTGTGCACACTCCCAGGTGTAATGTCACTGGGACCTTATTTGCAAACTTATAAACGAATGACATTCAATTATGTTCAGAGGCAATGTTGTCAAAACCACCAAGGAAGCAATTTACTGCTCTTGCACAGTATGTGACTCACAGTGCATTAGCAAGTTTTCATTGCTTAGTTTGTTCAATATGTTTCTGAAGCAGTTCTTTTGCTGCCTGTTGTGTAACCATGATACACACACTTATATGGCATAGGATTAAATTAAGGGTTGTTACAGAATTACCTCAGGTGAAAAAAATGTAAAAAATCAGCTAATTTCTCTGTAGACATTGGCCAATTAAAGGGAGAAAAACATAGTTCCTACAACTAGTGAGTAAAGTTGTTAGTTGATACCAATGGATATTCGCAG
This sequence comes from Rhinopithecus roxellana, assembly GCF_007565055.1. Lineage (NCBI taxonomy): Eukaryota > Metazoa > Chordata > Mammalia > Primates > Cercopithecidae > Rhinopithecus > Rhinopithecus roxellana. The sequence goes on along the minus strand of NC_044560.1, from coordinate 65,156,726 downwards.
AAAATAGATGAAAGGTTAAATTTTTGGCTCTACGGGATTCCATTTTTGCTAAATGATATAATACTTTCATGGTATTAAAGAAAGTTCTCTGATTTACATAAAATGTGGTTATAGAAAGCGCAATGGTATTTTAACTTTCCAACAGCCCTCGTAATACCCTTATAATGTTCTTGGAACAAATGCTGTAAAAGCTGAAAGGGTTCATTCCTGGTGTTCCTATTGGCACTATTATTAGTGCTAATAGAAAGCACCCAGAAAACTGAATCAGGGAGATAAACTATAGCTTTGCACAATACATAACAAGAGTAATAATCATAGTTCTTTGCACTGGCATTATGTTTTACAGTGTACATAAACATGAAGTATGCCCTTGAACTTGAGTATATTGCATAAAACACAGATGGAGTGGGCAGCTTCAAAGGAAGTATCATCATTATTTATCATTTTTATCTTCCTCATTTCCAAGATTAGAAAACAGAGATTTAGAGAATTTAAATGACTTACCCAAGGTCATATCTCAATACTATTAGAATCAAAAGTAGATGTGGGTGAGTCTTCTGAATTGTAGGGCAAAGTGTTTTCTCACAAGTAATACTATCTCAACTGTCAAGAGTACAGGTCTGCCTTATAACTGAAACTACTGTAGGCATCAGAAAAGGGAATGTATCAGGAGGGCAGATGGAGGAGCTCCATCATGGAGGTCCTAAACCTTGAAAGATGGGTAATGCTTAACCGATACAAGAAAAAAATGTAAGAAATTCTGAGCAAGGCAACACCTTGGATAATGATTAGAGAATTAACATTTGTTGACTAATTTAATAAGTATTAAGCACTAATAAGGACCAGCTAGTGTTCTAGGTACTGTAATTTGGCATTGGGCAAGAGACACTATCTTAGCCTTACAGAGTCTATGCTATAAGTGGAATATGGAACCTTATAAATGAATAACAAAATTTAAAAATTATGTTACCTTCTATTAAGTAAATAGAGTAAAAGGGTTGAAAGTGGTAGAGGAAAGTCATCAGAGAAGGCCGCTCTTAAAGATGACCTTTGAGGAGACACCTGAATGATAAGGAAGGTTATCATGCAAATGTCCATGCAAGCATTTACTGGTGGATGAGACCAGGGATGTAACCCGGGAACAAATTTCTTTCTAAGTGTGATAAGAAGACTTTAAGAGGTTCTATTAACTTTTTGAAAATATCATTATTCCTGCTTCCTTTCACAAGTCCAAAAGAGGTCATGAATGGAAACAGGAAGAGCAGGATTTTTTGGTAGTTCAGGATATGTAGGAGAGGTTTACTCAGAGGGAGAAAGGGTGAAGTGAGGGATCAAAGCAAACTCCTAAATTTTTGGCTTGAGTACTTGAACAGATGAGACAAAGGAGAGTATGAACATACTATATGTAGGTTGTGATGCTGGCCCTAGTTACTAAAGGGTGTGTGTGTTTATGAAGTAGAAGACAACAGCTGGCTCCATCAGGGCTGTGAGTTTAATGCAGTTGGACTCCTCAGACAGGACCATGATGAGGCATGGTGTAGAGCTGAGAAGAAGGGGATCTGCAACACCTTCTAGAGCAACATCCCAATCTCATTTTCATTGTCTGTAAAAGGTGGGGTTAGGTCACATTGATAAAATTTAGCTCTTTTTAGGCTCTGAACTCCTTTTAAGAATCTAATCATTACTAACGATTCTCCAGAAAAAGGAATTGGACATATGTTTAAAATTTCCATGCAACACACAGACTTAAGAACCTCTTGGCTTGAATATTATCAAAGATTCCTCCAGTTTGAAGTGTTTGATTCTATACAATATCAAAATAAGTCCCAAATTATAGTGATCTAACAAAACCATGTGTGCCCACTGCAGTGCGGCAGAGAGTTTTGCTACAAGTTTGCCCAGGTATGTGAACGGATGAAGACCCTCATCTTGTAGCTGCAACATTAGGAATATTCAGCCTCTTTCTTCATTGCATAGTAAGAGAGAGAACCAAAAACCACATAGGGAATTTTCGCTGCCTCTGAAGTGGCATGCATTCCTTTGAATTTTATATTATTGGCCAGATCTACCACCTGGCACCTGGCCCCTAACTGCAAATGGGATAGAAAATAGAAAACAGTGTATTTGGTAAACATTATATATTCTCTTTCACATATGCTTTCTCTTTACACGGATATTTTCATAGCTCAACCAGAAGCTTTTGGTTAAATAAGTATAGACTTGTCTAAATAATGGAATACTATGAAGCTGTCATAGGTTTGTAAGGATTGCTAAGGCATAAAAGTATATATATATAAAAAGTACAATGTAGTGTGGATAGTCTGCTGCCACTCATGTAAGAAAGAGGTAAAATGAGAATTTATGTTTGTATTTGTTTGCATTTGGATAGAAAATCTCCGAAAGATAAGCTTAAAAGTGAGTAGTGATGGTGGTGGGACTCTTGGATGGGAAAGATGAGAGAGTGAGAGCAAAACTTTTCATAGTATATGGTCTTAAATTATTTTGATTTTTATGTGAACATTGTCAGTAATGGAGGGCATCAAAATATCACTGGCTAATTCCAAAGTTCCTGTTTTACAGAATGACAGCATCCCATGGAGGAAGATGTTCATGTATCAGCAAACAGCTCAAGCGTGGCTTCATTACAGTGTAACATGCATCATGTCGTGTGCTATTGCTTACTTAACAAACCTCACTCCATCACACAGATTAACTAAGATAAAGTAGCTAAATATTGCCCGAGATTTCCTATCTACAGATGAGGTTTCCATTTGTCAAGAGGAGATATAAAACTAAGTAAGGAATTGGTAGATTTTCTCTTCATCCACTCTCAGTGCTAATATAAGAAGCCACAGGGGATTTTTTGGCTATATTTTGATATGACATTAATGTTAGAAAATTATTCACCTAAATGAACAGAAAGTTTTCCAAGGGAAAAAATTATCTTGGTAATTTAAATTTATATGCTATTCAAACTTGAAATGCATGAAACAATTATTATGGTAATATACTTTATTATTAATGGTTCATAATTTTTGAAGCAAAAACAATATGAAATCATAGTAAATAGTATAAGATTTGGAACTAGACAGATATAAATTCAAATCCTGCCTCTACTAATTGCGTTCTTATGGGCTTCCTGCTTAACCTTTTGGAGTTTCCATTTCTCCATCTGTAAAGTGAGGATAACAAAAGATTTTCTGTAGTTGTGAAAACTGAAATTAGATGTTTAAAAGACTTATTACAACATCTGACATAATAAAGCATGTTCCATAGATGTTTGCTATTATTAATATTACACATTGGTCAATTAATCACAACATTTATGAATGAGTTAGATATTATTTCTCTTTCCCAAAGGTATGGTGAGATTTTCTGGGCAGATAAGAGGTTCCTTTCATGATTTGTCATAATATATGAGGTTAGAAGGAGTTTCAAGATACGTGAAAACATGCTGAGACAGCATGGACTAGTCAAAAAAATCTCTGACCTCTGGAACTGCCATTTTGGAAATGTGAGCTGTTGTTTAGAGTAAAGATACTATTTGGAAATATACCTATCATATTGTAAGCACTTGCTAAATGAAAGTTCTTACTAGCATTTTTGGCAAAATGAGAAGATACATAACTGAGACCACTAAGTTAAGCCATAATCCTAAAAAAACTAAATCTGTCATTTAGTAAATGGTTCACATTTGGAGGAAGTTAGAAGGGAGTTAAAATGTTTGAATAATTTGCCATTATAGTTAAATTTTTACCATATTATTAGACTTCAGTGTTTTGCTTTCTGAAATCTTTCCTCAAAGTTGTAGGCTTTATATAATCTTAAACATGCTTCTTCTTTATTTTTAAGCCCAGTGTATCTCAAGGAGAACTTAATTTGTATGTTTCTGATTCTTTTATACGTAACTCTTTCAAAAGTTATTTTGTAAGAATTCTTTGATGTCCAGAAAGCCTTATCATTTTCTTATAATATATTCAAGGTTTTCTTCCTTTGGAAAATGGAAATCATATCTTGCTTAAAGTAAATAAACTCAAACACCCAAATTTGGAGGACTATATCAAATCATATTCTCTCTCTCTCAATTTATGGTAGTATCTTGGCTTACAGAAATGACCATTCTTGTTCAGGAAAGAATTGGCTAGTTTAGCCTTTTTCAAGTTAGTTCAATTCAGTAAAAACTTTTTGTTACCTCTGATGTATGGAGAAATATGCACATTTCCATGGGTGGTAGCAATAAAAAGGATACAGAAAGATAATATACAGTGCATATCCTCAAGGAGTTTATATTCTAGAGGTAGAGATAGATATATATTAAAGAAATTATAATATTTGACTGAATAAAATACTCCAAAAGAGGTAAAAGCAAAATTTTATCTGAATGGTGCAAGAAGAATTATTAATTCAATCTGAGGAACTAAGGAAGGATTTTCATAAAATAGATGGAATTCAAGGCAGCCTTATTAGAATTTCAAGGATTATTAGAATTTCAATGAGTGAAGAAGTTGGAGGAGGGTGTCACTCTCTCAACAAAGCCACTTAGGCATAACATAGTAACTTCATAACTCCATTGCTTGTGAAGCCACAAGTTACAGAACTTTGAATGCCAAGCTAAGAGTTCATGTTTTATTTTCTAAGTAATAGAGGAGCTATTTGAATGTCCTTGAGGAGAACACGTAATGCAAATGCAATTTGGGCTTTAGAAAGATAATGCTGATGGAACTGTGAAGGATGAATAAGAGAGGAGGAAATCAAAAGGTTTGGAAACCAAGGCTGTGACTACTTCGGTTCAGTCAAGGGTTAATGAAGAAATAAACTATGGTGGGAGAAAAGTTACAAAACAAAGGGAGTCAATTATAATTTCTGGATTTTTAGTTAAGTTGAATGTTAGTTAGAATATAGACTGAGCTGGCTATAACAAGGAGACCTAAAACTAGAGCAAGTCAAACAAGAGATAATTTTATTATTTTTTCTTATATAATAGACCAGAGGTTGGGGCATGGCCAGGGTGGAGAAATTACTCTACCTCATAAGATCATGCACGGTGCTATTGAAAGAGGAAAAGTTGTCTCTCAACCACTCTCATTCTGGTCTTTAGAAAGGGGAATGAGGCAGTCAAAAGCAAGAAACTTCCTTTTAGAAAAGTGACCCTAGAATTATATGCCCTGCATGCATTCACATTCCATTCTTTATAAGACTCCAAGAGAATTTTTGATTCAGAGTCTAAAACTTGCTTGTTCAGAGCCCAGAGGTTATTTCTCAACATTTTATACTTACACTATGAGTGGTATTTGAAATTAATTTGGGTAATATAGAAAGGTAGGTTATAGAGAAGTAGGTTATAGATCCCATGAATGGGAGGATAAGTAGGAGCCAAAGGAGTGGGAGGAGAAGAGAGAGAAAGATCCAAGTGAGGCTGTTTCTTTACCTTGGCTTGAAGCCAGTAGACTGGCCTTGACATGGAGGCTCTGGAACTGAACATCTTGCCACAGATTTGCCAGTGCTGGACTGTACCAGAAGAAGCAGGGGTCCACATGAATCCTACACATGCACCAGACTCATTTATTACACTTATTGATGCTAGTTTTTAAAATTATGTAAGTATAAGTTTAATGCCTGTTACCTAAATATCTTAAGCTCTATGAGGGCAGGGACTTGGTCTTTTTTGTTCAATATTGAATTCACTTCATATATCAAAGTACCTGATACATATTAGGAGCTAGATAAACACAGATATTTTAAATTTATGTTTTAAAAACTTTCAAACCTAGGGAAAATCTGAAACAGCAGTACAATAATTATACATATTTGCTAAAACTTTTGCTATATTTGTATTTGCGTATTTTTCTTTTACTCTCTTCATCCTGAATCTACTGAGAGTAAGTTGTAAATGTCATGATACTTCCTAAATAATTCAGAAAAGAAGGAAGGAAGAAACAAACAAAGACACACCTGCCTGTTATCCTTTTAATTTCTTTACTTTTCAATTTACCATGACTTTGTGTTTAATTATCATTCCCAGGGTAACTTAAGTAAAATTACATGGGAAAGTTTTGTTTCACAAATACTTCTAACAAGATAAACTGAAGTCATTTACATGAATGTTATTTCTGAATATTCTACAAAAATAGATTTCATTTCATAATCACTTAAGAAGCTATCGTAAATCAAAAGTCCTAAAATTACATTTCATAAATGTTTAAATGATGCATTTTTCCCAAAGAGTAATTATTAGCTAAATAAAAAGAGAATGTGCATGCCAAAATGTGAATAGGGTAAAATTGTAATAAAGCAGCTTTTATTCACTTGAGTTTTACAAATATTCTTCGTTGGCTATTTTTGCTTTACTTTGGGAGGTGTGATTTTAAAATTGAGATACTTGTAAATAGAGGTAAGAAAATCATTTTCAGAAGGTTCAGCATATCCTAGAGGATTTCTTTCTGCTAGAAGAATAAGTTATCGACATTTTGATGACATTCATAGACCGCCCTAGAAGTTAAACATCAATAAACTCAAGACAATTCTATAATTAGACTTTAAGAACATGGAAGTACGATTTAAACCAAGCAAACAAGGGACTTGACAAAGCACAAAACTGATGTTAGGAAAATCTATAGTTGGTATTGCCAAAACACAAGAACACTATCATTCACAAAGGACCTACTAACTTCCCAGAGACCCAGATCTAGTAAAAAAGCAGAGTAGATATAAAAACTTACGTTTGACTACAAGCAAATGTCTTTTCTCTACTTTAATATACAACCTCCCATACACTGAGGAGAATACTTAAAGAAGAAAAGGGGAAATCCTATGCTGAGAAATCTCGTATATTCTGTCCAGAAAATAAATGAAGACATTATATTGTGTATAAATATTCAATATCAGAATGTTGGCTAACAGATTTGTTCATAGAATACTACAGTGTATATTTGTTTTGTTTCCATACAAGGCTTAAAAGTTCCACACATTACTTATAGATACATAAATTACATATATATTTCAGCTTTCTAGTTATTCTATTTTATACTCACAGTAACCTTGCAAAGGAAGTAGTGAAACTTCTAGCATTCCCATTTCAAGGCAAGGTAACTAAGGGACATCAAGATTAAATGATTTGTCCAGTGTCATGCAGTTTGTCAGCACTGCTGAATTATAGGTAGCCATGTCCCCTACCCACTGTCTGTGTTAAATATTTTATTGTCTAGGGATTCTGAATGTTCAAGATCTTTTTTGCTATTATTAATGGAGAGATTGAGCTCAATTAAAAATTACAAAAAATTAATCAGCTGTATTGTCATTAGAAGGTTAATCTAAAATTTAATGTTATAGATCATATTAACCTTTTCTAAATAAGAGCACCTTCATCTGAGATTATCCTTGTCAGACTTGCCCTTTATAACATTAGGCAGACCATGACTCCTCTTCAATCCTAATAGGTGAAGAAGACGTCGGCACAGCATGGAAGTGTGTCCACAATTACTCTGGGTTGCCACAAAGATCTTGACTCCTATCTAGGATGACCCTTTTTAGTATTTGAGAGTCTTTTTAAAAGTTGGACGAAATATATGGTCCCTGTTCTCATAAAACAAAACAAAAACAAAGCAAAACTGAAAAAGCGAGAAACAAAAAGTTAAAACAGATACACATGGGATTGTTCATTCACTGTAGGTTAAGAAATCCTGGTCTGGGAATATGAGATTGAATCAGTGTACCGGCTTTGGAACATAGTAAGAACTGAAAGACTAATAGATGACAGAATGTTACAGATGAATTCACAATGAGTTACGAAGGAACAGGAGACCAATGGCAAGGGTATAGAAGAACGTGGGCCTGAAATATACTAGTCCTTCAGTAGCATGACTTAGGTAAGGATCTGTGTCCCTGGACTCCCCATTTTTTGTGGAGACTATACCCGGACTATTTTACTTGCCTGAACATCTAAAATAAAAATTCAAGGTAAAAGCAACAAAAGTACATAACACAATAGAGAAATAAATGAAGAAAAATTAAAAGTACTTTAGATTTTCCCATCATGAATAAAGAAAACTGTCTATAGAAATATCTAACTTATAAAGAGAAGAAAGACATATTTTTTATCATGGTTAATGGAGTTATAACTTGAAATAGAGAAAGCTATACATGTGTATTTATTTTTATAGGAATGAACATATGTTCTCTCTCTCACACACAAACGTGTGTGTGCGTATTTGTGTATGTGAGAGATATACCATTTATCTATCTTCCTAGCTTGCTATATAATTTCTTTGACAATATCATTACTAGTAGATTCAGGTACTGTCTCTCAAGGGATGTAGTGGAAAATATAGCCTTCTCTGCAGAATGAAAAAATAGACTAGATATATGTGAGCAGATTGGTGTGTGCAATTTCCAAGTAAACTCCAAGGCAGTAAAATATGAAGGTTTAAAAAAACCAAGTTTCCAAAAATATCATAGAATTTCTGAAATATGTATGTATTGTAGAATATATTTCTATGTAATCAATTAGTATAAACATGCCTAAAATATTAGCTATTAATTAAATTGGAGCTATAAAATAAGACTATTCATTTAGAGTTTTACATGGTATCTCTGTAAACATGATTAAAGTTCTAACTCATTGTGAGATGAGGAACAGGCTGCCTAGCAACTGTTTTAACTAGTTCCCCTGAGATTCTCAAGCAAAAAATGGGTGTATGGATGGGAGTATTTATTTTTGTTTTTGTTTCTATATTAAAGCTTCTGGATGATTTCTAACTAGTCACTCTCATTGTTTTTCTTCTTATCATCATCTGAAAGTAATAATTTTTTAAAAAGGAAAGAAAGAAGGAGGGAGGAAGGTAAAGAAGGAAGGAAGGAAGGAAGGAGGAAGGGAAGGAGGGAGGGAGGAAAGAAAAATATATAAGGATCAACATGAGCCATTTCAAGCAATCATTGAATAATCCAAATATAACAATGCAAATCAAAGTCAGATGCTTCTGTTTATCAAATACGAGCACATACAGCTTTTTGTGTAATGCTCACAAATCAAATTCAAAGTAATAATACCGGCTTAATAAACTACTGGTTCATAGAAATGAATGTCAGGAAAAGTAGCATTTCTTGACCCAGGATTTAAGGGCAAGTTTAAAACTCTATAACTACTTCATGAAACCATACATTGCCAAGAAGATGTTCTCATAAAGAAAACATGGCAGGTTAGGTCATTCTCCTCCTTCCTAACTTCCCAATTAGGTAAAATCACACTCATAAAACACCAACATCACATATTCACAGGATGTCTTAGCATGTTCCACCAGGAGAGGGGAGAGAAAATGTTTGGTGGTGATTCAAGCAACAGTAAGCTATGGAGAGAGTTTTGAGTGTTTCCTTAGAGAGAGAGCCAGAGAGAGAGAGAGAGAGAGAGAGACTTTGTTTTTACCACATAGCTATCATAAAGTCCTTATGAGTTTGAGAGAGAAGAATTAAGAATGGATCTCAGGTTAAATTACAGAGTTAATGATGTGTTAATGAAGATGTAGGAAGCAAAAATGATTAGTTTAAAAGGTCAGAATCTCAAGCAAAACAAAAGAGGTGGTAGGTCTGGAGTATCACGGATAAGTTATATAAATAAGATATTTTATTAACATACATTACCTATTTATACAATTATTTTTGTAGCTTTTGACTCCATTCTAAAACTCTATTACTAACAGAGTTTAGTAAACATAGATTTGCAAACCTATACTATAAGGATGTTTCAACCTCATACATTGGCCTTTACAATCACAGTGAATACATAAATACTCTTCTCTTCGGAATTTATTCTGAGTCCTGAGTTCATTTACGTTTTATCAGTGACCCAACAGGAAACATAACATTTTCTTGTTGTTTAGTACTTTCCTGAAGCAGACAGGAGAAAATCATCGAAACTGTTTCAAATTACCTGAGAAATTGCCATAATTTGCAACTGCACAATGCAAGCCTGGATTGCCCCCATTAGTTCTGATCTCAATGATGAGGTTAAATGCCAGGATGTTGTTTTAACTATGCAGAGTCATAGGCATACTTGAAACTCCATTAGTTTAGATTCTAATGAAGACTTATTTTGACATATCATTCTATGTATTTCAGCGTATTATCTGCTAAGACATTATAAGAACAAAACTCCCCAAAATTCCATTATTTTTTGAGGTAGTGTGGCTTTTTCAATTTTAATATTTTTTTACACTTGAGTTCTTCATGTTTCCTGAAGATAAATAATGCATGAGAAAACTTGCACTATCTTGACTAGCATTTTAAAAACATATTAAATATTATTTTCAAAACTGTTTTAACTATGAATAGTTGTGCACAACAATTTTCTTGTTGGAAATAAATTCTGATATTTATCCATTTTTCCTTTGATGTCCTAGCATACTAATGGTATACAGACTACTGAATTCTTCCCCAAACTTATGAAACTCAAAATTTCAAGATAAACCAAGGATACAGATACTCTTTGAAGGGGTGATTTATATATTTAGCAGAAGACGGTTATTTTTTACAAGGACTTTGGATTCTTGTGAATGTAGATTTTACAACTAAGAATATGTTAGATGTTATTTTTTATAAATGTCATGATTGTACTAAATTTCATTAATGTACAAATAAAATGATTCAATGGATAATACAGTCCCAGAACTAGCAGAGACCACTTTATTTAATTGCGGTAAACCTTCCAAAAACAGCAACAACAACAAAAAAAAACAGTAAAAATTCCTACCTAAGGTGTTGTGTTATTTAAAAGGGTACCATATTCATTGTTTTATTCATCCTAGTTTTCTGCAAAAATTGAGAAAAATCTTTATATAGTTAAAGGTTTTATAATGAGGAAAAAAATCAGTAGCTTGCAAGGAAGCTAAAATAGGTTCAATATTGCTAAACCGATATGAGTTGTACCCTAAAAATGCAACAAATCACTGAGAATATCTAGGACAACCTTCTTTACCCTTTTTTTTTCTTGTAGGGAAGATCCTCTGTTATGGTCTCACTGCTAGGGACTTCTTCAGATTATTTCATAGAAATCTTGTGTACGGCATAGAAAGAGTTGTGACAGGGTTGTTTTGAAATACACGCTTACTGAAGCCAAACTACCAAATTTACCAGCCATCTGACATGGGAAAAGTCATTTGATTTTTCTCTGCCTTAGTTTCCTCATTTTTCAATGAAGATAATAATGCCTATTGCAAGGATTGCTGTGAGTATTAATATACATAAAGAATCATGGTGTCTGTCCACAAAATATCACATGGATTGTGACATGACATTATAACAAACATAATGTTGTGTTGGCAAAATATTGTATGAGTTTTATAATTTATTGCTTTGATGTCCACCAAATGTAGTTTTTAATTTATTGAAGAAGCATATTTGAGCTCTGAAGTAGTTAGGATCAACTACCTAAAATTACTGGTGCTATTTAGGAGTCCAGAGGCATAAGTTGTTACTATTGTCAATGCTCCACACAAATCACTTAGGATGTGTGAATGTCTGCTGGACAGAATTCAACTTCTTTTGTGGGCAACTATCTTTTGTGGGGAAATGGACTCATCTTTGAAGACATTGTATAACCAAAATCAAATTATAGCCAGAGACCCACTTTATTAATTTGTCCAATTTGATTGCTAAGAATTTAACCAGTCTTAGCTTCTTTAAACATGCAATATGAAATAATATTTTAATTGCCTGGTATAAGCTATACACCAGTTAGGAGATTTGCTGAATGTCCTAGCATATGTGCATCTTTATAAACAGCTTTATGGATAGTTCCAGTAAGAATCCATTCCAGGCTGACTGCTGTGCTAGGGCTACTCACCCAGAGATGTGATAGGGGCTACTCCCCTAAGACCAATTCCTGGCAGGTCACTCAATCTCACAGCGGGAGGCAGCTAAACACAAAATCAACATTAATATAAAATCAACTGCTATATTTTTTAAAGGGTAGTGTTTGGATTACACACGCAATCATAAAACTCCAGTTGACTTATGCAAGAGGTTAAGTCCTATAAACTCCAAAGGTTTTCTGTGTATGCTGAGCAGTCAAGCATCCTAAGAATAAGCCAGAACTTTCCTAGCCATCCTAGAATGTTTGTGCCTTGTAAGATATTCCCAGTTGCATCCTTTAATTTGTCAAAGGGCAGAGAAAGAATTTGGTAAGTTAGTTTTCCCACCTGCACAAGTGTAACTGCTGTTTTGGTGTTCCACACAGGGGCCAGACTGGATGGAAGGGCAAGGGGACCGCTGAGGGAGATCACTACAAGTGAAGGCAAAATCTAGTCTAATGGCTCGGACTAAACAACCTGACCTGCCAATAAGAGGGAGCAATGCTTCCAGTGAAAATGTGAGGCAGTGCCTGGCTTTCCCTGCTATACTGCACCCTCCTCCACTCCCTGGACTGCCTGCCAAGAAAGAGAAGGCTGAGCAACAGAGAAGGAAGTTAATCACTAGCACTTCACAAGTGCTGCTGCAGAGAACTGCCAGAGAGAGCAGGCCCTGAGACCTAGGTGCTCTCCTGCTGATCTGAGAGGGCAGAAAAATAAATATAGAAATGTCCAAAGGAGGACAGCAGCAGTGTAGGGAAGGGAGGCAGAGAGGAACACTCCCAGGGCAGGAGCAGTGTGGGTCAAATGTGAAAACCAACACCCTCCTTCCCTAGCTAAAGTTGTTCCCCCATCAGCCTCAGTTTCCACCATCTCTGAGGGATTCACAGGAGGAATAACTGGTGTGTTAAAATCCATCAACCACTTATATACAGGACAAATAAAAGGATAGGGTCTTTAATCTTGTTGCAGTAAAGGAAACAGGATGGAAGACAAGCATAGAGCCTTTCAGTGAGGAGAGTGGCAGGTTTTAACAGAGTTTCAGCTTGTGTTGAATTATTGAAGAAGGGCTTAGGGATGTGGAAGCTGGTCTGGATACACTGTGAAGAAGAGGGGGCAGTTTAGTTACTGGGCATTTCAGTAATCTTTGTTCAGGAGGCCAGATCAGCTAAGCAAGAAAGCAGCAGTCACTCAGAAGTAGCTTCAGCGTGATCTTGGCCATGTCCTGTTAGAAACACACTTTGTTTCTGTTGGCCTTGTCAGGGTCCTTTTGGAAACATTGTTCATGTCTTGGCATCAGCATCAGAGTTTATTACTAACAGTGCTGCTTTCCATGATCTCCAGTAGGAGATCCTTAGACAGGACAAAACTCCAAGATATTAAAAGGAGAAAAGGAGCAGGGATCAGAATTTTGATATTTTGTTTATTTTATAAATGTGTCACACGAGTTTGGCTGGTAAGGCCAATAAAATGCAGATTTTCTGCATGTGTGTCACTAGTGTGAAAATAGAGTTGTAGTGGAGAGCTTGGTATGTCAGGCAACGGTGCCAGGAGAGGTTATCTTTTGGGAAATACTTCATAAAATAGGAAACACTTGGAAGATTGGTAGTTTGATAAACTCCATAAGAGTGAGTTGAGTGTTGGTGATGGGTGAGAACAGCATGGAAGGAGTGGAGGAAGTGGAGAGAAAAGAATGTGTCCCAGGATAAATAAAGGGCGTAATATTTCAGTGCACAGAGACTTGAGTATGTTTGGGTTTCGGAGACACTGAGTTACACAGAGGAATAAAATATATGGCTTAAGGTAAAAAGCGGCTTGGATGAGGCTGGAGACAGAATCTTAAATGGAGTTAATACATTATTCTATATGTTCCTCTGAAGGATCAAAAAATATTATTTTGTTTTCTAACTTTCCCCAAAATAGTAAGTATCATAAAAGTACTTTTCTAAGTCAGTTGATCTGCATGCAATTAGCAAAGTAAAACAGACTGGAAGAAATAAAAATACTACAAAATTGGTAAACTGTTATTCTGTGTTTACATAAGACAAACTTCCTAAACCACTGCAAAGTGTATCATTTTATTATCTACACAGACCAGAGAAAACAAAGGCAAAATGTTAATTATGTTTTATGCTTGCTGCCAGATTCTATTACGTATTTATGATTTTCTAAATTGTAAATACAATGCAAGTAGATATCGCTATTATCTTCAGTTTACAAAAGAAGAAATTGAGGGCCATTTGGTCTACGTGGTTTGCATAGGACCACAGCAATGAAGCGCCACCGTCCTGATTGCAACCCAGGTTTCTCTATGTCTGATGCTACACTATATGTGTTCCAGTAATCCATTTCATCCTATCTTTTGTGTCCACTTAGTTACTATCTACTACAAATTCTATTTTTAAATGCTATTTATTTCCTCAAAACAGAAAAAAACCCATGAAAATTTGTTTATCCTATCTCTTCTTCCAACCACAACATCATTCTTTTATTAACTTTTCTTTTTAAAAAAATTCTCCAAAGAGTTGCTCTTTCCACTTCTTCCCCTTCCAGCCTCTGTTTTTTTTTTTCAATCAGCTTTATTGTGGCATAATTGACATATAGTAAATGCACATCATTGTTAAGTTTTGATCTGTGCATGCACCCACTAAACTGTTACTACACTTATGAACCGAACTCACCCATGAACATTTCCTCATACTTCCTTGCTATTCTTACTTCCTTTCATTATTATGGATTGTAGTTTTCTGTATTTTGGCATTTATGGTAATTTTGAGGAGGATGCTAAATATTTGTAAATATTACTTTGTTGGTGCTTTTTTTTTTTAAATTTCTATAAATATTCTTGAGCCTCCTCTTGAGATATAGTTAAGTTATATGAGTCTTATTATAAGCTTTGTTGTGTGAGAACATAGTAGCATTTCATTTAGGACTAAGTTCACCCCTCTGTTTAGACATAAACCTTCTGAGCAATTTACCTGATGTCCTGTGAATCATGAGGTTTTCCATTCTGGCTATTGGCAACAACATTATTCCTATCCCCTTGTGAGCACTGAAGACTTTTCCCTCATTAGGTGGTTCTTTTCCCAAACTCAAGTAGTTTTCTCACATGCACTGAGCGGTACTCAGCTGTATGTACAAGTGAGACTCTGGAGATTTTGGGAGTTATTTCTTTGTATAGCTCTCCCAATTCAGTACTGTGCTGTATACATGCCAGCCACCTTGATCTCCCTGCAATTCCAGCTCCTCAACTCAAAGTGCTGTGCTCTACCTGTGTTCCCACTCTGTGGTTTAATAATAAATGTGTATTTACTGTTTGTTCTGTTTCTGGAACAGAGCTCCTAAAAACCTTGCAATTTCCTGAGTGATAGGAGTGTCTTTTGTTAGTAATAACAAACCTCTTTCAACCATATTTGAATTTATCCTAATGAGGTGACCCTCTTATGGCCATGAGATAGCTTCAGAGTGGGGGCTGGTTGTCAGAAAAACCAGTCTTCCCATTAGAAGGTTGGAACTTTTAGACCCTCAATCTCCAGGGAGAGAAGAGGGGTTGGAGATTGATTTCCCTCACCAGTGACCACTGATTTCACCAATCATGCCTATGTGATAGAGCCTCTATAAAAAAAACCCTAACCCATGGGGTTTGAGAGTTTCCAGGTTGGTGAATACATTGAAATGCTGGAAGGGTGGTTCACCTGGAGATGACACGGAAGCTCTGCACAGTTTCATCCATACTTTGACCTTTCAATCTCTTCCATTTGGCTGTTCCTGAGCTTTAGAATAAACTGGCAATAGTAACATTAAAATAGTTACTTGGGAGACCAATAGACTGAGACAACTCCAGCACCTTGGGTTCCTGCAGAAGCAAACCAAAACCCAACTCAATGTAAAGAGTAACATGAAACTTAAGCTTAACTTATCAGCTGCTGCCAATCAACCTCTAAAGACTTTCACTTTAACCAGTTAAACATTTTCTTTGTCTTGTTTTCATGAGTCCCTTATAAAAGTTTTTGCCTTGTGCTCCCTTAATGGAACGCTAACTGCTTGTTTTCTTAACTTGCCTGTTTCCAGTGTCTATAAACTGTTACAGCAAATTCTTAACCCTAAGGGGGTGTCCTGGGAACCTCTTACTTTGTAGTTGGCCAAGCTTGAAAGTAGATAGTCTAGGCATCCTATTAGCAACTGGAGTCTGAAGTGTGGTCAGTCTTGTAGGACTGAGCCTTCAAACCTATAGAGTCTCATGCAAACTCTAGGTAGTTAGTGTCATAATGGAATTGAATTGTAGGACCTCTAGTTGGTGTAAAAGAATCAGGGAATTGGAAAATTGGTTGTTGGTGTTAGAAAACACCCAGGTCCTCCTTGTGCTATGACCTGGAATCTTTCTCCAGGCAGTAAATAGAGCAATCAAAGGCTCATGCTTTTTGTCAATGGATCACTGTCCTTCATTTTTTGACAATGTATTGAGAACTTTTATTTTAAATGTTTTGTCCACTTTTTAGTTGTTTCATGTGGGAGAGTAAGTCCAGTCTCTATTACTCCATCTTGGCAGGAAGTGAAAATCCCTTTATCTCTTGAATCTTCAACCCCACAGCTTTTCATCCACAGTCATCATAGATGCTCCTACTGTCTTGTTCACTTGTGATCTTCAAAGGTCAATTCTCAATCCTTGTCTTATTTGATCTTTCACTGTCAATTCCCACATACTTACTTCTCTCTCTCCTCCCTTGCTGACTTAGGCTTTTTAGGGAGGCCTTTTTAAAGTGCCACAAATGGGGGATTTACAATAAACAGAAATGTATTTTCTCCCGGTTCTGGAGAATCAAAGTCCACAATCAACATGTTGACAGGACTATGCTCTCCTCTGAAACTCATAAAGGGAGAATTCTTTCTTGTCTCTTCCTGGCTTCTGGTGGTTTGCCAGCAATCTTTGTCATTCCTCTACTTGTAGCAGCAGCATTTCAATCGGTGTCTCCAATATCATGTCATTCTCACCTCATGCAACCGTGTCTTCACAGGGCATTCTCTTCTTTGTGTTTCTATCGCTTCTTCTTATGAAGTCACCAGTCACATTGGATCCCTATTCTAATGACCTCCTTTGAAGTTGATTACATCTAAAAGATCTTATTACCAAAGAAGATCACATGCACAGGTATTGAAGCTTAAGATTTCAACATATATTTTGGGAGGACAACATTCAGCCTGTAACACTGATTATTCTATTATACCTTCTTCTGAACTTCTAAAAGTTGAAGCATCCTAGCTGAGTCTTCAGACCTCTTCTTTTGTATACTTTCTCACTAATCATCTTATCTGGTCCTAAGTCTTTAAACATCACCTCAACATTAAAGTTTCCAAACATTATATTACTGATGACAATTTCTTTCCTGAATTCCAAATTCATATGTTCAACTGCAAAATCAATATTTCTAACTAAAGAAATTCAAAACAAAGCCTTTTTTTCTGATTCCTGCTGACCCTCCCATGAATCGTGTCCTTCTATTCTTTCTCATCTTAGGAAATGACAATACTATCTCCCTGTTGCTCACATTAAAAATCTGAATCATTTTAAACTGTTAAAACTCAGTAAATCTGAAATTTAGCACCTTAAATTTACCATCTAGCATCATCTAATATCCTTGCCCAATCACCATTGTTTTTTGTTTCTAATTTAACTTTAGCCTGTGCAATAGTTCTCTAATTGATCTTCCTGTTTACATTATTGCACATTATATTCCATCATCTGCAAACTAACCACAGTGGTCATTTTCATGTTCAAAACCTTTATTGGTTTTTCATTACACATACAACAAAGTTCATATTTTTAAACTGTAAACAATATTGTTCTATGTAATCTAGCATTGTATCCTCCTCCTCAATCTCATTTCCTTCCCTTCCTCCTGTTGCTCACTCCACTAGCTTTCTAGCTTCTGCTTGAATAAGTCAAGCACTTTCCTACCTCAAGGGCTTTGTAATTGTTCCTTTCTGCCAGGCACAGTTTTCTCCACTTTCTCATGAATTTCTTCCCACAAATTTTTTTTTTTTTTTTTTTTTTTTTTTTTTTTTTTTTTTTTTTTTAGATGGAGTCTTGCTCTGTCACCCAGGCTGGAGTGCAGTGGTGTGATCTCAGCTCACTGCAACCTCCACCTCCTGAATTCAAGCGATTCTCCTGTCTCAACCTCCCAAGTAGCTGGGACTACAGGCTAATTTTTGTATTTTTAGTAAAGACAGCTAATTTTTGTATTTTTACAAAATACAAAATGTTTCACCATGTTGGCCAGGATGGTCTTGATCTCTTGACTTCGTGATCTGCTTGCCTCAGCCTCCCAAAGTGCTGGGATTCCAGGAGTGAGCCACGGCACCTGGCCCTCTTCCCACAAATATTCTATAGTTCAGTCTCTCTTTTACTCAAATCTGTGTCCCCAAAATCACTTCTAGAGATGACTTAAACCATTGTGTGTCCTGACCACTGTGACTTAAACATCACACTCAGGATTTCTCCATTTCTCTCTGCATTATTTCTCCTCATAATTCTAATCCTTTATTGACATTATTTTAGAAATTTGAGATATATGTATTTGTTTGCATGATTTCCCCTTTCCTCCATCAGACTGTAGCTCTATGAGGATCAGGATTTTTGTCTGTAGTATATTTTTAAAAATTCCTACTTAATATATAGGAGTTATTCAAAAACATTTCTGAAAATGGAGTAATTTTTATTTATTGATGCATACCTAGTATTTACCAGAATGTCTGGCATAATATAGGTTTCAGTAAGGATTTGCTCAATGAATGAAGAGTTTCTTAATGTAAACTGAATAAACAGAAACAATTCATTAGGAAATGTAATTTAGATTTAAAAGGACTCTATTATTTACAAATGAATTCTAATCAGGTAGGTACTAGCAGCAGCTTAGGGAGGTAAAAGCTATTATTTAGAATGTGGCTGCCCTTTCTGGGTAGCTTTTTGTTTTTTCTGATCATAATGGCATGCAAAAAGATGATTCAAGATAGTACCAATGCTAAGGCTTACATTGGTAAAGAGAGGGAGAATGTTACTCTTCAGCAATTGTTCAATGTTATCAGTACTGGATTTGATGAGGGATATAGGATTTATGGCTCGAAGTTTGGAGCTCTAAAGAAACCTTTAGTTTTGAAATAACTGTAAAAATTTGTAACTCTTGAGTTTCCAATATTAAATCATTTTCCCAACTTTTAAAAGTTAGAGTCTCTTTTTATCCATGAAATGGTCCTGAGTACTTGAAGTTTATTATAATCACATATCTCATGTTAAAACAAAACAAAGGCTACAATCCCTGAACTAATAATTTTCTTTTTGGGGATTCTAGGCAAGAGGGCTGACTAGAAGCAGCTAATGTGCACCAATTTCAAGGAGAGAAGAAAGTGTGGTCAGTAAACACTGGCTCTTCAACCAGATCATCCAAGAGGAAACTTCGGAATTCATGAAGAAAACAACACAACTCATGAAGAATGGAGAAGAGCGAGATATGACAATTGGCCACCTGGAGTGGTACAGAGCCAGGGGAGGTCCCCACCTCAGGAAAATGGTGAGTGAGTGAGGGTCCCTGGGGACCACACTTCTACCATGGACCCCTTTGCAATCCTGGACTCAGGAGGACCCCTCCACCCATGGGAGAGAGTGCCTTGACTATGGACTAATGCAAACCCCCATCACAGCAGAGCTGCCTTATAGAAAAGTGGCCAGACTGTTTTCCATGAGGGTCCCCACTGCTCCTACTCCTCACAGGGCAAGGCCTCCTGACCTAGGATCTCAGCAACACCCAACCTGGGCTTTCGGCCTGTTGCAGCTCTGCATTTTCTTGGAACAGAGCTCCCAGGTGTAACAGGCAGACCTGCAAATTTTGCAGCTCCATAGTCCTCATTCCTGCTGCTGTCAGGATCGGGAGGGTAGTGCAGGGATTAGGAACTAACATGGACCCCCAGCACAGCACAGCTGCGTTACCAACAAACAGATGATTTTCTGCATGGGTCCCTGGCCCTGCTACTCCTCACTAGGCAGGGGACCTGAAGCATAACTGCCTTGCCCCCGCCTGAATACTTCTGTCAGTGACAGCTCTGTGTTTCTTTGAAGAAAAAAATCACAGAGACATCCACAGGCCCTCTTTCATTGCAGCTGCAGTAGTACTGCCCTTACTGCCTTCAGGCTGGGGAAGGAACAAAGGGCTTGGTTGATATGCTGGCACCTGCAGCATGCCACAGCCACCTATGGAAAGGAGTTCAGTGTTTCTTCCCTATGAGTCCTCACCCCAACTCTTCAGCAGGCAGGGCCCCTGGCTCAGGACCACAGAACAGCTGTCCCACCCCAGGCTAAGCATTCTCACTGGTAGTTGCTCTGGGTTTTCCAGGGATGGAGCTCTCAGAAGCAACCAACAGCCTCTCTGCTATGGCCACTGCAGTGGTTCTGCCCCAAGACTGAGAAAGGAGCAAAGAGTTTGAGGGCTTTACTCACATTTCCAGCATGCCACAGTCACCACACAGATAGGAGTACAGTCACCCCTACCTATGAGTCTTTGACCTCCAGCTTTTCACCAAGCAGGGTCTCTGGCTAAATATTCAGCCACACCCAGCTGAATATTCTCAGTAGCAGGATGCTTGTAATTCTTTGAGGTGAAGCATCAAGAGGCAACTGAAAGCGCCTCTGCCACTGTTACTGCAGTGGTACTTCCCTTGCTGCCCTCAGACTGGGAAAGGAACAAAGACCCTGAGTGCTTTAACCACACCTCCAACAAGCCACGGTTGCCCTAAGGAGAAGAGGCCAGTCTGTCCTGCCAAGTCCCCTGTCACCACTGCGGCACTGGGCAGGGACTCCTGACTTGAATCCACAACACAGCTGCCCCACCCAAGGCTGATTGTCCCAACTAGTAGTGGCTCTGCATATCTCTGGAGTGGAGCTCCAAGAAACAAGTGAAAGTCCTGCTGCCACAGCCATTGCCAAGGTCCCATCTCTTGCTTCCTCCAAGCTGGGGAGGGAACATAAAGCCTGAGCTCACCTCAGAGCTGCAGTGTGGATCCTGGGCATGCCAAGCTGAGATCTACAGCCAGCACTCTGGAGGAGCTGACACTTTCAGACCACTAAGAGAGAGCACAAATACAACTGGGAGGAAATACAGAGGCTCCGCATGGCTGAGCAAGAGCCTATCTACTGGCCATTATGCTTAAGCACCATCTACTGAGTCATAGCCCAAACTTCGTCACCAAAAACATTTTGCTAATATACCCACCTATGAAACCAAGGACAAAAATTAGAATTCAGCTACAAATAAAGACCCTGCACAAAGCCTTGGCCTTCTGAAAACATTCAGAAGTCAACTCACGGTATTCAAATTATACCACAGTTAAAGTAATAACAGCCTACACAAATGAGAAAGGACCTGACCCATACAAGAATTCTGGTAACTCAAAAAGCCAGAGTATTGCCTTTCCTCCAAATGATTGTGCCGGTTCCATAGCAAAGGTTCTTAACCAGACTGAAAGTACTGAAATGACAGACATAGAATTCAGAATATGGATAGAAATGGAAAGCGTCAAGATTCAGGAGAAAGTCAAAATTTTAATCTAATCCAAGGAATCTAAGGATTGCAATAAAATATTACAGGAGCTGAAAGATGAAATGGCCATTATAAAGAAGAACCAAATGGATCTGATAAAGCTGAAAAGCACACTACAAAAATTTCATAATAAAATCAAAAGTATTGTATTAGTTTGTTCTTACACTGCTACAAAGAACTGCCTATGACTGGGTATATTATAACGAAAAGAGGTTTAATTGCCTCAGAGTTCTGCAAGGCTGGCAATGCCTCAGGAAACTTACAATTATGGTTGAAGGGAAAGTAAACATGTCATTTTTCACATGGTAGCAGGAAG
Source organism: Rhinopithecus roxellana (assembly GCF_007565055.1). NCBI lineage: Eukaryota > Metazoa > Chordata > Mammalia > Primates > Cercopithecidae > Rhinopithecus > Rhinopithecus roxellana. The sequence goes on along the minus strand of NC_044560.1, from coordinate 65,134,986 downwards.
TACAATGAGAACTGAGTGAAGGGAGAAGCTCCTTATGAAACCATCAAATCTCATGAGAACTTACCACTGTCATGAGAATAGCATGGGAAAACCTCCCCTGTGATTCAATTGCCTCCCACCAGGTCCTTCCCACCATGCATGGGATTATGGGAACTACAATTCAAGATGAGGTTTGGGTGGGAACCCAGACAATCCATATCATTCCCCCACACCCAAATCTCATGTCCTCACATTTCAAAACACATTCATGTCTTTCCAAGAGTCTCCAAAAGTCTTAGCTCATTCCAGCATTAACCCAAAAGTCGAAGTCCGAAGTCTCATCTGAGACAAGGCAAGTCTTTTCCACCTAAAAGCCTGCAAAATCAAAAGCAAGTTAGTTAATTCCTAGATACAATGGAGGTTCCACCACTGGATAAATACAGCTGTTCCACATGGGAGAAAGTGGCCAAAACAAAGGGACTACAGGCCCCATGCAAGTCTGAAATCCAACAAGCCAGTAATTAAATCTTAAAGACCCAAAATAATCTCCTTTGGTTTCATGCCTCAAGGTCAGGTCATGCTGATGCAAGAGGTGGGTTCCCATGGTCTTGGGAGGCTCCACCCCTGTGGTTTTGCAGGGTACAGCTCCCCTCAAGGCTGCTTTCACGGGCTGGTGTTGAATGCCTGTGAAAGCAGACACTTTTCCAGCTGCATGGGTGCACGTTGTAAGTGGATCTACCATTGTGGGTACTGGAGGACTGTGGTCCTCTTCTCACAGTTCCACTAGGCAGTGCCCCAATGGGGACTCTGTATTGGGGATCCAACCCCAAATTTCTCTTCCATGCTGCCCTAGCAGAGGGTCTCCATGAGGGCTCCATCCCCACAGTAAATTTCTGCCTGGACATCCACGTGCTGCCATAGATCCTCTGAAATTTAAGCAGGGGGTTCCAAATCTCAGTTCTTGACTTCTGTGCACTGGGAGGCTCAACAACAATTGGAAGCTGCCAAAGCTTGGGGCTTGCACCCTCTAAAGTCATGGCCCAAACTATACTTTGGACCCTTTTACCCATGGCTGCAGCAGCCGGAATGCAGGGCACCAAGTTGCTAGGCTGCACACAGTGGGGGGACCATGGGCCCATGAAGCCATTTTTTTCTTCCTAGACTTCTGGATCTGTGATGGGAGGGGCTGCCACAAAGGTCTCTGGCATGCCCTGGAGACATTTTTCACATTGTCTTGGTGATTAATATTTGTCTCCTCATTACTTATGCAAATTTCTGCAACCAACTTGAATTTCTCCCCAGGAAATGGGTTTTTCTTTCCTATTTAATTATTGGGCTGCAAATTTTCCAAACTTTTATGCTCTGCTTCCTCTTGAACATTTTGCCACTTAGAAATTTCTTCTGCTAGATACCTTAAGTCATCTCTCTCAAGTTCAAAGTTCCAAAGATCTCTAGGGCAGGAAGAGTCACCTTTGCTCCAGTTCCCAACAAGTTCTTCCTCTCTGTCTGAGACCACCTCAACCTGGACTTTATTGTCCATATCACTATCAGCATTTTGGTCAAAGCCATTCAGCAAGTCTCTAGGAAGCTCCACACTTTCCCACATTTTCCTGTTTCTTCCAAGCCCTCCACAGTGTTCCAACCTCTGCCTGTTACCCATTTCCAAAGTCACTTCCACATTTTCGGGTGTCCCTATAGCAGCACCCCACTCTACCAGTACCAATTTACTGTATTCATCCATTCTCATGCTGCTATAAAGAACAGCTCAAGACTGGGTAACTTATAAAGGAAGGAGGTTTATTTGACCACAGTTCCTCAGGAAGGCAAGGACTCAGAAAACTTACAATTATGGTGGAAGGGGAAGCATATGCCCTTCTTCACATGGTAGCAGGAAGGAGAAGAATGAGAACCAAGTGAGGGAGAAGCCCCTTATAAAACCATCAGATCTTGTGAGAACTTATTATCATGAGAATAGCATGGGGGAACTGCCTCCATGATTCACTTACCTCCCACTAGGTCCTTCCCACCATATGTGTAGATTATAGGAACTACAATTTAGGATAAGATTTGGATGGGAACACAGCCAAACCGTATCAAGTATTAACAGCAGAATCAACCAAGCTGAGGAAAGACTCTCAGAGTTCAAAGACTGGCTCTCCAAAATACAGTTAGACAAACATAAAGAAAGAAGAATAAAAAAAATGAACAAAACCTCCAAGAAATATGAGGTTATATAAAGAGAACATATTTTCAACTCATTGGCATCCCTGAAAGAGAGGGGAGAAAGCAGGCAACTTGGAAATCATATTTGAGGATATCACTCACCAAAACTTTTTCAGCCTCACAAGAGAAGCTGACATGCAAATTCAGGAGACGCAAACAACCCCTGCAAGATACTACATAATTTTCAGATTTTTCAGGGTTGACATGAAAGAAAATATATTAAAAGCAGCTAGAAAGAAGGGACAGGCCACCTACAAAGGGAAACTCATCAGATTAACAGTGAATGTTTCAGCAGAAACCCTCCAATCTGAAATAGATTGGGGGCCTATATTCTGCATTTTTAAAGAAAAGAAACTCCAACCAATAATTTCTTACCCAGCGAAACTAAGCTTCATAAGCAAAGGAGAAATAAGATCCTTTTCAGGCAAGCAAATATTATGGGAATTTGTTACAACCAGACCTGCCTTACAAAAGGTACTTGAGGGAGTTCTAAACATGGAAAGCAAAGGCCATTACCAGCCACTACAAAAACACACTTAAAACATAGATTATTGACACTATAAAACAACTACATAATAAAGTCTGCATAATAACCAGCTAACAACACAAAGATAGGATCCAATTCCCCACTCCCTGCCCCATGAATATTAACCTTGAATGTAATGGGCTATGTGCCCCAATCAAAAGGTACAGAGTGGCAAGTTAGATAAAGAAGCCAGACTGCAAGACTCAAATGTATGCTGTCTTCAAGAAACCCATCCCACAAGTAGTGATACCCAGAGACTCAAAGTAAAGGGATGAAGAAAAATCTACCAAGCAAACACAAAACAGAAAAAAGCAGGGACTACTATTCTGATTTCCAATAAAACAGACTTTAAACCAATGATCATCAAAGCAGACACAGAAGGGCATTGCATAATAATAAAGAGTTCAATTCATTGAGAAGACCTAACTATTGTAAATATATACCCACCCAATATAGGAGTACTCAGATGCATAAAGCAAGTTCTGAAACACCTACAAAAATATGTAAATAACCACACAATAATAGTAGGAGACTGCAACATGACACTGACAGTATTAGGCAGATCACTGAGGCATAAAACTAACAAAAATATTCAGGACCTGAATTCAACACTTGACTAAATGGGCCTAATAGATATCTACTGAACTCTCTACCCAAAAACAACAGAATATAAATTATTCTCGTCTGCACATTGCACATACTCTAAAGTCAACCACATGATTGGCCATAAACAACCCTCAGCAAATTAACAAAAAAAAAAAACTGAAATCATACCAAACATACTCTTGGACCACACTGCAATAAACAATCAACACTAAGAAAATTGCTTACAACTATGCAATTACTTGGAATTAAACAACCTGCTCCTGAATGACTTTTGGGTGAACAATGAAATTAAGTCAAACATCAAGTAATTCTTTGAAACTGATGAGTTTGAGATTCTTTGAATCTTTGAAACAAAGATACTGGAATCTCTAGAACACAGCTAAAGCAGTGGTAAGAGGGAATTTTATAGTGATGCCCACATCCAAAAGTTAGAAAGATCTCTAATTCATAGCTTAGTGTCACACCTGGAAGAATTAGAAAAACAAGAGCAAACCAAGCCCAACGCTAGCAGAGGACAAGAAATAGCCAAAATCAGAGCTGAACTGAAGGAAATTGAGAGATGAAGAGCAAAAAAGATAAATCCAAATTTTAATTTGTTTAAAGAATAAAAAGATTGATAAACTCCTAGCTAGACTAATAAAGAAAAAAATAGAGAGGATCCAAATAAACACAGTTAGAAAAGACAAAGAAGACATTACCACCAACCCCACAAAAATGCAAAACACCCTCAGAGGCAACTGCAAACACCTATGCGCACAAAGTAGAAAAGTTAGAAGAAATGGATAAATTCCTAGAAACATAAGCTCCTGAGGTTGAACAAGGAAGAAATGGAATCCCTAAACAGATCAATAATGAGTTCCAAAATTGAATCAGTTATGAAAAGCCTATCAATTAGAAGAAAAAACAGGACCAGACGGATCCATAGTCTAATTCTACCAAATGTATAAAGAAGAACGAGTATCATTTCTACTAAAACTACTCCAAAAATTTGAGGAGGAGGGACACTCCCTAACTCATTATAGGAGGTCAGCATCATCCTAATACTAAAATCTGGCAGAGATGCTTCAAAAAAAGAAAATGTTGGACCAATATCCCTGATGAACATAGATGCTAAAATCCTAAACAAAATACTAGCAAATCAAATTCATCAGCACATCAAAAAGCTAATCCACAGCAATCATGTAGGCTTTATTCCTGGGATGCAAGATTGTTTCAACCTATACAAAATCAATAAATATGATTCATCTTATAAACAGAACTGAAACAAAAAACCACATGAACATCTCAACAGATGCAGAAAAGGCTTTCAATAAAATTCAGCACCCTTTCATGTTAAAAATCCTCAACAAACAAGGCATTGCAGGAACATACATCAAAATAACAAGAGCCATCTATGACAAACCCACATCCAACTCATACTGAATGGGCAAATGCTGGAAGCATTGCCCTTGAGAAACAGAACAAGACAAGGGTGATCACTCTCAGCACTCCTATTCAACATAGTACTGGACATCCTAGCCAGAGAAGTCAGGCAAGAGAAAGAAATAAAAGGCGCCCAAACAGGAAAAGAGGAAGTCAAACTATCTCTATTTGCAATATGTTTCTATTAGAAAACCCCATAGTTTCTGCCTAAAAGCTCCTGGATCTGATAAAAAAAAAACTTCAGCAAAGTTTGAAGATACAAAATCAATGTACAAAAATTAGCAGCATTTCTATACACCAATAGCATTCAAGCCAAGATCCAAATCAAGAACACAATCCTATTCACAATACCCAAAAAAAGAATCAAATGCCTAGGAATACAGTTAACGACAGAGGTGAAACATAAACATCTCTACAAGAACTACAAAATGTTGCTCAAAGAAATTAGAGATGACACAAACAAATGTGAAAACATTCCATGCTCATGAATAGGAAGAATCAATAGTGTTAAAATAGCCATACTGCCCAAAGCACTTTAGATTGAATGCTATTCCTTTTAAACCATCAATTACATTCCTCATAGAATTATAAAAAACTGTTTCAAAATTCATATGGAAACAGAGAAAGAGCCCAAATAGCCAAGGCAATCCTAAGCAAAAATTAAAAAGCTGGAGGCATCACATTACCTGACTTCAAACCATACCATAAGGCCACAGTAATCAAAACAGCATGGTACTGGTACAAAAACAGACACATAGACCAACTGAACAGAATAGAGTGCCCAGAAATAATGCTAGACAGCTACAACCACCCAATTTTTGACAAAGTTAACAAAAAACAAGCAATGGGAGAAGGACTCCCTCTTCAATAAATGGTGCTGGGATAACCTGCTAGATGTATGCAGAAGACTGATACTAAACCCCTCCCTGACACCATATACAGAAATCAATTCAAGGTAGATTAAAGACCTGGATGTAAAACCTAAAGCTAAAGACCCTAGAAGATAACCTAGGAATTACCATTCTGGACATAGGCCCTGGAAAAGTTTTCTTCCTGAAGATGACAACAGCAATGGCAACAAAAACAAAAATTGATAAATGGGACCAAGTTAAAGTAAAGAGAAACTCTCAACAGAGTAAACAGACAACTTCCACAATGGGAGAAAATATTTGCAAATTACACTTTTGATGAAGATAGATTCTTCATAGATTCTAAACTCCAGAATCTATAAGGAACTTAAATTAACAAGCAAAAAACAAACAACCCCATTAAAAAGTGGGCTAAGAACATGAACAGACACTTTTCGAAAGAAGACATACATGTAGCCAACAAGCATATGAAAACCAGCTCAGCATTACTAATAATTAGAGAAATCAAAACCACAATGAGATACCATCTCATGCCAATCAGAATAGCTATTATTAAAAAGGCAAAAAATAACAGATGCTAGTGGGGTTGCAGAGAATGGGGAATGCTTATACACTGCTGGTGGGAATGTAAATTAGTTCAGTCACTGAGGACCGCAGTGTGATGACTTCTCAAATAACTTAAAACAGAATTACCATTTGACCCAGCAGTCCCATTATTGTGTATATACCCAAAGGAATATAAATCTTTCTATCATAAAGACACATGAATGCAAATGTTCATCACAGCACTATTTTCATAATAACAAACACTGCATGTTTTTACTCACAAATGAAAGCTAAACAATGAGACTACATGGGTACAAAGAGGGGAACAACTGATAACGGGGACTGCTTGGCTGGATGGTAGGAGGAGGGAGAGGATTGAAAAACTACCTAACAGAGCCTATGCTTATTACCTGAGTGACAAAATAATCTGTACAGTTAACCCCTGTGACATGCAATTTACCTATATAACAAACCTACACATGTATCCCTGAACCTAAAATATAAGTTAAAAATAAAAATAAATATTTTCTTTTCGTTTTTTGTATTACCAGTTTAGTTTTCTTTTTTTACCTCTCACTCAGACTGTTGCAATAATCTACAAGCTGTGTTTTATGCATTTCATTTTCCCCCATCCTATTTATTCTCCACATTGCTTCCTAGATTTTCTTTTCTTTTCTTTCTTTCTTTTTTATTTCAGACAGAGTCTTGCTGCTGTCACTCAGGCTGGAGTGTAGTGGTGTGATCTCTGCTCACTGCAAGCTCTGCCTCCCAGATTCACGCCATTCTCCTGCCTCAGCCTCCCCAGCAGCTGGAACTACAGGCGCACGCCGCCATGCCCGGCTAATTTTTTTTTAATTTTTTTTATTTTTAGTACAGACGGGGTTTCACCATGTTAACCAGGATGGTCTCGATCTCCTGACTTCGTGATCCACCCGCCTCGGCCTCCTAAAGTGCTGGGATTACAGGCGTGAGCCACTGCTTCCAGCCCTAGAGTTTCTTTTCTAAAGGAAAGATGTCAAGCCACTTTCTTGCTTGACAGTATTTAGCAGCTGGCTTGCCATTGATTTTAAGACAAGCTCCAAATTCTCCACTGTATTAGCTATCGATAGTTATATAACAATATTGTCACAAACTTATTTATTTTTTATGATGGCAGTATTTATGATGTCAGTTTCTGTGGGTCAGGAGTCCAGGGATGGCTTGGCTGTCTTCTCTGATTCATAGTTTCACAAGGCTTGTAGTCAAGGTATAGGCTGGTGCTGCTGTTTCAAGCTCTGCAGCTTAACTGGGGAAAAATCCATTTCCAAGCTCACGTGGCTGTTAGTATCTTTCAGCTCCTGTGAGCTGTTGGCCAGAAGCTGTCCTGACTTCCTGGCTGGCTGTTGACCTAAGACTGCCTCAATTCCTCGTTCCATGAACCTTCCCAACATGGACACTTACTTTGTCAAAGCAAGCAAAGGGAAGAGTCTCCTTATGAGATAGAGTTTAAAATCTTAGGCAGTGCAACCACATCACCTTTGCCACATTCTGCTGGTTAGAACAAGCCCCAGACTGCCCATACTCAATGGTAGGGGATTGCATCAGCCACGAATATCACAACGTCATCTTAGAGTCTGTCTGCCACATTCATCAAGTCATCCAATACCCTTAAAATCTGGTCTCAACCGTCCTTCTTTTTTCTACCCCTGCACTGTATATTTTAGTCACACTAAACTATTTTGAAGAAACTACATTCAATCATACGAACAACTGTATTTTGTTGGGGGGGGGTGGCGTTTTGTGGGTTGTTTTTTTTTTTTTTTTTTTTTTTTTTGCTTCCAAGTTTTTCTCTTGTTATCTTCTGTGCCTGAATTACACTTCTGCACCTCACCTGGCAAAATTTTACCAAAGACCTTGTGCAAATTTCGGCTCTTCTCAGGATGCTCCTGGTCCTACCCGGAAAAATGAATAGCTCCTTCTGAACTATGTTCCTAACCCCCTCCCACCGCCTTCCTATCCATTCTGATTTCATTATGGCATAATTTGGGGTGCTTGCCTAAAATTGTAATTCCATTAAGAGTAGACAGTGTTTTATCAATACTGAACCCTCAGCACCTAGCACAAGATCTTGCACTTGCAAGGATTTGAACATTTGCTAGTGAAGTGAACAAACATTGCTTTAATTTTAAATTTTTGTTGAACTGAATTTTTGAATGCTCTGCTGACCAAACTACTAGCAGGGCAATGTGTTTCAGTCTTGAAAAGTTGTACCTTTGCATTCCGAACACAACCTTGCACACTTCCCAGAGTTCTAAAACTAAAGTAAAACATCCAATTAATCAATCAATTACTCAATTGATAAATCAAAGCTAGAGAAGTACTCTAATCCACAAGCATAACTTATTTTCCTATCTGAGATGTTGTTCACATTTTATATTTGCAGAAGCATTGCAAAATGTAGCAACATAAAGATATTATGTGGCAATCAGTTTTCATTCCTATGCTCTAAAAATTATGAGTAATAATTTTAATATTCTTAATTATTATTTTTAATATTTTAAATCAATGTTATTAGTTTTCCCATATTAATTTATTTTAATGGCATATATGTAATTTCAATGTTTGGAAAACTTTAGATAGCAGGTCAAAGTCTTTAATTCAATCTATTCAACTGAAGTCTTTATGGGCTTGGAGTAGATACTGCTTTAGGCTGTATATTAGTCAATAAGCTAGATAATAAAAAATGGAAGTATATTTTTCCATTTTAGAGTAATGATGAAAGTCACATAAAGACAATTTCCCAGGTAACTGAAATTAATATTCATTATTGCTAAAAAGTTTTTATTTTCATGATTGGGAGGAAAGCATTTCTTAATTGGGTTATTCATATTCTCGTCTCCCGAACTAGAAGTTCAGATCATTTGAATTTCTAAAATAAATATCAGTCATAGCACTGTGGTGTGATATAACCATGCCTTTAAAGCCTGTTACAGGGAATCTATGCTGCAGATTCTAACAGCTATGCTTTTCTTATTTATAACTGTTTTTTAAGTTACTTTTAAAAATGTAGTTTCTATCAGTGTGCCCGCTTCCAGTGTTGCCTCCTCCACCAACTCTTCTTAGTCATTTAGAAACATATAACCATTGAGGGTAGATATGATTCTGACACTAAAATAAATGTATTACAATTTTATTATTATTACTTCGTAATATTGACCATTGACTGAGCTCTTCCTATTTGCCAAACACTGTTCTAAGTCCATTAGGTGTATAATCTCATTTGTCCTTACAAAGACTATGGATTATGGTAAATGGTAGAAGAGCAATAGTTTCCCAGACAAATTCAATATTTTATATAAAGGAAGCCCTGTGATAAAGAAAGAGTTAGTACAAATAAACATGGAAACAAGTCCAAAAAAGCTGGAGTAAGAATGTCTTGGGGGAAATGGATAAAAGTAGGAATTAAAAGGCATCCAGATCTTTTAAATACGCTGCTTCAACCTTACCTTTAGAAACATTCTGTGATACCCATTGAGCAAAATAAAGCATCCTTTCTCCTTTGTTTCTTGAAAACATGGCTTCTACTTTGAATTACATTTGGTTGTTTCTGTAATTTACCTTCACTGGCAGTTCCTTAAGGATTGGACAACACTTCCTTTTTTTTAGATAATCTTCAACATAGGTGTCAAAGTCATTTCTGTGATAAGCGTGCAATTAGTGTTGACGGATTTATGTCTGTGTTACTAAGGATTCAATTTGTGGGATATTTAGCCTTCAGCATAAACAGGCTTTGTTATTTCCTCCCATGTTTCATTTGAGTGTGGCCTTCTTACCTCTTTCCTGCATAGCTATTTACTTCTCCCTTCACTTCCTGCCACAAACTGCCCCTGCAACTTCCCACATACATATTTAATCATATTTTTTCAGCAGAAATTCTTATAATTTTCTTTAGTAACAAAATCTAGCTTATGAAAATATTCAGTTTTAGAATGCACTGACATTGGATTCCTCCCTAAAGTGAATCTCATTGGCTTTTTTCATAAGGCATCGATGTGTATTTTTCCTTTAAACATGAGAGCATGCTGCAGTTCCCTTTGATTTGGTTGCATATTTGCAAAATTAAATGAAAAGCAAATGTAGCTTTGAAAAATCACCTCACCCATAAAACAAGATAATGTGAGAAAGGAGGAAACAACATAACAATTAGAAGCAACCGTCTTAGCAAGGTGATGAATTCTTTGTACAGTAGAAATGTAGAATCATCAAAGAGTTTTATCTCCCTCTGAATACTACATCACATAGGCATGTGTAAATGCCAACACACCTGCCTGAACATTGAGGAAAACACAAAGGCTCCATCATTCATTCTTACACTGGGCCCAATTTTTACCCTGAGGTGCTGTAGGCACTCATGTAGCACTGCATATTTTAAGACATTCAACACCTTGCATGAATGTTCCTGTGCCAGAGCAGATTATTCAGAATAATAGCCTTCAGTGGTGCCTGTATACTTCAGGGGACTGCCTGATCCATTGTTTATTTCAAAAGGAGAGGCGGCCCCTGAGAATAGACATCACCAATCACATTTCTATATTGTACCAAATCCTCTAAGGAAACCACAAGGTTGAGAGAAAGCTAAGCATTTTTCTAGAAGAACTGCATTCAGCATTTTAACTTAGAAAAGAGAAAAAAAAATCAAAAAATAGACAATCCAAGAACTAGAAAAAAAGAATATTGATAATGCAAGAAATTGTAAGAGGAAAAGTATTTACTCATACCAGATTTTTGGGTGAGAGAAGAAAGCCATGAGCAAGACAGAAAGAGGAAGAGAGAATGGTTTCCTCCAAGGCGTTACAAGAAAACCCGTAAAAAAATTTCCTCCTTCAGGTTGTTTTAATTTTCTTTGACTAAAAGCTATTATGTAATATTTATAGTTCATTTGGTAAACAAGTTTGAGGAACACAGTAGATGATGTTTTGTGGGGTAGGAATCAAAGTAATGGTGCAATTGAACCTGGATATCTTAGAAGTATGGCCCTCTACATCTGAAAATATGTATCAACTTTCCTCTGCAACTACTATTATGACTGTAAGTCAGGATTATTCTTTCTCTCCTTCTGGAAATTGTATAAGAGCAACAATGAAAATACATAGAATTAATTTTCAGAGAGGTTTGGAAGTATACAATCTGCCAACTTCAAAATATATGCAGGGGTTCCCAGAGGCAGCTGAACAGCTAGAGGCATGCAGGAATATAGGAAGTGTAGGAAGCATGGAAAATGGCAAAAGGTGGTGGCAAGTCTCAGACTGTAATGAAACAATAGGCTTCGGAGGCCAAGGGCTCACCTTGAAGGTCAAGCCATATATCCTATTTGCAATAAAGAGTGAGAAAACTAGCATGAGCAGAGTTTGTAACAAAAGCCTTCATGGCTTTGGTTTAGATCAGAAAGAAGAAATGGGAGTCATATAGTATCAATATGTTTGTAGGTAGCTGTCCATCTCTGAAAGCAGAAAAGGAGAGAACCTCTTTGAGTCACAAATGCTGAAAGAAATCCTTGCCTCTTTTCCTCAAGTTCAAATAATTCACTCTAGGAACGTTCAAATCAGTCTCTTGATAAGAATTAATAAAAAAACAACAGTACTCGTCCCAAATGATACAAAGATAGACAAGAAAAATTATAGAAAAGAGCAGCATACCAACAAAAGTGAGTAATCAGAAATCATACAAAACTACAGACAAGAAAGTTTTAATGTGGAAGACATCAGGTAATAGTGTTTCAGTAACCCATTTTTGAGACAGTTACTAACTAGAGATCATATTTCAGCCAACCAAGAGATTCTATAACTGGAGATATTATGGCACAAGGGTATTGAGAATTAAATATATTTTACTAAAGGACTACCACTGAAACAAATTTGGAGATTAAAGTGGCAGAATTAATGTAAATGGCATATGCCTGATAATAATTTAGTAATAAAATAACTTCTACACAAATTAGGAGGACAAAGAAGAAATAAGATGAAAAGTCAGTGAGTTTCCTGATTGTGTTTTGTTTAATAACTGGAATTTTTTTTTTCATTTTTTAATTAGGGTAGAATTCACATACAAAAAAAAGTATCCTTTTTATTGTAGAGTTCTGTAACTTTTGACAAATGCATGCTGTCACATAAAAACCAAATATTATTCCATATCAAAATATGGAATAATTCTATACACACACACACACACGCACACACACACACCCCTTCAAATCTTCCTTTGCAGTCAGACATGCTCCTCTACTCCAGCCCTTGGAAGTCATTGATGTTTTCCATCTCTGTAGTTCTGCCTTTTCTAGAATATTGTTAAATGGAAACATACAGTGTATAGCAATTTGAGTCCAGTGTCTTTCATTTAACATAATGCATTTGAGATCCATCCTTGTCATTTCATGTATCAACAGATCATTCTTTTTTATTGCTGGATAGTATTCTGTTGCATGATTTTTCCCCCAGGTAAGGAACATTTAGGTTGTTTCAAATTTTTGACAATTGAAAAAAATGTCACTATAAAACATTCACATACAGCTTTGTACATGGACATACATTTTTATTTCACTTACATAAGTAACTAAAGGTAGAATTCCTGAGTCATGTTAAGTAAGTTTATATCTTTATAAGAAATGCCATTTTTTTTTTATAAAGGGTCTAAACCATTTTGAGTGACCACCAGAAATGTGTAAAAGTTGCAGTAGCTCCAAACTCTCACCAATGCTTGGTGTTGTCAGACTTTGCTTCGTTCTAAGTCATTCTGGTAGGTATGTAGAGATATTTCTTTTTGGTTTTAGTTTGCATTTCTCTATTTCCTAATGATACTGAGTATCTTTTTAGGTGTTTATTTGCCATCTGTATACCAGTCATCTTTGGTGAAGTGTTTGTTCAAGCCGTTTGTCAATTTTTTAATTGAATTATTTGTTTTCTTCCTTAGATTTTAGAATACTTACTAGAATCTGAATGCAAGTCTTTTATCATAAACTCGATATGCAAATATTTTATCCCAATCTGTAGCTTGTCTTTTCAGTCTCTTAGCAGTGTATTTTAAAGAACAAAAAGTATCAATTTTGGGAAAGTCAATTTACCTCCTTTTTTTTCTTTATGAATTGTGATTTTGTGTGATCAAAAAAAAAAAAAAATTTGTTTAACTCCAGGTCACATAGGCTTTGTCCCATGTTACCTTCTAGAATTTTTGTAGTTTTAAGTTTCATATTTAGGTGTACAAGCCATTTTGAGTTTATGAAGGGAGTGAGGTACAGATTAAAGTTTATTTTGTGCATAGAATATCTAAATTTTTAGAGCAACTTTGCTGAGAAGGCTGTTTCATTCTCCATTGATACCTTTGTTGAAAACCAACAGACTATACGTCTGAGTCTATTGTATTCATTGTTCTCTTCTGTACATTTGTACCTATATCCTTTTCAGCACCATACTGTCTTGATTACTGTAGTCTTATAGAAAATTCTGAAATCAGGTAACATGAATCCTTCAAGTTCATTCTTCTAGTTCAAAATTGTTTTGGTTATTTTAGTTCCTTTGCCACAGACATTTTAATGTATTAGCTTGTCTAATTCCTAAAAATACCCACATGGATTTTTTGTTGGAATTTTGTTGCATTTGTAGATTAGTTGGGGGAATGTAGACATCTTACTACATTCATTATTTTAATTTTTTAAGATTTGTTGAGGGTTGTTTTGTGGCTCGTGATATGATCGATCATGATGAATGTTCCGTTTGTACATGAAAATAATGTGTATTCTGTGGTATATGCTGTGCTATAAATACTAATTAGGCCAATTGGTTGGTAGCATTTCTCTGATCTTCCATATTCTTATTAATTTACTGTCTTTTTGTTTTATCAATTACTGAGAGAAGAGGGTTAAAGTCTCTAACTACAAGTCCACATTCTGTTTATTTCTACTTTCAGTTCTGTCAGTTTTTGTTTTATGCACAGCATTTTGTAGATCTGTTGAGAAGTGGATATATGCTTAGGATTGTTATGTCTTTTTGTGAATTGATCTGTTTATCATTATGTAATGATAATATTGTCTAATATTAATATAACCACTTTAGCTTGACTAGTGTTTGCATGATAGTTTTTCTATCCTCTCACTTTTAACCTGTCTTAGTTTTAAATTGAGCTTCTTATAGACAGTTTATACTTGAGTCTTGCTTCTTAATTCAATCTGACACTCTTTGCCTTTTAATGGGTTTGTTTAAACTACTTATAGTTAATGAAATTATTGATATGGTTAAGTTAATATTTAGTATTTTTATTTTTGCTATTGTTTTTCACTTACTATTTCTTCCCATTTCTGTTATATATTTTTATATTAATTGACTTTTTTATTTTATCTATAATATTGATTTATTATTTATATTACTTTTTAAAATACTAGTAATTCTTGTAGGGCTTGCAATATACATTTACAATACACATTTAACTGATCTGTCTGCTTTTAAAGAATATTATACTACTTTTTGTATAGTTAAAAATCTTACAAATACATACATTCAATCTATTCATTTTATTTATTTATTTTTTTGGTAATGTCATCACACAGGTTACTTTTATGTTTGCTCTAAAAGTCAATACCTTACTACTCTTTTGCTTTAGGCAACCATTTATATTTCAGAGTAATTAGAAATAAGAAAAAAAATGGCCTTCATGTATTTGCTTTCATATGCCATTTCATTACCCTGTTTTGTTGTTGTTGTTGTTGTTTACTTAGATCCAAGTTGGTTTATAACTAATATATTTTTTCTACGTGAAGTCATCCTTAAATATTTCTTGTTTATGGAGTTACTGTCAAGAAATTCTTTGTTTCGTATTTCTGAAAATCTCTTAATTTTCCTTCCCTTTTGAAAAATAACTCTTCTAGGAATTGAGTTCTGTGTTGACAATTTGTTTCAGACTTTTAACAACCTAATTCCATTTTTCTTTCACATTGCATATTTTCTGTAGAGAAGTATGCTGTAATTCTCTTTTCCTTTGTATAGGATGTGCCATTTTCATCTAGCTACTTTAAGCAATGTCTTTTTATTTTTTTTTTTGTTTTCAGCAGTTGCAGTATTAGACTTCTAAGTGTTTCTATTTTTATTGTTTTATTTTGTTATTTATCTTGATTGCTATTCTCTGAGTGTCTTGGATCACTTGTGTATTTTTTCAAGTTGAAAATTCTTGGACTATCTCTTCTCCATCATTCTTTCTCTCAGTTTTCTTTCATCTATGGGAATTGCCACTACACTTATGTTAAATCGTTTCATATTATCCCACAGCTCTTGTGTTCCTTTTAAAACAAAAACAAAAGCACTTTGTTTTCTAATTGCACTTTTTTGGCTCATTTTTTATTAACCTATCTTCAAGTTCACTGATTCTTTAGCTGTTTCAAGTCTACTTGTGAGCCTTTTGAAGGCATTTTTCTTCTCTGTTATTGTATTTTCTCTGTATAATATTTTTATTAAGCTCTCCTTCAAAGTTTCATCTTTCTATTGAAGTTAGCTATCTAATGATGCATTTCATCCACCTTTTTCACTCAAGACTTAAGCATATTAATCATAATTATTTTAAATTCCGTTTTATAGTTTAAATATCTTTGTCATATCTGAGTCTGGTTTTGTCAATTGCTTCATCTCTTGGCAGAGGTTTTTTTTCTTCTTCTTTTTTGTGTGTCTTGGAACATTTTGTTCAGAGCTGGACATGCTATGTAGTGTAGTGGAAACTGTGGTGCATAGCTTTTCTGTGTGAAAGTGGGACCACTTCTTTCTGTACTGTGATATAAGAGGGTTATTCTCTGTTGTTCTCGTTTAGCCTCATTCTCAGGTATGTACTATGTCACTGATCTCAGTGATTGGGCCTTCTCAGTGATCTTGTGTATCCCTTACAGAAGAACCCTAATGGTCTGGGCCCAAGAAGTATTCCTGTCTCTCCTTAAGGGTAGATATGGATAGATTTTATTTTATTTCTATTCCCTACCCCTAGATGCAGTGAGTCCTCACTTGTGGTTGATACCCCTTATTTGAACAGGGTAAAGCTTGTGTTTGTAGGTAAGAAAAGGGAGTAGGATCTTGACAGGGTTTTGTGTCTTTTCCACTAGAACAGTTTTGTTTTCCCTTCAGCCTGAAACCAAATAGAGGCTTTTTCAGGTATCTTTCCCTGCTTCAAATATTTCTCATGGATACCTCGCTGTGGTCCATTGATAAGAGCTTGCTAGTAAGTAAAAATTACCCTCTGTACAGACCTGAAGGGTTTGGTACTTTTATACTAATTCATGTTTATGCTAGCCTTTAGAAATTCATTAAAACTTTAATTGAGTTATTCTTACAGCCTTGCATAGCATCTGGTGTCTATCTCAAGAAAACAAGTCCTTACACCCGTGTCTCTTTGAAGGTTCAAACTTATTGAGATTTTTATTTGTGGTTCAGTATACCATCAATAAGTTTCACAAATAGAAATAAAACTGACAACATTCTTTCACCACAATACAAAAGAGCAAATAGAAATTATTAAGAAAACATGAAAATAAACCCAAAAAGCTACTCAGCCTATAAATATAAAAAGTATCTCTGTGATGGTTAATGTCAGGTGTCAACTTGTGTGGATTAAGGGATACCCAGAGAGCTGGTAAAGCTTTATTTTGAGGAATGTCCAAGGTTTTCCAGAAGAGATTTGCATCTGAATCAGTGAACTAGGTAAGAAAGACCAGCTCTCACTCAGTGTGGGTGGGCACTATCCAATTGGCGGAGGACTCAGACACAACAGAAAAACAGAAAAAAAAGGCAAATGTGTTCTCTCTCTTTTGGAGCTGGGACATCGTCTTCTGCCACACTTGCACGTCAGAATTCCAGGTCCTCCAGCCTTGGGACTCCAGGATTTATACCAGCCACCTCCCCTCACCCCCAGGGTCTCAGGCTTTTGGACTTGGACTGAACCATGCCACCAGCTTCCCTGGTGTTTCACTTGTAGAAAGCATATGATGGAACTCCTCAGCTTCCATAATCATGTAAGCCAGTCTCTACAACAAATTCTCTCTCATATATCACTCTATATATCCTGTTGGTTCTGTTCTCTGGTAAATACTGACAAATGAAACTCTATAACAATTCTTGAGTAAAAGGGAAATTTGAAATGAAGTTAAAGAAATTATATTAAAAACTGCATTACTACATGCATATGTTCAATACATATGCTACTACTACATATGTACTACTAAAAGCACTTACAGAGGAAAAATCATAGCAATAAAAACTAATATCAAAGGAAAAAAGAAATGAATTCAACATTAATTTAAAAATTTTGGAAAAAGAACAATGAAACAAATAAAAGGAAAGATTATGGAAGTGTTATGGATTGAATATTCCTACCCCACCACCTAAATTCATGTGTTGAAATCTTAAACCTCGATGTGATGGTTTTAAGAGATCTACCTTTGGATGGTAGATAGGGCATGAGGGTAGAATCTTATGAATGGTAGCAGTGACCTCATAGAAAAGACAGCAGAAAGCTTTCTTGCCCCTTCCACTATGTGAAGTCACAACAAGAAGGTAGCTATCTATAAACCAGAAATCGGGCCCTCACCAGACACTGAATTTATAGGCACTTTGATCTCAGGCTTCCAGCCTCCAGAACTGTGAGAAATAAATTACCGTTACATAAAACCCACCCAGTCTGGTATTTCAGTAGAGCAGCCTGAGAGTCTAAGACAGGTTGTGGCAGGCACAATTCTAAAATGGGCTCCCCAGACTTTCTATCCTAAACTCTGAGACCGTGAACATGATGCACTGTCATTCCCTGATTATATCATGTTACATATCAAAAAGACTTTTTCTTCTTTTGCAGATGTACTTAGGAGAGTAATTCGTTGACTTTGAGTTAATCAATAGAAAGTTTATTTGGGTGTACCTATCCTAATCTCATGAGACCTTTAAAAGCAGAGAGTTTTCTCCATCTGATGGCAAAAGGGAAACTCAGAGTTAAGGCACAAGAGGGATTCCATGTGCTTTTGGTGTCTTTGAAAGTGGAAAGAGCCACTTGGAATGGACTTCAGAGGGCTCTCTAGGAACTGAAAATGACCCTAGTTAACAGAAAATAAGTAAATAGGAACATCAGTTTTATAACCATAAGGAACTGAATTCTGCTAACAACCTGAATGAGCCTATAAGGTGAGTCTATCCCAAAGCCTCCCAGAAAGATTCCAGCCCAGCTCAATTGACCCCTTTGTTTTAGCCAGTGAGACCCTAAGCAGAGAATTCAGTTGAGTCTGTCTGCATTTCTGATCCACAGAACTATGTGACATTAAATGAGTTTTGTTTTAAGCTTCTAAGTTTTGTGATTTCAAATACCAAAATATAACAATAATCAACGTTAACCAACAGAAAAACAGTACAGTTAATACATAAATAGATAAATAAATAAGTTTGTACTTGAGAAAGTTTATAATACAGATAAATTATTCATAAACTAACTAACAAAAAAGACAAATAAAATATAGATATTATTGTCCTTGGGGGAAAATCATAACAGATGTGAACAGAATAAAAAAACAGAACATATTATTTTGCAGAAAAGAGAGAGAATAACATATCTTCATATTTATTTTATTTACCTAAAGAAATTCTGAAAGAATGTATAAGAGACTATTAATAATAATAACTAATAACTGAAGGCGGAGTGTGAGTGGAGACTGAAAACTAGATCAATGGCAGACAGCTATGAGAAAAATACATATATATTTTATATATCTGTGAATTTTGTTCTTGAACTATGTGAGTTTCTTTCTCAAAAACAAATTTAAAAATAATGATTGCACAAGTAAATTCTGAAACATTACTAGATTACTTCCTGACCTACATGTCTGCTGGTGTGATTTAATTACATGTATTTCAAGAGGTCTTATTTTAAAACAAATACAGTTCTTTTTAAATAATTTTTATTGCATTAAAATAAACGTATGACAGACAGGTAATCACCAAAGCTGACGTACCTTCAAACACCTAGGGAATGTTTTTTTTTTTTGACAATACTGTTTTAATTAAACAAGATGTCCTTTGGAACAGCCAAGATGGAAACATTTAGAAGTCTCTTTTCACTCTTCTGTGGAAAGTGTGGGAAATGAATAATGGACATAGGTAATTAAAATGAAAGGTTTTGAATTACCTAAGATGACATTCAGCAATACCGAGAGGACATCCCTGGGAACACGCAGAAAAATCACAAGTCTTCTTAATAGGATGGGAAACAGAAAATGAGACAAGAATGAATCTTTTATTTAGACATGATGATAATGGTATTCCTTCTAGATTTGGATCCATGGTAAGAAAGAGAGTCTCATTATATGAAGGAGAAAATCATTCTAATATGATTACTATGGCAGGTTGATAAAAATAAGAAAGGGATGTGATTGACATTGTTTTCGTAACTTTTTATCCTAAAATTCATCATGGAGAGAAAATAGAGGAAGATGTAAATGTCTTCATAATGAATATATGCAGAGACCATATGGTAGAATTATAGCTCCCAAATGGCATCAATTTCTACATAGTGCTCTAATTTGGAATATTACTGATAACCTAATTTTGGATGTGTTTCAAACCCATCATTATATTTATCTCCAAAAGAACCAAGGGAATGCATTTTGGAAAAAAAAAAAAAAGGCAATCAAACTTCAGTCTGGTGGCTATTGAACGCGTTTAAGAAAAATAAACAAATGATAAAAATTGCATGGAATGTAATGATACGTGGCATGAGGAAGAAATAATACAGGCATGTGGAAGAAATGACAGATTAGATCACATCCTGATAAATGTTATTTTTAAAATCTTTTCTTCTTCCTAAAATAGATAATCTCTGGGAAAATGATTAGAAAAAGGACTTATCATAAGTAGTGAGTTCTTTTGGAACACATGCACCCACTGTGTGTGCATACATGTGCGTGCGCACACACACACGCACACACACACAGCTTTTTATTACAGCCAGAGATGGACGCAAGTAATAAAAAAACCAACTCATCTCTACTTATAATAAAACTCTAAAATAAAGAACAAATCTTATTATAAGGACATGAAATTTCAAATGAGAGTATAATTGGCTTGCTGCATTTTAAGACTGCATTACTGAGCTACAACATTATTGCGGTAACTTTATTACATACATTTAAAAATGAGCTTATTGTCAAGCAGTTTGGAGTCTCTGTCTCTTTCTGTCTGCCTCATCATTCACCCTTCCTATTTGCCCCAACTTCACCTTGATGAAAAACAATGCTCTCTTCTGTTTCCCTGCACAATAGGGATCAGAATTTATTCTCAATTTCCCATAAAAGGTGTCACCTGGTCATTACAAAATTTTCTATTGTAATTATTGCAATGTATCATATTCAAACCTTTAAATTTTTGAAACTTTCCTAATTGTGTAAGCATAAATTTTCATGTAGTAATATGATAAACAAAACCCCTTTTCTGTCATGAATGTTCAGAGAACTTCTGGCTTTGCTTTTAAATGGTCAAAATCAGTCCGAAAAAATTTTATCAAATTTTAAATATGAAAAAAATTACTGTTAAAATTTTCATAATCATAGAGCAAGTTCATCATGTTAATTTTAGTTCTATTCTGATGAAAGATGGCTAAAACCAAAGAGTGATATTCCACTTGAGGAGGAAATGTTTTTTATTCTAGGTGTGAAAACTATCCTTAAACCAAAATCAAACTTGATGCAAGCACAATATTTAGGAATTAATTCATGATTCTATCATGCAAGTTTAGAGTAATACAGATTTTGTATTCAGACTACCTGGGCTCAAATTTTGATGCACCATTTACTTAGCTATATGACTGCCTACGACTTCTCAACTGTAAGATAAAGGTAAATAAATAAATAAATAAAACAAAAAACCCACATTTCATAGTAATGTTATGAAGCTTAAAGGAGGTAATACTTGAAAAATGTTTTGTTCAATGTCCGGCCAATTAATTAGCATTTACTTAATGTCACTACTATTATTTTATATATAAAAGAGTCATCTAAGGAGGACATAAACCACAATGTCCCTTTTAAGAAAAATTTATCTTCCATTTTTATGTGAAATGGGACAGGCAGGGAGTGGAGGTAAAGAGAAAAAAGACTTAAGACAAGGAAAAATAGCACATGCAAAAGCTCAGAGACTTGTCATTCTTAAGGCTTTGAATACACAGTTGTACATCAGTCATCACAGCCTTATCCTTTGAAAGCTTTGTCAGATAATCCTACATAATTTTAAAACTAACAAAAAAACCTCATCACGATCTTCTCTTGCCACTGCACTATATATCTCCTACTCTTTGCAGTCACATATCTTTAAATAATTAAACCTGGATGTCACATTGATTTTCACAATGTGATTGTACATTTCGGTTATAGTCATATCGTCATTGTTTAAGCACCCTCTCAAGCAATAACAATATGACTATAATAAAAATATTCTCACTATATTATAGCTCTATATATAATGAGAACATAGTTATAAATATATAGTGAGAATATATATATCTATTATATAACATATATATTATATATCAATTCAATCTAGCCCTAATTCAATATGACTGAGTGTACATAAAAGTGTCTTTTTAAAAATATATATATAGTGAGAATATGACAATATGACCATAATAAAAATATTCTCACTATGTTTATAGCTATACATACATATATATACACATATACACACATTAGACATAGTTCAGTCCTTATTCTCCTTAACCTACTTGTTATCAATCCATCTTTGGTTGCTTGAAAACTATCTGTAGCAACAGCACTCATGCAATAAACTAATTCTTTTCACTTGATGTCCATATCCTTATCTTATTTTTCTCCTGCCCCTCTGGGGTTTCTCTTTTTACCATTCATTTTGCAGTATCCTAAAATGTTGACGTTCTTTACAGTCATATCCATTCCTTCTGTTTTCATTCTGACTGACATCCAAAGGAAATCTCACCCACTTCCGTGTCTCCGAGATCTATGCTTTCTACTTGGGCTTATCTCACCAGCTCCTGACAAGTCCATCCAACAGACTTCTGAAATGGCTATTTAAATGTCTCAAAGTACCTCAGAGTTGATGATTTCAAAGCGAAGTCTTCTTTCACTGTCTTTTGCCCTTTAAAGTTGCCCTCCTAAATTTCCTCAGCTGACCAAATGGTCACCACCGTAGAGTTGCTGAGTTTAGAGTCCCAGGAGTCATCCTTGAATAATTCTTGTCCCTTGGAATCAACATCCTGTCATCACTAAGCTCTGTCTCTTAGACTTCAGATTGCCTGTGTCCACTCAGCTCCATTCCTAGGATTAACACCAGAATCTAGCCACAAATGTTCTACTTGGATTACCTGCGAAACCACATAACTGCTCTCCCTAGCTCCATTCAGCCTTTTCCCATTCATTTTCCATCCTTATTGAAACATCAACCCTTTATAAGTGAAAATCTCCTGAACATTTCCCATGTACACATTCTTTAATGCCTCCTTGTAGTTCATAGGATGAAAACCAAAATTGTTCTATAGTTTGACCCTTACTTATATTTCCAGGCCCATCCTTTGCACTCTTCCTCTGGCAAAACACTCTCATATCAATCTTAATTTATGTTTCTGTTCCTTACTTTTCTGTTCCTTTCTGTCCCAGGCTTTTTAGTGTTTCTAGATTTTTGCATAAGTGTTTTCCTTGTCTGAAATGCTCAAACACCTCTAGTCTCTAACCATTAAGCACAATCATCATCTTTCTTAGGTTTGCTATCATTTCTTTAGAATATTTTGGGGATTTTTTTCTCAGTAAGGGATGTCACACCCACCACACCAACCACCTGCTCAATATTCCCATTACAGTTCAGAACAGGGATTACTATTTTTTTCCATAGATATTCATCATTAATGGATATAATTTTATTAGTAGATTGCTCATATTTTAGCTACAAGTATGGGAATCCAGCTAGAGACAGATTTCCTAGCCTCCTTTCAGCTCAGTGTGGACAGGTAATTAATTGCTGTCTCTGACTTGTGAACATGACTGATGTATGCCACTTCTGAATTGTACCCCTGAAGCGAAATATAGATATATACCTCTGCCTCTTTCCCTCTTTTCTGTGGTGGGAATATAATGAGAACTAAAGCAACCACCAAGGACCCATGGATGGAAGCCACATTTTGTTCCTCTGGCCCAAACTGCATAACTGTACTTTTAAGTCTCCTCTTAGCAGCTTGCTCTGCACATAATACACACTATATTTTCTTTACTGTAGATGTAATTACTCTGCATTGCAATTTCTTTCTAATATCTATTTAATCTGTCTTATGGCATATCTTAATCACCTCTATGCTCTTGGTACCTAATGCAGAATCTAGACAAAGAGGAATTAATGAATGAATAAATGAAAGTCTACAGGGTAACGTTGGGGCACGGCAGGACTAGCCCTTTAGAAGTCTCCTGATTCTTAGTTTACTGCTGTTTGCAATCCACAGCATCAACCCCCACAAATAAATGCCCCAGCTGTGGCTTGACTCATAACATCACTAACCCTAGTACCAATGGTGATATCTAAGCACCTTGTGCTGGGTTAAAGTTTCAAATATTTTCTTTTAAGATTGGATGATCTAAGCAGTAGAGTCCCTTAAATCAAGGTTCAGAATGGACCATTTTTTGCCTTGAGTGATATTATACAGAACACTGAAATGATACCTTCTGTACTGAACGATTTGGCATTCAAGAGAATTAAAATAAGGCTTTCCTTTATGGTTAAAAGTGAATTACAAGAAAAGAGATACTGGCAGGCAATTACTCTATAAGCTGTAGGACTGAAAGGGATTTCACAATGTGAGTAGTTCAGATTCATATAATGTGAAGAGCTGTTGGCAAGTGGGAAATCATGCAGTAATCTAAAAGAGAGAACTGAGGCTATAAATGCAAACACACACACAGACACACACGCACACTCACACTTCATAAATGCACTAAATGAAGAAGTTCCAAAGTATGGATAAAAATTTTAGCCCAAAATGTGCTATATTTTAATTTAAAAAACAACTGAGAATGCGCATAGTCAGGATATTTGGCATATAAGATAATAAATGCTGCAGAACTAGAGCTAAAATAAGGGCATCTGCACTCTGTTGACATTATGTGATCTAATTTAAAATCTAGAATTAATATATGACTTCTGAAATGCCTTATGAATTGAACTGTAGCCCTGTAAAATCCATATGTTGAAGTGCTAAACTCTAGTACCTCAAAATGTGACCTTATTTGGAAATAGAGTCTTTGCAGATAATTAAGTTAAAAATAAGGCAGTCGCCTTTTCGGCTGGAACCGCCATCTTCCAGTAATTCGCCAAAATGACGAACACAAAGGGAAAGAGGAGAGGCACCCAATATATGTTTTCTAGGCCTTTTAGAAAACATGGAGTTGTTCCTTTGGCCACGTATATGCGAATCTCTAAGAAAGGTGATATCGTAGACATCAAGGGAATGGGTACTGTTCAAAAAGGAATGCCCCACAAGTGTTACCATGGGAAAACTGGAAGAGTCTACAATGTTGCCCAGCATGCTGTTGGCATTATTGTAAACAAACAAGTTAAGGGCAAGATTCTTGCCAAGAGAATTAATGTGCGTATTGAGCACATTAAGCACTGTGAGAGCCGAGATGGCTTCCTGAAACGTGTGAAGGAAAATGATCAGAAAAAGAAAGTAGCCAAAGAGAAAGGTACCTGGGTTCAACTGAATCGCCAGCGTGCTCCACCCGGAGAAGCACACTTGGTGAGAACCAGTGGGAAGGAGCCTGAGCTGCTGGAACCTATTCCCTATGAATTCATGGCGTAATAGGTGTTAAAATAAATAAATAAATAAAAGACCTCTGGGCTGAAAAACAAAAACAAAAACAATAAGGCAGTCAGGGTGAGCCTTAATTCAATACGACTGAGTGTACATAAAAGTGTCTTTTTTTTTAAAGATATAAAACATACAAAATTTATTTTGTGACTGACAGCAAGACTTAAAATTTTGAAGAAATCATCAGTTCAAAATTGTCAGCTTTCTTTGATAAACTGAGAAATAGCTAAGTAATGAACCATTTAGACCCCTTCTCAGAACCGATATACAAACAGAAATTAGAGGTGACTTCCTAGATGTGTTCTTAGTTGAGGAAGGTAATATAGCTACAGTAACACTACAACTTAAACTAGCATCCTTCTCATTACTTGTGATGGTTAATTTCATGTTTCAACTTGGCAAGGTCATACTACCTAGTTATTTAGTTAAACACAAATCTAAATATTGCTGTGAAGGTACAACACTTCCTCTTTATCTGTGGAGGATACATTCCAAGACCCCTAGGGGATGCCTGAAACCCTGAATAGTACTGAACCCAATTGCTGTCAATTGGAATGTGTTTCTTTTCCTGTCTCACAGCCACAAATTTAATGCCTTTTCCATCTTAGCTAGTGCTTACCATGTACCATGGCCATAACGTTTTCAATTTGAAGTTCTACATCAAAACTAGCACAAATTTCTTTTTCCTTCTTCACAATCTCATTGATAGAAAATTCATTATTATTGTAGATCTTAGCAACCTCAACATACAAACTGTTTTTTTTTTTTTTTTTTTTTTTTTTTTTTTTTTTTTTTTTTTTTTTTTTTTTATTGAGTCAATAACTTTGACCTTTTCATCTCAAGGAAACACCTGACAGAATTTCTTCGGCCTATCTGAATTTCCAGTATCACTACCCTTGCAATCTGGGGTCATTATTAAGTAAAATAAGAGTGACTTGAACACAAGCACTGCAGTACCATGACAGTAGATTTGATAACTGAGAAGGCTACTGAGTGACTAAGGGGTGGGAGAGTAGGGAGTGTGGAGATGCTGGACAAAGGAAGGATTCCCATCCCAGGTAGAACTGAATGAGACAATTTCAATTTTATGGTGCTACTCAGAAGGTTGCACAATTTAAAACTTATGAATTATTTGTTTCTGCAGTTTTTCATTTTATAGTTTTGAACTGTGGGTAGCTGACACTGAGGGAAGCAAATCCACAGATAAGGGAGAAAATACTGTATTTGGTAGATATGGTTACTATCAGTTAATTTTAAGTAAAGGAGATTACAATCAGTCAGTTTGATGGGCCTCATCCAATCAGTTGAAAGCCTTAATAGCAAACATTGAGGTGTCCTGGAAAAGAAATTCTGCCTCAGGACTGCAGCATTATTCCTGCTCAAATTTCCAGCTGTCCAGCCTGCTCTACAGATGTTGGAGTTGCCAGCCTCCACAATCACGTGAAGAATTCCTTTAAAAACAGACACACACATAAAGATATATGCAAACCATTTCCTTAAAAAATAAAATGAAACAAAAAAACATATATATATGGTTATATAGAAACTATATATATTATATCTATATTCTATATATCTTGTATCTATCTGTCTATCTATCTATCTATCTATCTATCTATCTATCTATCTATCTATCTATCTATCTACCTACCTATCTATCTATCTAGTTTCTGTTTCTCTGGAGAACCCTGCTGATACATTACCTAACTTCAAAATGTAGTCTGTCTTTTATAACATTTCTAGGCTAAACAGATCATTAAGCATGTATTTAAATTATATCCAGTGATGAATATATAAGTATGTATATTCATGGAACAAATATACCGATTGCATTCTTTTGTTATAAAGTAACATCTTGTATTTTGGTCACCGGCACCGGAAGTTGATGCTCTTGATAGACATTATATTGTCAATACTCCTTCCAGCCATTGTCTGGGCACTCAAAGTGGTAGCATGCATTTGTTAACAGAACCATTTCTGGTATTCCCACAAATGTCAAATTATGGTTTTATAAGAACTATGGTTTCTTATGAGATTTTGAAAATGCTCGTAAGTTTGACAATGACTGAAAAATGAACATAAACAAATGCCTCAGCATTTCCATTTTCAAAGGATTCAAAAGTCATTCATAAAAGGTTATAGAATAGTGACTACTCTAATGCTTTTGTGTAATTAAATTAATTTTACCTTTTAAGAAATTAGTAAATACAATACCATAATTGTGAGCCACCTTTTCATCAAGTACCAAAGCTCCCCTAAGCGAAGTTTGGACTAGACAGATAAGATTTTAAATTCTTGCAATTTCAGTAAAGATTGCAATTTTTCCCATGTACTCAAAAAGGCCTTAAGCATATAGACCATTATAAATAGTGAATAGGAAAGATTGTTTGACATAGGGTTATCTCCTTTTCATTTATCTCCCTAGACCCATCTCCTCATGCGAGTGCCCTCTGGCCTTATTTCCATTGGTAATAATCTGTAATTTCTGCTATTTTCTCTTTTCAATACCACTAAAGAGTCAGATTTTCCTTAGGCCATATTACCTATTTATAGCCGTTTAGAACATTTTATACCAATAGGCACTTTGGAGCTGTATCTGGCAGCGTAAGTAGCATTTACAGGGTTTCTGTAGACTTTTATTACACAGTGTGACATTAGATTGATGGACTGTCTCAGTCTTATTCCCTGTCAATTGTACACTGATCCATGACAGCATAATGGATATGTGACAGTGTTTGGAAGGGTGAGAGCTACTACAATAACATTTGGGGAGGATGGATATCAGAGTTCCTTTTAATACTCTTCTTAATTTTCCCTTCACATTAAAATTTTTAAAAGCTGCCAACATTGGATATGCCAATTTTCTTCACCAGAAAAAGAAAACAGTACCTGTTTTAGACAAATGGTATTAAGTTTGATGGCAAAATAGCTGTCAATCATGCTGCACAGGGCTATTAGGCATTCCCCGTAGCAAAGAGACTTCCAAGGACCCTTTCAGAAGGGAATCATGTTATGCTCCAGTCTGGGCCAAAGGTTATTACATCCAGGAAGAAATTCTCTGTTGAGGGAGGAGAAGAAGAAGGGTTTACTGCTCTTAAAGTAGGGAATTACTCAGGACTTGCCTGAGGAGATAGTTGAACCTTCCTCTAAGCAAGCTGTTCCAAGGAGCATGCTTCTGTGACTAGCCAGAGAGCCTTTGAACACATGAACATTTCAAGTGTATGTACTGTTTCAAAGGTTCCACCAGTGTTCTCTCTTGAGGGGCAGGCAAAAAGAGCTGCAAATGTTTTTGCAGCTCTTTTCTCCCTTCTGAAATGTCATAAATAATACCCTTAAGCCTGTGCTTCTTGATTTCCTTGGTGAGAGAGATTCCAGGAAGCTTCAGGGAAATGCAGAGAGAGGACGAGTCGGTTGGGGGAGTCAGTAGTAAAGTGGAAGGCACTGAAGGGAGACAGCCATGACCCACCCTTGGCACTGTTTCAGCATGAGCAGGAGACAAGGTGAACAGAGCTCAGACAAGAGGGTGGCAGCCTATGATATATGACATGGTAAAAACAGACAAACTGTTTTTACATGGAGCCTGGACTCAGCAACAAAGAACCAGCCAGGGGTGCATGCACTGTATTCTGTGTCCAAACAGAGGAGCTCAGCTGAAGGTTTGGAAGCTGTGTGAGTCAGTTTGATTTATTTAAACACTACCAAGAGCCATAGGATGGTTTATTTTTGGAAGGCACAGGTATTCTGAAATTATGCATGGGAAATGCATAATGTATCTCTGTTCATTGCCATGGGTCAGTGCTAAACACACACACACACACACACACACACTGGCCAAGGTTCTGTCAGACATTTTTTAAGTGAGAATAATATATGAAACAGAAAGACAACGGACTCTGAATGTGCCAGTGTATTCGGTTAGAGAACCATAAGGTCATGACTAAAAGACCCTTATCAACACAAGCGTAAGTCTTATACCAAGCTGTTGAATATTGAGGGTCCTGCTGCAGAAGGATCAAAAGATGATTGCAGTCATTGTCATGGCATTCTATTGCTCACTGGACTTATTTCCACCTCATCAAATGTGTTACTTGTCCCTAATCCACAGAGCCAAGACTCTCCCCGACTTCAAACCCAGTGGAGATGACCTGCATGATTCTGATTCAACTAGGATTTGGGGGCTCTAGATAATAGAAGACTCAATACCAAATACTTTCAGCAATTAAGAATTGGTGCATGTGATTTACAAAGTTCAGAGGAAATACTAGCTTCAGAGAGGATCTGTCTGGCTACCCTACCAATGTAGACGAATACTTCTCTGCATTGATTGGCTCTACTGTCCCAGGATTTCTCTACAGGATGGCTGCCAGTGACTGGTTGGACGGCAGTCTTTCTCTTTCATAGCCAAGGAAGTTTGTGATGGCCTTGGAAATACATAGAGGCCATGGGAAAAGGTAGATACTATTAATATTAAAAAAATATTTCCAGCAGTAAGAGAAGGGAGAAATGGATACTGAGTGGTAATAAATAGCAAATGTCGACTGCTGCCCCTGTGTCACTCTAGTTCCTCTGTAATATTTTATCTTTTGAGTTTCATCATACTCCTTATTAATGATTAGTTGGCCAGTCATTCACTTAGTCAAGTAGTCAATCAGTCCACAAACGATTATTGAGCACTTTGTTTAAGACTGGTATTATATAGTAGGGCTACAATAACACATTTCCACTCTTAAGGAATTCTTACTGTAGTGGGAAGAAGAAATATAAGCTTTAATTAAAACATAATGTATAAGTTCTAATTATGGGGTTATGTGCAAGATATTGTGGCAGCGTGACTATGCAAGAGACGATAAGAGAAGGCTTCACAGAAGCTGGATTTGGACTTTGAGCCCAGTTGGAGCTCTTCAAGCTATGAAGGAATTACCTGCAGAAGAAATAGCATGTGCAAAGGAAGAGGGGTGAGAAGTGCTTTTGAGAAATAGTGAGTGGTATTCAGTATCTGGCAAGGAGATTGTAAGATAGGAATCACAGGCTTGGAGGTGGAAGAAATGGGCAGAGGCCTGCGATTTTCGGCCATGCTATTTGGCAGCCCTGAGACTCTGCTCACATCAGTCATCTTTAGTCTTGTGCAGTCACATAAAACTGTGTTGATGGGGATCCACAATGAGGCCAATCCTATCCAGGATTTGTTCAACAAACATTTGCTAAATGTCTGCTATGAGCAAAGTACTGGCCTACTACAAACGCATGCCATATGACCTCATATGGAAACTTTCCATTGGTTGGAAATGCTCATAATCATCTCTCTAAATGATGTCTTCTCTCTTTACATCCCTGTTCACTTCCTTTGCTTATTTTCTCTTATGATGACCTTGCCTTTCAAATGACTGAATATATTCAGGCCACATGTCATAAGCTCTTGTGTTCACTCTCTCTTAGTCTTCAGAGGTACCACCTATCTTTACTTTCTCTTTCAAACTTTAACATCCATTTTCTGACGATGGGGCTTTTCTCCTCTTGTTTCCTGGTTGTAGTCAGTCAGGCCCTCCACAGGGAATGCCTAGCACTTGGATGAGAGATGTTCAGCCAATCTATTCATTGGTTACTTATTTCAGTGTTAAATGTGCTCACGATTCTGCTTGAAGGATTCTGATATGATGAGACCCTTCTATCTTCTCTAGTCTCCCCAGTGCTTTGTTCCATGATTCATTACTTCCCTCTTATCACCTCCCTCTCCACTGATTCCTGCCCACTGACATTCAAAAATGCTCAGATTAATCCATCCTCCTCCAACAAAGAAACACTAAAAAGTATACATCAATTCTAGTCTCCCTTCAAAATCCTCCTTTACATAAGAGAACAGCTTAGTCTGGCCCTTTTTATATCCTAACTATGCACTGATTCCTTAAACTATTGAAATGAACTTTTTATATAGGGCTGGTCACAAAATTTGTGAGGCCCTTTATTCACAAAGCGGGAAAAAGATTTCTCTTTTTCTAATCCTAGGAATCCCTTTTAACCCTTCATAAAGCCATTGAATTTATTTGCCGTTGAATATCACCTCTCTTGGGCATAGCGATAGTCATAGGCAAGTGCAGACCCTTCCATGTGCTCAGATTCACCGAGATTCACTACCCAGGGCATGTGCCTGACTTCCACCTTCCCTATAGCTGCACCCAGGACCCCACAGCAGGCAGGGCAACAGAGGCACCAGTTCTTGGGTGGTGGTGGGTTAGTGATGGCTGAGAATACCTCGCAAGGAGGCAGAGAAGCTGAGAGAGGCAAATCACATATAAACTGAGGTTCCTAGACCCAAGTATATGCTCCAATATCCCGTTGGACTTCACTTACAAATCACGAATTCAAAGATAAATGATGAGGGATTTCATGATGGCTTTGATTTGCATTTCTCTAATGATTGGTGACATTATCTATCCAGCCTTAAAAATGAATAAAATTTTACAATATGTACCAATATGGATGAACCTTGAGGACATTATGCTAAATGAAATAAGACAGATATAGGACAGATAATCATTTCATTTATATAAAGTATCTAACGCAATCAAATCCACAGAATCAGAGAGTAGAAGACACTGTGTGATTGACCCTGGTCCTGTGCTCTCTCTGTGCTTATCTCTTGCCATTCTCCTTGCCTCACACACCACACTGGCCTCTCTCTATTCTTCAGGCATGAAAGCAGGCTCCTACTTCATGATCTTGGCACTTGCTGTTTATACAAAAAAGTTAAAATTCAGGATTAAAGCTAACATCAGGTAAGGCTCAATCTAGCTATCCGGCAACACAATGTGGAACTTAGCTCTTAGGACTTTAACCAGCTCTCTGCAGTGATAGCTCCATTCTCAGAGAGCCACTCACTGGAAACTCTAGACTTGTCAACTTAGGAACATTAACAAAAAGAGCATCTTTCCAACAGATCTAGTAAATATTTTTGAGAGTTCATATTAAAACACTTTGAGTTACATGCCAATCTCAAAAAAAAAAAAAAAAAAAAAAAAAGGAAAAGTGGTTAAAATACATGGCATTTTGATTGACCAGGCCTGAGGTATGTACTCACACCTGGACTCTCTGCGAAAGGAAAGAGAATAAGTAATGTGTACTTCCCAGAAGGAAAAGATCTTATTTCTCAACATAAAATATATGTCAAATATGGCTATTTAATAGAATATTGTGTTACCATTAAGATCAGATTTTAAAGAATATTATGTTTAATGACATAAAAGGCTCATGTATAATGTTAAATTAAAAAGTAGGATATTAAATGACAAAAAGTGAATGAATGAGAAAAAGAAAATGTGAATTCTGGAAGAGAATAAATGAGGCTTTAAGTGATAGTCAAGATAATCTCTCTTTGACTGAGGGAAAATAAACAAATATTTTATTTTTTAATGTTATTGATATTTTCACCATGATCATGTATTTCACAAAAACATAAATAGATGGTTAGATAAGTAGATGAGGATAAGTATAAAATGCAGTGAGGCGAAGTGTTCATGAGCATAGCTTTTGTAGTTTTAACTTTCTGGATTCTAACTCTGGATTTACTAACTACTATATATATAAGTTTGTGCAAGTTACTTAACATCTCACACCTCAATTTCTTATAAGATAGGAATGATAGTGCCTGTTTACTTTCTCTAAGGTGGGAATGATAAGGCCTACTTCATAGGGTTATGGCAGGGAATAAATGATTCCTATAACCTGAGTGTTCGGCCCACATCTGGCTTAAAAATGTCATCATCATCAAGGTGTAGACCTGGTTAGGGGTGTGCCAAAAAGCAGAGGCATGCTTCAACATTTTATGAAAGATTATCCATTCTTAAAGGACAATCATCTAGTAACTTTTAAAAACAACTTTTGGATTGGCTTTTATAACCAGTGCCTAAACGAAGTTGACTGAGGAAAATTCAAGACAAAAGAAAAGCCAGTGGCTTATTTGTACTTTTGCCAAGAAGTAACTGAGGGCCTTTGTTCAAACACTAGGTATATTAGGTTGCTATCAGTCTGTCAGTCATCAAGGGATCAAGAGAGAGATGAAAGTTAGGTGGTTTAAGCCTTGGCTATGGGCTCCCTTCAGGTAATTGTGCAGAATTCTTCATTTCAGACAGATCTTTTCTTTTTTTAAGAATTTGCTTCACAGTGAAATCTTTGTGGCCCTCATGTAAACTTCCCCAACCTCTAAGCAGGTGCCTAATTTTTTAATAAAAATAATTTTTAACTTGTGCCTATCAGATGAGAAAACGAGAGAAAAATGTCACTGGCTGCTGCCTATCAAATAATTGGAGTCCTTGTGAACGGGCCCCTAGATGACACAGCAGTGTTAAATAAAAGATAAAATGGAAACAAGACTCTTTGAATAATACTGGCTGAAAGCAATTTTCTTCTTGAACTAGGGCGCTGCTGATCTGAAAACCACAAATTTTGGGGAATCACGCAGGGCCTGAGACTTTGATTATATAGTTAATAAAGGATAAAAAAAAAATCTTCATCTCATACAGTTGATGATATGCAAAACAAACTGAAGATGTTCAGTGACAGAGTTGCAAGAATGCCAAATAAAAAATGAAACAGGCGCTAAGGCTGTTCTTTTAACTATTCACAAACTTACACCTATAGGGTCAGATGATTGAGATGGAGTTTTACTCTTGTTGTCTATGCTGGAGTGCAATGGTGCAATCTCGACTCATGGCAACCTCTGCCTCCCCGGTTCAAGCAATTCTCCTGTCTCAGCTTCCTGAGTAGCTGGGATCACAGGCATGCACCTCCACACCCAGCTAACTTGGTAATTTTTTTAGTAGAGACGGGGTTTCTCCATGTTGGTCAGGCTGGTCTCGAACTCCTGACCTCAAGTGATCTGCCCACCTCGGCCTCCCAAAGTGTTGGGATTACAGCACTTTGCGTGAGTCACCACGGCAGGCCAGATGATTTTTTTTTTTTTTAAACCACTGCACTGAGGTTTGGGGCCAGAAACTTATTTTTGGATATTAATTCTCAAGAGGTCTGTGTCATCTTTATATTGCCAGAAATTTATCTGACAACAAAAGTTAAATGCCTAAGGAGTTTTCATGCATCAAAAAATCACCGCATGCAATTGAGAGTGTGTTTTAGGAAGACCCCTCCTTCGTTTTTCCCCCAGCTTTCCTCCCCTGTCATTGCCCTCTGTGTAAAGAAAGCCAGGATATCTAACTCCATGGAAGCCACTTAGTTCAAGGCTCCCTGACAGTTTGTGTTCTTTCCCAGAATTGTGAAGTTTGAGTTTGAGAACAAATAAATATATTTTATATTTGTAAATGTATTCATATTAAGTACATTCTTCTGCCAATATTGATGATGGTAAAAGGCTAGTAAAAAAACATATAAGGAATGAGCCAGCCATTAAGACTCCAGGCAGAAAGAGAAATGTGTGGCCATATGATATAATTCCAACAAGATAAAAGGGGTTAAGACTCCATTTAATCAAGTACAGCACAGGAAGAAAAGTTCCCAAAATTAGGGTTGATAGATATAAGCAAGAGAGAAACATAGCATCATTTTTAAGAAATGAGAGAGGAAATTTCAGAGATGGAGCAAATAGGTGACCAATGAGATGAATCTTGCCTGGGTGGCAAGATCCACGGCACCTCCTGCCAGATTGTGCCTGTAATTGCCACAATCATTTTAGAAAGAAGTCTTGAAAACATTCTCTTAATATATATGTATTTTTGCTCCTTTTTGCTAAATTCTGGGAATATCCTTGGATGTGGTAAGGGTCACTGAACTTTTTCATTTCAATTTAATGAAACTCTTTTATTTATGCTAAGATTCTGTCAATGTGAATATTATTCCATGCTCTTAGCGATCACAGAGTGTTTATGCTCTGCTTATTACATCTTCTTAATGAAAAGAACTTTGCTATGGTCTTGACCTTTTTTTTCTCCCCAGATTATTTTCAGCCAGACTAGGCCAATTGAACTTGAATCTGTTTCTTCTTTGTGCTTGATCAAATCGGTAATGGGGTAGGGGTTAGATACGGGAAAGGGAAGAATAAAGACCTATGCTGTGAAAAATAGTAGCTGAGTTTAAAGGTGGCTTGACCCATAAACCTTTAATTTTATCAAGCTATGGCCTTTTTTCCCCTTAGAAATTATTTATGAGTAGAAATGGAAATTTTATTCTACTAATATAATTAGGCCATTCAGGGATAAGAATGCAAGTTCCTTGGCCTTTGGGTAACGATTTTCTTTGACTGATACTCTCACCTGATCTGCAAGAAACTCTACCGGTCACTCGTAGCCAGTGGGGAAGTACAAAAGAGGAACCAGGATTTCATAGGCAGAAATTGGCATTTAGCAGTAGAGCGTTTATTCCTGGTATGTATTTTAGGCTACATTTTTGAGATTTACTCTCAAGAAAACAAATTAAAAGCTGAGTCTCAAAGAAATCAGGGCACTTAAGACCCAAGTTGAACCATACAAAGGCTTATCATGCTTAGTCAGTGGTTTAGAGGCTTTTAAATCATCCATTTTGGGGACCAGGATTGATTCTGGAGCTTGAGATAAAGAAATGCAGTGAACATATCTAAAGGCAAAGATGAATAAACTGAGCACACCAAAATTGCCAAGTAAAGCTAGGATAGATGCATGTTCATTCTTTTAAAATTATTGTCTTTACCAAAGTTTATTTGGCTCAGGTGAATTCTACAGATAGCTTCCACATATTTAAATCCTAGAGCAACAACAGCTTGCTGAGATTGAGAAATAAGAAAATCAAGGTTAGGACTTCCATGCCATCCTTAGTTCTAAATGATCTGTCCCTGATTTAGAGAGACAGTCATCCATTGCCTAACTCTTTGATGGAGAAATTCTACAAGCAGATCATGATCTCCACCGGGAGGCCAAGTCAGCACAAGTTCCTTTCTCCCCTAAAGCTGGAACCAACATCTTGACCTTTGTCTATGACTATGTGTCATAGGTTGGGTTTTCTGAAAAGGAAACTGAGATAGACCATGAGGTGAATCAACAAGTATAGAAGGGAGAAGAAGGAAGCAGTTCTGGAAGGATTGATGCTGGCCTAATGACAGCCTCAGCCCAATGACAAGTCTCCAGGAGATACTTTAGAGCTAAAACCATATCTTAATGTTGTCATGTGTTGGCTGAAATGACCTGGCATTTGTATAAACACTCCATCAGTCATTTGAAGTGGGCTGCTTTCTTAAGGGCATTGCCTTAGGCAAGAAGTTCTCTGCAGCTGAAGCCATCCCTGAAGGGGCTGCCAGCTGACACTTGCCTGCCAATAGCAACCTTAGCAGCTGGGACAAGTCTCTCTTGAAGGGGAACTTAAACAGCAAGTTTTTTCTCAAAAGGGGATCTATATAGGGAATCACCATAACCACCACAACTTCAATTTTTGTTGTACTTACCTGTGTTGGGTAGAAAAAAGTTGCATATAAAGGTGGATCTCTTGGTGCACAAAAGATAAGTTAAAGGAAAATTTATCGTAGTTTCCACGTAATTCTTGAAATGTTTATAATGTTTTTCTTTATAAAAGAAGGCTTTCTAGTCATTTTCCCCCAAGTAGTAGTATAAAAATGCCTTGATCATAGAATAGATGCATGTATTCATGGTTATAGACTTATTTCCTCAAACCTGGGAGCTGTCAGTTGAGAAAATTTACCTTCAAGAGAACCTCAGGGCAGCTTTAAGTCTGGATGCACACCAGTGTAGTCAGCTTCAGGGGGTTAAAAATTCACTTAAGATTTTAATAGTTTCAAGGAAAGTAGTTTCAAGACCCAGTATCTAGGACAAAAGGGTCTCTAATATTCTGTAATTATAACTTATCTGGTATAAGTTCTACCCCTAAAAGACCACTTTAAGTAGATTTTTCTGCATATTCTTGTGGTTGTAACCAAGGATCACAGTTGGAAAACAAAAGGACGAAATGTTGTTTGCCTGACCAATGGCACAGAATTTTGTTGAAGCATAGGAAAGCAGGTAAATAATATCTCTTTAAAGGCCTTCCCTGGGCTGAGCTCCTTTACCGAACTCTCCTGCACTCTTTGGTGATCATAGCTGATTCTATGCTACCTAAACCTAAAATCAACATGTGGGAGAGCATACCGAGTTGATCTCATCCAGGACAATCCACTTTTTTCTTTATTAATTCCTTATTTAGCTGAACTATAAATATTATTAAACATTTGCTTATGAACTGCCAGAGCACCATGCTGTTCAACAGATGAGGTTGGTGTGTTTTAATTTTACGCACTCTGAACATGTTTAGTTTAGCTCCTTCTCTGCACTCCACATTCTTTTAAATTCCAGATATTGGAGTTTCCCCTTACAACCCAAGGCACAGATTTTCTTATTTTTTTTTTTTTCTGGTGGGGGGCAGGGGGTTGGTTTGGGGACATGTGTGAAAGTTGGAGGATTATAGGGGTGGAATGGGTTATGACACATTTTCATTTGCAGCTGCTACGACTCCCTAGCCTTAATCCGGCCCAGATCTCAGCAGAAACTTAACACCACTCTGGTGACCCTGGAATTGCACCACGGCCTCAAATCACCAAATAAGGTAAGTCGTTTGTCATCTGAGCCATAAATATTTACATCCACTAGTGACAAATGTATAAAGAGTGTGGAGTGACTGTGTAATTTCAGCTGCTCTCCTCAAGCCTGTCAATAGTTTCTCTTATCTCTTGAAAGCTCCAATGACTGATTTCTGCTGGCTGAATAAGAATGCACTCTGCAGCTTGTTAACCTGCTTTAATTTTTCATTATGACCACATTAGTCACCTAGGAAGTTTTTATTTTCCTTTTAAATTTAGGGCCCATTACACACATTTGTTGGGGCTGGGAACCATTCAGCCCCCTCCTGTCTCCCTCATTCTATCATATGCTCTATCTCATTGTTTCTACAAATCCAGGAGATCATCCCCATTTTTGTTTCTTCACTTTATTGAACTAACAGCAACAAAACAATTCAACGTTTTTCTCCCTCCCACACACTCCCCACCCAACTTGCATATAAGTGACTTAGCAGCTTAAGTCTTAATAATATCTCTAACTAATTCTTAGACATAGACAGATAGTTCCTAAACCTTAAAAAGTGACCATACCACAAAGTGCTTATAATGTAAAAGTATTTTCCAACAAACGCCTAGAAAAATCTTTCAAATATTAATGGCCTGAAACTGATCATGTAAAGCAGATCCTGTTTTACTCTTCTATCAAGAGGTAGACTACTAAGAAAGATAAAAAAAAATCAGTTAAGATCACGCTGTTGGTCTTTCATTCACTAAACCATTATGCAGAGCTTGCATTTGTATGTATTTACGAAATAAAGAACTGCAAGGGTCAGATAGAGTGACAAATCCATATTTAAATGAATTTGAAATATGAGAACTGATATTATGAAAACGTTTGGATAATTCAACACTTAAAAACCTATCTTTTTTCTTTTGTTATAGGAATATGTTGACTGCTATTGACTAACTTCATGTATACCTTTGTCATTAGGTGAAGAAAAATGGCTGTAGATTTCCCTGAAATGGTATAGTGGTTTGATGGCTAAAATTCAATGCCTAAATGATAATTAGATTTATCAGCCTCTGTAGGATTTTTCCTGTAGGGAGAATTTGGGTTTAGCAAGAACTTAACAGAGCCTCAGAAACAAATGAGTTGATAACTTGCAGAAATGTGAACCCCACCTGAAAAGAAAGACTCAACTAACATGATCTCCTAATGATTTCCTAACACTCCAGCTCAATAAGGACTACACTTTTCTTGCTCCCATACCATTCTATCTATATTCCCATTACAGCACCACACTGGAATTTGAGCTCCTTGATGCAGGAGTTGTTTGGTTCATTACAAAATCTCTAAAATTCAACACAATACTTTGCAGATAATTTGAGCATAGAAAATACTAGTTGAATGGATGAATGAGAAGGGAAGTTGAGAAAGACAAAAAGGAAAGGATCTTAAGAGAGGGAGTGTTAGATCTTTTAAAATTAGAATTGACAAGTGTCCGAAAATTAGCCCTTTCTTCTCATCTTTCTTATTAGTGCCTGCTTGTATGTATGTGTATGTGTGCATGTATGCATGTGTGTGTGTGTGTGCCTGTACATTTTAGCAACTGATTAGGACAGCTCTGGCTTTAATGTAGCAGTGACTTACTACAGAGACAGAGAGCTGACTTAAGGAGACTTATATTTGTATCCCTAAAATTATTTGGAATCTAGATATCCAAAGTTAACAGCCATGTACAGAAGATAAATTTCAGTAACACACGGCTGCTATCCAGGGCCCAGTGCATAAGTCACCTCTAGTGTACAATTACCTATTGACTTCCTATTTGCCTTCAACTTTCTGAATATTCAGAGCCCTTCTAATGCTTTCTAGCTGTACAAAGTTCTTCCCTTACCACTGGTGCTTAATATCCTCAATGATCTCAAATTATCTCTTCTTCCTCTGCCCAGCAAAACTCCCATTTCCTGAATTACTTATTTTCAGCTTCATATTCATGTGATTATTAAAATAATTGTCACTATGACTTAGAGATGTGATCTTCCCAGGATATTTGCTTTTAAAAGGAGGAGTTTGCTAGTTCAAATTAATTTCTAAGTGCTCAAATATTTATATGAGAAGAGATATTTTAATCCGAATGACTTCTGGTGGCTCTTTTCTACAGATACCTCTCCTGGCTAGGCACCCATTCCCATACTCATTCGATAACCCCGCCAAATAGTACAATATAGAAGTCAGCACTGTTCAGTTTCATATGGTCATTCTCTGCATTCCCTTAGGTTTTTTGGCAAGTGTCTTTTTTACCCTGAAATTCTCAGTAAAAAAAAAAAAAAAAAGAATTGTAGTTAGACAAATGCAACAAGGCTTACAAGGGTCATCATTCAAAATAGGAATCAAAATGGATAAATGTACAGTGTCACAGTCAACATTCCACGGAGGCAGACAATCTGAGATTAAGACCTAAGACCTGAATGCAATCATATAACCTCTTCCTCAACATTTCCTTATCTGTAAAATGGGACCATTTATTCAAGAAATACCAATAAGCACGTTCTATATGTTTAGCATCAGTGATGAAAAATATAAACTCTGCCTTTGCGCCTGAGGGCTGACTTGCCCTGTGTATCACAAAAGAATTTTGTAGGAAGATCAAAGTCGGCATATAAGAATGTGACTCAGCAACAGAAAAACCATCTGTAAATAGATACAATTAAGTCTTCACCATGCAAAGGGCTACTTACAAGAATGGTAAACAGTGATGTTTAATATTCAGTGAACATATGACTAAAGGAATAGGCTTTCAAATGTCCTCAAAGAACTTGCCAAGAGGGTATATGGAAGTTCTGTCTTATGTTTTTTTGTTTGTTTGTTTGCTTTGTTTGTTTGTTTTAAATAAAGACTTAAATGCCAGCAAACAGGCGGGATGACCACTTAAACTTCTTCCTACTTTTCCTTTCTGTAATCCTATGGCAGGCATATGTTGGTAACAACAGCTGAAGATTATATTTGAAAAATAGTGATACCCTGTCTTTATTTTTTATCTGAACATTGTCTAACCAGAAGCTTTTAAAGTAGTCATCTGCGATTTAAATAAAGCCATTTCAGTTCATTTCTTTTGAACTTAAAATCTCTGGGAGTGAACAATGACAAACTCCTCTTGTAAAACCTGATTTAAGTGATGATACATGAGTAAACTAGATAATAATTTATGTTAATATATTGCCAAAGCATTACATTTCCATTCAAGAACTTGCAATTGAATATTAAAGCTCCAAGAAAAATTATAGTTGGGCAGGTGAGTGAGCAAAAAATAACCAAATGCCTTTTGGTCTGAGTCATACGTTTTGTGTTGAAATTAGGTTCTGGGTAGGATTGTTTGCAATAGTTGCAGGTTTTCCATTTGCAAGAAGACAGAGTTTTTATTTCATCAATATCCTCTCTTTCCTTATTGCCCCTGAAAGGTGCCAACAGTTCTAGTTACACGTGTGTGTATAATGTTTCTACATTGAGTTGATTCATTATATTGTCTCAAGCTTATTTCAGACAAGAGTTCTACCTGCTTTAGTACAATGGAAACCTGTTCTGTGTGACTTGAGAGAAAAAAAAAACAAGAACTGTGGATCAGAGTGTCATGAAGAAAACATATTGCATATCCTGAAACACCTAATAAGGTTGCAGCTAGGAGGGTTCTCCAAAACATTAGTGACACAAGAAATGTCTTTGGGAATATCTTCATCTTATATATATATATATTTTTCCTGTAGTGCTTCATTATTCATATACTATGAACTGTTCATAGGACTTGGCTTAGATCCTCTCCTTCAGGCACTTTGGTCTCCAGTGACTTCTTAAAGTGGTCTTAGCACATTCACAAGGCTTTTCATTGCAGTCCAGCCTGTTTGTAAAAGCGATCCATCAATATCATGTTCAGATGACAGTCTGTGTAGAACCTGCCTTTGCTTAAGCAGTCTGTTTAATGCTGAGAGCATAGAATTCTATCCAGGAATGACATCTTGAATAAGTTTGGGTTGGGGCATATTGCATTCTTCTTCGAAACTATTTTTTCTTCTCTTCAGACATTTCCTTGCTTTTACAAGGCTGTAAAAATAGGAACACATTTTTCTTTCCTTTGAAATGATGCTGGTCCCAGTTTTGCTCTTCTCTGGGGTGCAAGATAATTAAATCTGCATGCAAAGAAGGAAATGTTTACAAAGCCATGATTTTGATGTCATGTGCTATAGTCAACCCCAATATCTATGACAGCCCATCCAACCTCTGCTTCTTGACATCAGTCGAATTATCTGGGTTGACATTTATGGGGACTATCATTTATAGGACTTTATGGTTGTCTTCTACAATAATATGCAAAGGAGTTCTCCAAAAGGTAGTTTCACAACTGTTACCCACATTCTGACTGATTCCTATACTTGCAGGAGAAGACATGACTAATTAGACCGAATTAAAAATAGCCAAGAAAGCTGTCAGTGACAGATATGTATTACTTCATGTACTAGTTCGGGTTCTGGCCCAGATGCTGAAGATATAGCACACTCTTCTCCCTTTTGCAGCCCTTAATTGAACTTCAAGTTGGTTTTGTGTATTTTTGAAAAGTGTTAATGGTTCTCCCCCCGCAAAAAAAAAAAAAAAAAAAACACTCACTTTTTATTCTTTTTAACATTACTACTCCACTAGTAATCTTTTCCTCTCCCAGGGTGGGCTGGGCTGACACCCAGCATGTGCCTTTTTCCCTAGATGAGAGGCTGTTGAAAGGCGTCTCGTCATGTGTTTTTTGCCCTCAGTACTCCTCACTGCATGCCCTAAGTCAGCTTATGTTTTTAATAGTCAAAACACAAACAGTTCCCCCAAAATATGATTTTATATCCTGGGCAATTGAGAAGAGGAGAACATCCAAGAAGAATATAAAATATTGTTTGCCACACATCTTTGTAGTCCACAGTAATCCCAACCTCTCATTCTAGAGGGTGAAAGGCTTTAAACAGCTTACTTGTTTGTCAAACTTAGAAAGACTGACACCACACTTGGATGTCTCCTTGTAGGAATGCCTGTGAGTGTATTACTCACTATAATTACATATATTTTTTAAAACAATCTGTATGCCAAGCCTTGAATTATATATATGCAGAATTTCATCTATTGTTAATGCTCTCAACAACCCTATGAGGAATGAACTATTATTTTCCCTATTCTCCAGTTATTGAAACTGAGATTTAAAGAGATTTTATTTTTTTTCAGATAAAAGAGCTAAAACATAACTAAAAGAGGACTATGTAGGCCAGTTTCTTCTGCCACCAAAGTCCTATGATCTTAAATGCTTTATTACATTGCATCCTTAGAATCACGACATAGGAAAGACTTTTCTTTAAATCATCACTTTATAAATGATGAGAGTAAGAGCTTATGAGGTAGTGCTTGTTCCTTATTATTTAATGGCAGACCCAGGATTCCAATGTGAAGTCTTCTAACCTTTGGTCCACATTCTGGGCAATAAGTCCTCTAGTGATAACAGCAGTTCCTTGAAGAAATAATCATGTCAAAGTATATTATACAGATAATGTTCAGGTTTCATATTTGTCTACTACCTTGTACGTCACCTAACAACAAATCAATCATTCATCATTTATCATATAGTAAAATACAAAATTCTGAAATTCTAGAGTAAAAGAAGCTTGAGCACACTTCACCTTGAAGTTTCTGTCCTACTTCATTTCTACACAAACACTCCTATCATAGTCCTTTACTCTTATCTTACAGAGCAGCCTATGTGCATTTTTCATTGTACAGTTAATCCTGTTTGTTCCTCTATTTACTTTTCCCCAATTTTATGAATTATCATTATCATTATGTTCCAAAGGATGTAACTGAGGTTTGTAGAGGTAGGGTAAATTGCTTGACTTATTTAAATTGTAATTTCCTTAAAGAAAGCTGTATGGTATCATAGAGAGATCATGAGTCTGGACATAAGAGAGAACTAACAACAGATAAATGTGGTGAATTTTTTTCTACTTCTCCAAAAAAAGCAGTTTTCTCATTTGAAAAATTGGATTAATAATATCCAACTCAATGAATTGGTAGGGTCAAATGTGATACTGTTAGAAAAGCACCCAACACGTAGTAGACTCAAAAATATTTAGTTTTCTTTTCCTTTATAGTCCTTAAAATTGCCCAAGGAAAGTTTGCTGTTAGGCACACATTTTTAATTCAAGGATTTGTTAAGCTAGAGAGGAGCCTGAGCAGACTGTCTTTGGCCTGACACTTAAAAATGCTTAGGGTCCAGTCAGTGATGTGGATTCAAATGGAATGAAGCCATTTAGCAGCAATGTGAGTGAGTTCAGCCACTATGGAAAGCAGTTTGGAGATTTCTCAAAGAATTTAAAGCAGAAGTACCACAATCTACCAATCCCATCACTGGGTATATACCCAAAGGAATATAAATCATTCTACCAAACAGGCAC
Source organism: Rhinopithecus roxellana (assembly GCF_007565055.1). Classification (NCBI taxonomy): domain Eukaryota; kingdom Metazoa; phylum Chordata; class Mammalia; order Primates; family Cercopithecidae; genus Rhinopithecus; species Rhinopithecus roxellana. The sequence continues at coordinate 65,090,966 of NC_044560.1, read as the reverse complement.
GTGCACACATATGGTCATCGCAGCATTATTCACAATAGCAAAGACATGGAATCAACCTAGATGCCCATCAGTGGTGGACTGGCTAAAGCAAATGTGGTACATATACACCATGGAATATTATGTAGCCAGGAAAAAATGAAATCATGTTCTTTGCAGCAACGTGAATGCAGCTGGAGCCGATTATCATAGGCAAATAAATGCAGGAACTGAAAACCAAACACTGCAGGTGGGAGGAGGGAGAGAATGTTTCCTACTATTTAGTAGCAAAACTATCAGGTACCTATCAAGTACTATGCTCACTACCTGGGTGACGAAATCATTTGTACGCCAAACCACAGCAACACACAATGTAACCATGTAACAAACCTGCACATGTACCCCCTGAATGTGAAAGTCAAAAAGAATATTTTAAAAATCTCCACTTTTCACAATCCCCTCCCACTTATTGAGAAAGCAGGCACACTAAACCATTCCCTTATTTCTTCATGAACGACTATCACTCCAGAATGTAACATACGAAAGAAGAGAGAGGAAGAGAAAGGAGCTACCTGATGAAAGCACAGACCTCTCTTTGGCTTGTAACCATGGGGAATCTGGGTTGTGTCATTAGAGCTCAGGCCCAAGTGCTTTTTTAAGGGAAAATCTTCAAATACTGCTCCCTCTAACACACAATTTTATTAGATGATAATAGAAACTGGATTTGCATTATGATAGAGTTGTTTGTGCTGGACTTCAGTATTTTAATAACCACATAAGTTAAGCATTCAAAGCTTCGGTGGATAGTGTTTGACAGAAAGATAGGAAGAAGAAAAAGATCTAAATCACAAAGCATTCAACTCCTATATTTTAAAGCTTTGATAAATTTTCTTACACCTATCTCTCAGCCAACAATAATAATGGCAATGAACTGTTATAGTCCTCTTATAGTGAGCACCATTGCCCCTTTCGTAAAGAAGAAACTGAGGTCGAAGGATTGAACTGTGTTTCATGGTCTCGGTGAATGAACTGAACAGTGCCAGACACTGGAAAATGTGTTCTCTTTCTTTTCTAAATCAAAGCATCATTCTGGTTATATGATACCATTCTTATCTGCAATCCCTGCTTCTCAGTCTTGATAACCACAGAAGAAGCTGATTTTTTTTCTATGTGAAAGCAATTTAAATCTCTACTTACAATTCTTGTATAAATTTGTTAAGTAAACTTCCTCTGTGTAAGAGACATAGGGAATATTCAGAAATCATTTCCTAAAGAATTCTTTTACCAGTAATTTGTAAAAGTTGCTGGGTTGCTAAGCTATGGTTAAGGCATTACTAAGAGTTGTGTTGTTTTGAAAGGAAATTAGTAAAGTGGAAAATTACTCCCTACTCACCTCCAGTTACTCAGGTCACCAACTATATAGTTTCCTCAGGGTCAAATATGTTTCTCTGCAACTTTGTGGTATATGTTGAGCTTCAAAGATAAATGGAAAATCTATTAAGTGACCTAACTTGACTTTTCCCAAATAGAAGGTGGCTTGTGTATCTGTCAGGGTAGGCTAGGTTTTGCTGTGGTAACAACTCCAAAAGCTCAATGATCTGACACAATAAATAGATTTTCTACTAAGGCTATGTGAACAAAACAGGTCAGCAATAGGACTCTGTTCATTATAGCAATCCAAGGGACCTCCATCTCATAGATGCTTCAGCTCAATCCATACTGCCACAATTGTGTGCTAAGTGGAAGGTTGCATGGCACATCTCACATTGGCTCTTGTGGCGTCCACCTGGGTGAGACATGCATCACTTCTACCCATTTTTCACAGGCCAGAGCAGACCTCATGACCATGCCTAATTTCAAAGAAGGAAGAGAAGTACAATCTCTCATTTGCCTGGAGGAGAAGGTCTGGATTATATATCAATAGCCCTAGTGCCTACCATAGCAGGTATTCCAGCTTCACTTACCTGATGGTTTGGGGCCATTTGCTTTGCTTCCACAATAAAGAGGGGCAAACCACCCACGTCAAAAAAGGCTGAACTCGTTTGTGCTAGCCCATTTGGCCTTCAAGTTTGTGGAAGCTGCCATGGCTTATTCATCACGCTTAGGATATGAACTTGTTTCAGCTTTTTGTCCAATCTCTCTATGAATGAAAACAAGTAAATCTTACGCAACGGTAGAGAGTTGTTGAAGTTACATTTGGTAAGATGCTTGGTAAATGTCAGTCGTTTAGGCCCCATGAATTTCTCCTTATTTCATCCACTGCACTTCCTTTTGACTGGCTTGCAAGTAATAGGATAAGCATGAAGACTAGAATCACTTTCCAAATTTGAAAACTGTCACTCTCTTCTCTCTCATGGAAAAGATGAAGGTAAGATCTAGTGATAATTACTTAAGCTGTTTAAGGAGTAGTTGCTGGAATAATTTTCAAATTCAAGTAGAGCAAATATTTGAGTTTTTAAAGTAAAAATACCATTATATGAAAGGACAGAAAAACTAAGTTGCAAGATAAGATAGAGTATCAATTAAAGAGAAGTATATTGCTTAAATTGGGCAATAACAAAAGACATAGACAGAGATAATTGAAAATAAATAAGAATATTTGGGTGTGCAATTGTACCTAAAGAAATATCACTTTAAATGTTAATATTTTTTAAAAAATTAATGTTTTTACTATTTTGCTTATATGGTTATTCTTTGTTAAAAAAATGAAATATTATAATCTATATCTAGAAAAGTTATACTTATTTTTGGTGAGATTTTGTATTTTAGATTACATTATTTTCTGGTTCCAGGGCACTCTCATCTCAAGATCAGAAAATCAGAACTTTTAATTGCTAAATATGAACACCAAGTGATGAGGTGAGAGTTAATTGCAAAGGAGCCAACGACCCTGTGAGAAGCTTCTATTTCTGTTTTTCCCAACATAACAATATTGAATGTCATGTAACAGCTTTGTCCTTACACTCCAACATATGTGATTATGTGACAGTGATGTATTTTTATATCTAAGGTAGCTAACCCAGTTTTGGATGCAATCCAAGACAGCTTTGGGATATTTTAATTTTCTTGTACAGCTTTTAGCAAAGCATTAAAAGATTGATATTAAAATTGTATTTGGTTAAAAGAACTTGGGACACTCCAGTACTATCTTAAAGCCATCAACTTCACCCTACAAAGGCAAATATATGTGCCAAAGACAATGTTTACAAATTAATATTATTCCAAGATTATAGCCCTAAACTGCAATATATAGTTCCTATGAGCTAGGCATCCATTTGTGCAGACACGCTTTTTCCTAGATAAAAATCATTCTAAAAGTGAATCCAAAGCCGGCCCAACCTCTGGCTTTTCTTCTTTTCCCACTAAAACAGCACACTAATCATAAAAGAGAAAAAATAAAAAGTTGGGCATCTCTGATTTGGGTAGGCCTTTGGAGGTAGTGGAGAACAGGGATGTTGGAAGGAAAAACATAGACCTTGTCTCACCTCACTGTTTTGACATCCCAGGAGAAGAGCTGAATTACAATAATACATAGGATCATTATGTGTCTCTTTGTTTAAACTTTAGGATGGAGTAGGATTAACCAATTGGTATTGTGGTGTAGGTGAGTTGTGGAAATATACTGCATATGCTGTGGTTGTTCTGCATTTTTTAAAATCAGTTATGTGATAAGTCTGTATTTATTGACAGAGGTTAGAAAGGAGTGTTTATAAATTCAAGTGCATGGCCAAGAGTGCCTTCTACCTTGCACATATCTGAAAATTTTGCCTTGATTTATTTTATATTTTTTTGAGGAAAAAGTGAGATTAAATATGCCAACTACTTAGAATAAGATATGAAACATAGTAGGAGCTTCATAAATACTTATCATAATTATTAATAAATTAAGAATGTGTATTATTTGATCTAATGATAAGTGTTGCTAATGAAAGATGAAGATTCACTTACTTAGGATTTCCCAGAATTTAAAGCCTTATTAAGAAGTTTGTACATTAACCACTATTTTTAACTCTTCATTTTGGTTTGAGATCTGAGGACTGATTATTATATACAGGCTTCTTCTAAAACATGCCAGCCTTCTTAATGTAATTTTCTATGTGTCAGTTGGTGTATCGTTAGATAATGGGCTGAAGGGTACAGCAATAGCATCTCAAGTGGTGGTACAAACTCTAAGTACTTACAGGGGTTCTCTTTTTTTATATTCTGTAAAACCAGTCTCTATGCTGCCATCCATTCTGTCAATTTGAGTTGCAACTGACACTCTGTGATTAAAATTTTTAAGTGCTGACATTTTTATATTCTAATTTCAAAATTCATTGATATATATTTGCTGAAATTGATGTGTTAGCTGTACTTATTTGAGCCAGCTGGTCCAACATAGATTTTTTTTTTTTGAAGATTTTAAAATACTAGGCTTAATAAATTCTTTAACTACTTTTTCACGTTTCATTAAATTACACTTGGAAGTGCTTGCTGATTAGCCACTTCACAGAAAAAGCGAAGTTAAAGTTATTAAAATATCTTCAATGCCTAAGAGGAAGTATGTTATTTAGAGAAATAACAAAAACTGAATTGCTTATAATTTTACTCATTGAATGTTGTCCTCTTCCCATCCGCCTTCCTTCAATAATACTGTAAGTATAAAAAATCTCATACTGTACTTGAAAGATTTTGTTCTTTATTCGTGTATATTTTTACAAATGCTAATAGTCCACATCTAAATATAATTTTATGTGTACTGGGAATATGTTCTTAAAATTAGCTTTATAAAATATAGCATGTCCTTGTTATTTGACATTTTTAGACATGAGAGCTATCATGTATACCAACATATATTATCAATTTTCAAAAAATTAGAACAGGAAAAACTTTAAGCTTTAGACTTCATATAGTGCAATCTCTCTTTAATGATTCAGAAAGAATTTAAAGACTAAAATGTCACGTGGTCAATATTATAAACTTAATTTGTCTCCAACACTTTCTCACTTTTGAGAGATACCAAATGAATAGCACACTCAGTTAATCAACTGTAATGTTTGTTGTCCTTTTAGGAATTCTAAATTAGACAAGTAATTCTCAAAATGTGGTCCCTAGACCAGCAGTGTCAGTGTCATCAGAGAACTTTGAGCCTTTCCCCAGACCTACTGAATCAGAACCTGGGGGTGGGGCCGAGCACTCTTTGTTTATCAAGTGCTCCAGGTAATTCTGATGCAGCTAAATGTGAGAGCCACTGATTTAGAGATTCACTATGGAATAAAAGAAACATGAGCTGATGACCTTGATCTTGGTTTTCTTGACTACAAGGTAGCAATGCCAGGTATTGGGCAGTCCCTTTAGAGTAAAGTGTGGGTCTTAAGAGACAATAAATTTGAAAGGAAAAATTTTTGTCTCCACTAAGGTCAGAAGATTGTTCCAAGGCCTCACAAGGAACGTAGCTGCTGATTAAAATTGTTATGAACACAGAACCACAAAACAATCCCTTCACCTTGGCTTGGCTTTAGTTTCAGGATATCCCAGATGGGTGGGACTAATTCCAGGGCTTTGGTGGTTACAGAGTCCCCAAGTTTCTAAGGAGGTTCACTTGGATTTGTGCTATTCCTTTGGCATGAAATAGGGGGTGAGGAAATACCTAAGGTTTTTAAAGATTAGAACTGAGAACAATTGTAGGGATTATAAAGAACATTAATTGAGTGTAATGTTACCAGATAAAATACAGAATGCTGTGTAAAATTGGAATTTCAGGTAACCCACAAATAAATTATTTAATATGAGTATGTCCCATGACATAATTTAGGCATGCTTACACTAAAAACAATATTTGTTTTTTATCTGAAATTCAAACTAAACACAGCATCATATATTTCTATTTGCTAAATCTGGTGATTTTAATTGTCTACTGTGCCCATCTAATCTTTCCAATAAAATACTTACTGTATTTAGCTAAACTAGATACTTGCTGTTGTGTTGATAGGTTAATTTGTAATTTTAAACTTATCAAATATCATATTTGTCTGTGAGGGTGTTGCCAAAGGAAATCAACACTTGAGTCAGTGGGTTGCAGAAGGCAGACCCACCCTTTATCTGGGTGGGCACCATCTAATCAGCTGCCAGCAAATATAAAGCAGGCAGAAAAACATTAAAAGGCTAGACTGGCCTAGCCCCCCAGCCTACATCTTTCTCCCATGCTGGATGCTTCCTGCCCTCAAACAGGACTCCAAGTTCTTCAGCTGTGGAATTTGGACTGGCTTCCTTGCTCCTCAGCTTGGAGACGGCCTATTATGGGATCTTGTGATCATGTGAGGTAATACTAGTTAATAAACTCCTCTTTATAAATACATATATATCTTTATATATATCTATATCTTTATATCTCTATCTATATAGATATACATACATACATTAGTTCTGTCCCTCTAGAGAACCGTGACTAATGTAGAAGGCATGGGTTGGCATTGCCTCCAAGTTAGCCTCATGACTGGCTGGCTAGCAAGCTTTAGTATTTGCAGTTCAGTGTGAATAATTGAAACTAGTTCTTTTTTTTTTTTTTTTTTTTTTTTTGAGGCGGAGTCTCGCTCTGTCGCCCGGGCTGGAGTGCAGTGGCCGGATCTCAGCTCACTGCAAGCTCCGCCTCCCGGGTTTACGCCATTCTCCTGCCTCAGCCTCCCGAGTAGCTGGGACTACAGGCGCCCGCCACCTCGCCCGGCTAGATTTTTTGTATTTTTAGTAGAGACGGGGTTTCACCGTGTTAGCCAGGATGGTCTCGATCTCCTGACCTCGTGATCCGCCCGTCTCGGCCTCCCAAAGTGCTGGGATTACAGGCTTGAGCCACCGCGCCCGGCCTGAAACTAGTTCTTATGTTTGGGAAAAAATCATTAATATAGCTTCTTCTCCCACAACTCTTTGAGTCTGAGGCATTCTCTCCATAGGTACTGTCTTATTTTCTGTTGTCATAACAGAATATAAAAACTGGGTAACTTACAAAGAAAAGAGATTTATTTGGCTCATGGTTCTGGAGACCAGGCTTCTTGTGAGGGCCTTCAGGCTGTGTTATTCCATGGCGGAAGGCAGAAGGCAGAAGGCCAAGTGAGTACACAAGACAGAGAGAGAGAAAGGGGGCAGAACTACCTTTTATAACAGACCTAGTCTTGTGATAAATAACTCACTCCCAAATTAACAGCATTAATCCATTAATCCATTCATGAAGGCATAGACTTTATAACATAATCACCTCTCAATTTAATACTGTCACAAAGCAACCAAATCTCAACATGAGTTTTGGGAAAGATATTCAAACCATAGCAGGTGCCAGGGTTTGGCTTTCCTTCCACTACACAAAAATTGGTGTTTCCTATTCCTGCAATCATCATTGTGTCTTTAGGCAATCATCTTCTATTTTCATGCAGACCTTTTTTCAGAAGGTTTATGTGTAAATGAGGCAGGACAATTTCATAAAAATGACAAAGACCCATCATGTCCCCCACTTTGGGTATATGTCGGCTACTGTAAGGGAACTTGGAGAGAAAGGTCATCAGCAAAGTTGTTATTATCCTTATGATACAGGATCATATCAATCAAACAAGAGAATGTAAGCAGCTGATCCAAAATTAAATTTGAATTACCTAGACCATCTTTTGGCTAGGCTGCCACCAAGAGAGTTAAGAACCGGGCTTTCAAAACCCTGCTATCAAGGGAATGAAAGAAGAATCATGTCTAGGAATGATCAAGGCAGAATCCTAAATGATCTATATAGTTCGCACTCCTTTCATCTTGATTATTACCCAGCAAGCAGCCAAAGGGAATGATCTCTTTCAGAGACAGCCACATTCAGTGACCAAACTGCCTTAATAAGGAAGAGGTGAGAAGAGTAGAGTTGGAAATTTTCCTATGTTGATTTTTGGGGAGATCCTATCAATGCTCAAACTGACCAGGTGCCTGTGGATGTTACAGAGCATGGGAGCACATTGAATACCTTGACCAGCAGCTCTCTAACATCAGAAAGCTGAAAACATGACACAGATTAGGATCAAAGAACCATGGCAGTGTGGCCAGAGTTGGCTGATTGGACTGGAAGAGCAACACCATGACCTGAAAAGGCATTGACAGCAGTGAGGCAACACTTTAGCCCAGAACAGTTAGTAAAAGTTTTAACCTAGTCAGTTTTCCAGGAATGAATAAAAGCCATGCCTCATGTGTTGTGGCCTCCTTCAGTACTAAAACACTAGTCAACTTTGGCAGGATTCACAACTTCTGACATGGATTCGTAACTTCTGCATCAGAGATATAGAGTCCCTTACTTTGTTCCTAGTCTATAATAATGGGTATGGTGCTGTGTCTAGTAGCATGATGAATCTGGGCAACAATGGTGGCAATTGGGAGTGTTCAGGTTTGATTCTACTCAGTCTTCTCAGAGAATGAGATCTTACCATGGACATCTACATGAGTGAAGAATTGCACCCTTGTCATGATTTATATCCATTATTCACAGCTCCAAAAAGGGGTATCTTCAATTTGCCAGTTTGTGGTTTTCTACAATTGCTAGTCCATTGGCAAAAAGTCAGTAAAAATAGAGCAGTTCATCCAAGGAGTAGTAGGCAGAGCTGTGAGAAGAGCATTGAGTTTTGCCCACTGAATGGACCGACCCCATCCATTTTTCATTCTGTATAGCAGATACTGAAGTTGAATGGCTGTAGTAGTCCAATGGATAACATTAAGCTTTAGCTTAGCTAAACTATCAATGAGCCCAGTCAAAGCTTTTAGGGAACATCTGTGAATCAAGGACCCTTTGGGGCCAACTTTTCTTTACATAAAAAGAGTGGAGATAAAGTTTCCCACAGAGGGATAACTGTGAGCTATTCTTATAAAGCCAAGATACCTCTGAGGTCAGGGGAGTTCTTAAAAAATATCATTAGCATGGGAAAAGCAAGGCTGGTTGGTAACTCAGTACTTTCCATCCTGGTAGTTACTGAGTCTGAGTTGACATACACTCAAATGGAAACACCCAGCAGTAGCATTACAAGTCATCAATGGGCCAGGATTTCAGTTTTGGCAAGACCCCAGGAGCGAGCCAATACTTGCTTCTCAGAAAGGGTGGTAGCTGTATCACAGAAGCAATGCGTCCAAACTATAAGAAGCTCCCCTAAACAGAGGTTTTTTTCCTCTGATAGGATACTTGGCAAAGCCAAGTCACAGAGACTTTAAATGTAAAGGAACTTATTCTGTGGCTTTATTTGGGTTAATAAAAATCTTCATTGAGAAAAGAGGGTTCCAGAATATCATACTGTGAATTTCCTATTTTGATTGTTCCTAAGGGTATTTTTTTTTTTTTTTTTGGAGTGTGGGGCCCCAAATGTAGAGTGTACCACAACTTCCTAGACAATCTGTTAATTTGGACCCCACATAAAACATGCTGATTTGTGGCTTAGCCAATATAATAGACCCAGTAGAATGCCCCAGGTAGAAATACACTGTCTCTAATAGTCAATCAGTTCAGTAAGGTGCAGGGCCTCATTTTGGTGGTAGAAAGCTGAAGCAATATTTTTTTCTTTGACTGCTAGGAAACTGACATTAAGAATCTGCGCATATATGGAGATTGCAGTGAGCCGAGATCGCGCCACTGAACTCCAGCCTGGAGGACAGAGTGAGACTTCATCTCCAACAAAACAAAACAAAACAAAAAATAATCTGACCATGTAGTCTCAGGAAACTTTACTTGGTGACTCATAAAATGCCTGCTTATTTCAGTGGGGAACAATCTTCCAAGGCTACTTGCTAAACAAACATCCTTAAAAGATAGTCCAGAAGAAAGGACAGTCGGTGCCTCTGCTCACAACAAATGCAAAAATGTGAGTGACCCATGGAGAATTACCTCTCAGTACTGCACACTAAAAAGGGCGAATTTCACTTCACGTAATCTAAACTATATATTTTTTAAAAATCCATTTAAGCTTTCATTGAAGAAATCAGAAGGATGGGAAGGTGATCTCAAAGTTGTTTCTTCACTGTCCTCAAGGGATTAATTTCCTCTGTAAGATATTTTTGGGTTTTGTTTATTTTTTTAACATACAGTTGGATTGCAAACAAAACAAACAACAAAACGTGCAGATCCTTAAGTGAAATGACCTAATAATGTACATACTATATACTCAAATACCATTAGCACTAAATTTATTAAACTGAATTCATTCACTTCTACATACCTTGAGACATATATTGAGATTAGTGAATACATATTGCTTGATATTATAATTGCCGCTTATTTTCAGAAAAGGTAAAATGTATGATGATCTGTTTCTTTTTTTTTTTTTTTTTTTTTTTTTTTTTTTGAAACGGAGTCTCGCTCTGTCGCCCAGGCTGGAGTGCAGTGGCCGGATCTCAGCTCACTGCAAGCTCCGCCTCCCGGGTTCACGCTATTCTCCTGCCTCAGCCTCCGGAGTAGGTGGGACTACAGGCGCCCACCACCTCGCCCGGCTAGTTTTTTTGTATTTTTTAGTAGAGACGGGGTTTCACCGTGTTAGCCAGGATGGTCTCCATCTCCTGACCTCGTGATCCGCCCGTCTCGGCCTCCCAAAGTGCTGGGATTACAGGCTTGAGCCACCGCGCCCGGCCGATGATCTGTTTCTTAATATTCCAAAGGATCCCATATACTCAGGAATAAAAAAGTCTTGAATAATTCCATGAGAAGAATGGAAGTTCCTGTCATTGATTGAATATTCTGAAACTCAATATTTTACTTAACATAAAAAGAACTTATTCTAGATGGCTCTATAGACAAAGGATTTCTGAGTCTTTGGCCCATATCAGTGGTTCTCAACTCTGACTGCATGTAAGAATTACCTGGGGAGCTTTAAAAATAATGATGTCAGACTCCATGACTACAGAGTTTGACTTAATTGGTCTGGGGTGGGGCTTATGCCTTGGTGTTTTAAAACATTTCCCATGTTATTCCAGGGTTACAGCCAGGATTGAGAACCCCTGGCCTGTGCAATGGAATATGCCGCCATGTAAGTTTGCTGTAGCAGGTTGGTCTTGTGAGAACATTTTAACTCAGAACCTTTAGTATTATATAACTGTTTGAAAAAATAAAAGTACACAAAACAGTTTAGACATTTTATGGCTTTGACTTTAAAATTCGGAATGAAAGGTGAGACTAAAAGTATGTCATTAATTTATTTCAGCAGTTCTTAATTTGGGCGGAATGGAGGAGGCAAATCGGAACCACCTGGGTCATTTTTTTCAAATTAAAATAGCCATGTTCCCACCACGAGATCTTAATATTTGAAAAGTCATGTGAGTTGGGGAGGGAGAATTGTATAATTTTTTAAAGTTCTCTAAATGATTCTGATCCCCACCATGGCTACAACTAATTCAACTTTTGTAGAAAACCACTGGCTTACTTCTTTTGCTTCTAACTTGCCAAAGGAGTTAGATCGATGTTAAAAGGATCAGTGGTCAGCCACAAGTTTTTACACTCTTGTTATGTGATCAGGTTAATCCTTTGGGAAGCCTCAAAATACATGTCTTGTAACAGGAATGCTATTGGTTAATAAAGACACGACAAATTAGAGCAATTTAGGCACAGACATAGCCAAAAGCTTTCCTACTTTAAAAAAATGAATTTATTCTAGGAACAACTACAAACTTGTGATTACTCTTGGCAATATAAAATTTATACAAGGAAAAGGAATATCATGTTAGTCCATTCCATGTATCATATTCTGGAACCTACATTTCTCATTAAAGTTTTTGACTAATCCAGATAAAACCACAGAATAAGTTCCATTATATTTAAACCTAAAAAAAGGAATTTTAAAACTTTCTTTCTATGGATACACTATATATGTGTCTTACTCAGAAAGATAAGTCAGAGGTGTCTCCCTCTGGTTTTCCAGCCCCTTGCTACTCAAAGCGTGGTCCATGGGCCAGCAGTATCTTACTACCTTGGGACTTGGTAGAAGTGCAGAATCTCAGGCTCCATCCTATGCCATCCAAGTTGGAATCTACATTTTAACAACATTCCCAAGTGATTCATATGCGCATTAAAATTTAGGAACTACTGCTCCAGCCCACTGTTTTTAAGACAATCAACTAAACCTCTGCCCAGAAACAAGCAATAGTGCCCATAAAATGGCAGTAGAGCAAACAACATAAAAAATAATTTGTTTTATTAATAACAGAATTCTTTACAAAGACAAAAATAAAAGATTTTAAGAACTCTAGTTCTCACCCTAAACCATTGAGGAGGATCCTCACACATTAAAATGGTGGGATTTTCATCTTTCTCTTTGAAAACAGCCAATCGATGACAGAAAGTAAGCTTGTGTTGGTGTTCGTAATAGTGGTATTGTGTGTTTTGTTGTTATTCTTTTTATCTCAGTTTTCCATTTCTATTTTGGAAAGCAAATACAAGAGTCTGTAATTTGCTAACAAGCAGAAGTTCAAACTGCTCTTGGGAGAGAAAAGAAGAAAACACAACCACAGCCTCCACCTGTTCTTTTTACTTTGAGGCAATGCTATGTAATCCTATTTATCCTGGTATCACTCATTAAGGCTAAAGGGACAAGGAAGGAAGGCCCAAACTTAAATTGAGTCACCTTAAATCAATAAATGGCCTTATGTTCTTTAAAATGATAATGAAAATCAAGTTATTGATTTCCAAAAGTAGCCTCAACTTAAATATTAATATTTATTAATATTAATAACAAAATAGCAACAATACTAAAATAAGCATTTAAAGAACTTATTCTTTCCCATTGACACATCTGAACAGTTCATCATATGGGATTTTTCACTTTTATTGGCCTCTTCTGTGTCTCCTTCAGTTATTGTACTATGACTCCCATGTGAGAATGCTTTCATATTATTTTTCTCACCCAGTTAAGTGACAAATATCACCATGAAGGTAAAACTCTAGATTTTCTATTAAGATCTGCACAGTAAGTATTTTTGAACTAAAGATCAATATATCATATGCATAACATTTTCACGAACAGGCCACCAGAGGATCTTTTTTTTTCTTTTCATAATGTGTAAAATGCAGAACTTTAAAATTTCCAATTTCTATAATTTGGGTCTGGATGGATAATTATGTCACTAATAAACACCATGCCTGCAAATAACATGTAGAATTGTGCTTAGTAAAACCCTTGAAAAGCTGTTCCAATATGTGAACCATGTATAATGTAAAAGACCAAGCACTAATAAAGACCATGCCTTATAAAGAATGCAGTGTGGATTTGCCTGATATACATAGAAACAGGTCTGCACTTTCAAAGTAACACCTTGTGCCAAAACTCATAATATGAGATGTTTGGCTCAATGCCACCATAGGAGATTCTACTGTTGTTTCTCTGCAATGGCCTTAGTCCAATCTCCTAATCTCCATGAAAAAAATGATGGAAAAATGAAACCATTAAAAAAAGAAATTAGAATAACATGTCTAATCAGGTCATTAGTTTTTTTGTTTGTTTGTTTGTTTTTGGTTGTTGCTTTATGTTTTCATATGATCACCTGTCTTTTTCTTCTTTCAGAGAAGCTCCTTTCCGTTACGCATTTAGGTGAGAAAAAATCGCCTGACTTTCATTAAGCTCTAATTTAATGATTCTGTTTTCCTAAGTCTGTTCCAGTCTAATTGTGATTTCATGGCCATATCAATGGTAGGAGAAATAGAAGTTCATGAAATGCTACACTCTTGGGAAATGGTAGGTGGCGAGGATAATTTTTATCATTGCAAAAGGAAATTTAAATGGAATTGGGATCTAAAAGTAATTGGTCTAGAATTTATGATATAAGTTGGAATTAGACTATTCTAAAACAGATTGGTCTTAAATTATAGAGATGAAGTTTTGGTTGCAATAAAAAAATTAGGAGAGGACAAAGTATTTCCAGTAGTGTCTAGCAAAGAGTGTAACACCTATTATTGATCAAATGAACAAATGAATTCGTAAGAATTGCAGCATTCTATCATTTCGAATTGGAATTTAAAAAGCCAGTTAGATATCCTAGAAAACCAAGTGTTAATTTAGAACTTATATTCCAATTATGCTGGCTAATCAAAATAAATTGCAAGTTGATAGAAACCTCTTTGTTGTATTGCATGCTGCTTTTGGCAATTGTTGACATACTGGACCACATGCTACTTTTAGTGTTCTCTTTTTGGAATTATGGAATCCATAATTCCTTTGTTTTCTTGAATTTTTACTTTACTGCCCATCCTTAATGCTTTTGACAAGCATTTCTGCCTCTATTCTGTCATTAAATGGAAGAACCATCTAAGAAAATTATGAATTTGTATCTTCAGCCTGTATCTATCTTCTAAGTTTGAGTTTTGTAGCACCAAAAGCTTAATTTTCTTACTGACTTTATGTCTCATTCGCTAACGGATATTAAGCTTCACATATTTAGGAGGACAATAAAAATTTATCCCTAGTCTTTCCTATCTCAGAAAGTGGGGCCATCATACACCTAATTCTTTCAACTAAAACCCTAAGAGATATGCTTAATTTCTGTCTCTTCTTCACCTCTGCACTCTGTATAATCCATCAGCAATTGCTGTTACTTGTATGTCTATAAAATGTCTTAAATCCTTTCATTTTCTTCATCTCTAGCTTCAATCCTAAACCCTCATCATCTTGCTGCTGAGTTACTGCAAAAGCCTCTGTTATCATATGTTCACTCTTTTCTGCTTCTATTCCATTCTCTTCACAGCAACTAGAGTGGTTATAATGATTATTACCTTGCTTAACGTAGTTACGTCATTTTCCATTGAACTCAGGAAAAAAATCAACCTAACTCTTGGACCTCTAAGGTCTTACACATGCTACCTCCTCCCTACCTCTCCAGCTCTGTCTCATGTCACTGTCAGCCTTTTTTTGCAGGCTACAGCCACACTGGCCTCCTTTCATGTCATACATTCCAACATATTTCCTTTTACAGAGTCTCTAATTTGTTTTTCTCTGTCTGCAATGTTTTTTCCCCTCCTCTTGCTCTGGGCCTGGCTGGCTACTTCTCACACTTTAGGTCCCAAATGATACTCTTGACTTCTCTGACCACTCTTTCTATAGTAGAACCTTGGCTCTCAACCATTGCAGTAACACTCTATCATATTCACTGTTGATTTGCTTGACAGTATGTATCACAATCTCCAAATATCTCCTCTCTTTCTTCCTTCCTTTCTCTTTTTCTTATTTAAATGTAAGCTGCATGAAGGTAAAAAGCTTACCTGTCTTATCTGCTGTCTTATGCCCTGCATATTGCAAAAGCTTAATAAATAATCATTTCATAAATAAACGAGGCTGTGAAAGAGCACTTCTCAGTAGTAGTTTCTTTAAATGTAACACTCAAATAACAATACACTTTTTCCTAATGTGTCAAAAGGTAGCAGAACCAATAGCTTTCTTTGTCCTATAGCCCTATGTCAAAGATTCTTATACTGTGTGAAATTACAAAGGACTTGCTATGGTTTGAATTTGTGTCTTCAAAATTCTTGTTGAAAGTCAATCCTTACTGTAGTGGTATTAAGAGGTCTAACCTTTAGGGAAGTGAATGAGAGCCTCCATGAAATCATTAGTGTCCTTATAAATGAGAATTCACAGAAAGTCTGCCCCTCTCTCTTGCCCTTCCATCCTCCACCATGTAAGGACACAGCATTTGCCTCCGCTGCAGGACACAGTCACAAGACACCATCTGAGAAGTAGGGAATGGGCCCCTTACCAGATACTAATGCCAGTGCCCTGATCTTGGACTTCCCAGCCTCCAGAACTGTGATAAATAAATTTCTGATCTCTGTAAATCACCTAATTGGTGGTGTTCTGTTATAGCTGCACAAACTAAGATAGGTCTTTCTTCTTTTTGAGATAAATGGTGATGGTAATGGTTAGGAGTGATTACCTTAGCCATGTCATTTGTGTTCTTTAAATATGGAAATACTTAAATATAAAGTTGCTGATATTCCCCTAATTATTGTGTTTAGGTTGACTATATCTTGAAGACAAACTACATAATAACAAATGATAGTATTATAATTATTGTTATTTAGGATTTGTTGAATTCAAGTAGTGAGGTTAGCTCTGTAGAGAACAACTGAGAAAAATACAGAACTTTGCTTCAAAAAGCTATAGATGATTCAAGGCTTGCATTTCTCCTTTTCCTACATCTCCATTTTCTTTCATTTCCTTTCCTTTCCTTCACCCTTGAAGGGTGCGATATTTTGAGCATTCTCAGTAGTCTCTCCAGCAGATGTTAACATGCATATGCTAATTCAACACACTTCCTTCCTACTCATTCCTAAATTCATAATAACTTCAGTGTTTTCCAAACAAAAACGCTCCAACTATCCAGATCACAAATACTGATATATACTTGGAAAAAATGTAGCTGCAGAGAAACTGCACTTGTTTCCCTGAAAAGTTTTGAATTTCCTCTGAAATTGTTGAAGCTTTGATCTTCAGTTTTGTAAGACTTTTCATCCTCAGTGTGTGGGTGTCTGGAAAGGAAAGGATTTCTATCAGATAAAAAACAAAACAATGTGTGCTTTTACATAATTATTTAAAACTATTCCTAAATGCGGAGAATAGTTTATATGATAAATACTCAAGCCAGTAAATAAAACAATATGCAGCTGTGGCCTAAAAAAATCATCCTTGAAGCATTTCTTCCTGTAATTACCCATTTTTTTTCAGAAGGCATTTCATTTTCCATGTCCTGGATTTATGTATTTCTTTATTCATTTTTTATTAATTTAATATTTATCAAACACAATTTTGTACAGTAAATTATGATATACAAATTGAAAAACACAAAGGTTATTAAGGTGCAGGAATTCTCATTAAGGAGCTTACAGTTTAAGTTATTAGGGCATGGACATGTGTATGAGTCTGCGTGGGCTGCCATAACAAAATACCATATGCTGGGTGGTTTAAACAACAAAATTCATTTTCTCACAGTGTGGAGGCTGGAAAATTCAAGTTAATGATTCTGGTAGGATTCAGTTTCTGGTGAGGGCTCTCTCCTTGGCTTGCAGATAGCTGCCTTCTTACCATGTTCTCATATAGCAGAGAGACAGAGAGAGAGAGAGAGAGAGAGATCGAGTGGGAGAGAGATCTTTCCCTTCCTATAAGGCCACAGTCCTATCAGATAATCTCATTTCTCATTTAATCTAAATTATCTCCTAAAGACCCTGTCTCCAGATATAGTCACACTGGGGGCTAGGGCTTCAACACATGAATTGGGGAAATAGATGAGGACACAATTCAATCTATACAATATACTCAGCTATAATTCAAAGTAAAAGCAATGAGGGCCATTAAGAAATATAGTAATAAAAGTATTTCAATTGAATTTTAAAGAATGAACAAGATTTTATGAATATTTCACATTTGGTGAGAGAAAAAAACAGCATGAATAAAGTGAAAGGTAAAAATGCATGAGAAACTGTGTTCAAAATACATAGAATAGTTAGCCCAGAAATAAAATGCAAGAAAGAGAGTAATAAGAATAAGATTAGAATGAACCATATATTGAGGCCAATTTAAGAAAGACCATGAATGCCAGGGTAGCATACATACTTTATTCAACAGGAAATGAAGAACTATTGATAATGTTTAGGTAAGGGAAATGCTTGATTATATGTGCTTTTATAAGATAAAGATGGCACACAGGATGGATCATAGGGAAGTAATTTAGATAAAAAGAAGTCAAACAAATAACGTGTTATAACAGACTACCCAAATGTTAATTAGGGGGCCCAATAGTTAAATAAACAAAAGAGAAAAGATATGAGAAATAATATAGATGTAGAATGAGTAAGACTTGGAAATAAATTAGACATAGAAGTGGAAGAAATAGTGGTTCTAAACTTTGATGCATATGAGCATGTGTTCCTATGAACAATATTAGACCAGTGAAAGGAGATGCAAGTATGAGAGTAAGGTTATTTAAGGCACACTATGTATGTAAATATATCCAATTGACAGTTGGTAATATTGGACTTAACTGTAGTGGTGATGGTGGGAATAGAGGGTTAGAAAAAGAATTCTAATGGCTCCTCTGAGCTCATTGTAGTTCCAGGAAATGCCCTCTAGTAATTTAACTTCTACAGAGTTTCTTCGTGTTTAAAGGGTTAGTGCAAGTAATTTGAACCAATTGTTATCCATTGGTATTTTTTTCTTTACTCAATAGCAGACAGTTTATTATACAATAATAAAAAGAAGAAATTCATGAAGTGTGTACTAATATTACCACCATTTTGCAATTGAGGAAATTGAGACCTAGAGTAATTAAGTAACTTGCCCATGATCACAGTGTGTGAAAGGCAGATCTGGGATTTCTAATCAAAATCTTTATCCAATAGTTACATCCCACCATAAACCCTGAATCTCTGCCAACCAATGATTTCAGGAGTCATTCATGACCTGAAGTTAGTCTAATAGTTCTCATCCTTGTGGGTGCACAGAGTGTGGGTCATTTGGCTTTCACATGTCTACTGAGCTTTATTTGTCATCAATAACCCTATGTTGTACTAAGTGATGTTCAATTTATGCTGCTGCCCTTGGGGCTCTGCTCTATTCTTTTGGTTGGAACCTCACCTCTTCTGGCATATATTTTTCCCCCTTTCTCAACAAATTAGACCCTGATCTACATAACATTAGCCAATAGCTTGGGATTTCCTTCAACCCAGTTTAATGGTGATAGAAGCATTGCTCTATTACTCATCTCACTTTGCTTACAGATCCTCTACCCCACCCATCAGAAATAATCCTATTAAAAACAGCTGACTAAGAGAGAGCTGAGTTGCTACCTCTCCCTGGAAGCCAGACCTTAACCCTGGCTGGCTTTATTCCTGCTTCTTCATCATTTCTCTAAGCCTGTTGATGAGTGTGGTTCTTCTTGTATTATACTAGGCCTGACATAATAAAATTAAGGTTGATATAATCAGGAAGGTGTTTAATGGTCTTATCTCGATGAGCATATTGCTACTCAATAGAAGTAATCTTTTTCCACTCAGATGCCAAGCAATAATTACATTTTGCTTTAAAGAAGCATTCTCATTAGAGATTTTCCATTGCTAAAGCACAGGATGGAATAGAGAGATAGAGGACTGACAGATGCACAGAATAGTGTGAGAAGATAATGTAGCTTAGCAGAAGAACAAGGGACTTTGATACTTGTTTTGGGACATTAGGCAAGCAAATTTTCATGTCAGTTTACTTAAAGTGAACATAGCAACTATTTTGTATGACTTTTGTGAGGCCTAAATGAGATAATTTTTATAAAATACCAAATATTTTCTACTTCCTGAGATGGTGGATCAAAATAAATGGCAGTCATTATCATCATTGTTATCATCATCACTTTTATTATTAAGCAGGGCTATACTTCATGACAAGAGAAGCTATTTCTTAGTGACAAGAACCAGCATCTGGTAATTTTAAGAACATTTGAAAAGAAAACAACCTTCAATATAGATGATAATCATTAAATTTAAAGTTCACTTTGAGCAATTCTAAACAGAAAGATGCAGAATTTTCCACAAAGAAAAAAAAGTTATATATTGGAATAGAAACTTATAGAAAAAAATGGTATACAACATCATGAAGAATATCTACAGAACCCAAACAATGAAAGAGTGGGATAAACCAAAGCTGTAATAACAAATAAAAAGCTAACCAAACAAAAACATCATAAATTGTTTAGTGAGGAAAATAAAAAATTAACATCTGAACCTTGCTACATCATGTTCTAGTTTATATGATTATGTTTTAGATGCCTTGATCATTTAGCTATATGCACTTTTCATTCTCTAGTGTATATTGTTTTCTTTATTGTTACAACTTTACATTGTCACATGGACAGGACAGACCTTATTTGTCCATTGTAGCCAAGATTTTCTAGCCTCAACTAAAGAAACTATTGACTGTACCCTTGTAGAGTGTGGATACTATTAACTGTTTAACCAAGGGATCCCTTCAAAAAACCCCTTATGTAGTATTTAGAACATTGAGTCATCTAGTTGCTGCTTTAAAAAACAGGGATGACACCTGTTGCACCTTGTAGAAAGTCTATCAGTAAGTAAAGGGTAAGTTAGGCTGCAGTAACAACCCCAAAATTGTATTGGCTTACAACAAAAGTAGGTTCATTTCTTACCCACATGACCTGTCAGTTGAGAAGAAAATGCAGCTCTGCTCCATGTCTATTCACTCCAGGATTCTGGCTACTATTGCTTGTCATCTTAGCAGGAAAAGGAAAAAAAATTGTTTTGTTATCCATGCATTGATTCTTACATCTTCTCAGATTCTAACCTTTCATTGGGCAAAGTGAGTTTTGTGGCCTAGCCTGACATAAATGGAAATGGAATGTATAGTATTCCCAGGAAGGGATAGCAAACTTTATTTTCTTAGCAATAATACAATCTATCACAGGAAATCTCATTACCTTTTGTCCCACAGGAGTGCACATTTTAAAATTATTTTTCCTAGTTATAGTCTCCTTCTTTCTCATATTTCCCCCACCCCTGTAAACATGAAAACATTTTAATATTTTAAGGTATATTGTTGCCAACTACAATCCAAATAAAACATTATTTTTATGTTAAATGATGTTATTTGTATCATTGTTACTTTACTATCTAGGAATCCTAGAAGGAGTTGAAAAATGAGCTCTAATTAACACTAGATTTCCCATGCATCACAAAGCATGTGTGCACCCCTTATGGGTCAGATTTTCATTCTATGTAAAAACTTGATAATTTTACCACATATCCCTAGAGGGACTGCTGTCACAATTCAGAAGAAGGCAGTGATAATTTCAAGGAAGTGAAGAGCATTTCTGAACCTTATTTTTAGTAAAGTACTTAATAAAAAAACACACAATTTAACAATGGCATTTTAGGTTAAAGTATCAAATGAGGCTTACTTTTATGCACTTAAAAAGTTCCCATGTATGTGAATCTGGATAACCAGACACTTTGATTAAGTCAACTCAATCAGGTCTAAGTCTCTGATACGTCTCCTGGGTCTTATGTAGAAACCTCTCATTCTATGCCAGACATCAGAGGCAACATCAGAAAAAAAAGAGAAGTGAAATATTCTATGGCAACTGTAACACTAAAGAATAATGCTAAAAGACACTTCCTTCTAACTCTTCCAGGTTAGCAATATATATTTGTTTCTCAAGTGAGGTCTTGGTTTAAGAGTTTTCTGTATGTGAGAGAAGACAATATTGGAGCAGGGAATGAACCATTCGTGGGCTCATACAGTAAACTCCTCCTATTTCTCTTCTTATTGATGCCAAATAACTGAATCTTGCTCATCCACATAAAAGAGTCTAAAATCAATGGACGGTGAATACAGGACAATAGCAACCATAGCAATATAGTGCATTACAGTGGTCATACACACACACACACACACACACACACACACACACACACACACACACATACACACACACACACACACACACACACACATACACACACACACACACACACACACACACACATACACACACACACATACACACATACACACACACACACACACACATACACACATACACACACACATACACACACACACACACACACACATACACACACACACACATACACACACACACACACACACACACATACACACACACACACACACATACACATACACACACACATACACACACACACACACACACACACATACACATACACACACACACATACACACACACACACACACATACACACACACACACACACATACACACACACACAGCTCTGATAAGAAAGGTCGTAGAGTGTAGTGGTCTACAAAATTTCCCTGCATGTCAAATCTGCCCAACTCCAGCTTTTGTGTGGCTGTCACACTAAGAATGGTTTGTATATTTGTTAAAAGTTGAAAAAAGTCAAAAGAAAAAAAAGTTTATAAAACATGAGAATTACATAAAAAATTCAAATTTCAGTGTCTATAAATAAAAGCTTTATTGTCACAGACACACTTTGCTTGTTCATGTATTGTCTATGGCTGCTTTGACAGAAACCACAGGCACATGGTCCACAAAGCTTTACAGAAAAAGGATGCTGACCACTGACTTACAGCAATTCACAAAATTGCTAAGAAAATACTTGGTAATCACGGGCATAAGCCCCATAACATAAAGATTTTTGGTAAATGAATGTTGTCTTCACTGCCTGCGCGCACGTGTATGCATGTGTATTTTAGAGAGTGTATTTAATATGGACCAGTAAGATTTTTTTACCTGGCTTGACACATCCCTGATACAGACTCATTAGACAGCATTTGTGATCCAAACGTTGGCTTCCTTGCCCGCAGAATCTGAAAACTTTATAGATTTTCTTTGATTGAAGTGCTGTAGTTTTTTGAATTTGACTCCCAGACTAAGATTGATCCTCAGGCTTTAGGATTATTTAATTGACAATGAGGTTTTCTGATTTCACTTTTCAGATCCTATTTCACTTATTGAATATAATGACCTTGAAGTGTTATTATATTGAAGTTTCCCCAAAAAGCTCATAATGTTAATATCCTATTACTTTAAGAATGAATTTGAGAAGAGAATCCTCATTTCAAGCATTTGGCAATAAGTATGTTTTCTAATATTTCACTTTTAAAATATAATGCTATGTAATCATTTTCAGACAGGTTTCCTTTCACTTACATTTGAAAAAAAAATTGAAAATACATTTCAGCAATCTAGTACTTTTATTTTTTAAAATTCAACTAATTGATTAATTGTGCCCTTTACTACTAAATGAGAAATGTTACTGAAGTTCATGATTAGATTAGGAACTTTGGAAACGGAATTATATAAATGCTTGCTTTTTTTTTTTTTTCCTATAGCAGACAGACTCCTTACTCTTCCAAACATTTATCAAAATTCATTTTATAAATTCTTCCATTACTTTTAAAAATTCACCGATTTTAGTTATATCCATCACACTGAAGTTTCTATATGGCACTGCTGTTGTTTTCCAAATAGTTTCTTCATTTGTTTACTAGCATCTTTCTATTATGAACATCAAAGTTCATAGCTTGGTGAAGAAGTTTCATGAGTTCCTTTTTGAATATGGCATAGTAAAATATAAGGTCCCATGAATCTAAAAAAAGATTAGCATAATATAAAGAGGGAGGAATAAAATTGGCTAATCAAGTACCTCATTATTTACCAGTTTTGTCCCCTGCTCCCACTTGATAGCAGGCCTTTGTTATGGAGAAATCTCTAGGTATATTTCACGATGAGTAGTCTTCTTTTGCTGCTAATGGTAGAAGGGTATTTTCTTGAATCTGCACTGTGAGAATCTGGGGATCAGGAAGAAGGGGCTGGTTTTCCAGTGGTAACATCGACAGAAGTGTTTTCTGCCAACACTGTGGCCTCCAATAGTTTCTCACTCTGAAGCTAGTTCACACTCAGACTCCAGCAAATTGTTAAAATTGCCATATAAATGTTTATACCAATTGATGGCCCCAGAGACTTCCACTTCAGGTTGACAAATCTTGGCTCTTACTGTCTGGATTCAGACGTCTCCAGATTTAGGGTATTTTGCTTTGCAACCTCAAGTTTCTACGGGTTCAAGACAAGTTGTTGATTTTCAGTTTGATCATCTTTTTTGTTGTTACTGTAAGGACAAGAGTGACAACTTCCACACTCTTTACACATCAGAGATGAAAAGGAAAGTCTCTCTCTTCCATTTTGGGAAAGGAGGTCAGGGGATAAATCTTTCTTTCTTAAAGCTCAAATATTATCTATTGAAAATGGTCTTTCTAGCTAAAATACATGCCCTCCAAGATTTCTCTATATCACATTATTTGTATTGTTCTAATTGATGGGAGCACTCTGATCCCTAAGCTGATCCCTAAGCTATTAGGATCACAATCACGAGTAGCATTTGGATTACAAAAGTCTAGAAAAAACCACTACCAGAATTGGAATGTACATGATTGAAAAACAAAAATTTATTGTGTAAAGCTACCATCATGCTTTAAATAAGACAATTTCTCTATGGTTAAGAGTATATGAACTATGCTTCTTGGTTAGAAGTACCAACCAGTCTTGGAGAGAATAGACTGCAATCAAATTCAAATGAATTATTGTTGTATGCTTTTTTACTTAAATAGTTGCCAATAATACAATAAGTTTTTACAAAAAAAGAAAATTAGGCAATGATTGACTTTTGTTTGAGGGATAATAGGAGAAAAACTAGACCTGACGGAAATTTGATCAACCTGAATTGCAGATGATGGTCCTAGATTTGAGAAGTAGAGAACAGAGAAGATAAGACAGCTTGTCTGAATATGGTTGACCACTACCAATATCCTGCAGAGTCCATGTCTCTCTGCTCTCTGTAGTTCTAACATAAGGTAAATGCAAGGCTTTTAAAATGTAGAAATGTGTTTGTTGGTAGGATGAATAATCAAAGATTAGCTGCATACCCCAGAAAACTATTCCTTCTTCCATGATTATGGAGGTAATCAAAGATTAATATTCCTTTCACAGAAAATGGAGATGGAAAGAACATGTTGGCATAAATCTTGTGTGTAAACCAACAGGAGTTCAACAGACTTAAAAAGCAATTTAAAACAAAATACTTCTCAACTCTTGATTTACATTATATAGGCAGCCTAACTATAAACTTGACAGTTCTCTTAATATAAATGAACTCTCCTATGGTTCGTTGAAACATTTTCCTACTTCTAAGCCTAAACCTCTTCATAAAAATAAATTAACATTTTTGGTTTGCAATACTGTGTTGTAGATCCTTTGCATGACAAGCAAAATAATATCTTTCATTATCCCTCAAACACTATAGACTACTAAATTTGTGTTTATTATACTTCATTTAATCATTAATATAAGCTGCAGCAGCCAAGAACTTCAATTTGGATTATTGGCAATTACCTGCAACACTGTAGATAGGATAACAGAAATAAGGCTTTCCCTTTGTGACCCTTTTCAAATCAGAGTACCAGTGCTCATAGTCTGAGTCTTGCCACTTCAAAAGATAACATAGAAAATTAGAGTAAAATTATCAACGTGCTGTGTTTTTCCCCCACTTCTTTTTTTTTTTTTTTTTTTTTTTTTTTTGAGACGGAGTCTCGCTCTGTCACCCAGGCTGGAGTGCAGGGGCCGGATCTCAGCTCACTGCAAGCTCCGCCTCCCGGGTTTATGCCATTCTCTTGCCTCAGCCTCCTGAGTAGCTGGGACTACAGGCGCCCGCCACCACGCCCGGCTAGTTTTTTGTATTTTTTAGTAGAGACGGGGTTTCACTGTGTTAGCCAGGATGGTCTCGATCTCCTGACCTCGTGATCCGCCCGTCTCGGCCTCCCAAAGTGCTAGGATTACAGGCTTGAGCCACTGCGCCTGCACTCCCCCACTTCTTTTGGGAAAAGTGTTGACGACTAATGTGGCACCATTGTTAGAAGCATGAATTTCAGAGTTAAATAGAACTTGAGTTGAATCTGTAACTTTGCTTCTTCCTAACTGATCTTGCACAAACCTTAACCTCTCTAAGCCTTTGTTCTCTTCTCCGTAAAATAGGAATAGTATTATTTAACTCACAGAAACGTTTGTGGTACTGCAAATGATAATGTTATTAATGTGTTAGCACTGAGTCTAGATTATAGTAAGCATTCAAAATATGTTAACATTATTTTCATAGGATTATTTTAGCCAGGAGCCCTAAAATTTGTAAATTTTATTATACTCCAGGAAATTTAAGATAGAAAAAAATTTGATTATTGCTATTATTCAGGAAAGGTTACCTTATACATTGATTCATTAAATTTTAGTCTCTGACATTCCATCATACATTTGTGTGTGTGTATGTACTTATGCTTATCATGCATGTACTTATGTTTGTTGTGCATGTGTGTGTGTTTTGGAATACCTCTTTTGGGGGGTGAAGTTTATCAATACAAATTGCACATCTGATTATCTTATCATCTGTTTTTTTTTTTTTAATTCATCCAGAAATAAAATACCAATTTCTTGTTCTGGCACTTAGGACTCTCTGTAATCTGAGCTTCATATTCCACAGTAGGAGGGTTAGTGCAGAAAGTTTGGTACGCTTCCTATTGCTGCATTTCATCCCAAGGCAATAATAAGGGCTCATTATTTCCTTCTTCTACTAATATTTTGGATACCCTCATTCTCAAACTACACTTTTACTGGTCTAGGTTGCTTTCTCCATAAGTTTTGAAGTAATTAACTTGCTACCAAAGGACTGGTTGGTGTCTTTAAGAAATGGTTCCCTTAAAGGTACTATTAAAGACTCAGTGACGGTCTCTGATGTTCATCAGGCTTAGTGAAAGGAAGGGCAAGCGCTTGGGTTCACAGATAGCCTCCTTCCACCATATTTATTCTGTTCACAGGCCCATTGTGCAAGCATCAACACGGCTAATGACAGAAGCTAGCTTACATGTACTGGCTGAATCATTCTGTCCAGTTGGTTTTCCAGCAGGTCTTCTGTAGTGAGCGCTCTAGTGAGCATTGATTTAAGACACAAGGATCTGTGGGCATAGTGCCTGTTCCTAGATATCCACATGTGTAAGTCTTCTATTCTCTTTCTCAACTCTCAGTCAATGTAATTCTGGCATTTTACCTCACTTATTATAGGCTATCTGTGCCTCTGAACTTCAAAGAGCCACTCCATGTTCCTGTGAGGATATTAAATCCTAAATCGCAGAAGTCTGCCCTATTTTTAATAAACCTTCCCTGTCTTGCCTTGTATCTCAAATGCTTCTCAGTGCAACACTCTAGGATCACCTTCATACGATAACATAAATGTTGTCTTATTAAGTATCATTAAATACTATAAATGCTTCAGCTTTTTTGGTGAATAATTCATACCAGTTAGGCCAGGATAAGATTTGATGCTAGTGATCCAGAATTACTAGGGGGAGGCAAGTACACAGAACTTGAAGAGGATAAACATCCTCTGTCACACACTGACCTCAGATGAGACTTCGGAGTGGTTTCCAAGCAAGGAGGTCAATGCTCTCCTCTTGCAATCTTGAGAGAGGTAGGCAGTCAGGTTGGACTTCTAGAACAAAAATATCATAGACTGGGTGGCTTAAACAACAAACATTTATTTATCACAGCTCTGGAAAGTGGTAAGTCCAAGATTAAGGCTCTGGAAGATCTGGTATCCAGTGAGGTCACTCTTCCTGGTTTGCAGGCTCTTCTCATTTTATCATTGCATGGTAGAGAGCAGAAAGGTAGAGAAAGCTGTCCCATCTCTTCTTCTAAGGACACTAATCACATTCATGAAGGCTCTCCCTCATGACCTAATTGTCTCCCAAAGGCCCTACTTCAACATGCCATTACAGTGGGGATTTGGGCTTCACGCATGAATTTGGTGAGGACACAAACATTCAACACATAACATAGGGGCTGAAAGTTCCACAGCATATCTACATGTTAAATGTCTCAGCTGAGGTCCCAATGTCTCACTTCTCTGTTATGGCCCTGACTTTGGCATAGGTTTTCTGGAGCTGTGAATTTAGGTGTGTTAGTAATTGCACCTTTCTTGTAATCAAATGGTGGGCCTAATTTTTAGCACATGTTGTACTTCAGCTGCAGTAGAGGGTCTCAATCACTGCCGTGAAAGCTTTCTGCATTTACAGCCCTGAGTAGATAGTTGTTTGACCTAAGATGTCATTATTTTTCTGCAAGGTTTTTATGTCAGTTATAAAAAGTCAATCTGTTGGACAATTTTTATATTTGTTCTCATATTTTTAAGTTAGGGAGAATTGACTGTTAAGCTTTACAATGCATCAGAATCATCTGAAGGGCTTTTTAAAACACAGATTTCTGGACCTCAGCCCCTAAGTTTCTGATTCAGCAAGACTGGGATGGTGTTTGAGAATTGTCATTTCTACCAAGTTCTCACATGATGGTAATGCTGGTGGTTCAGACACCACACTTTGGGAACCAGTGTGTTAGAGCTGTTAAAAGCCAGAGCTTTCTCTTCCCTGTCTCTCATCCCAATTCACCAGAGATGAGAATCTATATGATTATGATGCCACGTCACACCCGGGTGATATAATATTTCATTTCTCACCGGAAATGGAACCCTTGTTTCTGTCTGATCAGCAGGCAATCCAATTCCAGATTATCATCGAGAGAGTCTTTTCTAATGCCTCTACTAAAACCAACAGTTTTAATTTGGATTCCCCTAAAAGCAAACCCTAAGACAGAGATCTGGATGCAAATAATGGGGGATGTATAAATCTGGGCCTAGTTAGGACATAGGAACTACCCAGAAATTTGAACATGGAAGATATATTAGTCTGTTCTTACACTGCTATAAAGAAATGCCAGAGACTGGGTAATTTATAAAGAAAAGATGTTTAGGCCTGATGCAATGGCTCACTCCTATAATCCCAGCACTTTGGGAGGCTGAAGTGAGTGGATCACTTGGGCCCAGGAGTTTGAGGCCAGCCTGGGCAACATGGTGAAATCCTGTTTCTACAAGAAATATATAGAAATTAGCCAGGTGTGTTGGTGCACGCGTGTAGTCCCAACTACTCCAGAAGCTGAGGTGGGAGGATCACCTGGGCCCAGGGAGATGGAGGCTGCAGTGAGCTGTAATCACACCATTGTACTCCAGTCTGGACAACAGAGTGAGACCCTTCTGAAAGAAAGAAAGAAAAGGAAGAAGAGAGAGAGAGAGAGAGAGAGAGAGAAAGAGAGAGAGAGAGAAAGAAAGAAAAAGAAAGAAAGAAAGAAAGAAAGAAAGAAAGAAAGAAAGAAAGAAAGAAAGAAAGAAAGAAAGAAAGAAAGAAAGAAAGAAAGAAAGAAAGAAAGAAAGAAAGAAAGAAAGAAAGAAAGAAAGAAAGAAAGAAAGAAAGGAAGGAAGGAAGGAGAGGAGAGGGGAGGGGAAGGGAGAAAGGAAGAAAGGAAGGAGAAAGGAAGAAAAGAAGTTTGGCAGGCTGTACAGCTTCTTCTGTAGAACCTCCGGAAGCTTCTAATCATGATGGAAGACAAATAAAGGGTGTGGCACTTCAAATGGCCAGAGTAGGGGGAAGGTGCTACAGACCTTTAAACAACCAGATCTCACAAGAACTCTATCTCAAGAATAGCACCAAAAGGATGGTTCTAAACTATTCATGAGAAATTGCCCCAATGATCTAATCACCTCCCAGCAGTCCCTATCTCCAACCTTGGGGATTACTATCCAGCATGAGATTTGGGCAGAGACACAGATCCAAACCATATCTGAAGATTTCATATTAAGAAGTATTAACTATGAGATTGGAGTAAGAGATTAGCTAGTAAGGAGTAAAGAGATACTTTCTGTTTACCCACTTCTTTATATCGTTTCTCTGGTCCAAATCGGTATATTCAGACTCAATCCTGTTACTCTGCTGCTTCTTTTATCTCCTAATCCCTATTGCACTAATTGACT
This sequence comes from Rhinopithecus roxellana, assembly GCF_007565055.1. Classification (NCBI taxonomy): domain Eukaryota; kingdom Metazoa; phylum Chordata; class Mammalia; order Primates; family Cercopithecidae; genus Rhinopithecus; species Rhinopithecus roxellana. The sequence continues at coordinate 65,061,574 of NC_044560.1, read as the reverse complement.
TTCAGCTAGTACATAATTCCTTACATCATTGCTTTGTTTTAATCAGTTATAAGTTAATGCTCATAACTATCTTTAGACAAAGAACATAGGAATAGAAGATATAAGGAGGAGCAGCTATCTCTAAGGCTGAGATAGAGTGCCATAGAATGTCTTCCAGTAGAGGGCCACTGCTCCTGCATCTCACACACACACACAGGTCTTACCAGGGCTAAGGTCCAGACCTAGCTGAAGAGAATGCAACTCTGGTTCAATGTGTTCATTGAGGTTGTCTAGGTGCCCCAAGTAGAACAAAGGGAGGTCATCCCCATGGAGGGGTGCCAATGTCACTTTACTGTGAAGTCGTTATAGGGGTTGGCATGGAAATCATTCATGGAAGGTGCTGTGCTGGACGCACCATGCCTCAAAACCACCTGAAGAGTGTGCCAAGAGAAGCTGCTCATGGAGAGGCGGCTGCCAGGTGTGTACAAGCTTCATGTGCTGCTGTAGCTTGCCTAGAGGGACACGCTGAAATCAGGAGAAAACTCACGGCTTCCTCAGAGTGTCTCTCTCTCCTCTCTCTCTCTCTCTTCCTTTCTCTCTCTCTCTTTCTCTCTCCACCAACCTTTGCTGAGAAAGCTTAACATTGTGCCAGCTAGTGGAGGGAGAAATTTTACAGAGTCTAGCTTCGTTATCATAGAGCAGGAAATAAAGGGTAGATTTGGAGTTGAGAGGCAGCAATGAATTAATAACTGGCATCGGAAGCAAAATGTGGGAGTGAAGAAGTTAGACGTGGAAAGGAGAAAGTTCATAAAACCTCCTTTTACAGGCAGATTACTCTTTGGGGAAACTGGAATCCATGTCCACTGGCTATCATCTAATAGAATTCCCAGGACACAACTCAGTCACCTCATAAAAGGAAAGAAAGCTGAAGTTCTTACAAATTTCCTTTTCTCATACATAACTCAAGGATCACTCCTAGGGATGCTACTTGGCTTGCGCTCCTGGCATGCCCAGGCAAGCCAAGCTCAGACCTGTGGCCTGAGAATGGCCTCAGGCAGAGAGACACAGGAAGCAGTAGGCTCACAGGGACACTGTGTGAAGTTACCACTCAGACAGGCCAAGGGGATATGGGTGGTACAGCATCTTCAGCATTCACTGCACCATCATAAAATCCTAAAAATAAAATAAAATAAAATTCTCTCAAAACTAAAAGCAAGTAGAAAACAAAAGAAGTGTATACCCAAAATTCATGTTAAATAAAACTGTCTAGGCATTTCAAATGGTCTGTATAAATTCCACAACTTTTGTTCAAACTCTAAAACTCTTCAATAATGATAATGAATTTTTAACAGTTGCTGAATGTTTACCATGTTCCTGGCACTGAACCAAATAACTGTAAGTAAGAAAAAGTGAGACACTATTATTGTTATCACTTTACAGCTGAGGAAACCTTGGTTTGGAAGTTTAAGTAAGTTGTCCAAGTCCCCAAACACAATTGCCAATGTTATTATTTAACTCTAGTCCTTAGATTTCTAATCCCACACTTTTAATCATTAGGTCTGACTGCATTTGTGTTTGCTTTGTACATTGTGCTCACTCAGGAAATGTTAACCAATGGTGACGGTCTTCAAAATGAGAACTCCAGAATTTAATCATCTGAGAAATATTAAGTGACATTATCAGATACTATAAAAACTACCAGATTTGTCTTTTCAAGTCTCTTCAAATTCAAACCATTCTGTATACTGTCAGCTTTTTAATATTTCCAAAATACTTGCTTTATTATATCATCTTTTGATCCAAATTAATGTATTCTGACTCAATCTTATTAATCTATTCCAATTGAAAATATTTTACATTTCCCAATCTTTAAAGGACTCATTTATTTCCAGCTGGTTATACACTTCTTTATGTTGTTGTTATATTTTCATAAGTTAATATCTCTTTTAATCTATGAGATAATAAACTCTGGAAGTCAGGAGTTATCTATTATGAATCATCCATGTCCACTATAGCACATACCATTGTTGAACCTAGATTAGTTTAATAAGAACTACTCGAATAGGCATTATTAAATGTACGAATAGGAAGAACAGAACACAGACTTTTTGGTCTTAAAGAGAAAATTAACAAGAGAATCCCATTATCCCAAATCAGAGTGTTCCAGTTAATCAAGGTTCTACTGTACTTTGCTCCTTCTCTCTTCTGAGTAATTAAAGCCCTCCCAAGCAGATTAAATAAGCAGAGATAGGGCTTTCCTTAATTTTATTTTCTCTTTTAAATTCAGCCAGCATTAAATGGTGGAAATGTTCCAATCTCCCAGTCAGAATTAATTTCTTCCTCCTGCAAAACAACTCACGCAAGCTTTTAGTTTTTAACTACTGGATAGGCAGCACAGAGCACAGGTTACCTTCTATAAGAATTGTACACGTACTTACTCTTGTTACTCATCAGACTGTGAGGTCCTGGAGTTCAGGAATCCTGTGATTTTAATTTTGAATCCACAAGCTCGCCCAGCAGAGGGGTTTGTACATAGTAGGCACCCAATAACTATGTGATACTTCTGGCTTGATTGACTGATATCATGATATATACCTAAAAGGATAATAGCAGTCACATACGGCAAGCAAAGCTTTGTTTTCACATAATTTCCTATTCTTGTCTTCTCACCAGTGTATAACATAAGTATAAAATTTATATTCTATGATGAAAGAATCAAGTCACTTAGAAAGTGAAAGTGAAAGTAACAACATTTTTGAAAGTTCCAACTACGCACCAGGTCTCCTACCAGATACTTTACATATCCATTCAATTTTATACCAGTTGCCCAGGAAACTAATGCTTAATTACTGTCTTGGAAATATTATATTTCAGGTTGGTTAATGAACTTCACGAGGTGAGACACTGCAGACAGAGTTGGAGCTCAGATGTTCTTGGCTTCTAGAACTGCACTTATCCCATGGTTGCATAAAGCCTTGTCTAAGATACAAAGAAATAAAATCAAGATTCCTGACCTAAGGAAGTTTATACTCTTATCTATGAACTAAAGTGGAGTGAGGAAGATGCAGTTTATGTGATTGTTCTCTTCCTATGAAATGCTTTTAGAATGAAGGTCTTAGGTTTTAGTGTGCATAGTGATTACCCAAATAACTTACTAAAAAGAATGATTCCTAAGTTATGCTCTTAGGGTTTCTATCACCCCAGGTGATAACAGTGCAGGTCACCTCTTGAGGATCTTGTGGAAAGGCTCCATTTGAAAAGAGTTGAGGTGACCAGAATTAAATTCTGAACTGAATGCACAGGCCAAACAAGAATTCTGAAAGGGGAAATTACCTCCCATCTCCCCAGACTCAAATAAAAAACAGAAGGAACAGAGCTCTCAGAGAAACCTCACCAAAGCAATAAACAAATAAACAAAAACAATAAAGACTAAAAACACACTTATTTCTTACACAAAGTCAGATTCTTCTTTACCAAATCAGGAGAGGCCCCACTTTGCAGCACTTAGCAGGAGAGTGCACACCATGAGAACATCTGAGAACAGCGTGTGTGGGAGAACTTGTAAGCACGCAGTGAGCATCTCTTCAGATCATCACTGAGACACCAGTCTTAATTAAAGGAAAACAGAAGGAAGGCAGGGAGGGAGGTAGAAAGGCAGGGAGGGAGGTAGAAAGGTAGAGAAGGAGGGATGCGGGGAGGCCTGAAGGAAGGGAGAGAGGGCAGAGAAGAAAATTACATGATGAAAGTGTAAAAACTACAGTAATACACAAAACACAAGAATAAATTTAGAGAAAGGGGAATAAATACCATGTTATAATCTGGAGAGCCAGAGAGGGCAATTCTACTGCACGCTTTATTAAACTGACTTCTCCATTTCTCCCCAGGCTGGACTGTACAGAGAAAATTCATTAGCTCCATTTAAATGCACACCCCAGAGCCCACCTTCAGTTTCCAGTAGAACACAACACATTTCACATTGGATAAACCACTCTGACTCCAGAGAATGACTTTTTAACTTAAATCAACTTTCATGAAATAGTTTGTATTCTTAAAAGGAAAGTTATTACACTAAATAATTCACAGTAGAGAATTTAGTTGTGATGAGATCAACAAGGCCCTAATGCTATAAGCCATTGACCTGGACTTAGAAATAATTTTATTGTCGAAAACGTTTTTCCCCATATTAGTTCTTGTTAAAATGGAATTTAACTATACAAATAAATTTATAAACATTTACAGGTCACCAATATATACCAGTAAATCTCATAGTCAAAACTTTAAAATCATTTTTTTTTTCTAGATACAGGTTGGGGCGCAGTGGTGCAATCATAGTTCACTGCAGCCTCAAACTCCTAAGGTTAAGCAGTCCTGCCTCAGCTTCCCAAAGTGCTGAGAATATAGGGGTAGAATCATTTTTTCACTGTTTATATGTTATTGTCACATCCAACAAATGGTCAAGTTCTTTCCTCTACTAGATTTTCTCTTACTCCTCTTGGATCTTCCAACAGTGTCCATTTCAGACTGCCAGTCCCTGACTGTGCCTTAAATGTTTTTGATCATTTGTCTGACATCATCTTATCTTACTACAGAATTCAAGGGCTAAATTGTCCACTCTCATGACTTTCTTTACTATTCATTTCCTCATAACTTCGAATTATATTTCTAGATCACACCACTCTCCTAAGATTCATTTGTACATTATCCAATTGCCTTCTGTTACCTTATACAGATGTTAACACAAACTAATATGCAAAAGTGGACTTTTCATGCCATTCCCAAGGGACTTCCTTATCTCCCTCTATAATCATTAACTCACAGAATGGTGCCACATTCATCTAGTTGGTGAGGCTGGATGTACCTCATTCCCACATCCCTCATTTGAATTACCATCACCAGAGGCATTTTTACTAAAATGGGGAAGCAATGCCTCCTCCACCCTGGGACCCACAAGGCCAGAGAGGAGATAGGAACAGAACTCCTTGTCTTTGATGGAGTGCCTACCTACCTTCATATCCCATCAGCATCAAAGATGGGAGCGTGGAGACAAGGGGAAGGACTCCTGTATGGAGGACATGAACAACCTGTTCCTGAATTATTATGAGAAATCCCTCAGGAACTCTCAGAGAAGCTGTAGAAACACTTCAGGTAGAGCAATACCTAGCAAGTAAACCTGTAAGGGCTTTTGCTCCTCACTTACACGGAAAGTATCATATATAAACTGTTTCAATGAAATAGACATCCTTCTGAAGTAAAAAGCTGGATAAATGAATGTCACCATTATAATCAACACGGACATGTGCTTATTATACCTAGGCTGTGGAAAATAGGAAAATGGCATAAATGAAAGTAAGCACAATTTATGTACCTTTCAAAATTGCACATAATTTGATTTTAAAGAGAATCCATGCTATATTTGAGAAGTGTGAATAGAAGCTGGAGAATTATTTCAATGCTTAAATTTTTATCACAGTGATATATGGAGATGGGTTTAAAGAAACAAAGTTGGATAAATTGGGATGTTTGTCAATGTAGAGTTTGCTCCAGAAATGAGTGAAGGCATTGCCTATTTAGCATTCTGGAAGTACAGAATGGACTGAATCTAGGAAATGGAGAGCTACTGTGAAGCTAACAGAAAAGAGGAGAAATTGTGGCAGGCACTTAGCCTCTATGAACAAATCAAATACTTAGAAATCAAGTACAGGCTTAGAAGCCCTGGGAAATGGGGAGCTCAAGATCCAGGCAGTAAGCCAGCTTCCTTATTAGTTGGCTGAGACACAGAACGGAGTCCTCCCGGCCATGCATCCTCTCCCATATTACCAGTCCTAGAGGAGAATCCAAAATACTCAAGTGCACTGAAGAGTGCTGCAGAAGAAAGAGTTGCTTTCACCAGGTATTCAGAGGTGGTGCTACCTGTTACTGTTTATGAATCAAGAGAGGTTTCAAAACTTTAAAAAGAAACATTAGCCATTATTTTTTGACACTATAGATCTGTTGGTTGAGAAGTCTTTATAAATCAATCTATATTGGCTCCAACTGGAAGCAGATAGCTTGCACAGTATGAACCACAGGACACCATAATGACTGGCACGCCATACTTTGGTAGACATGCTTCAAATGGAAGAGGATTTCCTTAAGGCAGGCAAAATTTGCAAGCTATTTGGAAATACACATTAGTGGTCATGTGTGTGTTTACTTCTGGTAGAAAATGTGAATTATTTCCCTGAATCCATTCAAAACATTTGAAATCACCATTGATATTAGAGTCAGAGGATGAATGATCCCACTTATTTTCAAAATGTTGCCTGTCAGAGAGGGAATTTTCAATGGTTCTCCAAAAGGGGTCACAGGAATTCAACCTCCTGTTTCTGCAACAAGAACTCATCTCACAGCCAAAATTTGTGAAATAATGAGGCAACCTTATTACGTGACTTTCTTTTTCTTATAATTGTCGTTCCATAAAGAATGTCTGCAATCATCACTCTCAGGTCTTTGTCACTTTCTTTATTGTAAAGACTTTTCTTCTGTCTGATAAACTAACACAATATAACAGATAGGGGAATGTGCTCTATCCTAAGGGTTTTTTCTTTCTCTTTTTTCCATTACATAATCACCAGCTAGCCAACATTCTGATATACCCAATATACATTTTGCCTTTACATCTGTAGATTTTTCAGACTAGAAAACCACTCCTACAGTTTTGGCCCTGGAGACCAGAGAGCTGGCAGTGTTGCAGATGACAGCGTTTCTTGGCTGTTACATCCACATCTGACTTCCTGCATTTCTCCTTTTCCTAGGCTTATTGGAAACCTTGAAGCCATAGTCACAACACAATAAATGCTGGTTCTTAGCCCTCCCTCCTGCTCTCTTGGTACTTTGCCTGAAAATAATATATTTGTTTCTATTTCTTCTTCTTATCCGTTATCCTTTTTACTTTTGTGATTACCTGGAGAATTACTTCTCCCAATTCCAGTATAGCAGCTGCTGCTATAAAAGCCCACTGAATTTTATTCCTGTGACAAGGAATTGTATACTGTCATAAAGATACCCTTAGCATCCCTCAGCATCCTTAGGCACAGGAGAAAGGAATGCACCTGGGAACACGTAGTTGCAAATAGCTTAAGTGTTGCTAAACATCAGAGGGCCCAGATCCAACCAGTGGTCAGCTCAGGCCCTGGCATCTAGCCAAGAAATTCTGGGAGACCTGGAGGGGAATGAAAGTTATTAAAGACTCCAGTGAAGGTATTTTTGCAGTAAAATGAGAATAGTGGTGTCTAGTCCATAGTAACTTTATATTTCAAGGTTTATTTACTTTCACAAAGGTTTTTGAAAGTCCACTGATTACATACCAATTTAAGAATTGGTAAGACTATTATTCCTATAGGTCACCAGTAAATCAATGGGCTTATATAAATTAACACAAAAACAAACTAAATTATTTGTATAAAACTTCCAAACCCTCTATTTCACTTTGTTAATGTGGGATTTGATGTTACTTATCACAGCATTTAGTAAAATACCAATATGGTCTACTAAATCCCATGTTAAAGTCTTCACCAACACAACTGATAATCAGCCTCAATCTGGGTATCATCAGGCTCAACAACATCTTCGCGTCCCAAGATTGAATGTTCCCTGTGCCAGGCGATTAAGAATCATGCTCAGAACTAAGCTGCAGCTAGATCAGCCTTCACTCAGCGTTCCAACTCTGGCAAAAGACTCTATCTGTTCTCCATCCCCAGTCTATCTCATGTGCCCTGTTTTCATAACTGAGCTTCATTGTTTTTTGCCTTCTGGTAAGTGATCTAGTAATAATTTCTTCTTCTTGTTCAGTGTTGCAGACATTTGTTTTTTCACATCTAAAATCTCATAAGCTTCTGGAATCTGCCATTGTGTAAATCTTGACAGAAAGTTGGTTCCTGGAGGGCAATCAAGGAGAAAAAAAAGATATTTCTCTATTTAAAAATGTTAAATTTCTATTTTAAAAAGTCTAAATAAATTTTAATTAAAATTATTTTAATAATTAATTTATGTTTTTTAAAAATTAAAAAGCAGCTAAAGGAAACTCACAAATGACCTAAGCTTGTCCCATTTGACTCCTCCTTCCAGAGCATTTGGAGTAAATGTCCAAAAAAGCAGAAACAATTCAGAATTCATGTGGACAGCAATAGTACAGCATCCTCTGTAGAGTGGTAGTGGCAGCAATAACCCAGCTTCTTTTTTTCTGTTCATTTTCTGAGCATGGTGCTCAAGACTTAATTGATTTTAGTTGACTGTAACCAAGAAACCAGCTAGAACTTTCTTAGTGTTCGTAAGTCTGCAGACCTGACCATGAAACCCAGCAAGCGAGCCCAGCCTTCCTGCCAGCAGCTGCTGTAATTGACTAAATTTCTGAGTGTCCTATAACCCAGTCTTTCCCCTACCTATCCAAACAAGCAACTATTTGATTGTGGGATCCCATCAACCATCTATTTTATTCACCTTTAGTACAACTAGAGTTTGATTGAACCCATGCACCCTGCAACTCAGGTCAGTTCTTCCAGGACTGACCCTGCTAAAGTGACTAAGTCTTACGGTCAGAGTCTGGCTTCTCTCAGTCTGTTCCCAGCCTGTGAAACAGGATGTATTTCTGAACCCTAAGATAGAAAGACTAATATATTCTCTTTAGAAAATGTACTGACGTGGAAAGGTATTTTGATAGATGCACCAGGGGTAAGAGAAAACCTAAATAAAACTGTGCTACTACTGCAGGACCAGTCTCAGATCTATGTTTCTTCAAAATTACATGGATTGACTTCCAAACTTCTTGAAGAATAACCAACTTTTCTTATGAGTGTCCTTGGAGGGTGGTATAAAAATGTTTAAAGGGTTTATAGAGTTCCTCCATAGGAAAACTGCCTAAAATTACCCTTACGCCCTTTTTCTCATTGAATCTGCTTCTAGTCATTCCATCTCCCTATCCATCCATGAGGTATGCTGCTCTTCTGGCCACCCTCCCTGAGATATGCTGCTCTCCTGGCCACCAACTGCTCTTCTGATAGCCACAGGCCTCAGCAGGAAGCCTCTGCACCCACCTTTTGCATACCATCCTTCCCCTAACAAATAAACCCTGAGTGGTGCAGTTCCTTTCTTACTTCTATTTGTTTGTTTGTTTATGTTAGGAGTAGCCCCTTAGGAACTCAGGTTCACACACAGAACAAATATTTTTTAATCACCTATTACATTTCAGGCACAAAATCATGACACACAGAAGTTGTGTAGCTAGCATAGGAAGATTTTTTAAGCATTTTCTCTTATTTACAGGCATTTAATTTTTTAAAATAAAAACTTAAAAATTATTTTTGCTTTGTTTGAGTCAAATCATGCTTAATTTTGTTTCTGTTCCATTCTTCTTGCTTATTATAGTAAGATTTTATAACAGGATTTTGACAACCTCTAGAAGTCTAAAAAACTTCGTTTCTTATATTTGAGGCTTGCTTAATTCTTTCCCTCTGTAATTTAATTAGAAATGTACATAGTTTACATAATCAAAACAAATGTAATAGGTTATATATCAAGACTGAGAAGCAGGAACATGTAATATACTCGTCGTTGGTGAAATAAGTTTGAATAGTTGAGGAATTCAGGAATCTCTGGCTCTGAAAATATTTAAAAGCTGATAAAATCAGGGATAAACATTGACTTTGATGAGGTACCTGGGTGTTTCTATAAAAGAACAGTGACAAAATGTGTTTTAATCAACAAAACAATCACACATTTTTATAATGTATCAATATGTATGTGTAATGCACATTGCAGGGTATGTCATTCCAATGCAAATTTGCAGCTATATTTGTCAGGATTCCCCAGAGGGACAGAACTAATAGGATAGATTTTATATATATATACAAAGGGGAGCTTATTAAGTATTAACTTACATGATCACAAGGTCCCACAATAGGCCATCTGCAGGCTTAAGGAGCAAGGAGAGCCAGTTCTAGTTCCAAAACTGAAGAACTTGGAGTCTGATGTTCGAGGGCAGGAAGCATCCAGCACGGGAGAAAGATGGAGGCTGGGAGTTTAGGCCAATCTCACCTTTTCACGTTTTTCTGCCTGCTTTATATTCACTGGGAGCTGATTAGATTGTGCCCACCAGATTAAGGATGGATCTGCCGTCCCCAGCCCACTGACTCAAATGTTAAGTCTCTTTTGGCAACACCCTCACAGACACACCCAGGATCAATATTTTGTATCCTTCAATCCAATCAAGTTGACACTCAGCATTATCCATCACAACAGCCGTACTTATTGGTCTATGGGCACCCTGGGAACCACCCATTGGTAGAGCTAGTTAGCAGAGACTATCAGGGATAGACTCACTGATCTAAGTGTGCCTCTTCTTTGAGGCCTCAGGAGCACTTAGAAGAAGGAGAACTGGGGTGATCAAAAAAGTGTAAGAACAGCCCAAAAGGAAGCACCTCTTGTTCCATCCTTAAAGTACTCATGGAACAACTAAAGCTGCCCTATCTTTGCTGGGATTGCCTACTCTCACTAAATCCTCTCAATTGTCCCGACGAAGACATATGGAGGAAAAGATAACTATTTTGCTCTAGGAATGCGGGATAGTGCAAGAGTCAAAATAGACAGAAGAAAAAGATAGGTTTGAAGGATAATGAAAGGTGTAGAATAAATGAATTGGAAAGAGGCTGAAAAAAAAATCAAGAGAATCACTCTTTGTTACTCAGTCTGTGATGAAATCAAGGTCAAAATGGCACCATTGTCTATGTAGTAAGTATCCCAGGGAATGTTACTGAAAGACTATATAGCAGGAACTGCTTGGGGAAGAAGAATAAATTCCAAAGGCTACTCCTGGAGAGAAGGATTGTATGATAGTGGTCAACGAATTTTAGAAACTTTATAACTATGGAGTCAAGGACCACCAGTGACAAGGCACCAATCATTCACTGAAATAGGAAGCATTTCTACCAAATAGACTTTGAATAACCAAGTGTGCCTCTCTGCAGAAATTATTAACCTTACCTTAGTCAAACCCGTCCAAGGAATGATATCCAACTTACATAGCCAAGAGGCTATTTTTGATTCAAGGGATGGAATAACACAGCTCAGACAAGGGATCTTCTTTCATTTGTAAGTGCCTTAAACCACATACCTCTTGTTATAGTAAATTTGTTTCTCCTAAACATCTTTATTTCACGATATGTCTTCTATTTATAGATTGTATGAAATTTTAAATTTATTTTACCAAAAAGGCTCCCAAGTATCAAGGTGCTTATATCAAGATCCTAACCCGAACTTAGTATTCTATGACTTTAGCAATGTTATTTAACTTCTCTGGAGACCACCCTTCTTATTTATGAAATACAGAAATACAGTATTTGCCTCATAGGATTAAATTAGAAAATACATGTAAAGAATTTTGAATATGTCGGATACCTAGGTATGAACTCCATAAAATGTTAGCCATTGTTATTAGGTTGGTGCAAATGTGATTGTGCTTTTTATCATTACTTTTAGTGGAAAAAAGCCACACTTACTTTTGTACCAACCTAATATAAAATTGATCAAGATTCTTATCATCACAATTATTTGACTAGAAAGACCACGTGCAACCATGTAAACACGTTTTTCTCATTTTACTTCATTCCAAGACCTAACAAAGGTGAATTTTGGGAAGTAATGATCATGGGCAAATATGCTTTGTCATACTTGCCTTTGGTAGAAAGTGTGATAGGTAGTTGAAAGTGACAGTGATTTATGATCACCATTACCAAAAAATGATACTCAATGTGTTCAAGTCAAAAAATATGACAAAAGAAAAATAAAAGGAAGGGAGTAAGGCAGGGAGGGAGGGAGATAGAGGAAGAAAAAAAAAAAGAAAGGAAAGGAGTTACATTTCAGGTTACTGATGGAATTTGAAGTACAACTAAACTGATTATCTATATGTTGGAACCCAAAGATTGGGTTTATCTACCATAATACGATTATCATTCCTTTGAGAAACTGGAGATATATAGAGCTGATAGGACTGTTAGTCATTCCTTCAGGATTTGCTTTCTTGACAATTGGAACAGGCTCTTCTGCTTTCCAAGTTTCCTCCCTGACTCCAGTGGGCTGGCAACTGGTAAGGAAGATGTGGGTGGGGCCAGTGGTTCTTAAAGTAGTTGTTTTTGGAGATGGCTGCAGGGCCGCAGAATTTTAGTGGGTCCTCACCTCATAGATATCAAGAAAAAGGAAAACAAAGATAAATGTAAAACTCAAGTTTTGAGAAAAACAAACTGGAGTCAAAAAAGTCAACTTTGGGTGGCAGTAGAGTAATTACAGACTAAGAGGGAAAAAAAGGTAGCCTACAGTCCAGAACACTCTATAGAAAAATTGTTTTTTCTTGTTGAAGGAGGGAGAATGAATAGACTATAAGCTAAGCCAGAAAATCAACAATCCAGCCATAATTACAAAGTATTTTGTGCACTTTCAAAAAAGCTGGTTTCATTTAACATGAGAATTTGTAACAACAATTTCTTCAGGGGGAGAAAAAACAAAAGCAAAACAAAACATGAATTCATATGAATTATATCAAGAACAAGAGAGCAACATTAAAACAGTTCTGCATATGTTAAAAATCATATTAAAATGTTTGCCTGCAAACCTTGTATAATTCCTGATTGTTGTTCTAAAGTGATTGTTGGATAGATCTCGGAAACCAACATGAAGAAGCATTTCTGCTTTGAGAGCTGAGCCAGATCAAGTAGGGTTTACAGACACATTCTAGAAAGGGGAGTTCAGTAAATACTAGATGATCATCTAATATATGCTGGGCACTGTTCCAGGAGACTAAAAAGAAGAACTCACAAGGAATCCATAAATGTGGCAAATAGCACTACTACAATCCAAAATGGCCTATGAAATCGAAGTGCCATTGTTTCAATTTGCAGGACACTACAAATTCAAAAATAGTTGTAAGGATCTGAACTTTGATTTTGCTTGCTACAGTTTCCTTTAGGCTGATGTTGACACTTTCATTATTCTCCCTGCAAGCTTGAGACTGCTCAGCTGTGAATTCTAGTCCAATTCCAGTATAAAGAACCTGTATTTTCTAACACATAATATGTCCTTGATTGTAAGATGTGATGTTATTTAATGCTCCGCTTAAGATAAAGGGAGTATGGGGAAAAGAGAGAGACAGACAGACAGACAGACAGACAGAGAAAAAGAGACTGGAATTCTAATAGCTGATTCCAGCAAAAACCATCCTAAACCCTCAGTGCAGAGGTAAATATGAATTAAGCCCAATGTTCAGAACAATTAAGGAAACTTGCACATTTCAATATTGACAATGGATAGAAGAAGGGAAAAATACTTCCCCTGAAAATGTGAACTACAATCCGCCACTTTTGCAGATGTGCAGTCTGAATTCACAAGGCTAACATGGTACAGAAATTCTTGACAGAGGATTTAAAATGGAGTGGGCTCCACTGGAGAGTGCCCTCAGGTGACTGGCAAGAACAAACACAAAAGTTACCTGGAAGGAGAAAGGAAAGTTCAATCCAGGACAGTAGAAACATTACAAGATACAACAAATGAGAGGGGCATCCTGATTTCAGAGATATGCAAATGGAAGTAAAGAGCATGAGGAAATCCAACAGCCTGTGTGAGATTTGGGTTGGTCAAGCACAGTGGTTTTCATATATTCTCGGTCCTGTAAAGACTGTGCAGATGTCTTTTGACTTTGTTGGACTTGATTTTGGGGGATTTCTTTGTTCTTAACTGTCTTCTCATTTTGATCATCCTGAAGCTTTGGTCAAATAAGGAATCTCTATTTGTTTGGATTGCATCTTACTCTTTGTTCCTTATCTCTGATTTTATAGTGCTTTCCTGAGGATCTATTTTTTCATTATCGAATACATTCAAGAATATTTATTAGGTGTGCCAATTATGTTCTCAGCATTGATGATTCAGAACTTCATGAGACAGAATGGCCTCGACTTCATGGAGTTCAAAGACTCCCTAGGGAATTTCAGACTTTAGCATTATAAATGTTAAATTTACCTATGAATCTCATTAAGAAAGAAGGTGCTTATGTCCTTCATTCCGAGACTCTCATGTGAGAAGTGGGAGATTGGTCCTTGGTAACTCCTGAGTAGCTGTGTTTTTGACGAGGTGCTAGTGAATCTTATGCACATTTAAATTTGAGAACCCCCGGCTGGACCACTGCTATATATGTATTCCTATCTCACTTCAAAAATTCCAGAGTTGACTCTGCTTTTTCTGTCAATCATTAGTCTCAGTTCTGGGTCTAAAGAACAATGAGAATTAAAACATATCCATGATAATTCACTAAGGCAGTTTTGACTCAAACCAGTGGAATCAAATTATTTTATTATTAGCTGAACTTGATCAATGTTAACAGCTCAGCCATGTAAATTCACTGTAGTGTTCACTCCAGTAGCCCCTGAATCACCTGCAGGAGGGCCTCAATCTTCCACTGAAGGACACACACTCATAACAGGGGGCCGTGCAGTCTGAGATTCCAGTTTTGAGGTAAGATCTCTATAAATGTTTGTTGAAGTGAATAAGTTGAAGCCTCTGGAAGATTATTCAATACTTTTGAATAAGAAAGAAAAAGTTATACTAGAAATTGAGGTATCCTGTTAATAGCAGAGATTTTCAGTTTTAAGTGGTGAATTATACACTTATTCCCTGGAGACATATGCCTAATTACTAGGATGTACAGGAAACTGGAAATTCTCATTTCATAATCATGTCAGACATTAGACACTTTTCTGTTTTCTGTGTTACAAGCACATTTGCAAAGCATGGCAGGTTAAATGTCCTAATCATTTTTTTCAGCTTAACTTTCAAATAGAGAAAGAGGAAGGAGCACAGATTCAGAATTCTAGTTCCAGCTCTGTCACTCACAATTGCCATAAACTGGGCTTCAGTAACAACACCCCTAGAATGATGAGATTGACTCACGTGCAACCTAAACTCTCAGGGTTAGCATAAAATTCCAAAAAGTTAACCTATGATAAGCATAAAATGCAAGATGGAGTCATCATTAATAATACTGTCATTAGAATGAAAAAACTAGCTTCTGAGACGATTTTCTTTCAATAACAGAGATTCAAAACATGATTGGGAGCATATTACAGGAGATCCCAACCTGATTACACATTGAGTAAATATATGTGCCTTCATTCACTCGGTACCCACTCTAGATTTTCAGTTTGGAAATCTACAGCACCCACTCTAGATTTTCAGTTTGGAAATCTACATGAACGATGGCACAGCTTTAGATTTGACATTGCCCCACACCTCTCAATCAGGATTGTCATATAGCAGGTGATATGGTTTGGCTGTGTCCCCATCAAAATCTCAACTTGAACTGTATCTCCAAGAATTCCCATGTATTATGGGAGGGACCCAAACGGAGTTAATTGAATCATGGAGACTGGTTTTTCCCTTGCTAGTCTCATGATAGTGAAAAATTCTCACAAGATATGATGGGTTTATCAGGGCTTTCCACTTTTGCTTCTTCCTCATTTTTCTCTTGCCACCATGAAGCATGAAGTGCCTTTTGCCTCCCATCATGATTCTAAGGCCTCCCCAGCCATCTGGAACTATAAGTCCAATTAAATGTCTTTTTCTTCCCGGTCTCAGGTATATCTTTATCAGCAGCATGAAAACAAACTAATACAGTAAACTGGTACCAGGAGTGGGGTGTTGCTGAAAAGACACCCGAAAATGTGGAAGCGATTTTGGAACTGGGTAACAGGCAGAAGTTGGAACAGTTTGGAGGTCTCAGAAGAAGACAGAAAAATGTGGGAAAGTGTGGAACTTCCTAGAGATTTGGTGAATGACTTTGCCAAAATGGTGATGGCAATATGAACAATAGGGCCCAGGCTGAGGTGGTCTCAGGTGGAGATGAGGAACTTATTGGGAACTGGAGTAAAGATGACTCTTGTTATGTTTTAGCAAAGAGACTGGTGGCATTTTGCTCCTGCCCTAGACATTTGTGGAACTTTGAACTTGAGAAAGATGATTTAGGGTCTCTGGCAGATGAAATTTCTCAGCAGCAAAGTGTTCAAGGGTTGACTTGGGCACTATTAAAGGCATTCAGTTTCATAAGGAAAGCAGAGCATAAAAGTTGGGAAAATTTGCAGCCTGACTATATGATACAAAAGAAAAATCAATTTTCTGAGGAGAAATTTAAGCTAGCTGCAGAAATTTGCAAAAGTAGCAAGAAGCCTAATGTTAATCCCCAAGACCGTGGGGAAAATGTCTCCAGGCCATGTCAGAGACCTTCATGGCAGCCCCTCACATAACAGGCCTGGAGGCCCAGGAGGAGAAAGTGGTTCTGTGGGCTGGGCCCAGGGTCCTCATGCTGTGTGTAGTCTAGGGACTTGGTGCCCTGTGTCCAAACAGCTCCAGCCATGACTGAACAGGACCAACATACCACTTGGGTTGTGGTTTCAGAGGGTAGAAGCCCTAAGCCTTGGCAGTTCCCATGGGGTGTTAAGCATGCAGGTGCACAGAAGTCAAGAATTAAGGTTTGCAAACCTCCACCTAGATTTCAGAAGGTGTATGGAAATGCCTGGATGCCCAGGTAAAAGTTTGCTGCCAAGGTAGGACCCTCATGGAGAACCTCTGCAAGGGCAGAATGGAAGGGAAATGTGGGGTTGGAGCCTGTACACAGAGTCCCTACTGGGGCACTGCCTAGTGGAGCTGTGAGAAGAGGGTCACCATCCTCCAGACCCCAGAATGGTACATCCACTGACAGCTTGCACCGTGTGCCTGGAAAAGTCGCAGACACTCAACACCAGCCCATGAAAGCAGCCGTGAAGGAGACTGTATCCTGCAAAACCACAGGGGCAGAGCTGCCCAAGACCATGGGAACCACTTCTTGCATCAGTGTGACCTGGATGTGAGACCTGGAGTCAAAGGAGATCATTTTGGAGTTTTAAAATTTGACTGTCCTTCTGGATTTCAGACTTTCATGGGCCCTGTAACCCCTTTTGGCCAATTGTTTTGGCCAATTTCTCCCATTTGGAATGGCTATATTTAACCCTATGACTGTACCCCCATTGTATCTAGGAAGTAACTAGCTTGCTTTTGATTTTACGTAGATCAAATTTTACATTGATTTTACACGCTCATAGGTAGAAGGGACTTGCCTTGTCTTGGATGAGGCTTTGGATTGTGGACTTCTGGGTAAATGCTGAAGAGTTAGGACTGTGGGGTACTGTTGGGAAGGCATGACTGGTTTTGAAATGTGAAAATGTGAGATTTGGAGGGGCCAGGGATGGAACAATGTGGTTTGACTGTGTCCCCATCGAAATCTCAACTTGAATTATATCTCCCAGAATTCCCACATGTTGTGGGAGGCACACAGTGTGGGGTAATTGAATCATAGGGGCCAGTCCTTCCCATGCTAGTCTCATGATAGTGAATAAGTCTCAAGAGATATGATGGGTTTATCAGGGGTTTTCTGCTTTTCCTCATTTTTCTCTTCCCATGGTGATGTAAGAAGTGCCTTTCACCTCCCATCAGGATTCGGAGGCCTCTCCAGCCATGTGGAACTGTAAGTGCAATCAAACCTCTTTTTCTTCCCAGTCTCGGATATGTCTTTATCAGCAGCATGAAAACAGACTAAAGCAACAGGTTATTAAAAATATACACTGTCATGTTCTTGGGCCCATCTTCTCCAGTCTTTCTTGTATTTTCCTTTTTTTTATTATTATGCTTTAAGTTCTAGGGTACATGTACACAATGTGCAGGTTTATTACATATGTATACATGTGCAGTGTTGGTCTGCTGCACCCATTAACACATCATTTACATTAGGTATTTCTACAAATGCTATCCCTCCCCCATTCCTCTACCCCACAACAGGCCCCTGTCGGTGTGTGATGTTCCCTGCCATGTGTCCAAGTGTTCTCATTGTTCACTTCCCACCTATGAGTGAGAACATGCAGTGTTTTGTTTTCTGTCCTTGTGATAGTTTGCTGAGAATGATGGTCTCCAGCTTCATCCATGTCACTACCAAGGACATAAACTCATCCATTTTTGTGGCTGCATAGTATTCCATGATATAATATATATGCCACATTTTTTTAATCCAGTCTATCATTGATGGACATTTGGGTAGTTCCAGTCTTTCCTGTATTTTCATGGTAAATTGTTCAATATGTCATGCCTGTGGCCATGCTGAAAAATGAAGGAGGGAAAATTCCCTGGCAGGCTATGTAGCCCTGTTTTAGGGCTTTGCTTTCTGGATCCACCACTTTTCTTCTGCATGATATTGTGCATACCAAAAAGATTTGAGTAGGTCACCAAGGCACTTAGTCTCTTGATGGCAGATCAGTTGCCCCCAAAGCATTTACATTAGTGACCTTAAGTTCTGTGACAGGAAGGAGATACCGTAAGTCAGCATTTCTCAACTCCTTCAAAAGTTTGAAATTCTATTTCCAAAAAAAAAAATCAGTTTTCTCTCTGCTATTCTATGCCTGAAATACAACTTTTGAATATTGTCTTGTGTTTGCTGTTTGGTGTTACTGCTTAAGTCTTATTACTACTAGTCCTGATTATTATTTAAAATAATGCTTCCCCTCTTCAGGTAAGTAAGGAAACATCAAACCTCGGTGTTATACAAGCCTTACCCACAGGGGCACTGTTGACTGAGAGAAGGGAAAAGCATGTGTCACTGTGGTGTTTGTTGGAGGGGTTTCCTGATAATATTAATTTCCTAAAAAGGGGGCATCCCATCTTGTGCTGGGGAAATTGGAAGCCTGGCATCATAATCCCATGGGGATTGAAACGGCTATCCATAAATCTGCACAGTGTGTCTGATTTTGCCCCCATTGAGCAACTGTAATAAGAGTTCTATAGACACAGCAGGAGTTGAATCAAGACTACTGAGCAAAAGAAGGCTACTGTCAGTGCTGTGTATGCATTAAACACAGTAGATCGCTGGGTGTGCATTCTGGAATTGTACAATTTCTCGATAAACTAAGTCCCAGGTTTTAAAATCTTTTGTATTTGTTTACCCATACCTTGCTATTTTATTTATTAAGTTTGTCACTAAACCCTGTTTTGCATACACTAGTACTTGCTCATGCATGCCTTATGAATATAGAAATTAGCATCTCATTAACTTGATAATTAAGCCAATGATAAACAGCTGTTTGGTTGCCATGTAGGGCAAGATTTCTACTGAAGTTGCTTATCTGCCATACACAATAGCTGTGCAATTATTTGTCACACTATCAATTATAGGCAAACAACAATAGGAAATAAACTTTTCTTTTGTACATTTGCTTTCTTTGTAATTAAGATCCAAATTCATGCTCTGTTTTTGGAAAAACAATAATGCAGTGTTGTCTAACAATCTTGATAATGTAAGTGTATATTTTCAGCTTGGCTTTTATATTTCTCATGCAGTTCAAACATTTCACATTGTGCATTCTGCTATAAATGACTTCTTCCAAGACGTCTTTTTTTAAAACTCGATTTCCATTCCATTATGTTGAAAAACATGGCATATATTGATCACTGAGAATTTCTCAAGTTATCCTGTTTCACTCCAGCTTCTGCCTTACTCACTCCCCCCACCCCAAGATTAACCTACACTTTGAACTTCTCTTGCTTATAACAGGCCTTACATTGAAAGAAATCATCTAAGAAATGTTAGACGTGTAATGAAAGCTATGAAAATGTTTCCTCAATTGTTTAGGCATGGCTCAATCCATATTTATTTCCAAAAAAAAGGAGAAAAGAAAACAATGTGTTTCCCTTCAATTCATATGGATTTAAAACTGGAGATGTAATTTAAAGGAAAAAACCCAGAAACCTGTCTTTCCAACTAATAAAAAAGAAACTTGGTGCTGTGTTCACAGCAAAGTCATGGAAGATAATTTGAAACTTCAGTTAGCTTCCTGTAGAGCAAAATAACAACCACCAAACTAATGGGTAATCAATGGCCAATTGCTTCAGAAAAGAGGCACCCCACAGAATTCCCTGGAAATTAATGTGCTACAAAGGAGCCACTGGGAAATGACTTAAGACTATCCAAGTGAGCCCACCTTTCTTAAATAAGTAAGGTCTGGGGGTGCTATTTTTGCTAATCAAGGCCTGGAGATGAAATGTTGTCTTCATTTAACTTTCTCTGTGCTTTTCTCTGAACTACTATATTAAAAACAATCTTCCTCCATGATTTCTGGTGCTATAGTGGAGTATAGTTTATGTGAAAGTAAATCTGGAAAGATTACCTTTCAAAACTGCCAGATGCTTCGCATTTTCTGGTAGAAATCTGGATTCCAGGTCTGTAATGATATTTCCTGCTGTGCTCAACACTCAATCAGAGCGTATGCTTCTTGGTGGGCAATGTAAAGATTCCAAGGCTAACCTGGCAGTTTGGCTTTTATATTTTTCCAATCCAGCTAGGGGGTATAAATTTAAATTCTGCCCCCCCGCCCCCCGGGCCTAAACTTCAGAAGGGATTTTTGTTAATTCAGATCTCCTGCAGTTGGAGTCCTCTTTTTTCATAAACTGCCCCATGCCATGCAATTTATGATTATATTTATACCAATGAATAAAACATAGCTTTTTAAAAAAGAAAACTAAATTATTGTATTAATGATACAGGAATGTATGGGTTCTTATTGCCCCTGGCTCTCCCATGTTTAGATTTAAGTTCTTCCACTCAGTTTGAGTTACATTAATGTCCCCTTCCCTCTCTTCCTTAATCTGTCTTACACTTTTGTCATGTGGTGTAATTATTAGTAGATTCTCTGGAGTCTGAAAGACCAAGGTTGGAATCTCAACTCATTCATTTTAAAGCTCTTTGCCCTTGGGATGAATAACTTAATTTCTCGAATACGCAGTTTATTCATCTATGAAATGGGGCTAATAATGGCACCTACTTCCTAGGATTATTGTGAGGATCCAATGAAAATAGACTGTCTAGCACAGTGCTTCACACAGCTCACTCAGCAGTTGATGTTAGCTGGTTTTCCTTAATGGCAGATGGCTTTAGGGAGAGTGAACATAGCATAGTGATTAAGGAAAGAATCTTGAGTCTAATTTAAATCCTAACCCCACTGTATACTAGTTGTGTGACCTTATGCACTTATCAATATCTCTGTGCCTCAGTTTCTTCATTTCTAAAATGGGACTAGTAGTAGTACCTACCTCATGAAGTTATTGTGAAGATTAAATGAATTAATGATTGGCAAATAGTAAGTTTTATATAGTTTATTACATAAACCTATAAAATACTTGGTCCAGTCCCTCCCCATCTCAATTTGGTTCAACCTTTGATAGAGTTTGACTCTGTCCCCACCCAAATCTCATCTCGAATTGTAATCCCCACATGTGGAAGGAGGGACCTGATTGGAGATGATTAGATCATCAGGGCAGTTTCCCTCATGCTGTTCTCATGATAGTGATTGAGTTCTCATGAGATCGGATGGTTTAAAAGTGTTTGGCAGCTCCCCCTCGCTCTTCTCTCTCTTGCCACCATGTAAGACATGCCTTGCTTCCCCTTTGCCTTCTGCCATGATTATAAGTTTCCTGAGCCCTCCCTACCCATGGGGAACTGTGAGTCAATTAAACTTCTTTTCTTTATAAATTACTCAGTCTCAGGTACTTCTTTATAGCAGTGTAAAAACTGACTAACACAACCTCCCTCTCCATGTCCCACTGTTGTCCATACCATTTTCTATGTTGTTACTCTTCAAACTGTGGGGAAATATTCAATCAAGCTCTTCCTGTGTGGAGAAACTCACAGAGGTGTCTTGTGTGACACACTGGCCATTTAAGATAACCAAGGTAGCCGGGGAGTTATGCATTCATACTTTACAGACTGCTGTCGGCTGCTGAGCTCTGGAGGTTCTTCCTTTTTAATTCCACTTATTCATCCTGGGATTTTCATTATTCTGTAGCCTCTGACCCTACAAAGTGCAGCACATATAGGGAACTGGGCACTTACTACTGGGATGCTTCTTGTAGTACTTCCGGCCTAGATGCCATTGTGTTTCCATCACAAACAACAGAGAAACAAGAGGAGAACCTTCTCACTTGAAGAAAACTATCTTATTGTTGAACACCAGGCACATTTTCTTAGCATTCCACTGGTCAATGTTCCATGCACAGTGATATGGTGTGGCTACGTCACCCAAAATCTCATTTTGAATTGTAATCCCCATAATCCTCATGTGTCAAGGGCAGGACCAGGTGGAGATAACTGAATCATGGGGGCAGTTTCCCCCACACTGTTCTTGTGATAGTGAGTGATTTCTCACAAGATCTAATGGTTTTGTAAGGGGCTCTTCCCTCTTTACTCAGCACTTCTCTTTCATGCCACCTTGTGAAGAAGGTGCCTTGCTTCCCCTTCACCTTCCACCGTGACTGTAAGCTTCCTGAGGCCTTCCCAGCCATGCTGAACTGTGAGTCAATTAAACATCTTTTCTTATAAATTCCCCAATTTAGGGTAGTTCTTTATAGCAGTATTAATACAGACTAATACATACAGCAATAAGGAAGACTAGAAAATGTTATTTTATTCTGAGTGATGATGAGGGCTGCTAATAATCACAATTTGATAGAGAAGAATGGGAGAATGGATACTGCTGATATTTATTGATTTTCAGAATTGGTGACATAATACCTAGCTCATTTGCTACCTGTTTGCTGCAAAGAGTTATAAAAAGTGAAAAAATAAGAATACCTATTATTTGTCAAATGTGTGCTATATACTAGGTACCAGGAGATACTCATTTTGATCTTCAAAACAATCCTGTGAGACAGATTTCATTAGTCACATATAAAGATGAAGGAAATCAATCTGGCTGGGCATGGTGGCTCATGCCTATAATCCCAGAACTTTGGGAGGCCAAAGCAGGAAGATTGCTTGAGCCCAGTAGTTGGAGACCAGCCTGGGCAACATGGTGAGACTCCATCTCTACAAAAATAAATATAAAAAAAATAGCCAGGTGTTGTGGAACATGCCTGTGATCCCAGCTACTTTGGAGGTTGAGGTGGGAGGATCACTTGAGACCTGGGGGTTGAGACTGTAGTGAGCTATGATCATGCTACTGCACTCCAACTTGGGTAACAGAGTGAGATCCTGTCTCAAAACAAACAAACACACAAAAAAGATTCCTGAAGAAGGAAAAAAGGCTTGAGTTTCAAAATAAATGGATACTGAATACTATTGTCTATAGTAATATCTCTTCCCTGACAATAGCAAAATGTAGACAACAATTTCTGGAGTAAGTGCTCAACTCAGTACCCATTCTTTCTGAACTGCAAGTCATACCTCAACCCCATAGTCTGGACCTGATAACAGTATGTGTTACATATGACCCCACACCCCTGGATGGGAGGTAAATGGATGGGTTGGGGAGGTTCTCTTGGCCAAAGACTAATTCTTTCTCAGGAATTGGTAAATGGGGCTGAGAGGCTGTCAGTCACTTTAGATTTTGAAATGCCAATTTGCTTTTCAGTACGTGAGAGATGAAGGCAGCTGGACTGTAGAGAGGCAAAGCGAAGCACATGTGCGAAGAGGAACAAATACATAGGATGGAGACTTAGAATGCCCTGGGTCCCCTAAGGCTTTTTGCTTCCTGATTCTTTCATTTCTTTCCTCTTCACTTGCATTGGCTTAATTTGATTTCTGTTACTAAATGTAACACAATGAACCTTAACTAATTCAAGGGGAAAACAGAATATTAAGAGAGGTAAAGTGGAAGAAGAACTTCTAACTCAGTCTACTACTGTACAGAAATGAGGTGGGAAACCAAGACCCTCTCCAGAGATCCAAAGCAGCCCTGCTGTTCATACCCTTTCCACCAGTCCCAATTTGGAGTGGAAAATAGTTTCCTCACTTCTTGGGTCACTGATAACAGTATCTGATCACAGAAACTTCTTCCAGAACGGTGTTCTGGAGTCTTTGCCCTGCAAGATATTTGAAATGAAACTGTACAAGCTTACAAATAGAGTCTCACTATTCATAGTGTAATGGGAACAACAGGACTCCCTGTGCATATCTTTGGCTAGGGACATCTAGAAGCTGTAAAGCCTGAAACGAAAAATTCTTGAAATATAATGCATGAAGATAATCTTTTCCCTTGGCACTCTTCCACAAGCCTTCAATCACTCTGTGCACTGAATTTCTTTCCATATGTTTTTCATTCATTTACATTTAAGATAAAAATTATTGGCTCTGAGAGCCATTTGATGAGTGGTGATTCTTTTCATTGTGATCTCAGTCCAGTGATGATGCATATCGTCCATACAATGTTCCAAGAAAGTAGAATCATTCATGATGCCATCTGAAGTCATCTCTTGGTAATAACAGACTTGCATAAATCCTTTTTTTTCCAGCAAAAAAGTTTGAAATAAAATCAGTATCTATTTTTTGCTCTACTTTGAATTCAGTTCTTTTAAGTCTATTTACTGAAAAACTAACATTCTAATTGTAGGAAAAAGACACATTGTTTAATTTTTTGAAATGGCACTTATGTATGATATCAGTTGCTGCTCCTGAGAACTGTGAAGACACAATTCAAATCTTTTAAATTAATTTTGGCATATCTTACTTTAGTTTATATTCTAGAAAAAATGGTTATTTAATTTATTTTTATTATTAGAAACATTGAAAAATTCTTTCAATATGGTCACATTCATGCTACATTGCACCACCTGACAGACAATTACTTCAATTCTTTTCCTGACATTGCTAGTATGTATCATATTAACATTCAAAATATAGGCATAAAGCAAACTAAGAAAAGCAGCCACTAATGTAAAATACTTAAGTCATTTACTCTAATATCTGCCTGCTCATATCCTCTCTTTGATGAAATGTAATTTCTCTCTTGCCTTCTCTGAAGCCGTGTCTGTCTACCTGGTGCCAAAATATCAAGTTGTTTTGATGAGACAGCCCAAAAATCAACGAAAAGCATTCATTTACCAAGTTCTATAGTGACATATAGCCATATGTTTTTTCTTCTCTGGGATTCTATGTAGAAAATTTGCCTAGATATAAAGATAAAATAGATATGGTCTTGGAGAAACTATTTTTGTCATTTAAGAAAAATATATATATTCCTGAGCCTTCATGGAAACTGTCCCACTTGGGTTTTTAGAATGACAAAAGGCATATTTTGCCTCATTTGCCTGTGAAAATATGCCTTTTTGAGAGCACGGAAAGCCTATATTATTTGAAGTGCAACTTGATAAGTGTTTCATTTTATATGAACCCCAGGAAAAGAAATTTATTCCATTTTTACAAATAGTAAAGTTTTTTTTTTTTATTCCTAGAACCATCTCTATTCAACAGAAATTGGAATTATATACTGAATATTTCCTATCTAGATGGAGAATTATTCATAAAAGATAGCAGAATGCATTTTTTCTCATGACAATTATTAGAGCTAACATTGAGAGTTTATTAAAAGCTGGCTATGTTGCAAATATTATCTCATCTAACATTTTCATAACTTAAAATGCCCAATTACTAAACCCATTTTACAAATGAGAAAATGAAATTGTAGGGCTTAAATAATCTGCCTATAATCACATAGCTAGTAAAAGAAAGAGCTGAGATTCAAATCCAAGTTTCATCAAATTCTAAAAGCTTTGGTAGTAATTGTCCGAAGGTATGTCTATTATGAGTTTTGAAAAACACCATTAAGGAGAAGAGATGCCAGGACGCCAGGCATGGCCCCACCACTTACTTGTAAAGTGGTCTTGAGAAAGATACCAACTCTACTTCTGCGTATATGTTTTTTTTTTTTTTTTTCTTTTATAACACAGGGATAATAATGCCTTCTGTGCCTGAGAGGGTCAGAAGAGATTGTTTCTGTAAAGGTACTTTGAATCTGCCAAGTGCTGTTCATCGGTAAGATAGAACAATTAAGCTCATCTGCATCTAAAATCTTAGAACCTGACACTGTGTGTCTGCTGCTAGGGTCACAGATGAGAACCAGTGCACTCCGGGCAGCAGAGTTGTGCATTCTTTTTGAGTGAGGAGTGATTGTTACTGATTGCTCCAGCTTTTCAAGTCATCTGTAGAAACAGAAAATATTGCTGTGTTTTACCGGAGGAAACAAGATACTGTTTCAGAGTATTCACATTCTCATCAATTTCTCTTGAAAAACATGTAATTACACAATGGCTGTATCTGAATCCTGAGTGTATAAGAGTGAGAGATGGAATTGCAGAAAGCTGTAAGATGTGATGAGTACGGTGGAAGATGTGGATTAACATCCATTTCCTTTCCGGAAATGATGGCTTCATTTTCTGAAAGAGAAATGATAATGATAGTTTATATAAGAGAAATAGACCGTTCCCTGAGACATCTTGAGAGATATTTCTGTTCAGAATAAGAAGTGGTTTCAGAACTAATCATAGATCCTAATTTTCTGTCAACTTTAATGTTTAGAAAAGATCATCAGATGAGCTAATTTTAGTATTGGCATTCTCTCTCTGTCTCTCTCTCTCTATAGGTATATAAATATATACATATGTGAAAATATGTATATGTGCATGTACACTTATGAGAGAAAAGGTGGTATGAGCATTGGATAGTCACTGCTTAATGACCACTTATTGAGAGCTTAAGGATTTTCCTTTCTGTTATCTTATTTAATCTTCTCAGCAATGTTGTGGGTGTTATTACTAGCTGAAAGGAAGAGGCTTGGAGAGGACAGTAACCTCCACTCATTCCCCCTCCCAATAACTGTAATGGAGAATCTACTGTGTGCCAGACATTTTGCGTACATTATCTCCAGTCCTCAGAGCAAAACTGTTAAGCTACTAACATGGTTGGCTTTTTTCTTTCTTTCTTTTTTTTCTATTGCAGGCACTAATTCACTGAAGACTTCAAAAAATAACCCAAGTCATATACAACGACTGAGTTACACAGCTAAGAATTCATGCTATGTTGAGCTAACTTCAGAATCCAAGTCCACAAATGATGATACAGATTAAGTATAGTCAAGTTCGTTGGTTGTTGGCACAATTTAGTTCCTTGAAGCCGCATCCTCGGGAGGCCACTGAAGTTCCCTGTCATGTGCTGTTCTCTACTACAAAGCCATTTGCCTCCCTAAGGACAGCAAAAGATTGTTTCTCTCCAGTGTGTTAAAATAGTCTTATATAACATAGTGCCATCAAGGGAATGATATAGCATCGCCTTTGGCACATAATATAACCTTATCAAGGAGTGGCATCTTACTTTGTCAAGTTCTTTTGGACAAAGGCAAGACAGTTTCCACTGCACTCAAGGAGAGGGGATTATACAAGGATGTGACTCACCGAGGGTCACCTTAGTGTATGTCTGCAACAGTTAGTTCACCAAATAATCCTAGCCTGATTAGAAAGATCATATAATCTCTGTTATTCTGTTTTATATTGTTATGTAAACAAATACAAAGAGTTGAGGGCTCAAAAAAAACACTTCTTTTTATTAAGTTAAAGTTATGTGCTAACATACTCTGTCTAAATGTTTTTATTGTCACTATTTCCCTACATATCTTGTACTTGATAACCGTTGTGTATGTAAAATTAAAGTTTTCACAAGCATCACTAATTATTGCAGCATTTTAACCTTTAAATGATAAACATTTATACTTCAATTGACAAATAATTTGCCATATAAAATGCAGTAGGAGATTTTCATCCAAGTTATATCTAAAATGGTTGTCTTTTTATAAAAGAACATTTGGATATTAACAATAAATTCAAATAATATATCATATTCCTATTAAGATAGCTAAAGTGATTATTTCATTTTTTAAAAAAATATTTTTTATCTTTTTATTTTTTAAAAAAAATAAAATAGAGATGAGATCTCACTATGTTGCCCATGTTGGTTTTGAATCCTGGGCTGAAGAGATCCTCTCATCTTGACCTCCTAAAATGCTGGGATTACAGGCACTAGCTACCTCACCTGACCACAGTGACTATTTAGGATAAAAAACCGTAATCACATAAGCATAGATAATACAAAATTCTAGGGATGCTAGGTAAAATGTTGAAGTAGGTTAGTCAGCTTCTAAAATAATGACTTTAAAGTTAGAAGCAATGTCAAGACCAGATGCTGTTGCTCATGCCTATAAACTCAGTACTTTGGGAGGCTGAGATGGGTGGATCACCTGAGGTCAGGAGTTCGAGATCAGTGTGACCAACATGGAGAAATACCATCTCTACTAAAAATACAAAATTAGCCGGGCATGGTGGTGCATACCTGTAATCCCAGCTACTCGGGAGGCCGAGGAAGGAAAATTGCTTGAACCCGGGAGGTGGAGGGTGCGGTGAGCCAAGATTGCCTCACTGCACTCTGGTCTGGGCAACAAGAGCAAAACACTAGCTCAAAAAAGAAACAATAGCAAAAGCTAAATCCAGTCTTTTTTCAGTGCTATGTCTGCTGACTTTTCACTCATAGTGTCTTTAGAATAGCTGTTTTATCTGTAATTCAAATACGATTTTTGTTCTTATTTTAGTTACTTTTGTCTTCTATCACTTCTCTTGATTAGTTTCATAAAAGGTTTGTTTATTATATTAGTTTTGTTAAATAATTACTTTTGAACTTTGTTATTAAACTTCTCTATGCTTTAGTTTCTTTTCTTGTAACAAGGGAGATAAAAATAGAACCAATCTCATAGGGTTCCTCTGAGGATGAAATAGAGTAATATATATAATGCACTTAAATTAGTTCCTAGTTTATTACGTAGCAAGTATTATGTGTTAGTGATATCACCAACAACATCACCATCATCATTAATTCTATCTCTTTAAAATTCATTTTCTATTTTAATGACTTTCTGTTTTCATTATTTTATTTCTTCTACTTTATTTGAGTTTATCCTGTGTTGTTTCTTTTCTTTCTTTTTTTTTTTTTTTTTAATCATACTTTAAGTTCTGGGTTATATGTGCAGAACGTGCAGTTTTATTACACAGGTATACACGTGCCATGGTGGTTTGCTGCATGCACCAACCCATCATCTATATTAGGTATCTCTACCAATGATATCCCTCCCCTAACCCCCCACCTGCTGACAGGCCTTGGTGTGTGATGCTCCCCTCCCTGTGTCCATGTGTTCTCATTGTTCAATCCCTACTTATGAGTGAGAACATGTGGTGTTTGGTTTTCTGTCCTTGTGATATTTTGCTGAGAATGAGGGTTTCCAGCTTCATCCATATCCCTGCAAAGGACATGAACTCATCCTTTTTATGGCTGCATAGTATTCCATGGTGTATATGTGCCACATTTTCTTCATCCAGTCTATCACTGATGGGCATTTGTGTTGGTTCCAAGTCTTTGCTATTGTGAATAGTGACACAGTAAACATATGTGTGCATGTGTCTTTATAGCAGAATGATTTATAATCCTTTGGGTATATATGCAGTAATGGGATTGCTGGGTTAAATTGTGTTTCTGGTTCTAGATCCTTGAGGAAACACCACAGTGTCTTCCACAAGGTTTGAACTAATTTACACTCCCATAACAGTGTAAAAACATCCCTATTTCTCCACATCCTCTCCAGCATCTGTTGTTTCCTGACTTTTTCATGATCGCCATTCTAACTGGGGTGAGATGGTGTCTCATTGTGGTTTTTTTTGTTTTTTGTTTTTTTGTTTTTTGAGACGGAGTCTCGCTCAGTTGCCCAGGTTGTAGTGCAGTGGTGCTATCTTGGCTCACTGCAAGCTCCGCCTCCCAGGTTCACGCCATTCTCCTGCCTCATTCTCCTGCCTCATTCTCCTGCCTCAGCCTCCCAAGTAGCTGGGACTACAGGCACCCGCCGCCACGCCTGGCTAATTTTTTGTATTTTCAGTAGAGACAGGGTTTCACCGTGTTAGCCAGGATGGTCTCCATCTCCTGACCTCGTGATCCTCCCGCCTCAGCCTCCCAAAGTGCTGGGATTACAGGCGTGAGCCACCACGCCCGGCCCTCATTGTGGTTTTGATTTGCATTTCTCTAACGACAAGTGATGATAAGCTTTTTTTTCATATGTTTGTTGGCTGCATAAATGTCTTCTTTTGAGAAGTGTCTGTTCATATCCCTCACCCACATTTTGATGGGGTCGTTTGTATTTTACTTGTAAATTTGTTTAAGTTCCTCATAGATTATGGATATTAGCCTTTTGTCAGATGGGTAGATTGCAAAAAATTTCTCCCGTTCTGTAGGTTGCCTCTTCACTCTGATGATAGTTTCTTTTGTTGTGCAGAAGTTCTTTAGTTTAATTAGATCCCATTTGTCTATTTTGGCTTTTGAGGCCATTGCATTTGGTGTTTTAGTCATGAAGTATTTGCCCATGCCTATGTCCTGAATGGTATTGCCTAGGTTTTCTTCTAGAGTTTTTATGGTTTTAGGTCTTACATTTAAGTATTTAATCCATCTTGAGTTAATTTTTGTATAAGGTGTAAGGAAGGGGTCCAGTTTCAGTTTGCCACATATGGCTAGTGAGTTTTCTCAACACCATTTATTGAATAGGAAATCCTTTCCCCATTGCTTGTTTTTGTCAGGTTTGTCAAAGATCAGATGATTGTAAGTGTTTGGTGTTATTTCTGAGGTCTCTGTTCTGTTCTATTGGTCTGTATATCTGTTTTGGTACCAGTACCATGCTGTTTTGGTTACTGTAGCCTTGTAGTATAGTTTGAAGTCAGGTAGTGTGATGCCTCCAGCTTTGTTCTTTTTGCTTAGGATTATCTTGGCTATATGGGGTCTTTTTTGGTTCCATATGAAATTTAAGGTAGTTTTTTTCTTTCTGTGAAGAAAGTCAATGGTAGCTTGATGGGGATAACATTGAATCTACAAATTACTTTGGAGAGTATGGTCATTTTCATGATATTGATTCTTCCTATCCATGAGCATGGAATGTTTTTCAATTTATTTGTGTCTTCTCTTATTTCCTTGAGCAGTGGTGTGTAGTTCTCCTTGAAGAGGTCCTTCACGTCCTTCTAAGTTGTATTCCTAGGTATTTTAGTCTCTTTGTAGCAATTGTGAATGGGAGTTCACTCATGATTTAACTTTCTGTTTGTCTGTTATTGGTGTATAGGAATGCTTGAGCTTTTTGCACATTGATTTTGTATCCTGAGACTTTGCTGAAGTTGCTTATCAGTTTAAGGAGATGTTGTTTCTTTTCTAACTTAACTTAGATCTTTAGCTCTTTAATTTTCAGCATTTCTTTTGTTTGAATATGAGTATTTAAAGCTATAAATTTTGTTGTAGCTACTTCTTTAGTTACGTTGCACAAGTTTTGGCACATTGTCATTTCCTTACCTTTCAGACCTAAGTGTTTCAAATTTTTAATAATATTTATTCTATAACCCCAAAATTATTTATGTCTGACTTTTTAAATCTAGCAAATGCATTTTGACAGACAATCTTTATATTGATTTCTAATTTAATTTCACTTTGGCTGGAGATTTGTGTGACACCTGTTTCTTATGAAATTCATTAGATTTCCCTGATGGACTAAAATCTGCTCAATTTTATAAATAAGCTTTAAAAAGATTAGAACTTCCTAGTTGTCCTTATTTGATAAACCACAAAAAAATAGTGAATTAACATAATAAAATTTTATTTCCTACTCATGTGAAAGTCTAGAGAAGATATTGGCAGGTACTTCAAGCAGTAATTCAGGATCTAAGCTGCTTCCAGTTTGTACATACTTCATTTGAAAAATGTGACATAGGGTCAGTTTGTAAGTAATCTCCATTCTGTGTAGCTATGTGGGAAACATTATGGAGACCATCCTATTTACACAGCCACAGATAATTACAAGAAGAGCGGAGAATTGTAGTCTAGCCAGGTGCCAGGAAGGAGAGGCAGTGGGTTTTGTTGATTACCTACAATACAACCTCAGTTCTGATTTTTTTAACCCTACAAATTAGACATTTTTAATACAGAATTACAAATCTCTTTGTTTAGGTTTCCCTATGTTTTTACTAAGATCCTTGCTTATTAACTTCTTAATCTTGGGCTTTCCATACTAGCCAGAATACGCAAGTTAAGTTGAGGCAATAAATTAACCTGAAATCTCAGGGGGTTCACAATCAAAAACTGTATTTTTCACTCATATCACATGTCAGACAAGGCTGCTTCTCCTCAAACTCAGTCAGGGACCCAAGACAATGAAGACTCCATCATGCTATCCTAGGATTACATGTGCCACCAGTCCTATAAGCCCCTTCTTCTCATGACTCATTAGTCAGAACCTGTAGTATGGTCTCCATCTTGCTGCAGTCACCTCCCAGGGGAAATGAGGGTTGGGGGGTGAACACACAGCACATCTCTACCACACTTCTCTTTGGTTTCATTTTTTCCTTTCCTTTAGAAATATTCTCTGATGACCAGGCATGGTAGCTCATGCCTTTAATCCCAGCACTTTGGAAGACTGAGGCTGGCTCAGTCATTTGAGGTCAGGAGCTCGAGATCAGCCTGGTCAACATGGTGAAACCCCGTCTCTACTAAAAATACCAAAATTAGCTGGGTGTGGTGGCGGGTGCCTGTAATCCCAGCTACTTGGGAGGCTTAGGCATGAGAATCACTTGAACCCGGGAGGTGAATGTTGCAGTGGGCTGAGATTGTGCCACTGCACTCCAGCCTGGGGAAAAAGAAAAAAAAGAAAGAAAAGAAATATTCTCTGAAAACGATGTTGTTTGTAAGCACTCATGTAATCTTTCTCTGAATATATTCTTATTTATCTTCATAACTTAAAGAGTTGGACTCACAATTATATGTTAATTGTTATTTTCTCTTAATACCTTGAAAATATTATTCCATTATCTTTCCACTTGCATTGGGCTTCTAGAAGTTAGAAGACATTGTGCTCTTTTTTCCTGTAACTTTTTAGTTTACAGATCTTTACCACAACATGTATGTGTGTCTTATTAATTATGTTTGGAACTCAATGGCCTTTTTTGAAATTTTAAGTTTTGTCTTCAGTTCAGTGAACTGGTATTCCATTATTTCATTGTACATTACTTCTCATCTGTTCTGTTTTGTCCCCTAGTAATTATGTTATTCACATATTAGGTATCCCAGATCTCTCTTCCATAACTCATATTATTTTGCTCATATTTTCCATTTATTTGTAAACTTTTTCTGTATTGGTGCTTACTTACTGAATTTGATTGTCTGGCTGCTAATTCCTACTGCTTAATTGTATCCCTCGAATATTCATGTGTTGAAGTGCTAACCCTCAATGTGATAGTATTTGGAGATGAGGGCTTTGAGTGATAATTGGGTATGGATATTAAGATGAAATCATGATAATAGAGTCCTCTTATGATGGGATTAGTACACTTATATGAAGAGGAAGAAAGACCAGCTCTCTCTCTCACACCCTGTCTCTCTGCCATGTAAGGACACAGAAAGAGGGCCACGTGTAATTCAGGAAAATGGCCTTCACCAGAACCTAACAATGCTGGCATTCTGATCTCAGACTTCCAGTCTCCAGGGCTGTGAGACAATAAATCTCAGTTATTTAAGCAACAGAGTATTTTATTTTGACAGCCAACATGACTAATACACTTACTGTGTTGTCATTCTTCAAACCTATCACATCCCATCCCTCTTCCTTCTCACTAAGGGCAACTTGCCATAATTTTCTGAGCACAAAAACTATCAGAGAGAATTTCTTCATCTTTTTAGGACAAAACCTTTGTGCAGATTACTCTGCTGCACCCATTTTTTAAACTTTTGTCCCTATTTCTGTGGTCAAAATTTCTATTTGTGCTATAAATTCTAATACCTCTCTGTATTTGTTATTCTTTTCCTGTTATTAATTTTTCTGTTTATTCATTACATTGGCATACCAACATACTATGGTAGGAAGGAATACAACATGGTGGTTCCGGAGTCAGACTATGTGGATTCATAAGCTTAGTTGCCAATTTCTAGTCATGTGACCCTATAAAATTAATTTGCCACAAAGGTTTCTCTTCTAATAAGGAGGTGAATACTATACTTATCTCTTGATATGGTTGGGTAAATAATTTATTGATCTGAAACAATGGACATAGTGCCTGACACATAGCACTCAATAAAGTTTAATATTGTATTAGTCAATTTTCACACTGATGATCAAGACATACCCAAGACTGGGCAACTTACAAAAGAAGGAGGTTTAGTTGGACTTACAGTTCCATGTGGCTGGGGAAGTCTCATAATCATGGCAGAAGGCAAGGAAGAGCAAGTCATGTCTTACATGGATGGCAGCAGGCAAAGAGAGAGAGCTTGTGCTGAGAACTCCTCTTTTTAAAACATTCAGATCTCGTGAGACTTATTCACTATCATGAGAACAGGACAGGAAAGACATCCCCTATGATTCATTTATCTCCCACCAGGTCCTTCTCACAATACGTGGGAATTCAAAATGAGATGTGGGTGGGAACAGAGCCAAACCATATCATTCCACCCGTGGCCCCTTCCAAATCTCAAGTCCTCACATTTAAAATCTGATCATTCTTTCACAACAGTCCCTCAAAATCTTAACTCATTTAAGCATTAACTCAAAAGTCCACAGTCCAAAGTCTCATCCAAGACAAGGCAAGTCCCTTCCACCTATAAGCCTGTAAAATCAAAAACAGGTTAGTTACGTCCTTGATATAATGGGGGTACAGGCATTGGATAAATACAGCCGTTCCGAATGGGAGAAATTGGCCAAAACAAAGGTGCTACAGGCCCCATGAAGTCTGAAATCCAGTGGGGCAGTCAAATCTTAAAGCTCCAAAGTAATCTCCTTTGACTCCATGTCTCACATCCAGGTCATACTGATGCAAGAGGTGGGTTCCCATGACCTTGGGCAGCTCTGGTCCTGTGGCATTGCAGGGTATAGTCCCCCTCCTGGCTGCTTTCATGGACTGGTATTGAGTGTCTGCAGCTTTTCCAGGTACACAGTGCAAGCTGTTGATAGATCTACCATTCTGGGTTCTGAAGGATGGTGGCCCTCTTCTCACAGCTCCACTATGCAATGCCCCAGTAGGACTCTATGTGGAGGCTTCCACTCCACATTTTCTTTCCTCACTGCTCCAGCAGAGATATTCCATGAGCGCCCTGCCCCTGCAGCAAACTTTGGCCTGGGCATTCAGGAATTTCCATACATCCTCTGAAAACCAGGTGGAGGTTCCCAAACTTCAATTCTTGACTTCTGTGCACCCACAGGACCAACACCATGTGGAAGCTGCCAAGGCTTTGGGCTTCCACCCTCTGAAGCCATGGCTAAGGCTCTACATTGGCCCCTATCAGCCACAACTGGAGCAACTGGGATGCAGGGCATCAAGTCCCTAGACTACACACAGCATGAGGACCCTGGGCTTGACCAACCAAACCATTTTTTCCTTCTAAAATTCTGGACCTGTGATGGGAGGGGCTGCTACAAAGGTCTCTGACACGCTCTGAAGACATTTTCCCCATTATCTGGGTGATTCACATTCAGCTCCTTGTTATGCAAATTTCTGCAGCTGGCTTGAATTTCTCCTCAGAAAATTTTTTTTCCTTTTCTATTGCATTGTCAGGCTGCAAATTTTCCAAACTTTTATGCTGTTTTCCTTTTAAAACTAAATGCCTTTAACAGCACCCCAGTTGCCTCTTGAATGCTTTGCTGCTTAGAAATTTCTTCTGCCAGATACCCTAAATCATCTCTCTCGAGTTCAAAGTGCCACAAATCTCTAGGGCAGAGGCAAAATGCCACTAGTCTCTTTGCTGCAACATAACAATAGTCACCTTTGCTCTAGTTACCAACAAGTCCCTCATCTCCATCTGAGACTACCTCAGCCTGGATTTCATTGTCCATATCACTATCAGCATTTTGCTCAAAGCCATTCAGCAAGACTCGAGGAAGTTCCAAACTTTCCCACATTTTCCTGTCTTCTTCTGAGCCCTCCACACTCTTCCAACCTCTGCCTGTTACCCATTTCCAAAGTCACTTCTGCATTTTCAGGTATCCTTACAGTAGCACCCCGCCCTACCAGTACCAGTTTACTGTATTAGACTGTTTTCATGCTGCTGATAAAGAAATACCCAAGACTGGGCAATTAACAAAAGAAAGAGGTTTAATTAGACTTACAGTTCCATCTGGCTGGGGAAGTCTCACAATCATGGAAGAAAGCAAGGAGGAGCAAGTCATGTCTTACATGGATGGCAGCAGGCAAAGAGAGAGAGCTCATGTAGGGGAATTCCTCTTTTTAAAACCATCAGGTCTCATAAGACTTATTCACTATCATGAGAACCGCATGGGAAAGACTTGCCCCCATGATTCAATTACCTCCTTCTGGATCCTTCCCACAACACGTGGGAATTCAAGATGATACTTGGGTGGGACCACAGCCAAACCATATCAAATATTTTGCCTCATAACGGTGAAAATACTTGCACTTGACCCTATAGAATGTCCTGATTCCTGCTCAATTGTCTATTCTCTTTCACATAAAAATTTTTCTCACAAGGAATTAATGGGAAGACTCAGAGAGAGAGTACAGATGCATTGTGAAAACTTGGATTGAATTGATAAAAGAGAAAAGGTCCCAATAAGATGATAAGCCCAAACAAAGATAAAAATAATAATAATAATAACAACTGAAATTTGACTGAGGTATGGAAAAAAAAATCTAGTTTTGGGATGAGGGAGATGGTGATTAAAAAATGGTAGCATGGAAAGTCATCAGAACATTTAATGACTTTTTTCTAATATGCTTTTGAAAGTGAAAAAATCGCTCAATTATGTAAATTAATTGTAATCAAATAAAGTTTAAGATTTTTAAATTGTTTGCAGTATACCTTATAATCTATTATAATATATAATACATGTAAGACTTATATGATATAAATATGTTGTGACCGCTTTGTTATTACCTAGAGTCCACTATCTGGTAGATTACCTTAGATGTTCAACTTAAACAGTTAATATCAATGTAAATATGTCAGAGAAGTTATAGAGAACTCATCAACTGTAATTTACACCAGACATAAAAGAAGAAGGCTGATGTTTATCTTGATGTTTGTTCAGTGGCAGGAGATATTGTAAGCTAGAACATAAGATAAAATTTTTAATTTTGTACATTAAAAAATGTGGTAAAGAAACTTGCACGTTTCAACTAGTAGTGTTCTTCCTTGCCACTTTTTGTAAAATTACTTCCTGCTTGATCTCCTGCAATTCCAAAACTTAGCAAAGAGCATGGGACATAGAAAGAACTCAATGAGTACATACTGAATGGTTGGCCTATGCCCTAGAATGGAGAATTTATTCTATTGTTTGGTCATTTTGGATTATTTATTATAGAATGTAACAGAAACAAAATTCTGCTAATGTTTAAAAATCATGTTAGTTCTATAAAAGTAAATAAAATACAGACAAATAATTACTGAGAGAAGCCACAAATATCCAGATGGTCAAGGAATCAAAAATAAAAATAAAAGTCCCAAGAACTATGAAGAAATTTGAAAGAATAGAACTCAAGAAGAAAAGACAAGTAATAAAAAGAAAACTGTAATAGAAATACTAGAATATTTTTCCCTTCTAGACAAAATGTCCACCCATGTAGTTATTCATGTTCCACCAGTTTGAGGGATCATTGTCTTAAGACCATCAGTCTCTTTTTTGTTGTTGTTGTTAAACTAACCCAGAAATAATAATAATTTAAGAAAAGAAGAGAGACTAGGAGTTGTCTCTGGGCAGAGGATTTTACTTTTTTCAAATTTATTTTATTATACTTTAAGTTCTGGGGTACAAGTGCAGAACATGCGGGTTTGGTATACACGTGCCATGGTAGTTGCTGCACCCATCAACCCGTCATCTACATTAGGTATTTCTCCTGATGCTATCCCTCCCCTAGCCCCTCACTCCCCGCCAAACCCCAATGTATTATGTTCTTTTTATGACTCTTGATGACTACTGGAACAAATTTCTTTTTAAAATACTCTTCCATTTTTTTGTTTTGTTTTGCCTATGTTCTGTATTTTTAATTTTTATTTTTTAATTTAATTTAATTTCCAGGATACAGATGCAGGACGTGCAGGTTTGTTGGATAGGTAAACATGTGCCATGGTAAACATGTGCCATGGTGGTTTGCTGCACCTATCAACCTCTCACCTAGGTACTAAGCCCGGCATGCATTAGCTATTTATCCTGATCCCTTCCCTTGCAGGCCCCTCCCCAACCCACACACAGGCCCCAGTGTCTGTTGTTCTCCTCCCTGTGTCCCTGTGTTTTTATCCTTCAGCTTCCACTTATAAGTGAGAACATTTGCTGTTTGGTTTTCTGTTCCTGTGTTAGTTTGCAGACGATAACGTCTTCCAGCTCCACCCATGTGCCTGCAAAGGACATGATCTCCTTCCTTTTTGTGGCTGTATAGTATAAAATACTCTTCTTAAAAAACAAAAAGGTAACATATTGGAGCTTTGGACAGTTGGTCCTTTTTATATCCTTATATGAGGTTTTATTGATATTCGAATTTTGTAATATGGCTCACCAATAAACTTTGATGATGCCCTCTGTGGTACAGCTCATACTGGTGTCAAAGGATGACACACACCACATTTACCCTTAGTTTGTTTTTATTTAGAAAATGATTTTTCTTGGCTGAAATTCTGCTGAATAGATAAATTTCTCTACTAGAATGCAATGCTTCACAACCATTCCTTGCATTTGGAAGAGGCTCAAAAGCTGGCATATTATCTTAAATGCTATTTTGATGGCATAATGGTATTTAAATTTAAGTGAAACCCTCCCTCCCCCTCAATCCTTTGTAAAATGTGCTATAGAAATGGGCATTAGAATCATCCCATGACCTTTTACATTCTTATGGTGATACGTGCTTTAAGATGACAAGATTCTGAGGTTGATGGAATATTCTAATTAATCTGGTAATGTAGACGAATCCAGTGCCTGGAAATGAATATGATAAAATATGTCTGAGATATGGAGGCTAAGCCAGTGAATTCTAGAACAGAAGAATTACTAAACTAAGGATACTCGGTATTGGTATACATGGGACTCGAAACATTCAGTTCACTCTAAGGCAGAAAAACAAAATACAATATTTTCTACAGAGTCACCAGGGAAAGATGATGGCTGAATTTGTAAAAACCAAAACCAAAAACCAAACAAGCAAAATCTAACTAAATGACAATAATAAAAACTAAGGCATATTGAGCACTTACGTGTCCAGCCAGGGTTGTGCTAGCACTTTACAAGCAATAACATCATTTAATTATCTCAAAAACCTAATGAAGCAGAAACCATATTAGTCCCATGTTAACGATGAGGAAACTGAGGCTCAGAAGATTCAATGACGTCCAAGATAATGTAGATATAGAAATAATGGAACTGGGATTTGAACTCATGACCCTGACTCCAACCCACTTACTATGTCTCAGTAATATGTATGTATTAATTTGTATCAGATCCAAACATCTACGTATTCTTCTAAATCTAAATGTCTTCTGCTGTTGTCTACAAAGAGCTGTACTTTTGAATCTAGAACAAAAAGCTGCCTTTTTATTTTGGCTTAACTATGGGTTGTAAAACTTTAATTACCTTTTGTTTAGAAAGTGCTATAGAACCTGAACTTGTAATCAGTGCTGGAAGTAGGCACACCAAGGGGTTGTTGATTTCCCCAGTGAATTTTAGTATCATTTATGGAAATGTAATTACAGTGGAATCCTGTTATAACGATCAATTTGGGCAACCCCCATTTGATCATTACATCCAAATGATCACCACATACAGACCATAAAACAGTGAGCCTCTCAAACCAGACAAGCTCAACAGTAAAATATCCATCTTGCAAAAACAGTATTATTACCACTAAGTGCTTCAGAGCTAGCACAGGTCAGTCAAATTATTGGCTCTAATTAGCCCTTCTACAGGCTATAACATTCTTTAGCTAAATCATAGTGGCTTATATGAAAGGTTTGAAATTCAACTAAGTCAACAAGTATTTATTATGTGCCTGCTGTGTACTGCAAATGGGGCAAAGCACTGAGAAGAACGTAAAATAAGTAGGAATTTCCTTGTGAAGCTCACGATCCACTTAGGGAAACAAGTTGCAAAAACTCCTTGAGCATTCCTGCCTAAAATGAGTGAGTACCCACAAGCCCCCACATTACAATATTGGTTAGTTTTAGAGGTGAAAACTTTGGCATCAGTAGAAAACAGAGTTTGCAGAATAATCTTTTGTCACAAAAATGACTGCAAAAGGAAATGGAGTAGGAAATGAAAATTAAGAGTTCCTACCTGCACAGACAGCACCTTAAGTCAGAGACTGCAAAGGGATTTCATCTTACATTCCAATTTCAATGAATTGTTACCTAAGTGAAAGGGAGCAATGAGATTTTATCTTCCATGTCAATATCAGTGAATTGTTAATGACTGACTATTGTTGGGTTAAGAAGGATCTGGAGGCCAAATTCAGACTCAGAAAGAGTGATGTTACTCATCAGTAATTCTTGGCAAAGGGATTCTAAGTAGAAGACAGATGAAACACGAAGCATTTTCCTCTCTTGGGCTTCTTTCCATATGACACTACTTTGCTTTCAAGACCTCTGAATTGACATGCCTACTGTCTAACTAATACACTCTCCTAGAATCCTGGCACAGAAAACACTTTACAGTGCATTGCATATAGGAGGCAGTTCTCTTTTCCTGCCTCTCCCACTTTCCTTTCCTTTTGACTCTCCCCTGCCCCTCACACCTAACTTTACACTTTAACCAGAACCCAAGTTTCTACTTTGTCCACATCAATCATCTTCATCTCCACACTCAAACCAGATACTATAGTCAACCCATTTAACATTGCTCGAATCCTCTATGTTCCAAACTCCTGATGTTCAACATTTTTCACAGAGCCTATTGTTCAAGATAGTACATATCTGAAGCCAAGCAGAAAACTTCACCGTTCTGAGCAGGCATATAGTTTCTCTCTCTTCTGACTTCTAGGAAGCCACAGTTTATTCAAGCGGTAGTATCTGTCTATTAAACTACTATCTACCTTGTAGCTACATGTTCTAAACACTTATCTATTCCTTAGTGTAGAAGGCAGTTGCCTTGTGTTTTGATTGCTTCTAATACCCTGTTTATTTTCCTTTTTTCTCCAGAGAATCCACTCCAGAATCTTCTCTGCTGATTCTCCTATGTAGTATATTCCTGTATTTTAGCCCCAATTCACATATATCGTGTTTTATCACACAAGATATAGTCCTAAAAGTGTTACCTGACTTCTCAATCCTTTGTATAATAATTATACCTTGAAACATGCTAATATGACATCAATAGAGAATATTATTATAATATCTTTTCAAGTCTATCTTTCTCAAGTAACTGTTGGCTGTGTCTTTTCATTTCTGGGTCCTTATCACCTGGCAAAATTCCACACACATAGTAATTTTCCCGACATACTATTCTTGATCTCTTTGGGCATTTTAAGAAGGGAGTCATAATAATAAGACTTCTTGGGTTTTATTGTTTCTCTGTTTTTCACCACATAACACATGGAAAAGAAATGTGGTTAGAAAAAAAAAAAAATCTAATAGACTAAACTAATATAGCCTATTGAGAGTGCTTACCTTAGGGAGCCAAGCACTGATATTTGAACTGCACATCAATTATCTCTATTAACATAATGATTGGTGATAACGGGTCCCTCCATAACTCTCTGATAAGAATACAACCATAGATGAGAACTAATTATGTATTGAGTCACAATAGAACAGTGCCAATTATCACATTTACCCAATGACTTTCAGGGTTAGTTAAGATTTCCTGGTCATAGTACTAGAACTTTCAGTACTTAAGGACCCGTCTACTCAGACCCACAGCTGTGTAGGGCAAAACTCATCAGATAGCATACAGTGGAGCATTGCTCTGAGGGTGGAAAGATAGTAAGACAGGCTTTTAAATGGTGAAGTAACTTGTTAAAATTCACAAGAAAGAAGACAGTCATTTAAAAAAAATAAATAGTGAAAAAGAGATTGCTAAATTTCAGACAGACAAGAAAACAGAGGAGGCTAAGATTACAGCAGTGAAAATAAATAAGTGCATCATCTTGGCAGGCCTGCAGGCTGGAAGGGACAGCCCAGACAGCCTGTGCCGAAACTAGCATTTTAAAAAGTGTATTTTGTAATTGCATTTCTTCTCTTAGAAGCCCTAAGACAGAAAAAAAAGAGACAAGGAGATTGGGATCAGTTGAAACTAGGACTTCTTTGAACTGTAATAGCAACAAAAGTAAAACCAACACATCCCATTTTTGCCTGAGACTTTTTCCATATATCCTTTTCAGAAACACAGAAAGTTTTTCCATTTTTACATATCCAGAAATGCAAATTACTCTCTACATTTCCTTCTACTCTTGTTTGCTGATTTTCAATTAGAGTAGGGGCGACCCGAGATTTGGGGCTGTATCCTGCTTGGATAGTAATTTTAGTCTCAAAACAATTAAAAGGAACACCAGGGTCTGGGCAGGTTTAGCAAAGGAGCTGGTTTTGAGCTCAGTTTCAGAGGGCACGAGAAATTACCCTGAGAGATTCCCCATCAACTAGCCCATTCCATTGTGGTAACACAGCAGGCTCAGGACAGAAGTCCCAGTCAAGAATAAGGATGGGCGTTTGAAGTGGCCCCTCTGTTGTACTTGTTACCAATCTAAGAACTGACAGCTGAACATTGTCTTATCTATTGAGCACCTGGAAAACATTAAATCCTGAAGTAAGTTGCAACTCCAGTGATCAGTGATTGAAGTTTTTTAATTAAACAGGCCTAGAAACAGGACCCATGGGCTAGGCCAGATTAGTAGAGGTTGAAATGAGCAAGTGGCAGGAAAAGATTACTTTAGGGGAATAGGTAGAATAGAAATGGAGGTGACAGAGAGATTTCATGAGGACAAGTTTTGCCTTCCACTGCACATTACCTGCCTACCATATACAGCAAAAAGAAGGTTGAACAAGATACCACAAATGGGAATCGTAGGTCTACGATGATACATGACCTTGGCCAACTACTGAACTTCTGATAGAGAAAGTGAGCCAAATCATACTTTCCTAATAGAGCTATGAGGATTCAATAAGACAATTTATGATGCAAACTTCTCAATACAGAGCCTGGTGTATATGGTGCCATCCATAAATGCTATCTCCTCTCTTCTCTTTATCTTTTCCTTATTTTTTAAGGTGACATAGAATTAAGCTTGAATGCACTTGGAAGTTTTGTTTGGGTACCCAGAACTTCTAAGTCAGGGATCAGTAAATCCTGGAGGAGCAGAACCTTCTCTCTTGCTGCCATTGGCTTTGCAGGGCTTGAACCACTCGGCCAGCCTTAGCCAATGTACCTCTTGAGTACCGCACATTTCCAATGTCTGTTGCTTATTTTCTTCACTGAATTTTCATGAGAGTCAGAAAGTAAGAGGCTTGCATTTGTGGAAGTACTTGTAAGACTAAGGCCAGATAGGTAATTTCTTCAGATTTGAGCCCCTCCTTGAGTGAACCAACTTAGCTTTAAGCAGAGTTATTATGTGTGTCACTTGGTGCTGTTACTCTGCTTAAGATGAATATGAGATATCAACCTCAGATTG
This sequence comes from Rhinopithecus roxellana, assembly GCF_007565055.1. Classification (NCBI taxonomy): domain Eukaryota; kingdom Metazoa; phylum Chordata; class Mammalia; order Primates; family Cercopithecidae; genus Rhinopithecus; species Rhinopithecus roxellana. The sequence goes on along the minus strand of NC_044560.1, from coordinate 65,018,035 downwards.
TGAAATGCAGACACTGATGGATGACCAAGATACATTCAATTACAATTAGGACAAAACAAAGAGCCTTTTGAAATGAAGCTCATCCTGGGAAGAGGGGTGGGAGGAAATTCCTGTCCTGTTGTACTGATAGGTTTCCTTTTCTAAATGAGCACAACAGCTGACAGGTTATACAGAAATGCCTCTGGCAGTAGAGATGACAGTGACATTAGCAACATTTGGGAACGAAAACAAATTGGCATCATCAAAGTACAGCATGTACCTTGTGAATTTATTTCTCTGTTATTTCTTTTACAACTTGTATAGCATACAATGTAGCTGTAATAGCTGTAGAAAACAGTAATGGTGCAGCACAGAATATTCAAGAACCCATGCAGGTATATAGTTCAGCACACTAAATCACAGCATTAAATATTGTCTTTTCAAATAGAAAGTTTGGTATGTAATGATCAATAGAAAGAAGAGGTAATAGTATTGAGTTTTGGAGTAACTGGAATCTGGACTCAAATGCTGCCTCTACCTTATGGTAGCTGTATATATTTTTCAAGCTTCAGTTTCCTCCTTAGAAAATGGGAATATTAATATTTACTGTGCAACATCATTGTCCTTACAGTTCTCTAATGAAGATAGGCAGCCCTGCTTTATCCTGGTTAACTTCTAGTCTTCATAGATACAGATAGGATCTTGTATATCCTTTCCTACATCCACCAGGGAACTAAATGCCACTTAATTTGAGAAGCTTACCTCTACTATTCTGAGTTATAAATACCTGCTGATTTTGTCATCTCTGTACTAGACAAGACATTTTTTGAGAGAAGAACCCAACATATATATTTTCTGAAAACATAAATCAATTCATGAATGACCTTAATTAAAGTCAAAAGTTAGGCACCTCCTGCTCCTTATTTAACATTATCAACTCTCTGGCATTCAGTTATAAGAGATAATCTGAGGCCAAAGAGGGCAGATCACTTGAGGCCAGGAACTTGAGACCAACCTGGCCAACATGCGTGGTGAAACCCTGTCTCTACTAAAACAAACAAACAAAAAACAAACAAAACAAACAAACAAAACAAAGTTGGTGCACGCCTATAGTCCCAGCTACTTAGGAGGTCTGGGCAAGTGAATCTCTTGAACCTGGGAGGCAGAGGTTGCAGTGAGCTGAGATTGCACCGCTGCACTCTGGCCTGGGTGACAGAGCAAGACTCTGTCTCCAAAAAAAATTAAAAAGAGGTAATCTGAAATAATATTCTTAAAATAATTTCTTCAGTGAGCCATCAGGACAGTCATTTGCCAATATAACTTTAACTGACCTTCATGCTTAATTCACCCTCAGATTAATAAGCATTAACATGAAATAGATTTTCATGTTTATTTTAAGTATACAAACAATATCAAGATTCTAGACTGGACAGTCCCAACACTGTCATGAATAACCACTTTTTCTCCAAGTTGATGTCTCAATTTTAGATACATATATTAATATATCTTTATGTATAAAATATCCATATAAAGACAAGTGCTATTTATTGAGATCAGAAAAAGGCAAATAATATTTTTATTTTAGAATGTATCTCCATATACTCATAGAAAACTGGTTTCATAAACATAAAAAGTTGGAAAATAATCCAAGTAGGGCCATATACTCTTAGGGAATAAATAAGTTTCCAGATGACTGTTGGAAACATTTTACTTAGGGATGAAGGCAAGGGTTATAACCATGAAGGCAAAGGTTATACTCTTTATGGAAAATGTTCAAGCTTTTAAGGTCATTATACATATAAATCTTTCAATGTAAATGTATATATAAATATATACACACAAAAGGATACGTCATTTTATTGTGCTTTGCCTTATTGCACTTCAGATACCATACTTTTTACAAATTGGAGGTTTGTGGCAACCTTGCATCAAGCAAATCTATTGATGCCATTTTTCTGACAGCATGTCCCATGTTAGTAATTCTCACAATATTTCAAACTGTTTCACTATTATTATATCCAATATGGCGATCGGTAATCAGTGATCTTTGATATTATTATTGTAATTGTTTTGGGGTGCTACAAACTATGCTCATTTAAACATTCTTAAGTGTTCCCACTGCTTCGCTGACCAGCTGATTCCTCATTTCTCTCCCTCTCTCCAGGCCTCCCTATTCCTTGGGACACAATAGTATTGAAATTAGGCCAATTAATACTTCTACAAAGACTTCTGAGTGTTGAAGTGAAAGGAAGAGTTCCACGTCTCTTATTTTAAATCTAAAGCTAGACGTGAGGAAGGTATGTAGAAAGATGAGATGGGACAAAAGCTAGGCCTCTTGCACCAGCTAACTGTGATGTGAATGCAAAGGGAAAGCTTTTGAATAAAATGAAAATTCTACTCCAGTGAACACACAAATGACCAGAAAACATAACAGCCTTAACTGCTGGAAAGAAGCAAGTTTGAATGGTTTGGATAGATAATCAAACCAACCCCAACATTCCCCTAAGCCAAAGCCTAATTCAGAGGAAAGTTTTAACTCTTTTCAATTCTGTGAAGGCTGAGAGAGGTGAGGAAACTGCAGCAGAAAAGTTTAAAGCCACCAGAGGTTGGCTTATGAGGTTTAAGGGAATAAACTATCTCCATAACATAAAACTGCAAGGTGAAGAAGCAAGTGCTGATGAAGAAGCTGAAGCAAACTATCCAGAAGATCTAGCTAAGATAATTGATGAAGGTGACTACACTACACGTGTGTTAAATGCAGACAAAACAGCCTTCTACCTAAAGACGCCATCTAAGACTTTCCTAGCTAGAGAGAAGTCAATACCTGGCTTCAAAACTTCAAAGAACAGGCTGACTCTCTCATGAGCGGCTAATGCAGGTGGTGACTTGAAATTGAAACCAATGCTCATTAACCAGTCTGACAGTCCTTGGGCCCTTAAGAATTATGCTAAACCTACTCTGCCTGTGCCCTATAAATGAAACAACAACCCCTGGATGAAAGCACACCTGTTTACACTATGGTTTATTGAATATTTTAAGCCCACTGTTGAGACCTACTGCTTAGAAAAAAGATTCCTTTCTAAATACTACTGCTCATTGACAATGAACCTGGTAACCCAAGAGCTCTGATGGAAATATACAAGAAGATTAATGTTGTTTTCATGCCTGCTAACACAGGCATGTGTTAGCATTCTGCATGTGTTAGCATAATCCATTCTGCAGCACACAGGTCAAGGAGTATTTTTTTACGTTCAAGTCTTACTATTTAAGAAAAACACTTCATAAGGCTATAACTGCCATAGTGACTTTTATGATGGATCTGAGCAAAGTACATTGAAAATCTTGTGGAAAGGATGCACCATTCTAGATGCCCTTAAGAACACTTGTGATTCATGGGAACAGATCAAAATATCAACACTAACAGGAATTTAGAAGAGGTTAATTCCAACCCTCATAGAAGATTTTGAGGGGTTCAAGGCTTCAATGGAGGAAGTTCCTACAGATGTAGTGGGCAGAGCAAGAAAACTATGATCAGAAGTGGAGCCTGCGTACATAACTGAATCTCAGGATAAAACTTGAACAAATGAGGAGCTGCTTCTTATGGACAGGACAAGAAAGAGGTTTCTTGAGATGGAATCTACTCCTGGTGAAGATGCTGTGAACATTGTTGAAATGACAATGCACAAAAAAATAGAATATTTTGTAAACTTAGTTGATAAAACAGTATCAGAATTTGAGAGGTTTGGACTCTAGTTTTGAAAGAGGTTCTGCTGTGGGTAAGATACTATCGAACAGCATCACATGCTACAGAGAAATGGTTGGTAAAAGGAAGAGTCAATGGATGCAGCACACTTTCCTGTCTTAAGAAATAGCCACAACTACCTCAACCTTCAGTAACCACCACCCTGATCATTCAGCAGCAGGCATCAACATTGAGGCAAGACCTTCTAGCAATGAAAAGATTAAGACTCTGAAGGCTCAGATGAGCATTAGCTTTTTTTTTTTAATACTAAAGTGTTTTTAAATTAAGTTATGAACATTGGGATTTTTTGACATAATGCTATTATTCACTCACTATAGTAGGGTATACACACAACTTTTATATGCACTGGGAAACCAAAAAAATTGTGTGACTTACTTTATTGTAGTGGTCTGGAACCAAATCCACAATATCTCTGAAGTATGCCTGTATATGTATGTGTGTATGTGTATGTGTATATATACACACACATGTATATATACATATGCATATAAAGTATATATACTTTAAAAATGTTAATCTATGTGTATACATGTAATATATATATACATATATGTATAGGCACACACAGACATATGCACACATATGCATACATAGTGGGGTCCTAAAATCTGTGACCATGCAGTTGTCATCTCCAGGAAATTCTTATGAATCTATTTCAATTACAATACAAATCTCTTCCCTAGTAAACACAGTATAACATATAAACATAGACATTTGGGAATGGAGATACTTTCTTTCAATGAAGTAATATTACATTCCTTGCAAAGTTAGATTATTTTCAAAGGACTGACCAAAATGTATTCTTAGAAAAAAAGAGAATAAAATAAAAAAAAAAGAACATAACAAAATTTCAGGATAAAAAAATCCTGCTCAAGTTAGCTTTTCTCACCAAATGCTGCACCACATAGTGATATTTAGTCCCAAAGAGGCAGTAGAGTTTCCACCATAGGCATTCTGTCCCTCTGGACTGCCCTCTCTATGGCTCCCACCCACTCCCCTTTTGTATCTGTAGTCACTGTGTTGAACATGAATGACACTGATAACAATTTGCATTCAATTTTTTTCCTCTTAGTCTTGTGTTATTCAGATGCACTGACCCCATAAAATGTTATGAGGTAAAAGCTACTCTCATGACCTGTAGAAATGAATGTCACTTTCTAAGGTATTGGGGGAAGATTTGAGTCCTGGGAGAATATGCTGCCCTCCCTAATGGCAATTCATGTATCACTGTGATGCTCAAAAAGTAATGACGCTGTCTCTTTCCCAAAGAAGAATGAAGCATATGTGAAGCCGTTGTTTTCTCCACAAGGTCAGAGAACAAAGTACTTCGAAGCCAAATGAAGAAATTGGGGCGTGAATATAATTATTTTAGAATATTTCTGGAAATATGTTAACCAGTCAAGACAGCATTTATTTTAAAGTGTGATGTTATAATTTTGCACGGAAATTTTTTATGAGAATTTTTTTGTCACTTTCAGAGAGATCTATTATGATATGTAGTGCTGAAGGGAACATGTTGACATGTCTGAGAGCTAAAACAAACGTGAAGAATGAAGCTGAAAATAGCCAGCTGTGAAGAAAGCATTACAAAGCGCTGGGTGGCACTCAGCATTGTACATCTAGAATTCAGAGATGTGTTAGGAGAATGCAATAACATGGCAATTGTAGCAAGCTTTTCCAAGAAGAAATTAAGAAGGGCACATCCTTTGCTACTATAGACTAAGGTAATTGGTATCTACGTATCTATGCTCTTCTGCTGCCAATAGGGATATGCATGAAAAAGATGCAGCTGCACCTCTCTTTGCATAGTGGATTCCCGAAAAGCTCTGTGCAAATAAATCCCATTATAAAACCAGAAATGATTCATCTTTTCTGATTGATCTTCAATAGAAATGGCTCTTAACATTTAACCTTTAAGATCCTTTGTCTGAGCCACATAGGGTTCAACTTCCTTTTCTACACTAGTGGCTCCTAAATATCAATTCTTAATGAAGTGTTCACCAGGCTCTTGTGAAATAAGAAAATGAAGGGAAATGAAGTAACATTTTTGGAGATAAATGTATTCAAATTAAATGGCCTTGTTTAATTCTGAGATTATGCCATTATGCTTTCCCTTCCTTTTTGATGTTAAAAAGAACTTTTCTTTTATGAAATCATGCTAACAATAGATGTTCATTTGTAGTGTGTGCTTATAATTTTACTAATTTCTGAAATCTAAAACTATTTGTATCTCAATGTGCAACCGTACAAAACATCTCAAGCCAACCTCTGCCAAGAGTTAATGCATTTTTCAACAAACTAATAAATACAGAACTTTCTTTATAAAGAAACTATACTAGGCTTCATCTTATAATGCAAAGAGGTGTTATCTAGCTGTTCTGTGTTTTGATACTCGATGTTACATATTTCTCTTCCTTTCATCGAATTCGTCGAACTGATTACATGAATAATACCAAGGTGTTTATACTTGAAATACAGTAATTTCACCATCTACAAGTTCAGATTTTACATGTTGCATTAGTCAAAGTTTTTAGTAACAACTAACAGAATTTACTCCCTGTCCTTTAAGATTAGTTATGAAAATTAAAGAGATAATGCATCTAAAACACAGTCAAGGCTAAATGCTGAAGTTATTTAATGGTGAAAAATGTTGGTTATCTTAGCAAAGCCATACAGATTACAAGCAAAAGTATAGTAGACTTTTAATACTACAGTGAATGTGACAGCCAAATACTCTGATTTGCTGTGCTGAATTTATGCTGGTAGAGCCTCCAGCTTAGCATATGGGGTGGTTTTGTCCTCAGCCATGAGTATTAGTCACCATTGCCCCTCCCTTAACCTCTCATCAAAGGAGAAATCCCATTCTGCACTCTACACCATAGTACACATTTCAGCAGGAATGACAGATAAATCATTGAAATGTATCATTGTAAATGACAAGCGCTGTGACAAGAAATGTGTATGAGAAAATGGGAATGTGTGAGCAAGAGACCTGGTGTGGATCTGTAACTTCCTTGAGGAATTGACACGTGAACTCAGATTAATAAAAAGATGAGACATTAAAGAAGTATTCCCTGCAAGGGTAATGTTCAGGATCAGGGGCCAGGAGGGAGTAGGACAATTTAAAGAAATGGAAGGTCAGCATGGCTGTAGCAAAATGGGTTAAAAGACGGAAAACAGTGTTAGGGTACAAAAAGAGATCAAGTGTTCCAGCAATAGAGTGAAGCAAATTGACTCAAACAGACCCCTTTAACCACAGAAAAGATAAATTCGTGATCATTAACAAAAAGTGATTTTCACTCTATTATCAAACTCAAATGGAAGAAAGCAAAATTTCTAGAAGACAGAAAGAGATAAATGAAAGTGGGAGTGGTTAAGGCCCTAAAAATTATACAAATGTCAGGACCCACAAAACCTGGATTGGCCGCTAGCTAGAATAAATAACGAAAACAAGAATTGAAACTCAAATAAATAGAAATAACTGTCCCTAGAGAAAAAAGATAATTTGAACAACAGCAAAATATGTATGTTTAACATGATTAAAGATACTTTTAAAGAAAATAAAATCGTGAAGAGAAAATGTACTGTATAAAAAATGACAAGGTATTACATAAAATAATCAGATCTTCTGACAATAAAGATATAGTAACAGAAATTAAAAAGCAACTTAACAGGATTATATATACCTTTGAATATACAATTAATGAACTGAAAACTATAAATATAAAGAAATTATCTAGAAGGCAGCACAGAAAAGTAAAGAAATGTAAAAATACTATCAATATATATAGATAATTGGGTGAAAAGCCACTATATATATTTTTAAAGATCCTGGAAGAGGAAAATAAAGTAAATGGAACGAAAATCTATTCAAACAAAAAATAACTAAGAATTTTTTAGTATTGAAAATGATATGAGTCTTCACATTTTAGAAGCACACTGAATCATAAGAAAAAGGAACAAGAAATATAAACTCAGATACATCATGCTAAGGCATCATCACCTCATGAACATAGAGACTACATTAAAAATTACTAGAGAAGAAAAATAGTTTATCTGCAAAGGAATAAGTGTCAGTCGACTGACAGCAGACTTCTCATCAGCAATAATAAATGTCAAAAGACAGCTGTAGTAAATTAACTGTCACCATAGAATTTTATAAAGCAATCACTCAAATTTGAGAATAAAATAAAGATATTTGCAAGAAAACAAAAGCTAAGGTTTTTTACCCCTGACAGATGCTTACTGAAAGAACTACCCAAGAAGACATGAATGGAATAAAAGAAACACTGGCAAACAAAAAAAAGGAGGGTATACGTATTGGGAAATCTAAATAAACACTCTAAGAATCATCATTAATAGTTTGAGATAGGTAAAAAAAGAAGGTAGAAGAAACTCACCTAATATAAGAAGGAGAGCTTCTTGTACTGATTAGAAGAATATAAATATTGATTAACTTAGTTTTCATCAAGCTAAGTAAAGGTGGTAAAATGTAAAGGTATTCATTAAATAATAAATCTAAAACTTTGAAACCAAATGGAAGAATAGAGGGTGGTGATCAAAGGAATTTGATTTGTCTACTAGAAGGCAATAGAGGAGGGAAAATAAGTGATAAGAATGAGAAATAGAAAATTCAAAATGAAGATGGCAGTAATATTTCCAAATATTTCAAGAATCACAATAACATATATGATATCTACTTATCTAAAAATAGGAATTTTATGATTAGATTGACAAAAACCTCTAATCAAACTAGATGCAATTTACAAGAAACACATGAAGTGTAAGAACACAGGAATGTTGACAGTAAAGCGTTGGACAAAAGTATAACCAAATGAAAGGTGGTATAGTAACATGTATGAAACTAAGTAAACATTAAATTATAAACTATTACTAAGTACATAAGTCCATTATTAACACAACAATGTAATGGGGAAAATGATAGAAAGAGATAAAAATGTTAACACTGTGTGTGTTCAAACATACAAATTAAAAATAAATGAAATTCCATTTGACAGAATTATATAAGGAAAAACTTTAAAATCTATAGTCATAATGGTACATTTTTAACACAGCTATTTCATAACTGAGATATCACTTAGATCAAATATTAATAGATATGTGAACAACTCTTCCTTGATGGCTACGTATGTATTCCAGTACCTCAATTTAGATAATACATCTGTTTTTTCCAAAGGACCATTTACAAACATGAACAATTTTTATAAATTATTTTTTGAAAAATATGTATATACAAACATATGTAAGTATATTTATTGGATATACAAATTTGAAAATAATTCACAGACAACTCAAGAGAAAAATTGGCAAGGAATGTTACCAATTTTTAAAAGAGACAACTTGTGTGACCAATAAACAAGTGTAAAGCTGTTCATTCATCAGAAACATGCACATTTCAACGAGATGAAATTTCCTATCCATCAGGTTGGCCGAAAATATCTGACTATGCTAGTTGCTGGAGTGCAGTTGGAGAATCAGAACATTTTACATAATGCAAAGAGGGAAGATTGGAGCAACTGCCTTTCAGAGAAATTGTCAATATCCACAAAAGTCAAAAATATCCTATGACCTGGCAATTCCACTTTGACTTATAAACTCTAGAAAAGGTGCTTTCAAACTTTTTTTGCAGCAATCCAAAGCAGAACAAAACAAAATAAGCTAACAAAAAACTGTTTCATATTGCAAAACAGAATATATACATGCATATTCATACACATAACTGAAGTAAAAGTTCACGATAAAATAATCTTCTGCATTTCATTTGATAGAATCATTCTATTATTCTATTCTGTTCTATTCTATTCTATTCTATTCTATTCTATTCTATTCTATTCTATTCTATTCTATTTGATCCTATTCCATTCTAGACCATTCTATTCAGCACCACTCTACTTCAACCCAATCTACTCCAGTCTGGTCCCACGCCACTCAATTGATTTAATTACACTGACTGTGTCCCTCAATTTGAAAACCACCCTACTAGAGAAATTATCACACATACTCAACCTTCTCCAAAGATATTTACTGAAATACTGTCTGCAACAGTGAAATGTTATGATCAGTCTAAATAAATGTCATTAAGCCAAATAATTGTTAGATAAATAATTATATGATCATACAGTGGAATTCTCTGGAGCAGCTAAACTGTCCCAGTGTGCCTGGAACTCTGCCTGCTTACTCCTATTATCTCAGAACCCTATCTGGTTAGTTTATCCTTCCATTTTCAAATGTGTTGAGGTTTGGATGAAAAACTCAGGGCTGGTTTCGCGGGCAGATAATTCGGACAGTCACGCAGGTTTCCACCCTCACATGGGCTCTGAGCTTGGGGTTTAATGCCCTGTGTCACTGTCTTGAAATTCCTAAAATTTTCTTTAAATTATGTTTTGGAAGTGAGTTTGGTGGGACAATAAGCAGTGGAATGTGTGTGGAAAAGAGAGGCTTGGAAACTTGGGTCCTCCATGGTCTCATCTTCGCAGATACCTCTTGCAGGTTCTCCACCCTCTGATGCTGCAGGTCCTACCTGTATCCTGGCTCCCTGCCATCACTGGCCAACTACTTCCATCCTCTGCCCCAGTGGAGAGGAGGACTGGGGTCTGTTAATGGCCCAGTGGCCTCTTTGGGTGGGATATGACACAGTGTAACTCGTGAGCCTCTCATTCAAACCCAATTCAGTACCAGCACAGAGTTGGCAAACACTTAGGTGTGACCTGGCAGCTGCAGGTTTGGGAGTCAGGCCTATGAGAATGGGAGATGCCTGAGAAGGAAGATGTTTCCATGCCTAAGAAAAACCCTATAGTAAATAGCAAATAAAAAACCACACTGGCAGGTAAGGAGAAAGTGGAAGAAAAACAAAATTTGATATTAAGGGTGCTTTTCTCCCTTCTTTTTGAACAAAGGGCCCTACAAATTGTGAAGCTAAGCCTGGATAAAATATGTAATCATCCTGTTAATATTTTTTCTTTCTTCACAGATCAATGGGAAGTCAACAAATTATTTTCATAATAGAAAATAGGTTTAATTTATATTCTAGAAAGATCACCCTTCAGCCTTTGTTCCTGCGTCCATCTCCCCACCTGAACACAGTGTACTGATACAGCCACTCCTTATGCACTGATTGTCAACTATTATCAACATAAAATTATCATTCCTATGATAAACTTGAACCACTAGAAGTCAAAAAAGGAAAGAGAAAGAGCAATCTTCTGCCACTTGTCCTGTCTTCCTCCTACTCTGTGTCCACTCCTCTTTCAGGTGTTTCTCTGTTTCTCTGATTGCTATCCATGTGAGCCCCCCTTGTCTGGGTGGAGGGTCCTTTTGCAATGCTGCACCTGGAGCACTTGTGTATATTCAGGTGATTACCTTTGTTGATTAGTTTTGTCAATTCCTCTCATCCTTTCAGCAAATTTAGTTGGGTCACCTTGAGGGTACTTCGGTTTTAATTTAAATACATTTCTTAACTTGTTTGTACTTTCTGACAGCTGCTATCATTCAATTTGCTCTGTGAGGTGTTCTGTAAGTTTGCTCTCATTTTTTCCCCTGTAAGATCTATTGAGTTCAAAAAAAAAATTATAAAGTAGAACTGAAAGGTGGCTTCCAGCAGTTATTACATTCCTCCCTCTTTGGAAGGACTGCTAGGAAGCCATGTCTGAAGAATGAAGAGTTACTCTAAGAGATTGCTGAGAAAAAGAGAATTCATAGCCTCCCTCCATACCCATTTGGGGTCTAAAGAGACCTGTCAGGAATTTTTTCCTTATATCTAAACTGAATCTAGCTTAATGTTTCTTTTAGGGCAGGCAAAGTACATGATGTATACGTAATCGTGGAACTAAGACTTTCTTTTGCTCTGACATGCCCCAAGGTGTTTCAGGATAGTGGTTGGATATGTCAGAGAGAAAACAGGTTTTATGTTATTTGGTCTGAATTTCCATTAGGTGCCTGTTTGTCCAGACAAACAGGCAAGAATGTCCATCTTTAAATAATGAGCTCAGAGTTACCTGGGGGATTACTTACCAATGAGTGTTACCTGCAGGACGGGAAAAAAAATAGCTGATAAAATCATTACTGAACGTTATAAAACACCCAGGTGGATAGTATGTGAGCTTCAGACTGGATAAATCATGCCTCTCTAATCTATTTGGAATTTTTTGAAAGAGTTAACAAAATACTGAAGCGTAGAGAAGTCGTGGGCATTAAATATTTAGACATTCAAAAGGCTTTTGATCAAGCCCCTAACCAGAAAACATTTAGAATCCATTTCAGTCTTCTGTAGGACCCAAGAGGTGAGAGGTAACATTTTGTCTGTAGTTCCTTGATGCTAAAAAATACTGGATAACAATGAAAATAAAAGATTGAAATAAATGATGTTGTTAGTCTGAAGGGAGGTTAATAGAAAGGTGCACTAGGGAATGGTATTGGAACCAAGTTTCTTGTATATGTTAACACCAATCAATCTGGAAACGCTTCTGAATAATGAGGTTGCAAAATGTGTTGGTGATGGAGAATTATTTAGCTAGTCAGGAGTGGGGAATATTTTGAGGAACTCCACAAGGGCCCAGCAAAAATTAGCTAGTTGCATAATCTGGTGTCAGATAAAATTGAGCCAAGATAAAAAAAATATACTTTATATTATAAGAAATAATTTAAGCTATGAATGAACACTGATAGATTTTGGATTAACTATAATCTTTCAGGAGAAAGGTCTGGTAGTCATTGTGAACATCTCAATAAAGGATCTATTCACAGCAAAGAGACAGCAGGAAAGGCCTACGGAGCTTTAAGTGCAATGATTAGATCCACATGAGAAGAGATGAAAAAGGCCAGGATTATTTCATTTGGAAAGGAAAGAGGGAATTTGTTAGAAGAGAGTAAAAAAACGAAATATTAAAACAAAAAAGCTAGTTGAGTACTTCTGTTCACTTTTGCCAATAATATTAGGAAGTCGATGAAATTAGATAACATGGAATTTACATGAAAATGAGAGAAAACCTTTATGTAATTCATAGTTAACATTAAGAGCTTCCTGCATGGAATGTCATTGAGCTGGATACCAACTACTGAGCAAGGTATCAAATGGGTTACACATTCACGGGGGGGGGCTGAGATTAAACTTTCTCCATAAGATCCTATTAGAGACGGTGTGTGAACATGTATTCTAAAGCAGTTTTCACAGTCTCTCTTGTATTTGAATTAATTTATGTGTCTGTCTCCCCCTCCTTAGGTTATACATTAATAGAAAGCAGAGATTTTTGTCATAAACATTTTTATCTCCTTTCCCTTTCTCTCTTCAGTATCTAGGAATATGCTTTGCTCCTAGAAGGTACTCAGTAAGTACTTACAGATTTCACGCTGTGATGCATAGGGGAGTAGGAAAGGTTTAGCAATGGAAACGGTGAGTTTCTCCCTTAAGACTATCCGCCCCCTCACCCCCAGCAATGTCTACTTAGCCCATACTGTAGCTATCAAACAACAATGAAGGGTGATGAGATGAAATCAGAGAAAGGAAGGAAGGACGGAAAGTAGGGTTGAAAGCTATTGGTCAGTATTGAAAATCTATTGTGTGTCAGGTGCCTTGCTACACATTTTAATGCATGTCTTCTTAAGCAGCTTAAAACCCACTATCAATAGGGACTAGACACTACTTCTTTGGCAAAGGAAATGTTTCTAAACTCCTTCCCTCCTCTACCCCTGGCTTACTCCCTGAAATAAACAAGAACTCAAGGAGTTGACCTTTACTGCCTTCTTGGAAGTTACACACACAGTCATCTAAGAGCTTATTTTTAAGAATTCGGTTTATACCAAGTCTTAGAAATACAAAATCATCTTTTCGGGACGTTTTCATGACTTGGAGCTCATTTGTTTAACAATATTCATTGATCACCTATGGAACCACTCATTAAAGAGACAACAATGAACAAGGTACTGTTTATCATCTCCAAGTGTTTAGAGTACAAGGGGAAAATTGCAGAAGTAAACAAGCAATTAGAGTATAGACTAATAAACCCTATATTAGGGAAGGCACAAGAAGTTCTAGGAACACAGAGGAATAGCATATGACCCATGTCTAAGGGATGGAAAAAGGGTTCCTGGGGAAATTTGTTTTCAAATTCAAAGGTGAAAGTCTGATAGAAGAGGGTTGGAGATTGGGGGAGTTGGGATCAGACGCCAAAGCAAGCATGAATCTGGCACATTTGGGATCATCTGAAAGGTATTCTTTGTGGTTAAGTTAACAAGTCCTCGCTTTGACATTAAAGGTAGGATACGCACCAGATGAATAACAAATTTTTAGTGTTTGAAAAGTTTCATTCAGGACCATGCAGAAGAGTAGTGGGAAACAAAGCTGGAGACAAAAACTGAGATTGAGAGCAGAGGAACAAGCATATTGCATGAGTTTAAATTTACCAGGAAATGGACACTAAAACAGACTAGAACTACAGGAGATGTAGCTGTGGAGGGAATAGGAGTGCACTGTACGGGGTGTGCCATAGGAGTACCCTACATGGGGTGCACTCTGACCATGATGCAGACCTGACACACATGGAAGGAGAGAGGGAGGAAGGAATATCAGGTATAAAGAGTCATAGGCAACAATGCCGTTTCCAGAAAGATTCAGCAAGGGCCAGTGGGGAGTTCTGAAGTTAAAATTGTGTGTTGAAGGAGTTCACATCTTGCAAGAATTGACCTGTTTGTATGCGTATTAGTTAGGGTTCTCCAGGGCAACAGAACCCACAGGTTGTGATACATACACACAAACATATACATATATATGTGCATATCTGTAATAGGATGTGTTTGTTTATTACACATAAAGAGAAAGAGAGAGAGAGAGATGTAAAAGAATTGGTATATGTGCTCTTCAGGGCAAGGTGAAGATCCAGGGATGAGTTGCAGATTAAGTCCAAAGGCCGTCTGCTAGAAGATTACTAAATGAAATGAAGGATCATCTGCTTTACTTAGAGTCTACTGATTTAAATGATAATCTCATATTAAAAATACAGAAGTATCTAGACTAATGTTTGACCAAATACCCGTTTAAGTTTACTCGTAAAATTGGCTACGACAGTATGGTCATCATACTCTGTTGCTGGTTGAGGGCAGCTTGCAGGAAGTAAGGCCTCGGTGTGAATGCCGCAGTGGAGGCTGCAGGGCAGTGGCTGGGGCTGTCAGTCAGTTCTGCTCCCTGCAGCAGATCTGAGCAGCTTCTATTCTTGGCCACCACACACACAAAAGCAGTGATCAAGGCAGCATCAAAAGATCTGTCCAAAGTTCGACTTTCCTTAGTAGACAAAACATAGGTTTGAACAACACAAGGGCCAGGTAGATAGAACCAGAAGAACACATGTAAGACAACAGCCGAGTAGGCAGACGTAAATGAGGCAATACACTGGAGCTGAAAGGAAAGCAGAAAATCAAGGAGTGGCAGTGCGAAACATGCCAAACAACAACAATAACAACAAACCATAATCTGACAGGCACTGTGCTCAAACTAATAACCCAATGTAAGAAGAAGAGACCTAGGCTCAGAGATGCTAAGTAACTTGGCCAAACTCATCTTTCTAATTAGTAGCCAGATTTAGAATTCATCTTCTTTACTGTGAATTCCATCTCTTTCTACTCTATTATGCAGGCTTCATTTTTTAAAGAGACAGGGTCTTGCTATATTGCCTAGACTAGACTGAGACTCCTGGGTTGAAGGGATCCTCTTGCCTCAGGTTCCTGAGTAGCTGGGACTATAGGTGCACACCACCAAGTCTGGCTTAAACTGACTTTCTGCTCTATCTTAGGGCCAAGAAACCTGACTATGGAGCGAAGAAACAGGCATGAGGCAGCAGAAGTAAGACAGCTTCGGCAGGAAGCAAACCATCTGCCTTCACAAAGAAGCATCTTAATATATTTTCTACCGAAGCAACTTCCAGTCCCTAGGGAAGTCCAGGCTCAGGCTTGTGCGTGAAAGCAGGAAAGTAGATTCAGTCAGGGAAGCAGTGCCTGCCAGGGCAGGGACACGGGCTGATCCCGACACATCTTTGTGAAATGGGAATGAACTATCAGAAACAGAGGCAGTTTTCCTTTGAAAGTCTGTCACATTCACAATGAGGGTGATGAAAGACTTTGCTTCCTTGCCTTTTAGGTAACTTCAATATGGCCAGACTTTGAAATATAATACTCTACTGAATTTTGTATTGAATGTGGTGGTGCAATATTGAACTATAAAAGAAAGGGCTGGAACAGTACTTTTCAAATACTTGCTGCTCAGAATCCCTTTGCCCTTTTCCACTTACAGGTAAGATCTTATCTATTGATATTTTCTGTCTCAAAAGGCCCTCTGTCTATTCTATCAGGTTGCCCTATTTTTCATTGTGTAATAGGCTGTATTTTGAAAATGAATAGCCCCAAACAACTTCGATATATTGCTATTACTGTGCTTTTCTTTTGAAGAAATTCTTCACTTGGCATTTGCACTTTAATCAGACTTCAAGCTGCTATGATAGCAGCCCTCCTCTCTTGCTAGACCCCACCACCACCACCCAGACACCAACTCCTTTGTACATCTCAATGACTTCTGTCATTCTTAACACTGAGGGCACCCCTCCTGATATCCTGAGATGGTAAGGAGCAGCTCACGGCTTTCTTCCAACCTTTTTCCAGCAATGCCCGCTGCTGCCACTCTATAGCAATCAACAGACGCACCGTGTGGCCTCCTTTATTCTCACTGTGCATCTCTGCCCACCCTTGCTCTTGATGCCCACTTGAAATCCTAGTGTATCACATGTACAGGTTTTTCATGGGCACTGTAGCTAAAGTGAATATGGCCAGAAGGAGCTATGGGGAGGCAGCAAATCTGTTGAAAGCTATTTGTGTTCTAGGAGCATACTGAAGAGTCAACCCACTTGTGTAAACACTGAACACTGAGATAGTGGTATTTTAGCTGCCGTTTGGAAAATTTCAATATAAGACTGGTCGGGGGCAGAATAAAATCGTATGGACATATATATCATCAGCAGGATACAGTCTGATTTATAAAGGAAACAAAAGAAATGATATTGTACATTGAGTGTCAGCTGTGATCTTTGAAGACAAGGACCAAAGCACCTAGCACCCTTGGCACTCAAGGTGATGCTGGCCACAGTGGGTGCTCAATCAAAGTGTGCTTAACTGAACTGAATTTTTTGGTTTGTTTTTGAGACAGTCACACTTTGTTGCTCAGGCTGGAGTGCAGTTGTGCAAGCATGGCTCACTCTAGCCTCAAACCCCCGGGCTCAAGCCATCCACCAACCTCAATCAGCATCTCGCGTAGATAGGATTGCAGGCATGCACCACCACACCAGAGTAATTTTTAATTATTTTATTTTGGGGGAAGACAGGATCCTGCGATGTTGCCCAGGCTGGTCTCTAACTCCTGGCTTCAAGTGATTTTCCCAACTTCATCTCTCAAAATGTTGGGATTACAGGCATGAGCCACTGCATCTGGCTTGAACTGAATTTACAGCAAGGGAAATAAACTGGTTTGTACGTTTATTACTGTGGGATGGTTGCAGAGTTTTAGGGAATCAGGTAAGAGTTAAGGACCCTCTCACCAGAAACATATTCACACAAAAATTTGTATTAAATTTCAAGAGGTCCTGTTACCTACTAACACTGAAGTCCTGCCATCAACCTCCATTGAGGTTTTTCACACACTAGAGATTCTAGTGTCAAATTTTTAAAAGAAAACATTCGAAGAGCAATGAAGGATTAGCAACCAGGGTTCTATCCTCTGTGGCAAAATGTTGATGACCTGACATTTAGAAATAACCCCGACATTTACTGTTTATAGAAAGTTTCTTAACCTCCCTAAAGCTCATCTGCAAAATAGAAATAAATTTCTTTTTCTTTTCTATGCTGTTGTGGCATTTAATGCAATAATTTATGTGAAATAGTTGTGTAACCTCTCTAGACAGCTTATTATCATTATTATTATTGAGCGAATCTAAACTGGTTGTTTTATGTTTGCTTGTTTTTCTCTTTCTCCTCCCTCTTCTTTTTCTTCCACTTCCCCTTTTCCTTTCCTTTCTCCTTCTCCTGACTTGATATTTGGTGAAAAATATTGTTAGTGTTTAGTGGTTGTTTCGTATTTGTGAAGAGTTACAAGCAACGAAAATACCTTGATCTCCCATTAGCACATAGTGGGTTACTAGCAACACACATTCCTTAGCTCATGTTGTTCATTGCAAAGAGCTTGGGGTCAGAGCTTGAAAGACTGAGATTTGAATACTTCTTTCCATTTACTTGCGGAAGATGACAAAATCTCTTTGTACAACTGTACTTTATATAAGTTTACACATTTGGAAAATAGCGATAATAACCTAACAGGGTTATTTGAGAATTCAAGAGACACTGCACTTAAAAATAATACTTTGAAAATTGTAGAGCACTCTGCAAGAAATAGAGAATAGAGGCGTGATAGTGCCAGTCCCATTTGCTCTTTCGCTGGCTGGATACTGTGAGACTAAAGTGGGCATTTATTATTTTGTCTGCCAAGTCTCTCTAATGAGATCTGAATTGATCTTCAGATTCCACACTGTACTGTTACATGTGGGAATGGGAACTGTTACATACTCTTCTCCTTAGCCAGTGATTGGTCTCAGGCTGGGTCAATCAGAGACTTTCCATAACATTTTCCAAATTAGAAATAATAGAAGAGGAGCTTTCCCTCTCAGGAAGCCACGCTGGGCAGTTGTGAGTAAGTCTGGAGCTTTAAGTGGCTGTAGTTCAGGCTCAAGTGAAAAACTGTTTTGGGGGGACAAGACCAACATACAACGAAAAGCAGAGAGACCAGAAAGACAAAGAGAATTCTGAGTCCCTGAAGTCTCGGAAGCCACTCCAATTCCTTCTTCCTCCAGGTTTGGTTGCTCCACAGTTTATTTAATTTTGTATTTCTGTTACCCCATTTTCTAAAGTGACTTTGAGGTGAGTTTCTATCATTTGCAGACAGAAAAATGTTGACTGATGACAGGTCTTGCATGTGCGTTAATAGAAGCTACAGGAGTGTGGCTGCCAAAGTGCACCTAGGGGAAAAAAAAAATTATCTTGGTACACTTTCTGATCCTAGCCCAACCAAACCAACTCGTCGAGTTGTATTAGCCATGAAAGCAATATTATCAGCATTACTTGCCCAAAAAGCCAGGAAGATGTCTCTCCTCAGTCTGCAATAGCGTATTCCTCAACCTAGAGCTTGTGGGGGAAGGCACTAGGCTCCTTGTGAATTCACTGTGCTTCTTGCAGCCAGAATGTGTTTTGAAGAACTGCAGCTGAGGGATATGACATGAATAGGGCAATTTGGGTTGATTGGAGAGCAGACGAACATGAGGAGGAGACTGCAGCAGGAAAGAAATGATTTCGGAGCAAGAGTAGATTGCTGCTGTTTGGCTCTTTTAGCCCATGGAACCCAATAATAATTTTCCCCAAATTTTATATTTCCTGCCAATTGAGTCCTATAATCACATGGGTAGGGAGGTCTGAATTACTTTGTTTGTCAAAGGAGGGGTGTTGTTTATAAGTGGAGAGCCAACATACTACTTTGCCCTCAAGTCAAGTGAAGAGAGTTCTATCTGAATAAAAATAAAAGAATATCTAAAAACTCCCAGTTAATGCCAAGATAACATGGAATTTTTCATTGTTCCAAGATCTGATCATAAAATGTTTTCAGGCCTCACAAGAATTAATCCTGTCACCTTAAATTTGAGCTGGAATAAAGCAATATATTTCAATTAAAAACATCCATTTTGACTTGCCTCTGTAAACCCATCTATAGAATTTGTTGTCCTCAAAACACAACAAACAAAGAAACTAAATAGGGTTTTAATCTTCTTTAAAGTCTGGGAACTCTTTAAAAATGCGACAAAAGAAAATACTTCATTTCTCTGGCCTATGTAGTTAAAAAGCTTCTGTAAGAATTCCTAAATGGCATGGCCTTTTATCCCCTCCATCCACACCCACTTACCCTCTTCTTCTTGTGTGTTACCATTGTATTTGTGCTTCCTATGTTTAATATTTCAGGAGTTTCTCCATACTTTATAAGAAACCAGCTAGTTTAAGGGGTTCTGTTTGTTTTTGTCTCTAAGCATTTCAAACATATCTTTATTATGTTAGAACCTTCTTGGTTTCCAGGATCTCTTTGAAATTAAATAAATTTGTAGAAATGGTTGTTAATTTCTTACTATTGTACTTATTTCTAGGTTCTGTTTTATATTTGTCTAGAATAATCTTGAAGATAATTACTTAATTATATTATTTGTGTGTGTCACACCTTAAGTCCTCACATCCTAAAACAACAAAAAAAGACATTTTAGCATTTAGCCTGGAACTTCATTTTGTAAAAAACAGTAATTCCCTCTAGTTATATCTCATTTTCTACTAATATCTATATGGTCACTTTTCCTTTTACCCTATCTAAAAAGATATATACATATAAATGTCAGAATAAACAATTGCTTATATGTCATTTAATATATTTTTCTTTTTTAATTTTCCCTAGATCCATTCAGTTTTTTAGATATAATTAGATTTTAAGCATGATCCTTCAGGTTTGCAAGCCATATTGATCTAAATGTGATTCATGTTGTCAGTTGCGTTTTTGTAAAACTTATCAGCCCATATTCACACATAATTCAAGACGTGTGTAGTTTCCTAGTTTTCTGCCCTTTTGCCCTGCATAATGTATAGTAAATCTGTAAGTACAGTAGCTTATGTCAGGGTGAATTATTGAACTAAAAGTTTGATATATGATCTGGGGAAAATACTACATTTTCACTGAAGGCAAACCGTGAATCTCTTCAGGGCAATTCCAGTTGATTCCTTTGCTGCTTACTTCAATTGTATTTTTGAAGGCATGCACTACATCTTCATATTTGTAAATACATTTGATTTTTCTGTTTATAAAAGTGTTACAGAACATGTTAAAGAAGACTATTATGTTTCTGCATGAACCTTAAAATGTGCTGGTGTACATATGTATGACACAATTAGTATAATGTTTATGCTGGCTCATATATGATGTGTGTTGATGTTCTCAAAACATTTTTTTCCCAAATCAATAACACATAATCACATTCCTACATTAAAACAAAATAGAATGTATAAGACAAAGGTAAAAAAGTCCCTCTTTTTTTTTTTTTTGAGACTGAGTCTCGCTCTGTCTCCCATGCTGGAGTGCAGTGGCGCAATCTTGGCTCACCATGCCCGGCTAATTTCTTTGTATTTTTAGTAGAGATGGGGTTTCACCATGTTAGCCAGGATGGTCTCAATCTCCTGACCTCGTGCTCTGCCTGCCTCAGCCTCCCAAAGTGCTGGGATTACAGGTGTGAGTCACCGCACCCGGCCCCCGCATCTTTTACTCTCTTTCTCTCATACACACACACACATACACACACGAACCACACACAACTGCCACATCCCACTTCCTTTACAAATACAATTCCTTTTGGTGCTTTAATATGCTTTCTTCTAGCATATTTGTATGTATTTAAATATACATATACAACTAATGCCAAATACATTTTTGTTTGCTTTGTTTTGACTTTTCATGAGTTCATACCTATACATGCCTATACTTTGCATTTGCTGTTCACTTTCTTTCTGGAATGTTTTTCCTCAAAATATTTCTGAGGCTTAGTTCCTTACCTCTCTTAGGCTTTATCCAAACATCTCCTTTTATTAAGACATTTCCTAATTACTCTATTAAAACGGAAACCTCATCTCCTATACCTGTTTCCTGCCTATCCTTGATCATGGCTTATCTGTCTTCATAGTTTTTATCTCCCTATAAATAACATATATTTTATGTTTTTGTTGTCATGTTCTCACTAGAGTATGAGATTCATCTAGGCAGATTTTTTTTTGGTCTGGTTTATTTACTACTATGTTCTATCACTGAGAAGAGTGTCTGACACATGGAAATAGTTGATGTGTTGTTAATGAATACTGTGGTGACTAAAAAATATGTGTTTTGTAGCCAGAATACCTGGATTCAATCCCAGCTCTAAATCTACTAGTCATGTGATTCTGACAACTTATTTAAATTTTTTGGTGTTTGGTTTCCTCTTCAGTAGTATAAAGATAGTAATAATATCTACCACCTGGGTGGTTATAAGGATTAAGCAAAGCTGACACAAGTTGACACATATGTAGGGCAGTGCCAAATAATCCTCACTAAATTTTAGCTAGTGAATACAGTAGCGAGAATAGTGTCAGTAGTAGTAATAATATGCAACTAGCTTTTTCATTCAATAATATCATAGAAACATTCAGTCATTACATCTAGGTCCACCCAAATTTCTATTGCTACAGAATATACCATTGTGTGGATTTATTGTAATGAATGTAACACTTTTCAGATTATTAGATATTGAAGCTGTTCCAATCATTTCCATGTTACAGAAAGGAAGTTGTCACTGCCAGTGAGCATTCTTGTGTGAGCGATCACTTAAGTGTGTGTGCATGTTTACGCAACTATGCAACACTGTTATATGTCTTTGGTGAAACTCTTGGTCAAATAATATTACTATTCTAACGTTTCCTAATTAATTCCAAAAAGTTGTAGCAACATACTTTCTTACCACCAGTAATGGAGAGTATCCGTTTCTCCCAGGTCTCCTCAAAATTGGATGTTTATTGATTTTTTTTTAAAAAGTTCTAACCTGATGGGTCCGAATTAAAATGTTGCTTTAATTAGCATTTTACTAAGAAGTGTTAATGTT
This sequence comes from Rhinopithecus roxellana, assembly GCF_007565055.1. Classification (NCBI taxonomy): domain Eukaryota; kingdom Metazoa; phylum Chordata; class Mammalia; order Primates; family Cercopithecidae; genus Rhinopithecus; species Rhinopithecus roxellana. Next base: position 64,995,541 of record NC_044560.1, on the reverse strand, counting down.
GACCAACGTTTGTAACTTTCTTAAATATTTCTATTTTTCTCTGACCTCTGTCCTCACATGATAATTTATAAAATACAATATATGATTCTTAATTTATTATTTAGGATCCATCAAGCAAATATTTTCTCCTGAACTCTCTTCTGTTTTCTCTTCTCTCTAACTGCCTTTGCTCTACAGACTTTTGAAATATTATTCACTTAAATGATTAAGGATTTCCTTTATGGCTTCTAGATCAAAGATTATAAACTCTTCTGTATTTTCTTTAAATCATTTTGTTTTCTTTAAGCACTTAAATCTATTTGGAGTGTGTGTGTGTGTGCATGCACACGTTCATGCACATCTTTGGTTTATACCCAGTCGATGCTGTAATAGAAAGCTAAATCATTTGGTGACAATGACTTTGGCATTATGTGACTGGTAGAACCCCAACGGACCTTGAAAACATTTTTAGTGGAGTCTGGAAGGACAGCAAGGCAATTGGTATTGGAAGCTATGGAAAGGGAAACCTGAACTGTACAGTAGACAAACAGAAAAACTACTGCCTGCAGTAACATAGGAAATAGAAAGAATACCTCTAGGAGGTAGAATAATAGACTCCTCAAAATGTTCATATCCTAATCCAGGGAATCTGTGTACATGTCACCGTACATGGCAAAAGGGATTTTGCAGATGTTACTACACCCACAAGACATCAAGATAAGATTAGCCTAGGTTATCCAGATGAACCCAATCTAATCACATGAGTCTTGAAGATCAGAGAAACCTTTCCCATCTGGGAATGGTAAACACCTGCAATGACTGTGTAAGCAGGGTCGGGGAGATGTGATGTTGCTGGCTTTGAAGATGGAGGAAAGGGGTCATGAGCCAAGAAACGTGGGAGACCTCTATCTGCTGGGAAAGGTAAGGAAACAGATTCTCCCTTAGAGCCTCCAGAAAGAAATGCACCCCTATTAGCCTCTTGAGGTTAGCCTCGTGAGATCCATGTCAGACTTCTGACCTATGAAAGTATAAGATATCCAATTTGTTGCTTTAAACCACTAACGTTGTGGTAATTTGTTATGATAGCAATAGAAAATGAGTGCAAACTGTTTAGTAAATATGGGGGATTCAGTGGTGGGGAAAATATTCTGGATTATCTAGTTATGCCCATCTAGTCATATGAATCCTTGAAACAGAGAACATTTCTTGGTTGCAATCAAGGAGGGAGATGTGATATAGAAGAATAGTTAATGAGATGTAACATTATTGAATGAGAAGATAGAAGAAACAGGCTGCAAGCCAAACAAAGTGTGTGCCCTGTAGAAACTGAAAAAGGCAAGGAAATGGATTATCCCATGGACCCCCCAGGAAGGAACACAGTCCTGCTGACATCTTGATTTTAACTTCCTGCAATATCCACATGTTCTGCAGTGCACAAGAGATTACTGGCTTATGACAGCCAATGTAACAGTGAGGAGACAGGGCATGCCCAGACTGGTTCATCTCCCATGTCAAAGGTCAGGGATGAAGTGAGACGGGAAAACTTAGATTGGTCCTGTTCTCACCCTCCTATTCCTCTCTTTGCAAACACATACCATCAAGTTTTAAAAAAGAATCAATGGCTATTTTTTTCTAGTATTGTAGAAAAATCATTACATCATCTGAAAAGTGGCACAATATTATTCACTGATTCATTCAACAAATGTTTACTGAACTTTTCTAGCTGTCCATTCATTAGTAGTCACTGGCTACAAACATAAGTAAAAGAGTTGCTCTCAAATTTATCAGAATCAAGTAAGAAAGTGGCAAATAAACAGAAAGTTCCATATGGAAGGGCAAGGATATCCTAATAAGTGTTCCTCTTGGAGGAACAGGCTGAAACAGAAGGGGTTTCTAGTCAGTCTTCCTTCATGAGGAGTATTTTTCTGGAGAAAGCAACTTCTGAGATGAGAACTGAATGATGAATAAGATTTCATTTACAGAACAGGTTCTAACATTTTTAAGAACTTCTTCCTGGTTAAAGCATAGAGCACAAAGAAAAAGGTAAAAACAAACAAGCAAACAAAAAACCCTGAAGATGCAATAAGGAGCTAGATTACGAAGGCTTTCATAAGGCATACTTGGGAGTATGGGTACCTCATAAGTATTCTAATAGGAGAAGTAACATAGTTGTTTTAAAATTTTTTTAAATCACCTCATTGTGTAATAGGAGTAGATTAATGAAGGATAAAACAAGAAATCATAATACTAGCTGAGATATGTTGCAATAACTTGTGAGAGAGAGATGGTATAACCTTGGGGAGTGGCAGAGATGAAAACAGGTAGATAATTCTGAGAGATACTCAAAGGTTATAATAGATAGCACTTTGTGATTGTTTTAGCTACCTATAAACACTATCCAAAAACTTGGTGGTTTATTCCAACAATAATAACTCACAAGTTTGTGGATCAATAATTCATCCATGGCTGAAAGGAATCTTCCCATTTTTGCTTCCCTGGTGTCAGCTGGGACAGTTTGACCAAGGCCAGAAAATGCAACACGACTCCACTACTCACATGTCTGAGGTCTTGGCACTGGCTGTCCACTGCACACCTTGTTCCTCCTCTGTGTAATCTTTCTCTTGCTCCTTCTCTGTGTATGATGTCTGATCACCCAGTTCAGCCCAAGCTTCTCTACACAGTAACATGTTTCAAAGAGAATAAAAATGCACAATTTCAGGCCTCTTAAAGTCTAAGTTGAGAAGTCATACAATGTCACTTCTGCCTTATTCTCTATATGAAGTAAATTACAGAGCCTGCCAAGATTTGGGGAAAGGGAAATAGACTCTGCCTCTTGATAGAGGAAAAACAAAGTCACATTTTAAAAGAACGTAAGGGTGAAAAGTTGAGGAAACGAGGCATCAAAGGTGTTACTTAAGCAACCAGGTTAAGGAGTGAAGGTGTCATTTAGAGGCATAAATAACACAGGAGAAAGACCAATTTGAGGGGAACACAATGAGGTAAATTTTGGATATATAGATGCAAAGATATATACAGATATCAATGAGGTATCCAAGGTAAGGTTATAAATCAAACACTTATATTACTACCTGCTCAATGTTCTAAGTAGTTTTCAAAGAGTAACTATAGCTGATCCTTGAACAATACAGGATTAAGGGAACTGACCCTTATGTAGCTGAAAATCCACATATAACTTTCGACTGCCTCAAAACTTAACCACTGATAGCCCACTGTTCTCAAGAAGTCCTATCAATAATATAATATAGTCAAATAACACATTTTGTATGGCAATATGCATTATACATTGTATTCTTACAATAAAGTAAGAGAAAGAATGTTGTTAATGAAGAGAACATATACTTACTATTCATTAATTAGGAATGGATAATGATAAAGGTCTCCATTTTCATCATCTTCATGTTGAGGCTGAGGAGAAGGAAGAGAGGAGGGGTTGGTCTTACTGTCTCAAGGTAGAAGAAAATCCACATATAACTGGACCCACACAGTTCAAACCCACAGCATTTAAGGCTCAGCTATAATTTAATCGTCATAACAATACGATAGAGAGGAGATAGTATTATTATTATTATCCTTACTTTATAGGTAAAGAACTAAGAATCTTGAGAGCTTTGGTAACTTTCCCAAAGTCACATAGCTATTAAAAGATGTCAGCAGGATTAAAACCCAAGTAGTCTATCTCCATATCCCTTAGTTGAACCAGTCTTCCCTGCAATCCTACAGTATCTGGATGAACACGTGTTTCTAGAGCTCAAGAGAAATATAAGATGATTTAGATATCTACAATATTTCAATGTATTAACCAGAAATGAGTGAAATTAAAGTGACATATTTTAACCTAGGAAAATATGTAGAGATCTGAAGGATTTAATCACACTTATCTTTTGTCCCTTTTTTTTGAGCTGTAATACCAAGAATGATAGGAACTTCTGATCTCTTGGCAGTAACATCCATACAACATACTTTCTGGTGAGATATTTAAGAAATGGTCAGCTATTAAGTGAAGACGCTCTGCTGACTCAGTTTTGGGAACTTTTCAGTCATTGCAGACAAAAAGTCCAGAGGTGGCAGAGTTCAGATTTTTGGGCTAACTTCTGTCTTTCATCGTGCCATTTACACAATACTATGTGTTCAAAGAACTTACTGTCCTTTAAACTTCACTACATGACAGGACATTCTAGGAACAATGACCACTCTCAAATGTTCTTGAGTACTGGTAAGGCATTTACAAAGTGCATAAATCCTTGCTTTTAGTGTAAATTTGGCTCATTCCTGGTAACCTGCCTTTGAACTCAATCCAGAGTTCCATTGATATTTATATAATACCTTCTCATACAAAAGAGTGGGAGTGAACCTTTAAATGTCAGAAAAATATTTACTGGCTTAAACCAGGAAAGAAATAACCAATGAATCTATCAATTTGTTTTTTTGTTTTTTTGTTTTTTGTTTTGGAAAGTGATTCTGGCTGATCATATCAAATCTATAAAACTGATTTCCTAAGTCTCAATAATATCCTGTAGCAATTAGAATTTTCTTTAAATAAGTAATTTTACAAGACATTAAATATCCATCCCTCTTATAAACCACTTCTCAAAATCTTAGCAAGGATTTTCCATTCAAGTTATATGAATCAGTTTGAAAGAGTGGAATTATAACAGGGGAATGTTAGCACTAGAGTGTGAACCCAACAATTTGGATCTGTCTCAAGGTCAAAACCTATATCCTTGACCCTAGGCAGCTATCAATGCAGATTCATAATTTTACAAAGAAGAATCAGGGTCCTGTGGGGAGTTCCATCCCCCATCATCATTTGTGAATAGAGGGAAAGGTGCCAAAAAGAAATAAAAAATATAAAACAATTACCTTAAAGTACACACCCTTTTGCCTGTGAATCAGCAAAATTGTATTTAGGTATAGAAAGAAGCATTCCTTGAAACACTGCCAGCCTAAATCTGACAGTCGAGAAAATACTGTAGTGTTAACATCAGCTGGAATGCAGCCCAAATCTCTTCTCTTACTCACAGTTGCTGGTTTTGCCTGTAACATCCAGCAGAGAGATCCCCGTGTTCAACTGGTGTTCAGTAGCAAATGTGGCCAAGTACAGGACCATGTGGCAAGCACTCCCAGGCTTCTTAAGCCCCCAGTAGGCATCCTCCTATGAATTCAAGCCAGTTCCCTGCTTGAATTCCCAAGCCAAGTTACTGCTGCCTCTCTTCTACCATTACTTCAATTTTGGAGCTCATCTGGGGTATAAGAGCAATCCAGAGAAGGGGAAATTCTCTAAACAAACCAAGATCATTCTCATTCCAGGCTTTTGAACATGCTAGTCATTTATCTGTAATACACTTCCTTTTTCTATACTCAGAAAATTACTATCATCCTGTAAGTCCTAAATTAAGCATCAGTTTTTCCACAGAGATTTCCCTAAACTGACTTTTATGTGTTTCCACTCTGCGTTTTTCTAATTTATTTAATAAGAAAAATTTACTCACACACAGAAGGATAAAGAAGATTGTGTTAACATTATCCAAAGATAGATGAGAAACAGAGAGAAAATGAGACAGAAAGAGATACATATATAAGCACACACACATATAATACACCCTTGAACAACATAGGTTTGAACTGCACTGGTCCACATACACTATTTTTTCAACCAAAAGCAGGTCAAAAATACAGTATCTGTTTATGCCTGTAATCTCAGGTACTTGGGAGGCTGAGGCAGGAGGATCACTTGAGGCCAGGAGTTCAAGACTGGCCTGAGAAATACAGCAAGACTCCCCCACCAAAAAAATAAAAATATGAAATTATTTTATTTTAGCTGGGACTATACATCTGTAGTCCCAGCTAATCTGGGGGCTGAGGCAGGGGGATCATTTGAGCCCAGGAGTTCAAGGCTGCAGTGAACTATGGTCATGCCACTGTACTTCAGCCTGGGCAACAGAGCAAGGCTATCAATAAATAAATAAATAAGAAAGTGCAGTGTTCACAGGATATGAAACCCATGTATAGAAAGGGCCAGTGTTATATTTATATATATATGAGTTATGCAGGGCTGACCCTGAAACTTCCACATATGCCAAGGGATGACTGTTGATAGGAGAATTGACTCATGCAATTATGGAGGCTGACAAGTCCTGCCGTAGGCTGGTAGTCTGGCTCAGTCCAAGTCCAAAGGCCTCAGAACCAGGGAAAGGCAATGATACAATTCTCAGTCAGCGACCAAAGGCCTGGGAATTGCAGAAGGCCACTGTTGTAAGTCCTGTAGTCCAAAGGTCAGAGAAACTGAAGTTCTGATATCCAAAGGCATAAGAAGAAAGGCGAAAGAGTACAAATCCACCTTTCCTCTGCCTTTTTGTTCTATCTAGGCCCTCAGCTGATTGGCAGGTGTCTGTTCACTTCTAGTAGGGAGGGATCATCCTTAATCAGTCCACTGATTCAAATGCCAATATCTTCTGGAAACACCTTTAGAGACACACTCAGAGATAAAGCTTTACTGCCTATCTAGGTATCGCTTAATCCAGTCACCTTGCTACCTAAAATTAACCATCACAAAGACTATAACAAAATGATCCACAACCTAGAATTAACATTTAATTTCATTTCCTTCCAGTGTTTTCTTCTGTGTGGGGGCTACTTTGATCTCTATTCTTAGTCTTATTTGCTTCTAGCCCTGATGTAAGAGAACCACTATCATGAGTTTGATTTACATACTTAAAATTCATTCTTAATACTTAAACACACACACACAAACTGCATTAATAATAATGTAGTATTGCACTATGTATGTTTTTAATTTACAGAAATATTATACCATTTCTGTTGTAAACAACATATTTTTGAAATTTATGCTTGTTGATATTTATAGATATATTTCATTCTTCTTAATTACTATGGTATGTTACACAATTCTTATGTCTTTCACATGTGTACACTGAATGTCACTGACAGAAAACTTCATGAAAGTATTTACTTTGTTCACCACTGTTTCTCCCACTGTGTAGCACAGTGCCCAATATTCTAGTGGCAAATAGCAGATACATCAGTCCATTCTCACACTGCTATAAAGAGCTACCTGAGACCGGGTAATTTATGAAGAAAGGACGTTTAATTGACTAACAATTTCACAGGCTATACAGGAAGCATGACTAAGGAGGCTTCAGAAAACTTACAATCATGGCGGAAAGGCAAAGGGGAAGCAAGCACATCTTCACATGGTGACAGGAGAGAGATAAAGAGAAGGGGGAAGTGCTACACACTATTAAACAACCAGATCTCATGAGAACTTGCTATCACAAACATAGCAAGGGGGAAATCTGGCCCTATGCTCCAATCACCTCTAACCAGGTCCCTCCCCCACAATTGGGAATTACAATTCAACATTAGATATGAGTGGGAACACACAGTCGCACCATATCAGTAGAATAATATTTGAAGTTTGTTCTGCTATTTGTCTTGAAATGAGCTTTGTGTATATAATTGGAAGTCTGATTATTAGATTACTTCCTCTTGCTTTTACTAAATTTTGTGGAATTTTTCATAATTTAGATCTTTTTGATATTTGGTAATTTAGATCTTTGGTCTTTTTGGAATTTTTGAAAGCCTTTTAATGTCATATAAACTGCTGATCAACTAGAGGGGTGTGTCAAACTGGCTAAAAAGTGACTAATTAATGAAGGAGAGCTCCTGAACAGGAATCAGTCCTGGGTCTAACACTTAAAGGACTTTAAATACGTTATTTCTTTTCTGTGAACTTCAATGTTCTTTAAGACAGGGTGGGAGGTAATATTTCACCTCCAGGATTGAAATGAAATCATTCTTGTAATGCTGTTACTTGAATAACTGGTACTTTATATGAGTACTGAACATTGGAGGTTATACAGATTACCATTATGATTACCTACATTCTAGAATGTGGAGCAATGCTATAAATTAACATAAGCTATGGAATAATCTCATTATGCTATCCTTAAGAGACTTTAGAAATTCACCCTTAAAATTAGCAAAGAGTAGCCACTAAGCCCTTTCTATAAAGTTTTATAGTGCAAAGAGTGAGGCTTTGTGCTCAGTCAAACCAGAGTCTATGGTATCAATAACTGGTTAGTTGTGTAACTACAGCCAAGCTATTTTTACCTCCATGAGGTTCAGTTTCTCATCTAATCATACATTCTATCCCGGAGAGTGACACTTCCTTGCTGGTTTAATGCCATTATCCTCTCTGTATACACCCCCAGCCTATGAAGGAGCCCTGTTAAGAAAACAAAGACAAATTAGAATTCTTAAAATACACACTGCTATGCTGATGAGGGAAGACTTTTATGAGATGAGGTCATTATAATAGGTCCTTATAACCTCGTTTGTTTTCCACTTCTATATTTGTCATGGCTTCTGTGGCCAGGTCAGATGTTAGGATTTGGAATCTCTCCCACTCATGTATCAAAAATAGAAACGAGATGAAGTCAAGTAAAGAACATATGGGGCAGAATTTTCAAGGCAGCCTCAAGACCAGTCCTTGTAAAAGGGAGACGGGTCTTCAAGAACATTATACGACTCAGCTCAGCCCCCACACAGTATGCTAAGCACAGATATGGGGCAGATACTTGAGCCATAATTAAAATGTGCTCTTTGGCTTCTAGTGTACTTTGCCCATAGAGCCTTGGGAATCCAGTGATATGTGAATCTCAACATCCTTGAGCAAATAATAACATTTGGCAATCTTCTTGCTATCCAACCATCTAATCATAATATCTTATCCAAAAATCCATCCTATGCAGGCATGGTTAGCATAAATGCTTAAAGAAAGGCTTTGCTTCTTTGCCTACTCACTCAGAACAAGCTATTATGAATGACAAGTATCTACTAATAATATGCTCTTTCATAGATACTTCGTTTTCAGAGGGTACTATTGAAAATTAAACAGGATTCAAAGCAATGTCTTTCTATGTGAAATTTTGGGTATAGTCTGATGAGAGCAGTAAGGGTATAGAAATCACTCAAGAAATAACTGTGGATTGATTGAATAAATGAAAATATGAACAAATAAATAAAAAATATTTTGGAAATGGATGCCTTAACAGAATTATTTAAACAATTTGAAGATGGTATCCCTGGACTTGATTGCTATTTTAGAAACTAAATACTCTAATTTACTTTATACATATCTTTGTTTTTCAGCAATGCCTGGGGAAGCTCTGGAAGTGTAACCCACACTGGGATGGTGGAGGGGAATTAGTCAATTACTTTGGATAACACCTGGAATTTGACCTGCAGACTGGAATACAGCTTCCTATTAAAATGTTTCATTCTTATAAGTCTTGTGTGCATGTATGGCTTTAAGGAAGAAATTCTCTCAGGCTTAAGACATAAATTAAAGCCATACAGTGTCAGCTTCAATAAGGGCCTCTGTTTTTCAAATTTTTTGACTTTCACTTAGAAAGACAACACTGTACTAGGAGGTTACTCTTTTTGATCAGTCTCAACGTTTTTCTAGCTGTTCTCAACTCCCCTTCAAAAGTATTTCCCACTAGAATTACATGAATGTTGTGCCCCCAAGGTGAATGCAGTGTTTGGAACAACAAAATATTGATTTCCCATTGTGTAACTTCCATTTAATTTAAACCAAAATGCAAGAAGTGGAAAAGGGTTGGTAGGAGAGTACGCTGATATAACCCTTTCCAGTGATCCTTAAAAACTTCACACATTTCCAGTGTTGAATTTTGTTGACAGACACTTACTTCAATCACATTTGGTCTTACGTATCTCTTCAAAGTCTGGTTTTAAAAAAATCTAAAATCTTTAAAAGCCTGGTTTCGCCAGCCAAGAATTGATATGGTGAGCATTAAACCCTAGCTGTTTGCCCAATTCAGTCTCATTCATCATAGTTGGTTTAACCGACTTACTCCAAAACAACCTTTAAATTTACTGGCTGCTCCATAAATACATGAAAAAGACAGCTCTCTACCACCTCCAGCATCATAGGCTTTGCCTTTGCAATTCCATTATCGCTCCAGTCAAAGGGAAATTGAAAACCCTCTTAAGTATTATTCTACCATTTTGTATATTCTATTATCTTACTTAACATTTTCTGATCTGCTTTTCTCCCATCCCCTAGGTCAATGCTATTTTCCTATGATATTTTTGTCTTCTAACATTATTTTACAAAATCATAGTAAATGTAGTTAACATTGGTTATTTTGATATCTTTTTCTCTGCCTTGTTTATATGAGTAATTGTTGAAGTTCTTGCCATCTGATTTCCTTTTTAGGAGATATTTTTACCAGGTTTTGTCATTTTTATCATTTAATGGATAAAGTGGTCATTCTTTTTATTATTAATTTCTATACATTTTATGCATCTATTTGTTAATCCATTCATTTACAATTTCATTTAAATAATGAAAAAATATCTACCTTGTACCAGACTGCTAAGCACTTTACGTACATCAATAATCTTATGAGGTTGGTTCTATTATCCTTCTTGTATTGCTTAAAAAACTGAGGCTCATAGGAATTAGATAATTTGTCTAAACTTACAGAGGTAAATATTAAAAGCAGAACTGCAAACAATAATCTTCATTTTAAAGCCTGAGTTCGAACTTTCGTACAATTCTAGATTTATCATCAGTTGGTCACTATTTTGAGACATGAGGTTAGCTTGTAGGAGAGAAAAATACATTTTAAAAAAGATACTGCCGTCACAAAACTTGCACTATACAGTAATGAAGGGGAAAAGCTACACACACGAAAAACTTTAATACGTCGTATAAATAGAATACACACCTGGGAAAGAAAAAGCCCTTCAAACATTAAGAAGCTGAAAAGATCCTTGATAATTCAAAATGGTGGGTCTTGCTCTTCCCCTCAGCTGAACTACCTTCCCTTGCTCTTCTAAATTCTTAGCAAACTTCAAAGCTTTCCTGGTTACCCTGCCCTACAGTGCTATCTTATTTTGCTAAATTCTGATAGAATTCCCTACAGCTCAGGCATATTTAATATCACTGATTTTACTGTTGGGTATTTATCTTGTGTCTCATATGGTCTGTCTCTTTAACCTGATCATAATCTTCATGAGCTCACTCCCTGAATAACCTGGCTAGTTGTATATTCAAAATAACAGGCATTTGTAATTGCAATTATAAACACGTGGTTCATTTTGGTAGCACAATGCTTCTCAACCTGTGCAGGTGACGGAAAAGCATTAAAGTCATCACGCTGTAAAAGGAGACATCAATATATCTGATTTTATGTAACTAGATATATTATCTTACCATGCATTAGTTACTGTCCCAGAATTTATATATTGTAGATAAGTAATAAAAAGCAACAAAGATTGAAGGAGAACAAAACTTTTGAGAGGAAATATATAAAAATTATATGAATGCATGTTATTCACATTTTATTCTGTTGTATTTTGCCTTGCTTTATTTTTTAATAAAGTGGGGAAACATAAAAGCCTTTTAAAATATTGGTGGCATAGTTGCTTGTATTACTCAACTTGCAAGTCCTTGGAGTTCTATGAAGCCACAGTTTGGAAATATCTGCCACAGTGGCAAAATGTTGTATTTATTCTTACGTCAATTTGTAAGGTAGCTAATGGCTACAGGTGTTATTAATTACAAAAGAATTCAGACACGTTCAGTTCCTTGGCTAGGAGCATGGTCACAAAGTCAGATCTAATCAATTTCAGAGACAATGCTTTGAAGGTGCAGCACTTCTTGTTTTGATCACTGAGATATTTAATCCCATATTCTTATTTTCTTATAATGCTAAAGAAGCATAGACATAGATTTAAGTGGTAAACAATTTTAATGCTGTTGGTATCTCCCTAGACACTTTTGATCTTTAATTACAGTAGAAGGGGGATAAGAAGGCACCAACATTTACTTAGCTCCAGTTATGTGCCAGGTACTCTGTATAATTTAATTGACATTTATTCATTCCTTAACAAATGTTTTTCAACAGCTGGCACATTACACTAATCACTCTTGTGATAAGCAAAAAGAGACATGTTCCCTACATTCATGAAAGGTACATATTCCAGTGTTAGACACTAACCAAATTTATAATTGTAAACAATGCTATGAAGAAATAATATGTAATTTTATCCTCAATAATCCTTTAAGGAAGCACACTGTCCCCTATTCATAAATTAGGAGGTTAAAGAACTTGTCCAAATCTACAAGGCGAGTAAAGGTCAGCATGGCTGCCAGGTATGGCTCAGCAAGTGTTGCCTGAAACTCTTCTGAGGGCAGGGGGCATTATTCACATCCACTATAATGTAGCCGAGGCTTCCAGAGTTTTGACGTGTATCATCCGCACAACCATATGTGTGGCCTTAAGTCAGACAGCACTCAGCCCTCAGTTTCTCCATTTGTCCCTAATTATTGTGGGTTCTCAGGGTAATTAAGTTTGAAATATGTTAGTTTGTTCATCAAACCTACTGTATCTTAAAGGTAAATTATGTAGGACAGCATCTAAACAATACCCAATTGAATGGAATACAATTCTCATTCAAATTAATAAAAGGTTGTTTGAGTGCCTGGTGTCTGTAAAAAAGACAGTATGAAAGATGTTTCCTGGCCTCACAGTTGCCAGCAGACCAGGAAAATAAATGAAATGAGATTGACCATCAGTGCCACAATGCACTTAGAAGGCATTTCACTGCCAGTGAAGAATTTGTTCTTGCCTCTCCTAGCAGCCATATCAGCTGTGAGATGGAAGTTTGGAAGATAGCTAGAATGCTTGGATGAAAAAGTTTGAATGATCTACCCCGGGCAATGGTGGATCCTTGCCAATGTGAGGGCATAGGAATATCATGTGCCTCACAATGTTCAGAATGGTTACTCCAGCAGTGTGAAAACCCATGAAGGAGACTCCAAGACTCAGGGAATCCAATTAGGAAGCTTTCAAAAAAGATCGGCAGAAAGTGACAGGTTCTTGGATTATGGTGGTGAATTTTTTTTTTAATTGGAAAAGCATGTTCTATTTGGAAGAAACATTGAAGTCTCCTTTCCTCCTGGTTTGCTGTAGTTGCAGCTTTGTGTGGCGAGTAACACTTAGTAAATCTTCCTTACTTTTTTACTGTACTATAAATGAACATTCTTACATAGCTTGTTTCTCAGCCCTTTTTAATTAGAATCAGAACAGGAGAATGGGTATCTCAGGCTGTGAGTAATTTGATATAGGACTTTTTACCTCCAGGTCAGTGGAAAGTGAAACACATTTACATATTTTTAAGTGAATTTATTGCTCTTGAAGGGAGCCCAGTTGTAATCCTTGACACCAGAACACTTTATTGCTAGAAAGCCCACAGGCGTTGAAAACATTGATCAGAAAATAACAGAGAGAAGGGGTTCAATTTCAACAGTTTTTCACTGTTTGGCTTCCCTTACAAGATCTTCTTAAATTGTTTGAATTAATCCTAGTTATGATTCTATTTTTAAAGGCTGATCTCTATCTGATGACAAATTGGATATGAATCAGTAAGATGGGCTTATTTTAATTTAGAGTATGAGCTATCCTGTTGTTTAAAAATAATTACCCATATTTGAAAAAGCAAAGAATTTATTACAGTATTCATGTTGTACTAGGGGGAAAAAGGAATGAGTGATAAAAATTGTATTACAAATTTCAGTAAAAGGAATATGGCTTTTACAATTAGAAAATAATAGCACTGATTACATTGATCTTAGCATCAAGGGAAATAGAAGTTACTTTTTCTGGATGTGTGTGCCCATTTAACACCCCTAGAAATGACCAGAATGGATTCAACCCTGTCCAATTCCTCAGCTTCCAAGGCAACACATCCATGGCAACAACTAAGCATCATTACAGATTCTCAACTGTGAAAAAAAAATAACAATTTCTTAACTCCCTTTAACCCAAGCACATTTTAGGTGATGTAAAAATACAAGAAAAAATTTCAGTTTTATCATCATTGTTTATATATATACTCTGTCAGATATATTACTAGAAGATGGGCATATAATAATTAATAAAGCAAATTACCTGTGTCTTAGCTTGAAGTACTCTGAATGCATAACCTAGAAAAAGAGCTTGCATGAGGACCATTTATTAGGGACAGGAACCCAAGGGACAGAAATGAGAGAGAGAATGAAATGCAGGAGGGAAAGCCAAACCAAAAATGAATGCGTCGGCCACCACTATAGGCAAATGGTGTTCCATCCTGCCAGACTTTCTAAGGAGGCTTATGAAATGTATTTCAGAATTGTTCACCTGAAAGATAAAAGGGAGATTTTTTTTTTTTTTTTTTTTTTGCTGTGGGCTCTGGCTCTCCAATTGTCAAGCATGACCTAATGGACGTGAACTTCCCCACACAACCAAGTTGTGTGACTGGCACAGACATGCCGTGCAGCAGCATCAGGGAGGCTTTGTGGAGCCTAAGAAAGACACTGTCAGGTTCACCTGTGTGAGCTCGGCCAGAACCTATGCTGGACTATATGGTGCAGCCGACTGGTGGAAGAGATGAGGCTGAGAAGACACGAAAGGCTTATGGTACTCTCTTCCCTTAGGGTACTCAATATTCAATGCATACCAAAAAGTCATACTCTCTCTGAAAGAAAGAAGTTAAAGACATGCATCCTTTTAGAATTATTATATAAAGTAGATAGGTACAGATTAAATCTATGAGCTTTGGAGTCAGAAAAATTGTGGTTTGAACTTTGTTGGTAATTCTTACTCTGTGTGCGGCCTAGATCAACTCATTTAGCATTTTCTCATCGGTGAAAGGGAGGGTGGGGTATGGTAAAATAGTTTCTATTCCCCGCAACGATTGTGAATATTAAATGTGATTATGTATAGCACCTAGTCCATTGTTGTGCATAGGTACCATATCAAAAACAAGTTTTTAGAGGTGAAGATTGGCAATCTTTCTATTTTCTTACTCCCATCCATATTTATGCATCAAATGATCCCATGAAGCATAACATATTTTTAATGATTTGAGGATTCCTAAGATAGAAATAAGGCTTCTCATAGTGCTGAGAACTGAAAAAAAGGAAAGCTGTATTTTGTCTCAAGTTTATCAGAGTTCAAAATAGAAAGTGTTTTAAGCTTCATTTTCAATTCATAAAGTTCTTCTAAATTCTATTTTCTGCGAAGAAGTCAGCAGATGATTTGGTTTTCTAATTGTTAAACTAACTTTTTAAAAATTTAAGAAAAAAAAATTGATGTTTGGCTAAGCTGTTTCTTGAAACATCAGTGACCCTGAATGCAAAGTCTTTACAAGCTAAGAATTCCCTGAAGCTTGATAGGAACATTGAGATCTTAACCTACACAACAGAACAGCAGGATCAGGCAAGTCACTGTGCTAAGATCTCACTTGGGGCCAGATTTTAATAGCTGACAATTCATAATGGATTGACAAAAGCAAAACATCATTAACTTGAATCTACAAAGTAGACATTTCCTTATGCAAATAGGAGCTGGCACATATGTGCCTGTGTACAAGTCTCATTGCTTGTTCAGTTGTCTGTATGTCCTTTCCTTTGTCTTTAAGATCCCAGTGGACAAGAACCACGTCTAATAACTCACTTTGCAAAACAACAACAGGTGCACAGATAGAGGCCTCACTAAATGTTTTCTATGGTAATGATGGCGATATTGTTGATTTTCTCTCTCATGTAAGAGTAAGGTCTACAGTCTAATGTCAGCAACCAGAAGTAAAAAGATAGTCATGAATGATACATTTGAGCAATGGAACATGAAAGTTACATTATATTTATGTAACTAGGATGGACTAAACTGACCCTAAGGTGCGTCACCAGAAACAGCACTCACTCTGATATTCTATTGCTTACTTTAAGTTCATAATATCGATTCTTACAAAAGATGTTTCCTTCATTGCAAGGTAGATAACTCTTTCATATTTATTCTGAGAATAATGGGGCTGTGACTTTTACTTTTTAATGTAAATCTGCTTAATTCAGTAAAATTTCATACAAGAAATTATAGCAACAGACTGCCTGCCTGATTCTGGCTCATGGGAAAGTGATTTAACCTCTCTAGTATTAAGTTCTTCTTGAATAATTGTAACCTATCTTACAGACTTGTTGTGCAGATCAGATAAGATCAAACAAGATAATATAAAGTGCTATAAAAACTTAAGCTATTGTTATCCCTGAAAACTTATCATTTGGACTGGGCTTAGGTGACTTTAGGAAATAGCCAATTATACTATTTCCTTTATGAAAATATAATCTTGGACTTATTGTTCAGCATGCCTGTGTGAACACACTGCAGGAACCCACAGCCTCTTAAGATTCCTCACTGTACTTTCTTTCTCCATGTTCCCCAGGGATCTGTCCTTCTTGGCTTGTCTTTCCTTTTCTTCTGTGTATACAAATGCTGTGTGTTAAGATCAAGGAGTGGACACCTGGTTTGCTTCTCCGAGTTCCAACACTCAGTCTCATAAAGATTTTGCTTTGGGCATTGCAGCTGGCATTCTTTTCTTTCTCTTCCTTGCTGCTGAATGGTTACACAGGAAAGAATAATGAAGGCTTAAACTCTCCGATTCGGCTTCCTATCTACCTCGCATCCTCCTGTTACCAAAGGGGAAACACATGTTTTTCAAACTCAATTTTTGCTGATGAAAATTTTGTTCAGTTTCACAGCTTGACTTCAGAATTTTCCCAAGTGATGGTAAATTTCATTCCCTTGCCAAACAAGGAAATAACCTACAAGCATGTTTGGAAGAAAAACTTAGCAATCCCCATGAAGCTTTAGTACCAGATAAATAGAAGAAAGAAAACCAAATTGTTATGCCAGCCCCTCTGTCATTCAAAATACTGATATGTTTAAACATAGTAAATTTGGGGAGAATATTTAACCTAGGTCAATAGAATATATTAAGTTACCAACCTGTAAACTTTGATATATAGGTATTTATAGTAATGGTAGCATTTGACCTCTGAAAAGACAAAGAAGTGAATCTTACACATGGCTCAAGATTGGATGCGCATTTGGTGAATCAATTACAGTTAGAGACAATGATCAACTAGATTTTCTTCCTCTCATACATGCTACTATTTTGTTTAGAACATTCATTTAAAAAATCACTTTACTTATGAAAACTTAACTTCTCTTATTTCCTCGATGGTTAACTAAACCACTATAATTCTAAGATCTTTTTTATTTTCTTAGTTCACCACAGCCCAGCTAAAAGTCCTTTCTATAGGTCACTTTCACTAAAGGTGTGATAAAAATAAATGACTTGTAACAGGTAGAGAAAACATGAACCAGGAGGGGTAGGCTGCAATCCTATTTCCCAGCAGTGCTACAGAAAGTCTCCATGTTCTTTGGGGTTTTATTTCTGTGTTCAATTCCCACCAAGTTAAACTGCTCCCTGACCTCATCCCCATCTTCCTGCCTGGGTGTCAAGGGCTGACACTGAAATAGACAAAAGGTAGAAGAGACCTTCCCTCCTTGGGAAGGGTTTTGGAAGTTAGCTAGTTTATTTAATCCCCAAGCAAACCTGCAGTCAAGTTAATCAGAATGAGAGAAACAGCTTCCTATATCCGAGCTAGGACTGTGAGAAATTGTTTTTCAGGGTGTTTTATAGCCAAAAGCCTTCAAGGGAATGGAAGAGCTCTCCAACCAGGGGCACAAATGTTCAAGGAGAGCTTGTTTGTTTTATGGCTATTTTTATCCCACAATAAACAGCTTAAATTTGCAGACTATACTTTTTGACTATAAAGTGGGTTATTTCTCAAGATGCTGGTGCTTTCCCCTAACAGATGGAATAAATAGAAGAAAATGCTGAGAATACACCACTGAAATTCTGATTTATTCAATCATTAACAAAAAGAAGCGCAATTTCAATAATAGAATGAAAACCCAACTGTTTCTGCTTTCCTTCTGAAAACTTGTTTTCTATGGAGAATGATGCTGTTAGGCAAACACCTACTTAAACCTCAGCAATGTATAATCTTAACTTCAGGCAGCATGGTTGTATAGGTTTGGTAATTTGTAATACCTCTGCAACTAGGGATAAAATATTATCTTCCGGCCGGGCGCGGTGGCTCAAGCCTGTAATCCCAGCACTTTGGGAGGCCGAGACGGGCGGATCACGAGGTCAGGAGATCGAGACCATCCTGGCAAACACGGTGAAACCCCGTCTCTACTAAAAAAAAAAATACAAAAAACTAGCCGGGCAAGGTAGCGGGTGCCTGTAGTCCCAGCTACTCGGGAGGCTGAGGCAGGAGAATGGCATAAACCCGGGAGGCGGAGCTTGCAGTGAGCCTAGATTGCGCCACTGCACTCCAGCCTGGGCGACAGAGCGAGACTGTCTCAAAAAAAAAAAAAAAAAAAAAAAATTAACTTCCAATAATATAAGCAGTATCTGCAATACAAATACTAAAAGTGCTGCATTATCTCCCAGGAAAGATATTTTATAAAAAAGACTTTGCACTTGGTTTTCAATGCTTCTCTAGGCAGTTGCTTTGTAGGCTTGTTGGAGGAAACACAGTGTATGTGCATGCAACCTTTGGAGACATGGCACTAAGTAGACAACCAGTCAGTCCAGTATGTCTTTCTTAGGACACAAATAAGAAGGCAGGAAAACAACAGCCATTTAAGTGCAACAGTAACCTCAGGGAGGACACTTTCATGTTGGAAACCACACTAAATGCTTCTTGGAAAAATTGCTTGAATATAATGAAACCAAATAAAATATTGCTGTAAGTCTATAAGAAAAGCAGAAAGCCGGCCGGGCGCGGTGGCTCAAGCCTGTAATCCCAGCACTTTGGGAGGCCGAGACGGGCGGATCACGAGGTCAGGAGATCGAGACCATCCTGGCTAATATGGTGAAACCCTGTCTCTACTTAAAAATACAAAAAAAAACTAGCCAGACGACGAGGCCGGCGCCTGTAGTCCCAGCTACTCGGGAGGCTGAGGCAGGAGAATGGCGTAAACCCGGGAGGCGGAGCTTGCAGTGAGCTGAGATCCGGCCACTGCACTCCAGCCTGGGCGACAGAGCCAGACTCCGTCTCAAAAAAAAAAAAAAAAAAAAAAAAAAAAAAAAAAAAAAAAAAAAGAAAAGAAAAGCAGAAAGCCTTAAAAAAAAAAAAAAATCCGTGACATACATATATGTGGAAAAAATCCATGATATACCCACGTGTGCACACACTCGTGCACATACACAGGGTATGTAAGAACATAAAACATTTATCTGTGTATTTTGCATATCACAAAGAACTGTAGGATATAAAGATTTCAACATATTTGTGCACAAACTTTTTAAAGATTTTGAAGTCCTTGAGCTGGAGCTTGGCTCTGTCGTTAACCAATGTTGTGACCTTGGCTTACTCATCTTTTTTAAATCCTAAGATTATTTCTGCCAAATTTGGTAATTAGACTTCTAAATGATCTGTAAGGAAGTTCTCTCCAGTTCTAAAATACTGTAATTTTAATGTTTTCCTTTTGTTTTTTTTTTTTTTGCTTTCAACTATTTCTTTTTTTTTTTTAGGTTTATGATTAATAAAAAGAAATCAACATAGAATTATGTTTGCAATATGCAATCACCTATATTTAGCTGAAGAGAGATGTTTATGACAGAAACCCTTCAGTTTCCTCCTTTGTTATCTTTGGTTTGCATCAGATGAAAAGCTCCCCAGTAGCAAGGTGGCAGTTACAATCTATGGAGTCTAGAATGAAAATGAAATTAAGTCATTTTAGAAGACACCTCATTTAATAGATTCTCCTATTCCCTTATTCCTCTCTCTCTTCTTTTCTCTCTAACCCAGAACAATTCTTAAAATCTTGAATAAGAACAGAACTTTACGATAGTCTTCCCAGGAGTTTTAACAAAGCTATGTATAGAAGCAGTCTGGATGAACATTTTTAAATCTGTAAATTCTAAAAGTGGATGTGGCTTCTCCTGTCCTAATCACGTAAGCAGACTGCAACAACATTACTGCTCAAACCAACGAAGTCTTTTAAAATGTGTTGCCCATTTCCTTTTTCAATCTGCCGAATAGCTGCAGTTATTTTTAAACCTCTTTAGTTCTCTATGCACACACAGTATCATGCCTATCTCTTCGTGCAGGTGTGTGTTTTGTTGTGGTTTGTTTACAATTGGCAGGACTGGATTGTAAAAGCCCTGTATTATGGATAAACCAATGCCTGAAATGAAGTGGAACCTTGATTTATTTGGGTAGGACTGTTTTCCAGTACTGTAAATCATATTTTGGTGTTCATTTACCTTTGCATTCTTTTTGAGCCACTGGCACTGAGGCTGACGAATGGGAATCAAATGAAGTGTGCTAAGTGCTTTTGCTGGAGGGTTTCAGCTCCCCACTTGCCGGGGTGTGATTTATCTCTGCAATACATCATGCAACTTATTTTCCTTTACTTATTTTATTTAATGTTGTCACAAATAATATCAATTGGCCATTGCCTATGAACCCTAAACAGTAGTAAATTAATGAAATAAGCTGCATGTACAGAACTCATCTGTCCGCAATTTGATTAGAGCCACTTTGGTTGTACCAAGCCATTTACTGTAGATGAGCTTCATTTATTAAACAAGCAGCTTCATGAGTTCTTGGTAAATTGTTATGCATAGTATTTGCAGTGATTTTAATGAAACACTTAAAGTTGACTCTTTTATATCTCAATCACTAAGAGTATTTTATGCCTGTGAAATAGGCATTTTGAGTCATCTTGTGACTTTCATCTGACTAACTCCGCCTGAAGTAGTTGTCTATGTATGGAAGGAGTTGTCCTTTATTTTTGTTTCTAGGGAAGACAGTAGGAGCAAGGGAAGAGCAGAGGGGCTTACTTCATGTAAGGGCTTCTTGTCACCTGAACTATGGTTGAAGTTCCCTCACAGCACAGAGCCGCTGGTCATAGCTCTACCCAGGCATTTCTGTGCCCATATCTTCCTGCTGCACTTGCATATCAAGAAGCATTTCAGACCACAGGAATGCAGGATTCCAAGGCACCAATTTACCTTGGAATTTGAAAAGGTAGGTTTGACAAAGCAAATGGCTTTTTAGAAAACGATCAGAATCATTCAGGTAGATAACGCTGGTGTTTCTTTGTGGCTTTAACAAAACTGGGGAGGGCAAACATGTTCCAGAAAAGCACTGCAAGGCAGGTAAAAGCTGTGAATCAGAAATAGGGAAAGCATAAGTGACTCTGATATGAAACAAGGTGGCAGCTTCTGGGCACTGGGGAAACTGCCACAAACACAGGAGAAGGGGTGAGGGACACAATGCAGGGAACATGTATCCAGAGGCTGCAGTGAGATGTGCTGATCGTATAATTTCGTGAAGGGCAGAGGAACAAACCTGGGGGACAAAGAAATCATGGTGGATGAGATAAGAACATTCCAGAGAAGTATCTGTGTGAGAGTAAAGCAGAATAAAAATTGGAAACATTTGGAAGAGCTTGTCTTTTTCCAGAGTTTAAATGAAGGTGGGTGGTGGTGATGTAACGCAGAATCGTCCTATACGTCTTTGCTAAGAACATATGTCCTCCTCATGAATCCACTGCAGTCAATACCAATAAAAAAAAGTGTGAGGCAATCATAGAAATGCTTAGTGTTAAAGTTAAAAGCATATTCAATATTCCTGTTTTACTAAAGAATTTTATGCATGCCAGTACTTCAAACCCTCACATGTTTTCAAAGAAATTTAGAGCCCCAAAATGCTAGAGCTTACAAACTGGAAAAGAGGAAATTTAGATATCCCAGTCCCACAGATTTTGTTAATGATGTTTCCTGAGAGTTACTTGATAATTTTTTCAGTGTATAGTTAAAGTAGAAATCTAATTCGTTAGTACAAGTTCTTTATTTTAAATGAAAATTAACAAGTCCATTGAGAAATTCTCCTAATTAGAGAGAATATGAAAGGAAGGAAGGAAAGGGAAAGAGGGAAGGAAGGAAGGAAGGAAGGAAGGAAGGAAGGAAGGAAGGAAGGAAGGAAGGAAGGAAGGGAGGGAGGGAGGGAGGGAGGGAGGGAGGGAGGGAGGGAGGGAGGGAGGGAGATAGGTGTCCAAACCAGAATGACTTCCTCTTGAATAGGGGCTGGGTAAAATAAGGCTGAGACCTACTGGGCTGCACTCCCAGGAGGTCAGGCATACTTAATCACAGGATGAGATAGGAAGTCAGCACAAGATACAGGTTACAAAGACCCTGTTGATAAAACAGGATGTGGTAAAGAAGTTGGCCAAATCCCACCAAAACCCAAAACCAAGATGGCCTCGAAAGTGATCTCTGGTCATCATCACTGCTCATTTTATGCTAATAATGCATTAGCATGCAAAAAGACACTCCCACCATACCATGATAGTTTACATGCCAACAACCGGAAGTTACCCTGTATGGTCTAAAAGCAGGAGGAACCCTCAGTTTTGGAATTTGCCTGTCTCTTTCCCAGAAAATTCATGAATAATCCACCCCTTGTTTAGCATATAATCAAGAAATAACTCTAAGTATACTCAGTCAATCAGCCCATACTGCTGCTCTGCCTATGGAGTAGCCATTTTTTTGTTTCTTTACTTCTCTAATAAACTTGCTTTCACTCTACTCTGGACCTGCCTCAAATTCTTTCTTGTGGAAGAAGGAAGGAAGGGGGGAAAGAAAGCAGTGAGGGAGGGAGGGAGGGAGGGAGGGAGGGAGGGAGGGAGGGAGGAAGGAAGGAAGGAAGGAAGGAAGGAAGGAAGGAAGGAAGGAAGGGGAAAAAAAAGACTTGCAGTTCTTGTATGTATACATCATTATTATTATTGGTTTTTTTGTGCTCATTATATAACATATAAATATCATGGAACATTTACTTTGAGATAAAAGGAGCTAGAAAATATTAAATAAAATACATCCCACTCAACAAGTCCAAAGGTGAGTTTCATGACAAAAATGATATCTTGGTGAAAAGTGTTTTGGAAACAACTGCTACCCTAAATATTTCTTTCATATTCACAGTTGCACACTAATAAGAGATTCTGAGGAGTCCTGCAGTAAAGAAAGTGTCTGGGTTTGTTTTAACTTGCATTTCAAAAATATGTTTGACTAGGGTAATTTTTTTTTTTTCATATAACAACTATTAACAGACTATGTACTAGTGTTTCAATGAACATATCTTGGGAAATGCTGCTCTCAACGCTTCTGCATAACTTACTCACAAATTCTAACTCTTTTAGAGATTATACTTAGGAAAATGTGTCCATGGGTAGAACTACCCATAAGAAAAGTAAGGTTTATGAAGGGAATTCTAAGCTCTGGAGTCTTCAGACATGACCAATGAGGGAATAAAATCTCATTCTGGGAGTTCCCAAACTCCAGATGTTTTATTTTATCTGTAACCGAACTTGAAATTGAAAACTCAATCTTTAAAATGCAGTACTATCATATATATATATATATATATATATAAACCTATAGATAGGATACTCATATTTAGCAATGCTCTTTTTCTCATTTTTGAAGTTGTAAACATGACTAAAAGCCAAAAATACCAATTCCGACTCAACAACTTCCTTTGTTACTTGAATTCCACATCTTCTCTACCAATCAAATTGCTGAAATCTCGCTCTAAAATTAGCAATTTTGTTCTGATTATTTCTCAGCTTCATTTCCCTTGATCTCTTGGGGGCATTTGATAGTGTCGATCTTGTTGAACGTGTTCTCGCCCAGGGTCTCTGTATCACACCGTCCCAATTCTTCTTCCACCTCTCTAATTACTCTTGGTCACTGCTTCCTGATCCAGTAATTTCACTGTTCCTATCATGCCACAAAGCCCAGGTTCTAATCAGATGTTTGTTTCCTTTCATATCCTTTCTTCTAGAGTCCACTGCTCGTCTCTGTTTTTCAGGGGTCATCTCTAAAAATATGCTGGCCCAATGTGTGACTCTCTAGCTCAAGAGCCATCCTTGTATTTCCAAGCATATCAGAATATTTTCTCTCAAATAACCTTCTGACAGATCCAATTTAAGAAGTTAACACTAAACTTGCCATCTATTCTAAAACAGTCTAATTTTTAACACTAAATTTGCCATCTATTCTAAAACAGTCTAATTTTTAATCATGACCTTATTGCTCTATGTAGCAACACCTTTTTTTCACTTAAAATGTAAGTTTAAGTTGCAGCTTACATTTTAATGTAAGTTAAGGAAAACTCAAAATGTAAGTTTTTCTAGTGCTTTTTAGTGTATTAATTCCTTACTATATGCCATTACTGTGCTAAGCACTACAGATACAAAGTCACTTGACCTTCAAGAACCTCATGATTTAATCTGAGAAATAAGAATATAAACACAAAATCAAAATAAGTTTAATGTTATAAGTACAAGATGTATAAGTTGTTATGGGAAGAGAAAAGTCAGAGCTCAGAGAACCACAGAAGTGGTACAATGTTAGAAAAGGTTTCATAAGAGAGGCAGCATTTATTTGAGCTGTGTCTGCAAATTGAGTTGAAGGTCATATGAGGCATAATAGAAAGAGAAATGCTATTCCAGGCTGCAAATATATATATATATATATATATATATATATATATATATATATTTTTTTTTTTTTTTTTAAGACAGAGTCGCACTCTGTTATCCAGGCTGGAGTGCAGTGGCGCGATCTCGGCTCACTGCAAGCTCTGCCTCCTGGGTTCAGGCGATTCTCCTGCCTCAGCCTCCCGAGTAGCTGGGACTACAGGCGCCTGCCACCTCGCCCTGCTAATGCTTTTGTATTTTTGGTAGAGACGGGGTTTCACCGTGTTAGCCAGGATGGTCTCGATATCCTGACCTCGTGATCCACCCGCCTCGGCCTCCCAAAGTGCTGGGATTACAGGCGTGAGCCACCGCGTCTGGCTTATTTATGTTATTTAAAGGGACAGCCAGAACTTTGGTGTGTCTGTGTGGGGGATATAAAACTCATTTAGATTTGGAGGAGCTATTAGGAGATGAGGCAGGGAAAATGTTGAACCTAGGTTACTACTGACCTTGAATGACTTGCTGAGGAGTTTGGATTTAACTCCCTGAAAACTAGGGGAGATGAGCAGAATTTAAGCAGAAAAGTGCATAATCATGTCTCTGTTATAGAATGATCATGCTGAGAGTAACGAAGATGAAAAAGAGCAAATGTGATAGAGGACATAAAAATAGTCTGCTATCTAGTTTTCCTGATTCCAAGTTCTTTACTTAATTCTAATACTCCTCGGTGACTTTGTGACACTTGATTGTGTGTGTGGGTGCACAACACACACACTAAACCCAAAATGATTTCAGTAACTATAGTTTTTTTTTTACAACAAAATAAAAGTCTTTTGCCTTACTTTCAGTGTCCCCCAGATTTACTGAAGAATACGTTTTTTCACATATGCAACGGTATCCTCTCCCAAAGGCCCATCCTTTTTGGTTTTTGTTGACATCCCCCAACTTCTGATCATATGGGCATACCATAGTCATTCCAACTGAACTCTGCATTCTGCTTTGCCTTCATCCTCTCCGATGGTCTGTTCCTTTCCTCTTCATTTATATAGATCAGGTCTATTTTTCATTCCCAAGTACAAATCTGTTCCTCTCCCATGGAGCCTTCTCTTATTAGCTTGTCCCGTTCTCTATATAGATCTATCTATCTATCTATCTATCTATCTATCTATCTATCTATCTATCTATCTATCTATTTTTCCCCAAAAAACTCTTTAATGTGTGCTGGATCCTGCAATTCATGCATTATCTTTTTCCATTTTTTACTTTTACATTTTAGACTAATTTCAAATAAATGATTTGTTTCTTGAAGCCTAGAACTATGTGCTCATTACACCCCTGGGTTTCTCACTTGTTTTGAAAATAATCGACATCCTAAAATCAATCTATGAGACTTCTTTTAGATTTCTTTTTTTATGTTGGTCTCAATGCAATAATCTACAACAAGAAAAAAAGTATCTAAATTTGTTGAGTATAGGCCAGGCACAGTGGCTCATGCCTGTAATCCAAGCACTTTGGGAGGCTGAGGCAGGTAGATAGATCACTTGAGTTTAGGAGTTAGAGACCAGCCTGGACAACATGATGAAACCTTGTTTCTACAAAAAATTTAAAAAGTTAACCAGTTGTGGTGGCATGTGCCTGTAGTCCCAGCTCCTTAGGAGGCTGAGGTGAGATGATTGCTTGAGCCCAGGAGAGAGGGGGTACAGTGAGCTAAGATCATGCCCCTGAGCTCCAGCCTGTGCAACAGAGACAGATCCTGTCTCAAAAATAAATAAATAAATAAATAATACTGAGCATTTACATGAAAAGCACTGTGTTAGATGAATCTATGTGTAAGCCTTATCATAGCACTATGTGGTATTATTGTGATTATTATTAATATCATCATCATCACTGCCATATCAATACAAGGAAAGTGAGTTAGAAGTACATTAAATAGGCCAGGTGTGGTGGCTCACACCTGTAATCTTGGCACTTTGGGAGGCTGAGGCAGGCTGATCACCTGAGGTCAGGAGTTTGAAACCAGCCTGATCAACATGGAGAAACCATGTCTCTACTAAAAATATAAAAATTAGCCAGATATGGGGGTGCATGCCTGTAATTCCAGCTACTCAAGAGGCTGAGGCAGGAGAATTGCTGGAACGCAGGAGGCAGAGGTTGCGGTGAGCTGAGACTGCACCATTGCACTCCAGCCTGGACAACAAGAGTGCACCCCAGGCTTCATCTCAAAAAAAAAAAAAAAAAAAAAAAAAAAATTAAATAATTGTTCAAGGTCATTCATTCATCCAATCAACACATTTTTGTTGAGTGTTTATAGTGCCCCAGGCATGGTTCTAAGTATGAGTGCAAAAGTAATTGTGGTTTTTGCATTCTTGGAATTTGGCGTTTGATATTGGAATACATTCTTAAATAAATGTGGTTTTGTTAAACATCATTTTAATGGGCATTTCTCATTTTATGTTTTTGCTTATCACTTATTACTCGCTGTTTATTTTATGTTTATTTTAGATGATGGAAACAATGTTAGACAGAAAGAAAACTCGAGTGATTTTCTTATTTGAGTTCAAAATGGGTCGTAAAACAGTGTAGACAACTCTCAAAATCAATAACGCATTTGGTCCAAGAACTGCTAATGAACGTACAGTGCAGTGGTGGTTCAAGAAGTTTTGCAAAGGAGAGGAGAGCCTTGAAGATGAGGAACATAGTAGCTGGTTATTGGAAGTTGACAATGACCAACTGAGAGCAACCATGGAAGCTGATCCTCTTACAACTGTGTGAGAAATTGTCAAGGAACTCAGCATTGACCATTCTAGAGTTATTCAGCATTTGAAGTAAATTGGGAAGGTGAAAAAGCTGGATAAGTGGATGCCTCATGACCTGAGTGAAAATTAAAAAAAAAAAAATTGTCATTTTGAAGTGTCATCTTCTCTTATTCTACACAACAACAAATCATTTCTTGATCAGATTGTGACTTCCAATGTAACATGGATTTTATATGACAACCGGTGGTGATCAGCTCAGTGGCTAGACCAAGAAGCTCCAAAGCACTTCCCAAAGCCAAATTTGGACCAGAAAAATGTCATGTTCACTGTTTGGTGGTCTGCTGCTGGTCTGATCCACTATTGCTTTCTGAATCCCAGCAAAACCATTACATCTGATAAGTATGCTCAGCAGTTCAAAGAGAGGCACCGAAAACTTCAACCCTTGCAGTCATCTTTGGTCAACAGAAAGGGCCCAATTCTCCATGACAATGCATGACTGCACATCACACAACTAAAGCTTCAGAAGTTGAACAAACTGGGCTACGAAGTTTTGCCTCATCCACCATATTCACCTGACCTCTTGCCGACTACCACTTCTTTAAGCATTTCGACAACTTTTTGTAAGGAAAACACTTCCACAACCAGTAGAATGCAGAAAGTGCTTTCTAAGAGTTCATTGAATCCTGAAGCACGGATTTTTATGCTACAGGAATAAACAAACTTATTTTTCATTGGTAAAAATGTATTGATTGTAATGTTTCCTATTTTGATTAATAAAGATGTGTTTGAGCCTAGTTATAATGATTTAAAATTCATGATCCAAAACCGCGATTACTTTTGCACCAGCCAAATATGAGGGAGTAATAGTTGCACAGAGCAGTTCTTTCCTGGAAGTCGGGCATTTTGCCTAGGGGGAAGGATCATTAAAAATTTAAACATTTTAATAAAGCAATTTGAACAAATGATTTTGTAACAATGTCTGATAGGGTGATACATGTTGTTGAAACAGGAAAGGTTCCCTTGCCCCCCTCACAGGACTGATGATGGGGGTGTGGCTCGCTTCTTCAGTGCCCCACTTCTCAAACCTCTAGGGGAGCATACAGACAAGCAGGCTGTGGGGCTCTGATCCCACAGCAGTGTCTAGAGGTGAGTGTCTACAGCTGAAGCCCCAGTGGGTGTGTGTTACAAGGTACTCTTTTAGTTTGCTGTCTATAGGTGGCTTGTGTTAACCAGCTGGATCAGACCCTCTACCTTATCCCAAGAACAGAGGGCTTTCTGTATCCTGGGTTCTTGCGTTGATGTACTGGAAGAATTGGATCACATGTGGACTTGGAGAATGAATGTAAAGTTTTATTGAGTGGAAGTAACTCTCAGCCGATGGGGGAGCCAGAAGGGAGATGGTTTTCTTCTGGAGTTGGGCTGCTCAGTGACCCCTGGCTCTCTCCTAAGACTGCTCGGACCAAACTCCGCCTCATCCTGCTAGATGACTGCCTGGCCTCCTGCCGGCATCAGTCAATGTGCTCTTCCATTGGTGTGCTCCCCTCGACATCCTCTCAATGTCCAGCCACTTGTCTTTCCGTTGATGTGTTTCTCTGCCTTTCCAGAAGCTTCTGTCTCTGCCTTGCTAGGGTCTCAGGTTTTTATAGGCACAGAATGGGATTGTGGTGGGCCAGGGCGTTCTTGGAAAATGCAACATTTGGGCGCAAAGGCAGAAGTGCCGGTCCTCACCTAGGTCAGTGGGGTAGGGCCCCCCTCTATCCAACACTTCCCTTCCTCCTTTCCATATCATTTAAAGGGACCGTGCCCTTCCCTTCCTGGCACTCTTGTATCACTATAAAAATAAAACCGCGTAAAAGCTTGGAGTACAAAGAGCAGTAAATGTTGAGCTAGGATGGGAAACCAAGCTCTAGATCCTCTGTAATAGCCCCTATTATTCATCAGTCTCAGGTACAACTGGGAGGTCACAATTCAACCCATAACGAAGGCATCTTTATTACTGGCATTTGAGGCCTCCAATAATCACTCTTTACCTACATAATCGAAGGTAACTCAAGTCAGCAACATCAAATCTGTGTTCGAATCACAAGTCTACTTATCTTCACTTAAAGTGTACTCACTATGACTCTGTGCCTTGGCTCACGCCGTTCCTTTAGCATGTGTGCACATGCACTCAGACACATATACACACATGCTTCCTTTTGACTTTGAGACACACATACACACGTGCTTCCTTTTGACTTTAATGCAAGTTCAATTTATTCTATAAAACATTCCCTGTTGATTAGAGTAAGAGTTACATCTTCAATTTTGTTTGTAATTTTTATCACACATACTGTGATTCTGAATCTATAAATATGTGTTGACATAGCAGAATTTATCTGAGCTCTAGGCCCTGAAAATGATAAAATGACAAAAAGAAACCAACATGCTAATATTTCAGAAACTGAAGAACTGTAACTTTGGGACTGTTTTTTTTGTCATGTCTGCACTGACAATGTTTTTTAAATTAAAGTGTACAATCTGGAAAAAAGTATTAAAAATATTGAAACTACTGGTTGAGAAAAACTATTGAGGATAAATACAAATATGATTTGCATGGCATTAGACTTTGAAGAATTTAATAACATTAAATTCAAGATATCTTTAAATCTTTGTATATTAATATTATTTATTTTTTATATCCTTCAATTCCAAAAAAGAACATGAAGAAATAAATTTGAATGTTTATTCACATTGTTTCAGCCATTAATTATAATATACAGTTGAACCTTCATATCTACAGGAGATTGGCTCCTGAACCCCTGAGTTTACCACAATCCGTGGATGCTCAAATCTCTGAAATAAAGTGGCATGGTATTTGCGTATAACCTATGCACATCCTATTATATACTTTAAATCATCTCTAGATGACTTATAATGCCTAAAACAAGGTAAATACTATGTAAACAGTTGTTATACGGTATTGTTTCCTCATTTCTATTTTTTAAATTGTATTATTTTTCACTGATTTTTTTCCCCAAATATCTTTCATCTTCTGATGGTTGAATCTGAGAATGCAGAAGCAGCACATATGGAGGACTGACTGTATATTTAAAAGTGGTGGCTCAGTCATGGTGAAGAGAATGACTTCTTTCTAAATAAAATGAAGCAGGTGTATTCATCATTAAAGTGAAGAAAACCTGTTTGAGAAAAACAAAATGCTAATAATTCGTATGACATGTGCACCATCTCAAACTAAAGCTGAAGTGACCTTGCCAATTATTTGTTATTTATTATTCTTAATAATCACACAGAAAAACAAATGGCTTCTCAATAAAAAATAATACTCCTTCTAGTTCCAAAAATAATAGAGTCAGAAACAGGACTTGACTAAAACTGCAGTTGCTGTTCCTGCTTTCCACCTATTTCCAACTTTAAGAGATTTAAATACGATTTGTTTGTCTTTGTAAACAACAGAACTAATCACCATCCACAGTCGCAACCAGCATGTGTTGCTAAATTTGGCAGACTCAACCAGAATAAAGAATATAAAGAACAGTTAATAGAATCTTAATAAAGTTGCTGGTATTTATAGGCATTACATTAGTTTGCCATGGCTGCCAAAACAAAATACTGGAAACTGTTGGAAATTTAATGACTCTCAGTTCTGGAGGCTAAAAGTCTGAAATCAAAGGATTGGTAAGATTGGGTTTCTTTTCAGGACTGTGAGGGAAGGATCTGTTCTAGGTCATTCTGGTGTCTAGATTTTCATACTTACATGTCATTCTCCCTGTATATGTGGCTGTCCCTAAATTTCCCCCTTTTACATGGACACCAGTCATGTTGGATTGGGACACACCTTAATGCCCTTATTTTAGCTTGATTAATTCTATAAAGATTCTATTTTTTAAACAAGGTCACATTTGTAAGTAGAGGGGTTAGGACTTCAATGTATGAACTAGAAGGTCACAATTCAACCCTTAACAAGCACTTTTCTCATTTTCATTTGAAGTATAATTTAAAATTTTATTTTTTGTGTAAATTCTATGGGTAATATAATTTGGAACAATAATTAAGCTGGGTCTTCAAAACTGTATATATTTAAAATAATAAATGAAATTCCTAACAGGTTCTATGGTTGTTTGTTTTAATCTTGACATATACAAAGTTCAAATGAACTTGGAATCATGATATGACTCTATATTAAAAATGAGGAAGTGAAAAGTTACCTAAATGTTGCTATATGAGTTCATAGGCAAAGTAGACAGCTGCCTATGATGTGCAGGACCTGCCAGTAATTCCTCATGTCTCCAAAATCTGTATATTGCCAATTTCTGGTTAATATATAATATTCCATCAAAAGATTCCCTCACATGAAAATACATACATTGAAAGTAATGGGAGATGAAGCCAATGGTTAATCACCAAAACTGTATTGCTATACTGTCACCTTCAAGTCCATGCACCAACACCTTTCACCTGAATTGATAAAATAGGATCTTAATTCCTTTATTTAGCAAATTTTTGTGGGGCTTCTACCAAGTACCAAGCACTGTCATAAATGTCTGGGGTTTCTTTGTGAAGGAAGAATATACCTGTCCTTGCAAAGTTTATCTAGAAGGGTATGGAAATGTCTTTTTTTTTTTTTTCTTTTTGTCTCTTTCCAATTTATCATCTACAAAATATCCAGAGTGATCATTTCAAGGAGGACTCTGAACTTGTCACTTGCTACTTAAAACCTTCACATAATTTTTCAGTTGCTCTCAATTAAAATCCCCAAGCCCTGACGTGGCTTTCAAGGGCCTGTGTAATCTGCTTCCTCCTTGACTCTGCCACCCTGTGCATATAGCTTTCTATCCCATTCACTCTGCTCCAGCCACACTACCCTGCTAATCTAATGGTGATGATGAACAAATCTCTCCTACACTCAGAGCATTTGTATATTTATTTCCTTTATTTTAGGAGCTCCCTTGCTTTTCAAATGTCCATTTCCAACTCATTGTTCATATCTCAGCAGAAATATGAGCTCATGGATGCTTCTCTAATGCACCAAACCAAGCACAGAGTCCCTCTGAAACCTATTTATAACTTCTGATTTATAACAATTGTAAATAATTATGTGTATAATGTCTAGAATAAAGATTACGTAGGTTTATAATTTTCTCTTTATACTTAGCACAGTACTGGATAAATGGAAAGAACTCAAAAAATATACATTGAATTTAAGAGGAGTAAGGTAGAAGGGAAAAGAGAGAGAGAATACCCTGACTCTTGGTAAGGCATATATTAAGTGGAATTAGCTTGAACAGGGATGGACACTAATTTAATGGGTAGAGGTTTGGGCCCTAGGCAGAAAACTGCAATTTACTTTGGTCAACATTTTCCAAGTACATTCAAAAACAGATTCATTCCAGGAAGTGCTGCTCAAAAACGATGCCATGGTCAAATAAGTTTGTCTGCCTCTTAGATAATGCCTATTAGAGTGTCCCATTAGGGGTTCTAAGAATTCTAGTAAAGAAACCTGTTTAACAAATCCCCCTCTTCCTTTAGAATACATAATAACATTGAAGAGTACTTCCTGGGCAATACTGTTCTAAGGTATAAGTCTGTTCCACTACCTTGTCTTTTTCCTTCTAATTAAAGCTATGTAGATGGAAAATCTCATTCTGTATTTTTTCTTATCTCAAAAAAAAAAAAAAGAAAAAAGAAAAAAAACACTAGAGGCTGGGCGCGGTGGCTCAAGCCTGTAATCCCAACACTTTGGGAGGCCGAGACTGGCGGATCACGAAGTCAGGAGATCGAGACCATCCTGGCTAACACGGTGAAACCCCGTCTCTACTAAAAAATAAAAAATAAAAAAAAAAAAAAAAAACTAGTGGGCGTCTGTAGTCCCAGCTACTCGAGAGGCTGAAGCAGGAGAATGGCGTAAACCCGGGAGGAGGAGCTTGCAGTGAGCTGAGATCCAACCACTGCACCCCAGCCTGGGCGACAGAGCGAGACTCTGTCTCAAAAACAAACAAACAAACAAACAAACAAACAAAAAACACTAGAGATCTTACCTTTAGAGGTATTATTTTTACTTCCCAATCGAAAATTAGTATGCAAAATCAGGAGTTGTAGCTCCCTCACATGAAAATACATACATTGAAAGTAATGGGAGATGAAGCCAATGGTTCATCACCAAAACTGTATTGCTACACTGTCATTTTCATAATTTTGGATACTTGATGCATCAATATTTATAAATTTGTAGTATCATAATAAGTGGCTGCATACTTTCCACCTAGAATTCTTTTAGCTTAATCATCGTGGTATAGACCAGGAGTCTCCAGATATGTTGAGCCTATCACTTGTGCATTTATATATAACATAAATGTACCACTACACTTTTATATCATTTATTTTTTGAAACATTCCCTAAAATAAAAATTTTAACGATTGAGGTAAAAGTAATATAAAAAGAGGTCCTAAAATTTTCTTACTATTATTCAGAGGATCATTTTGCATCCACCTTGCATTACATGCATGTACCTCACCTTAGAGATAATTCTTAAAACTATAACTGGACTAGAACTTGCCAGAGCATGATAAGACCTAGGTATAAGGAATTCTTCCGTGCATTAGAAGCTTTCCTGTTTTCATTTACCCTAAAAATTACTCAGCTGCTGTTTATTGGATGCGGCTTATTTAGGTGAGTAGAGAGAACTGAATTTGGAGGATTTGAAGAAGATATTGGAAGGTGAAGAAAGGATTTATCTTTATAAACTTTGTGTCAGGATTGAGATGTTGCATAATTTACTATCATGATGGTATTAGACTGAGTCCTGTCTTTTTTACTTTGGCTTGGGACCCCAGGAGGGTACAGTTTCAAAGGTACATAGTTCTCCTAGAAGACTAGACTATAAAACTGTCTGATGATTTAGGGCATGAAGTTCAGAAAATAGAAGTTACAAAGAATCAATTCTAAATTTTATTCTATTATGTTTTACTCAGGGAGAATCCTGAAGAGTAAGTTGTTTCAATACTGAGAACACTAACAATAGTGTCTGGGCCAAATCGACTTGTCATATTGTACAGACAACTTAGTTTGATCCTCTATCCTGGCAGAGACGACATTCAGAGAAATCTTTAGAGGGGATTCGTCACAGATTCATACGAAATCGTAAGTTTGAAGCTCGCTGAGTTCCAAAGTCATTTATCATTAGATAAAAGCATCAGCATGATTTAGATGAGTAGTATTGCAGAATGGTTAGGAATACAGGCCTTGATGGAAAACGTAAATGGATTTGACATTAATTTCCACATTAAACAACTTAAAGGCTGTATGGCCTGGGGCGGGATATCTTAGAATTACCATGAAATGTAAATAACTGAACAATCTCAAGTATCACCTTGAGTGAAGCACTCAGCACAATGATGCTATCATTAGCACACAATAAATGGTAGGTAGTTATTCTTCTTATTATTTGTATTGTTTTTACTTCTATGGAAGAAATGAGAATCATTTGTGATCCATAGTGTTTTCCTGTGTAACAGGACCCTAAATTTGCTCCTGACAACATTTCATATATATATCCACTTGACTGTATTAAAGTTAGCGACCATATGTAAGCTGACAACTTTGATTAAGGAATTTTCTGTTGGAACTTGACTTAATCTTTAGTTTGAGTGGAAAATCTGGTAGTGAGTCTTTTTCTCTTCTGCAATTCTGTCAAACACTGTGATCCATGGAGACAGAAAGGGGAATTAAGCCAGGGAAATATACCATAAGTTAAAACTTTATGGAATTGAACACAGAAGCAACCATGACGGAACTGTAGGAAAAAAAAAAAAAAAATGCAATCAACACTGCAAAGCCAAATGACTCCTGAATTCTGTATTGGCTGAACTTGAGAGTGAAATAATTTACACAAATTAAAATTCTTAAGGAGAATGAGTTATAAATAACATACCCATCAATCTTGATTTCAAATGATATTCTAGAACATCTGAATTCTAATGCATTTGGGACAATTGTCAAAGTTCTTGACTTGAAACTGGGTTTAAAATTTATCTGCAATAAATTTTATGGCTTTTATGTGTTGTATTAGCCTAATCAGCTGCTAACCCTGCAGGGGCAAGGACTGGAATTACATTTGTCAAGATGAAGTAACTTGGAAGTGGAAATGATGCTTTTGTCCTTTTTCTCCATAGAAAACATGGATCTTTATAAAGTAATTTTTTTCTTTTACAAAAAGGGACTCAGATTCCATAATTTTATATGTGAAAGTAGACTCATTGATTCTTCTTTAAAGAGTTGGGACAGTCTGTGAAGCAGGCACAGAATGGAACAGAAATAGCTTCAGTAGAGATTTGACGTTCAAATTCATTCTCTGCAGAATTACAAATGCCAGTGCTTTCCATTGTAATACACTCCCCTCACCACACATATCTGCAAAAATTTGTGCAATATGTCTAGAAAAATAATATTCATTTTCAGGGTCTAAGAGATTCAGATTTCTTAACTCTTTATTATCCTTGAAAAATCAAGGCTAAGATGGACTCCTGAATAAATTATTTTCTTAACATAAAAGTATGGCTAACGGAGAACAGATGCAAAAGTTTAAGCTTTTTCAAACCAACATAACTTCCCATTCATGCAGCAAAGATTGGCCATCATCAAACACCTTCTCTGGGGGACAAGTTAAACAATAGTGCACACTCAGCTTGCACCACCAGAACTGGCCATCTAACCAGGGTAAGAATTGGATTCATTATCCTAACACCCTGAAGGCAAAATTGTAAGGACCTATGGATCATAACAAGATGGAGGTCACAGTAGAGCCATTTAACTCCATTCCTAACATAAGTTATTTATGAAAAAAAGATACCATTGAATTGTTTTTTGCATGAATGCTATAAAATATTTTTATTAAAAATGAAAACAGTGATAGGAAAAAACAGACAAGGAGAGAGAATATCCCAAAGCAACCAAGCACATTTAATAGAGATGACCCCCATTCTATTTCCCTGGGGTGAAAATGTGTGGTTAAACATATGAGAAGGATATTTTACTTGGTGTATGTTACCCATCATAGTAGCAACAGCAGGAGCAGCTACAGAAAATGGCCCATTAGTTTTTCCATAATAAACTCTTTTTTCACTGGCACACTCTTGGGATTCCTTGACATTACTTCAGTAGAGTTATTGGTGGATGGCTTCAATAATTGGAACGCTCACAATCTGATACTAACATTTTCCCTGTCACTTCAGTATATGCTAAATATTAGGAAATTTGATTTTCAGGGCATCCTTTCCAAGGTATGTGATTCCAAAAGACAAATTTATAAATTCAAAATGCTCTTTATATTTTTACATTTTGCATTTGCATTCCTTTCTCAAATTAGCATGTCAAGACACCTATTCAATATAACTTTATCACGTTCAAGGAAGGACTAATGAATGAGAGTTAACAGCTCCCAGTTGCAGTCTCCAATGTGTCTAACTTATACCTAAGGCAATAGCCTCTGCACAAGGGAGTTCTCTGAAAATATGTGCCCTGAAATGTACAAGCATAAATGAGAATTGGATGAAAGTCTTCACTGAGCTTAAAAATTTTCAGCAATTAATTGTGCCAAGCACCAGGAAGAAGATCATGATTGAATCTGGAAGCCAAGCATTTTATGTAGCATAGCATAGTAAGTTTAATCAGAGAAATATGCAGCCATTTAAGGAAGGACACAGAGCAGACACCTCTCTGGGGAAGACATGGTAGCATGTCTCTAATTCACGGGATCAATTTGTATGTTACTGCTCCCTTTTCAAAGACCACAATAAAATGAGGAGGGTGTGGCCAGAGAACTGACAACTATTAGTAATTTCCTATTTCAATTGTGCTATTTAACAAAGAAAACCACTGCTGAGAGACCAGGGACTTAGGGAAAAAAAACGTCTAACTGAAAGTCTAAGAGAAAAGGCAAAAAAGAAAAGAAAATAGTCAATGTATTGGGTACATGGAATGATTTAAAGTTTCCCTTTAAAAATTTGGTAATAAATTTTACAGAATAGATAAGATTTCTCAACAAAACGAAAATGAAAAGAGAAAGAATAACCAGGAAAATTCAGAGTAAGTAATATAATTCAACAAACATTTATTAAACATTTCTTATGGGCCATACATAATACTGGATACTAGGTGCTACAAAGAGATGTCAAAGTTCTTATTCTTAGAGAGGTGTTAGTGGAGTGGGAACACAGAAATTAATCAAATAATTACACTATAATTCAACCCAAGTCAAGTGCTCTGTGACAAGAACATGATTCTATGAAAGGTTATGAGAAAAGCTTCTGACCTAGTCTGGGAAATCAGAGAAGTTTTCCTATATAAACTGATATTTGAGCTGAGATAAAGGACAAATAGGAATTAGGCTAAATAAAAGCACCAAATAAAATGATGTCTCAACAGCTAAGGGGAAAAACAATGTGAGATGGGGCTTTGAGACAGAGACTATATTAGCACATATTAAGAAGTTAGGGCCAGGTACAGTGGCTCACACCTATAGTACCAACATTTTGGGAGGCCAAGGTGAGTGGATGGCTTAAGCACAGGAGTTTAAGATCTGCCCAGGCAACATGGAGAAAGTCTATCTCCACAAAAAATACAAAAATCAGTTGGGCATGGTGGTGCTTGCATG
Source organism: Rhinopithecus roxellana (assembly GCF_007565055.1). NCBI lineage: Eukaryota > Metazoa > Chordata > Mammalia > Primates > Cercopithecidae > Rhinopithecus > Rhinopithecus roxellana. Next base: position 64,957,696 of record NC_044560.1, on the reverse strand, counting down.
TGGTCCCAGCTACACAGGGGCTGAGGCTGAAGGATAGACTAAGCCCCAGGAGAGGTCAAGAGTGCAGTGAGCCATGACTGCACCACTGCACTCCAGCCTGGGTGACAGAGTAAGACCTTATCTCAAAAAAACAAAACAAAACAAAAAAAGTCTTTTTAGTAGTTTTATTGCATTAATGACCTCAATTTATCACACCTTTATAAATCTGTGCCCTTTTTCTAGTGCTTTACCATAATGACTCCACTTGCGATGTGACTTTCTTTGGCCAGTAGGGCAGTAACAAACTGGACCCAGGTAGAGACTCAAAAAAGCACATACGTGCTGCTACTTTCTTTTCCTCCACCATGAGAATCTGCATGGGCTACCCTGCTGAATGACAAAATGTGGAGCAGAGCATTTGTGTTAACTCAGTCCCTTTCAGTTCACCCAGCCACCAGCCAGACACCTGGGAGAGCCCAGCCACGATCAGCCAAGCAGTCTAGCTCGTTGATAAATAGTAAGGAAATCCTGCTAAGCCCTCTCTTCACATCAGCAGAATTCCTCAGGTGAGCCCCAAAAGATGGCCCAATTAATCCACAGATTTGTGAACTCAATAAATATTTAATATTTTAAGCCACTAGGACTTGTGGTTATGTTAGGCAGCATAAATATAGCTATAGATAATGGATACAGTGGTAAATGTAAAAATGGATTGTACAGTGGTATATGATGTGCACAGCAGTGGAATTATTTTCAGGTTATTGCAATAAGATAAAATGGCAGCTTGGACTAAGTGATAGCGAAGATGACAAAGGCTACCAAATCGAGGCAATTTGAATTTAATTGTCTAAGAAATGGTGAACTTTTAAATGCCTTAAACAAACAAATAGTGACATGAACAACCTTCTGCTAATTTAGGAAAGTTAAATTGACCATGTTTTCATGAATGGATTATAGTAGGAGAGTAGAGGGACAGAACACTAGAACAAAAAAAATTGGAAGAAAGAAAAATGACTACATGCCAAGGGAATGTCTCTTCACCACATAATATCTAATTGAACATTCTCATTCAGTGAAACCATTCTGAGGCCTATATTCAATAACATACTCTCATTCTTTAAAAGATGCTAATTCTAGATGTTTGTAGCTTAATTCAATGCGCTTTTGACAGTTCAACCTCAATTAGTGGTGACTTGAGAATGGAATATAATCCATGGATTAAGGCAATGTTAAATTAGTTTCAAGACCCTTTTGCATTTAGTGGTTGTGTGAACAATAAATTAATATGAAGATATAAACAATTCAAAGGGTATAGAATCAGTCTTAATGCCCACTTTGCCATTGCTGGCAACAGGTTACTCCTTTCTGATGTTCCAAAATGTTCTCAATTCCATCCTTACAATCATAATAAAAATCATATTCCAAAATATATACAAACACATTCTATTTCCTCAGTAAGTGTTTAATCATCTGGTGATATTCATGGATATGTTATAAAATAGGAACTGTGTAGGGCAGTAAACAATGGTCTTTAATCTTATCTCCATCTAAAGCCCATCCCTCCACTTTTACATAGATAACATTTCCTCTTGCTTGTTTAAGGATGTCATTCCAGGAACTCCTTGACTTCTTTGAATATTGCGCCAGCAATTCTTCCCTCTTCCTCTTACATTAATATTTTTCTCTCTTTCTCCTTTTCATTGAGGTAGATGTACATACACATATAGATACGCCTAAGTTCTTAAATAAGTTTATTTGCTCCACTTTCCTTGTCACTTATCCATTTATTACTGAGTTGTATTTGTTGAAAATCTCTGAGGGAGTGACCTATTCTTGTAGTTTCTAATTCTCTCTTCCCATTGTCTTTTAAATCCACTCAAGTCAGGCCTTTGCCTCCCTCACCCCATCAACACTACTCTCTTCATGTTTACCACTGATCAATGGCCACTCTCAGCATCAATCCTACCTCCTTGATAGATCTTTTCTCATTTTCATTTCACACCACCCAATGCCTTGGTATCCATTCTTTCTCACTGGTTTCTCTTTATCAATCTTGCTTAAGGGTTCTATTCTTCTCCCCAGTCTCTTAATGGTGGGAAGACTCCCACATTGTTTTTGGTCTCTTCACTATCTCTATTCATGTCTTTGGTGATCTTGCTCAATCACATGAATTTAAATATAACCCATATGGCAACAACTCACAAATTTATATCTCTAGCCCTGGCTTCTATCCTAAGTACCATATTTGTACCTCTCTCTACTTAACTCCCTACTTGAATGTCTAATGGACATCTCAAAATCAATATGGCCCAAACTAAACACCAGGTGGTTTCACCTACAACCTTCCACATCTCAATTGATGAAAACTCCATCCAGTTGCTTAGCACAAAAAATTATTATATTATTATTATTATATCCAATTATTATCACGATTATTATTAACCCTTGACTCTTACTTTTCTCTCATAATTTGCACACATCCAGCACATCCTTCTAATCGGATTCACCCTTGTCTTCTGACATTCTATTCTCAACACAATAGACAGAGTGCTGCTTTTAGCGTTTAAGATGGATCATATCATTTCTTCATCGCAATGACTTCCATTTTCATTTTCCTCCAGACTAAAAATCTTGTTTCTTTAAAAGTATTAAATGGCCTCTTCCCCTGTACCTGAATCCAGTTACCTCCTCGCCTCAGCTCGTAATATGCTCCACTTGCTTACTGTCTACTATAGCTATAAGCTCTCCTTACTTATCCTTAAACTTAATGACCAGTCTACCACCTTAGAAAATTTGTTCTCATTGTGTTATTTTGCTTGGAATACTCTCTTTCCATATATATTCATTGCTAATTCCTTAACTTTCTTTGAATTTCTGCTCAAATGTCACCTCAATGATGCTGCCCTAACCTCAGTATCTAATATGGCAGTCTAACTCCTCCTGCAAACCCTGGCACTTCTGGTTCCCTTTGCCCTGTCCTACTTTATTTCCTTTTTCTCTCTAACACTTATTACCTATGAACACACTAAATAACTTATTTATTATGTTTGCTGTTTGTTTTCTGTCTCCCTCTTCTTGAATGTAAAAGCGGTGAGGTCAGAAATTTTTGTTCTGTTCAATAAAGCGTTCCCAAGAATAAACAAAGCATGCCACATAGAAGACACTAAATAAATTATATGTTGAATGAGTGAATGAATGAATGAATAAAGTGATGCTCTGAATTATTTAAAATGGCATGTCTCACCTCTGCCACAACTGAGCCCTATGTATGTGCTGTGAATTATTTCTGTGGTTACAATTAATGCTCTTTTTCTTGGCTCTTAGAACAATTTTTGAATGTGAATTAAGACATCCTTGTCTCACTTTTCTCCTTTTTAATTTAATTACCAACCATTACAGCCACTTCATTTGCAATATAGAGGACTTGCCCTCATCAAATATGAAATGTAGGAATAAACGACAGTACTAAGTGACCTGCTGGATGTGGGAAATATACAGTGATACATAGGAGTCAAAACCTTATGAGCTAGATAGAACAGAAATCTAGTTGAGTGACTTACTCAGAATTACACAGTGATCAACAACAGAATGGGAGAATATGAGATTTCTACTTTCTGGTGAAGGCTATTCTCACTAGAATGAACTTACTGCTTATAATCTAATTCAACATTTCAGAGGTTACAGACTTACTTCCAGCAAGCTCAGACCTCTGATGCTGCAAGCTCTAAATGTTCCTGCTCATCACAGGTGAGCGTTGGACAGTCTCCATGGTTTGAGCCCTCATCAGCATCCCCTTTTGTCTCTCCTGATAACATTCAAATTGAGGACACAAGGTGTGAGTCCTTGTATACTTTAGCATACCTTTATAATAACTATCTTGGTGTTTGCATGCATGCATGAGCACATATACATGTAATGTGGAAAAATTCAAAGAAATGATGAATTCAAAGAGATGATGAGGAATTGTCTATGGTAAAAAATGACTAACATCATACTGACTCTTTACTGAAAAGCACACTTCAACTCTGCTGTTGTACCTTTTCTCTTATATCTATCCTGTATGAGTGCAAGTTCTTATATGTTATTTATATTTCACCTGCGTTTTTTCCAAGAGTTGTTCTATGCTTAGTGAATCTTATATGTTATATATATTTTACCTGCATTTTATTCAAGAGTTATTCTGTGCTTAGACAGTTCTATCCTTAGAGCCTAACCAACTAGATTGCATAATATTTCAGCTTTCTAAGTTGACTCCTGATTCTCAACTAGACACTGGGTTGATTGGCACAGATGCAAAATTATGAACATAAAGAAAACCTTAGAATGAATGCAAATAAATGAATGAATAAACAAGATTAAGTACTGTGCAGTGCTCTTCACTAAACAATACTGAATGGATGGCTAATGTAATAAATCCAAATGGTAAAAGGAGATACCATTTCTTACAATAGCTTCTTTTCAATGCTTTAGGTATTCAACATTTCAACCACTTTTAAACCATTATACACTCTCATGTTCACATGCAATAAACTGCCCAGTAGATATTTATTTAAAGTGGAATGTTGACTTCTATCGAGTTTAAGCTATTTACTTGAAAGGATGGCATTCGCAGCAACAGTGTTTGAAACTTCTTCACTGTAGCAATTCTAAATTTCCCACCACAAATGTAAACTAGTGCAGCCACGTGAAAAACAGTGTGGAGATTCCTTAAAGAACTAAAAGCAGAACCATCATTTGATCCAGAAATCCCACTACTGGGTATCTACCCAGAGGAAAATAAATTGTTATTCGAAAAATATACTTGCATGCTTATCAATTGCAAAATTGTGGAATCAATCCAAATGCCCATCAATCAACAAGTCCATATATATATATGATGGAATACTATGCAGCCATAAAAAGAAATGAATTAACAACATTTGTAGTGACCTGGATGAGATTGGAAACTATTATTCTAAGTGATGCAACCCAGGAATGGAAAACCAAGTATCATATGTTCTCACTGACATGTAGGAGCTAAGCTTATGAGGATGCAAAGGCATAAGAATGACACAGTGGACTTGGGGGACTTGGGGGGAATAGTGGGAGAGGGGCAAGTAATAAAAGATTACAAATATGGTGCAGTGTATACTCAGGTGATGAGTGCAACAAAATCTCACAAATCACCACTAATGAACTTACTCATGTAACCAAATACCACCTGTACCCCAATAGCTTATGGAAAAATAAAATAAAATAAATTTCCCAGCAATTGTATCCAAAGGATGTGGTTCTTTGTGTTTACAACTTCTCAAGGACCATGTTATTTCTTTTCTTTATCCATTTTCTAGTAAAGTATCCTCTGTAACACATATTTACCTTTTCCCAGTTTCTCTCAGTGAATCTGTCCTCTCTTTCAGAATCTTCATTTGTGATCTATGTTAGAAAAATACTTAAATGGATAGCCCTTAACTTATTCAAAATTTTAACCAATTTATTTAAATATTGTCACTAATTTATTTAAATATAGTATTTGTTTAAGACATGTCCCAATGTCTACTCATGTCTTTATTTTTATAAAGACAATATACTTCTGTAAGTGAAAGAACACAAATATATATGATTTTGTAGAGTAATATCATCTTTCACGTAAATAAATGCAAAGTATTTTGATAGTGATAATAAGGATTATATTAGATTTTCCAATTGTTTTATGATACTGCCTTAATCATCATATTAACTACAATGAATTCTACAGCATAGAAATATTGGAAGGATGTATTTTTTTAATGAAGTCTGTATCAGCAAATTGGAAAGAGATTACCCATCTCCTCTTGCAATGTGGTTTGATACCAGCACGCCTGTGTTGGTGGGCTTGAGATAACTTAAATAGAAAATGAGCTTATTCTTCACTTTTTCATTGACTCATCCTGTGACAAAAGTTGGGCCTAGTGTCATTTCTCTTATCTTCCATTTATTTATCTTTAAAATGGCCATAATGGCACTTTTCAATGGGAATTTGTGGCTGGACACTAAGTAAATAAATAATAAAACTCTTTATAAATACAATGCTATAAAAAAAGGATGGTTTAAAAAAACTCATTTTTTTTCTAGATAGAAAGCTTTCTTAGCTAATGTTCTATTTGAAAAGGATTCTACAAAAGATAGTCCACTTACCTGAATGCTCTCTCTAACATTAACACAATTCCAGGTGTGGTTTTGTTTATTCTTTTTGGTCTAGCAAGCAAAAATGTTTTTAATTTCTCTAAGTGTAGATTTCTAGGCAAAGATGACAGATACTTAGTGTTTTGAAGAATTGCTTAGTCGGGTCTAAAATACATACTTTTAAACTAAGGAAAAGGTTTCAGTGAAGGAGAAATGAAGGTAAAAGGCATGGTCATCTGATGAAATAAGGTCCATGAGTGAGTTAGAGAATGTATTGGTGTGTGCGGCAGAGAATGACCATGTAGAAGGCAAAATGGAAAAAAGCAAGAATGTGATTGTTAGACTGTCTCAGTACACATAATGGGGCAGAGTCTAGGTGAAATTTAAGGGATTGGTGGAGGAGAAAACTAGGGAAGACCCTGACAACAACTCAAAGACATTTCTTGGTGAAGTGAAGGAAAATGATGTAGGGGCTGTGCATTAAGTAACTTTTCTCTGAAAGAGGAAGAAGTAAATTAATCTGCTGTGAGAGGATAATCATGCTAAGAAGAATGCTGTTTGAACACTACTGAAGAATAAAATGATAATCAACAGGCTTATATGAAGCAGACTAAGCTACCTTTATCATGAGACCAATTTTAAAAATATGTACAGAATATATTGTTTTCTGATATTCTGTATTCCCTGTTATTATCAACATTTAGCTATTTAGTTAATATTTAGATATCCCATTAATATTATCCTTCAATATATAGATATTTTTGGAAAACTGGCATGCTAAATAACTAGGACTGTTGGAGTTACAGTGCCCTCCACCCTATGCAGGCCACATTACAGTAGAAGTATGGTGCCCGGTTCTAGATGTCCCACTTAAAAGGACCATTGACAAGTTAAAATCACCTACAGAGAAGTAACAGAATACTGAGGGCTCTAGTCATGCCATTTGAGAAATAATTTAGGAAAAGGAAGCTGTTCTCCTAAAATAAATAAATAAATAAATAAGAATCAAAGAATCGGAAGGACTCTTGATCATCTGCTTGATTTGGGGAGCTTTCACATTCTCTGGGAGATGCAACACGGAAGTTTTTACTGTCTTTGCTGAAATGAGCCCTTCTCATGAAACCCTTTGTTCCTTCTTTCTCCAGGAACAAAGGATCTGTAGTTGAGGCAGCTAGATGGGGAATATAATTATCTCTTTCTCTCTCTAAAACTACGATGATCTTTAGAGTTAGCTATATAACAAGTATCTCTCTGTTTTTCAGAACACAGAGTGTCTTTTGTCTAGTTTTCAAGATCCTAATGTTTTGCCACACATCATATACCCCAACCTTATTCTTCTCCGCAGTATAGTCAGGCTAATCTCCTTACTCCATCTATGTGTCTAACAGCAGATTGTTCTCTTTCTATTTTAGTCTCTAATTTGGGTTTCTGTTGCTATATAAAAAACCACCCCGAAATATGGTCATAGCTTTTTATTGAGATAATTTTATAGATTAATTTGGGGTGTCAAGTAATGCTTTTTTTTTTTTTTTTTCCTCAAGACTATGAATCAAGAATTCAGGCAGGATTCAATTGGGATGTTTCTCAGCTTCACATGGCTTCATTGGAGTCACTCACTTAATAGTCATCTTTCAGTATTAGAACATAAAGAGTACTTTGTTTATAATGTCTTTATTGCATTTTTTTTATGAATGCATCCCTCTACTTAACTAGTCCCCCACTGATGGGTTTTTAGATTGTTTCTGATTTATTTTACTTTTGCCAACATTGCTGTAATTTTTTGCAGACTTATTTGAGTCTCTGTTGGATGAAGTGTATGAGGGGAATTGCTAATTAAAATATAAGTTCATATAAATATTAGTACAAATGGATAAACCAACAAATGTCAGGACCAACTTAGAAGATTACCACTTTTCTGTTAATACCTTCTTTCCATTTCCATTCTTATAGTGAAATTTATCACTATTATTTTAATTTGTCTTTCTTTGAGTGTTAGTGAGCTTGAGCATATTTTATATGTTTAATGATCGTTTGTAGTTTCTTCTTTGAATTGTCTCTTCATATCATGTTTTAATTTGTATTGGAATATTTTATTTTTTGTTTTCTGTTATATATGTAGGCAGTAGGATATAGTAAAGATATAAAGTGTTTGACAACTATAGTTAATTATATTCACAAATAAATTCTTTTTCAATTTTTTTATAATGTATTTTTCCCATGCAAAAGTGCTTAAAATGTTTGAAGTAATTGATATTTTTCTTTTGTGACTTCTGGATTTTATTTTGTACTCCTTAATATTCTGATATATTTGCCAATTTTTTCTTTTTTTTTTTTTTAGTATCTTGCTGCTTCATGTTTTCTGTAAATATTCGATGTACCTGGAATTTATCTTTTTGAATGATGGAGATCTTATTTTTCTCAGGTAGATAGCCAGCTGATCCACTGTCATCTGTTTAACAATTCATCCTTTCTCAACAAACATGGAAAATCAAATTTACTATACTTTGACTCTGTACTGGACCGCAGTTGACTTGTCTCTTCCATCACAATTACCAAGTTCTTTAACTTTTCTAGCTTTAGAGTATGTTTTAATATCTGGGCAAATGTTTCTGTGTTATTGTGAATTCCAGGTATTCTTGCAGATCCGTTCCTCTAAATGACACTTAGAAAACAAATGTTTATAAATGTGTCATACAGAGTTATAGCTTCTTATTGAGATAATTTTATAGATTAATTTGGGGAAAATATAAATTTTTATAATATTTAATCTTCTTGGCAAAAAATACTATAACTTTTATTTTACATTTACATAAATGTTCTTTTATAATCCTAAGTTTTATAGAGTATTTTATATATTGTTTTATTCTGCAATAAAAGTTTTTCTTATTATAGTTTCTTATTGCATTTCCTCTGTTGCTATTGTTGTTACATAAGAAAGCTGGTACTTTTTTACATTATCAAAAATACTTTACAGTACCAAACTTATGCATTGATCAAATATTGAACCACTTTAATGACTTATCTAATTGTTCTTTTGGCTTGTCAGATGATTAGCAAATTTTCTAGGTAACCATTTATATTATGTTCAAATAATAATCATTAAGGCTCTGCCTTTAAATTATGAATATTATTTATTTACTTCTTATTTTAGTCTTTTAGTATATTGGCTAGATCCTCTTGTGTAATATAAAATAAATTTTAACTAATTTAATACTTATGAGAATATATATTTTTAAAAAGAGTTAAATTTCACTGCTGTCTGTGAATTTAAACATGATACCAGGCACTGTAATAATTACTATTATGTGGAATGAAAACTGGGAATTGTTGGCCATTTCCTAAGTAAAACTTGTACCTCCAATGTGCGCTTGGCAATATTTCAGGAAATCATAAGATTGAGAAAAAAAATGCATTAACTTCTTTGGCAAAATAAATGATTCCCATCTGACACTTGGAGATTATGAGAGATTATGATTTTTTGTTTTGATTTTTATTATTTTGTGTTTGTCTTTCTTGGATAAAAAGAAAAGTTTTAAAGGAAAATAGAAAAAAATGGAAGAGTAGGCAAAGTGAGAACTGAAGTTAATGAAGAAGCCACAGATACAGCCTGAATGGATCTATGAGTTGTTATCAAATAATAAAAATGGAAAATATGTAACTTGAAGGAAGAGATCATTTCTTGTTTTGGTATTCATCTTTAACAATCAGTAGAACAACTGACACATAGAGAGTGCTAATAAATATTGTTGAATGAATGAGGAATTAGTGCAAATAAATGGACTAAGTATCTATATTTAACCCAGGGCAAGTCTGCTTACCTCCCAATAATTCACAAAGATGCATTAAAGTCTAATATTAAGATCTTCACTATGAATGTCAGTGAATATGAATTAGTGGCTACTTCTCCAACTGAGACAAGTAACTCATTATTTAGAGCTGCATCTGGTGGGACAGGAGAGATCTTGAACAAGACAAGAAAATCATTATTCAGTTAAACTGATGAAGTCCTTGATATTTCCACCTATTCTTCCCCTATTGAGTCCTTTCAAACAAAATAGGAGGTAAGAGACATATGCTAGTTGATGACTAGAGGGATTTCAAACTATCTACTATTGGTTTAAAGTTGCTTGTAACTTACAATAAACAAATGATGTTAATTTTAAAAATGCATTCATCATGTAAATCTCAGAATACTTTCTTTGAGGCAAGACTACAGAATTTGTACACATGAGAAATTTGTGTAAGGAAAACTACTGTCTATATCACATCACAGGAGAAGCCTTTGAGTCATGACTGAAAGAAATTTAAGTGTCTAAGATCTTTGCATTGAAGAACATATTTCTAAGCCTCAGTAAATTGATAATGCCTAAAAACAGGCTTTTGACGAAGAAGATTTGGAGCAATAAATGCACTCATGATTCAACCAAGCTTTAGGGTACTCATTTCAAATGTAACAGTATTGTACTTCCACATAAGGCAGAGATAGAACATCAAAAAATAGTAATTACTACAAAACTTCTGACAAACTAAAACAAAATCCTGTGGCAACAAACTGTGTAAGGAGATTTCACATGCTCTGATTTGCTCACAGCTGTGGGCTTCTGTCATGCTTTTCATATGGTGCATTAGTTCAAACATCCCAGATTACTGAAATGCATATTATTGATGTGAGCAAACTTCTGTATAGTCTTTTTTTTTTTGGCCGAATTTTGTTGTATATTGGAAAAACATGGAAATGAGAAAAACAAGTTCTACACTTAGCTATGATTAGTTCAATGCCTGTGAACATGTTATTCATGTAGCTTAATTTCTCTGGGACCTAAATGTGAAGTGAGCTGTTTATCTCTAAGGCTGATCCTAGCAGACCTTTCGTAGCTAGGTAAGGCCAAATGGGAGTGGGCTTGGATGTAGTTGAATGCTAAAAATTGAACTTAGCTGGGGGTATTGTACTCACAGGTTCTAAATTCATTAAATTCTTAGTCAAGCAATCTAACCAGAAAATCGGAATTAAAGAGAAGAATAGAGTAAGACACAGGTTGAGACAGGAACATGGTTAGAAAAAAAGATGAAACATTTGATTTGGGCCAGAAAATCTTGTGTTTTAGTGTCACTCTGCTTAAGAGATCAATTCAGAGCACTGTAAGCAACATCATTTGGGGGTGTGCTGGAGGGCTGAGTGGGAGAAAGTTGCAAATGAAAATGTTATATCAATTCTAAAAACCTATGGCTCCCTTCACTAGAGTTACCAGGCACAGCTGTCAAACCTACAATTCTTAGCAATATCTGGAATGATTCAAAATCACAGGTTGTATTGGTGGGGTTCGATTGGGCTAAACAGCTTACCACTGCTTCTATGGTGAGCTGCAGTGAGGTAATTACAACAGACTGGGAAGGGACGGTGTATAACGACACTCATTGGTTTTGTCTATATGACCAGGCAACAACAAAACAGCCCTAAAATCGACTCTAGCACAGTCGGCTCATTTTCTTGGCCATATCCAAAGCCTGCTTAGATTGTGACTACAATCTGTTTGAAACTCTGCTGGGGGAAAACCATAGGGAAGTTCTGAATCAGCGATGCCAGGGTAATCTGGTTGTGTTCTGTCAATATGGCCACCACCCTCACTTCAAATTCTGTGGCAAAACTGTTAAATGTGGAAAACTCAAGTAGGGGGGACAGGCCCTTGGCAAGTGATACAGATTGTGCTGTTTATTATGTGTGGAGGTTGCTGGGAGACCAGAAGATTAATAGAACATGCTCGCTTGGAATCCTAATGGAAGATTTCTCAATCACTCTACAGTGAGAAAGATCTATACTTCTCTTTCACACTTGCACACTTGGGATACAGGAAAGGGGAGATGGAGGAAACAAAGGCATGAGTGCGAGGGCATGGGTTCAATACACGTAAATGTTTCTACATAAGTTGATATAAAACACATGACTCCTAATGACTTCTAAAATGCTGGAATCCTGTAAGACACACAAAAAATGAATGATCTGAACACCATCTGTTTGTCCTTTTGCTACATGTGGTAATGGTCACTTATTTGACTACCTGTGGATATGGAAATGTGTTTGAAATGATGAAGGACCCTCTGCTCTACTATAATGACAACTACCAGTGACATTTGTAACCTTAGCAGCGGGTTAGAAACTATTTATGTCCACTCCCATTAAGAATTTTACCTCTTTGACACATCCATTTGGTTCTGTTTGAAAAAGAAAATCATTAGTCTGACCTAAAACCACAAATGAAGACCAACATCTCTCAAGTAATTTGCATATGCTTAACTATTTATGAGTTCCCTGCTGAGCATCAAAGGTGGTTATCAATCTACCTACACCCCAAACTTCTATAGAACATTTACTTTTTGTTAAAAGCATGCTCAGTACTCTATGAAATGAAACTTGAGGTCAGAAACATACGCAGCAGTACTTTCTTTTCCTTGGGGAGCACTTTGACATTTTCTGCAATGAATAAAATTTATCCATTCATTCAACAGATATTTCTTAAGTAGCTGCAATGTGCCAAGCATCAGCCGTAGTCTGATTTTGGAACATGTTTAAATCTTCAATAGATTGTATTAAAATCAATCTTACTTACGAACATGTATTCTTTTACCAGTATTCACAATCATTTCCTCTTTTTTACCATAATTTAATTTGTCATTTGTTGATAGATGGGCTAGATGACAAAATTTGGCTAAATACAATATATGGAATGTCTCTACTTGAAGCACATGTACTAGTAGACTATTAGGCCTTTAAACCTATTCAACATAGCCTGCAAGAACAGCAAGTGAATATGTACTTATTTTTTTACTTGTATATTTATTTCAAGTTTTTGTGTTTTTGAGTTTTCATCTGATGTAAAACAAAAGCAGCAGTTAATAGAGTTGTATTTAATATAATTTCAGTGCCTACAGTGGTGAGGCAGCAATCTAGAGGAAATGACTGCTGATGCAAGTAAATAAGTTATTCATAGTTTTATTGAAGGAGTTACACTTCCAACATGCAGTGCCTTATGCTTTGTTTATTTTACATTTTTGGATGCAAATTACTCGCTATCTTAATCTGGGAGTACATCAGAAGCAGAGTGTCAGAATCTTTGTCCAAACAACCAATGCTCAGCATATTTTCTTGAATTACATGGGTCAAAAAGCAAGAAGATTGTTTAGAAAATACAGAACATCGTCAAAGAAATTTTGAAAAATATCATTTTACTTCTGGCCACTAATAACTTCTGAAATCTTTAGTTGACTGAAAAAAAAAGTATTTTAAAACAAAAATGTTTACTGATGCTTCTTTCAATTAGTCTTTGATTTTTAGAATGAAGAATAGAGTACAATTTGCTTTTTATTCCAAAAATGCATAAAGTCTATTGAATTCCAGCTGACACTGCTAAAGGCAATTTTTTTAAGTTTTCCATTTTATGATGAAAATCATATTTACATTATTTTGCATCATATTTCTATGCACATAATTATCAAATAAACTATTTAGGAATTATACGGGGGAAGAGTGGGAGAACAAAACTAAACCTAAACCACCTTCCTCCAGTTTTGTTTGCTTTTCTTTCTCTCTCTCTTCATATAGTGTTTATAAAATGGGCAAGTCTAGGGGAACTTTCTAATTTGTGGATGGTGGTTCCAAGCTGTGCCTATACAGTTTTATGACTGCTTAGTTCCAAAACATATAAACACATTACCCTTCTGCATAGCAAAATGCCCAGGAGAAGGCAATGCAAAAGAAATGAAGCAGAGGAAAATATATTGCACCATTTTTTCTTTTTTCTTTTTTTACATTTAATTTAAAATTGATATAAAGTGGTTCCAGCTTTGAGGAGCCAGTGAATGTTTTCTGCTAGCTGTTTCCCCATTTCATCTCCAGTTTTTCAGTTGCATTTAGTTGGCCGGCAATCCAACCCCACACAATTTCTGAGAAAATCTTCTCAGGTATTGAAAGAAGACCTAGTATTTCCTCTGAGAGTCAGTAGTTGATGTTCCTATTATTTATTTTGAAGCAAATAGTTTTTGGTTTGGAGTGTGTGTGTGCACATGTGTGTGTGTGTGTGTGTGTGTGTGTGTGAGAGAGAGAGAGAGAGAGGGAGAGAGAGAAAGCTATTTCCCATAGTCTTTACTTAGCTCTGCAAACCAACTGTTCAACAAGACCTGCAATGTTCAGCCTTCTGCCACATCAACTTCAGAACAAAACATCTGGAGGTCAAATTCGTGCATCATACATCTTAGTATATTATATATTTCTATGTAGTTGGTGCACCACTAAAGGAAAACCCCATGTTTGAGAAGTTTTTTTTTTGGCTGCAAAGTATGTAAAAATGCATGATACTATGTTGATCAATATAAACTACATGAGGAAGATTCCAGGAAAGGTTTTGACACTTAGTAGGGTTCAACTAACATAAGTCAGATCTGAAATTGAATATTAAAAGGCCTCAAAGTATTTCATGTTTTTGAAAAAAATAGTGACCTATATTTCTGCTTGTGGAGGAGAAGTGAGTTGGATTCTTATCCAAACCACAGAAGTTAGCCTAACAAAATTTACACTCTGGTACCAACCCTACAGGGTATGTGGCCATGAGAAGAGCAGCAGACTGGTAGGCTTTGCTCTTGAATATGAGAAGGGCTAAGAGGCACGTGGCTATCACCCTTCTTCTCCTTGTACAGGACAAACAAAACTTTTTTTGTTTGTTTTTTCTGAAACTGAGTCTCACTCTGTCGCCCAGGCTGGAGTTGAGGTGAGTGGTGAGATTTAGGCTTACTGCAACCTCTGCCTCCTAGGCTCAAGAGATCTTCCCACCTCAGCCTCTCAAGTTCCTGGGACTACTGGCACGTGCCACCATGTCCAGCTAATTTCTTCTTTTGCAGAGGTGGGGTTTGGCCATGTTGGCCAGACTGGTCTCAAACACCTGAGCTCAAGCCATCCATCCACCTCAGCCTCCCAAAGTGCTAGGATTACAGGCATGAATCACCCCACCCAGCCTAAACAAAATCATTAGAAAGGTGATCAGCTGTCACTTTCCCTGCCTCCTTATCTCCCAGTTACTCCTCGAAGCATTAAATCATTTACTCACAGAGTGGCTTATTCTTTCGCTCCCAAAAACTCACACAAGGAAATTGTTCATTCCAAAATCCACCTGGAAGGTGTCTGTGGCCAGGAAAAGATATGCATTCATGGCCTATTTCTTGAGATCCATTTGAATCATCCCTTTTTTTTCAAACAAAGTCTAATTCCTGTGGTTTATTTAATTTCTTCCTTATTTACATTCTCATTGCATATTGTTCATAACTCTCTTATTAGAATTACCCTGATGTATAATAATTTATCTGTGTACAGAGTGGCTGCTCTGCCAGACTTCAAACTCTTTAAAAGCAAGAACAATATTTTTTTTCATTTTTGTAATATGAACATGTTGTAGATATATTGACCATTTTGTAAAGGCATAATAAATACCTATTGAATGAGTGAATGATAGATTTCAGGCTAGCTTTAGAATATTTTTATTGTGTTTTTAATATTATTTTAATATTATTAAATTAATAATTAATTATTTAATTAATTATTAATTAAAATTAATAATTTAATTTTTTAATATTATTAAAAATATTTTTAAAAAGATTTTTTTTAAATTTTTTAAAAAACATTTAAAAATATTTTTATTTTAAAGTATGTTCCATCATTTATATCAGCGTAGGGAATCAAAAGATGCCCATGATTTTTAGGCAGATGTTTTTGTTATTAGCATATAGCCTTCCTGAAATGCCATTTGTTATGTTGAACCTCTGCTTCAACGTGGATGGAACTAATAACATTAAGCATCTGTAAAACAGAGTCTTCAATGACTCCTCTTAGACTATACAATCAAGTCAAAACTTCTTGAGATAGTGCAGCATTTTCAATATGCTGTACCTTTCTCTAATACATTGTACCAAAAATCATATATTGTCCTTTAGAGGGTAGTGACCTTTGACATCTTTGAGCTATAATTACTTTACTGAATGATCCCAAGTAGCTTTAAAAAGAAAGAAACCATTAAGGGGAAAAAAGACAGCAAAAACAAATATTTGAGATTATAGGTTCAGATTGAAATGATATTTGATGGCATATATTAAGTTGTTTCATTGTCAAAAATGCCAAAATATAAATTAAAAGCAGACTATCAAACCAAAAAATAAATTCTAACAATGATTCAAGTAAAGGTTATTTCCTTAAGGGATAAAAGCCAAACACTTAGAACTAAATTTAAAAATAGATAAAGAATATAAACAACACACACACAGACACACACACATACACACACACACACACACACACATACACAGAGAAATCTGAATGGCCAGAAACCAGTTTAAATGACAAGATGATATTACCTATAAACAGGGTGTTATTTTTCACATGTAAATATGGTAGAATTTGGTTTTTGTTCTTTAATATTTTCATTTGCTTTAGTTTTGTTTTAGTTGTATTAATCAGTGTGGGTTGACATATGTTGAAACAAGCATTCTCACAAACTGTTAGGAATTTTAATTAGTATAAATTTCTAAATTAGAAAAGTCTTTCATATTACTTTGCTCTGAAATTGAAATTCTCTATATTGGGCCACTAAAATTAATCAGTAACGATTTTTTAAAATACAGTAGATTCTCAGGTCACATCTATGAAACAACAATGTAATAAAAGTTTTCCAAAGTATAAATAAGCTTATAGGCTTAAAAATGGGAAATAATGGATTCAAAGGAGAGTTAGAAAAGAGCCATAGGGCTAAAAACCCAGGGATTAACTGAAAATCGATTATTTAAGACAGTAGGCTAATGTCCCACTATAGCCTTACATGTAAAAAAGCTGGTGACTCATGCCAGGTAAAAATTTATAGTTTTCTTAAACACTGAACTATGTGTACAAGAAGAACTAAAGCAAGCTGTGGGCATTGATGCTCCAAAGCAAAGATTTTGTCTTCTGGAAAACAGAGTTCCATATAATCTCAAGTTAGTTACCAGGTTGATCAATACCTATTCAACTGTTCCAGCCATCAATGAATTCAACACATTGTGAGGGAAACCAAGGGTCACCACATATTGGAAAACTTGAAATAAAAAGAAAGAGACTGAAATAAAGAAATGGGGGAAATTATGTTAAAGGGAAAAAATGAGATAGATGGAAAAAACTGAACTTAGATAACTTTACAAACTTGCCCTATGGTATCCATGAAAATGTACCACTCAGATAACCTGCTGCAAGAAGCATAATTGAGTGATGGCCCCAGGTAACTTCTGGATTCTACTACCTAGTACACACTGTAGTCACACGTCCCAGGGACTGCTACCAGTGATTGAGCACAGTAGGTGTATTAATGTAGGACAATTGATGCAAGACATGGGGCTTCTTAAACACATGTCTTTGGCTTAAGAATTCCCATCAGGCTGCCTAAAATTTTCTGAGAATTACACTGCAGTCTAAAACTCTACCTGATTCTTCTTTCTTTGCTCTCCTTTCACAGGCATCAAAGCTGCATCATGGTCTGAAGGCTGTCCCTGCTTTCTGCGGTCCCATTTCTTTTACCCTTTATAAGCAGGTCCCACAGTAAATCATTTGTACATATAATCTTGCTGTTTGCTTCTTGAAGAAGGCCTCACTGACATACATGGTTCTGGGAATGTTCTGAGAACACAGGTGGCAGCTGTTAGGACAGGCTACCTCTCCTTCCTGGAGGCAAAGTCTGCATTCCGAGTGGTATACAGAGCAAGAATAGTCCCTGGAATATATTCATGGCTAAAGATTGTACCAGTATGACCTGGGAAAACTTTCTGTTGGAAGGAAACATCCTTGCAAGTTCCATGATTATGCAATTTGAAAAATATAAGGGATGTAGGGGCATTGCCTACAAAGACACTGGAGAGGGATAATTATTGCTAAGTTTTATTTATGTCCTGCAGAGGTATAATTAGAAATTGAGGACTGTAAACAGGCAGTTAAAGGCCAAGTGAAAGAGACAGAGGGCCTCCTTTACAGATACATAGAGCTGAGCAGCAGAATGAAGCTTTGATAGTTTGATTAATAGAGCTCCAGAAGTATTTAAATGAGCTGGCAAGGCAGGTGTGTTATGATAATTCTAGGACTCTGGTGAGTAAAATCTGAGGCCTTGAAATGTGAAATGGGAACAGAAATATGGATGCCTATGAGGATATTGGCTATGAAAATTCCCTTAACCCTTAGTTTTTAGAGGTGGTCCGTCTTTTCCCGAGTAAGAACTAGTGCTTCTTCTGTGTAGAGAGTTGCTGTAGAGGACACTTCTCCGTAAGGCAACAGAAGCACCCTCAAGAGCTGCCCTCACTTTCTCTTCTGGCCACTAGGTCAATAGCTAGAGTCAAATCTAGGTTGGGGATGTGCTGGGACTGAAAAGTGAGAAAAGAGATTATACACCAATAGAGCTGCAAGAATTTGAGTATTTCAGAAGAAACCAGGTACTATGGACTAAACTGTTTCCTTCCCACCCCCAAATTAATATGTTAAAGCCCTAACCCACAGTTTGACTATATTTGGGGATAGAGCTTTTAAGAAGTAATAAAGATTCAATGAGATCATAAGAGTGAAGTCCTAATGTAATAGGATTGATGGTCTTATAAGAAGCAGAAGAGAGATAAATTGCTTATAAGAAGAGGAAGAGAGAGAGATGCCTCTCCATTCTTATGCAGACCATGTAAAAACATACAGCAAGAAGGCATCTATGGTAAGGCAGGAAGAGGCTCCTCAACAGAACCCAACCATGCTGGTATTCTGATCTTAAAATTGTCAACCTATTGAACAGTGAAAAATAAATTTCTGTTGTTTAAACCACCCAATATATGGTACTCTGTTATGGCAGCCCAAATAGACTACTATATCATGGAAGTATATATTCATCCCTTATAACTGAATTTTGATAGTGCTAAATCAAAAGAGCTAAAATATAACCAGATAGGTAAGAATGAAAGGACTCAGAGGCTGGAACCAATTTGTTAGGGTGCCTTTTAGACACCTGAAAAAGTGATGAACAGTGCTGGATAAAGTGGAAATGCCTGAGTTTCCCTGGAAGATGGCAAAACAAATAAAAATGCTGAAAGAAGTGGACATGCTAGAATAAGCACATTAGGTGATGACAGAAAACCCTCTCGAGGATTAATGAGATGGCCCAAAAGACATATCACTCACCACAATCACCAGGACACCAGGGCCACAATACTGAGAGGAGCCCTAGATCAATACACTCAGTAGTGGCTCTCCCCTCCAGGCCATGTTTGACGGTGACAGGGGGTCACAGACCAGGGCTTGTCAACATCCATGGATTGGTGAGGCCCAGAAATAAAAAAGGCAGGAAGTGGCTTAACCAACATAAGTTACTGGGTGCTACCATAACAACTGATAAGTTTGGAAGGAAAAAGGAAAGAGCCTGGCTCATAAGAGTTGTGGAGATGGTTCATAGAACATGATCACCATACTGAAAAAATAAGGTGTCACTTAATATCTATAACTAGGAAAAAAAGACAGCTAGCACCAGCTTAGAGGCATCACTCTGAAACAATGGGGTGTCATCCTTCAGGATACAGTATATACGTTAAATCAGAGACCTCTATATGACACAGTCTTCTCAGCAGGGAGAATAAATGTGCCTGGGAGCCAGGAGTGGAGGCAGTAATAGCCCCATTAATCATCACTCCCCCTGACCCACTAGAGAATTTTGAGCTTCTCCTCCTTACAATGCTGGACTCTACACACTTGCAAAGGGACAGAGCCAAGGTCCCACTGAACTACAAGCTATGGCTGCTGCCAGAAGACTATGGACTTCTTTGTATCTGGGAACCAACAGCTGAAAATAAGAGTCATCATCCTGATAGGAAGAATCGACTGTGAACAGCAGGCAAAGGTAGGGCTCTATTTACACAATAAGTGCTGGGAGAATGCTTCCATATACTCCCTTGCACCATTGTAACTATAATGGACACACACAGCTACCTCAGCCCAAAGAGTGTGACTGCCAATCTAGGGTTCATACCTTTCAGGATTTCAGGCTTGAATTGACCCTCGAGGTAAGCCTGCAAGATGTCCTGAGATGACAGATGAGAGTGAGGACAACTTCAGATGGACAGTGGAAAGGGAAAAAGGTAAACACAGGTTGTGGCCCTGAGACTACCCGAACGATGGAGGTTACTGTTCATCCCGCCAACCTCCATCTTCCATTTCCGCTCAGGAAGAAAGACCCACGGGAACCACAAGAAAGACCCACAGGAACAGCTTCTCTCCGACCTGTGAATCTGTGAGGCACAGAGGACAGACTCTGGTGACAATGAAAAAGCACTGCTCAGATTTCCTGCTGCAGGGAGCCTAATGGTCCACTATTAGGTTTGCAGCAATGTCACACTATCCATAGGCCATTTCCACCTAGTGAAGGAGCATATGGGGGTTCCAACGCAGGCCCACTCCTATGAGATGCAGTTTTCCTTTAAGGTGTATTTTTGTCTCAGAGACTCCTCATTGGTCTGGTCAAAACTTTCTTATAACTCTACAGAATTTAAGGCTGTCTCCCCTGTTCACCTTCCTTTCCCTTCTCCCTCACAGACACAGACCTGCCTCACTGTCTAAACACCCCTCCCCCGCACCTCCTGTGCCTCCTTCTACTTTCTCCTTCATAAGTGCTTCCCCAACAAATCTCTCGCATGTCCATATCTACTCGGGCATCTCTTTCTCAAAAGACATAAACTAATAAACAGTCTAAATGCAATTTTTGTAAAAAAAGGGAAAGTAATAGAATAGGAAGGGATATTAATATCATCTCTGAAAAAATCAAGTTTTTAAATTTTAGAAATAATATTACTGCTGAAAAATATAATAGACATAGAGGATTGATTCAGAAAAATCAACACTGACAAATGTGATTTCTAAAGAGCGAGAAGCAAATAGAAGTACATTTCTGAACACTGATGAGTGTTCCAAAAATTTATGTTGAAAAATGTCCTACTAGCCGGGCGCGGTGGCTCAAGCCTGTAATCCCAGCACTTTGGGAGGCCGAGACGGGCGGATCACGAGGTCAGGAGATTGAGACCATCCTGGCTAACACGGTGAAACCCCGTCTCTACTAAAAATACAAAAACTAGCCGGGCGAGGTGGCGGACGCCTGTAGTCCCAGCTACTCGGGAGGCTGAGGCAGGAGAATCGCCTGAACCCGGGAGGCGGAGCTTGCAGTGAGCTGAGATCCAGCCACTGCACTCCAGCCTGGGCGACAGAGCGAGACTCCACCTCAAAAAAAAAAAAAAAAAAAAAGAAAGAAAGAAAAATGTCCTACTGAATTAATGAAACATGATCTATTTAGATATTTTGAAGTTTCAGAACACCACATATAAATAAAAGAGTCTAAAGCTTTTATAGTGGCAGAGCCTGTCAGCAATGTGAACATTAATTAGAAAGGTAATGGACTTCCCAACAGCAACAGTGGATCCTAAAAGACTGTGAAAGAATGAGTTCAAACTTCTGACAAAAAAGAATGTTTAGCCTAGATTTTAAGCCTAGCCAATCTATTAATTCAGTGATTTATTAAGTGGCAGAAACTGTATGAATGAATTCGTTTAATCTTTATAACAACCCTATGATTAGATGCTATCAATACACCCATTCTACAGGTAAAGAAACTAAAGCAAAGAGAGATTTACTAATTTTGCTCAAAGACACAGAACTAGTAAGTAGCAGAGTCAAAAATCAAACCAACAGAAACAAACTGAAACCAATGTTTTCAACTGTATTCCTTTTATATTGTCTAAAAGTGCAAACTGTAGACATTCTAAGAGACACAGTCAGAAAATTTATGGTCAGCGTCCTTTCGATTAAAAAAATTTCTGAAGATATGTTCCAGAAAAGTTGAGGCAAACCTAAAATTAAACATAACTCTTACAGATAGAACAACAGCTGCCCAGATATATCCATACCTTAATTCTCAGAACCTGTAAATATGTTGTTTTACATGGCTTGGCAAAAGGGATGTTGCAGATGATATTAAGAATTTTGAGGCCGGGCGCGGTGGCTCAAGCCTGTAATCCCAGCACTTTGGGAGGCCGAGACGGGCGGATCACGAGGTCAGGAGATCGAGACCATCCTGGCTAACACGGTGAAACCCCGTCTCTACTAAAAAAAAATACAAAAAATTAGCCGGGCGAGATGGCGGGCGCCTGTAGTCCCAGCTACTCGGGAGGCTGAGGCAGGAGAATGGCATGAACCCGGGAGGCGGAGCTTGTAGTGAGCTGAGATCCGGCCACTGCACTCCAGCCTGGGCGACAGAGCGAGACTCCGTCTCAAAAAAAAAAAAAAAAGAATTTTGAGATAGGCAGAATATTAAGGTGGGCCCAATATAGTCAAAAGTGTTCTTATTAGAGAATGAGTAAGGCAGGAGAGAGGGAAAGATTCAACGATGCTATGCTACTAGCTTTGATGATGGAGGAAGGGACCATGAACCAAGGAATGCAGGTGACCACTGAAAGCTGGAAAAGGCAAGGGGACAGACTACCCTGGAGCCTTCAGAAGGAATACAGCCCTGCCCAAACATTTTGGAATTCTGACCTCCAGAACTATAAGATAATAAATTGTGTTAGTTTAAGCCTCCAATTGTGAGATAATTTGCTATATCTGCAACAGAAGACTAATAACAGCACAACAAAGAGTGGGAGGGGAACGGGATTCCTGAAAGAAGATGATTCATCTCAGAAAGGAGTAAAGGAGCCTACGATGATGACCTCACACAAACCCTAGAAACAACCATCTTGAATTAAAAGAGTTGCACACAGTCTTGTAAGTGAGTGGTTGAGGTATAGAACATGACAGCAGGGGAAGAGATGCATTCTGGTATTACTGGAAAAACATAACTGAGATTTAACATAAAAAAGATGAGTGTAAGTAAAGAAAAAATGAATCATAATTTTTAGAAAAAATATCCAGTAAAGGAAGTGCAGTAACAGTGAAAAACTTGTCTTTGGCATAGCATGACATACATATCATTACAATGTAAATATTCCTTATTGATTTAACTAGAAATTTCAATATAATTATATTGGAAAGATGATGGAATGAGAAGTAGGGTTTTACTCAAATGATAAATCCTCATCTGTTATTAGTTAATAGATAATATCTAAACTTCATATACCAATAAAGAACAGTAAACACATATTGAAAGATACAGATTTGAGTAATCACTCGAAAAACAAATAGCTAAAAGTAGTTGCTCTTAGGAGTAGGTCTGGAGATGGGAAGGGAGTGAGGGAGAGAACATTATATTTTCTTATTGTGTTAGTGTTGTTTAATATTAAGTTGGTATTTTATTTTCAACCACATGGAAGTAAATTTAATATAAGGCTTTACATTTACAAAAAAGAGAAATAAAAATGTAAAATTAAAACAAATATAAGTGAATATTTAACAGATTATAAACACAAAAGCAAAGAAAAAAATACAAAGATGCGACCAGTAAATCTGATTCTCTAAAGTTTTTTCATTTTCCGAAAAGACCAAACAATATATAAAATTAGAAGAAAATGACAAGAAAAATATATTTGTAACAAATATGACAAATAATGTGTATCAATGATGTATAAAGGACCCTTTGCAAATCAATACATAAAGCTTAAGCATTACTATGAAAACACTGGCAAAGTGTAAGTCACAGGATAATTACAAATTATCAGTCAAGAAAAACAGGGTCAACCTCTGTAATAGTTAAATGAATATATATTAGAACATAAATCAGGTTTTTTTAACTTACGAAAATTATAATGACAAAATTGATCATTAGTAGGAGTTTAGTGAAATAGGAACTCTTGTAAATGACACGAGAAGGTAAAGTTTAATACAATCTTTCTGAAAGCAGTTTGGCAATATACTTAGTCTTGAAAGTGTTCCACCCTTTAAACTAGTAATTCCACTTCTAGAAATCTGTTCTGATAGAATAGGCAATGGAGACAGAAATTTATGTGCTAGAACAGTGTTGTTTATACTGGTAAAATTGTAAATAATTTAAATGTTCAACATTAGGAGACTGTTTCAAGAGATTACGGCACACATGTTGTGCAGCCATTAAATTTCTTGTTTATGAGGATTATTTGGCAACGAAAAAATTGTAAGATGTGTGTCTTTCTATTTAAGGTTTTCTTAACTGAACCTTAAATAGAAAGATACACATGCTATCCCTTCCAATGAATTCATATGCATAAAAAAGTGAAAATATCCCAAATATTAAATTCTGTGTTGTATGATGGTAGCATTTAAAATTTTATATTGTATGCTTTTTCTTAATTTTCTACAATAAATTCATATATAATAATGAAAGTATCTATATAATAAAAATATATAAAATAATGAAAAAAGAGTGAATGAATATAAATCAGTACAAAAAGGTTTTTTTTTTTATTCTTTCCTTGGGCTTATGCTTTTTGTATTGGAATTCTTAGAAGACAGTAATTTCTCTACCAGACCCTCTGCTGCCCTCTCAGAGGATAACAGGCATCCTGCCAACCTCAGCACTCTGCTGGCCTTGCCAGCTCAAGCCCTTGGGACTGAAACCAAGGCCTGGGGAGAGGAGGGAGAAAGAACATGACCCTGGCTCTGAGGTGCCCAGCAGCCCTTCAAGCATGGGCATGTGCACAAACCACTGTGAAGGAATGCTGAGTGCAGGAAGGTGCCAAGACCAGGAAGAAAAGCTCTTCCTCCATTTTGCCTTCAGAGTCCAGAGATGGCTCTTTACCTGAAATTCATGGCTGCACGTCTCTCAGAAGCCACTGGGCTCCATCACACCTTTTTCCAGGCGAGCACATGAGGCTCAGAGAAAATAGACTTGCTCAAGGTGGTTCAGGAATAGATTTTAGTTGGGAAGGAAAATTGCCCAAGCTGAGCCTTCTCTCAACTGGATGCTGGACCTGGCAGAGGGAATCTATGACAGGGAAATTCATGGGAAATTCAGGTATGTGAGATTGGGGTGGGGGTGGGGAGGGATGCGCCTTCTTCACTGATATGACCCTGATCACCCATGCCTTCTGCAGGCCATGTCTATGCTCCCCTTTAGGTCTACCAAAGTAATTGGCAGTGTAAAGAAAAGAAACAGCCTCTTAACCAATGCACAAAGTCACCCAAGTGCAAACTTCTGAAGTACACACTTTCTTTAGTACTTGATTTTTCCCAATTCCATTGTCTGCCAGTGCCTGCCTTCACTCCTCTTCCTATCTAAACTTGTCCTCAGCGTCACTAATTTCAAATTCCTTACTAATGTCCTTAATTCATTCTTTGTTTTTCTACTACACCTGTCAAGGCATTTTTCAGGCATAGATGAATAAAACTAATTTACTCTACCTTTTTTCTTCTCTTGAGACACTGAAAATCTTCAGAAAAGGATAAGAAAATGATTATTTTCAAACATGTTTTCAGACAAAAAGGTATCACTCTTTCTTCCTGTAACTTTCTCTCTTCCTCTCCCATATGCCACCCATCCTGTCCCAAACCTTCTTTCCTTTCAATAGCAAATCCTTCCTTTTTGTCTGCAAGAATGATACATTGATATGGTCTGGCTCTGTGTCCCCAACTAAATCTCACCTTGAATTGTAATCCAAATTGTAATCCCATGTGTTGGGGGAGGGACCTCATGAGAGGTGATTGGATCATGGGGGCGGTTCCCTCATGCTGTTCTCATGATACTGAGTGAGTTCTCATGAGATCTGATGGTTTTGTAAGGGGCTCTTCCCCCTTCACTCTGCACTTCTGTCTCTTCCCTGCCACATGTAAGATGTGCTGCTTCCCCTTCCACCATGATTGTAAGTTTTCTGAGGCCTCTCCAGCCATGCAGAACTGTAAGTCAATTAAACCTCTTTTCTTTATAAATTACCCAGTCATGGGTATGTCTTTATAGCAGTGTGAAAATGGAGTAATTAATACATCTTATATAGGTCACATCCTATAAGGTCTAAGCTGTGAACCATGCCAAACCACAGTGAGGGGTGAAGGAAGGGTTCACAGGGAGTGTCCAGGTTGGGCCTAGGACTTAACAGTGGGGCTGTGAACTACTCCTTAAGGAGAAATCTGGCAGTTAAGTTACCAATGTGCAAAAAGACTTAGTTGGCTACTTTTCCACCAACTGGAAGGCAGTGCACCAGGATGAACTAATTCAGGAGGAGGATTCTCCAGGTTTCAGTCAAGGCTCTGCCACTTAGCTCTGTGTCTCTGTAACAGTTACTTAACTCTAGAGCCTCAGTGTTCTCCTGTGTGAAATGGCTCCATGTGACTCACATCACTATTATCACAGAGTTTGAATGAGGATCAAAAATATAGCCTGCCACATTTAGTATAATGCCTTATTCATTAAATAATAAATATTAGTTGTTAATATGAATTCTATTATTGTCATTATCTCACTAATCTAGTGGTATTTCTATAACCAGATTCATATGATCAGATAGGAGGTAATTATGTCATCCTTATGTTTTCTCTCTGATTTGAAGCCAGAATTCAGTAAATCAGCCAGGGTGCACTGGGGGTGGGATACAACTCCTGGAGCATTAATGCACTACCAGCTTGACTGAGATGAGCTCTGGGTGAGCCTGCTGATTGAAGAGAGCCTGTGAGAGTTTCTAATGAGCAACTAATATAGCAATCACAGAAAGCTTCCCTGAAGAAGCATTCAGGGTTTGAGTGGGAGCTGGCAGGTGAAATGGAGAAAGACTGTTAGGAAGAGGAACTAGCAGGGGCAAAGGCATGGCGTAGAAAGGAGTCGGGCACAAATAGGAATAAAGAGGTAGTGAAGTTAGTGTGCAGTGAGCAGGGGAATGGGAAGGTCATGATGAATCTGAAGACACTGACAAAACCCAAACCACTCAGACCCCATACGCCACACTAAAGCAGCCAAAATAAGACCCAGTGAGTGAATGAAAAAGGAAGGAATTTCTTCTAGGATGAGGTCTGCTTGCCCGTCTACCTTGAATGCCTATAGATTCTCATAGATACTCTTTCCCTGTAACCAGGCGTACCCAGACCAGTGTTGGAAATGGAGCTGAGATCCATTTAAAAAATATATATATATATATACATATATATATATATATATCATATGTATACACACACACACATGAACAAATTCAGGAGGAGGATTCTCTAGACTTTCAATCAAGGCTCTGCCGCTAAGCCCTGTGCCTCTGTAACAGTTACTTAACTCCAGGGCCTCAGTGATTTTCTGTATGAAGTGGCCTCAAGTGACTCACATCACTATTATCACAGGGTTTGAATGAGGATCAAAAATACAACCCCCCACCAAATAGATATAATATTATATATTCAGAAGAGATTAGGAACAGGCAAATTAAGAGAGATGAACAGGTTTCTGGCCATGGTCCTCAGTGGCATAGATGATAGCTAAGTTCTTGGGAGTTGAAGAGTGTAACTGAGGCTCAAAGGAGCTGCCACTTTAATGGGACATAAAGATATAAAGGAGATCAGGAAATGTGGCATTTCCAGGATGTTGCTTTGTCTCCAGGAAACCTACATAAATAAATAAGATAAATTTGCGTCCTTTGTTGCTAGACTACAAACAACAAAATAAAACACAACACAACCACAGTTACCGTATGACCCTCTCACAGTGACCATGCTCACCCCAGAAGACTGAGGAATGGCTGCTGTGACAAATAATTGTACAGTTTTGCCAGTTCACTCCCACTGTCAAAATCTCAGATTCTGCCTGTTGGATTGGGGACATATGGAAAGACTCACAGGAGCCTGAAAGGTTTAGAGGCATCTCACACACTAAACCCTATGAACCATTTTCTATTGCCCTACCTCCAACTGAAGCTTGAAAGGTAAAATATGTACCTCGGTAAGATCCAAATACTATTTAGGTTTAGACTGCAACTGAAGCAAAGTAACTAAACTAACAGTGATGAAACTGAGAGGAACCAGAAGTAGGCGGGCTCAAAGAATTGCTGTTTCAATAGCCATATTTATTTATGCAATAAATATTTATTGAGAATCCACTATGTGCTGAACTGTATTCTAAAGCACTGGGTGAAAGAGTAATGAATAACAACAAAAAATTTTTAAGTACTTTTATTTTGTATTCTAGTTGGAAATGGTAATGCTAATTCACAGTGTGATTTTGATATATGATGGTAGCTTTTCTGATAAGCTGCCAAGTAAATTTCAGCTGATCCGTGTGTTCAGAAAGACCTCAAGAATCTATGTTTCAGCCTGTGTGATCTGTATGCTGTTGTATGCATATCACAAATGAACTCTGCTTTGATAAATGCATTAAGTCGGCCAGATCAATCAGCAGACAGCTTAGTCCACATTATTGTTTGTCTCACCCTTCATAATTTACCTCACGTGTGTGACATCAATGGGAAAAAATGTTCTCAACATTTCAGAGTTTATTACATGCAGTATCTTATTTATTAGCAAATCCTTGATATCTCAATTATCACAGTTGTCATACAATTAAAATAGGAAGTTGTAAGGGTCAAATGATAGTTGAATTTTGGTTTGAGTTTGTCTTACAGTGGGTACAGAGAAATCACCAAATGTTCTTATTTTGCCAACTATTGAATATATAATTAGAATAGCTAGATCTGCTAACTCAAGGAGTTACCACACCACCCTGGTAATTACTGACTATTTAGTAGGATAGAACTAGTGGAAGTTATGGGAACTCTCTTGGAATTCTAAAATGTTTAAAGAGGAATTGTAGTATCTTAGAATGAATCATCATGTTCATTAAGGATTTGTTAAAGACTAGTATGTTTTTATTAAATTACACAGTGTGACAAGTTCAAAAGCTGGATGAGTTAATTAATAATTAGTTAATAAACCATGGCACAACTTTCTATTTATACTATTCAGTGAACTTCTATTGACAGCCTACTGTGTTCCAGGCATTTGCTCTTGAAGATATTATAACCTAGTAGGGAAATGAGCATTAAAAAATAATCACGCACACACATATATATACATGCACACACTTACAAATTATATTGCATGTTATGAATTAAAGATCAGGGTACTTTAAGTGAGTATAAAGGAAGAAGAAGTGCCATTTACTGGAATGGAGAGGTCTGGAAAGTAGCAGATTAATGAAGGTCATGAGTTTCGTTGCAGACATGTTAAGCATAAGATGATGAGATGATGTCTGTGAGCCTTCCAAAAGAGATGTTACCTAGAAATGTGCAGATGTAGATCACAAGTTGTGTTTTTTTTTCCCCCTAAGAAAAAGATTAGTATGCCAGAGTGGCTGGAAAGCAATTTAACTTAATTAAGAGGATCTGTAAAATACTGGTAAAACAGTTGTTGGATGTGTGCTAATTTGGAACTCGAAGTAGTGAAATGTAAACAATAGATAGCCATAACTGCTCTACATCCTCCAACTTGGCAAAATGCAGTTCGAAGGACTGTTTCTTCAAAGTTGTTCTGGTTCTGCAGATCCACATAGTGTGTTTGGCAAACAAAATGCATTTACTCTTTTCCAGAAGAAAAAAAAATTACATAAAGATAAACACCGAAGGGTCTTTACTTGACACTGCTTGATCACTACCACTCTGCTCTCCTACAATTAAAGTGTTACACCTAAGGTTGTAGGTTGCTCACAGAGAAATTACCCTGTTGCCTTGGCGCAAGAAGATCAACTTTTGAATGCTGGGGAATAGTGTATTGTCCTGGGGAAGTCAACGATAAGCACTGTGATCTGAACTAAGTGGCCTGAATGAGGATGTGGAAGCCAGCAGTGAAAAACGAAACACATAGGCAGAAAAAAACACAAATCAGGGTATTTTTTGAATTTCCACCAATTTGGTGCAAGGCAAACTTCTAAA
Source organism: Rhinopithecus roxellana (assembly GCF_007565055.1). Lineage (NCBI taxonomy): Eukaryota > Metazoa > Chordata > Mammalia > Primates > Cercopithecidae > Rhinopithecus > Rhinopithecus roxellana. The sequence goes on along the minus strand of NC_044560.1, from coordinate 64,927,702 downwards.
ATAGGAGGTCTTCACTAAGCAGGCTCTGTACTAGCTCTGTAATGGGAAGCTTAAAAGATCATCTACTAATCTGAATTTCTATGAGGAAAAGCGCAGCTACACTTTCAGGCGAGTGTTTTCTAACCAGGAAAAATCTTAAGGGTAACTGCTTGCACTTTCAGCTGTGATGAAGTGGTGAAAACTGACGTCAAAACCTCAGCACTGACGTTATGGAAGACATCTGACAGCCCTGGAGTTCAAAGACTGATGTGCTTTCTTCCACTGGCTATAAGTATCAAAACTAAGTAAAAATCCTGAAAATAAAATGTTCACTTCATAAGCTTATGTTGACTTCTTTAGAGAGAAAAGGGGAAAAAGAAAAATAGGAGGAAAAAGGCATTCAACCATTGCTTTTTCTGCTGATTTTGAAGTCAATTATACTACCTTTGAATAGAATTTAATTTCAAACACCTAAATTTATTTAAAAATAAGAAAGGAAGAAAGAAAAAAGAAAGACAAGGAGGAAGGAAGGGAAGAAACAAGGAATGAAGGTGGGAAAGAAAGGAAGAAACAGGGGAGAGAGCGAAGAAAAAAAGGAAGAAAAAAAGTCCTTAAGATTAAATTATTAAAATCCTAAAACTTCAAGGACTCTTAGAAGTCATCTAGCCCAATATGGTCACCAATGCAACAACCCCCTCCTCTTCTCTCTAACTATTGTTTATCTGTCTTCTTCTTGATCAATCACAGTAACAGGGAACCCACAAGGGCCACTGTACTGTTAGACACATCTAATTCATTATTCAATGTTTTCTTAGGTTGAATTTAATCCTGCCTTCCTATAACATTTACTCATTGGTCCCAGTTCTACCCTTCAGACCTACTAAGCTCTATTTCCTTTTTCTCCAAAAAGCCCTTCAAGTACTGGAAGCCCTGTAGCCTCAGGCACTCTGGACCCTCATCCATGAAGATGCCTGGTCTTAGTAGAAGCAGAGCAAGCAGAAGCAGACCATCCTCCATAGGGAATGCAGCTTTGGGAGCAAAGCTATGACATCATTCTGATTAGAGAGAATGTTGCAGCTGGACCCCTGTGTTGTAGAGCATTTGTTAAACATTAAACAGTGAGGCCCATCTCCACAGGGGAACCAGAAACAACTGCAAATGGGGTCAGACTTGCCCAAGGGAGCCTGAGGCAGAAGTATTCTGACATGAACATAAAGGATTGATGTCTCTGATGTAGTTAGTAAGGCAGTTCTTACTTTTGCAGTCTTTGGTTCAGTAACAGTGCAATGGTTTGATTCCACTGAAGCTAAAGCAGAAAGTCTATACACAAAAGCATTATTTTGCCCCGTGCAGGAATATGGAAAACCAAAGACTTAATGAAGGAGGATGGAAGACGGTTTACACAGTGAAGCATTAAGCTCCAGGCATACTAACAGGAAGTTCCACTGCAGCTCATACACAGCCCCTCAAGGTGATAGATGAACCCTCTGCAGGGACAGTGATCACAGGGACTCTTGGTGGAACTCAAATGTCAATCACAGGAAAGAAACCTAGACTGAAGATAGTATATTTTTTTATTGAAAAGGTATCTTTTTTGCTTTTGTTTTTTCTTCCAAAATTTCAGTTACAAATTTGCTGCAGCTACAGTTGAAGTTGTGATATAGGAATCATGACACAGAGAGCAAAGGTTGGAAGTGTGGCAGCTAATAGGTTTAGAGTCATTTGTTTACCTCTATGATTAGAAATATTTCCCATATTCAAACCCACAAGATAAAAGGGAGGAAACAAAATGTCTGAGAAATCACCCGCAGAAAAAAGAGGCAATTACAACCAGAGAACTAGTCAAATAAGACTAAACACACTTGAGTTGTGATGATATCAAGAAACAAGTTACATCCAACGGAAATAATTTTACGGGGCTTCTGATCGTTAAAGAAGATCCCAATGGACATGTCCAAAATTCTAATGAGAGACAGGGATAGACATTGCTTAGGCCTAAGCATTAGATCTGTGATAATGTGATGGTTATTTTTATGTGTCAATTTGACTGGGCCATGGGATGCCCAAATAATGGGGTTTTTAAATTATTATTTCTGAGTATGTCTATGAAGGTGTTTCTGGAAGATATTCACATTTGAACTGGTAGACTGAATAAAACAGATAGCCCTCCCCAATGTGGGTGGACATCACCCAATCCATTGAGGACCTGAAGATGAAGGAAAGTTGAATTATCTCTGCCTGACTGCTTGATCTAGGAGACTGATCTCCTGCCCTCCATGCTGCTGGTTCTCAGGGCATCAGACACACACTGGAATCTACATCATCTGCTCTCTACGTCTCAGGCAATACTGACTTTCCTGGGTCTCCAACTTGTAGACAGGAGATCATGAAACTTCTCAACCTCCACAGATCTGTAAGTCAATACCTTATAAAAATATCTTTATAGACAGATGTAGATATAGATGGATATCCTATTGGCTCTGAAGCCTGAAGAACCTTTACTAATATGTTTCACTAATATTGGTATGGCACTAATAAGAAAAGCTAATGATATTTTCTATAGTTGTATGACAGATAAAGCATTGTTAGAATTAAGGTAGATAATTCTGCAACTTGAACAAAAAAGTATCTGAATTCACAATACCAATCTTGGAGGAAAAGCTTAGGTGGTTTACATAGACAATGAATTATATCTTTAGGAATTACATCTTTTGGCTTGATTTTTCAGCTCACAACAAACTGCCAAAGTAAAACAAACTAACTTCACCTTCTGAGGTAAGACCCCAGTAATTTTTACTTGTCTCCAACTCAGAATAATGGTTTCTTCCCTAGAAATTGAAGAGAAGAGGCCAGGCTAGGTGGCTCATGTCTGTAATCCCAGCACTTTGGGAGGCCGAGGCGGGTGGATCACGAGGTCAAGAGATAGAAACCATCCTGGCCAACATGGTGAAACCCCATCTCTACAAAAAATACCAAAATTAGCTGGGCACGGTGGGACATGCCTGTAGTCCCAGCTACTTGGGAGGCTGAGGTAGGAGAATTGCTTGAACCTGGGAGGACAAGGTTGCAGTGAGCCGAGATTGTGCCACTTCACTCCAGCCTGATGACAGAGTAAGACTGTCTCAAGAAAAAAAAAACATTGAACAGAAGCCGTTCTAGTTTTGTCTAGGTTAGGGTGTTGAATGGGATTATATAAACATAGGTATCTGCCATGTGGTCTGCGAAGCAGAGGAGAAGCCTGCAAAGGGAGAAGTCTTCAACAGAAGTGCAGAGACAGACAAATACAAGATTCACAGAATCCTAGTTTATGGCTCCAATTTTAATTTATAGCTCCAAAATCCTTTCTGACTGAAACCCACCACATTGCTTCCAGTACATTCTGTAAGCTACCTCTATATTTTAAAAATAAACACCTTTTTTGCTTTAAATAACTTTAGATGCTTTTGTTACTGATAATCAAAGTCCTATATGCTATAGAATAACTGAGTTCCTATATGCTATAGAATAACTGAGAAGTAAGGTGGTTCAGTAATCCACGCCAAACGTGATGATATTTAGGATTAATAGAGTAAGCATGAGGAAGGAGAAAATGGAAAACACAGAGAGCTAATGACTAAAGCACTCTGCACAGGTTCATATTTGACACAGCAAATTGTACAAGTCAAATGATAATTGAATTTTGGTTTGAGTCTGCTTTACAAGGGGTATGATGAAACCTCCAAAATCCCCTAATTATTTTCCCAATTATTCAAATGCAAAATTAGTGGTCATTACTTCTTACCAATACTCCCTGCAGTCAAACTGAACTGCCTGGCATAATCTTGGATTGGACAAGCCCCTCAAAGAAGGCTATGGGCAGAATCAAGCATGTTGATTAATTCTCTTAGAAAATGTAGTCATATATTAAGCACCTGTCATGTGTCCGGACACTGATCTGGATATTGGCATTTCATTGATGGACAAGCTACAGTTCAAGGAGACAGGAGCTGTGAAGACTGAAGAAAGAATTTCAGTGCAGAGGAGTATGTCCTAAAATAGGACTAAATCTCCATAATATGAGAGTACAAACAAGGGGCATCTATACCAGAGATCCAGAAAGGGATTCCAAGGGAAATGAGGCATAAGGCAATATCAAGAAGATGAGTGGAAGTCAAGACAGAATAAAGAATTAGAGTAACAGGAGCAGGTTCCTAGGCCAAAGTAAAACATGTTCCAAGGCCTGTAGGCAAGAGTTAGCATGAGGAATTTTTCACAATGGCTGGCACCTAAAATCAGAGCAGGAATGAGTAAGAAATAAAGCTAGACAGACAGCAAGATGCAGATTCCATGTGAGGACCTTGGATTTGATCCTAAAATCTTTGATGGAGTTTAAGCAGGGGAGTTACATGATCAAAAATGTGTTTTAGAAAGATTATGCACTCCTAAATAGGTTGATGGATGGCAAGTTTACCTTCAAAGAGACCTAGAGAAGTAAGGTGGTTCAGTAATCCACGCCAAACGTGATGATATTTAGGATTAATAGAGTAAGCATGAGGAAGGAGAAAATGGAAAACACAGAGAGCTAATGACTAAAGCACTCTGCTGTGGAAATTGTACTAAAAAAATCTGAGATAAAGGGTCAGGTCACTTCTGACCATGATCCAAAAACCAGAGGCTTTGATGCCAAATGTAACCACATCACAGTATTTCAGAGTTGATTTCTGTTCCAGAAGAAAACAGTCTTGGTAATTTTTATAGTTATCTGAACCTCAAAGGTCTTCAAGACTGGCTTGAAAACTTTACTTAACCACTTTACTGCCACATAAGTTACAAAGCCTGGGGCCGGCTATAAAGATGTTAATTTAATGAATATTCATAACAATAAATATTCATTAAACAACATTTCCGTTCCAGGCATGCTGTTGCTCCTGGCAGGTCCCGCCTGCATGGCAGAGTGCACTTGTTAAATGAGTGTTGCTCATTGCAGAAACACCTTATGGGATTTCATGAAAGAAGCTGCATTCATCTACAATACATAAAGATGTGTAGAGACAAGTTGGAACAAATTCTGTACAAAAGCAAAAAAAAAAAAAAAAAGCTTTTCTTCTTTGGAACAATTTTTGTGTTTCACACGTCAAATGTGTGGCCAAATATGCGAAACTCTATGGGGGAAGCCGAGTAGAGTTCAAAAGGTTTTATTCCTGTTTCTATATGCTGGGTAAGTGCAAAGGCAGAAGTCCCTAACTAGATCTATGACTGCCCGACAGAAGCCGGTTTGTAAATGCAAATGGTGAGTTGTGAGCATAAGTGCTCCAAAAGAAAAAAAAAAATCTTTTTTTCTTATATTGTATGGTGGCTTTTAAGAAAGCCACCCATTTCATATTAGATGGAGTTGCTATGACGCTGTGTACATTTCAATTGTAGTATATGTGTTCCATTATGATAAATTGTTTTTCTATAACATGGAATCACTATTTACAAGTGTTTCTCATTAAGAATCCACTAGAATTCTCCATGATCACCACCCAAAGAATTTTCACATGTTCTTGCACACTGATAATAACTGACAAAACCTTCTAGATAGTGATGGTAAACAGATGAATTCTATGTCAGAATTTCCTGCTTACACATACTATGTAAAGAACCAAATGTTCAACACTTTTCTGTATTGTTAAGGTACTGCAAGACCCTCACTTTCTGTTGATTCCATAGATTGCCTCAGGGAAACAATCCTGTTGTGTTCTAAACATATGATGAGCTTCTGGTCAGTGTAGAATAATATTTTCTTTCTTTCAGACCTTTTGGGTTCTTCCTCCATGCCTGGATATCCACAGGCATTACCCTAATTAGTGGGCATTTAAGCAGATTTTTAGAACTCCAGTTATTTTGCCACTTTGCAACTAATTCACTGAACAAGAAGGCTAACCCGGCCAGAAGTACCTGTAGTGCTGAGCTGCAGCCTCTTTGAAAGAGTAGGCCAAGAAGCTGTGATGGACACATGCAAACTTTATGGGAAATTCCATGAGTTTTGATGTTGTTGTGCCATTGTTGTTGCTACTGCAGTTCTTCTTGATTTTCATGACTGAGTAACTTGTTTCATAAAACTTCCCTCAACATACTCTCAGCAACCTGAGAAAAATGAGAGTTTCCGTGTAGAGGTACATCTCTCTGACTCTTACAATTTGGCCTTTTTTTGGTTTTCTTCAAATCTTGGAACTTTGATTAACACTTGAATATTTCGAATAAGGTGCCAAGGTTTGTGATTCAATAATGATGGCATTTACTGCATCTGCCTTGACAGTCTTTGAATAGAAAATGTGAGGCGAAAGATTGGCTGGTAGGGCTATTGCCTCCAGCATACAGATGGAAAAAGATGCCTCAGCTAGGGCACACTATTAAAGGGAAAATGATATCCTTATATATTTTCTTCTTTGCTTTCTATGTGAACTTTCTCTTAATAGTCCTTATATCACATTATTTTCCTTTTGAAAAGGACAATATAGAAACCACAGGACTCTCATAACCAAAGTAATTGCCTATCAAACCCAGGTCACTAATTAGACAAATTAAAATTTTCATATACTCAACAACCACTCTCACTATTGGGCACTTGCTATTCTTCTAAAGGAAGAATAGTCTAATAGTCTTCTTATTTTACCTAAGCAATTTTAATTGCATCTTGTGGCATACCATTAGTTTTATTAGTGAGTTGTTTAAGCTTGCTCGTGAATAATAATCGTAAAATACAATAAATTTTTAAATACAAATTATAAGAAAAGTGAACTTAAATAATTTCTTTGAGACTAATTTTAATCCAAATTGAGTTTCGTCTATAAATTTAATTTTTTTCAGTGAGAAAACGGAAAGTTACAATAGAAAACTTCCACTTAAATTTGCTTAATGTGATACCGTATTATACACAATCATATCTTGGAGAAGCACAATGAAATGATTTTAAAACTATATACATCTAGGAATGTCTTTGTGACTATGATGACCTTGCCTAATTACAAAGGTCTTTTTGTCCTGGATGTTGATGATCTGTTTAATTTAGCAATATTCAGATTATTTCTTGCTTCCCGTTCAAGAAGAATATAACATTGCTACGGCATTTTAAGAAAAAAAAAAGTTAAAAAATTAGAAACAGCAGATCGGTATGTCTTGTAGTACAACTCCCCAGTCACCCTAAGCATTGCATTCCAGGTAACGAAGTCTTTGTTTGGAATAGCACACAAATAGTGTCTTGTGGAGCAATGCAAGAGCTGGGCAAGGATGACGGGATTGTGTTTTCGTATTCAAATCCCATGCACCTTACCTTACATTTTTCCCAACTTGAAACTGTAGCAGGAAATTAAATATGATTATATTTTCATTGAGGTAGACATCTTTTAGTTGAGTAAACATTCTAAGAAGCTCTTGTTCAAATATGCTTCCTAAACTCCGCTTACTGAAAATTCCTTTCCAACATTACTGCTATTCTCCAATTTTTTCCTCAAATGAAACACAGACATTCCTGCCATCCTGACTTTGCTCCAGATGTGTCACTCCCTGCTGCTTGCCCTTCTCCATTTATCTAAACCAGGAGTAGCAAGCCCAAAAGTGTGAAATTGCAGCTCGTAAGCCAATAAGGTGTCAGGACATTGGAGAAACAGAGTCAGATTTTTTGAGCATTTATGCTCACAACTCAAAATAAAAGCAAGTAAAATGACAATAACAACAACAACAACAACAACAACAGCAACAACAACAACAACAACAAACCTTACCAACAGCACATGCCTTTTTAGCTTATTTGATCGCAGGAGGAGCCAGCCAGTTGCGCCTGGTTTAAATCCCACTATTTCTTCAGATCCCAAGTTTAATTTTAGTTACTTTCATGAAGATTTCCCTGGACACCCACCCTCAGTCGCCACGACCTCCTGTCTTCACAGTGTAGCATTTATTGTTAGTACTATTTAGTTTTTATACATGTATCCTGGAAGGTCAAAGGAGTTTTAGGGCAGATTATCAGATTTTAGTACTTTACTTTGAGGGCCTGTTTAGAGTAGCTTGCCAAGAGTCAGCTGGGCAGCCCCTCCCTTGGGTGGTATGTGAAACTACCAGAAGTCCAGGGCTTGTTAACACTGGAAGCATTGCGGTAGATAGACCCTAAGAGCAGTAGCAAGAGTTCACAAAGAAAACAAGGCCTTCTGCTCTGATCCTGACATATGTGGATTGGTGAACCTAGGGCATGGAAAGGAGTGTTATCAGAGCTTGTATCCTGAGGGACATTGTCTCTCATTTTCTCATCGTCTTCCACCGGATCACACCCTGTTGCCTTAGGGTCTCTGCTGGTCTTGTTTGGAAACATCTCCTTCAAAACCAAATAAGTTGTAATTGTTATTATTAAGAGGTTACTGATAAAACAGATGACAGCTATCAGCCAATCATGTCTATTATATATTTAATGGGAAGGCTTATCAGCCACAGAGGAAACTTAATTAATTAAGTATTCTCCGTTGTAAAATAATACACAAACAATTTAGCTCACACTTCTATGAGATAAGCAGCATGAGTCATAGTGCAATAATATACTAGTCCTGTGAATGGAAAAAGCAAGCCTAAGAAGTTATCAATGATTCATTCAAGGACACAGAAATAATCGAGAACAAAATGCAGAAGGGAACTTGGATTTTCCTCCCTCTTGTGCTGGTTTTTCAGAAAACTCATGTTTTTGAAAACTCTGGTTTTCAAAAAACCAGAGGCAGCAGTAGCATCCAAAGGCCCTTTGGAAATGCAAGTGTTTTGCATACAGATTTTAAATTCACAGAAATGGAATTTTATAAGCAGCTGCAACACATGGTAGAGATACCTAGCTCTGCTAACTGTAAACTGATAATCTAGTTGGTTTTCTATTCTCCATTCTCGCTGCTTCCCTAACTGAAGAAATGGTAGCATCTACAAAACTATCAAGCCTATCAATTTGCTTTTTCACCTAGAAATATTTTGGAAAGATGAAGTGTGTATGTCAGTTTGCAAAACAGCATGACTCCCTTAGCCTTTGCTCACTTTGTCCTGAGCCAAAAGAGCTGATAGCATCTGTTTCCACTACCCATGCCATCCCATCTTCAAAAAAAAAAAAAAAAAAAAAAAAAACCATAAAGTTTGGGAAGGAAGTTCTGAAAGCTTTCACATGCCTGTTCCTTACCAGGAAAACTACTTTCTTCCATGCATTCATTCGGCTTCCCTTACTTGCCTCTGACTCACATATTTAACTGAAAGATAATTTGGGAGGAAGTCAAGAGTAAAAGGTCAAGGGTTTAGGATTGTATTAAGTTCTGTGTTCACCTAAAAAAGGGGAAAAAAAAGATGATTTCAAATATTTTCAAATGAGAACTAAGCAGAATGGCCTTAAAAATAGAGAGAGAGAAAAAGAAAAAGAAGCATTCACCCTCAGATCCTGTGAAAACTTATGTTAGAACATATTAAACCCAGGAAAAGAAAATTTCAGGAGACAGATCAAAATGTCTCAAACTGCAAAGTAATGCAAAATCAAAGAAAAAACATACTATGTTTACTAAATCAATTTCCTTGTGGAAAACGGGGGTAGAGAACTTAGAATTTCTAAAAGCGAATGCATATACTGGCATTCTTTTCTTGGCTGTTGCTTTTAATTTTATTCTTCTCTATGCATATGCAAGGATAATTCACTGATAATGGTTAGGAAAATGTGAATTAATTTAGAGAAAAAAAGATTCTGTGTAGCACAGTCAACCCGGGCTATTCATTCTTCTACCTCAAATACCACAATACCTATGTAGCACAGGAGATGGGACAGGAAGGGGCAGGGAAGCAAAGAGGGTCATTTGAAGAGGAAAGAATGCATTTTTCCGTTCTGTTGTGCATGACCTTGAAGGATTTGTTGATCTTCCTTATCAATTAGCAATGTTAATGGATATATAGAAATATTTTGAACATTGGATTACTATAAAAAGTGCTTTGCAAAGCTTGTTACTAGGGAAATAATAGCAGTGATACAAATACATCTTTATAGCAGGTTTTATTAACATTTTGGAAATAAATATATAATGTAAAACAATTTTAATTTGTTGTAATTTCAGTAATGATTATTCCATTTTAAAATGCTGATAAATTCATATAAAATATATTTTAAGCTTAAAAACGAGTTTATTTCATTGTGATTATTTTCTATTGTTTTCTAACAAAGCACTTTTCATAATAATTCATTACTAAAAATAATCCTCGCTGGGTGCGGTTGTGCACGACTATAATCCCAGCACTTTGGGAGGCCAAGGCAGGTGGAACACTTGAGGTCAGGGGTTCAGGACCAGCCTGGCCAACATGATAAAACCCCATTTCTACTAAAAGTACAAAAAATTATCTGGGCATAGTGGCACACACCTATAATCCCAGTTATTTGGGAGGCTGAGGTAGGAGAATTGCTTGATCCCGGGAGGCAGAAGTTGCAGTGAGCTGAGATCACCCCACTGCACTCCAGCCTGGGCAACAGAGTGAGACTCAGTCTCAAAAAAAAAAAAAAAAAAAAAAAAAAAAAAAAAAAAATCCTGTATGTTATTTAATGTGGGCAGTGGGTTAAGAAGGTCTGCAGATTTCTCAAGGTCATGCATAACAAACACAAGTTTCTCACTCTCTTTTATATCCTGGGATTCAATTTGTTTAGGTATATTCAGATCTCATTCCCCTACCCTTATAAAACTTTTACTTAAAACTTTTGGTGCCATATTTTTAATATTGGAGAATAGCTTGATCTAATATACATGATTTTGCTTTATATTTATTATTCACAGCTCTTTCTCTTTTCATCTGAAACTTAGTAATAAAAATTTAGTTATATGAGCCAATAACTTTGTGACATTAAGCCATCTGTCTAGCCTTTTATGCTTCACTCAATAACAAGCAATCAATGACTTCTTGGAACAACTAATAGGTTTTCACAGTGAATGGAAGGAAACTTTTGCTTAATTATAGTCTTTGGAAAAGTTAACATGCATTAACCTCCAAAATGGTACACAATTACATTACTAAACTCTCACAACCTGTACATACATTTAACATGATCCTCTATTTACCTGACCATAAATTCTAAATATTTATTCAAATATTTAGTGCAGTATCATACTAAAGAGTATACAAAGTTTTTGAGTAAATTAAAGTATATATGCCTTTAAGACATTGAGTACATTGTATCGGAAACTTCTTAATATATTTGCTAAAATTTATTAAAATAAATGTTTAACCAATATGCCAATTTAGCAGTTCACCTGTTATTTCAATTGTTTTCTCAGAAAAATATAAATGCAAGCATAGTGTACATGTATGCGTACCTCAATCTACTAGTCCCTAAGAACACCTTCCAAAGGTAAACTAATGTGGTTGTAAGGACAATGGCCCTGCCACATTATCATGCCCAGGTGCTCAAAGAGATGAGGCTAGTTTCGAATATGGATTTGCCCCTATAGCGCAAACATAGATCACTTAAAGACATTGTATTTTAAATGTGTAAGCGAACCTGCTCTTTATTAAGACTTGACAGATATTTTTCAAAATGAAATTTGTGTTGTCTGTACTTGCAAAGCAATATAGAGGCATTAGTTTAAATAATTCACATAGGAATTTTCTTCTGGAAAAAAATGAATATTACAAAAATTCATCTCATTTTCAATTGAGCTATTGGAATAATTACTTTAGTTATCTATATGCATAAAATCTGTGGGTCACTTAATGAGCCCTGCAAGATCAACACTTTGGAAATAAATAGATTCAGTTATTCTTAATAGTTTAAGAATTATATAGTTGATTTTTTAAAGTATTTGAAAGTTTCTTAGATATTTATGAATTAACATTTTTGCTTTTTTTTTTTTTTTTTTTTCCAAAGCAGTACATTTAAAAAGAAAGAATGGAAGAAGGAATGAATCTTAGGCCAGAATTTGTCTTTACTGAAAAGGAAAGGGACATTGGAATCCCAGTACTTGATTTCCATTTCAGCTGGAAATCTTACTCATTGTGTGACTGTGAACAAATCTACTTACCTCTCTAAGCCTACCTTAGAAGACAAGATTATCATGGGAAATAGTTTATGTTATGAAAACAGTACAATATTCCAAGTGAAGTAAGAACTCAAAAAATAATGATTATTTAAAATTACTTTTATTGTTGTTTACGTGATTTCTGTAATTTTTAACTTAAACTGGACAACCATTTAGATTTCAACTAAGGTTTTAAATATGAACTCAAAATAATGTAGTTAATGGATTGTTAGGGTCATATAGGTATTGAACAAAAAGACTTTAAACACTTGGAATGTTATCTTCGTGCTTCTCATCATTTTCAGCTCCAAAGTTTTAACTGTCTTTCTGTCGTCACAACGTGCTTACACCATGTGGATTTGATCTAGTGAATCTCAGCTTTCTCATTTTCTGATTTCCTTGTATCTACATTTGTAATCAAGTGAATTAGTAGAGTTTACAAAGGCAATTTGTAGAAGACAGCATAGGCAAGCAGATGTTCCATTGTTAGAGATTCTGAGTTCCAGTTTTATTGTATGTTCTAAACCAAAATGTCATGTCAGATTTGAGGGCCCTTGAGCTCTGCTGAAGTAGTAAAGGGGGATCCTTGAGTCCTATTACATTGGCTTGTTGGCTGACTCATTTCTACCTTTTCTCAGAAATGTTATTGTTTTAGTAATAGCAGCAACTTTTTAATGTCTAAGACCTCCTAATAATTAATACTAAGATTTAACATGAGCTTATTATTGTGATTACTTGGTTTTTAAGTTAATAATGAAGATAATTAAATAAAACACTGTTAGGATGGCAAGAGAATATCTGGAATAGACTCAGGGACATTTTAACTGATTGGAGTACGATTTTATTATAAGCACTTAATTTTGCCATTTCATTGCTGAGATTTCACATGATTTTTCTCCTAAAAATCAGAACATTTAAAACAAGAAATTGTTAGTAAAATGCTAGATAAACAAAAAGGTGGTTTTTTTTTTCCCCAAAAAAGTTTTACCAGTCTATCTAGTAAGGAACTCAGTACAGCACAAAAGTAAAGAGCTTGTGTTTTCATGCCAGAGTGATATGAGTAGGAAACTCAGATCTGCCATTTGCTACATATCAAACCTTGGGGAAATTATTTACTTATGTGAACATCAGTTTTACCATCTATAACATGGCATAATAATAGTATCAGCATCATTAAATTAAAGATTAAAATAGATAATGAATGAAGTACTAGCACAGTGTTTGGCATGTAGAACACACTTATTCATTCTTATTATTAATAGAATTTCTTATTAACAGCTGCAAATATGGCTCACTTGACCAAAATAGAATTTTATAGGCAATGTATTTCCACTATAGCTTTTACAAATAAAGATATATCTTATCATTGGAATTTGATGATAATCGTTGCAAAATGAGGATTAGACAGAAGATAGGATGTGCATGTCCAAATTTTCTATTGAAGAATGAAAACACATATTTTTTACAACAGCACATTATGGCTTAATGAGATGTCACTATTGTGACAGGATATAAACTTCTCAAAGTAAAAACAAATAGATGCAATATAGCCATAACCATCAGATCATAATTCTTTTTCTATTAAATTGCTTAGTTGTCTGTTTCTCTCTCTAATGCATAGTGAAACATAAATTGTCGACATTCCCTTTATTGGTTAAAAATTAAGAAAAAATATAGGCATGTACAGTCAAGTGTTTCTAAAGCAAAACAATAAAAGGGGGATAGCTAACACATATTTTTTTTCTTTAAACTTTCTTAAAGTGAGGGACTTTGAAATGACTTAAGGATGTATCTTTCTGTGCATGTAGTACAATGATGTAGTAGTCTTGAAGAGAGCATACAATGTGGCAGTTTCTATGGTAACAAGATATTTTTCATTGAAGAACAGTTAAAATGGTGGCATATAAATAACATATGTACAGTATATTGTCTCTGAGTGAATGACCTTTGCCCTTGGACTATAAGAACATGTTTTTTTTTTTTTTCTTTTCTGAAATTCTTGTCTATTTTTGATGTGCATATGTATCTAATAGACTGGTGATCAAACTGCCCTCTTTGAAGCTGCACAGGGTACAGATCTGCGGTGAGAAAATAAAAGGTAGCTCAATATTGTATATGCAGTTAAAGGAGTTGATAGTTGGAAATTAAATCACTTGCTTTAGGTACTGGGTTGGCTGAAAACATTTTACACTTTACGAGCTCACTTTCCAATTAAAACTTATAGTACAGTTATATTTTCTTATAATTTGGTGGAAAGGTTACTATATATAGCAATTACTTGTTTATACCAAAAAAAAAAAAAAAAAAAAAGGAAAATATAGCCGTAGGCAGAGAAGTTGAAATCTCTTCTGTTCTGAGACAAGGCACTGCTGGAGAAAAGGACACTTCATTTAAAGTACTAAGAATGCAGGCCGAGGTCTACCTTCTGCTCTCTGGCCTTGGGCAAGTCACTTAGTGACTCTAAGTCTTATCTTTATAACAGAAATAGGACTAACTTAATTGCCACAAAGAATAGGCAAGGGTATCGAAGTAGCAAATGCAGATGAAATTGGTATGCAGATGCAAATCATTGTTCTTACGAAGTATTATGAAAAGAAATATTTGAGAAGATCAAATTTCAGAGTTTGTCCTGTCTGGCTTTAAAATGATAGACAGTGCCAATGGTGGTTAAACTTACTTTCTTCTTATTTCATGGCCTACTAGTCAATGTTACCTAGCTGGTAACTATTAACCTTTTAGATTATAATATATGAACATGTTCGTTTTATAAATGTAAGTAAGGCTGCTGTATTTGACAGTGTGGCAGATATTCTGAATGCTTCTGACTAAAATAATCATAATTGCAGATTAAAATTATAGACATGTATGTATATCTGTGTATATATAATCTATTCATCTATATACAATAAACTATATATTACATATACAATACATATGTGTATACGTATTCATATGCATAGACAAAGAGGGAGATAGTATATATAATACATCTGGATATTTTCTATGTCTATATCTAGGTATACAATAAGTATCTGTGTATAGATATATACATATATACACACATACATATACTTCATTACTTATCTGGCACACAAAGAAAGATTCAAATAAGACGAAAGCAATATTAGAACAGGCCATTTGGAAGGCCACTTATTTGGCTCTGGCTTCTGCAAAATTCTGTGTTGATTCTTACATGGAATGCAAGGAAGAACAGGAAATAAAATGTAGGGTGAAACATCTCATAGGAAATCCCATGATACAGGTGGGATTGGAGAAGAAATACAGACTTAGTGTATAAGTGAATATTAAATAAAATAAAGCCAAACCTGAAAACAGGAGCAAGCAATAAGACTGTAGAATGACTAAGTAAATTTGAAAATGAGCTGAGGATTTTAGACATAAAAAACTAATAATATATTGATGTTAAGATATTATTAATAGTAAGATATTAAAAATAAATAATATGTATACATATTATTAAAAAAACATTAGTAGATAAGATAATAGTTAACAGAGAAATTCTAGAAGAAACTATATTATCAGAATCACACCTGTAATTCGAGCACTTTGGGAGGCCGAGGCGGGCAGATCATGAGGTCAAGAGATGGAGATCATCCTGGCCAACATGGTGAAACCCCATCTCTACTAAAAATACAAAAATTAGCCAGGCATGGTGGCACGCACCACCTGCTTGGGAGGCTGAGGCAGGAGAATTGCTGGAACCCGGGAGGTGGAGGTTGCAGTCAGCCAAGATCGCACCACTGCACTCCGGTCTAGCAACAGAGTGAAACCCAGTTTCAAAAAAAAAAAAAAAGAGTTAATAAGAATGTAATAAGGTTGCAGTTGCTCAACAGACTATTAATATAAAAATATATTAACTTTTATTCAACAGCAACAATATATCACACAACATATATGAAACATAAAATACTCAATTTTAATAATGTCAACCAGTAAAAGTGCCTAAGAATAAATCCAACCAACAAAATTCAACTTTTTGATATAAGAAAGCATTAAAATACAGTTCAAGAAAATCTTTATATTGGAATACAACCAATGTTTATGGATTGGAAGACTTAGTATCATAAAAAGATGAAAGTTTTACAATTTTCATCAAAACAACAACATAAATTTTTTATAGAATTTGACAGGCTAAATCTAAAATTTGCATGGAAAAGAAAACCACCAAGAATAATGTAGGTATTTCTGAGACAGGTTCTGAACATGGTTGATAGAATGAAGACAGAAGAAATATAGGTATCAAGGTTCTGTATAAATCTAAGCTATTAAGACAGTGTATTGATACTGTGCTAAGCAAATATTCAAATGGAACAGAATACAGAGCTCAGAACAAAGCTATGCATATATGGAAATTTGACTTATGACAATACAGACATTTTAGATTAGAGTAGAAAGAATATTCTAAATTTATTTTCAATAAATTATCCTGAGATAATTGGCTACCCATAAAAAATGAAATTAGATCTATAACTCATATATACACAAAGATCAATTCTAGGTGGACTAAAGACTTAAATCTTAATAGCAAACTATAAAAGTGTTAAAAGACAAGCTAAGGAAATGTATTTATTAAACAGATAGAGTACAAAGAATAAAAATCACAAGTCATTAAGAAAAAGACAACCTAATAAAAAACTGGGCAAAAGAATGAACAGGCATTTCACAGAAGAAGAAACACTGTAGATTTCTAATCATATGGAAAAAAATATTTCACGTGGTTAGTAACCAGAGAAATTTAAATTAAAACTGTATCTATATATTTTTTCACATACAAGATTGAGGAAAAAATTAAAAGTTGAACAATGCAGATATTGGCTAGAATATGGTTTAACAGGAATTCTCATCTATTCTTGGGATGTGTATAACTACTATAACTATTTGGAAACAGTTAGGCATCAACTACTAAAGTAGGACATTTATATATTCTCTTGTCAGCAAATACACTGTTATGTGTCCTAGAGAAAGTCCTGCATGGGGATTTTTTAAGTTCATACTAGCATCATTTATTATAATAAAAATCTGGACATAATAAAAATGTCCATTATGAGTAAAATAGATATATACATATTTGGAATATCATAAAATGGAATATTATATACTAGTATAAAATTAAACTTCAGTTACAATATCAGTATACATAGATCTAAAGAAAAAAATTTGAACCAAAGTAAAATAATACAAATAATATAATCACTCTATATACATTTCAATCCAGACATAACTACATTCTATATTATTCAGTGTTTAATATATGTACATTAAAACTTAAACACACACACACACACAAGAAGACGACTAAAATAATATTTAGAAAAAACAATAAACTTGCTGGGAAGAGAGGGATTAGATTGAAGGGTTCTACATAGATAGTTACATTCTGTATCTTTAGCTATGTGGTGGCTAAATGTAAACTCATTTTCCTGTTATTCTTCATACTGTAGTATGCATGTTTCATGTACTGTCATATATATGATATATTTCACATAAAAGATAACAAGATGTCATTTATTCATTACTTTATTCCTACATAAATTTAACAGATAGTCAGTGAATGCCTATAGTCTGCCATTGCACAGATTATTTTAAATCGAATAGACAGGTTTTATCATTTCCAAAAGCTAAATATCTAGTATGAGTTACAGACAACCATGCCAGAAATAACAATACAGAATCCTCACATTGTTCCATGACACATCTATGCACAGAAAAAGGATAGCTAAATTAGCCTGCAGTTGAGAGGATTCAATGTGACTTGAGCACTGAAATCTGCAGGAGAAGGTGTTGGCCGAGAGAACAGTCCCCCAAAAAATGCATTCCAGAAAAGCCAACAGTATGTGAAAAGGCAGACATCCTAGAGAGAACAGGCTTTTTAAATAACTGGATGAAGCTGATAATTTCCTGGCAATTGCCATCTAATTACCTAAACTCTTTGGAAGAAGAAAACTATTGTAGGGGAGGGATGAGTAGAGGTTGACTAATGGGTATGAAAATACATTTAAATAGAAAGAGTAAGTTCATGTTCAGTAGCACAGTAGGAAGACTCTAGTTAACAATAATTTAGTGTATATTTCAAAATAGCTAGAAGAGAAGATTTGAAATGTTTCCAACACAAAGAAATGATCAATGCTTGAGGTTATGAATATGCTAATTACCTTGATTTAATCATTATGCATTCTGTGCATGTAGCAAAATATCGCATGTGCCCCATAAATATGCACAATTATTATGTACCAAAAAATCCTATTAGATTCTTGAAAGGGGGTGAAGGATCTAAGTAAGGCAGAACTTAGAGAGCTGTCAGAATCTAGCCATTTTTAAGTATGATGTGTTCTTGTTGACCCAATAGCTAAACAGGGAGTTGCCAAGGGGAATCAGAAGTTCTCTATTTCATTTCTTGGCTTGATATTATACCAAGAGAAGTAGTTCTGGTACTGGAAAGTTGATTAGGCAGGAACCCTATGTTTTAAATTAAAACTGGTTAAATGTCTTAAAAGATGGAAGAACTTAAACATTCCCTCTACTACTATCTCATCAGAGAAGAAAAGGAGTTTCTCAATAAAATAGAGGAAATTATATGAAAGAAAAACAGGTGTTGGAAAGTTCAGGGAAGGTCAATATGAATCAGAAGTAGGTTCATGAGGAAGGCAAAAAGCTAAAGTAGAAAAAGAACTAGTCTTTTAAGTATCACATTTTAAGGGAGACCAGCAAACCCTAACACATCCAATTCAAAGGGTCATGATTAGGATACTGAACATTCCAAAACTGGAGTAGGGGTAGGGTTTTACAAAATTTAAAGTCAAAAGAACTGAGAAACTTTTTGCCTAGAGAAGAGGCTCAAGGGTGAAGAAAGTTGGTCTTCAAATACTTAAAGGATTGATCTGTGGAAAAGGAAGTAAGCTCTCCAATTCATCAGTTTTGGATACAGTGAGGTAAATTTTGGAGTAAATGTGGAAGAACTTCCTGACCATTTTAATAGCCTAAATATTAAACAAGGCTTTTTGGCAATGGTGAGGTTTCCATCACCAGGACTATCTCAGTACTGTCTCAGTACTCCAAACTGGATAGTTAATAGGCAGAGATGATGTAGATAGAGGTGATACCAGACTCCATGAATATTATCTCTTCCAAACCAGAGCTTTTTTGAGCTTTTTTTTAATGCTTTCTTTCCATATTTTTATTGTATCTGTTTATAACAGAGTACTTACTGTGTAATAGAAAATTTTAAACAATACAGTTATCAAAATGAATAAATTGTTTTGTATATAACTTGGTAGAAATAGATAGAAATTAAATGTGAACACATTCTCTCTCAACTCACATGAAAGCTATAATTTTAATAGTAAAACATGGTAAGACAACAAAGACCTTTTGAGAAATTCTTAATAAGTTTTAGAATTAAATTTCTATAAAGGTCATGGAGTAATTTTAGTCTTTGCTATCAGATACAGGAAGATGTTCGGGGTTGTCACTGCATGTCTTCTGTAGACCTAGTAGTAACTTTCCCACAATGTAAGAATGTTATGTATGGATGTGTAAACCCCTTATTCAGGATCCAGGAGATTACAGAAAACACAAATATCCTAAAAATATAAACTCTCAAGCAATTAATTTGTGATTATCACAGAAAACAGCAGGTTCACATGCATTAGTTGACAGATCCCCACAAATGAAAGTTGCAATATAAAGACCTTAACAACAAATCGCATTAAATAAAAAACAATCCCTGAGTCTCTAGATGACTTCAAGTAGTTCAAAAAGTCAGGTGTCTGAAAGAGTGTGCAAATTTAGCACATCATAGTGAAAAACTCAGGACGTGAAACCCAGCTTCCCTAAAGCCAAGTATGTTTGTGCTTGCCTTTACAGAAACCAAGAATCATTCAACTCACCCATGTCCTGCATAAACTCATGCTACAAAATGAAGTTATTAATGCTTTTCCAGGCTCTGATCATAGTGAGGTTCCTACTTCCTTCCATGTCTTCAAATTGAGCAGTGTTGATTTATATTTCATCTAAAATTTTATGTAAATGTATTTGATTAAAGAGTCCTCTTCTAAAATTTGTCTTTCAAAAGCATTGAACAAAATCATCGTTCCCATAGCTCTAAATATTTTGAGAATACAAACTATGCCTGTTTTACTCACCTCCTTTTCCAAATTCCTAGCACAGTGCCTAACAGTGCTAAAGAAATATTGCTGTAAGGGCAGGGCGTGGTGGCTCACGCCTGTAATCCCAGGACTTTGGGAGGCCGAGGCAGGCGGATCACAAGGTCAAGAGATAGGGATCATCCTGGCTAACATGGTGAAACCCCGTCTCTACTAAAACTACAAAAAATTAGCCGGGCGAGGTGGCGGGCGCGAGAATGGCGTGAACCCGGGAGGCGGAGCTTGCAGTGAGCTGAGATCACCCCACTGCACTCCAGCCTGGGCGACAGAGCGAGACTTCCTCTCAAACAAAACAAAACAAAACAAACAAACAAACAAAAAAGAAATATTGCTGCATGTATGAATGAATAAATAAAAGGTGAAACAAAAATTCGTAATGCTATGACTAAGTGCAACCAAAGATATGAAGAACATTTCCAAGAAGTACCTTTACATATTTATTTATAAAACTATGTTTATTGGTCGGGAACCGTGACTCACACCGGTAATTCCAGCACTTTGGGAGGCGGATGGATCATTTGAGATCAGGAGTTTGAGACCAGCCTGGCCAACATGGCGAAACCCTACCTCTATTAAAAATACAAAACGTAGCCAGGCATTGTGCCAGGTGCCTGTAGTCCCAGTTACTCGAGAGGCTGAGGCAGGAGAATTGCTTGAACCCGGGAGGTGGAGGTTACAGTGAGCCAGGATCATGCCACTGCACTCCGGCCTGGGAGATAGAGCGAGACTGCGTCAAAAAAAAACAAAAGCAAAGACAAAAACAAAACAATTGACAAACCCTTGTTTATTTCATTACCAAATGTGTAGTGAGCACCTACTATAGGCAGGTAGTATTCTACACAGCTGGAACACAGCAGTAAACAAAAGAGAAAACAATAGATAACAAATAACAGACATGAATAAATACATAACCTGGTAGAAGGTGATGATTGCTATAGAAATAAAAGGGTAGTATGGGAGCTAAAGAAGTTGCACTCACAGAATTAGAAAGTAGAACATTGGTTGCTAGAGGCTGTAAAGGGGACGGGAGAGGATAAGGAAAAGATGGTTAAGAGATACCTTATTACAACTAGACTGGAGGAATAAATTCTAGTGTTCTATAGCACTGTAGGGTGACCATAGTTAACATTAATTTATTTTATTCACAATCGTCTAGAAGAGGGGTTTTTTAATATTCTCAAGACAAAGAAATGATATGTTTGAGGTCATGAATGTGCTAATTACCCTAAGTTGATCATTACACGTTGTATGCATATATCGAAATGACACTCTGTACCCCATAAATGTGTGCAATTATTATATGCCAATTTTAAAAATAAGGAAAAAGGGAGGAGAAAGAAAGAGAGAAAAGAGGTAGAAATGTTGAACATGAAACAGTAAACACGGGTTCAGGAGGATGCAGGCTGGGGAGGTGGCAGGTTATAGTAATAAGTAGGGTGCTCTTATAAGACCTCATTGAGAAGGTGACATGACCGGAGATTTGAAGATGGTGATCAAATAAACTGATCATGTAGAATACCTGGTAGAAAAGTAGTCTAGGTAGAAACAGTGTGAAGCCCCTAAAACAGAAGCATGCGTATTTTTTCCTTAAGAAATGGGAAAGAGGCCAATGCTTCTACATTAGAGGGAGCAAGTGGGGGTAGTAGAAGATAAGATTCTTAATCTGCACTGCTGTCATAACACAATGTCATAGACTGGTTGTCTTAAACAATAGAAATGTATTTTCTCACAGTTCTGGAGAATAGACGTTCCAGGTCAAAGTCTGGCGAAGTCAGTTTCTAGTGAGGGCTCTCTTCCTTTCCTGTGGATGACAGACTTCTCATGGTGTACCCACATGGTCTCTCTCCGGTGGGAGTGTACAGAGAAAGAGAGAGAGAAAAAATCTCACAAATTGGCATTGGGTGAAATGTTCTGTACTTGATAACATAATAGAAATCTGGGTTTGAAATAGAACAATTTGAGTCACTAATAATAATAATAATAATTAAATAGTATATTATTATAACTACTATTATAACAAGCAAATGAATAATAATTTTTAAAAAGTGATTTCTGCATCATATGACTGAGTCTAAAATACACTCTTTGCTGTGAACCTTAACAATCAAGCACAGCTCTCTCTCTCTGATTCTTCCTATACGGCCAACAATCCTATTGGATTAGGACCTCACTCTTATGACCTAATTTATCCTTAATAACCTCTGAAAAATTCCTGTTTTCAAATATAGTCACATTAGGATTAAGGCTTCAACATACAAATTTCAGGAGAACACAATTCAATCCATAGCAAAGAAAAACAAGATAAAGTGTAAGGGTAGATCACATAGGGCCATACACATGGAAAAGGCTTGGGATGATTACGCCTGGAATTCTCTACATAAAGAATTTTACAATTCTGTGTTATATCAGGGCATAGAATTTTTTCCTCCCATTATTTTTGGATTTTGACTTAGGGCTGAAATGACAGGAGACAAAAGCTAAGAAGACACTCAACTTGAGCCTCAAATGTCAGCTTTGAGTACTGGTGTTTAATATAATTGGAATAATTTGCCTGAATTTATTAATTGAATTCTAGATCACAAACGTTGGAATTAAAGCTCCTTTAATATAACATGCAAATATATGCAGAAACATGCAAAACAGTATTCATAAAACAACTGAAACATATCTTCAGGCTTTACTGTAGGGGTCAAAGCAGGAAGATGGGAGGCAGGGAACACATTCTTTAAGAACAGTTTTTGTATGACCTGGTATACCAAAATATATGTTAGAGGCATACTGGTAAACAGGATGGTTAAACCAAAAATGGGTGAGACACTACTCAATTTAATTACAAAAATTCCTGCTGTGTGCTTATAAAGTATACTAATGGGCTAATAGATAAAGTACAAAGATGTCTAATTGCCACTAAGGATCAACTATTCAGCACAGTATGTTAGGGGTTTTTAGCAGTGCATCCTTTCACTTAACTGGAGTTTATCCTGCCCAGTAGAAGTATCTAATTCAATCATTGTTCAATGTCATTAAGAAAAAATATGATTCTGCTGACAGCATTTGGTTTTTTTAAAAAAGTGCAGTTCTGAAAATAGATGCAATTAGTCATTGGGATCATTATCAAAGCTGAGTTAATTATAAAAATTTTATAAGCATGTATTATTTTCAATCTTATAATAACTACTATTTTAATTATTATGATTATTATTAGTGACTCACATTGTTTTATTTTAAAACCAGACTTCTATTATCCGATAGAGTACAGAACATTTCATTCAATGAAAATCTATGAGAAGGAGAAAAGGAAGAAAATACAGTCATTTGTATATTGGTCCAAGCAGGACATTAAAGATCAGCTGTCTAACCTTCTCATCTTACAGATGAGGAAAGAGACCCAGAGAGGTTAAACAGTGAAATGTGAAATTGAGATGATTTGCTCTCATACGGATTTAATGGCTTCATTCCTAGCTACCCATTCTGCTTCAAATGTAGTCAAACAAGCAAATGAATGATAATTTTTTTAAAAAGATGATTTCTGCACCATCTGACTAACTCTAAAATATGCTCATTGTTGTGAACTTTACCAATCAAACACAGATTTTAACCTTAGATCAAAAGAGTAACATTTTCTCAATTTAATCAGACTACAAAAATTTCTGTGTTTTAGTTATGACTGCAAGCTATTTTATTAGCGTGTATTTTAAAGCTCATCCAGGAAAGGCCTTCCATTCTCTTTCAGATACATTACCCCAGGTTGGTTTTCAAACCCAAAAGGGAGAAAGACATCCAAATGAAAAAAATAGCATTTGGCTGCGCATGGTGGCTCACATCTGTAATCCCAGCACTTTGGGAGGCCGAGGCGGGCAGATCACGAGGTCAAGAGATTGATACCATTCTGTCCAACATGGTGAAACCTCATCTCTACTAAAAATACAAAAATTAGCTGGGCGTGGTGACGTACGCCTGTTGTCCCAGCTACTTGGGAGGCTGAGGCAGCAGAATCACTTGAACCCGGGAGGTGGAGGTTGCAGTGAGCTGTGATCATGCCACTGCACTCCAGCCTGGGTGACAGAGCAAGACTCTGTCTCAAAAAAAAAAAAAAAAAATTAGTATCCATGCATAGATTTATCTAAATAAGGAAATTTCACACAGAATAGATCTGTGCTCATTATCTACACTAGATCATATTACCAAGAGAATGCTTTTTAAGACAAAAAAAAAAAAAAAGGATGCCAAAGACCTTTGTCAGACCCCATCCACCCAAGGGTCATTGCTCTACTGCAATCAGTGCTTATGGTCACAGTTATAAGGTGGTGACTCCTATAACACTGTCATGAGTTATAGCTCAGAAAGTATGAAGCAGAGAAACCAGTAAAGCTGACCCAACAAAGATAGATATAAAATTAGCAGAGGACTGGAGATAATTTTATACCAGTTGCTAACGGCAACATACAACTGATGGATAATGTAATAATGCACATTAATCCACACTTACACTAAATAAATTCATAACATCATTAATATCCGTAATGGCAGGGGAATCAAGCTGACCGAGGTAAGCAAAGGTGTTGATGATGAGTATACCTTAAGGAAAGGCCTAAACACCTAATGACCTGATATGATGCATAATAAAAGAGGGAAAAAAGGACACTGTGGTTTCAGCTTTATTTGTCCTTGTTTTTTAACTTGCACAGCCCTCTCTTTTCTTCACACCGCTGCCATATTTCACGTGCCCTTCTTTTTGAGGGTAACAGATACATCTCTCATCTTATGGACCTGCATTCTCATGTTAGCAAGTCTGTGACTTTCTCATTTGTCCTGACTGCTCGTCCCTATGCCAGGGCTGCTTCTTTGGTATTCCTATTCTTTGCATTTTTGTTTATTTCTCATTTTATTTTATTCTCAGAAGTTTTGTAAACTAAATTCTCTTTTAAAAAACTGTTTTGAAGATACAGGGTCTTGCTGCATCACCGAAGCTATAGTGCAGCGGCATGCTCAGAGCTCGCTGTAACCTCAAATTCCTGGGTTTATGAGATCCTCCTCTCAGGCAGCTAGGACTACAGGTATGTGCCAACAAG
The DNA here is from genome assembly GCF_007565055.1 of Rhinopithecus roxellana. Lineage (NCBI taxonomy): Eukaryota > Metazoa > Chordata > Mammalia > Primates > Cercopithecidae > Rhinopithecus > Rhinopithecus roxellana. Next base: position 64,902,442 of record NC_044560.1, on the reverse strand, counting down.
CCTGGATAATTTTCTAACTTTTATTTTTTGTACAGATGGGGTAGCTTCATGTTACTCAGGCTGGTCTCCAACTCCTGACCTCAAGCAATCCTTCTGCCTCAGCCTTTCAAAGCCCTGGGATCACAAGTATAAGCCATTGCACCCAGCCGAAAACTAACTTCTATTTAACAAAATCCTTCCATCTTCTGCTGTCCATTGGAATAGGGAGAAACAAAAAAAGAAGAAAAGAAAATAGTATATGAGGAAGTTGTGCATGTATGAAGGCTATGAAGGCTATCTCTAGACAAAATTAAGTAGGCAACTCCATTTCCTTCTGAAAATCCACTCTTCTCTCTGTCCCCAGATTATAAACAATGTGGCTAATTAGACCATTTACTATGGTATGCCAAATCTGAACCTTTTGATACACTCACCACCATCTTCTTAAGAGCCAGTTGACTTAATAATCTGTTAACTGTAGCTAATTAATTTGAGTCCTTCAGATAGAACATGCCTTGACTGGAAGGAATGACTCAACTGGAACAATTTTAAACCTCATTTAAATGGATTCTAGCGTATGAAGCAGAGTATGGGATATTGAAGCTTCCTTTATGATTCTGTGTTATATCAGGGCATAGAATTTTCCCATTATTTTTGAATTTTGGCTGCGGGCTAAAATGACAGGAGACAAAACGCTAAGAAGACACTCCATTTGAGCCTCAAATGTCAGCTTTGAGTACTAGTGCTTAATATAATTGGAATAATTTGCCTGAATTTATTAATCGAATTCTAGATCACAAATCTTGGAGCACAGGTAATTCAATTTTGTAGATGGGGAAACAGATATGAGGAAGTTAAATAACGTGCCCACTATCAGAGAGCCTTAGTAAATGTTGGGACTAGGATTCAAACCTAGGCAACCTGAATCCACAGCCCAAAGTCTCCAAGTGCCTACTCATTTCTGAGATTGTCATTTGTTGAGAACACTCCAGAATCACTGTAGCTACATAATCACTGTTGTCTGACTTCGGTCAAGTTACTTAAATTCTCAAACGCAAGTAAGAGTGGTTGAGTAGATGATTTCTAAGGTCTTTGAAAATTTGAACATTCCAGCATTCTGTGGCCCTGTGATTTCATAAACAGTGAGTCAACCTTACAAGACACACAACAGCTGACTGATAGAAAGCATTATTCATGTTACTTGAAAGTGAAAGAGGGCCAAGATTAATAACCCCAATGGTAGATTCTGTGTTCCTGTCTTAGTCTGTTTTCTTCTGCTATAACAGAATACCTGAGACTGGGTAATTGATAAAGAACAGAGATTTATGTGTCTGTTGGCTGTATGAATGTCTTCTTTTGAGAAATGTCTGTTCATATCCTTTGCCCACTTTTTGATGGGGTTGTTTTTTTTCTTGTACATTTGTTTGAGTACTTTGTAGGTTCTGGATATTAGCCCTTTGTCAGATGAGTAGGTTGCAAAAATTTTCTCCCATTCTGTAGGTTGCCTGTTCACTCTGATGGTAGTTTCTTTTGCTGTGCAGAAGCTCTTTAGTTTAATTAGATCCCATTTGTCAATTTTGGCTTTTGCTGCCATTGCTTTTGGTGTTTTAGACATGAAGTCCTTGCCCATGCCTATGTCCTGAATGGTATTACCTAGGTTTTCTTCTAGGGTTTTTATGGTATTAGGTCTAACATTTAAGTCTCTAATCCATCTAAAATGCAAATCAAAACCACAATGAGATACCATCTCACACCAGTTAGAATGATAATCATTAAAAAGTCAGGAAACAACAGGTGCTGGAGAGGACGTGGAGAAATAGGAACACTTTTACACTGTTGGTGGGATTGTAAACTAGTTCAACCATTATGGAAAACAGTATGGCGATTCCTCAAGGATCTAGAACTAGAAGTACCATATGACCCAGCCATCCCATTACTGGGTATATACACAAAGGATTACAAATCATGGTGCTAAAAAGACACACGCACACGTATGTTTATTGCAGCACTATTCACAATAGCAAAGACTTGGAATCAACCCAAATGTCCATCAATGACAGACTGGATTAAGAAAATGTGGCACATATACACCATGGAATACTATGCAGCCATAAAAAAGGATGAGTCTGAGTCCTTTGTAGGGACATGGATGCAGCTGGAAACCATCATTCTCAGCAAACTATCACAAGAACAGAAAACCAAACACCGCATGTTCTCACTCATAGGTGGGAACCGAACAATGAGATCACTTGGACTCGGGAAGGGGAACATCACACCAGTGGGCCTATCACGGGGAGGGGGGAGTGGGGAGGGATTGCATTGGGAGTTATACCTGATATAAATGATAAGTTGATGGGTGCTGATGAGTTGATGGGTGCAGCACACCAACATGGCACAAGTATACATATGTAACAAACCTGCACGTTATGCACATGTACCCTAGAACTTGAAGTACAATAATAAAAAAAAAAAGAACAGAGATTTATTTCTTACAATTTTGGAGGCTGGGAAGTCTAAGATCAAGAGATCCACATCTGATGAGGGCAATCACCCTGCATCATCCTATAGCGGAAGGCGGAAGGGCGGGAGAGTGAGAGAGAGCAAAACAGCCAAACTTGTCTTTTTATAAGGAGCCTTCTCCCTCCATGACAAACCCACTCCCATGAAAATGGCATTATTCCACTTATGAAGGCAGAACACTCATGTCTTAATCACCTCTGAAAGGTTCCACCTTTTAATACTGTTACAATAGCAATTAAATTTCAGTATGAGGTTTTTTGTTTGTTTGTTGTTGTTGTTGTTGTTGTTTTGAGATGGAGTTTCGCTCTTGTTGCCCAGTCTGGAGTGATCTTGGCTCACGGTATCTCTGCTTCCCTGGTTCAAGCGATTCTCCTGCCTCAGCCTCCCCAGTAGCTGGGATTACAGGCGTGCGCCACCATGCCCGGGTTTTTAGTGGAGGTGGGGTTTCTCCATGTTGGTCAGGCTGCTCTCAAACTCCCGACCTCAGGTAATCTGCCCACCTCGGCCTCTCAAAGTGCTGGGATTACAAGCATGAGCCACCGCACCTGGCCTCAATATGAGTTTTGAGGGAATAAACATTCAAACTATATCATTTCCTTGAGTCCCAAAAAAATAAACTGACACTGTATAGACTTACAACAATTTCTGTATACAAAATAAGCATATTTAAAAAATAAATGTTGATGGCACTAGTACAACTTATGAAAATAAATGAGCACCATAGAGATTTTGTCATGTAATAGAAATCTTTTTGATCTATGGTATATCATAATGAGACCATCCATCAAATCCGTTTGGCCACTGATTCTCTTATTGCTAATATGAGCTCCACTGTAAATTAATTTAACACTCGCTTTATAAATTTCAATCTAGTGCTATTCAGAGTACTGAACTTGACTTCACCTAAAAGAACTGGCCCCCTCCAGTCCCCATAATGTGTCTAATCGTTCTGTTAATGTAGGCGCCTCAGAGTTTTAGTTTCAGCCAATTACTTACAGGAAAGTTAGTGCACTGCCTCACTTAAGACTGAATAATAGTGCCGGGGCAGATAATTTAAACCTAAAGCTTCTTAAGCCAGCTGCTTCATTAAGAGGTAAGCCAGTAACTGATATTTTTAAATTAACACTCTTTTCTGGAGATCCTCCATCAATCGGGATGTGTGCCAGAGTAATACCCTCATAAAGAAAGAAGTAAAACAGGTCTGAAACAGTGTAGGGAAGAAATAAAAGAAATTGATCTAGGGTTATTTTTCACAATCCAAATGATTCACTTGGTAGTCTCCCAATACTAAACCTAAATTCAAATGCTTGGAATGAAGAGGGATTAAGAGATTGTAAAAAGGGATATGAGGGCTATGGAAATTCATCTCAGCAGCAAAAATAAGGGGAAAATGGCCAAGAAAAAGGCATTCTCAAAAGCTACGAAGGATAAAGAGAAGTCAGAAGATATTTCTATATATGAGTTTATTATTTGTTTTTTAGATGACTCAACATATTGAAATATATTGAAATGCATTATTATGCTATGAGTTCAGCACAGGGCTGGACACTATAGCTGATCCAGATGGAGATAAAACTGAGGAAAGGGAAGCAATTAATTAATGCAAGATGGGATGCATTAATGTGCTCAGATAGATGCATATGAACAGAATAAGTATAATTATAGATCAGAGAAGAGAAAGGATAGTGTTTGCAGGTCTTAAAAATTTTTGCTTACATAATGGCTAAAAGACTTTTCATCACATTTAATTGGTTGTATAGAATACAATTTCTGCTATATTATAAGAAATAGCATTTACTAAATAAAATAGCTAGATCATTTTGTAAAATGTATTAAAAAGAATCTAAATACCAGCAATCGGATTGCAAAAAAATCCATTTTAAAGAGTACATAAGCCAATTTTTCTCTGAGTCAGAAATTGTGTATTATTTCCTTAACTCCTTGAATTTGTATTTCCATTTTGATTACCATACAAAATTATATAAAAGGAATATATTTTATGTGAGTCTTTTCTGTAACAAAAATATGAATATAAATTGAAATTATTGTTTATTAATTTTCTTTGACTCTAACAGTTATTAATATTATATAAACAAATAATATTTTGATAATTACATATAAAAACTAAATTTTAATAAAAATAATTTTTAATGAAATAAGATTGTCATTTTCAATTAGTGTATGTATTATAAAAGAATACAACTTATTGATAAATGTTAGTGGAATCTTTGATAATTGTATTCCTATTTGTTGTTTGTTTTCTTAAAAAAAGTATGTGTTTAGAAAAATTGTTCCTATAAATAAGTAGATGTGGATAGGAGTTTAGTTTTGGCAACACCTTTCACTTTTTCAACATTTTCTGAGGTACATGTCAAAAATTACATTGTGATCTATTATTATTTGTAATAATTCTGACAACCCAATTAGATCTTTGTTCAATTTTGTTGAATGCAATGAATGATTCAATAAATGCTTGCTATTCAGTCATTAGAGTCTTCTACTTTCGCTGCTTCAGGAAAAAGTTTATTAACATTTATCAAAAAGTCATTGATTACACCTGTTCCTGTTCCTCTTAGAGTCACCTTGTTTGACCTGATAAATACAAAGTTAAACAACAACAACAAACAAACTTTAAAAATGATTTTATGCTGTCACATGCTTTACAATTTCATCAACAAGCTTGCAGCTACAGATTTAGTTCATTCAATTTTTGGATAATGCTCACTGTGTGACCCAATTGATATGAATTAGAGCTGATATCCATTTTCAATTCAATCAGCCAAGTCAGCTCTAACTTCAGCATAACAATCTGATTTCATCTTTCAATCCAAATAAATTTGTTAATATGTGTGCCTATTACGAGACTCTAACTTCTGAATTCTACAAGTTAACAGGTAAAAAGATAATATATCATACATAGAAAGGCATGAAACTTTGTTGTAAATTTGTTCTTTGACAAAATAAACCACTGCAGTATTTCATTCCTATGCTTGCTTTGTTTGCTTTCATTGATCTCTCGCTAAAGACTATTGCATTCTTTAACAAAAATCAGCAGATGTAATAGGCAAGGTTGTTAAAAGGAAATTTCCACTATTCTCAGTATTCTACACTAAAATAAATTTGAATGAAGACACCCAAACACATTTCAAAGTATTCCAATTCTAATTCTGTATTTTTCATTAATAGACATATATATAAGACAGAAACATAATATAATAGCTCATCCCTCTACATATAATTTCATAGATATTTTATGATTCTTGATAATCCATATCCATAAAGGGTTGTAAGAGTGGAAGGTAATAGTGGAAGAACAACAAAATGCCATAAATATGTCACTTTCAGAATATATAATTTAATCATTAAAATGACTATAATACTGGTTATTTACATGTACAGAGTTATTATCATCTGTAAAGTACTTTCCTGTCAGTATTAGTCAGGGTTCAGCCAAGAAATAGGAACTACTCTTGGTCTTCTACAAAGAAAGAATTTAATATAGGGTATTGAGCATTTACCTAATGGGAAATGAAGTCATGTATGAAATACTAAAACAACTTGGAGATGGGCAGAAGTTGGGAACTACTACCCCTAGAGCTAGAGAGACAACAGGGGGAACTGGTAATACCAGAGTACAGAAAAGGAGCCATCGAGCAAGAATTTAAATCCACTGGAGACTGCCCTGCCCAGCAATGGGGCCATACAGGAAGTGGCTGATGGGTGGAAGCTGGAGCCATAGAGGAGCCACAGCAAGACATACTCCCTCAAGAGAGAGAAAGAAGGAAAAATACCAAGCCTTTCCTTTACTCTTGTCTTTGAATTTTCTAAAGCTGCTTCCTAGTGGCTGAAGTGATGTAGACATCAGAAAGCAAGGAAAAGTGGAATCTGCAGTTTCCTGCAATACAAAGGAGCAAGTAAAGGATGCAGAATGAATTAGAAAGAAACAGGTAATTGGCATACACAGGCTTCATTATTTCATTTGATTATCACAACTTCATGAGATCATCAATGCTCTACAAGGATTCTTTTCATTGTGCTCTTTAACAATGACAACAACAAAAAGACAAGATCACTGGAGTTTAGAAAGGTCAAGCTGCCAAGAAGAGTTGGATCTAACCCTCAAGCTCAGATCTGTTGTTCCAGAGATCTTTCAAGAACAACACAGAACTTAATATACTACGTTGGTCTTCTGGATTTTGGCTTATGTGGAGAAATATGCCTTTGTATCTGAGAGTTTAAGATAGGAAACGTTGATGAACAAAGTGGACTGTGTTAAGTTTGACAATTAATTGTATTAAGATTATTCATGGTGCCTACAAATCAATGACATAACTATAGCATTAGTAATTAAATGTATGATAAATACTTATAGTGTTAAAGAATCTCTGACCATGACCATTGTTTGTCTTCTCAGCAAAGAAAGCAAAAGCCGGTTTTACTAATGACTTAATGCTGCCCCAGCATCGTAACTAGGCCACAGCCACAAAAGCATATTCTCATGGGGATTTTAAAAAAATAATATAAAGGTTGTTTACTATGGAGATAGAGTGAAGTTTATGGCCAGTTTCCTTTATGGCCTCTGCTGTAGCTCTTCTCTCTGTAGGATAAAATGACAGTTTAGAAGAGATGAAATAATATCAATAATAAGAATTCTTAAATAGGAGCCTATGTGCACCTGAAATTGAATGTTATGTGTGTGCGCGTGTGTGCACATGCACGCGTGCTCGCAGTGTACGTGTTGTGGCTGTGTTTTAATCATAATCTTTAATTGAGATTGCATTATTAGAGTGCATAGCAAAGATTCTATATTGGATAACTCTTTTGCTGTTGCCACACTTTCATTCTAAACTGAATTTGGAAATTTTAAATGTTCCTACAGAAAAGAAAAAAAGAAAATGGCAGCACACTAGTCAGCCATTCCCTCCAAAGTCTGGCTCATCAGGCTACAGACCCTAGTCAATTTTACACTACATAAAATGATTCTCAGGTCCAGATTCCCCACAGTTGTTAAAGGCAGGTATCCCTATGATTCAAAATCTTTCCAAGCAGAGCCTTCCATACCAAAGGAAGCAGGGAGCAATATCACTGACATTCAGAATCATTGTCTGAAACACATTCAGTGCTGTCTGCTGTTTACACTCAGGGGTTGATACTCAGGGAATGGTGAGTTTGTGAAGAGAGTAAAACAAACACTTCCACAATTAATTACGATCCTTTTCAAGGGGCTTTGGGAACAGAACCCATTGTCAGAAGAACCTGAGCTCCCACAGAAGGCAATTAATTCAACCTTTTCCCAATGGCATATGGGACAATGCACCATTTTTGCAATCTGGGGAAAGGACTTTTAGCATCCCTTATGAATCTGAAACCTGTGAGAGTGAAGACAATTGAGAGCCATGCCTAGCCAATTTCTTGCAAAGTCATCTGAGAATGATTGGTAGTGTTATTGTCAACGATAATAGCATCTATCTGAAGAACAGAAGGAAGCAAAATTATGAAACTCTTGTTTTCCTTTCTAATTAGCAGTATTACTTGGGGCTACATGATTTTTTTTTATTTGCCATGAATGATATCATGTTTTGTGGGCTATTACAAGTTTGCAGCCAGATTTCATTAAATGAGAAGAGTGAATGTTTTCAACTAAATTTATTCTGCATGGATCAAAACAGATTCTTTCTGGTATTAGTTTTCTATTGCTGCAAGTAAATTATTATAAACTGTAGTGGCACAAAACAACATAAATTTATTATTTTATAGTTTCTGTAGGTCAGAAGCCCAGGCTAGGTCCTCTGTTGAGGGTCTCATCATTTGAATTCAAAGATTGTGATCTCATCTGGTCCTCTTCCAAATGCACAGGTTGCTGGTGGAATTCATTTCTGAGGCCCCTATTCCTTGCCAGCTATGTGCAAAGGACCACTCTCAGTTCCTGAGGGCTGTTCTCAGGTTCTTGTCACCTCCTCTTACAGTAAGGCCATTTGCTTTCTTCTGTGTCAGCAGAAGAGAATCTCTAGGAAACTTCACCTTACTTTAAAGGGCTTATCTGTATAGGCCAAACCCACCCACGTTAATGTTGATTCACTCAAAATCAACTGATAAATAACCTAATCATGAAAATCGTATTGGTCCTACTCATATTCAAGGGGAGAAAGTTATAGAGGGTGTGTACATCAAGAGGTAGCTATTTGGAGCTATCTTAGAACTTGACCTACCACAATTTTCATTAGTTTTGCAGATGTTAGTTATGAGATGTATGCTACTTATAAGAATAATTAGAAATATATCAGAAGGCCAGATATTTCAAAAGAAATTATTGTTTCTAGAGAATGCTTCATATTTACCTGTAAATTATGACTACTTAGATTATGTTTGAGATGATTACAAAAATCATAATGACATCTGACTAATTTATTCAGAAACATAATTGACCTATACAACATGCATATTCTGGATTAAACAAAATATTTGTAAGGTTGAATGCAAGATCCTAGCTATGTATTTCCATTTTTTCCATGATCTTAGAATCTTATATTCCTTGTTATCATTTTTTAACATACGCAATCTTGAATACAAGCCATCGCTTCTATTACTATGAGCATGTAAGTGTTACTACTTGGTATTGTCTGATGAAAGCATGTTCATCTAGAGCAAATGGTAAATGTGTACATAGTTTTAAGTTCAAGGAGTAAGGACAAAACCAGAAGTTTGACTCAGAGTTTAAGTCCTTAATCAAAGTGTGATGCATGCTGCATTAACACAGGGCCTGATCTAGTCTGAATGCATAAAGCTTTTGTTCTCTCATTTACAAATGTTTGCAAGAGTCTAAAGAGCCAAAATGGTAATTTACTGTGATCTAAAATAACCGTTTTGCATTTCAGTGTCTTTTATGGTATAGTGTGGCATACTCAAAAGGTATTTAACAAAATGGACAATTTTTTAAAATAATAAGCCTTATAGAATTAAAATATAGTGATGCCGTTCCTGTAGCTTAGAGATTGTACTGCTCTCGCCATTGTGGTAGATTCTAAAACAGTAATGTATGAAATATAAGCTTTACTTTTTTATCGCATCTTCTTAGGAAAAGCAAGAGAGAGGTGATTTTAACTACATTTGTTCTTAAAGAAAGAAAGAAAATGCAGTCAATTTGCTGTTTTCAAATAGCCAAGAGAAATTAGTTAGCATTTTTAATAGGCAAATAGTGATCTTAAAAGGAAATTCACATATGTGAAAATAATTCTGAATGCCAAGTAATTTCTTTTAGTAGTATGGAATGGTGGATGTTTCTGTGTGTGTTTTATGGAATAATTTAAGCTTTATTCTGGTTTAATGTACAGTGCCTACTCACGGAGACTGATGAAAGAAGTTTTATGTAAAAGTTTGCTACTGTGATTATTGCTAAAATGCTACATGGTTGCTCTAAGTTAATGATATTTAAACATTTTCCTCAGTAATTGTACTTCTCAATTGAAAGGAAGATACATTTCAGGAGTGTACTTTTTTTACTCCTTTAAACTAAGTGTTCTTTATAATACAAAACAGCACTCAGTGATCCATGCAGGCTTCCATTTATAATATTAATAGAAGACATGTTCCATGTTAATCCATCTCATTAATATTAAAGAAAGAACTCCAAGACTGGTGAGCACTTAATCATTTGCAATTAGCACCTAACTGTTAATTCTATGGAGGGCTCTTAAGGAGAGAAGCAGAAGAAGCAGCTCCCGTTTGCTAAATGTTAGTTGATTTAACTTACAGTATTTAATTCTGGGAAAACTCGGTAATTAGAACAATTCATGTAGCTAGACAAGTTTAATTGATCAGTTAAAAATAAAAGAGTCCCCAACTGAGAGCAACCACAAGATATATATTTTGGAAATGGCCATGACATAGCCATTTTGCTAATTTATTTTATTAAGTTTTGTGTGCTTCTAGGCCAATGTATTTGGCATCTGAGCAGAGGTGAATAAATTTCCAGCCCAGGCTACCTCAACACACATCCTAAAATCCAATTAACAGAATGGGCAGGTTGTCTGGTTTGGCATCCAACTAGAGCAGCTTGTTTCCTCAATGTCAACTCAACCTGAAAAAAAGAACGCCTGTGAGGTTCCTACTTTAAGACTAAAAAGAGCTCCAAGGCCCAGAATAAGAGCTCTATGCCAATTATTTAGAGCAAAACCAAGTTTTACACTGTGGTGTGGCCCCTCTACTTTCCTTCTACATTAATTCTGCCATGTAATGGCCTCTCTCCCTCAGCTCTGAAATCTGCCTCTTCTATAAGAGCAGATCCTATTATCAGGGATTTTTGTTGAAAGTTTCTTGGAAGAATCAAAGGCTTTCGAAGAATCTGTTACAGAACCCTGGAGGGGAACTGACCACAGGGTAGACATGCTTTTAAAAAAGGGATCTGTATCTGTTTCCACCATCTTATTGACCTAGTTCTTCTGAAAGCTACTTCCAGCACCATTTTTTTTTTTTTTTAATCAAAGAAAACCTGAGATTGGCAGGATTCTTAAAAGGCAGCAGGACTCTGTGAAATGAGCAGAAGACAGACCTGTCCATCTCTTCTGTTAATGTCATTTACTCAATTAGTAGTGATGAAATGCCCCCAGGATATACCACACCAAATGTTGACGGTGACAACCTTTAACACCAATTCCACTGCCAAGTCTAGCAAATTAACCAGATTTAACTAAGCACAATTCTGACAGTTTCTAATTACTGGGAGAATAAAGACGTGTTTGAATCTCTCTCTCCTTATTTAAAATATTCAGTAACTTTCATCCTGCTATCTCACCATCATCTCCACATGTTTTTCTCATTTTGTAATAGGTTGTTATCTGTCCGATGCTCTTCTTCCTTTCCATATACTTTGTTGTTGTGACTGTCCTTCCTAGTCTTAAACTTGCCATTCCCCAGAAGCTTGACTCTGCTTCTATTCACATTTGATAACAAGGCCATCTGCTAGCTTTGTCAAATGTTAGGCTCTTATTTTACAGCAGCTCTCCAGATGTGTGTGGGCACTGCAGCTGCACAGTCATTACAGATGGCATGGAGAAATCTGCTTTTAGCCTTCTGCTTTACAATATACCCTAATCCTCACCAGCTGTATTGAAGTGCTTTAGCCTTTAAGGATTTGGATGAAAGAACATGGGTAAAGCAACAAAAGTCGTCACCATCAGATACACACCAGCCATAAGGCTCCCTCATGGCCGTGGCACAGGATCCACCAGAAGTAGCACTCCAGATGAGTCTTGTTGAAGAACAACGTGCATGCAAAGAACTATATGCATACAAAGAAGCTGGTATCTAGTTGGTACCTAAAAACAGACTGTGTATTTGATAAATTTTAGGTACCAGGTTTTGAGTTTCCAGATTCTCCTGGAGACACCCTATGGTAGCCCATTTTATTCCAAGGACAGATTTGAAGAATCTTTGTGAGATTTCATGTTTAAGAACGATATATACAGGAGGGTAATATGTATGGGGACTAACAGATCACGGATTCAGTTTTGGTTCTGCTGCCCACTTGCAGGTTTGTTTGGGCAAGGTACTAAACTTATCTGAGGCAGTTTCTCATCTGGAAAATTAGGTTAACAATACTATTACATTATAAGAGTTCTGTGAGGGTTGCCTGACACCCTGCATTTAGCGTGTACCTGACCCATCATAAACTCTCAGCAAATGACCATTACCAAAATTACTATTATTTTAGGTAAGCATTTAGACAAGCATTTTCTATCACTCCTTTCCTTAATATTTAGCAAGCCTAAAAATCTTCTCTCAATTATTATTGAAAAACAAAGATAGGGAATAGTTGGGCTTCAAAAAAAAAAAAACCTAATAGCTGCATGCAACATAAAAGAAAAAAAGATGTCAAAAAAAAAAAAAAAAAGTATGGATAAATGTCATTAAGCTGGAAGGTAGGACTTGTCTTGCAATTAGTCCTAATCATGAAGTCCATAACTAAACCTCAGCATGTGTGTATTTGCTCAGGTTTTTATGTTTATGGTCTATTGTCCCTGAAAAAGTTCACTAGCCTATAAATCTGTTATGGAATATAAATAGAAAAATTAATAAAATTAAGATTTTTAAACTTTTTCTAATACTTTATGTTTAATACAGTTAGGCAAGAAAGAAAGGACATGGGAATCAAAGTTTAAATTCTAGTTAATTGTCATTAGCTGTGATATATTAAGCAAATTATGTAACTTTTCCAGGCCTCAGTTACTCTATCTACAAGATGGGCAAATAATGCCTGATTTTACAATGGTTATTAAAAAAATAAATACTTCTCTTAAAATGCCTACCTAGTTGTTTGGAACATAGTAGCATTCTTGAAAGAATAAGTGTTATTACCATAATTAATCTTCATAATGGCTATGTTAGTTTTTATTATTGTGTAACAAATTACCATATAAACTTAGTAGCCTAAAATAACACCTACAGTTCTGTAGGTCACAAGTCCAGGGATGCAGTGGCTAGGTTCTCTGCTCGGAGTTTTACAAGACTAGAACAGAGGTGTCAGATGGGCTCTGTCCCCATCTGGCATTCAGGATCTTCCCAGCCCATGTAGTTGTGGCAGAATTTAATCCTTTGTGGCTACAGGACTGATGTCTTCATTTTCTTGCTGGCTGCCAGTCTGGAATTACACAGGTCCCACATGACCTCCTCCCTTTTCAAAGCCAGCAATGAAGACTCTCTTTTGCATTGAATTTCTCTATTTAAAACAATAATAATTGAGACAGAGTCTTGCTCTGTCACCCAGCTGGAGCACAGAGCCTCCACAATCATGGCTCACTATAGCCTTGACCTCCCTGGCTCAATCCATTCACCACCTCAGCCTCTGGAGTAGCTGAGACTATAGATGTGTGTCACCACTCTCAGCTAATTCTTGTATTTTTTTGTAGAGACAGAGTTTTGCCATTTTGCCCAGGCTGCTCTCAAACTCCTGGGCCTCCCCACATGCTGGGATTACAGGTGTGAGCACTGAGCCCAACCTGAATTCCTCCTTTGCTAGAAAAAAGCCCCCATCCTTTTTACAGGCTCACATGATTAGATTTGGCTCATGAAGTGTAATTTCCTTTTCTTAGTCAAATAGCTTAGGACCTTAATTATATCTGCAAAAATCCCTTATAGCAGCACACAGATTAGTGCTTGACTGAATAACTGAGAGGTTTGTGTACGCCAGGCAGGTGAGAATCTTGAGGGATATTGTGTTAGATCATTTTCACACTGCTATAAAGACATACCCAAGACTGGGTAATTATAAAGAAAAGAGGTCTAATTGACTCACAGTTCTACATTGCTGGGGAGGCCACAGGAAACTTATAATCATGGTAGAAGAAGAGACACGTCTTCCATGGCAGCAGGTGAGAGAGAGTGCGTGTGTGAAGGAGGAACTGTCAGACACTTATAAAACCATCAGATATCATGAGAACTCACATACTATCATGAAAACAGCATGGAGAACACTGCTCCATGATCCAGTCACCTCCCAGGAGGTCTCTCCCTCGGTGTGTGGGGATTATGAGATTCAGGATGAGATTTGAGTGGGGACACAAAGCCTAACCATATCAGGCATCTTAGAATTCTGCTTACCTCAGTAATCTTGAGAGAAACATATCTTATTTTAACCTTTGAGGAAACTAAAATTTTAAAAGTTTAGTTGACTTGCCTGAGGACATCCACCTGAGAAACGTTTCTTACTAGGAATGTCCCCGGGATATATTTGGTAATGTTTGGAGACATTTTTGGTTGTCACAAATGGGGAGAAGCTGGAAAACTAGCTGGCTCAGGGTAAACGTCTCTTAGCACGTAAGAAGAACAGAACAGACACGAGACCAGTGGCACTCTCTGCCAAAGATGATGTTCATTTATGCCAGGCAGTTCACTGAGTGAGCAGCAGGAGTGTAGTGGAAACCATCTTTGCCAGCTTCTACACCCACAAATATCTGCCAATAAGAAGCTTTCACTTTGGTCTAGCATTTCTCAAGTTCAGCAATACTGGGCCAGATCATTCTATATCTTGTGGGACTACCCTGTTCACAACAGGCTGTTTAACACTGTCCATGGCCTCTATCCACTAGATGTCAATAGGACTGCCACAACCCTGCTCCCCAAGTTACAGCAAATAAAAATTTCTCCTGGGGAGGAGCCAAGTTGCCCTCGGTTGAGAATCACTGCTTTACGGGGAAGTAGCAAGGCAGCGCTGTACTCTCCTCCCTTTCCCATAAGGTTGAATGCAGGAATGCTAGCTATAGCTAGAGCAGCCAGTGTGGACCACACTTGGAAAACTAAATGCTGAGGATGCTAGCGCCAAAACTCAAGGGAGCCTCGTCCCTGACACCATGGCCTGCACTGCAAACACCTGAATTGGTACAAGAGATGAAAGTTACCTTCTACCTTATCTAAGCCACCATATTTCAGGTGTCTCTGTTTACCGCCGCTGTATTTTTATCCTACCTAATACAAACTTCCTAGGAAAGTCACTTGTGCAGAGCAGGTAGGAGTTAACACATATGGCCGGTTACCTTAAAATCTTGTAGCTTCGTTTCCTTTTTGTGATCAGCACATTATCCTGCTCATAGAGCCTGTCCCCAAAGAGGCAATACTTACAATGAGACGCTGCACTTGATTCTTCAGTAAATACATACTTTGTTTGACTGTGTGCTAACAACCCAAATGGAGGTTTCTGTTGTCAACATTTGTTTCAGAAGCAAACACATCCAAATTGAAATGTTTCTTTTCATTGTTGCAGCGAAATATCCATTTGCTTTCAGGCCATTAGGGACTGCTGAATGCTTTTGTAAATGTTTTCAAAGGCTGCTGGCCACTCCAGGCCCATTTCTCTCCCACCGCTCAAGAATTTCCTAATGGTCAGGAACTCCTGAGAGACTTACTCAGGAGTTCAGTGGTTACCTGACCCAGGTGAGTTCCAAAACCATCCTGCATTTGATGCAGTTAAGACTGATAGACTGATTTTCTTTTTTTTTTTTTTTTTTTGTCACAACAACTTGCTGTGCCAGTGAATGTATTACTCTTTTCTGGATATATTAAGTAGAAATAAGAAGTTGTATTGATGTTTTCAAGCCTATCATCAATAGTTTACTAAATATTATAGTGGCCTCAAGAAATTACCTTCATACCACATGTTGGAGATACTTTTTCTGCTGTAACAATATATTTTTTCAATTTTTCTTTTTAGTAGTACTTCTTGAGTAAAGATGACAACATAGCAGATAAAATAAATTTGGGTACATTTGCGTGTATTGACACTTGGTGTTGACTGTGAGCATGTCCCCAGAATTTGTCTGAATGTCTTCCCTTTCATATCCATCTACCGAAATGGTACCCATCCTCCAAGGATTCCCCTTCCTTCTTAAATAACTGTAAGTTTCAAAGATCCTGCCAGTTGCACAACTCCCTAATGAGGAAAGTGGCCCAAGTGTGTGTGTGCTTTTGAAAAATGTATATTTTTAAAATACACATTTAGAAATATATACATAGGGGGAAAGGTTATGATTATTAAACACATCCTAGTGCTTTGGGAGCATCTGATTGAATAAAGGATTGCTATAACAGTCAAAAGCAACCATTTGTGTATATGCTGATCAACTATCACTGAAGCGTCTTAGCTGAATTGTCTGCCCACTAGTGGATGGTGGCACCCTGGCCAAATCAGAGCTTCTTTTTGTAAAGAATCAATATAATAAGGCAAATCATTCAAGCTCAGGTTATGCGCTGAATAAACTTGGTGAACATTCTTTTCTTGAAAGCACTGGGAATCCTCCAAGTGAAGACATTGCTGAAAGGAATGTGTTCCTTCTTATCCCATGTCACAGCACAGTCTTGAAAAAAGTTGCCAGAAAACCTCTATGATCAAGAGAGCATCTTTCTTCCTTGAAAATGTATACAGATTAGTATATAAATATGCATTATGATATCCATCTTAATCTACCTTCCATCAAAGTTAGATACAAATTTAGAAAATTCAGAAATAATAGCTAGGAGATTTGTTCACCACTTAATCTCTGTAATACCTTGTGTTCATTTGATCATTTGAATCTCACAGCTCTAGAAGAGAGACAGATTATAGCCATTTAACAGGTGAGATATACAGAGTGTGCATAAGTACATGCATGTTTGTGTGTGTTCATGTGTCTATGTGTAATATTCCCAAGATTACATAGCTAATAAATGTCAGAGGTGGGTTTCAAAACCAAGCAGACTTAGAAAAATGAATATCAATACAAATTTTAAAATATACTAGGTAATAAAACAAGGATAAAAAAATAAGAGATTTATTACATACAATGGATAAAAAAGGAAACCAATGAAGTGAGTAAGCAAATGGGTCTTAAACGTAGCCCTCTGATGCAAATGGCTCCATGGCTTCTGGGACCTTGGCCTAAGTGTCTAAAGGAGAACATCAAAGGCAAAGCAAGAAGGACAAAGGACATGACCGGACCTTATTTTTTGCCAAGCTCATGACCATCAGGTATCTGGCTCTGCACTGTGCACAAAGCCAGCACGATCAACAGTGAATAGACCTAAGTATTGCACAGCTCTGTTTTTGCCTGGCCTTAAAGGGTGCTAACTTACTTGGGTAACTTACTCTCTTCTCAGTAGGCTCCAAGGGCCTGTATGGTGTTATCAACAGTTATACTTATGTTTTGGATATTGATTCTGTAACTTCCTAGAGATAGAGATTTGTCCAAGTTACCTAAACCTTATGCACCTCAGATTTGACAGATATGCAGTGCCTTTGTGAAAATTGAATAAAATAAGATTTAAGACATCAGTCATCTCATGAAGTCCATAAGAGTTAGGTGTGTGCCATCAGTACTAGAAGTAGCAATCAAGTCATAAATTTTATTTGCACCCTTATTGTGTTTAGTGTGGTTGACTCCTGAAGCCCCACAAGCAACTGGTTGATGCTTAATTAGAATTAATTTACCACAGTGTTTAAAAAGTTTTCCACAATCTTTACTGTCTTTGAATCTGAAGTTCTTAATTCTTGCACCTCGTTATGATTTCTTCTGTCTTTTGGGTTGAAATTTTGTGATAATGATACTCCTCGTAGTAGGGTTTGACCTACATGTTTCTTCTTTCATCTTAATGCAATGCAAGGAAAAAAGCAATTATACTTATTTTGGGTGATAAATCCTACGGTTTAAATCTGTTGCTTGTTCTTATGCTATGATTTTCCAACTTTACATTTTTGAGACTGTTGTTTAGTAATAAGTTTGAACTGACTTCTTTTTACCCATTAGCAGAATGGGTGTGATCTTCATCCATGTTTCTGCAAAGAAGAAAAAGTTAATGCATGCAGACCTGGGGAAGATATTCAATTATATTAATTATTTTTCCTGAAAGAACATAATGTTTCTTAATGGAACTAATATTCCATATAGTTCAAAGAAAAAACATAAATGCAGACAGCCAACATGTTACTCTTCTCTCTCTCTCTAGTGGTACTACATGAAAGGTGATATGGTTTATAATATTACTATTGTTGGCCAGGCACAGTGGCTATCACCTATAATCCGAGCACTTTGGGAGGCCGAGGCGGGCAGATCACAAGGTCAGGAGATTGAGACCATCCTGGCTAACACCGTAAAACACTGTCTCTACTAAAAGTACAAAAAATTAGCAGGGCATGGTGGCGCATGCCTGTAGTCCCAGCTACTTGGGAGACTGAGGCAGGAGAATTGCTTGAACCCGAGAGGTGGAGGTTGCAATGAGCCAAGATTGCACCACTTCACTTCAGCCTGGGCAACAGAGGGAGACTCCCTCGCAAAACAACAACAATAACAACAAACCTGTTATTGTTTACTTTTGCTGTTAAAATTAAAAAAAAAAAAAAAACAAGTTAATCTTTCTGACAGTCACATGGGCAATCACTCCAGGTATCTTTTATACCAAAGGTGCAGTGTTGGGACAAGGCTAAAGTAGTTGGGTAGGTCTCTTCTACAAAGAACTATGATGTAAACCTAGTATCTTAAAAAGAAGGGCAAAGGGAAAGTAGTGGAAATCCGATTTGGCCAATTTAAAGCTAGTTCCCTCCCAAGCACCCCTCCCTACTACCAGATCAGCATCACGTCAATCTTAGTATGGCTAGATGTAAGAACATACATTTACATAGTCGTTAAGAATGGGAGAGAAATCTATGGATTTGGACCCCATAGTGGCACTTCACAGCTATTTTGCTTTTGAAGAGTTATGTATTCTCTTTATGTCTAAGTTTTCCAACTTATAAAATAGGAACACTAATATCACCTACTCACAGAGTTCTTAGGAGAAGTGCATGAGCTAATATGCACAAAACAGAATAGTTTGTGGCATGCCATAAGCATATGAACATACATATGTAAGCTAAGAAATATTGGCTATTATCTCTCTGGATCCAGTGACATTACACATATATTTCGACGTTGCTTGCCAGTTTGGAATGCCTGTGCTTCTAGTATCCTGGTTATTGGTTCATTGAGGCATTGAAAGGAACATATGTAACTGTCAGTTTTGCAGCTGAGAGAAGAGTACATGGGTATAAATGTGCATCTACAGGAAAAATACAAACTTAAGCAGCTAAGTATTCTGTTTATATCAGATATCATGGATACTGGTCTACTTGCTTTTGCCAAAGAGTAAAATAATTTGGGATACATTTCTGACGTTTGTATTAGCTCTAACAGCTGACAAAAATGTTTAGTCTAGTGACCCATTCATGCCCAGAAACAAGTGTTTGCTGGCTGTATTTTATGCCTTCTAAAAGACCTCTAGGCTTTATTTAACTGTCGTTTTCTAGAAATGATATTAGGATGAACGAATGTAATACAGGAGTGAAAGGAGTTGAAGATAATTCATATACAGATAGTAAAAAAAACAAGGCATTATTGCAAACTGCTGCTTCTTTGAACTTGAAGTTGCCGCTGGACCACTATGATTTTTGTTCATAATATAAACTTTTCTACATCTATTAAATTTTATTTAGTGCTTTATAGAAGAACTTGGATAAACTATCGTTTCTTTATAACAAGTATACATCATCTGGGAGCACAGACATATGTGCATGTTTATTAACACACACACACATCCAAAAGTAATACCATAAAAGGTGCTGCTATATTCATTGTGTTGCTGACATATCTGATTGATGAATCACCGATATAATTTTTCTCATTAAAAACAGATAAAACTGTCTTACTTTGAGAAAGGGTTTACAATCAGCCTGAAAGAATCTAAGTTTCCTTCACCTACTTTATTTCGCTGGTTATATGAATTTTACCGTTTCTTTGAAATTGTGCATCACTTAGTTCCTGATCACTCCATGCTAGCCAGTCTCTCTTTTGGTCTTATTTTTCAGCATTTGGTGAATGGAAGCTATTGTCTCATGATAATTTGAATGTTTCATTCTGCTTTTCTTACATTCAGGAAGATCTAAAATGGTGATAAACTTTAACCATAATTACTTGGTCAACATCATTGTAAACATCATTCCCCTCATTTAAGTCTTTACTTTGGACTCTGAGAGCTACATCCTAACAGCAGGGACTGAGTCTTACTCATATTTGTATATTCAGTGCAAGAGACCTGGTATATATTCAGTCCTCAAGACATCTTTGCTGAACTGTTGAATTGAAATAACCAATTTTCTTAATTTTTAAACATACATCTGAGAGGTGAAGCTAGGTGGACTTCCTGGGTCGAATGGAGACTTGGAGAACTTCTCCCTCTAGCTAAAGGTTTGTAAATGCACCAATCAGCACTCTGTAAAAACGCACCAATCAGCACTCTGTGTCTAGCTAAAAGTTTGTAAACGCACCAATCAGCATGCTGTAAAAATGGACCATTCAGCACTCTGTAAAATGGACCAATCAGCAGGATGTGGGCAGGGCCAAATAAGGGAATAAAAACTGGCCACCGACCCTGCAGGAGCAACCTGCTAGGGTCCCCTTCCACCCCGTGGAAGCTTTGTTCTTTTGTTCTTCGTAGTAAATCTTGCTGCTGCTGAGTCTTTGGGTCCACACTACCTTTATGAGCTGTAACACACTGCAGGAGTCTGCGGCTTCATTCCTGAAGTCAGCAAGACCATGAACCCACCGGGAGGAACAAACAACTCTGGACCCACCACCTTTAAGAACTGTAACACCCACTACAAAGGTCTGCAGCTTCACTCCTGAAGTCAGCAAGACCACAAACCCACCAGAAGGAAGAAACTCCAGACACATCTGAACATCTGAAGGAACAAACTCCAGACACACCATCTTTAAGAACTGTAACACTCACTGCGAGGGTCCGCAGCTTCATTCTTGAAGTCAGTGAGACCAAGAACCCACTGGAAGGAACCAATCGTGGACACACATCTATTCTACCTCAAATATACTTGTTCTCTAAACTTTGTAGTGAGTCTACGTAAATAATCATTGCCTACTGTTAGTTTGCATGAAGTGTGTTTGGGATACAAGTGGATCATTTTGCAAACTATCATAGAAAACTATAGAGAGGTATAGTTTCTATTTAATATTATGAGAAATGTTTATGCTATGTGTCTAAGTGGAAGAATAAAACTAGGTTCGACCCTGCCCTCTCCCAAGACAGAGATTAAAATAAGCAAGTTTTCAAAGAAGTTAGCTATCATAGCTCAAATCCAAAAACTTTAGCTGAGTCTTTTGTAGCTTAAGTATGCTTAGCAGGTACTTGACAGTGTCATGTTTCTTATTCCCAGAAGGCTGCTTGGCCACACGTTAAAAAGTGAAGCAGATATTGACAAATGTATCCCATATTATTCTGTCTAATAATGTGAAGTGATTTTTCCAGTGTTAAAGAGGTGACTGCATAATTCAGGAAGCTAGTTTACTTACAGTCTGCCTCCTCAATAGCAACAATATTAATAGCATTTACTTAGCACCCACTGTATATCAGACACTAAGTGTATACATCTTATTTAATACATACAATATTCCATAAGTAAAGTAGTGATAATATCCCCATTTTGCCTTTACATTTCCACACAGAGGCCTGAGTTTCGGAGAGGAAGATCAGAAACTGTAGAGTTCCCAGGAAGCCTAGAATGAGATTAACTTCTTGGTTGCCTTTCTCTTAAATTATAAGAAAATCAAATTGAATAAACATGCTTACCGTGTTCTTCCTTTTATTGTAATTCCATTAGTTACCCAAGCACATTAAAAAGTCAAATATGCAGACAGAGACTTGAGTTAAGACGCTATGAAAAGTAAATGGACAAAAAGTAAAGAAAAGTGTAACCTACCTTATATCCCCCTACCAGTCACCATGTTTGAGGATGGGAGCAATATTCTAGAGAGACTGGGTCCCAGAGTTCCAATGGAGACAGCCTCAATTGAGAAGCAAGACTACTGTAAAGCTGAAATAGCTAAAGAAGTATATGATGCTGAAGAACAAGTACTTAGACCAACTCAGCAACAAGAAATATCCTTCCTCATGCCACATGTTACAAATCAGAGCAGGTGAGATCGGTCAGGGGTGGGCATAAAGGCTGACACTTGGGCTACATGTGGGGAAGTGATAGAAGCAATAAAGAACACTCTGATACTAAGAGATAAGTCTATGTGCATATGTTGGCAATGATTATGCGTGAAGGCAGAGTGAATGACTTTTATTTGCTTTTTGTGCTATTGTGCATTTTCTAATATAATTATGATTTATAAGTACAACTTTTTATAACAGAAAAATGCTATTAAACAAGAATTATACAGACATAATCACAGCCAAGGATGGCACTAAGTATTTTAAAGATTATCACATTTAGAAAGGCACTCTTAAACACCAAGGAAATTAATGCCAAAAGCCTGCTCCACCATCTACCAGTTTCAGACTTTGGGCAAGTTGTTTTAACTTTCCTTGCCTCCATTTTTTCAGCTATAAGATAAGGACAGTATTCGTTTCTCATGTATAGCATTGCAAAAAAGATTAAATTAAATAATACATGTAAAGCACTTAGACTAGGACCCAGCATACAGTAAGTAATTAGCTTTTTAAAAAATTTCAAAATCACACTATGGCAGAAAAGTTGTAGTCTCTGGTCTAAGGTCACAAAGCAGGGAATGGTTGGGATCAAAATTTGAATGCTGGTAAAGCTGGACCAAATGTAATGTTATTCTAATATTCTATTATTGCTATTAGTGAAACATTCAGACTCGTGGGATGATTGAGTGATTCTCTGGCCATCTGATTAAAATAGAAACATCCTATTCCTTTTCCTTCTTTCTTCCCTCCTTCTCTTCCTTCTTCCCTCTGTTTCTCTCTCTATTTCCATTTTTTTTTCTTTACTATTCTCTAGTCCAAAGCTGTGGGAATGTAAACACACATGATGATAACATTGATGTTAGATTAAGAGGTTTATTTTAAAATACATACACAAAAGACAGGTTGTTAAACAAAATAGGTGTTATTTCTCTCTCACATAACAGTTCAGAGGTGAGAAAAGCATGATTGGTGAGACAACTCTACTATTCTCAAAACATGACTTCCAAAGTTTTTCCAGGAATCACTATTTCTTAACCAGCAGGAAGAGGGGGGAAGAAAGAGTTCATGGCAAGTACATTTAAAGAGATAATTGAAAAGTGGCATGTGTCACTTCTGCATCCATCATCTTGATCTGAAAGGCCAAACTTAGCTGTAAAAGACGATGGGAAATAAAGTTTGTAGGTTCTATTACTAAATACTGAAGGGAAAACCAGATCAAGAAGGGGGCAGTTTCAGGCTGATCCATAAGGGGCATAGCAAGCATAGGTACATAATTACCATTCTGACTCTCTTTTATAATAAATATGTGTGTCAAAGACTGGTAGTAGAAAGTACCGTGGTTATTGTGGAAAGGGTTTATCACAGATTTTGTATTCCTTGTTGCCATATTTATGAAACTAGCATCATTCTTCTATTACAATTGATGTTTTTACTTCCTGTTTCAGTACTACCTGTATGAACAGTGCCCTCGGAATTGTGCAATGCAGCAACACTGGTAGAATTGTTTTTGTTTGTGTTTTTTTTTTTAATTATTATTAGTATTAAAGTGCACTTTAAGTTCAAAGTTACACTGAATGATAGTGCAGGAAATATCTCCATGAAGCATGCCAACGCCTTTATGCTTTTGGAGGTGAGAGGTGGAAATGATATTGACATGTAGTTGACTCCATCATTCAGCATTCCATGAGGATTCTCTTAGACCTCAGTGGTGGCAAAATCTTTTTGATAATGTTTTCTAGCAATGAAAATAATGAGAATCATTCAATTGTTCTGTTTTGGCTACTAGAAAACCCATAGTATATTCCACAGTCTATTTTTTAACAAATTTATAAGGTTGGTATGTCAATTTTTTTCTCTTAATATTCTCAATAATTTTCCTTCATTCTGATTTATTTAAATCCGTATATGTCTTTATAATTCACCTGTAGGAGTGATATGTATATGTAAACATATAAACAAATGCTGAAAATTTTATCATAGTACAGCACTCTGAAATTCTGTTACATTCCCCTACTATATAATAATTACTTAAAGAATTAGGCGTATCCAAAGATTGCAATTGTTACTTTAACATAAATCATCTTTAACTTTTACAATGATTTTAAACATTAATTAGTAGGTTTGATTATTCCCTCATTGCAAAACATGAATGTAAAATTGAGAACTGGCAAACTGAGAACTTATTTTTAGTTTGGAACAACTGCTATCAATTTAACTTGTGCTTAATTAGGAAAAGGTAGTGCTTACATACAGCACTACATCTTCAGTAGACTTGGAAACTGAAAAGGATTTTGCTTATGATAGAGAACTGAAATGCCCATAGTGACTCTAACATTGTTTTTTAAGCGTGAGGGTAAAAAGATGGATCACTTTAGGGGAAAACTTGCGGCTCACAATGCAAGTTTTAACATCTTTCCTATGATTACCTATACCTCTGGCAGAAAAATCTTTTCTGACCCTATGGGTCTTTGCCATGGTTTAAGCCAATTGGGACTTTTTGGAATGGTGGATAATCAATTTAGCCTGATTAAATGCAGTTCCCATCTTAAATTATGCAAAATATAAGGACCCACGGGTCAAAACTGAGGTAGGATTGAGACCCGTAGGCATTCTAGCAGTTAAGCCATGGAGGGCTATGGAGACTATGCTATGGGAATGTGATTTTTAGTCAAATTGCTTTCAATAATTCTTCTTGCTTAAAAGCAAATGATGATGCATGCTGCTAAAGTCCAAAGAAGAAAAATAGTTTAATGATTTAGGTTATGAATATCAGTATAAGGAGACCTAAAATGCAAAGCCCTTCAGTCGATAACAGGACGGTTTTGTAAACCACTTAAGGCTGTGATAAAATCCTACTTGACTGGCCCACGAGCAGATGTGACAAGTTGAATTTATTTCCTCTCTTACCAGGAAGCTTTGCAGGAAACTCTTAACATATGGTGCTTTTCGCTTCCATCTAGAGCTATAAATGTTATTGGAAAAGGATGTTCCCAAGAGCAGTGAGTTTCTGACGTCTCTGCCAAATGGAGTCCAAATGATCCTTCTGTGGTTCTGAATTCCCTGAGTTCTTAGGAGCTGGCAACCAAGGGTCTCTGATCTAAACACAGCTCACTAATTTAATTATTTTATTATAGATTTGTGGAAGCTCTTTCAGACCAGTGACTTAGCATCTGTATTGTATCTAGCTATACAGGAAGCACAAGTTAGAAGGGTGTAAATATTTTGTTTCTTAACTGCTTTCATTTGAAAGCTTAGAAATCATTTCACACAGAAACCAGGCACCACAAACTGAACACAAAAGAATGTGAAATTGAGATAAGTCAAATTTTCAGAAGTTTCTCATATTTAGAGCTTTTTGTATCATACACAGGTACACCATCTACCACTACATAATGATATCGAAGTAAATACTCAGTTATTAGCAATCATACAAAAATGAAATATTGTTAAGTAAAAATCATTGACTACCTCATATGTTGTTTATAAGACTCCACAAAGTGCTGAATATGTACCCCAGGGCTCATCTTCATTTAACGTCTTTTCAGAGCATTTCATTTTAATAAATTAAAAGGACAAAATTGATGCTTTGACCATTGGAAGTTTGCTGCTAGCTGAAGCAACATCATAATTGCTAAATTGAAACTGATGGCACCACGGCACCAACTAGTTTATATTTTCAGTGCAGTGAACTATGTTGAAATGTCATTCAGTTTAAGATAACAAATATAGCAAAGTTAAAAAAATCTGAAAATTGACATTTACTGTGTTATAAGTAAGTATATATATTTCCAGACTGATTACTAAAGCATATATATGAAACATGTACATGCCTTAACATTTTATAGGTTTTTTTTTTTTTTTTTTTTTTTTTTTTTGAGACAGAGTTTCATCCTGTCCCCTAGGCTGGAGTGCAGTGGCGTAATCTCAGCTCACTGCAAACTCCGCCTCCTGGGCCCAAGTGATTCTCCTGCCTCAGCCTCCTGAGTAGCTGGGATTACAGGCATCTATTTTTAGCAGAGACGGGGTTTTGCCATGTTGGCCAGTCTGGTCTCAAACTCCGAACTGAAGTGATTCACTTGCCTCAGCCTCCCAAAGTGCTGGGATTACCAGCGTGAGCCTATTTTATAGCGTTATAGCTGTGATTGCATGCCCGACCTATTTTACAGCATTTTAATATTATATTAGTACTTATTAAAGTACATTCTTTATAGTCATAAATAGGTGTTTTTAGTATATTTTGTAGTTTCCAAATACATAAAATAAGTCCTAAAAACTCAAGTACAATGTATGTGTGTATATATGTCATATATGTATGTATTACTGTGTAAAAATGAATACCTGTGTGCAAGTGTTTAATGAGTTTAGCTACAATTTCTCAGAAAAAGTACATACATACTAACCTACCACTCTAAGGCTATAGTAAAACCGTTTGGAAATTTTAATTGTAACTATAATTTAACTGCTGTCTTTAAAAACCTAAATCATAGTATTTGAACTTAAAGTACACCTTAACAAACTAAAAGAAGAAGAAAAACGTATAGTATACCAATAGCTATGCACTTAGAAATACTCGATTACAAACTTAAAGAAGTTAATATAAACTAAGCAGTAATGCAAAATCTTTGAAAAAAACATTTTTTTAAATTCAAATTTTGTCTAATTCTTAAAATTTAAGAATCAATAAACACCTTAAAATTTTCCAGAATGTTCACTTAGGCTGAATACGTTATTTAAATAATAATATTAATTTCAGTTTTTTCTTCAATGTGATGTATAGCATTAACTTCACTCTATCACTATATTGTTAAATGAATTTCCTAATTAGCATAGTACTTCCCAGAAATTCTTAGAAAATATTATCTTTTTTTCCATTGGTACTCACCCTTTCCAGGAGACTTCGCTCCTAACTTTAATTATTGTGAGCATCAGAATTGTTAAAAAAGACAAGCACCCTAAAGCAATGCCGATGAAAGAAAACACAATTGAAAGCTGCCATTTAACTATCATCTCATATGTGTCATTAAGCAGATAGACCCATAAACTAATACTGAGATTATACATGCTTCATTATTAATATAATATAAACACATGACCACACAGTAGTTATTTTCTCAAATGTTTATTTTTCAAAATTGTTTTCTTTAGCTTTAAATTGAAAAGAGACTTCATTAAAAACCTACCATGATATATATTATTATTTAACTAATTTTACTTTTTTTCCCAGTTTTTACTGTTTACATTGGTTCTAAAACTAATTACAGGTTATCAAAATATCCAGCAGAAAAGCAGCATGAAAAAGATTCAGTTGTTTGGTATCTATCATGACACAATTAAGCAATCAAAAATAAGTTGATGGTTGACTAAAAGTATGTTACAAAACTCTAAATCTTAACTCACGTAATTCTCTCGTTTAAAGGGAGGAAGAGCACAAAATTGAGTGTGATTGAAATCATCATTTAAAAAGAAGAAAGAACTGTTTTCAAGGCTCATGGGCATTGTAGAACTAGAAGGAGATTTGGATATCGTCTAACACAAAACTCCAACTTTACAGATGAGGCAGATGAACCCAGAAACTATAAAACAGATGTATTTTGAGAGCTTCAAAGACTATTACCATTGAACAGAGCTTCAATTTATTTAAAAATAAATTTAAATCAGGACAATTTTGATGGTTTCATCCAGGCAGGTACCCCAAATAGACCAAACTGCTGATGTCGAAACCCTCTACATCTTGGCTTTTAAGAAATTGCTCATTCACATTGTCACGTGGATTGAATGAGGAGGATTGGAATAAAATGTCAACGAGCTTTGATGTTAGAAGGGCAGAGATTAACAAGTCCAATGTTCTCTATCAATAAGGGAGGCCCAGAGAAGTGAGACCAATTCCCAATTAAGTTTGATGTGTCTTTTACTTATTCCAATTCAGTGGGAGTAATTTGTCCACTTCAGATTTTCTCACTCAGGCAAACACAGAAAACTCAATGGAATATGAAAGTTAATTCAAGAGAAGAAATTGAAAGTTCACTGAAGAGCAAATTTACCACTCTTTACTTCCATGAGTGTGAATAAATAATAATGACAAGTGTCTTAAAGTATATAAGGTTTCCTAAACTGCTGATGAATACTAGACATTCAATTTTACATAAAATGCATCATCAAGTCATATCTGGTTAGTTACTACTTTGGCTCACATGGTTACCAGTCACTCTTTACATTTTATTTGACTCTCCCCTGTCTCATGCCTCACATTCATATATATGTATTTCTGTGTTTCCTGTGGTCCTTCATCACATTTTATTTGTATTAATTCCTCTAGGCTCTACGTACCTTTATAATATTAAATGTTTTAGATAATAAAAGCTGTCAACAGTGGAAGTACAACACCAAGAACTTAAAGATGTCCCTCTGAGATTTAATTAACAGTAATTTGACTGTTCTTGTTCTTGATCTGTGCTATTGACAAATTCACCAAATGAAAAGCTGGCAACATTGAAATATGATGTTTAGCAAAGCAATTTTTTCACTATCCAGCAGAAAGGAAGAAATATTAGCTAGAGTGATATGTAAGAGGGAGCAAAAGAAAGAGCTAGTGTTAATATTCTCATTATTCAGGATAATTTATCAGATATCACCATGACCCAGGAAATTCTACATATTACCAACATTTTCTGCTTTTTACCCTCTGAACCTTTCTGTACGCCCAGGTTATGATGACATTTGGAAAGTTGTTTGTTCTAAATCACTCTTTTAAAATGGTCAACCATTAGTGTCATATATTATCACTGTGATATGTGACAATCAATTGGTGCCCACAATAGGATAGCAATTGTCTCCAGTTTTGTGGTTATTGATATAAAAAGGCAGTTGAGCATAGTTTAAATGCAATGTCCTCTAAAACAAAAAAAAAAAAGCTAGTGAATAAAGTCAGAACACTCAAGACGTGAACCACAGAACATCAAGACAATGTATCTCTCACCATCAGCCTATCATGTCCATTACTATCTCCAGATTGACCCTCCATTTTGTGGACAGGCAGCTCCAACTGAGTGGTCAAAAGAAAACTTATATTCCAGCATAAAACAGGTACAAATTTTCACTCTCTTCTGTAATCTGCTACCACACTGACAGGTGGAGATACA
Organism: Rhinopithecus roxellana; assembly: GCF_007565055.1. Classification (NCBI taxonomy): domain Eukaryota; kingdom Metazoa; phylum Chordata; class Mammalia; order Primates; family Cercopithecidae; genus Rhinopithecus; species Rhinopithecus roxellana. Next base: position 64,873,301 of record NC_044560.1, on the reverse strand, counting down.
CAGATTTCTTCTTGCCATGCATTCTTGCCCTGCCCCTAAATGAGAAAAAAAAAAAAAAAAAAAGAGTGGTATCTATATTTTGTCTACTATATTAACGTCAGTCCGGTCAATAACATAATACGTAAATATCTTTCGATTCTTATTTTCTGTGCCTTCAAGTAATTTTATGATGAACTTTATGTACTCAAATAATCATGCCTGAAAATGAATGCTGCTTCCGTTTATCAAGTACAAACTAACAGTGATATTTACAAAATTTGAGAGTATAATTGAACACGTATTAATTTTTGAACTAGGAAAAATCCAGCTGTGTAAATTAGCTCATGTCTACAGGTTCTGAGCATTAAAGAAACTACTAAAGCATTATAAAGCAAAGGCAGATAACACAACCCTAACTTTGATACAGGAAAACAAACTTAAAGAAATTCTGGCCTTGGAGTCAGATGTCTTGGCCAGGGTTTCCCCTTCTGCCTTTGCTTTTACTCTCTGATATGGTTTGGCTCCGTGTCCCCACCCAAATGTCACCTTGAATGGTAATCCCCATAATTCCCTTGTGTCAAGGGAGAGATCAGGTGGAGGTAACTGAATCATGGTGGCAGTGCAGTTTCATCCATGCTGTTCTTATGATAGTGAGTTCTCACAAGATCTGATGGTTTTGTAAGGGACTCTTTCCGCATTGCTCAGCACTTCTCCTTCCTGCTGCCTTGTGAAGAAGATGCCTTGCTCCCTCCTCACCTTCCACCATGACTGTAGGTTTCCTGAGACCTCCCCAGCCATGCTGAACTGTGAGTCAATTAAATCTCTTTCTTTTGTAAATTACCCAGTCTTTATAGCAGCATGTAAATGGACCAATACACTCTCTTTGTGACCTCAGATAAATCATTAATCTTTTCTGACCTACAGTTTTAATATTTTCAAAAGGAAAGTGACATAGTTTGTTGTAGGATTACGGGAATTCTTGTTTATGAAAGTGGACTCACAACTTGTAAAACTCATTTATAAATTTGAAGATTGGTGCAGACGGTAATTGTCAGACTTATTAGATATAACATTCTTGTGATTGTCTTTGTACAGGTTTATACAATATTGGCTTTAAAACAAACAAACAACAACAAACTTTGGTAAAACCACCCCCATCTCAAATCGTCAGACCTTAGTATTATCATTTTTGTCCATTTTGTTTATCTTCTAAAATGATCTGAATTGAAGCTACAATAAACTCTGAGTACAAACTCCTATCATTAGAAGTCTCTCATCTGCTCACTTCTAATGAAATCTGTTTCTCGGTCTCTTTACCCCCTCCCCATCCCTTGGTAGTTCACTATTGTCTCAGTTCATCAGCCCCTCTTCTGGCCTCATTTGCTTGCCTAACCAGCCTTGACACTAGGGTCAGCCACTTTATTAGATTTTCACACTCTCTTTCCCCAGAGCTGCCATTCCAATCCACAAGAATGGGTAAATAACATCATCTGCCTTCTCAGCCCACAGTCCCAAGCTGCCAAACATTGCTGATGAAAGTCACAAAGCCAGGTTGACTGGTTCCACTACAGTTCTGAGCTGCCTAAAATCAGCTGGGCCCTCCTTCCTGCTTGATAGTACTTGTTCTCGTTGCTGATTTACAGCCTTTTGTATCCCCCCATAGTGTCAATTCCAAGATTTCTTCCTACCATCAATTTCTTATGTGATATGATCTCCCAGTCCATAGAGAAAGAAAGGCCAATGCTTGATTTCTCCCTTTTTCTTCTACGTAAAAGCTGAACTTTCCCTGTGATCTCATAGAAAGTGCCCTCCTCTCTCATGTTAAGCCTTTCACTTGTGCCTTTCACTAGTGCCTTCCCTCTTTTTTGCTAAGGCTTTATCACATCCTTTTTCTACATATCCTCATAACAAGTTTTTCCTTTATCCAAGCACTACCTGGTTTTATGATTTTGTCTCTCTCTCTCTCTCTCTTTTTTTTTTTTTTCTTGTAAAATTTGTTGAAAGGAAAGGGTAGTTCACATTTATTGTTTCCACTTTCTTACCACCTACTCACTCCTTGGGATCTGCTTTCTGCTCCGGTAACTAAATCCAATGACGGTTTTCCAGCCCTCCCTGTTTTTGTTCTTTGTAAAGCAATGGACATTTCTGACACTGCACTGCCTTAAAATTTTCCCCTGCATTCTCTCCAGTACCACCCTCCTCCAGCTCACACTTCATTTCAGTGGTACTCATATTTTCCTCGATACCCAATATTAAAACTTCAGAGCAGTACTTGCCTCCTTACTCTTCTCTGCACTTCATGGCCAGTAGTTGACATGTTGTATTGCTTCAATTTCTGCAGTATCTCTCACATTTTTATTCTTTCCAAAATTACTTTTTCGAGTACTACCAAAACAGATTAACACAATTTTCTCCCAACTCTTTCTCTTTTAAATCTTTTCCCTGACAATATATTTGCACCCTGGAATTTTGAAGTTCTTCCATCAGTCCCAATTTACCTTTTTATTCTTAACTTTTCCCACCTTTACAAAGTCAAAGAGGACTCTTTGCTCATCTCTTTATAAGACCTGAGGTTATTGGCCATATACTTCTACCCAGAGGTGGAAAGTAGGGGAAGAAGACAAGACAAATCACATTATGTGACCTTTGCCCGTCTAAGCCAAATACTGCTGATACAGAAGACATCTCATGAAAAATAACACAAAGTCTGGGTACACAGATATGTTCCAGTTGTGAAAATTAAATTCCTAAAACTGTACATGTGTGGTATATGTGCCCTTCTGTGTGTATAATACACTTTAGAATATGTTTCAATTAAAATGTGTATACAATATCTTTTTCTGTTTATATAATTGAATTCAATATTTTTTTTAAAGTCGCAGCAAAACAGGCATAAATGAGCAAGAAAGAGGAAACGATCACGTTATACAGTCACAGCAATGGGTTTAGTGAAAATAAAACAATTACAGTGACTACAGAAAGGCGAAGCAAACAAATAGAAAAAAGCAAGCAAATTTGTTTTGTCAGGGTTTCCTGGGTTCTTTAAAATGTTTGGTGCCAAAAGAAGCGTTAGACCCACCAAGATTACTCTTACTCTAGAGCAAACTTTTTATTTGGCTATGACTTATGACAGCACTTTAGATAAGAGAGGTAAGAGGACATTTGCAATTATAAGTATACCTGAATCTATAATTCAAAAGTCATTCAATGACCCACAAAAGCATCCAATCAGATGGCAAAGTCAAGTTGCTGGTACATTTATGCTCTTAATTTAGAGATGGGATAACAGCACTCTTCCTGAGATAACACCTTAGGGTTATCTGCCTAAGTAGTACACTTCAATTTTAAGTGTAGGTTAAAGGGTCAGATCACACAGACCTGGCTATTGATTCCAGCTTGGCTTTTTTTGGCTTTGTGACCTGGGAATATATCCTGAGCTCTGTGAGTTTCTGTTTTCTCATTTGTAAAATGAACATAATAACCATCTTGCAGAAGTGTGAGGAAAAGAAAGGATATATGTAATTGAATAACTCAACATTGGAAATAATAAGTACACTCAATAAATAACTCTTATCTGTAAAATAAGGAGGCTGAGGTAGATAGTCTCCTCTAGTTCTAACTTTCTATTCTTTATATGTTGTCTTTTTCCATAATAGTGGCCCTTGATTACAGGTCCTGAAAAAATATTAAAAAATGAGTCAGTCAATCTGGTTTGTTGAATCTTAATAACGTCATAGTATCAGTAGAAATTTGGGGAGCTAAAATTTGAACGTTATCTAGCCAATCTCAAAAAGTAAATGATTTCCCATTTTAGCATCCTCGAATCAATGGGTCAAGTTGGTCTTTGCTTCAATTTCAGAGTTGTTTTTCTAGGGGACCTTTTTTAAAATTTCTTCTTTGTTTTTAATATATTTTTTCTTACTGCTAGAGTAAATAAAAACCAATATTACATTCCATGGAAAACATTCTAAGGAAATATAGTTTTCGGTTAGACCATTTAATTTTCTTGTAATGGAAAATGAAGCAGAATACATAATGTCCATTGTACCTGTGTATGTCACTCAGCTCCTTCACGACTAAAGCACTCATTCTCTTGATGCCAGGGATGTTACTTACTGACCCTATGGCTGAGTCCCTCTCTGGCCTCACAAAAGTTTACGGTCTCTTTCCCAGACAGAGGTAACCTAAATTCAGTTACTGATAAATTCAGGATTTGGTGGCCTGAACCTCTTTTCTCAGTTCAAAGCAATTCTAAAGGGTCATCCCAGCTCCAGAGATCCTTGTGCAATTGGTTGAGGCCTCTCTTGTAATTTTTCCCTCTGATCAATCCTGTCTTGTTTACTGTAAGGGATATTGTTCCTAGAAATAAAGCATTTGCATGCAACTTTCCATCTCAGAATCTGTTTCCTAGGAAAACTGTCCTACTACAACTACTATTATCAAATATTGGAAAATAATTGGAAAGACATTTTCATTGAATAATTAAAACAAAGAACTCTCTGCCTAAGCTCAAAGTTCAAAATCAGGCCCCCAAATATTTTGAAGTCATCTTCATCCAGATGCCAGTCTCATATTAACTCAGCAAATTTCTACAGATACAATAGAAAAAGAAACGTAGAAATTTGGTCAACTGTGGAACAAAAATCCAATCTGGTTTTTATACGGCACCTAGTATAACCTGGAGGATCTGTAAATAACTAGGGAATTTGATCCTCTCCATTTGTGAAATAGTTGGCTTTGCTAAGTTTGCCTGTGGATAACATGTGGGTCATACTGAGACTGCTATGCAACTTCAGAAACTCCATGATGGGGTGATAGGCTCACAGGAATGTGGCATGCCTTGGAATCCCATAGTGCTTAAAAGAGGATGGCTGCAGTCAGCTGAGTATCATGGATAAGTAGAGCATCCAGTAAATGAGTTTACATTTATTTTCTGTCTGGACATTCTGTATCTGTACACACCTGGTAAGATGACTACCTTTGCATTTGCCAAGTACCTGCTTATCCAGGAGCTACGGTACAGTTAGTGCCTATGCCATCAAGTGTCAGTGAAAAAATGATCCAAGCAGTTAACATAACTCCTATTACCAATAAATAGTTATACAGGAAAGATACTAGCTCAACAAAAAACTACTTGAGAGTAATAGTCCAATAATATAACTTAGAGAACCATGAGACATAAAGTAAATGTCTGAGTCAGCAGTTCTCAAGCTTTTTGGTCTCAGGTATTCCTTATGCTAAAAATTTATTAATGAGTCCAAAGAGCTTTGGTTATGTGAGTTATATCTGTCAATATTTACTATATTGGAGCTGAAAATTGAGAATTTAAAAAAATATTTATATAAATTGCAATGAAAAACTGTAACATGGGAATATAAGCAACATATTTTTATTAAATTTTTTTCCAGAATGAAAACAAGTTTTTGAAAAGCAGCAATTTCTACTTTTGCATTTAATCTCTTGCAATATATTGTTTTGAACTACATAAAGAAAATCTGGCCTCATGCTGACATGTTGTTGGAAAAGGAAGATATATTTTAATAGCCTTTTCAGATAATTGTTTATATTCTTCTTTGAGATTTACCATAATTTGTCACATGTTAGTGTCTTACAGTTAGTGTCAATGTGCAATTTGAAACCGTATGGTGAACTTTTCCAACTCTAATATGAAAAACTTTTGACTAACTTGCATTTTGAATGTGCCTTTTACCCATGTATAATTTTGTAACATCATAAATTTGTGATGTTTAAAATATTGATTCATTGAGTAATACAGATTTTCCAAATCTTGACACCTTTCTTTACACAATAAAAAAAAATTACATTTATGAGTGTCCCCAGCCGTGTCATTAGAAAAATATTTAAGTCTTGGGAAACTGTCCAAAATCCCATTCTTCCCAAATTCTAATTTTTCCTTGAAAGCTCAGATTTTGTCATTGTCAACAGATAGTGTATTATTTCCTTGACATGACAAGTTTACCTAGTTCATCTCTGAGAAAACATCTGTCAAGTAGCCAAGTTTGTCAGCCAATCATTCTTTTAAGTAAAAATGATGTTCCATGGAAACTGCAGCTAGTTCAGGTCACGACTCCATCATCCACGTGCTTTTCCCTGAGTCAATCATCATGCTTCCTTGTGCAGCAGAATTTCTTTTTCATACTTCCCATTTTGCCCACAAAAAAAAATTAAAAGGAAGTATAATAAGAGGTAGAGACTTAAGGAAATCGGTAATTCTTACTGCTGCTTCAACAACATTTTTTGGTGAAATAACCACTTTTTTTTTTTTTCAGCAAGAACCTATCTGTGAAGAGTATGATGACTATTATGATTTGATGCTACTGCCTTAATTCCTAATAAGACACCAGCAATTTTATACTCTGTTGCTTTTACTTCATCAGTGCAAGAATTATTACAGTGGAAACCACAGAAAAAAATGTTAGTGTTTATATAAAAATAGATTTGACCTTGCAGACTCCTGCAAATGTCTCAGCTACACCCAGGGGTTTTGTGGACCACATTTTGAGATCTGCTGCTCTAGAGTAGAACTGGCCTCAGGGCAAAAACCAATATTTTCGTTGAACGTTGGGCGCTATTAGAGATTCCTGTCTCACCCAGGGCAAAAGAGAGAGCAGAGATTAAAATCCAAATTACCCTCCTCTGTTTTCTTTTCTACCCGAATCACAAATACAAAACTGGAGTTGAAAGTGGAGATCCAAGAAGAATGAGTTTAATGACTATAAAAATGGATTTCCCCCTGTGGCAGCAGCCTTATAAACTATATCCATTAAACCTTTTTTCATTTATCCCTTCTGAAAGTAAAAGTGGCTAACTAAACTATGTGGCTGACTCAGCTCCCTGACTCTAAGGCCAGGTAAATGCTCATTGTGTTGCTGTCTTAGACACCTTGAAGAAAAGTAATTGCATCAATTCTCTTCATATGGTGCTTCTGTGTAAAACATTTTTTTCTCCCCCCAAAAAATGTTTCTGTATAACAAACAGAAATCTAAGGCTGTAGCATAAATCTGCCTTCCTCACTCTCTCATTAAGTCCATGAGGCACAGCTAGTCAGCATGCTCATTATCAATGGCCAGGCATGTATTTAAACAGATTTTAAGTCACCCTCCAGCTTTCTCACTCCTTCAGGCTAAACAATCCTAGTTATTAACCTTTCCTCTCAGCCTTTATTTTCTTACCCTTTTATCATTTTTGTTGCTCTTTGTTGGACTCTCTCCAGTTTGCCACATTCCCCTAAAGTGTTGAGAACAAAACTAGACACTATCCATTAATAAGGTCTTCACCAGTGCCGTAGAGAGGAAATCTTACTTCCCGGGCTTGGCATGTCATATTTATGTTAATATATTACCATGTTAGGCTTTTAAATAACAGCACTGTTTTGCTGACTGGTATTCATCTTAGGTTTGCAATCCCTCCAGACTTTCTGTTGTAGTCACGCTGAAGCAGACAGAACCTATCTTTAATCTCTGCCTTTTGCTTCTGGCTTCTGAATGTCATATCTTACCCTTGCTTTATTTTATTTTCCCCTAGTTATTTCTGCCAATTTCCCTAATTTGTCAAGCTCATGGTGAACTCTTCCTGTCTTCCAAGATGTAAACAATACCAGCCACTCAATGTCATGCACACATGCTCTTGATTCCATCATACCAGACATTCATTCAGAAGTACCACTTGATTTGAGGCACATTATTTTCCAGTTACAGAAGGCAGAAGTGCAGTCACTAAAATGGGCTTCCCAAAGTAATGCTTTTCCTATTTTTGCACTACCTATAGAGGTGCCCATATCCTATCAAAACCAGAAATAAGTGTCCAGGTGCAGTGGTTCACACCTGTAATCCCAGCACTTCGGAAGGCCGAAGCGGGAGAATCACTTGAGCCCACGAATTTGAGACCAGTCTGGGTAATAGAGCGAGAGCCCCATCTCTACAAAAAATTAAAAAAATAATTACCTGGATGTGGAGGCATGTGTCTGTGGGGAGCCTGTGATGGGAGGGTCTCAGCTACTTGGGAAGCTAAGATGGGAGAATCACTTGAACCCCAGAAGTTGAGGCTGCAATGAGCCATGGACATGCCATTGCACTCCAGCCTGGGTGACAGAGAAAAACCTTGTCTCAAAACAATAACAACAACAAAAATGGAGATAAGCAAATTGCAGTGGTGCTATGAATTAAAAACATTACCACTGGAAGGAATGTTAAGGTAAGACTAAGATGTTGTGCAAAAGATATCAAAAATATGGTTGCTTATAGAAAATAGAAATTAATCCTTTCTCTCACAGTAAAACTTAGGTAATCAGGGTTAGAGGGGAAGGTCAGGAGCACATGTTCATGCAGACATCGAGGTTTCTTTCATGCTGTTGCTCTACCACCACTTAGAATATTGTTCTCACTTACATAGTTCAAGTTGAGTCTTGTGAAGCTTGTGAAAAGAGGAAAAAAAGCATAAAGGTGTGTGCAACCAGTATCTTAAGGCCCAGACTTAGAAATGCCACGTGTTACTTTCACTCAGGTTTCACCTGCAGGAAGCGAGTTACCTGGAGGGAGGCTGGAAAGTCTAGTAACATTATTATAAGAAGATGAAAGAATAGATTTTGATGGACAACTGCAGCTTCTGCAACCAAAAGTCTATATTAATTTAAATGATATAATCTATTGTGCCCATCATGGCCCTGCCGGTGGTCATGAAAAATATCCCTTCTCTCTATACTGGTTTATTAGTCTTGTTCCTGAGGCTGATCATAAACATCATTTAAAAATCACTCTCCTAGGTAGAGGTTGCAGTGAACCAAGATCATGCCACTGCACCCCAGTCTGGGCAACAGAGTAAGGCTCCATCTCAAAAAAAAAAAAAAAAAAAAAATCACCCTCCTAGATGAGTAGGTGAATCAAGTCTCATCTGCAGATGCTGTCTGCCCATGGTCTCCCATACTAGCTCTATGGATTATAGCTAGAACCACCTTCACTGTCTTCTCAAGTGAATTGTTTTGTAACTTGCATTTCTATGAAAACCCAACCTGATGTTCACTTAACATGATTTCACTTCAATACAAATGTTGGAATGGGCCTATGCGGTATGATTTGTTATAACTGGCATTCCCTAATGACAATTGTTTAGTGTATTTATTTATATTACTATCTCCTTCTTAGAGAAACCTGCTTAACAGATTCTAAACTATTGGGCTCATTAGCTATGGATTATGTTTCTAAATATATAAAGGTTTATTCTTGTCTGGCTGAAAAAGAAAGCTTTGCTGTGTTTACTACTATATTTGAATTATTCAAATCCCAATATTCAAGCCTGATATTTCTAATGATGTGACTATGTCAATTTTTCTTAGCGCAAGTCTGAGATACCTTATTATTTACTTTATCATTAGGATGTTCTTGCATAGGTAGGTTGACACTGGTTGGTTTTGAATAGCTGTAAATGGGGTTCAGCATATGAAGAGGTGACTTCTGGCATGTTTTTATGGCAGAGGAGAGATGTCTACATATGAGTGAAAACTTACGGAGAAGTAACTTACAACATCACTATGTGTATACATATATAGTATAGAATTCTACTACATGCTTATATAAACTGTATTGAAGTCTTACTATTTCTGTTTCACTTAATTCTCAGGGTATCTGTGAGTTAAGTTTCAGTTGATCCACACTGCAGATGACAAAACTGCAAGTCAGTAATTTCAATAGCTTGCTTAGAGACACACAGCCAGTGAGCATAGCCAGGAGTCAAACCCAGAGCCCATGGTCTTTTCACTATGCAATATTTTCCCCTCTCGTGTTCATATTTGAGTCTGGCAAGTATTCTGATTGCATTTTCCTCAGAGCAGAGCATAATTTGCCAATGACAGTGCTCCTTGGTCAGTGGACATTTATCAGGTGGAATTGACCCACCAATTGGTCCTCCAGTTATAGATGATGAAAGACTCCACTGCCATTTTTTTTTTCTATTTAAGAACTAAACAGAGGTATAAAAGAGTTATTCAGTTTCCAGAGTATGGAAATCCCTAAAGGTGAGTTAGGCCCTAGATTTCGACTCTGTGTGGTGTGTCTGCCCTTGAAGAGAAAATCTTGCCATCACTGTTTTGTGTCTGAAGGGAACGATTTGGTTTTTGCTCTTTCAAGTCTTATTATCCATAAAATTTGAATCCCTTCACTTTTCCTGATGTCTCTTGAGATTATGAAATGCAGATAAAGGTATAAAAACTCATGCCAATATGTTAGTATTACTCTAAAATGACTGATTCCCATCAGGTAAAAATAAAAACCAATTTAGATCAGTTATTCCCCTCATTCTGCTTGCAATGCCCAGAAGCCTTTTGTGGAATTGACGAGAGGAATGATGAGGTTTTGAATGAGATGCTCCTAAAATTATGGCTGGTTTTGATTACATAAAATAAGTACATTTTTAATAGTTGCCAGAAACAGAAGGACCACATATTCACATGAGAAATGTCAGCCCCACAAGAGACCAAGCTACTGACCACCTGGAGGAACACTGTGGACCACACTCTGTGAACCGCTGTGGTAAAATTACTAAAAACACATTTTTAAAAAATCTAGAAATATGCCTGGCCTGTTGTTTGGGCCATTTCTAAAAGAAATGACTGCATGATTACTTTTTCCATGATAATTCAAATGTTTATTTTTGAATTCTCTGCCTTGCTGTTCCTTCTTAAAACTGTTAAGTCACCATGCACTGGGTTATAGCGACCTCCTAGTTCACACTGGTTTGGGCATATCTGTGTTCTTTCTTTTTCTATCTTCTTCCCATCTGACTAGCTCACCTAGTTACACAGTGAGTCCCTGATTCAATGACATAGGAAAAAAAGTCTTCCCTTGCTAGTCAACTGATGCTTTCATTTCACTCAGGGAAAACTTATCAAAGGAGACATGGAGACCTAAATGCAACAGATATTTGATGCTAGTGTTATATTGTTCCCATGGCAACCTTGTCATTAAGGATGTTTCAGCTTTTCCTATTAACCTCTATTTTCAGAGGTTTATAACTTCTTGGTAAAAATTACCTCCAGGCTAAAATTTGGCATACATGATCTCAGACGTGCCAGGTGTCAGTAAATATATACGTATGTAGTATCCATTTTCTCAAAGAAAACTTGGTGACTTTCCAAATGAATTATCTCACTTCTCATAGGGTACAAGTTCAGTAAATTTATTGTTAACTGATTATTTATAGAAGATTATTATAGCAACACAACTAAGCACTTGTAAGACACAGTGTTTGCTGTTGCTTTCTTTCCTTTTACCTCATTCGTTGGCACGGTCACCCTGATTTTTCTCAAAAATCACTAGCAGAGACTTGACTGGCTCAAGATCAGTTTCATACATTTAGAGGTAGTCATTTTATGTATCTGGAATTTACATTGTACTTTTATTAGCATAGGAAAGAAAAAAGAAATCTAGCTGGTGGTGCAGAAGGGGTTGGGGTGGAGATGGAAAAGGCAGAGGCTTAGCTCTGAGCTCCCCCCTCCCTCTTATTTCTCCTCTCTGTGTAACGAAGTCACATTTTTTTATTTCCCCAAGGGACAGCCTGGTAGTTTCCCAAGGACTAGAAACCAATTCTGCACTCTCACCACAGTTTTAGAATTGGGTAAAAAAAAAAAGTGACGGTTTTGTTTTGTTTTGTGAAAGGTGATTTTTAAATAAATTTTCCAATTTCCTCAAATTTTTCTTTTTATTTTGAAGAATTTTAAACCCACAGAGAAGTTGCAAGAATAATAGAATAAACCATTTGAGAGTTGATAACACTAATAAACTTGAGGCCTAAATATTTTAGTATGTATTTCCTTCATGTCTTTTGTGGAAACACGGATGAAGCTGGAGGCTATTATCCTTAGCAAACTAAAGCAGGAACAGAAAACCAAATACCGCACTTTCTCACTTATAAGTGGGAGCTAAATGATGAGAACTCAGGAACACAAAGAAGGGAACGACATGCATGGGGACCTTCCTCAGGGAGGAGGATGGAAGGAGGGAGAAGAGCAGAAAAAATAACTATCAGGTACTAGACTTAGTACCTGGGTGATAAAATCATCTGTGCAATAAACCCCCATGACAGGAGTGTACCTATCAAAAAAACCTGCATATGTACCTCAAAACCTAAAATAAAAGTTAAAAAAAAAACGTATCTCCTAAGAATAAAGACAATCCTCTATGTAACCACAAAACAATGATCACACTTAATAAATTTAATATTAATACTACTATCTAAAATAATTCTTATGCAAATGTTCTCAGTTGTGCCACTTATACCCATTTATAACTTTGTTTTCCATCTATAATAGCATTCAATCAAGCATCCTGCATTACATTTAGTTATCACTGTTATAGTCTTCTTGGATATAGAATATTTGTCTAATCTGCTTTGTCTTTCATGACATTGCCTTTCTCTTTGTTTGTTTTAGGCAGGGTCTCACTGTGTTGCCCAGGCTGGCAGTGCAGTGGCACAGCTCTCTGCAGCCTTAACATCCTGAACTCAAGCGATCCTACCACCTCAGCCTCCCAAGTAGCTGGGACTACAGGCTCACCCCTACACCAGGCTAATTTTTGTAATTTTTTGTTTTTGGTAAGATGGGGTTTCCTCATATTGCTCTGGCTAGTCTTGAATTCCTGAACTCAAGAGATCCATTCACCTGCCTCGACCTCCCAAAATGCTGGGATTACAGATATGAGCCACCGTGTTTGGGCCAACATTGACTTCTTTTTAAGAGTTCATATCAATTGTATTAGAATGAAGAATATCTCTCAATTTGTTTAGTATGATTCAATTTTGGTTAAACATTTTGGGTGAGAATACCATGTATGTGATATTAGATTATTCTCAGTATCACATCAAAACGAACATCATGTCTGTTTGTCCATTATTGATGACCATTTATTTCTTAAGTTTCATAATTCCTTTTAGTCTATTTTGTATCTCTAACGTAATGTATTGAACCATTTCCTTAGGGATGGTCATTTATTCACTGTGTTTAGAATTTTATTTGCATATTTTCTCCTATTTTATACTGACAACATCTAAGTCCATAAATCCTTATGTGATTTTTATTTTCTTTCAAAGAAACAGCCTTCTGGAAGAGAGATGGACATGTTAAACTAGATATGTACTTTAAGTTTAACAAAAGTGGAATGATTGTTTTAAAGACTCTACGCATCCATTTATCTACTCATAGGATATGAGAGAGCCTTTTTTTTTTCACATACACACCATGAACAGTATTCTCAGTTATTTTAATTCTCTGATAGATGTAAGGTGATATCTTATTAATACTTTATTGCCTTTTTGGACTACTGATATGCTTGGGAAACTTTATATGTTTACCAGCCATTTTGATTTACTCATCTTTAAATTACTTTCCACATTGTCAGCTTAATTTTTCAAATAGAATTTTTATGCCTACTTAGCAAATTTATAAGAGATTTTATATATTATAGATACTACTCTCTGCCTTTCTTCTGTGCTATAACTTCTTGGAATCTGTGTCTTTATCTATGATTTTATTGATGGTATCACTTGCCATTCAACAATTTTAAAAAAATTTATTTAGTTAAATGTCTCTTTTGGTTTATAGTCTCTACATTTCCGGTTTTAGGAAGCACATGTCTCTAGCCTCTGGATTTTATATGTAATCTCTTAGATATTTTCAAAATATTTCTTATTTGGATATTTTCAATATTTTAATGTAGCTACAATTTCATTTGACAAGGTAAAAAACAGGGTTTAATTTTGTTATCTTCTAAGTAATTGACCATTTAACAATATTTAAATAACACAATCTTTTTTTCTTTTTTTTTTCATGACAGTCTTGCTCTGTCACCCAGACTGCAGTATAGTGGCTTGATCTCGGCTCACTGCAAGCTCTGTCTCCTGGTTTCATGCCATTTTCCTGCCTCAGCCTCTCGAGTAGCTGGGATTACCATGCCTGGCTAATTTTTGTATTTTTGGTAGAGATGGGGTTTCACCATATTGGCCAGGCTGGTCTCGAACTCCTGACCTTGTGGTCTGCCCATCTCGGCCTCCCAAAGTGCTGGGATTACAGGCGTGAGCCACTGCACCCAGCCAAATAACACATTTTTTTAAAAAGATTCTGTTTTTTTTTTCTGAACAGAAATGCCAATTTAATCATGTTAAATTTCCATATGTATTAGAATCATTACTATTGTTTTATTTCCACAAAGACCTATTTGTTTCTTTATATTCCTTTCTCATGTAGCTCTGAATACTTCTTGTATTTTAAGGTATCTATTATGATGTATTGGTTGTTTAGAAATAACTTTTCTTAATTATTTATTTAGATTGGGGTGCAGAGATTTTTTTAAATTATTGCATAGGCGCAAATGTATGTATCCTAGTAGGTGAAAAATAATTTATCTGATTATAGGACTATTGGATTGAATTCCCGGCTCTGAGCAATCTGTAAATAATGTTCTCTTATAATTTACAGTGTTGCAGATAAGAAATCCGATGCCAGTCTGATTCTTTCACCTTTGCCAGAAACGTGTCCCTTTTTCTTCAGAAGAATGTAACATGTTATCATTATTTTTTAAATCCAAAAAAAGGCCAGGTGCAGTGGCTCACGCCTGCAATCCCAGCACCTTGGGAGGCCGAGGCAGGTGGATCATGAGGTCAGGAGTTTGAGACCAGCCTGGCCAATATAGGAAAATCCCGTCTCTACTAAAATAAACACAAAAATTAGCCGGGTGTGGTGGCGGGCACTTGTAATCCCAGCTACTTGGGAGGCTGAGGCAGGAGAATTGTTGGAACCCAGGAGGTGGAGGTTGCAGTGACCTGAGATCGCACCACTGCACTCCAGCCTGGGTGACAGAGTGAGACTCCATCTCAAAAAAAAAAAAAAAAAAAAAAAAAAAAAAAAAAAAAAAATCCCAAGGAAAATGTACTTATATATGCCAATGCCTGTGTCTTTTCTAACCTGGAGCACACTGAACACTTTCAGTCTACAAGTTGAGTTCTTTCCTCAACTTTGGAAACTTCTTCAACGATTTGTTTAATTATTTCTATCATCCGTGTGTTCCTTTGCATCTTTTTGGAACTTTGATTACTCTTATGCTAGGTTCCCCGGATCCACCTTGCAAGTCTCATATCTCATTCCATCCAGCCCTCTTTATGTTCTCTCTTTTTGTTAATTCTTTGTATTACTTTGCTTTGATTTTTAAAATCAAGATGTATTTATTTACTTTTCCAAGTCACTACTCACATTTCAGCCATATCCACACTCTTCTTTTACAAATTATTCAGACAGGAAATCATTATGTTAGGTCTAGCAAGTCCATGTATGTGTGTGTTGATGTGCATGTGTTCACCTGAATGCTACAGTTGCAGCTTCTAAGGTGTTTTACTTAGTTCCTTTGCTAGTTCATGCCTTTCTCTTCTAACAGTTGTAAATCAATGGGCCTGTGGTTTATCTGCTCTGACTGATAATTATCTCAGGTTGCTGAGCACCTAAAGATATATGATTGTTTTTCTTCCTAGACTAATTGGTAATTAGTCTGATTGTTATAGGCTGGGATCCTAACTGGTGGCGTTTCCAAAAGTAGAGACAGAGAAGTAGTGTTTATATGCACATACTGTCAGGCCTCATATGCAAGAAGATGAAGTCCACCTATTCAGCTGTTTCATGGCCTCTCGAAAGCAGGTACAATAAACACTAAAGTGAGACCAATTTTCAACTTATCCTGAGACAGCCATACCCCTCTATGGGCCAGGTTATTCCAAAGATCCGATACCTTGTAATTGTTACCTTGACACTGTCTGATGTGGGTCTTTAGGTACTTACCAACTTGAAAAAAACAAAGCCCCATATAAATGCTCTTTTTTGGAACTACAGTAGATTCTAAGATAGGCAGACACATTAGGATCAATTAATTGTGGGGAGGTGGGGAGGTGAAGCAAGGCAGCCATATTCATGTCTGAAACTTTGCTGAATCCTCTGAATCTACCGTTTCTATACTGGCTTGACTTTTACTTTTGTTTCTACTGATGTTTACCTTAAAATTTTATAAGGACATGGTTCAATTTATCATTGGAAGCAATTTAAATAGTTTCCACTTCCTTTTGTGAATGAGAAGATTGTTAAGACTTTCTCAGCCCTCCCCTTATCACTTATACCTGCTCAGTACTTGTTTCTCGTTAGAAATTATGAACTGTGTGACTTCAACCATTTTCAATTTTTAAAGAAAAACTATTACCAAATCTTAATTATACTGAAACCAATGTTAAAATTTATCTCAATATAGTTAACAGACTTTATTGCTCAACCCGTCAATTATTTTCAGCTACAATGTTGTCCTTATAATTTAATTCATATTTCATCATTTTGTAATAGAGCTTCTGGCAGTTTAATAGTTTACCCTGAAAAGAACACAAACTAGATGGCATAGTGTTAAGCACTTGCACATCAAGGAATTGCTTTGTCTTGGGTTCATAAATCAATGACAGATTGGCTGGAAATATAATTCTTGAGTCACAACATTTTTCTTTGGGACACTATGATTGTTGCCGCAATTTTTTCTGTCCTTTCATGTTGCACCAACGTGGAAGCATGCCTGATTTTTCTTTTCTTGTAATGAAACTGCTTTTTTTGCCTCTTAGATGCCTGCAGAATTCTTCTATATCTTTGAAGTTTCTAATTTCACTTGGCCATTTCGAAGTATGGTGTTCTTTTTAAGTTGGGCTCAGAAATGATATGTACACTTGGTTGGTTATTGGAGCAAATAATCTCTTTAGAATTAAGAATAATTTCTTCATTTTTTTCATTTTTTCTTTTTATTATATCTATGTTGCTCCTTCTTCCAAAAATGTTTATGACGCATAGTTTGAACTTGCGGAATCTGACCTTTCTGCATTTATACCTTTTCTTCCATTTTTTTTCATTTTTATGATGATTCCTATCGAATTCTGTAAATGTTTCCTAAATTCTACTCACAGCTTTCATTTTCTAGCATGTACAGTCTGCCAAAAAAACAAGCTTGTTTATCATCACCATGTAGATCTTTTTGATGGCTTTTCTTGTCTGTTGACTTTGGATTTCTTGGTCACAAATGTTCCAGTCAATGTTAACCAAACATTGACATTCAGAGTATGTCATGAAGCATTGCAGTCTGAAGCCTGAAAATGTCTGGTTTCCATCTTGCTGCTTGAAACTTTGATCTGATCGCTGAAGGTCCATGTTGGTCTGTGAAATAATTTTGGGACTGAGGTCCAGGAAATGTGGAACAATGCGATCTAAGGACCATAAGTCTCTCAGGATTTGGTGGAAAGGAGTCGCTCTCGGGTAGCTTTGACTTGCTTGTTTCTGAATGTTATGCAGGTTACATTTTTTTTTTTTTTTGTTTAAGCCACTGTTTCTTTGATTCCTTTTAAATGCCTCTTTAAATGGATTTTATGGAGCCAGGCTGCCAAAGTTTAAATGAAATAGCTACTGTTTAACTCACTTTGTGAACTTTAGGCAAATTACTTAGTTTTTCTGTGCCTCAGTATACTCATCCATAAAATGGGAGTACTAATGGTACGTATTTCATGGTTTGTTGGGATTTAGTAAATTACTAAGTTAATCTCCTAGCACAGAGAAGTCACTATCTAAGTGTCTTTCATTGCCTTCAGCTTTAACATAGAGCTTATTTCTGTCCCACACATCATGGATTATTACAGGAAAGCTGCCACATGGCTGTTTCTTTGCTGTGTAGGTTTGCAAAGGACTTTTCTTATCACTGGGCCAAGATTCTGGCTTGCTGGAAAGATCTACACTGATGAGAAATTTGAGTTATGACTCTACTAAGGTTCAAAGTCTGCAAAAGAAAATTTGGCTGGTGTGCTTCTGCACAGCCTCTTCCCCTGATATTAGCTCCAATTCACCTCCATTTACAATAGCAATAAAACAAAAGATTTCCAGGGTCTTCTATTTATTATCCAGACTCTCCAGTCTTCCTGTAGAGTGATATCCATTCCTTAGTATCTGCCTTCAAAGTGTTTTTCCCATATGTACTCTATCTTGCAGAAATTCTTCATATCTATAGATTGGCTTCTACGCTTCAACACCAATTTAACCAACCATAGATTTTTCTAGTTATGCTGCAGAATTTTGATTTCCTATTTGTAAGTTCCATTTCAATAATTTAATAATACGGAAAGGTAGATGTCTGTGTTCATACTGCCCACAAATTTACGGCAAGGTTACTTGTTAGTAGTGTCTGTAAGAGATGGTACCCAGAGAATTTTAGTGCCCCCAAATTCTGCCAGCTTCTCAAATCGCACCTGTATCCTAGTCCTTGTTGCACGGTCAAGTTATCTCTCTTTTGTCCTCAGCCTTGATTAAATTCACTAACAGCAAGAGCTCATATAGTTTTTCAGACAGAGAGAGAGAGAGAGAGAGAGAGAGAGAGAGAGAAAAGAAGAGATACTGTTCAGTGATTCTTGATTGTGTATCCTAGGCATAAACTCAGCTTATGCTATCCTAAGCTTCAGCCATGCTCTAGACCTAGTGGATAGCACTGCAATAAATATTAGTCAGAGTACAAAAACAAAAACAAACAAAAAACAAAAAGAAAATCTCTTTTCTTGATTGATTACCCAGTATTATGTATTTTTCGTTTTAATCTTAATTACTTTATATCCTGCCATGCATACATTTTTAACAAAATAAAGCTTTCTCTACAGAAATGCTGATCACATAGATTGTCGTCCATAATCAGGCCTAATTTAGGGCAGGGCCTTATATGTACTCATTAAAACATTATCTTAGTAAAAGAACTTATTATCCATTTTGTATTTTTGTGTCATACTGAGGCATACTAATTATCCCTCAAAGTTACTTCCTCTGACTTTTGGCACATTACTTCCTATAATATTTTTCTCCCAATTTCTAGTAGAATGTTGATCAATATAATTCATTTCACAGGCTTAACCATATCTTGCTAAAAATTGGCAATAACTTTTAACTATTTTAACTAGTCCAAGTAGCACTAGTATTTAATACATATAGGCTTTCTTAAAATAATTCTTAAGAAACTGGACATCCATGGATGTTGGGATAAAATATAATTTAGTGTGCTCCTGGAAAATGAGGTAGGGAAGCCTAAAAGATTTCCTTATGTTAATCAAATCACACAGTATTGGATAAGTTTGATTTTCTGACTGGCATATCTGTCCTCATTGTGCAACTCTTATTTCAGGGACTGAGGTTCAAGGTCTTTTTTGTTTTCTGTCCTTATTCTAATAATCACTGTGTTTGGAGCTGGTCCATTGCAGTTCATTTGCACTATTGATTCAAAAATTTGTCAGTGTCATAGTCTACTGAGGATGCTATAACAAGTACTTTAAACTGGGTAGCTTATAAACAACAAACATTTATTTCTCACAGTTCTGGAGACTGTGCAATCCAAGATCCAGGCACCAGCAGATATAGTGTCTGGTGAGGGCCCATTTCCTGGTTCATAAAATGTGCCTTTTCACTACATTCCCATATGGTGGAAGTGGCTAATGAGATCACTGGAGCTTATTTTAAAAGGGCAATAATGCCAGTCGTGAGGGCTTCAACCTCCTGACCTAATCACTTCTCCAAAGACCCCAACTCCTAATACCATCGCCATGAGGGTAAGAATTTTTACACACAAACTCTGGAGGGGAACACAAACATTCAGACCATAGCAGGCAGTCATGGTCAAAAGAAATTCTCAACTCTGACATAATGATTTTAATCTGGAATACAGCTGAGTGGTCAGTTATAAAGTCAAAACCTCCGGACTACAACTGTCAAGAATACACAAAAAGAATAACCTAAATGTTTTTATTCAAGTGTGATGTCCTATTTAAAGACTCATTACCAAACTGGCAACCACAGGATTGATTCTTTAATCCTGTGTCTCTAAGGACTTTTAAATGGCTTCAGATCATGACCTTCTGCAGCACTTCCCTTTCTGTCTCTCACCAATTATTTTGCACTGACTATTTCATTTTATCAAACTCCCCTCATCAACTCTGTAATATGAGTATTAACCTCACCAGCTCTGCTTCAAATCTCCTACTTCAAATCTCCTCTTCCCCAACCACTTCTCTGATTTTGTATCATAAAAGTCAAGGAAACAGTCTAACCAGATTGAAAAAAAAAAAAAATCTCTTCTGCGTGTGGGAATGAGGAAAGGGTAGAAATGGGACTCTTGAATACAAAGATTCTCTCGGTAGACAACAAATCACATATACACCATGGAATACTATGCAGCCTTAAAAAGGGATGAGTTAATGTCCTTCGCAGGGAAATGAATGAAGCTGGAAACCATCACTCTCAGCAAACTAACACAGGAAAAGAAAACCAAACACCACATGTTCTCACTCATAAGTGAGAGTTGAACAATGAGAACACGTGGACACAGGGAGGGGAACATCACACACTGGGGTCTGTGGGGAGCTAGGGGAGGGATAGCATTGGCAGAAATACCTAACGTAAATAATGGGTTGAAGGATGCAGCAAACCACTGTGGCATGTGTATACCTATGTAACAAACCTGCACGTTCTGCACATGTATCCCACAACTTAAAGTATAATAATAAAAGAAAAATAAAATGAGAAAAAAAGAGAAATGTCTGTCATTAAAAATATTTTTCTAATGATACATACAACATGGATAAATCTCATAATTATGCTGGAAGAAGGAAGTCAGACAAAAAAAGTACATTAGTGTATGATTTCATTTATACAAAATTCTAAAAAATGTCACCTTATCTATAGTGACAGGAAGCAGATCAGTGGCTGCCTGGGGTTAAGGGAGGAATTACTAAGGGGCAGGAGAAAAGTTTTCGGAATGCTGAATATATTCATTATTTTGACTGTGGTGATGGTTTTACAAATGCATATCAAAAGTGATTAAATTGTACACTTGAAATGTGTAATTTGATGCATATTAATTATATTTAAATAAAGCCGTTAATTTAAAAAAATAAAAAATAAACATTATCTGCTAATTAATCAATGATTAGGTTAATAAACAAACGTGGCAAAAACATTTTCAGATACTCTTGAGTGTGAAAGGCAATGTGATATTGCTAAAGTAGCTCTACAAAGTTCTGATTTCCTGAATTCAAGTCTCAGTTCTGCCAATTTAATAACCAACTAATCTTGAGCAAGTTGTTTAATCTCTCAGAGTCTCAGATTCCTCATTTGCAAAATGAGGAAAATAACATTTGCCGGTACGTGTTAAACTAATATACAGCATTACTGTGGATGTAATCTTATTTACTCTTTGCCATATTTTGCATCAACTCCTGTGCTGTTTCTAGTCTCATCCTCCCGTCTACAGAGTGGCTTGTTTACGCTTAAAAGATAGCTTCCTCAAATTTGTAGAATCACACAGTTAACAAGGCTTTCTTCTTCAGTAAAAGAGAATGGAGAAGAGAGTTTTAGAAATGGTGTAGCTTATGTTTTGCCCAATTACTTTACTATGAAATATAAAAATAATTCTTAAATTTGCTTTGGTATTTAGTGATTTATTTTGAGCATTACTGTTATGTGAACTTAGATGGCTCTATAGTTAGCCCATAGTATTACTAGAACTATGAGAAAGAACTCATCCTAATTGTGTTTCTTATACAACTTCACTGATGCATATACTTGTGTGTTATTATATCTGGATATTTTAATATTTTCCAGGCATTCTTTTTGAAGTCAGCTTTCCCTGCCACCACCTCAGACTACATCCCCGATTTTCTCATGAAAGGTAAATTGGAAAAGTAATTCAATACATAAAAACCATATGTGATTAACTTTTTAAATGAGTGTTTTTTATCTGTCCTACAGTATGTGAGCCTATTGATTTGGCAAGGTTTGGGCTAACCGGAATGGGGAGTCATTCTTGCTCTCTCATTCTCCACAAATCATCTAAACCTGTTGCTGTTGTCTTAATGTTTGTATCTCCCCAAATTTCATATGTTGAAATTCTAACCTCCAAGGCAATGGGAATAGGAGGCAGGGCCTTTGGGGGTGATTAGATCATGGGGTGGAGCTTTTTTTAATTACATTAGTGAGCTTATAAAATAGGCCCAATTAAGCTCATTTGCCCCTTCTACCATTAAGGACACCTAGCAAGAAGATGCCATCTATGAACCAGGAAATGAGCCCTCACTAGATTCCAAATCTGCTGGAACTTGGATCTTGAACTTCACAGCCCCCAGAACTTTGAGAAATAACTTCATTGTATGTGTATAAGCCACCCAGTTTTTATTATAGTATTTTGTTAGAGCATTTCACATTGAATTAAGATGAAAATTGGTACCAAAGAGTGAAGTTCCTGCTTTAATAAAAATATGGAAGCAGTTTTGAAACTGGGTAATGAGTAGAGGCTGGAAGGGTTTTCTAGTGCCTGCTGGAAAAAGCTGACATCACCATGGACAGATCATAGAGGGAAATGCAGAGTAAGGCTCAGAAGAAGAGGAGAGTAGTAGCGAAAGCCTTAATCTTAGAAAATATATGAGTGGTCATGAATACAATGTTGGTAGAAATAGGGACAGTAAAGGCCATTCTGATGAGGTCTCAGACAGAAATGAGGAACATACTTTTGGAAACTGGAGGAAAAGTGCCCCTTATTATAAAGTGTCCTCGTTTTTGTAGAGAGTAGAACTTATGAGTAATGAAATACACATTGTGCCAAAGAAATTTCTAAGCAGTGTAGAAGGTATGGCTTGGCTTACCTCAACACTGCTTGGAAATTTAATACTGAAAAATTAACTAGTGAATTTTTTTTTTTTTTTTTTTTTTTTGAGACAGAGTCTCACTCTGTCACCCAGGCTGGAGTGCAGGGGCGTGATCTTGGTTCACTCTGCCTCCTGGATTCACGCCATTCTCCTGCCTCAGCCTCCTGAGTAGCTAGGACTGCAGGCACCCGCCACCACGCCCAGCTAATTTTTTGGATTTTTAGTAGAGATAGGATTTTACCATGTTAGCCAGGATGGTCTGGATCTCCGGACCTTGTGATCCACCCATCTCAGCCTCCCAAAGTGCTGGGATTACAGGTGTGAGCCACTGCACCTGGCCCGAAAAATTAAATAGTGAATATTTAATCCAAAGAGAAGCAGAACTCAAATTTTGGAAAATTCTCAGGTTGTTCATATTCTTTAAAATGAGAAAGCATGTTGTGGAGAGAACATCAAGGATGTGACCAATTAACCATTCAGTTAGGAGAGTAGTACATAGAAACCAGGTGCTATTCATCAGGACAATGGAAAAATGATCCCAAAGGCATGTTGAAGATTCTCAGAGTTGTCACTGCCATCACACGTCAAGAGTGCAAGGTCCTGGAGAAACAGAGTGATTTCAAAGGAGTGGCCATGGGTGTTCGCAAGACCTCTGCACTTGATGCCCTGCACCCCTCAAGACTCTGCTCATTGCCCTCCATCATGACATTCCTTGACTGCCTGAGGTGTGACTCCAGTGGGTCCTGATATGGTATGTACTACTCCCAGGAAAGCTGTGAGGGAATCTAGCTAACTCCACCAAATTTCAAAGAATTCTCCGGAAAGCCAAGAAATCCAGGTAGAAAACCAGTTTGAGGGTGGTGGTGTCCCCTAAATTCCAGACCAGTATATCTATAGATGTGCAATTCCAGTCCAGGAGAGCCACAGGGACATGACCCAGGCACATTGCTGCTGCAGAGGTGGGGTTACTGCAGAGAACTGCCTTGTGGGTAGAGCCACCCAAGCCTAGCAGACAGGGCCATCATCCCAGTGGGTCTGGAACACAGAGCCACTGCTCCAGAGGGCCCAGAGGGCATAACTTCACGCCAAAGAAGTTATTCTTGACCCTTAAGGTTTTGGACTTGCTCAGGACCTGTTACCTCTTCCTTCTTTCCTATTTCTCCTTTTTGGAATGGACATGTCTATCCTATGCCTATCTCACCATTTTATTTTGGAAGCATATAACATGCTTGATTTCACAAGTCCACAGCTGGAGAGCTATTTGCTTCAGAATAAAGGAAACTTTGAGTCTCCCCATATCTGATTTAGATGATCTTTAGATGATGCTCTGGATTTTAGACTTTTGAGGTAATGCTGGAATGTGTAAAGATTTTTGAGGCTATTGGGATGAAATGAATGTATTTTGCATATGAGAAGGGCATGAATTGAAGCTAGGGAAAGAATGCTATGGTCTGAATGTTTGTCTCCCCCCAAATTTGCATGTTTAAATCCTAGCCCCCAAGGTGATATAGTATTAGGAGGTGGAGACTTCGGGGAGGCAATTAAGTCATGGGGACAGAGTCCTTATGAATGAGACTAGTGCCCTTATAAAATAGGCCTATGGGAGCTCATTAGCCCCTTCCATGATATGGGGACACGGCAAGAAGTCAGCAGTCTGCAACCTAGAAGAAGGCCCTCTCCAGAAGCTGAACGTGCTAGCAACCAAATCTTAGGCTTCCCAGCCTCTATAACCAGAAGATACAAATTTATGTTATTTATAAACCACCCAATTGATGGTAGTTTGTTATAGCAGCACCAACAGATCAAGATACCTATTGATAGTACCTCTTAAATACGTCTGTAAATACATCCCACTGGAACTCTTCCGAGTCTGCATATCACTGCCACTTATTTTATTAAAACAACAGGCTCTTAATTGGTCTTGACTCTCTAATCCTGCCTCTCTTCAATCAGGACAATATTTCTAAAATACAAATATGATTGCACTACACTATTTCAGTGGTTTACCATTATTCTGAGGAGTAAATATATCTTTTTTTTTTTTAATTGGTATTTTATATTTATCATCAGCAACATTTTCGTAACAAAAATGGTACATTGTCATCTACAACATGATGTTTTAAAATATGTACACATTGTGGCATGGCTAAATTGAGCTAAATCACATGTGCATTACCCCACATTCTTATCATTTTTGAGGTGAGAACACTTAAAATCTACTCTCTAAGTTATTTTTGAGAATATAGTATATCATTAACTATGGTTAGCATGTTTTACAATAGATCTCTTAAACTTATTTCTCTTTTTTTTATAAACATTATTTATCATTTTATTAATTCCTTATTGTAAATATTTATCAATCCCATATATACTTGTATTAATTAACATACTTCAGTCTTAAATAGTATTCTTATCCCTTAAGTATTAATCATACATTTAAAATTACCTGAATTTAAGTCCCCACCTGTCTTAGTCATTTCCATCTTACATGTCCCAACCAAATCTTTTTTTTTTTTTTTTTTTATTATACTTTAAGTTCTAGGGTACATGTGCATAACGTGCAGGTTTGTTACATATGTATACTTATGCCATGTTGGTGTGCTGCACCCATCAACTCGTCAGCACCCATCAATTCATCATTTATATCATGTATAACTCCCCAATGCAATCCCTCCCTCCTCCCCCCTCCCCCCTCCCCATGATAGGCCCCAGTGCGTGATGTTCCCCTTCCCAAGTCCAAGTGATCTCATTGTTCAGTTCCCACCTATGAGTGAGAACATGCGGTGTTTGGTTTTCTGTTCTTGTGATAGTTTGCTAAGAATAATGGTTTCCAGCTGCATCCATGTCCCTACAAAGGACGCAAACTCATCCTTTTTTATGGCTGCATAGTATTCCATGGTGTATATGTGCCACATTTTCTTAATCCAGTCTGTCACAGATGGACATTTGGGTTGATTCCAAGTCTTTGCTATTGTGAATAGTGCCGCAATAAACATACGTGTACATGTGTCTTTGTAGTAGAATAATTTATAATCCTTTGGGTATATACCCAGTAGTGGGATGGCTGGGTCATATGGTACATCTAGTTCTAGATCCTTGAGGAATTGCCATACTGTTTTCCATAATGGTTGAACTAGTTTACAATCCCACCAACAGTGTAAAAGTGTTCCTATTTCTCCACATCCTCTCCAACACCTGTTGTTTCCTGACTTCTTAATGATTGCCATTCTAACTGGTGTGAGATGGTATCTCATTGTGGTTTTGATTTGCATTTCTCTGATGGCGAGTGATGATGAGCATTTTTTCATGTGTCTGTTGGCTGTATGAATATCTTCTTTTGAGAAATGTCTGTTCATATCCTTTCCCCACTTTTTGATGGGGTTGTTTGTTTTTTTCTCGTATATTTGTTTGAGTTCTTTGTAGATTCTGGATATTAGCCCTTTGTCAGATGAGTAGGTTGCAAAAATTTTCTCCCATTCTGTAGGTTGCCTGTTCACTCTGATGGTAGTTTCTTTTGCTGTGCAAAAGCTCTTTAGTTTAATTAGATCCCATTTGTCAATTTTTGCTTTTGCTGCCGTTGCTTTTGGTGTTTTAGACATGAAGAGTAAATATATCTTAGCATGATAAATAAACTTCTTTATATTTTCTGATTTTCTTTCTGGTTTCCCTTCTAACCTCAACCTTTTCCTTTCCGTTCACAATCTATTACCTGCCCCAGTGATACTAAATATTGTGCAACATTGTCCTGGAAAACATCCTATGCTTATCTCCTCCCTTGAGCTGTGTAACACCTACTTCTCAAGGAAGATTTCATTTAGATTTTACCTCCCCTAGGAAGATTTCTCAGAGCTCTGTAGTCTGGTTAATTGCCTATTTTTATGCATTATATACATACCCACTTCATAGTGCTTATTTCTTTCTCTATCTACTCATAAACTATAAGTCCTAAGTTATAACCCTTTAGGGGCTGTATCTCCAGTGCCTAGAAATATACTCAGTCATCTGGATATCTGCCATTTGCCCTCCAGCTCCCCTCAACATCCTTAAAAGCTTTGTTTATGTCCTGAAGACCTATCCATGTGTACCACATCAGTGGACTCCCTCGGCCTGACTTTCAGTTGGTCGCTGCTAATGAGAGGCCCTGGTATGAGAAGAGAGAGAGAGGGAGGATGTGGTGTAGAGGCTTGATTCCTTGCCCTGGGCATCGTGGGTCCACTGCATCCCTCCTCCAAGGGACTCAGCTCATTCCAGTTCTCTTTCCAGGATCTGGCAACCATTCCCTCCCATTTCCCCTTCAGGTCTGGAGGTGGTAATCAATACATATTTATTTAATTAACTTTGATTGAATCACTTTGTGTGAAACACTTTTTTCCCCTGGTGGATATATTTTCTACAGTAAAGAAAGCAAATGAGTTCTCTCATGACTGACTAGCCATCAATTGACCACTATACCGAGCAATATTTTCCATACTGCTTTTGGTATTCAGATGGTATGCAAAATAACATTTTATATTTTAATAATCATTTATTTAATATAGTAGGAAAACTTAACTAGCATAACAAAACCATGATTTAAAGGATATAATGAAGTAACACACATTTTTCTTACAAAATTAAGTGAAACATTGTCAATTTAGAGAAAAAAATCTAAGGAAATAATATTTATTTACTACACGTAAAAATGAATATGACGAAATTATAGGCATGTTATATGATGCTGTGCAACTTGGAAAACACCAGCATGAAGGATTTTGAGGCTGTGTCTTACTAATGCAGAAAAGGTTGTGACTAATTTATGATCTCAGGCATTGGAAGAGCACAAAGCACACATGCCGGGTGAGTGTCATGTCTAGAGTCATGCCCTTGTTTATACCTTGGCAATCCAAGGGAATTTCCAGGCCTCATTCTTTGCATCAGCTGTTCTATTGGAGCTGGTTAGGTTAAAATAATGCTGCCAGGTAAAAGGGTAGAAGAAAATACATTTCTGCTTTTGCAGAAACCTATCTGTTCTTATTACTCTAGAAGTTGTGGTGAAGCTCACTCATTCAATTGCCTCAACTGGCACAAAGAGTCTTCTAAATTATTTGATCCTAGCAAAATAACAAAGATTGTGAAAGAGTTACCAATGTTATCATTGTAATTATATGAACAGAAAAAGTACTACTTCCATCTTTGGAGTTGAGAACAACTAATAACATTGTAAAATTGTCATTATGCAGTTCATAATTTTGAGTTTGATGAAAAATCTATAGATTGTTAGAATCATTATTATAGTGGTATGGAATATGAGAGATTTGGGCAACTAAATATTTTATAGAAACTGCATAACTAAAACCTAATCCCATGAGTATTCTCCTGGGTGGCAACTGGGTTTATGACTGTAGGCACACCATACTGGGAGTGAAACATTTAGTAGGTCCAATTCTGCAAAGACAAGTATTTTATTTACTTATATATGTATAATTTTTACCCACCTGCCTCCAACACATGTGCTATACCAAAGAAAAGGTAATAATGTACACTTGACTGGTTTTGGAAGCAGAGTAACAAGTTGGATTAATTAATTGTACTCAGTATTTCCATCCCATTTAGTTTGGCTTTGATAACCCCCAAACTACCACAGTTTAATGGTCCTAGAGAACCCCCAGACAAATAAAATGGTAGAATGAAATGCTTAAAGTTAAAAACAACGACAACAAAACACTTTGAGACCTGATTGGTCCAGTTATCATGTCTGCACTGACTCAATCCACTAAAGAATTCTAAATATTCTATTTGTACATAGTAAAAATCATTTATAGACAAATACCTTACGCGTTCAAATGATTAAAGTAGGGGGTTTCACAGGGGTTGCTGGGAGCAGGTAGGGGTAGATATCAACCCAAAACCTCAGAATTAGCTCCCAGTTAATCAATTTCTTGTTGTGGTCTAACCTATTTCGAAGAATGAAATCGGCCACAGATGTTCTCATTTTAAAAGACATGAGCTTAGTTTCTTAATGCTTATTATTCTATGTAGAAATCCATTTCTCTCTTTGCTGTCTCTTTAGGAAATCTTTGTTTAATAATGCTCACTAAATTAGGCCTCCATAGGCTTGGCTTTATCCCACCCTGCCAGTTTTTCCCTTTCTGTAACTCTGTAAAATATCTGCTTAGAGTCTCTGATTTGAAATGTTAATTAAGGTGGGCCTGGCCTCAGGTTACAGTGTGCATCCCTTTTTACATGCAAAGGGGAATATGCTAACTAGGTTACTTAGAGTCTGGGGGCCAAGAGGGAGGCTTCCAGAAGACAACAAAAGTCCATGAAGAACAGGGCACTTCTCAGCAACCCTCAAGGAAGCAATCGGTAAGACTGTTGGCTGAAATGAGTTATCTAGTATACAGAGACGTCTAGTATTAATTTTGGCCACATTTTCTCTTTTTGTAATCTCTTAATGTTAAGTTTGTATCCAGTTGACATAGATATAATATGATTTAATTAGATATTCAAAAAAGCCAGATATGTGACTAATCCTGCCTACTGATTTCAAACAGGTAAATAATGTTCAATCTATTTGATTTCAAGATGATGATCTCAACATTTTAAAGTTTCTGAGTGAGATACTCATTTCAAATCATCTGGGCCACCCTGAAAAACCTAGAGATAATTCCTATGTTACCCTGAAGAAAGGGTGTCTGTATTTCTGTGTGCATTGTGATGGTGAGTGTGTGGGTATGAATGTGTATGTATGAAAAGTATATATGGGATTGTGAATGCATTGCATACATGGCTCTCCTAGCAAGCAAGATTCAGAAAGAGAAATCTACATTTGAAAGCAAGGACACTGTAGATGTTAACTTTAAATCATGTAAGATGTAGCACAAAGAAATAAATTAATATTGTTGTGTAAAAAGCACCCTAAATTAGTCTCCAGCGACATGAATTGCAAAATAAATGCAAAAGTTACACCTTTAATTACTGTGGTGGAACCTTTGAGATTTTGAAACATTTATTTGTATAAATCACTTTCATAGTTATTATGGAAAGTATTTTCTAACTCTTTTGATTATAATGTTGTAGATGAGAAATGCTAGTTTCATTATTCTCACACTTGAGATGTTTAAAGTTTTCCTTTTTAATGGCATAAACACATTTCATCTGTGAAGCTGTAGAGGACAGTCATTCAAGCTCACACATAAAAAGTATTTAGCAAGAAACATTTTTCTCTCAGAGGTCAATCTTAACTCCTTTTTTCTTTAATTCCCAACAAGACAAGTCTTTCTTCCTTGCTTTTTAGCAGGAGTTCATTGTGTTGAACTATATGCCCTCCAATAGCCATAGATGCTGTAGAATCATTCCATTTTTGAATATAGTGGTCAATCATGTATGTTCAGCTTTTTCAGAATTCTTAAACGTTAACTTGCCATCCCCTTCATTCAAAGCCAGTAGAAATAAAATATTTGAATGAACTAAACAATTAGTATTTTGAGCAAATGTGTGAACAAAGGAGATCATGTAAAATAACCAGTGACAGAGGAGAGTTTGTGCTTTTTACTCCCACTCCCCTTATTAAGAATAACCTGGATAAATAAATAAATAAGTTGTGTGTGTGTGTGTGTGTGTGTGTGTGTGTGTGTGTGTGTGTGTGTGTGTAAATTGGGAGGGGGGTCTGTGGGGGATCCCAGAGAAAAATGAAGGAGAGTTGGGATGTTCATCACACTGGCAGTTGACATAGCACACTGATCTGCTCAAACTGCAGTTCAAAAAAATCCATTTAGTTTAAATATAAAATTTCAGCCCACAACCAGAGAAAAGAGGACCTCTTTGGAATTTATTAAATGTTTCTTTTTAAAGAAAGACAGATTAGAGCAATTTGACAAAGTGTAAGTGATATTTTTTGACACCTGAAGAAATGAAAACTAATTTCTGACTGAGGTTTAGAATCCTTTTCTTTGAAAGGCCTATAGAAATAGTGTTTTTCTTACTGTTTTATTGAATGAGTAGCATGTTTTATGCGGCTAAGCATGATTCTTTGCTTTACTTCCTGGCCACTGCTGAAGATGCAATATAATACTTTGCACCAAGTTAGAGGAAATAAAATTCAGCAGAATCTATTTAGTTTGTGACTATCTGGAGCTTTCTCTTACTATTCTTTAAACCAAAGTCTAAAACAGATAAAAATCTGCAAATTATCCTCCATTTTATTCACTTAAAAATACATCATCACTACTTTGCACAATACCATTAGTCGAAGTCAATAATTCTTCATTTGATATATAGTAAAATGAAGTTAATAATGACAATTGTCCTAGACTGTGTACATCAACACTATTACTTCTTTCTGGAAGTTACAGAAAAATCTCACTCCAAAGTAGGCCACATTAACAGAATGTATGAGCTCACTTTCCCCTCCCTGGCTTACACTGACTCGCCAGGTTATTACTTTCCCAGCCGCTGATAATGATATAGCCAGACTATTCCACTTCACAAAAAATATTTAAATAAAGTTTCTTCAAGCACAAATGAGATGCAGCATATTTACATTTTTATTTGATGAAGTCTGTTTCTGCTATCTTTGTTCTTAATTTGGTCTCAAAAGAATTAGCACTAAGAGGAAAAATAGTCTGTAAATATGTATGAAATCAAATATAGAGGGTAAGCTAAAAGGTATTGACTGCCAACAGAGCTTAGCTGCAGGAGGCAAAATTTTCTCCATAGTTTTCTTCTTGGCTGGAAACACATTGCCTTCTATCTAGATTATTTAATCCTCAAAATGCACATCAAAGCTTCTCATCAGGTGGCACATGTCTTTATAGGCAGTTGAATGTCAAAGATCTAGCTTAAAGATTTTTGAAAAATGTAAAAACATAATAGACCCCAGATAATAACACAGCAGTGGAGCTCCTGTCCTATTCCTTCCAGCAAAGTACCAGCATCACAGGCTGTGGCTAATCTCTCTGGCAAAGGGAAGAGCACATTCTGCTGCCGCAGAATGTGTGACATCTGTCCAATCTCTAGAAATGAAATGCTTAAACTGGGTTCCAGACCAGTATCAGCTTGCTAACAATCCCAATCTCACTCTACACCTGTGGCTGAGGAGTGCTCTGAGCCATAAATTCTATCCTGCTCTCATGCCCAATTAGGCAGTGGAACAACTTATGCAAAAATATGTAAGAGGCATTTTCTGTCCTTCTATGCGAAGCAAGATGCAGGCTTCAGCATTAGCTCTCCTCTTTTAGGACTCATTTTTCAATCTTTGGCAAGGACAAATTACTTGTAATGATTACATCAACTCCCTTAAATGATTATATCATTGTGAGTTTAGTTTAAAAGCCCTTTAACACATTTATTTTTGCACTTCAAAAGTGGCTTTTGTGTTAGAGAGACAGCCCAGCATATGGAAAGAGACAAAAGCCTCTATATTAGTTGGAATATGCCATACACAAGGGACATGGGGGTGTGGAAGGTCACATGCTAGGTGTATTAGAAACTGCCTGAAATAGTTTCACATGGGGCTCAGCGTTTTATTCATTTATATGAAGATGTTTAGGTGAATAAGCTAAGCCTTTGTCTCATTGAAAGATGTTACAAGAGGTTAATTCACAGTCAGCCTTCTCATCCATAGCATATCATCAGCATCATCATCATCATCATCCAGTATCTCTCCACCTCTTACAGGAAAGTGTCTGGATGTTCATTATATTTGAGAAAAAAATTCTCTGGTTTGTAATTTGCCCACAGAATAGCCTCCTACAGATTTTTCAAATAGAGAAAAGAAAATAGAATCACTGAAGAATGCCAGCTACCAAGCACCTCCCCCCTTAATTATGCTACCCCAATCCCCTTACCATAATCTGCCCAGCAACAAGGCACTTCCAGCTCCCTCTGGGGAGAAATCATTATAATGCATTAATTCAAGATTCCTAGTGATCTGGGACACCATAACACCACACAACGGTTGTATTAAATGCATTATTTAAGTCTGTCAAGTATTTGGGGATGCATTTTGGCATAAAGACACTACGTAAAATAAAGTTTTATTTTATTAACAATCATATGGGAGAAATAGGCCATGATATTCCAGGTGCAATTTTAAGCACGGCTACACATCTTGGCCAACCACCCCTTTTTTCTCCCCCTTTTCTTCTCACTTGGCTGTCTAATTGCATTCTAACCCTGACCAGGAAAGGAAAACAAGTTGAAGGTTTGGGGGACCCTTGATATTTTGGATGCTGTGGTGATTTATAGCAAAAGTGTTTGCACAATGTTGAGTTCATTCTCTCTCCAAACACTGTTATACAAAAGACGGAGGGAAGAATGGTTAGGAAGCCCTGTGTCTGACAGACACAAAATTCTCACACCGGTGGCTATTTGCATCTCCTCCCAGCTTGAAATTGTTGTCCGTTGTGCCAACACAGCTTCCTTACTTGTAAAAAAAAACCCTTCTCTCTGTTGGAGGGCTCAGAAAGATATTCTTCCTACAAAATCCCCTTACAGAACCTCCAACCCCCTCGGGGCATATTCGCCGGTTTAGGGTAGCGATGCACTGTCATCGGTCCCTCCTTGGTCTGTGAGATTGGGACCCGTAAAAATGGCTGTGACCGTTACTTTTCTCTTCGGGGATTTGCCCTTTTTTCATTTGGGTGGAGATTGAGACTGAGCTTTGTTACAGAGAATTATCCTGTGGCAGTGGGTGGGGGAGATAAGTCTTTGCTGAGACATAAAACACATACAGACAAAAGTGTGACAAATGGAAATGACAAGGTTGCTGGCGTGCTGTTTCTTCCGTTTGGTCAAATGTTCAGACGTAGGAAGTAAGGTACTCTTCGGCTCCTTGCTAGGTGCTAAAGCGAATTCGTACCCCATGTCTTCAGAGTGGAGGTACTGTATGATTGTACTGTGGATATATATACCAGACAACATTACAGCATCCGAGTCTTTACATAACCTTAATGTATATAAATATTGTTTTTACTTTGGTGTAATGCAGAAATAAGATGGATGTCACTTTATAAGAAGCCTGGCAGAGGAATCAAATGAAAGCCAAGTTTCTTGCTATCTATTGTTGTAATAATTACATGATCTCTTCTATATGGTTAACACATGCCAGCATCCATAGGGGCACTATATGAAGAACAGAGATGATATTTGTGGACTTGTCATTAATTTAGTGTCTGATCTGACATTCTTTGTTTGTCTCTGGCAGAGATGATATTCTCATTTAATTCAAATAAGACGTCTACATCATTAGGCCTCAGGTTTAAAATTTCTGAAGTCCGTATGAAATGAATTTAGTTGCTGTGCAAAAGGTGTTAAATACTAAAAAGTAACAACAAAAACAAACTACGAAAAAAGCATTCAACATCTCCACCTTAGAAAGAGAGAAGTACTTACTATCTGCTTAACTACTGGTACATCTTAGAAGTTTTTAGAAAGACGACCTGTGAAGTAATGTAATTTACCTTCTAGACATGATTCAGAAAGTTGCGATTTTATTATCCCATCACTATCTGTGAATTACCTTGTTTTTATTCATAAACATGATTTAAATTCTGTTTATTGTGATTTCAAAATTCTTATAATTCTAAGTGCCACTATTAATAAGAAGTGCCATGGATGTGCCATTTTTTATTTGGTTTATTTTATGAAACAGGGTTTTAAAAAAACAAGGTTAATGTGTGCCAACTATTCTCATAAAAATCTGAAATTTTTTTAATACAAAAATTCGAATAAAAAAGTGGAGATATGTTTAAATAAAAATTAAATTAAAAACAAACTTATACAATACACTGAAACTTTGTTTTTCGGTAATAACAGATAATGAAATTATATCTAAATATTGACAAAATTAAGTACACATAAATTTTCTGGTACAAATGTAAGACAAGCAAATAAAATAGCTATTGGAATAAAGATCCTTGTAAACATTTGCTGAGTAATTTTAATGTTTTCTATTATGTAACATTTCTACCCCTAAAACTATTTCAACTTGAATAATTTTTAAGTGACAGAAATTACATTTAAAACTCTTTTTTTTTCTTTTCCTGAAGTTGATAGTCAGAAATCTGAGAAGATCTTGGTTCTAATCCTGCCTTCGTTCCTAATTTGCTGAGTACTAAGACAAAACCTTCACCTCTCTGGATATAAGTTTTCTTTAGCATTCAAAGATTAAAATTAGAATCTCTAAATTCTTTTTAAATTTTCACATTTTATGACTCTATTTGCTCCTTTTCCTTTTTCTTTTTCAAGTTCCAGGCAATCTTTTACAAAGGGTGTCATCACCTTAGATCCCAGCGTAAGGTATTCAGTGTATTAGCAGTACTTTTAGCCTCTTATTTATTCACCAAATAAAATGACATTACAGTGTTGCCAAATTTATTTCAAATTGGTCCAAAATGTAGAGGTCTATACCAATTACATTCAGTGTCAAAAGATGAGACATTTATCTCTTTTGTTGTATGTTTTAAAAGTTTCCATTAATTTAATTTTATGATAGCGTGATAGTCATTTCACAGTATGCTAAATCATTAACAAAGTAACTTTTTATGACAGTTAAGTTCAATATTCTAATTAAAAGTTATGGCAAATCCTCATTCAAGACTTTTAAACTTCTCTAGTAAGACTTCTCTAGTAGAACATTTTAAAATGTGAAATAAGTAAGTCAAAAAAAACCAGATCTTTAAACATCATTTGCTTTTGATTGAACAATACTTATCATGGAAAAATTACTCTGTTAGAAACTAGTAATACAAATATTAATAATTCGTATTGTTTACTATGTCCTAGGGCTTTTACATGCATTATTTTATTTAATTCACAAAGAAAGCTCATAAGATACTACTAATATTCCATTACATGGATGAGCTAACTGAAATGCAAAGAGGTAGAATTACCTACCCAAGGTAACACACTAGAAAGTGTACCAGGGTACCATCAGTGGCCTATGCTCTGAACCACGCGCTCTGTCACAACTTCACACAGTTTGTAAAGGGTCTGCCTTTACTAAGGTAGAGACACATTCCCAATTACCTAAAATAAAATGAATAAAGTTCGTTAATCAGGGCCTGGATACATTTTAGGACGTTATAGGAAGGAGACATATGTGTGTGTGTGTGTGTGTGTGTGTGTGTGTGTGTGTGTGTGTCTATGTTTTAGCAGGAGATGTGGGAAGTATTATTTTAACTAAAAATAAAATAGCCACTTCCCTGAGAAAATCCAGTGTTATATTCCCAGAATATAATTTGCTCCATTTTCAAGTGTGCAGACAGGACAAGGTGATGTGGATGGCACAGACTTGTGTGGACTCAGCTCAGTTTGCCAGCTGCCCAATTATGCCAGCAACAGCAGTTCTAGCTAGTTCTCTCTTAGGAGTTGGCAGCATTTACTAGCTTTTGGCTAGGAGGTTAACCTTAAGTTTTGCCCAAAATTTATGTCTTAAAGAATAACCTGAGGATGTCCTACAGAGAGGTAAATGGAGAAGATTGAAATCTTCCTCCTTTCCCTATTTCTCTCAGTTGCATTTTTATGCACCTAGAAGAGGACCACAAGGTTTTGTTCCATAAACCAAAGGCTACATTTAAAGAGTGTGTGTGTGTGTGTGTGTGTGTGTGTGTGTGTGTGTGTGTGCGCGTGTTTCATGTTTTTGGTTGGCACAATTCCTATGGAACTTCCTTAGTCTTTTTGAACAATCGCCCAATATCATATCTGAAACCATAATTGTTTATGGGAGCCTTCTTTTCTGTTATTCTGAGAACT
This sequence comes from Rhinopithecus roxellana, assembly GCF_007565055.1. Lineage (NCBI taxonomy): Eukaryota > Metazoa > Chordata > Mammalia > Primates > Cercopithecidae > Rhinopithecus > Rhinopithecus roxellana. Next base: position 64,836,851 of record NC_044560.1, on the reverse strand, counting down.
CTCATGGTTCTGCTATTTTGTTCTTTTTTTGTGTGGTATTTAAATTAAGTAAGGAAAATACAAATTGACTTGTATATAGTTTTATTTGGTTACATTCTACTTTTAGTACTGTAGACAAATGGATTTTCAGGCTATTAAGTTTCCCCTTCTTAGCCACTGAAAGTTAATTTTCAATTTTTACCTTGTTCAGTTATGTTTTCAAGTCATACAAACGCTCAGCCACTAGTCATCACTCTCATTGCAGAGGACAAGCTCTTGTCTTGTGTTATGTCAGGATGGAATTGGGTGGGACTGTGAGGAGGGAATGAGACTGTGGAGAGAAAACACCCTCACTTCAGTCTTTTCACCTGACACATTCAGCTGTAGCTGAGAAACCTGCACTTTTCTTGAATGTGGGGCAGTAAAATACAATCCTATGGTGCTCAGATTTAATTATTAGGTGGACAGCATAACTTTCTTTTTTTCTTACACCTCGAGTATGTTAAAAACAATATAAACATTAGGATTTATGCAACACACTCATATTTAAAATATGGCCAAATGTGTTTTATGGTAGTATATGTTTCTTGCCTCAAATAATCTCTCCCTTCAAATACAGAATTATCTGGATGTAACTTCTTTATATCTAAAAATGAAAACACATTGTCTCTGATATATTATTTTATATCATACTCTCCGATATATTTATTTTAAATAAGAATAAATTGATTTACATATGCAAGTTCTTTCTGGCTCTCTGTCTCCATATTCAACTTTACTAGAAATACAAATATACCAACACTGAGGCTAACAGAGGTAGATTTGTGGGAAAGACAAACTTGTCATTGTGAAGAGAAGAGCTGACAAGAGACAATATAGTTTAAACCACTTGCATCAAATGAAATAGTTTTAAAAAAGTTGCTAACTAATCAGTTTAGATTCTTAAAAAAATAAAATAAAACAAAGGAAATTGTAACTAGAAAGAGTATAGAATCTCTGTGAAACTTCAAAAGGTACAGCTGGCTGGAGAATGTACAGTCCCCTGAGACTGCAGGATAAAAACCTGTAAGTGCACTCTCTAAAGTCTTTTCTCCTGACCTCATGCCAAGGTTAAGATAGAAGAGTTTTTATTATGACTTTGAAACAGAGTTAAGGTGAAACAACTTGAGGAAAACAGATGAGAAGCTGGGACCCTTTCCATTACTCAAGGGAAGAACTCAAGTAGAGGCCAACTGCTGGTTCTCCCATCTGCATCCTGAGTTGTGCTGTGATTATTGTACTTGCACCTTTAACTCCTGCAGTCATATATGCAAATCAGTGAATTCAGGGCAATCATTTTGAAAAATTTCACATTTGTTTACAGTCGTCTCTTCTTCAGAGCAGCCCTGTCCTCTGTCCTTGTCCAAAGTAAGTGCCAGCAAAAAAGTAGCAGATTTGTAGAAAACAAGAAAATACTACCGCTAAATTCCAACACAGGTTAAAGAATATTCAGTAATGTTCTTGGCTTGAGGCTCTGTGCACTGCATACCATGGGTTTGAGTCTGTGCACTGTGCACCACATGCACGGATACACTTCATTTCATTCAGGATGCTGTGTTCAACAATAAAACGCTTGCAGAAGAATGACACATTTTTAGTCACATTCTGAACTGTATTTGCCACCTTTTCCTTCTCAGCTGTTGTAGTTCTGTTCTGAAGCAGTGAAAATACAACAATTTTTAAAAAGAATCAATTAGAAGGAAGCCTTAATGATGCAAATTTTGAGAGGATTGATGTATTCTTTTAGATCTTAAATGTCTCCCTTTCAAAAAAGCAAAACAACCATTGTCCCAGACATCAGCTTTTTAAAATGTACCTGTCTGCCTGTGTAAACTGTTATGGTCTTCAGTCTCATATGGACTTGAATATGCCAGAAGGCCACCAATCACGTGCTCCTGAAGGAGCCTATCTGCCTACATTTGCTTTTTTTTTTTTCTTTTTTTTTCTGTGTGTGTGTTAGGGGTGGGGGGGAGCTGTATTATACATTCTTAGAGTTAATGATTAAATCAATCTTTATATTAATAACATGTGGCCCATATTATTAGTCCCAAAACAAATGACATGTATTTTAAAACATACGTTTAAAAATACACACTGAACTATTATGATGTGGAGCCATTGTAGAAAGCAAGCAGATGTCTAGCATGGAGATAAAAAAGGTCAACCCCTATTAAAAGGGAGAAAGCAAGGTAAGCCTTCATTCTGTTCTGTTTGTAATGAGGTGGCTGTGTCTTCCACTTGATTAAGCAAGGAGGCAAGCCAATGAGAAAATGCACTAAATAGACCCATGGTATCGGTGAGTAGGTACGTGTTGACTCTCTGGCTGGGACTCAGCAGAGCTGATACCTTACAGGCACTCAGGAGTTCTCCTTAAGCCTGTCAATGATACATTTTGTTTTCAGCCCACACACTGGCTGAGGATTTGATTTTTGTTTTTTGACTCACACCAAAGAGGAAACAACCTTAACATTTCCTAAGGGTGGGGACCAAGAGTAACAAGAAAGGAACGACCACAAGGAAAGCTAGATGACAAAGCAGGTGGAGCAAGGAAAGGCCTACCTTAAAAAAAAAAAAAAAGAAAAAAAAAAAAGGATAAGGAAATAAAAGCAAAAAGAAAAATCTGGATTTAAACTCTGGATTTAAACTCAACTCCTTTCAGATGAGTTTGGTGATCGTAGCACTTGAGTGAGCACCAAACCCCATGAGAGAAACATACTGCCTGGCTTTAATTGTTAACCCTACATTACAAAATTCTTTGTCATAAAACTAAAAGCTGTTTGACTCAAAGAGCAATCTTTGCACATGAGATTGCACAGGTTGTGATGAGCCTGGAGACTTAATTACTTTCTTGCATCAATTGAAGGGGATCCTCCAGGTCAGACTTACGGCATATTGATGGGAAGTAAAAGAAATCTTACACAAAATTAGCCTCCAGTGTGCTTGTTTCCCAGATACCCAGGAATGGCTGATCTCTGTTCCTTGCTTTCATAATTTCTTAGTATTCAAGAGCAATATATTTACCATGAGTACTGATACAGAGTGAAATCGGAGGGAAGAAGGAAATGAGCAGTGCAAAAGACTGGTTTACAATTACTTGGCTGAAATAATTTTCTATCAAACAACATCTGATCTAAATCAGTGCCATACTTCCTAAAGTTAGAATGTTATTTAATTTTGTTTTACTGTGGAGTGCTGTATTTGCAATTGCTTGTCTGCAGTTTCATATAGGCATCTTGCCTCTTCTGTTCTGTTTGTGTGTTCCTTGGGGTGAGTGTGTGCAATTGCTTAGTCATAAAAGTGATTTGTTTAACAAAGGCTCATTTTACACTGTTTGTGTGGTTTTGTTTCACTAAGTATAGAATAAATTTGAAGCCCAAGAAGTGTTTTTATGCAAAAATAATTACAAGATTTTAACTGCAAAACCTTAAGACAAAGGACAGTGCTGGGAAATAATTCTGGTGGGAGAATGAATGGATTTTTGATTTCACTAAGGGAAAACAGCCCAGAGTCAGTGTCTTTTGACACTGCTCTGTCTCCATCCCTCTTCCTCTCTCCGTGGCCGTATTCAGTCCGATCAGCTTTTGCAGCAGTTCTACATCTTCTGTAGGCAAAGGCAGCATGTCAAGGCCTTTTCATTTCTGGTCAGTAGAGTAGTTTGTCAGGAGAGTTTTCCACTATAAAAGCATCAGTAACTCATCAGAATATTTGTTGTTTCTTTTTGACAAAAGAGGCAAGTGTCTGTCAAGAAAAATCTGGGGTTTTCCTTGCCTTCCCGGAGGAACTTGGAGTCTGACTTGAATAGCCCTAGACTCCAGAAACTTTGTGTGCAAAATAGATGTATTGATTCCTGTAGAATCTTGTTATTTGTGACATGCAACAGTATAAGTCAACATGACTTCGCCTATTTGTTACCATGTGTGAAACAGAATGTGCAGCTTTCATTAGTGAGGAGCACATTATGTGTAGAGGCTTTAAAGGAGGTCTCATTGGAAACCCACAGAAGTGCAATCCACACATAATAATTCAGGAAGGGACATTGTACATAGTATGCTTGACAGGTAGTTTTCTAAATGGTTAAATATCAATGTATTGGTTAAATCTTTAAAAAAAAAATTTCCAGAGCTTAAAAAAATGCATACTCATGCTTATAAACAAACAAATCAGTTGCTTAAGGGTTATAAGAAATTTAAATGCAAATAGCACTTTGTAATGATACCCCAGAGACTGACACTGTAGTCAATTTCTTGAGAATGCATCACTGTAAACTTAGTTTTTGCTCCTGGTTTCCTTAGTAACTGAAACAACATATTATTCAGGATATAAAATAATACTCTGTTTCAGTCACTGAGATTCTTGAACTAAAATGTAATTGATTTTGCATGAGGTACAGGATTATCATGTCCTCCCATTTTGGTGAGGCATTACAGCACAAAATGAATGTAGTTAGAAATATTTTTCAAACCAGCCATTTTGTTTCTAATCATCTCATTGTGAGAATACTAAAATTGCTAACAGTGTAGAATGCAGTATCTTTAAGAAGAACAGATTATTAGATAGAATTATATAATTGATATGTAATTCCTAAGCATGCCAGGATAATGTTTATTTCTCTTCTCTCCCATGCAGAAAGCAGCATATGTGGAAGTGTATCTATTACTGTTAAATAATAGTGATGCTTATTTTGTAAGACCCATATGTAATTCAATGCATGCCCGTGTTGATATTATAAAGTACGCATATAGAGAAAAGCCTGATATCAAGTATAATTTTGCAGTTTGAAATCAAGACAAAGAGTCAGAACATTCTATTTTAATTTAGTTTCTGCAGCTGGTCTATTATACTGCCTTAGGCAAATTATTAGATCTCTAGCGTCTCAATATCCTTATCTATAAAATGGGAATAATAACACTGTCATCACAGGGGTGTTATGTGGATAATTACTTGATGTGTGCAAAGAGCCTTGAAGATATAATATGCTAAATCTTATGATTGTTTTAAACCACATATATAGCAGCATGTTTTAGGCATAAAATTAGAGAGTGGTTTAATGAGCTTAGTAAATTGGAGGCCTCTGGTTTAGGAGAGGAGTGTCTTGAGACTTAGTAAAGCTTTGTCTATTTTACTGTTTCTGCAAATAGCATTTCCTAAAATGATATGGCAAGAACAGAACTGTTGAGTGATTGATTTCTGATGATACCCTTACTAGAAATACTGTGTTCCCAAGGAGGTGACAATATTATGCTCTGTGCACCCCTGCTCTAGTGAATTTTGTAGGTAGATTTTATTTCCCCCAATCCATTGGGAAATCAACCTCCTTCTGAACTGCTCTGTAGGAGATTTGGCTTCCAAGTGGAGGTTTTTCAGATGAAACTGCTGCTATCATAATGACTTGTTAACTTCTTTGCCAGCAGAGGGTCAGTCTCCCATCACATCAGCTGTGGACTGTTTTTCTATGAAGTAGCAGCTAACCAGAGGAAGCACCCTGGATATTAGGAGTATTGTATTAATTCATTCACTCATTCAACAAATAGTGAAGGTCTACTATGAACGACTAATATGTTTGGCAGGTAGGGATTATATACAAATATTAAAACATGGTGCCCCCTGCTCAGCTTTTTCCCAATATAGAAGAGGCAGTTGCCACGTGCACACACACTACAGAATAATATGGATTAAGTGCAAATCTCATAAACATCATACAAAGAGCTCTAATTGGTTTGAGAGTGGCTAGGATGATCAAAGACAGATTCTAGGAGCAATGACATTTGAGAGCTCATAGAATAGGAAAGATTTCAAAAGATAGTGAGAAGCAAGAGGAAGAGGGAAGTTCAGATAAGACACAATACGTAACTACTACATTTTGAAAAGGAAAAGGAAACAAAAGTTTGATCTATCATCAAACAATCCAACTTGTTTAGAACATCAGAAATGTGGAGGACAGTAGCAGTGGATAAATGTGGAACTATGACTTTCTGTAGTATCACTTCTCATGGTTTATAATAATACATTAACTGATTAATGTCAGTTCATTCCTCCTCCTGAGATACCCACTCCAAGTTGGTACCGTGTCTGATTATGAATATTCTATATTATACCTAGTCCATTAAATATCTGTTGAATGAAAGCAGGAAAAGGCCAGATTGTAAAGAGACTTGACACCAGACTAAAGGGCATGGATTTGTCCAGTGGGCAACAAGGAGTAGCTAACAGCCTTTTCTCCCAAAAGTAAAAAACAGAAACAGGATGCAGGGAAAAGTATAGCCTACAACCAGGAAAACCTGTCAGGATGCTATTGTATTTGCCAAGGGGTAGATTTGCTAAGGGGTTGATTATAGAGCTCTAAAACAGGGTGGTGGTAACATGATGAAAGAGAGGTATTACCGTTCAGCCATGATGCCAGGGGACAAGCCACAGCACTGTGCTCCACGACAACAGTGTGCTTAGAAGAGATTGGGTAGCTATGGGCAGGAACTGATTTGGTGGGATAAGTGAAGAAGTTGAGTGATAGACATGTTGAGTCTGAGATATGCTTAGGGCATTCAGGTGGAGGCATCTGGCAAATGTCTGAAAATAGGAGACTGAATGAGGAGAGACGTTAGAAATGGAGATTTACTTTTCAATGCCATCTTTATAGAACTAAGGCTTGAAAACCATGGGGTCACTGAGAGAAGGAGCCTGAAGAGAGAAAAGGATAAAGGACCCACAAAAGACTAGCATTTAAGAGATGGGATGTGAAACAGAACCAGGTAAGAGAAATTTGAAGTGCTGCCTTTCAGAGAGATGGGAATAGAACTAGGCATAGAATTCAAAAGGCAGAGACTTTCAAAAAGAACAGGCTGATACCAAAAGTACAAGTAGGAGAAGACTTCGGAAAAGTCATTGAATTTGATTTATTTAAAGTTTGCTGTTGATATTTAACAGTTTTATTGAGCCATTAGTACTAAAGCCTGACATTAAGGGATTAAAGACTGAATGAATGAGTATTGAAGAAATGAATGCAATAATTGTAAACCACTCCTTTCAAGGGTTAGCAGCGACAAGTGTAGAAAAATAGGAAAATAATCTGAGAAAGCTGTTGGCAGAGAATACTGCGAGTTTATCACTGTTAGAGTTGCTGCCTGGAATGTTCCATGACTGTATATTTCCAATATGGAAATATATGGCTGCTCAGTTTGTCTGCATAGAATCCTGTAATAATAGCTTCAAGTTCATGATTTCTGTTTTTGATAGATAAAAAGTTCTTTCATAAACCCCTCGTGTCCTTGCTCAGAATGGAATAGTGTTCAAAGAAGCCATAGTTCTCTTTATATTCTAAGCCAATAAGAATAATATTCTAAGCCAATAAGAAATAAGCCAATGTTTACATTCTAACAAAATGGTAAAATTTAAAGAAAAATTATAATCTAGACAGCAAGGCATCTAGCAAATTAAATATACCATTAAAGTCTCTTAAAAAATAAGATACCTTTGTTATATCCTAGACTGTTGTTTTATAATTGAAAACCACATTCTGATCACATTTCAATATACTGTGTACTTTTATACTATTGGGCAACAATTTGTTGGGGGTCTCCCATATTTATGCACATCAAAGTAAAGTTGATTTGCTTTCAACCTTAAGGATAGAGATACTGCCTATCACTAGAGTGAAAGGCAAGCATGCTTACTGACCATTCTCCTATCATATCACCCATGGGCTGTACAGGTATTACTTGGCCCTCATCTTATTGCCCTGAGGGAATTGGGGCTCAGTGCAAAAATCATGACACCCTGATTGTGGTTATTGCTGCAAGTAATAAACTACTTTGTCTTTCATCCAGGAGTCTCGTGTCTTCCACTCAGATTCATGAAACTGTGGCAAACTAACTTGTCAGCTTCCAAGTATTGTCATTTTCAGATCCTTAGCAGTTTTTGCATATACATTATTAACAATAATAATATTAACAATTTTTAAAAGTTAAAAAATTCTAACATGTATTGAGCATCTAACATACCAGGTATGATGTTAGAACTGTAAGTATTCTCATTTGTTCAACAAATATGTATTTAGCATCTATGATAAACCAACGATTATGGTAGGCTAAACATTGGGAAGTGGTGAACAAAAAGATTTGAGTCATTTCTTCACAGAGTTGATGGTCTATTTAATCCTCCCAACAGCCTTGCATAGTGGGAATATCATTATTCTAGAACTGAGAAAATTAGAGGTCAGTAAGTTTACATAACTTACTCAAGGTCACACTAGTTTCTGGTTGGGACAGACTTTGAAACCAGGTCTGGACTGATTAGGTCAGTATTCTTTTCACCACACCACATAGTATATTATTTAAAATTTTAATATTTAGCTTTGAATAAATATTAATTTAAGCTTATTTTTGTAGATTCTCCTTACACATCCGACACTTGGATAATATCTAATAAAATTGTTTTGAAAATGAAAGAGTGAAATAACCTTAATAACCTCTTTAGTCACTTTTGTAGTCAAAACGTGGATTCATGTTGAACACTCCTTTCAAAATATTCCCTATACCATCCGTTCCCAAAGCAAAAAGGATACAGCCATGTTGCAATAAATTAGAAGTTCAAACTACACTTTAAAAAAATCCTTTTTATCTTTGTTTCTCCCATAAGCATTGGAAACTTTGGATTTTACTTTAAAAAAAAATTGGTATGAAGTTATATTCATAATTAGAAATAATATTGTTCAGCAGCTTATGACCAGATCCAAAGTTACATCAGCACTTCATTTTGTTCATTTGTACTAAACGCTCTTTCTGCTGTTAATTTTTTTTGGCATGGTGCAAGGATGCAAAAGAGAGGCAGTGTTGCTTAGTAGAGGTCATTAGGCTCTGAAGTCAGGCACCATGTATTGTGCATCTCTGGCCCCACCAGTTTTACTCAACTTGTGATTTGGGCAAAATCCTTTTCTATTCCTCCATTTTCTTTTCTGGAAAACTGAATAACAGTGGTACCTACAGCTAAAATTATTATGTGGCTTAATTGATTTTATGAACTCAATGCACTGAGGACAGTACCTGTTACATGGTTTACAATAAATGTTAGCAGGATTTGTGACATCACACCAGGGAGTCACTGAATAAATGTCTCAGTTAACTCCCTATTTCTTTAAGTTATAATTGTTCAAAGTAACTTTGCTCTGAACTCTGAGCTCCAAAGAATGGCCCTTGACTTTTCTGACTATTTCTAAGCATAGTGTAGGCATGTCAGTTTAATAATGATGGTTCCTGACTTATAAAAGTAAATGTCATCAGCTTCCACCATGAGCAAGGTGAGTGGTCTGAAAGGGAATAACGCATCAGACATTTTGTCTCTTATTCCCAGCTCATTACTGACTTGTTAGGGCAGAATAAATAAATCACAAATAAATAAATAAACAAATCACTTAACCTTTCTGCATTTCAGTTTCAGCAAAATGAGAATGATAAGCCTTTGCTTTGTAAGGGCCTTGAAATCATTGGCTGAAAGGTGCTACAAGAGTGGCAAGTGTTATTAGCTTTCCAGTATTTCCGTCTTTCTTATGCATACTCTGAGTGTTTGCTTTCCATCTTGGGAATTAAATACATCTTTAACATTGATATGTGGTAACTGCAGGAATTAGTGAAATTTGCCAGCTCCTCAGATAAAATCAGAGGACAAGTAAGTCAGACAGTTAATTATGGGAAATAATAGATTAGGGGAAGGAAGGGCAACTTCAACAGAAATCACCTGATTCTTGTCCCAAGTTCAGGGTTACAACTTTGGAAGGTAAAAGGGAGGGTGGAAGTTATAGAGATAAAACGAGAGCAGTTTCTCTGTGTTGCTCATTCATGCTTTCCCTGTACTCTGCCTAGACTTCTTCGAGACTCTTGCATCCTTTTGCTCGCACAGTGTGTAACCACTTCAATCAGATTCAAGCTGCTCTGTTTTGTATTTTATAAGTAGTCGCTGTTGCTTGATATGTCTCAAAAACCTATTTTATTTCAAAAGCCACATTCTTTGCCTATTAATTTCCTCCTTTATTTATTATTTGTAAACTCATCTTTGAAAGTGCAAATACCCATGCCTTTATATGTACTTAGATGTATATAAATATACATAGATGTTTTTGTTGTTTGTAAGGGTGCTAGAGAGTTAAACAAATACTTATTATTTCCTTATTAATCACCCATTTCTCATTCTCTTAATTATTTTTAAACGACAAACATTTGTAAATTTTGGATAAATTATTGAAATACGTTAAGCATTACCATTTTTGCTCCTGTTCATAAAGGAGACACAAAAGAGTTACGGTTTATTGGCCAAAAGAGATTTGCTACCTTTCTCATAAATCTCTTATTTAATGTGTTTTTCTAGGAAATCAATATTACATTGGTGTAAAATACAGATAAAATATAGTACACAATACATTTTATAAAATAGGCTTCACTAGAAATACATTTATGATACATTTTAATATGTCACATTTTATTTGAATGTGGGATTATATTTTCATGTGTGTGTGAATGTGTCTTTTCCTTGGAATTTGCAAACTCCATCAAATTTGTTTGTTTTATATATATATGTGTGTTTGTGTTATATGTATATAGAGAGATGGATATAGATATTAACAAAAATATATATACACTTTTTTTCTTCAATATTTTGTTTTGTCAATATTTGGCACCTGAATTTTTGTTATGCAACAATTTTTAAAGGAAGTACTATAAACACATCAATAAGCTACAGAGATGACATTACACATTTTTGTATATGTATTACTATTCTTTAAAAGAAATCTTATAGTACTCATGAATTTAAATACTTTTTATATAAGCCATGTAAATATAATGATTAACAATCTGCTGTATTCACTATTCAGTACATGAGATGTAGTATTTTTCTAATTACATACACCAGTGTGGGAGGATATGACTGCAAAAGAAGATTAAGCCATTTGTATTTATTCAGTGTTGCTTTATAGCATTAACTAGGAAACTCAGTCCTGCTATATTGAATGCTGAGGAATTTGATTACGAGAGCAGCAGACGCTGCCAATCTTGGCTTGAGACAGCAGACTCAACTAATTGTTTATCAGCAGTGATTTAGCTGTATCATCCTTCTACAGTCTTGCTATGGACGGGAGCATTTAAAATCTGATGAAAATTACTGTTTAATAATCAGGACTTGGAAAACCCACCTGGCAAATGCATTCTTTCTTTCTTCCCCACTCCCCACCCCCATTCATTTTTCAGGTAGAGGGAAAAATGTCAAGTTTCCAAAATTTAAAACGTAGACTTTCTTAAAACAATTTTTTTTATAAATCAGGTTACACATATGTTATCAAGAGCAGGGTTAAATGTTGTTTCTGTTGTTATTGGGGGTTTTTGGCTTTATTTTACAGTTTCTACAAATGCTATTGAACCTCTGTTTTGTTTCTCATTTTTATGGTTGCAGATCATGGGTCAGTGGTTAGGGTTGCTTTTACAATTGTAGAAGCTATCTTTTGATTGCCGGTCCACTTGTCACCGTGTCTAGGTTCTGTTGTGTAAAGCTTATTGGAGGTAGAGCTTTAAAATATAAAATAAATGTAAATCTGTTATATTACATAAGTCTAAGTAGGATAATTCAGGTATCTTTTTAAAAAGATGATTCGTGCAGCTGAAATTCTACTACTCATGACAAATCTGTGTCTAAAATAGTGTATTTTATTATATATCTAAGAAGGAGAAAAATATTTCACATATAGAGGAGAGGAACAAGGCCTTCTAAAATAATATATAATAAATAAGGGTGTGTGGGTGAGCTGAGTGCAAAATCAATCGCCCCCTGGTTGCCAGGTTTGATGAAGTAGATATTTAATAAGTTGGGACATGTACATTCACTCACCACTCAACTGAGCTTTGCAGAGAATTTCCCTAAGATTAGTATGGCATTTCTGTAAGTTGACAGTTCAATGCACAGAAGGAGTCACTTAAATGGTTCTCCATTTTTCCCCGAAGCAAAACTTGCAGTGAGCATATGTAACAGTCTGTACTCCTGCGTGAATACCAATTGGTGTCATTAGGTGCCTGTAGTCTCGGGTTGCATTTTCAAGGCGTGATTTTCAACTGGAGTCGACTCAGACATACCAGTGTCATATCTTCACTGTGGGTTTCGTAGTTTGACATTGTCTAAGTGATTGGTTTGGTTCTGGGAACACCCCTAGTAATCTCATCTACTTGGAGAAAAGGATGAAACTAAAAATTTGGTGGGTTCCCCTCATTCTGTACCCACTGGACTTCTGAGAATCTCTGGTAGATGGGAATAAAGAATCAGTAGAAACGGCAGCACAGAAAGGTGGCTGTAACAAAGAATAATAGAGTGATTCTAATATTTTAGTCAGATATTCAAGAAGCTAACCAGAATTAATTCTTTCCAGCAATTGAGAACCGTAAACTAAGATACTCCTGAACTCATCAAGGTTTTTGTTCCCATACCATTTGTCATTGGACAACATGTGTTTATATTCTACACCCTCAAAATAATCACAATGGCACAGTAAAAGTTCAGAGTGGGATGGCCTGGATTTGAGATCCTGACTTACTATGTTGTAGATATGAAACTTTAGACAATCATTTTCCTTATTCTAACTCCTATTTTTAAAATTTCTATGTTATAGTATATCCCGTATTTCTGTGAGATAATACATCCCAAAATACTATCTATCTAAAAGGCAAAATGGTATATAAATATAAAACATCAGAATTAATATGTTATTTGGTCTCTGAGAAGCCTCATTACAGTTTTTTTGGGGGGGTTCCCGAAATATTTCAATTGCTTCTATAATTTTCTCTGTACTTTTATAAGGAATATTGACTACAAGATACAATAAGTTTATCTTTTGATAAAGCAACTTCTTAGTATATAAAAAGTATAATGGAGGTATTTTAGAACTGGGGGAATTAAATATATTATTTGGCTCATAAAAATGTATTAACCTAATTACATATATTAAAACAGGTAAGAGAAGAAACCAACCTTAGTCTTTCACAGAGAATAGCCATTTTAGCGTGTCTGTTACTCCAGTGGATATTGTAAAAAAACATGCTTAGAATACAGAGGACATTCTTCCTTCGGGTTACAACTTTTGTTCATAAAGGTCCGCTTGCAGTTTTCAGTTATCCTTAGATCAACTAAAGTTATCCATATGTAATGGAAAACTCTTTCAAGTTTTCAGCTCATGGGCAATTATTAAGTTTACTGCCAATCATCCAGCCAAATCACAGCAGAAGGCGCCTTATCCTTTTCAATATCTTACTTAAATTTTTATTTTGTATCTCAGAAGATTAATGAAATTGATGAGAGAATTTTGTGAGTGTTATAAGCTTGTTCAAGGTTTTAGATATATAATTTCCTTCTTCCAAAGGTTGTAGAATCTGATTCAAATTCTGAATTTCTCAAATTTTGTGTCAGACTAGTTCCATGCCATCGTTGTGGTAAATATGTACCTTAAAAGTGCTACAAAGCCCTTTTTCTATTTGGTTTGCATGACCTTGTTATGAATTATTTATTGACCAAACATCTATCTTTGAAATTCTTCAAAACTAAAGAGGATAAAGAGATTATGGTGCAAGATTTACAATTTTTCAGAAAAAATATGGGACAGTAATAGAAATAATTATTTGATTTTTTAAGTTTAAGGCAACTTAGTCCACTTTGAGGAAATTCAGTTTCCACTATTATTTTCCTCATCATTAATACCAAAATTACAAACAAAGAGCTAATGTGCATGACCATTTAAATTTGAAAGAGAGAGTCGGTCTTACTATGGCTATGAACAATGAAAATAGCAGAACATTTCAACAGTGTTAAGATTGCTATATCTTAAAATATGTCCATGAGAAAAAATTTTGAAAAATAAAACATTAATTATGAGACGTGGTTATAATAGATACAAGTTAATTATTATGACATGAATGAAATATCAGCAGGAGCTGGCATAATTGACGTCAGATGAATGTGGAAACTCCCTAGGATGAACTCAATCCCAGATGAAGTGACGATTGGAAAAATATAAAAGCTGTTGTGATGCATGTCCTCATCCCCTGATGAAAGCCGATTAATTCCAAAAGTTGATATTAAGTCAGTGGGGGGGAAAATCTGTAACGATCCTTTCATGAAAGTTTGAATGAAAGCTGGCTATTTTCTATCCTTAAGGTATGAAGAATGTCATTTGTTTGGGTGGATATTTTGCTACTATTCATCAAAGGGTCCATTGAGTCCTACATCCTCCACCTTCCTCCTCCTGTAATTGTTTCATATCCCTTGATATGAAGTGTAATTTGTTCTTCTTTTTTTTATCGTCTTCTCTTCGTATAAAAGTAGACGGATATGCGTTTTAGATTCTTTTGTTTCATTACACGCCAAATTAGCAGCACTTCCACTAGCCTGGTTTTGATATTTCACTAATTCTAGGAATAGCAGTGGGTGGCAGAATGGGGCACCAACAGGCAGGGGCAGAGCCAAATCTGTCTCTTGCTTTTGTTTGTAACATTTGAGCTATTAGTTGTGGAAGGAAAAAAAATCTCCATTGAATTGAAACCAGAGATTTTTAATTTTTTATTTATTCAGTCCTATTTACAAAATCTTCATTGATTCATTTTCACAGATTTTGTTCCTATACTTATAATTCCAACAGACAAATAAGCAGAATCTATCTATAGCTATATGCAGATATAGATGCAGATATCTACATATCACAGACTCTCCAATGATTATTTTTGCACTCAGAATTAAGGAATCCAGTTGGATCAAAGAATTGACATTCTGCCTCTGTGATCTATTGATTGAACATGGATACTATACTAACTTTTGTGTTGTTTCATGTCAGCATGTTAGCCAATCTTAGGTTGATAACACATCATGAGGAATGCCAAAGGTAGCTCAAGTAGTAATTAGAATTAAAGAAAATTTATATCCATTAGATCATCTTTCTTATAAAAATGAAAAATCAATAACCAAAAAAGATGTTCATCAGGATCCCAGCTTATTCCGAATGTCTCCTATGATTATCCTCAATACCTTTATCTGTCTGTTTCTAATGATTTTCTGAGTTTGTCTTTGATTTCCACGCTATTCCACCTTTGTAGAGAACTTAGTGTCACTTCTTAGAACACTCTCTGAATATGCTGTCATCTGGGAATTCAGCCTACTGTATATTATTGACTGTTCACTCTTTTTTATGGTTTTTTTTTTTTTTTCTCAGCTCTCAAATCCTATTACTACTTCCAGAGACTGTCTAGTATTATTTTGGGTTACACTTTTTTTTTTTTTTTTTAATGGTACCATTTGGTTTCAACAGATAATAATAAAAGGTATTTTACTGCTAATGCTTGGCGAGATTTTGTTCTACACAGACATTACAGTAGTGATTTGTTATCAAAAGAGTTGGTCTGGAGTTTGTGCAAATGATTTCACCATGACCCCAGTCTTTTCTAAACAATAAAACATACATGCTTATTCACACATCTATACATAATTTAATCATCTCATATTTTCATTCATGTCCCTGCACTGCCAGAAACATTCCATGATATTCTTTTATCCTTAACTCATGACCATGTACTTTATGACCTTCCTTGCTTCACATCTTCACCTCTTTCTCAGGAAAAAAGAAATCCTTTGTTGAGATCTGCTGCTCTTCTAAGAGGTAGCTCCCTCCACCTGGGAACTCCCCATTAAAAAAAGCCTTTACATTGCCTACAGGCTGCCAATTAGTCTTCTACCATAACTGTGGCTGCTTTTTTAGAGAAACTTTTTTTTTTTTTGTTATCTATTGTGTTAACTCACACGTTAACGTTATAGGAATTTGACCTATAAATTTCTAAAACTTCACTGCAGAAAAAGAAATATAATATTATGAAATAAGCTACTTCAATGGAAGATGGCTTATTACAACATATAATAGCAGCTCATTTATCCAATTTATTTGGTGGAATGAAGTTTCTTCCCTAAGTAAACTTCCCAGATAACACAGGCACTGTTTATATTCCCATTTTCACTACATATATATTTTGATTAAAATGCTCTTAAATATAAAGCATGTTTTGGTATCATAGCAAAAACCTATGGCCAACATGATTTAATATTTTCTTAATGACTTGAGGCTTTTCATTACAAAAATCAATTGTTCGGTTCTATATTATCCTTGGGGTTTCTGACCTGTGTGCTCCTATGTTAAACGCCCACAGACAGTTGAGATTTTACTGTTTGTCTTGTTTTATTGTTCTGTGTCAGCTATCAGTTCTTGCTTTACTAACAGCATCACGGTTTTAAAAAGACCAAAGATGTCTTGAACAAATTAGCACCAAAAGCCATGCTGGGAATCACAGTTTGGGAAAACTTTGAGTTCACCCCTTATTATCCTTATTTCATCAGCTTTTTCCTTTATTTTGTTCAGGTTCTTCTGCCTTTGTTCCATTCGGGCGGATACAATATGGGAGAAGCAACAGAGAAAGTTGTGATTGCACATTAACCAGGCAAAACAGCGGACAAAAACAGTTCCCCTGTCTGGGGCAAAGAATGGATAGCTAACAGATGTGGTTCTTGACTTGCTTGGCAGTAGTAGAAAGGATCTGAGTGTGAATATATTTTCCTAGAAACTTAGGAAATTACCCCCACTACAATGGTCTCTCCCACAGAATATAAGGCAGTTGAGGACAGAAGCTCTGTCTTTTCACAAGCTATTAGACAGCATTTGTGGGCTGGCGGGCTGGCTGGCTGGCTGACAAGATAGCAGAAGTGAAGGAATAAAGAAAGCATTAATAAGGAGAAAAGCAGATTGGCAAACATCCCTTTGGTGAAAATGAGACCTGCGTTCCCCTTTTCCTACATCAGCTACTAAAAGTGTCCTGAAAATAGTTTACAACAAACATGCTTTTCCCGAGACCATCAGGGTCACTTTCTCCATTTGAAGTGGGGTGGAGTGGGGCGGGGGCAGAAAAAACCAACCTATAGAAAATATGAATAAAGCATCAATCAAAGCTGTTTTTTTTTCTGTGTGTGCTCTGGTAATATGAGCCATATTCCTCTATTGTTTTTTTTTTTTATTTTTAAACACAACTAGATCTGGTAGTTTGACAGCATTTTTTTTTCTTATTCTTGTTCTTTTTCTTCCTCTTCCTCTTCTTTCTGGCCCCTCCCCGCCTTTAACAAAGACAGAACCTTCAAACTCTTTTCAGAGCAAGGCTGGAAATCCTGCCAGGTAAAAAAAAAAAAAAAAAAAAAAAATGTTATTGAAAACCTTTCTCCCCTTATAGGCCCGTTTTGACAGGAAATCTTTGAGAGGCAGCAGCAATGAAGTGCCCAGAGATTTCATCTGTCTTCTTTTGCTTCAGGAAATGCTGAGCGCAAGGCTCCCTATTAGGCAAATAGAAGGGGTACCAAATCCCCTTAACAATCATCTTGTGCCGGCTCCTGGGTTGACAGCTCTCTGTGTCCTAGACTGTCAGACAGGCCCTCGAACTGAGGATCACAATACTGGGAACAATGTAAAAGTTTCTGACAGGACTTTACAAAACAATATTATATTGACTCTGTTTGTGGATTATCTGGCACCATCAACTTTGCATAGGCTAATCAGAATAAAATCTATTATACTAGGACGCATTAATTTGCAGCTCTTTTGCTTTTTCCTCCATGGTTTTGACATAAAATTCTTGTCTGAGTGTTTTTCCCCTGTCATTCTGTGTGATTGGTTAAATTTCAGCAATCATTACCTGCTATATTATAACATCCAATAGGATGACAGTGTTGTTGTTTTTTTTTTTTTTTCTGACAGATGCCAAATCTAAATTTCAAATAATCCTTTCAAATATCAAAATGCCAGCTTGTAGAAATACTGCAGAATGCTTAGCAGATGTACTTTAAAAAATAATCAGGATTAGGCAAAATGGGTAAAGTTCGGAGCAAAAGTTAAAAAAAAAAAAACTTTCATAATTTTAAGTAGACATACTTATGTTAGTTTAGATTTGCTTTTGAATTTTCTGTTATTAAAAGCTATATTTAACTACCACGTTATAGATACTTTGCAAACAAAAACCCTGAATTTAGAAGTGTAAATCAATTTGCAAATAACTTTGACAAAAAATTGATAAACAGTAGAATAAACAAGTATCATATACTGTGTGTGAACTAATTATATTGTAGATTTAAACATCAATTAAATAACAGCCTATGTCCCATGAAATAGAAGCAAGGGGGAGGGGATATAATTTCTAAAACATTCCTCAAAGTAAATTAGATGGCAGTGATGTGATTTTTAGCATATCTGTGATGAGAAAACAAGCTGTGAAAAGGATGCCTGTAGCTGTTTAACAATAGACTTGAGAGAATTCACCTCATCTATGCTTATATTTTGGCAATTAACATTCAAAAACAATAATCAGAATAACAGATGCAAAGGGATTAAAAATTTCAGAATTCTGACGGGAAGCCATACAAAGGGCATCCTACACGGCTTCTTCGACTCTAGCCCTGCTCTCTGTAAGTCCAGCCACCAAACAGCTGTCCCCAGGAGATATTATTTAAAGGTGGTATTAAGTGACTCTTCTATATAAAACCCTTTAACAATGTCTGATGCATAAAACTAATGTCCAAATTCCTTATGATGGCTTGTAAGACTCTCCTTTATCTGGACCCTGCCTCTCTCACCAGGCTCATCATCTTAGCATAAATATCTCTATTATAATGGTTTATTTACTAGAGTCTATCAAACACCTTCTATGGCACAGCAACTTGAATATATTGTCATTAACTGACTGGTTGATATAAACAGATTGCAGGTATAATGGATACTTCGGTTGCCTTTTTAGTATTCATGTTTCTATTCCTCCTTCCTTAAAGACTTTCACATTTGTTCAGGTACCTTCTCTTTCCCTGTGCAGCCCTTGTGAGGCAGTGGAAGTCCGTAGTCCCTGATTGCAGAGACAGGCTTTCTGATTGTCAGAGAAATAAATTAAATATTAGAATAAGAAGATAAAAAAGTAAAACATATAGAGATGTGGATATTCTATCCACTAGGCCCATTATCCAAGTATTAAGAATTCTAGAATTTGAAAAAAAAAATCAATAGATGGAATTCAATTATCATATAAATATTCAATGAAATTATCCCAGAATGGAAAGGTTCCAGAGAATGCTGATCACAGGAAAAATATAATAATAAACAAATAGTGAACTACAAATTTTAAAAAACAAATAAATGATCATAAAATTTTAAGACACTAAAAATAAAGAGAAACCTCAAACATTTCCAGAAAGAGAGAAAGAAAGAAGGGAAGGAGATGAAGGAAAAAGGGAAGAAGAAGGGAAGAAAGGAAGAAATACAGGAAGGAAGGAGATAAAATCTTTCTTTATCTTACAAAAAGAGCAAAATCAGACTGACATCAGACATTATCAGCAATATTAAATGCTAGAAAATAACAGAAAAATGCCTTTAAAATTATGAGGACAAATAATTTTAGACTAGATATCCTATATTGAACTAAATCATCAAATCACATACAAGGATAAAAGAAAGACTTTCTAGACACTGTTGTGTTTCCTGCACATTATCTTAGAAAGTTTATTGAAGATATGCTACAGCATGAAAAGGGATTAAGTCAAGAATGAAGTCATGGGATCTGGTTAGAGGCAGATCTAATCAGCACATTTATGAAGGGTTGCCCCAGAATGATAGATGTCTAACAGTTCCAGCTTGGAACCGAAAGGTGGAGACTTCAGAAGGAGGGTCTCCACGGAGAAACAGTGGGGCTGAGAGAAGAGGGGAAGTTAGTAAACTAATACTTTGCACAATTAAGAATATGGTAAGCGGAGAATTTAAAAAAGAAAGAAAAAGAAAAAAAAAAAAAGCTTATGTTGGTGTGAGTGGGTTTAAAAGGATTAGTATTTCCTGGAAAATTAAAATATTGCATAAGATATATAATGCATATCACCTGTCTGTGTAATGGACAGAATTTACGACTGTGCCTCAACTCCTGAAACAGTGTTAACTAGGAGAAAAATGCTGTTTAACAGCTTGTGGAAAGTAGAAAGGAAGGAAGGGAGAGAGAGTGATAATAATGAAAATTCTCTATATTAATTTTCAACATTTAAATTCAATGGGCAAAATGCAATAACTGTAAAGTTGCTGAAATATAAAATGTATCAAACTTAAAACTGTAAAAGTACATAAACAGATGCCACATACTAAGAGCTGAAAGAAAATTTATGGAAAATAAAATCCTCATTTTTGTATTGTGGGAGATCAGATATTTTCTCTTCAGTTTATGAGATAAGAAAAAAGGATGTAAGTGTGTAGCTTTAAAATGAAGTGAAAATTTAAAATGCTGATGCAAAGAATCTAAGTCTTTACATGTCATAATAGGAATGTGATAATAATATTTACAATTTAAAAAACAGGAAGAGTAAAATTAGTAACTTATGTAAAAATAAGAATACAATGAAAAGTATAAAAAACAAAATGATTAAAAGATGTTACTTCCAGGGACTAGCACAGAGGTGGAGATAGAACAAAGAGTTGTTGCTGCTCATAAAGTCTACCTTATTATTATTATTATTATTATTGTGTGTGTGTGTGTGCATGTTTGCATGTGTTTTAGACATATGTGGGTTAGTTTTATTTTTAAACGTAAAGTTAGGTGAAGTCTCTGTTTTGCTTTTCTACATGCGTTTTAGTAATAGGAAATTATAGCTAAATTCCTCCTTATTTTTCTATGTTGCCTTTCTTTAAAATATTTCTTTTTTTAGTAGAAACAGAGTATCCCTATGTTGCCTAGGCTGATCTTGAACTCCTGGCCTCAAGAGATCCTCCTGCCTATGCCTCCTAAAGTGCTAGGATTCCAGGTGTGAGCCACTATGTCCTGTCTTATGATGCCTTTTTAAATTGACAATTGCTTTGAATGTTTTGCTACACTCCAAAGTAAATATATCTAAGCGTCAGGAAAATCACTGTATCAGTTAGGACTGGTTATAAGCAACAGAAATTGAGTTTAGATGAAAAGACATAGAAGGAATTTATTGGAAGGACACTGCACTGAACAACTCCTACATTCAATGAAAATATGATACACCTGGCCAGAGAAAGGTCTAGAGTTACCATACCTCTGGGGAGAGGAAAGTCTGGATGGAATAGATTGGATTAAGTGCTCACCCACTGGTGAGGGTGAAACAGGGTGGAGGAGGTAGAACTAATGTGATTGATGGTTGCACAAGGGCTGTCTGTTATGGGGAAGTGAAAGTAAAGTCATGGAAACAAAAGTGAAGTAAAATGGAGTTCTGTTACTAAAAGATGATGACAGGATTCTGTGTAGCCAAAACAACTGTTTATTACGTTAACCTTAACATTTAATTGTCCTGTGTAGAAGTTTCATCCTTGGTGAAACACACTGTGTTTTCTGAGTTACCAAAACAACCAACAAAACAACATTATAGACATAACCTAGAATAAAAAGAAGTGTCCTGCCAATTCTGCCTCCAAAACATACTTCCATCTCTTTACGTCTTGTATCTCTAGAGTTTATCATCATTTTTTTAGAGTCTTATAAAATAATCCCCTAGTTTTTCTTCCCTGCTTGTACTTTTGCCCTAACCCCCATGCTTCCTTGTCTACCAAGTTGCCCGAAGTATAGTTTTAAAACATAGATCACATCACATAACTTCTCTGCTTGATTACTTTATCATTGCACAAACTCCTTAGCCTGACACCTTTCTTTACATCTGCCTCTGCACCCTCCTCACTTCTGGGCTCTTGGATTTACAGCTCCATCTGCCCAGAATGCTGTTCCTCCAATGCCTCCTGTGAGTAGCTCAGTCTCACTCTTCTACATAAAGTACTCCCCCATTCTCAGGTATTCTGTCACATGACCATATTGAGTTGATTCATAGTACCTGTCTGGATTGAATGTTTTCCTTTTCACTAACTTGCTTACTGTCTCTCTAGGCCCAATAAGAGCTTCAAACTGGAAAAGGGCCAAAACCTTCTCTGGCATGTTTATCATTGAATCCCCAGCACCTATAATTGTGCCTGCCACTTACTAGGTGCACAAAATTAATACTTACTGAACAAATAAATGAATGTGCAAATTTGGTTAAAAAGTGAAAGGGTTTACCTTCAAACTGCAACCCGTTTATTTTATTTTATTTTATTTTTTTATTTATTTTTGAGACCGAGTCTTGCTCTGTCGCCCAGACTGGAGTGCAGTGATGCGATCTCGGCTCACTGTAAGCTCCACCTCCTGGCTTCATGCCATTCTCCTGCCTCAGCCTCCTGAGTAGCTGGAACTACAGGAGCCTGCTACCATGCCTGGCTAATTTTTAATTTAATTTAATTTTTTTTTTTTTGTATTTTTTTTTTTGTATTTTTTTTTTTTTTTTTTTTTTTTTTTTTTTTTTTTTGAGGCAGAGTCTCGCTCTGTCGCCCAGGCTGGAGTGCAGTGGCCGGATCTCAGCTCACTGCAAGCTCCGCCTTTCAGGTTCACGCCATTCTCCTGCCTCAGCCTCCCGAGTAGCTGGGACTACAGGCGCCTGCCACCTCGCCCGGCTAGTTTTTGTATTTTTAGTAGAGACGGGGTTTCACCGTGTTAGCCAGGATGGTCTCGATCTCCTGACCTCGTGATCCGCCCGTCTCGGCCTCCCAAAGTGCTGGGATTACAGGCTTGAGCCACCGCGCCCGGCTTTTTTTTGTATTTTTAGTAGAGACGGGATTTTACCGTGTTAGCCAGGATGGTCTCGATCTCCTGACCTCGTGATCTGCCTACCTCGGTCTCCCAAAGTGCTGCGTTTGCAGGCGTAAGCCACCACGTCCGGCCAACCCTGTTTATTAATGAATAACAAAAAGCAGTTAACTTTCTGTTAACCAAATTGATCTGTAATGCTTTGTGCACCAGATTGTCTATTGGCAACATCCACTTCTAGACACACCAGAGGGTTGAGGTCTGGGAACTTTCGGGAATTTCCCAAAAGCTCCTACCAGCAGTATTCCAGGTTTGTTCCTCAAATGAGAATAACAAGAGATTTGGAAGGAAGCACAAAATCAAAAGCCGTATGACTTCTTCTCTGGCAACAGCTGACAGATGCGTGTCTTTAACATGTGAAATTTTGCAACAGCCTGTGTGTGTTTAGTTTTGAATCACCTGCCTAATTTCTGGATTGTCACTGGCAAGTTTATGAAACTCCTGCAGCTTTCCAACTCTCAGAATGCCAGTTGCAATTTGAAAATTATCAGCATTTTCACCTGACTCTTTAGTCATCGTCATTCTAGTGCTTTTTGTTTTAAATTGTTATTTTGAAATGGTTCCAAACTTGCAGAAATAATAGAGCAAAGCCCCACATAGTCTTCACTTGGAGATACCACTTAAGCTTTACCCATATCCCCACTAATGTCTTTTATGGTATACGAATCATGCATTGCATCTAATAGTCTCTCTATCTGAAGCAGGGTTTCAGTCTTTCATTTCCATGACCCTGATGTGTTTGAAGATTACAAGTTAACAATTTTGTAGAATGTTTCTCAATTGGATTTGTCTGATATTTTGTCATGATTAGAACTGGGCTATACATTTGGGGCAGGAATAGCACAGAAGTAATGCAGTTCTTCTCATTACGTTCTATCTGGTAGCACACAATGTTGATTTGTCTCATTACTAGTGGTTTAAATTCCGATGACAAGATTAAGACTGTGAATACCAGGTTTCTCCACAGTTAAGTTTTGTTTTCTTTGGTTTTGTTTACTTTGTAGATACAAAGTGTTTTCTGTGGAAATTTTGACATTGTATTAATATTTCTTCTCTCATTCCATTTTCACCCAACAGTTTTAGTACTCGTTGATATTTCTTGTCTGAATTAGTACTGTGATAATTGCAAAATGGTGAATTTTTTAAAAATTCAGTCATTTCTTTCACATTTACTGGTTGGCGTTGATGGAAGGGCAGGTTTTTCTTTTTCGTATTTATTTATCCGTATGGATTCAGGGATTTCTATGACATTCTATGGATTAGTATCTGTGACTATTTATATTCATTTTGATGTTTAAGTTTCTTAGGTTTGGCCAGTGGGAGTCACTTCAAGCAGGTTTTCTTTGTCCCTTTTCATTTGACCTACAAAGCTCTTTTATTCTTTCTTTGAATGTTGCATTAGTTATTTACATACTTTATTACTTCCAGGAACATCTTTTTTGTTGTGGTTGTTTTGTTTTGTTTTTTCCAAATTCAGTCCTGGACTCTGCCATTTGCCCAGGAGCTCTACTTTATTGTAATGAAGAGTTGTACTGTACTTAGAAACCAAGCTTTGCATGCCAGGAGAGCTCATTGCCACTGGGGTGTTGCTACATCTAGAACTTTCTATTAAGAGTGAGAAATTATATGTATGAATGAATATGGATATACAATTACACACATATTCACACACATACATACATCTTTATATCTATATTTTTACATATCTGTCATCTATGATCTATCTATCATCTATCTATCTATCTATCTATCTATCTATCTATCTATCTATCTGAAAACCTTGAGTTTATGCCAGTACTGCCAATTTCAGTCTAACACCACAGGTTTATTCCAACTTCCCTTATGTCCATATTTGTACCTTCCTTCTCCTTCAGTGAGAAATCTGTTCCCATACTTCATTTATTTATTTGCCCACTTCCCTCAATGTCGCTAATCACCATCCCTGCCAGACTGCATGTACTTACTGCCTTGCTCCAACGTATCAAATTCTCACAGGCTTGCATTGATGGCTTCTGGGATGTCCCTGCCATCCTGTTCCAACAGGTTGTCCTTATGTAAAGCCTGTGCAAGTTGTCATTACAGGTTGTCACCTGACTACATTGACTCCCTGCTTCAAGATAACATCCTTCCACAGGTGACCATCATTGCCATTGCTAATATCTTTTAAAGCAGGAAAAAAGGCAGACAGTTTCTAGTTCATATTTACAAGCCCAACCCTCTATATTAAATTCCTTTCTGCTTGACATACCTAGAGCAAATTTTGTTTCCTCAAATGAAAGCTAATCATTATACTTTGGTACATAATGTCAATGCAAAAAATTCTAATGCACTGTAATTTTATATGCCAGATAAATAAAATTGTACATGAAAGTCAAAATAATAAAAATATTTGCTTAAATATTGCTTAAATATTGTATTTGCTTAAATATTGTATTTACTTGTATTGTATTTCTTGTATTATACAAGAAAAAATCACGACAATTTTTTATCTGAAATTTAAAAATTTGCAAATTTTAAACTTAAAAGTGTTGCACTAATAACCTAGCAGATGCTTGAAACACTTTATTATAGATTAATAGATACATATTTTTCACTTGCAGTATGTAATTGAAGCTTAGAATTTTTGTCCTGCCAAACTGATTTGAAGTCACATTTATGCAGAAAATGCCAGACTATTATAACTGTTAAAGATGTATTTAAAAAACTCAAGTGCTGGTAAATATTAGATAATAAATTTTAGAATATCATTTTATGGAATAAATTTGTCCTTTAAAAGAAGGCTGAGTTTTATTTTTATTTTCATGGAATGGTGTGTGGAATAAAAGTTTCTGCAAATAAAGGAAAGTCACTGCATTAAAGAAACATATTCATTACCTGCTTGTCAGGACAGAATTTAACTAGCTGGGGGCACAAGCGATACTATTTGTGAAAGAAAGCCTTTTCCAAATCTGGCTCTTGTAACCTTCTATCTGTTCATCTTGTGCCACACGACAGGTGAAAAATGTAACCTGAGAAAAACTGATGCTTTGAAATATTTCTACTAGGTGAAGTTTGTTCATCTGAAATATTTGCTTGCAAGGAAAATACCCCTGGCAGTGTTTTCATATCTTTCTCTCATAGTTTTAAAATCCTTGGGATTTTTAAAATGATGAAATTAAAAGAAAATATGCATCAAGTTCATCTGGACTTTTGGAAAAGAAAATGTTCATCCTTTGTAAAATAAAATATACTAATAAACAAAAGCCTCAGAAAAAGTACTGTTAGAATTCTCAGTTCTAGTATGTGTATGAAACAACATAAGAATTTTAAAAACGATCGACATATGTGTCCTGGCTATCTCATTTGTATACTTGAAATTCACTATTAATTCACCTGTTGCTAAATTCTACCATGAACACAAAGTAATCTTTTTAAAGAAAAATCAGAGTCAATTTTCAGCTGATCTAATTCCAAGGGTTTAAGAGGCATAGAATGAAAATTAATAAGCTGAGGAAATCTAAGCTCTTTAATTTGATTCAGTAAATATTTATTGGTTGATTCCTGTATTCTAGGTACACTGCTAGGCATTAAGACAGTTATGAATGAATCTGAATGTAGCATAGTCTGGTGCCACAAAATGTTTTCAGTCAATTACCGGAGAAGTGGAAAAAGGAATTTATACAAATCAGTGTAACATAAAGAAGCAGTTTTTAATAAATGCCTTAATTTTTCCTCTAAGTGGCAGTGAAAGTTATATTTTCTCCTTCACTGCTTTCCCATCTTGTAATTTGGATTGGCACTTTAATATGTAGAATATGTATGGTCACTGTGAAATAATATCAGGAAACAGAAAAGAATTGAAAACATTGGAGGTTTAGTAATACTATTTAGTATAGTGCGAATGTCACCCAAAATATAAAACTTAATCCTCATCGTGGTAATATTGAGAGGTGGGGATTTTGAGGAAGTGACTAAGTCATGAGGGTTCTACCCTCACAAAAGAATTAATGCCCTTATAAAAGAGGTTTCAGAGAGAGGTAACTTCTCTTGTTGTTCTGCTCTTCTGCCATGTAAGAACATCATGTTCATTTCCTCCAGACGATGCAGCTATAAAACACCATCTTGGAAGCGGGGACTGGGCTCTCACCAGACACCAAACCTTCATATTGGATTTCCCAGCCTCCAGAACTGTGAGGAATACATTTCTGTTATTTATAAATTACCCAGTCTGTGGCACTGTGTTATAGCAGCACAAACAGACTAAGGCAATATTCTAAAATGGCAAGGGACAGTATGCTAGAGCAGCCTTGCCCAAACGGTGCTCAAATGTGCATGTAGTTGATGCTGGAAAAGAAAGAAAACAAAAGGTATTCCAAGTTCAGTGAGTTTGAGAAATGTTGGATTAATTAAAGATGAACCAGCTTCTTTTTTTATAGAATTCTCTTGTATAAAATAATTCCAAGAGGGAATTATAATATGCTGGGACACGATTTGGGGAAGTCTATGCTACAAAAACAGTCAGAAATAGCAGGCAAAACAACAACCTAAAATCACAATTTATTTAACTGCTTTGATTTCCTGTACTCTTTTAAAACATTTAACTCGAATGTTGCTTGTAGCTTAGCCAGTATCAATCCCTGTTTTCTGTTGCCACATTTAAAGACTGGAAACAAATGCATCAGAATGCTTGCTATCTTTTTATCCCTTGCAGATGTCCTTGCTCCCTGGTAAAGAAACCATTGGAACGTTGCCATTTTAATTAGGCTTAGCTACAAAAAAAAAAGCCTTAATCTGCCATTGAGATGTATATTTGCCTGTTTTATTAAAGCTTAGAGGAGGGGGAAAGGTGGTTTTCCATTTATGGAAATTACGTAATAATACAGATACACTTATTCCAAGATAGTTTTTACAACTTGGAGTGAATATGAAATATAATTGATGATTTTGAAGCCCTTCCCAAAATAAAGAACACTTTTATTTTATGTTATTTTTAATAACCAGAATTTTTTTCTATCATTATTAAGTCATTACTTTTTGAAACAGTGTCAGGTAGTATAATTTTTCATATTAAAAAGAATCTCCCATTCCTATATCAGATACTTTTATTATTGTAAATATCACCTTCCCTTAATTAAGGAGAAATCAAACGGAGAAAACAGCTTTTATGAGTGTTATTGGCCTGCTATAATACTGTATCTCCAATGTTTAAGTTTATGTTCATTTAAGTCTTATGTTTATTGTAAATTATTCTAAGAACTTCTAGGATTTTTATACATTTTGCATGATTTCTTTTTTCTTTCTTTCTTTCTTTCTTTCTTTCTTTCTTTCTTTCTTTCTTTCTTTCTTTCTTTCTTTATTTCTTTCTTCTTTCTTTCTTTCTTTCCTTCTTTCTTTCTTTCCTTCTTTCCTTCTCTCTCTCTCTCTTTCCTTCTTTCTTTCTTTTCTTTTCTTTTCTTTTCTTTCTTTTCTTTCGACAGAGTCTAGCTCTACTGCCCAGGCTGGGGTGCAGTGGCACGATCTCTGCTCATTGTAACCTCCGCCTCCCGGGTTCAAGAGATTCTCCTGCCTCAGCCTCCCAAGTAGCTGGAATTACAGGCACCTGCCACCATGCCCAGCTAATTTTTGTATTTTTAGTAGAGACAGGGTTTCTTCATGTTGGCCAGGCTGGTCTGGAACTCCTGACCTCATGATCTGCCCTCCTTGGCCTCCCAAAGAGCTGGGATTACAAGCATGAGCCACCATGCCTGGCCTGCAACATTTCTTAAGAATGAATTTTTAATATGTTCAGGCAGGATTATTCTATGTTACGGAATTTTGGGGTTCTATACTTGGTTTTAATGTAATAAATATTTATTTAAAGGTAAAAGAATATGAAAGGGGAAAGGTGTCATAAACATGAATACATCAAACACTTAAAATAAATAAGTCTTAAGGACACAAAGACATACAGAGTGATCAAATGGATTTGGGGGACCTGAGGGTGGGGAAGAGTTTGGGAGGGGGGTGAGGGATAAAAGACTACGTATTGGGTACAGTGTACACTGCTCGGGTGATGAACGCATTAAAAACTCAGAAATCACCACAAGAGAACTCATCCATGTAACCAAATCCACCTGTACCCCAAAAACTATTGAAACAAAAATAACAAGAGAAAAAACTAAAATAAATAAGCCTAATAATTATCTTGGAACATGAACAACCATATTAACATTTAGCTATCGTTTTTGAAAATATTATGTTTATGAATTAATCATTGTGTTAATGTTTTAGCTACATGAGAACATGTAGTAGTGATAAAGACCAAGGACCACAGAAATTAAACTCTGGCTCCACCACTGTAGGATGTGTGCCCTTGGAAAAATCTCTGAACTTCTCTGTGACTCAGTTTCATCATTTGAAAAATCAGAATGATATTAGCAGCTACTTGAAAGTACTGTTTTGAGGAATCAATAAGTTAATATTCATGAAGTACCTAGAATAACGCCTGGAACATGATTAGCATTAAATACACTTGGTTTGCCTTTTCAAACCTAACATTTATTTCAACAGTAGTTAGACTCAGCTCACCTTAAAAATTCAATCCAATCCCTTTACGTTAAGTGCTATAGTTGCCTTTGGCCATTACTACTAAAAAGCTCCTCTAAGAATTAGTCAGACATTGGAGAAAGCAGAATATAAGATTTTAATTTGTGACTTCACATGAGTGCTAATCTAGAAGTACCAAAAATCTCCATCAAAGTTTAATGAAAGAAACAGGGTGCTCTACTTCTAAACAAACTAATGAGGTCACCGCTAACTTTTCTTTTAAAAATTGTTAAACACAACTATCATTAAATCAATGTTGTGTTGAACAAACAAAACTCTTCCAACCAATACTGCCATGAACAAATACTTACATCTAAAAATACAAAGTCTTTACATTACCTCTCTCTCATATACACTTTTAAAAACACACTTCAGGAGGTCCCACCAGCCAGCAAGGCAGAGCATGGCGGCCATCCCCTCCAGCGGCTCGCTCCTGGCCACCTACAACTACTACAGGCGCCGCCTGGATTCCACTTCCAGCAACAGCTCCTGCGACAGTACCGAGTGCCCCGGAGAAGTCATTCCCCACCCCCCAGGTCTCCCCAAGGCTGACCCGGGTCACTGGGGAGGCCAGCTTCTTTTTCTGGAAGTCCACCTTCCCGTTCATGGCCACGGTGTTGGAGTCCGCAGAGCACCCGGAACCCCCGCAGGCCTCCAGCAGCATGACCACCAGTGGTCTGACTCGGGACGCCCCCAGTCAGTCCAGCACAGCCAGCGCTGGGCCCCGGTCCTGACCTGAGCGGTTACCACCAGCCCAGGCCTGTGGAGGCACTAGTCCACCAGAGCCCCTCCCCGCCTCCCGCCCCCTCCCCACCTCCCACTCCCCATCCTGTAGACCAGGCGGCTGCAGCAAGCAGACCTTCGCATCAACACAGCAGACACCAAAAAGGAGTGAGGTCCCGGCTCTCTACCGCCCGGCCCAGGCACTGGCTAAATTTCCTGGCACCTGGAACTGTGCACCTGGCACCAAGGGGAAAATAAACTCCATGCAGCCAGTAAAAAACAAACAAACAAAAAACAAACAAACAAAAAACAAACAAAAACATACTTCAGAACTTTGCATAGTGTCTTTTTCATATTAATCATTTACTACATATTTGAGGAATTTTTTTTTTTTTCTGAAAATTATAAAATGCATCATCGAAATTCAGATTTCAGTTTGGCATTAAAATAAAACACTGCAAAAGAGGAGTTTATCACCATTGCTAATCATTGAAATAGTTGATCTCTCCAAGATTTCTGGGGTAAGGCCAAGTTTTCCTTGGTTTTCTCTTTACTCCATACTTGCTCTACCCTCTTCCTGAGGTGCTCAATAAGCTTCAACCTACTCAAGCCTGACCTCATCCTATGTCCTAGAATTTATCTTGTATCTTTCTCTACTTATAAATTTACCTCCCTTGGTCATTGTAATGGGTACATATTGAGCTATCTTTCTAGCCTACACATTGATATATTGTCTTTTCCATAGATGCTACTCCACATTCAAGAGTAAGTCACCATTAGGATAGGCATCTAATAGATGATACTACCACATTGATAATGGCTTATTGGCACAAAGGTGTTCATCTGTTCCAAGTTGGGCATGATGGTTTTTATTCTTAGAGAATTGGAACTGAAATGAAGTTCTGTTGGCATGCATCCGTATGTTGAAAGTCAGAACTTTGGGGTGCCCATGTTTTATCTGTGGAGCAAAGAGCCAAGAAGAGTCTATAATGAAAAGACTGAAGCCAACACTCTGGGAAGAGGAAAGATAAAAACTGCAGTGAATAGGCATCTAATTCCCAGTTTCAGCACTTTTCTGAGGTTTGTGTCTATTCATGACTTTGGGAAGTGAGACATATCCCTCCCCTTTCCAACAAAATTACCATTTTGCTAGCGATAGAAGAGTCAAGGAGATATTTTGAGAAAGCCAGACGTCTTGTAATCTTAAAACATTTTACTATGACTATAGCTGTGTCTGGCCTGGTACTATCAAAATGCAAATTTGAATTTTACCACTAAGGCCAACAGACATCGATACGGCATCAAAATAACAATTCTTAACGCCAAAGTATTTAAGATTAACGGAGGAAACACCCACAGGTGGCTAGTTGTCAAGATAAGCATCCTCAGCTAGAAACAATTTGTTTAAAACTTCAAGCAACAGTTTATTCAAATTACAGATGAAAACTCTGCAAAAACCTTGCACTATGAAAGTACTGTTCACCTTTCAGGTCATGCAAGCACTTTTATTTCATCCTTAAGCACAATGGGAATTGCCAGATTTTGCAAATCAAAATAAAAGACACCAGTTAAATTTGAATTTCAGATTACAAACACTGACTTTTAGTGTATTTTAGACATACTTATGCTAAAAAGTTACTTGTTCTTTATCTGAAATTCAAGTTTAACTGGGCATCCTCTATTTAATCTGCCAACCCAAAGCACAGTGAATAATATGCAATCACAGGTGTGGGAGGGATTTTTTCCCCCAGACTGTATTTTAAGTGGTAAGACTTGTCATTAGGCAGTTAAATCAGTCAAGATGCCAAACGGCAATTTCTACCAAAATGTTCTTTCAATGAATTGTATACCTGTGTTCAATGTAGATGTGTGACGGTTGGTTTTTGAGGCTCCTTCTTAATTCCTTCTTGTAGGGAGAGCTGGGGAAATGAAAGGACACTTTATATATGTCAAATTTTAGTAAAACTTTCTTTTTTATTTCTGGAATTAACAGCAATACAGAATCCATCATTCTAGAAGTAGATTAATTTTCTTGAGAATAGAATTGGATGGTAAAAAAGGGAGATATAGATAAGAAAGGAAGAAAATAAAAAACAAAGGCAAGGTAAGGTAATTTAGAAAAAATAAGAAGAATATTGAGATATTTTTAAAGCTTTCTGCTTGCTTTAGCTATTTTTAAAACCAAATTGGATTAACTTCAAAGCAAATCTAATCATTTGGGCAAAATTGGTAATAGGAGCAGAAGAAAAATATAATTTAACGAGTAAAATCGGTCACAAAATTGATACTGCTTCTGATTCAAAAAATCTTACTTGTACTGAGATTTATATCACAGTACAAAAAGACTGAGCTTGTCTTTTATCCTCTGAAAATTCTATTCTCTCCTTCTTTCTTCTTTCTCATTCTCCCTCTCCTTCTTGTGCCTTCCACAAATGAAAATAGCATACAAGCATAAAGTGTGAAAAATACTACATTCGGGGAGGTTTGGCTCAAACGCAGCAGCCACGGGACAGGTTGTAGGGAGTGGTAGTAAGGAGTGGGGAATGTTGTTTCTAAAAGCTCCCCTTAGTAAGAGCCAGTGCTGCAGCAGGTCATTAGTATGCCAAGTTATGTTTTGGGGAATGTAATGTGTCTGCCTGAATCCATGTAATAATGAACTGTGATACTAAGAAGTATTAATTAAATCAAGATAAATAGATCATTGTACTTCAAACTTAAAAATAATGTATATTCAACAATATCTTACAAATTTGAACATAGCATAATATACACCTCAAATATCTTTCTAGTAAAAATGAGCCATTACATTCTCAGAAATAATTGGGACCCTTTTCCAAACTGAGGCTGAGGCTCCATAAAGGAAAATTCCAGCAATATGACTTGCTTTCACTCAGTGCCTATCAAAATTCTTCTTGTGGTAGCTCTTGGAAAGATTATCTTTTTTTATGATTAGAACAGGGAATATAGGTGTCTTGCTGACTAAATTGCTCTTTCTGATGTCTGATGTACCCACCCACTATGTCAGACTCTCCAGTACTAATATGTAGGTCCCTTTAAACCAGTAGGTTACACATCAAACTTCAGGTTTGAAGCTCTGGAAGATTCTCTAGGATCACAGGTTAAAATCTCACCAGGTCCAATGCAACCTTTCATTCTTCCAGAAGGGATAAATCAACCGGCACGTACTTCACTGTGTTAGGGTGTTTCAGATGAGAACTTATAAACTTAGACTCCTTTGCTTTGTAATGACATTAAAGATCTCATGGGGTGTTTGTTCTAAGGTTTAGAGACCGTCCTAAAACCTTGAGTAATTTTTGCTTATACTTGAAGTCTGCACTACGAAATGCTTGAACATTCTTACATGTTATTAAGGCTTTATGTAGCTTATTAAACTATGAAAATTAAATTCACCTTTAGAAAGTACTTGCAGAACTAACATTATTTGGAACTCAAGATTACAAAGTACATGGTATGATTTGAACACCTGTAGTCCCATTTTCATCTTTTGTGTATCACATACACTTTTATGCACCTTCAGCCTAATAGCATGACAATTGGGCCAGTGTCTGTGTTTTTAATTAGCCACAATCTACTGGTGCTAGACCCAATTCTAGAGTCATAACAAGTAACACATTTAGACCTCCAGTGACTTTTGTGTCCAAGGCCCTAAAGACTTTTCAAAGACTTTAATAAAGTGACTCTCATTGCCCTGTATCTGATCGAGTCTGCCTGGATTACCCCGCACCCGGCACTACATTATACACATTCACCTTATGATTTCAATTCCTCTTTTCATGTTTTTGTTTTTTTTTTTTTTTACTTTATTGCTTTTAAACTGCCATTTCCCCCATTGTTTATGATTAGTCGATCTATCTTTCTGGCAAACAAATAAACAAGGAGAAAAGTGACAAGGCAGCTGGTGAGTGTGTCAATATGGATCATGGGGACAGATTTTCCTCCTCAGCATTCAGATGCTGCCCCTTGATAATTTGAGCTTAGAGTTCATTTTAGAAATCCAAGAGCTATCTATAATACTTTGTGTCATACATTTTTGCTTCACTTTTTCTCATTTGATTGAAAGCCACTTAGAGGCTTCATTTCCATTTCATTGTGAAGCAGGATCCCATGGGATCATTCTATCAGAAAAATTTCCACACCATGTTCACAGTTTCCCACAGGGAGGGTGTCCTGTTGGAAGTGTCCAGAAATGGGGGAAGGTATAGAATACATAACACATTTACTTTTATAATTCATGTGAGATTACTTGAGGAAACTTACATGTAAAAACCAACCTTACTCAATCCCTAAAATATCTGAGTATTTCCTCCTGGAAAGTCTTTTACAAACCCCAAATGGAGATATTCCTTCCATTCTATTCATTTTCTTTAATACACTTAGAGCCCAATGGAAACACCTCCTCTTTTCTTTTCACATATCATCATAATTAATTCCATAAGCTTCTTCCAGCTTGCAAATTTAATTTTTTATTTTCGTAGAAGTTAATAGCTTTATAATAGAACAAATGAAGGGAGTAGTTCCTCTGAATGGAGATGCCACAGTTTTATGTACCCAAATGAATCTCCCCTTTCTATGTTTAATATGACCTATGTTCTCTGCCAGAAACTTTAATATCATCTCATTCATCACTCAGCTTGCTCAGTCTCCTTTGTCTATCTTGTTCATTTTTTCCCCAAATCACTTGCTGATAGACCAAAATTATAACTGTAGTATTTCCCTGTTTTAGGTTTTACATTTTTTCCTTGAAAACAGTATAATTAAGATGGATAAATCCTTGTCATCCCATTTGAGTGTTCTAAGTAAAAATGGTACAATGTAACATTTTAGAATTCCATAGTCTGAATCAACATCAAACAGATATATGCGTACACACACATGCATGCACACAAACACATTCTCTATGAGACAAAGGTCTTTTGTGTCTTATTCACTGCTTTATTTCTGGGCCTATCTTGGTGCCAAGCACATACATAGCACAAGTCAACAAATATTTGTTGAACAAATGAAATTAGATATTAATCAACTCATATGTACTTCACATGCATACTAAAATATTTGAGATGTTTAAACAAATAAAAACATAAATGTTTATAATTAGTTTGATGAGTTAAAACTAAATGTGATAAAATCCTAGTAAGCTATCTCTCAGTGACTAGACTATTTCGTGCCCTTCAGTTCAGTCTCTCAGTTCACAGGGGTTTCAAGAGAAACTCTCCAATTACAAATGCCATTTTTATGATCATTTTACAAGTAGATGTTGACAGTCTCATGATATAAAGCTTTATAATACACAAAGAATGTATGTATATGTTTTCATATTAATCCTACATAAGATAATGGTCTATTTTTCAAGGAAAAAACCCTAGTCTCAAAAAAGTTAAATATTTAAACTAAAATAGAACAGTCAGTAAGAAGTAATAATTTTAAGAGATAAGCCTGGTTCTTCCACTTTTGATCCCTTTGTTCTGCCCGCTGCATCACAATTGCTTGTGGAGTGCTATTGGGATTGCCAAGCATAATCCATTCCTGGTTTTGACTTCAGTAGGACAGAGCTCCCTGGGAGCGACACTTAATCAATGACTAATGGGCATGGAGGGAGTGGATGAATATTTCTGCTTGCTCCAGCTTCAGGTGGGAAAACTGCAAGACACAGGTCCCATACTGTCTCTTGGTCCTGCATGGTGGGATTTAGCTCACCACTGCGATAACACACCTTTAATTGGCTGTAGGCACTTATCCACACCTCTATAATGTTTCTTGGTATTGCCCTCAGAAATAAACTACTTGAACCTGAATCCTAGTCTAAGGGTCTGATTCTGAAAGACAAAATCAAGACTGCTGATACTGAAAGTAGTCCTAGGAAGCAGATTCTTAGAATGCGATTCTGGAATTGAATCTTTTGCTGGCCATATGGAACAAGGATTTTTTGCATTCATGAATGGGGTGGCGATGATGCCTGGCATGGGATTACTAAGAATTATTAAGACTCTTACCTGTGGTAGATGAGATACAGATAGAAGGAAATGTCTTGTTTTAATCATTTCAGAAATTGCATTTTTAAAGCTGTGAAGCGGGTGTTTTTGCCATCAAAACTCTGAAGGAAGTAAACAACAGGTTTGGGTAAGCTAGCTATCAGCCTACAGCATACTATGAAAGCCAAAAACATATGGCTACATTTAAAGAGACCCACATTCCTATAGTTAGTGGGGAGATAGTTCTGAAAATCACTACCAGGATTTGTTTCTGTGAGTAGTAAAATTACAAAAAAAAAAAAAAAACAAAAAAAAACAAAAAAAAAAAACCATGAACTCATAACTCCAGCAAGCTTCCTAAGAACTCCAATGAGGACATCTGAGTGAATGCACTTGAGCCTCTAGATTTTTACAAGTCCTTTTGTTTGTGCCCCAAACAATACGTGCCCCACTTGCTAGAGGAGAGCAGCTTCCCCTTACCTGGAGGCCATGCTTAGGCTGCAACTGAGGTAGTTACCTGCATAGATGATGCTCAACTTCCTCCCGATCTGTGACCCAGAGATTGGCCTTCGGACCAGTGACTAAAGATAAGTCTCAGCACAGCCCCATTGGGGAAGTACCATCTGTGTTATGGGAAGAAAGGACTTAATGTATGAAAAGGGTTAAAGGATCAGGCAATGGAGCTGGTTAATATGCCTCACGATGGATCTTGAGAGTTCTGGACTGGGTGTGGGGTTCTAATACAAGGCTGCATGAGGGAGATATATTGACATGGGGACATTTTCCTGTGGCTCAGACTGGCAAGAACACCTGGAGCTGGTTCTAATATGGTGCTTGGATGGCACCTTGAAGCTTGGAAAAAAATGATGGCCTCTAATAAAAGAAGCAGATATGCTTGGTTGCCCAGGCAGAGTATTGAGGAAGGAGTTAGAAGACTTGAAAGATGCAATATGCAAGAATGGATTTACTGTATTAGACCTGAGAACTCACCAGCTAATTATGTTTCTGCAGAAGGTTTACAGAACACTCCTTTCATTAAAGCAACAGGAATTATGCAAGGGAAGGGACATTGACATGGCTAAGGAGCTCAGTGCTGGCTGTCTTATAGAAGCCAGAGTAAACTAAGAGATACTGCTCTGGGCTCCCTACAGCCAAAGGAGTTAATAGGATTGTGGAGCAGAAGAGACCAGGTAATAGCACTTAACCATCAAAGACATGGTAGGTGTAAGTTAGAGGAAAGCAAGGCTGCATTCTATGGGCTTTGAAACATGGGGTAGGATTGGCTACATAATTGGCAGTGCTCCGTGCAAGATGAAAATGCAGGCACATTAAAAATTACTAAAAATTTAAGACAACATCAGAGATAGAAACCAAGCATGGGACACTTCTGAGCATAGGGCCCTGTTTAATTGCACGAGGTGCACACCATGAAGCCCATCCTGACGTTGGCATCTGTGGCAATGATAAGAGACTGGTGTTTTCAGGGCTGAGACAGCTGGACAATCAACAAAGATATCATTTCACTTTTGTAACCAAAAATATGACAAAAAGTGAGAAGAAATCTTATGTTAATTGCTGTAGTGGTAAAGGTTAATCCTTTGCCCAGCTTTCACCCTCAAATCATTTCTCGGACCAAGAGCATTTTACTAGAGGAGAGGCAAGGGCACCTTTGACTAAAAACCACAGACTAAGCAGGGAAAAGACTATTGATACATGTTGAGACCTCATGCTTTGGGATTCAGTGCCTTGGCAGGGACTGGACTGTTACAGTACTAGGACAAAGTTTGTGTGGAAGGGGAAGACAATACAATAGTGACGGTCCAAGGAGTCTGCTGTCTGTATTTGTAATTGGTGGCTTCTGACACATCTCAAGATTAACATGTCCCATTTTGAACTGACCGAGGAAGCCAGTTTTGAAACACCATATGATTTTGTTAACTCTGAAAATGATGGCTCATGTTGCTTAAATATTAAGTGAAGAATGGGTTGTACATTCTTCTGGATTTCTTGTAGTGTTTCACACATTGATGGAAAGAGATGAGGTTACTCCCCTCTTTCTTCACTACCCAAATAAGCCCAGGCTAAAGGCAAACCGTTGTCAATTGCTTCCTGGTCTGGCTTCTTGCTCCTTTTCCAATCTGCTTTATATCTCTCTATTCACCCTTCCACTCACGTTCAGTGTTCCAGCAGCACTCAAAATATCTCCTGACCTGTGTTATTCTTTCTCTTTGCTGATCTTCAGACATGCTGTCTCTTCCTTTAGGAATAGCGCCCCTGCCCCCACCGTTTATCCTGCTCTCCCCTTCTGCCTCCAGGTTAACTATTATTCATTTTTAGTTCTCAGATTTAAAGGCCATGTCCACATGGCAGCTTAGTGTAATTTAGGTCTTATCCACCCTGCTATGCCAGGCTCAAGTTCTTGGCTGATGTTTAATTTTGAATAAAAGATAATAAACTTATTTTCTTTCTGGATTTTTTATTTATTTTATTTTATCGATTTACTTATGTTTTGGTGAGACAGGGTCTTGCTCTGCCACCAGGGCTGGAGTGCAGTAGCATGATCATAGCTCACTGCAGCCTCAACCTCCCAGGTTCAAGCAATCTTCCCCCCTCAACCTCCTGAGTAGGGGCATTACAGGCATGTGCTACCATACCTAGCTAATTTTTGTATTTTTTGTGGAGATGGGATTTTGCCGTGCTGTCCACGCTGGTCTCAAACTCCTGGGCTCAAGCGATCCATGTGCCTTGGCCTCCCAAAGTGCTGAGATTACAGGCATGAGTCACTGCACTTAGCCAATAAACTTATTTTCATGAAAACAATGTCTATCTTTTCCCCTACTTGAATAGGTTGAATTCCAGATTTTATCTGAAACCTTTTTTATTTAATCCTTTACAGGAGCTATTTTGAGAACCAGTAAGTCAGGAGAGTTGGACAGCTAAAGATGGTACCATCTTTGGTTTACTGAAGATCTATATATTTAAATGATTGAAACTGCCTGTCTATCCTTTATGTCTAAGTTAAAAATAGGTCTTAAATGCAGAAAAGACAATGCATCATAGGAAAACTTAATATCCTATTCCTTTAAAAGATTTCATTTTCTAATAATACTTAATAATTCTTACAAAATTCTTCCTTATTAGCCACTTCCAACTTCATGAATTCATGTTATTTTTTTTTTTCCAAAGGAAGAAAGAGGGACTAGAAAAAATCTGGAAGATCAGTTTTCTTCACAGTGTGTTTATTGGAAGTATTAGGAACCCTGATGTTGGGTCTAAAATCTCCAGTATGGTGTTTCAACTTAATGTCAGAATCTTCCCTTTATCCTTTTAACTCAGTGTAACCAGAATCAAGACAACAGTTACCTAGTATGAAGGAAATTGTGTGTGTGTGTGATTTTCAAGTGTGTATGTGATTTTCAAGTGTGTGTGCACAAGTGTCTCTGTGTATTTTTCTTGTTGATAGTGGTTTGGGATAAGTATGCATTTTTGGAAGGGCAGAGAGGTAAAATCCCATTGAAGTGTTTTTGCATTTTTTTTTCTGCAATACTCATAGCTTCCAGCAGTAATTTCTAAAATGTGCTTTGCCCTGAATGTCATCACTGAAAAAGCACCCGTTCTGGAGATCATTTCCAAGCCTCTGTAAGATCTTTACTCTTCTGGAAAATAGGGAAAAATTGGATAACAAATGTGAACAACAATATCACTCAAAGTGAAAATTTAAAGTGGCCACCCATTCCCTGGGTCCACCACAGAAAAGGAATCATAAGTGAAGAATGTGTCCCTTTCTGCTTTGGCTACTAGCTTCAGTGAATTTGGGCAATTCACTTAACCTCTCCATGCTCCCATTTCCTTCTTCAGGCACTTTGATGACACTGGTAGTGAATTTCTTTGCAGTAATGTGACAATTACCCGATTAACGACTATTAGAATTTCTAAAGATAGAATGCAAGCAAATGCTTAATAAGATGGTAAATAGAGAGGAAATAGACAGTAAAAGGCATGTATCTACAACTGGAAAAATTATTAAAGCTTATTTTGAGAGGCACAGTGACAGACAGCTCCTAACACCATCTAATTGTGGACTGCCTGATCTTATAACTCAGAGCTTGGCCTAAGCTTTTATGACAACAGAGTCTTCCACACCTGCATCATGGTGAGGCTGCCATCACAGCCAAGTTCCCAATCACAGCGGCGTCTGAACTTTCCCCCTGAGAGTTGCTTTCATTTCATAGAAACCTCTGTTAAAAAAAATACTTTTTTTTTTTTTTTTTTTTTTTTTGCAAAGATAGGACACTAAGTCATTCTCCTCCCCTTCCGAGCAAACTTCCCCTCCCTTCTCTCCCAGAATGGCTTTATCTCTGTAGTTCCCTGTAGTTCAAAGGCAGACATGGGACATAATGGGATTTGGCTGAAGGGTTATAATCCTAAGAATTCCAAAACTTTTCGTCGAAGGGCCATTTCTAAAGAGAGCTTTTATCCATTGGCAATTTCAGCTGAGAGCTATTCAGTGACTCAGGAGGCGCCACATAAAGGCTTTCAATGCCCTGGTCTGCCACTGTCCCTTTGCAAGAGCAGAGACAGAGCCTCGTGTGGTGTTTCTCAGCCCATTTGTGGTAGCATTCTTGTGAAAGAGGAATAGCCGAAAGCTAAATTGGGAGGAATGGGAAGGCTGTTTTCTTGGCAAAATTTACTATCAGAGCATCACATCTCCCTTCTCTACCCACTGAAAGAGGCCTTAATATTTATTAGTAATCAGGCTTAGCTAGGAAGGTATACAATGTAGAATCAGGGGTTTATTTTCATCCAGGATGGCAACACGACAGTGGGAAGAGGAGATGGTGCTTTGTGACCCAGGTATAAGAAGAGAAGTGATCACACAAACACCCACAAACACACTCACAAAGACACACACTCACAAACACACACATACACACACATTCGTGTTTCACCACCTCATTATTTTCCCTCCCAAGGGAATGATGAGAAGAATCCCTTTTGTGTAGGAGAAACCGAATGTGTTCACAAAGTCAACATGTGCTCTTGGCTCTAGTCCATACCTTTGCCCTCCTGGCTGTAACCTGGATTCTGCACCACTCATTGTTTAGAATGAATAGGAAGATTTTGAGTGGTTTCTCCCATTATAGTAAGAAAATGTTAATATGGAACAGTAACTTTTAGAAATATTCCCATAGTATCTCCTGAGTTGTAGACATCTCCATTGCCTTAGGAGGGGGTAAGGGTAATTTATTTCCATGTAGCTCCAAGCCCACGGGGTTGAGCAATGAGGACTCCCTAAGCACTTAGAGAAAAGGGAAATGAGGTTGCCCTGTGAGAATTAAATGACTTGAAAACAACACTTAGCCAAATGTTTTCTAGTTCCATGGGAACATACTAGAATAACACTTAATTAGTGAAATTGACATATCTACAGTCAGCATACATTATCCAAAGGGAGCAGCCTGGTAGCAGACTGGCTTCAGAGAATGCCACTCCATGCGCAATCTAGTAGACAAGAGGAGAGACCAGGAGGTTGTAAGCATCCTGGCCATGAGGCCTCGTAAGGTCTGATGAACCATCCTCGAGACTTTCAACCACTCTGTTCTCATCCTTCAATTATTGAGCAGGCCTCTGATTTAATAGTTCATCTTACTAAATACTTACATACGGAGAAAAACTGGCCCTCAACAGGAGATATAAGCACCTTCATCACTAGAATGAATATTCCCTTTTTATACATTAATAACTTGGCTTTCTTGTCCACCTATCAGTATAAAGTGAATCTAGTTTTTATAACAAGTTTGTCTCTAAATGTTAATTATTTCTATGTTTTCTCATAAAATTCTATTTTTGTGCCCATAAGACCAAGCACCATGGAAAATTCATTAAGGTAATACCACTCAGTGAAGAATCTTGGGGTCAGCCACCAGCATTTGGCAACTGTTTTTAGAATTTCCACTCAAATGAATGTTTTCTTCTGTTTTAACCTAAATAATTCTGAAGTATTTCTATAGATATGATAAGAATCTCTAGAATTAAAATAATCTTCATGCTTCCCTAATATATAAAGCCAATATTTGTTGTTGTTTATGAAAGTTGAGTCTTTTCCTATGGGATGTGTATATTTTAGGAATCCGGCTCCCAATATGCCAGAAATGACACTACCTGGTCATTCCCATAGTTAAGAGAGTGTGAGAAACAACCAACTCCACTTTAACCAAGTACGTATGATTAGAACCTAATGTAGAAACTTATTAATTTTAATTTTTTTCTATCGAAACACCCTCTCTTTGGTGACGTCCTTAATAATTTTTCCCAGGCCATATGTGCCAGCCATTTGCTAGTCTTTGGGAATACATTGGTGAACAAGGCAATCCCTTACAGAATTTGTGATTCTGTAGAAAAAGCTAAGACAATAAATACCAAAGATAACCCATTAATGAGAACTGCAGACATGTTATGAGCTGTGAAGAACACAATCAAGATGTTTTACTGAATATAGTGGAGCTGGCCAGGAAAAGATTCTTTGATAAATTAGCATTTTAGCTTAACCCTAAATGATACTTAGGGACCAGGAAGAAACTGAAGAAAGGCTTCCATGCATAGAGAAACGAATGGACAGAAATCCTGAGGTCAAAAGGAGAATTTTTTGTTCCAAGAACTTAAAGGAAACCACAAGTAACTAATAATGAAACTATGAGGAGAGAATGGAGGTTTAAGCAACAACCTATGCATGTGTAACATAACTGATCTCACTATGGATTTAACAAATACCCACTGAGGTCTGGTATGGTTTGAAGGTTTGTCCCCTCCCAAATGCATGTTGAGATTTAATTGTCATCGTAACAGTATAAAGAGGTGGGAACTTTAAGAGGTGATTAGACCATGAAGGTTCCACCGTCATGGGTGGGATTGGTGTGGTTATAAGAGGGGGAGTTTGGCCTCCTCTTGCTGTCTCTTGCTTCTTCTACTTTCTGCCATGTGAGGAGGCTGCAGCAATGAAGCACCATCTTGGAAGCAGAGAAAATCAGGTTCTACTCTGCCAGCACCTTGATCTTAGATTTCCCAGCCTCCACAACTGTGAGGGCAAATTTCTGTTTGTGGTAAATTACCCAGTCTGTGGTTGATACGGTTTTGCTGTGTCCCCACTCAAATCTCATCTTGAATTTTATCTCCCATAATTCCCATCTGCTGTGGGAGGGACCCGGTGGGAGATAATAGAATCATGGGGATGTTTTTCTCCATACTGTTCTCGTGGTAGTGAATAAGTTTCATGAGATCTGATGGTTTTATAGGAGGTTTCCCTTTTTGCTTGGCTCTCATTCTCTCTTGTCTGCCACCATGTAAGATGTGCCTTTTCACCTTCCGCCATGA
Source organism: Rhinopithecus roxellana (assembly GCF_007565055.1). Taxonomy (NCBI): domain Eukaryota; kingdom Metazoa; phylum Chordata; class Mammalia; order Primates; family Cercopithecidae; genus Rhinopithecus; species Rhinopithecus roxellana. The sequence goes on along the minus strand of NC_044560.1, from coordinate 64,793,434 downwards.
TTGTGAGGCCTCCCCAGCCACATGGAACTGTGAGTCCATTAAACTTCTCTTACTTTATAAATTACCCAGTCTCAGGTGTCTTTATCAGCAGCCTGAAAACGGACTAGTACAGTGATATTCTGTAATAGCAGTGTAAATGGACTAAGAAAGGGCCTACTATGAACCAGGAGCTGTTCTAGGTACTCACTTAGCATCAGGAAACAACACATTTCAGAAGGAAAAAGCAATAAAAAAGCACATTTCTAGAATGTCAGATGTGGTTAATAATATGAAAAATATAATGGTAAAACAGAATAGAATAATAAAATAGACAAGGGAAACAGAGAACATAAGGGTTGGAGTTTGATTACTGTTTACATAATGTGCTAAGGGTTAGTTTTACTGATAAGGTGGTGTTTGAGCAGCAACCCAAAGTAAATTTGGTAGAGCACATCAAGGGTATATCTTTGGGGAGAGCAGGCAGAGAGAAAACAAGTGCAAAGGCCCTGAGGTGAGAGCATAACTAAAGTGTTCAAAGACAACAAGGCAGCTGGTATGAATCAAGTAATTTGGATGAGAATAACAGGAGATGAGATCAGAGAAAGTGGATATGTGAGCTCCAGTCATGTAGAACCTCTCGTGCCATTGCTAGACTCTTACTCTGAGTGAAATAAGAGGCTCCTAGCAGGTTTTGTGCTGAGAAGTGTCATGATTTAATACCCATTTAAACAGCTCATCCTGGCTTTTGTGTTGTGCAAGATGGGAAGTGGGAGGGCTGGTATGGCAAAAGAGATCTCTTAGGAGACTATTATCTTTCACCTGAAAGTGATGGGAAATAAAGAGTTTTCAGGCAGGAAGTTACATTTTATTAAAATACCGTAGACTATATTTTAATTGTAAGTCTCAGTTCAGCAATTAATTCACAATACAAACACCTTAGCCAAATTAAATACTTTCCTATCTTAAACTACTGTATTAACTAATTACTGCTAAAATTCACTTTGATTTTTCTTTTCTTCTTTGTTTCCTATAACTTGCAGTCATTTGGCCTCAATGCATCTCCCAATTCTTCTGATGCTGGAATAAAATGGGCTAATTTTAACACTAATTACCCTTCTAAGAAAACATTTGGACTGTTTTTTCCAGTTTCAAGAAATGCCTTGGATCCCTGAGGCTTGCTTGTGTAACAGGTATCTGCAATGCAGAGTACACGAACAATTTGGCTCTAAGCACCCACTTATCAGTATTGGCAAGAATTCTAATATCACTCATTCTGGGATTTTCTGCTTTCTGACTATATTGTACAGAATTCCCAGAATTATGAGGTTGCCAGAGAATGAAGACATTTCTATTCCACCCTGGCTATGTGTTGTATGGCTTCCTCCCTGAGCTCACACTGGCAGTTTGAATAGAGATGACCCCATTGGTAGTACCCACTTGCTCAGTGCCAAACTCAGTCATGAGGACCCTTCAGCATGGCAATTAAAGGCTTGGTTTTTAGGCTTCTATGATGCTACTCCTTTATCTGTGATCCCACTAGCTCACAGGTACTTTCCTCAAGAGAATTTCCAATGTTGACTATTCTCAGAAACCAGCAAGCTCCTGTCTTCATTTACAGAGAACCAACAATCTTCCATGTGAGCTAAAAATCTGGAAAGTCACATCAGTACCTCTGAATTTACATGCCTGTGAACTAGCCAGACCACAACATCTGGTGTAATTTCAAAGACTGGATTTGTGTTAAATATTTCTCATTTTTGTTTTCTACTACACCAGTGAAAAAGCTGTAGAAAGGATATAGGCTACACTTGAGTGGACACTCCCTAACCCCTCTATGAGAATCTATTAATAAATTGTTCAGAGTGACTTGCCTGAAATCTGGTGCTCAGTGTATTTCACACTAGGTGGGGATTTAGCCAGATTCAAGGACTTAGGACTTGGGCTCCCTGCCCTTCTTACTACTAGGCTGACAGAGAAGTCATGTCAGGACCCAACCATCTACCCATTGCCATAGCTGGGAAATTCTCACACCTATATGTTTCCATTTTCTCTTTCTTGCAGAACAGTCAAGCTTACAGAATAGTCCTGACCTACAAATGACACTACTTGCCGTCCCTACACAATGCCCTCTCTTCTTCCATCTGCTAACATTCTTAGAGGAAGAATACTCTTAATCAGGAAAAGAACATGCACACAAATTAATATCTCTATGATTCACCATTTACACCATTAAGAGTAAAATGATCCCTGCTCTGTGATATGTCTTCCCTTCCTTCTCCCCTTCCAGCTAAGCTGGAAGAATAAGAATGTCTTATCTCTTTATATTCCTAAAGATTTTAGGTTTTTTGGTGTAGGTAAAGAAAGGAGTGATACCTTTCCTCATCCATTGTAAGGGTCATAGCCAATACCTCATAACAAAAAGACAAGTTAACAAGAGAAAAACATAACACATTTCATTATAGTTTTACATGACATGGGAGACTTCAGAAGTAAGATCCAAAGATATAGGGGAAGCTATTTGATTTTATACTTAGGACTCAGAGTCGATGAAGCAGGGACAGTCATGTAGAAATGTGATTGGACAAAAAGGGTAATAATGTAATGCCAATAGACTGGCCAGTAGGGGAACACCCAGTAAGACCTGTCTGTTCAGATTCTTGGTCTCTCTGTTGTATAATTTCTTTCTCCTGAATATGGAATATGATCCCTCTGGGATGAGGGTCTTAGTCTTAGTTTCTTTATAGCCAGCTGTTATGCAGAAAAGTGGGGCAGTGGGAGAGGAAGAAAAGTTAGAGTAATCTCTATTTTTAGACCTTATGGCTGACTTCAGGCAAAGGAGTTTCTGATTTCTATGATTCACCCTAAGGAAGAGGAACTCTAATTTCTATGACTTGCCTCAGGGGAAAATGGGGGATGAATGACAGGAGGGCAGGAGAAGGTCTGAGAGAAACTCTGCTTCTGAGGCCTTATATTTGGGTATTGTTTTCTGAGCTCCATGATTGGCATCATAGGTCTCAAATATCCTCTGAGTTTCCATTTGCAGTTGACGGAAGCTTTCCTTGGCAATTATTTATATTCATTCCAACATCAACCCTTCTAATTGACGCTAACGCTTCATCCCATAAATTTATTTTTATACTTAGTTTTGTTGATTGCCAACAATTTTAGATCTGGGTCACCATAAAAGACTTATGAAAGTTTATGCCTTGTAATTTTCAAGACATAAATTTTTAAGCATTTCAACTGACATGTTTTTACAAATAAATGTGCGAAGACCTTTTCTCAGAACCGACAGTCTTTGAAGTACACTTAGGAAAAGGAACTATAGGCGACTCCAAGTAAAGGTTGATAAAGAAGATATCATTTGAGAGGAAGTGAAGAGGGTTACATCTATGCAATGATTGTGTTTCACATCTCTACAACTAACACTAGCTATAACTGTAATTCCACCTCTTATCCAGCCTGCATTTTATTTGGCCTCTCAGTTTTCACAAGCAAATGTCAAGCTTACCTCGGATCGACTGATTCTGAAAGCTATGGCTCTGCCATAAATTAGTTAAACAATATCTCTATTTTAAGTACTTGTTCTATTTGATGTTTAGTTGTAGGAAACATTGGTGTTGAATTAGTATTTTTGAAAAAATATGAAGCCTTCCTTTATTATGCCTAATTTCATCCTTGGATCATGTTGGATTATTATCAAGCTGCTGTTATCAAACTATGCCTTAGTATCTTGGAAGTTTGGCACTGAAGAATGTTTATGGGTAGGTAAATATCCTACCCTGCACTTAATTATAATGAGATCGTTGAGGGCAGTGTTTCCCACATCACACTCGCTGTAGGTACATATTCCACCTTGTACTTAATTATAATGAGATTTTTTTTGTTGTTGAGTGCAGTGTTTCCCATATCACACACTCTGCTTTTTTGAGGATCTAAAGAAACATTTTTATCAGGTTTCAATAAGAAAAAATGGGTACCCCTCCCTTCTTCACTGTTTTAAAAGATTCCTTTTCTTGAGATGGAGTCTTACTCTGTCGCCCAGGCTGAAGTGCAATGGTGCGATCTCAGCTTACTGCAACCTCCACCTCCCGGGTTCAAGCGATTCTCCTGCCTCTGCCTTCCAAGTAACTGGGACTACAGGCACCCACCACCACACCCAAATAATTTTTGTGTTTTTAGCAGAGGCGGGGTTTCACCATGTTGGCCAGGCTGGCCTCGAACTCCTGACCTTAGGTGATCTGTCCTCCTCGGCCTCCCAAAGTGCTGGGATTATAGGCATGAGCTCCCACTCCTGACTTGTTTTAACAAATTCTAACTACATCATACTATATGCAGAAAGCACTGAGCATACAATGATGCACACAAAGAGACATGGTCACTAACTTCACGGAACTTAGAGTTTAAGAAGTGCGAGGCAGGAAATGTACATCTTATTTAAAGTTGTTGAAATGAAACTTCAATATGTGCCATAAAGCAGAGTTTCATTTTGCCATTAGAGCATAGAATAAAGGACTTGACCTATTTTTGAGATAAGGAAAGAAGTGGAGATCCGTATTCATGAAAGGTTTTAAGCAGGTTGGAAAGTATGACATGGTTAAACATGTGTTCTGAAAA